>NC_085140.1:6412656-7727370 GCF_024139115.2 Armigeres subalbatus | reverse complement strand
ATTTAAACACATTGTAAAACAAATTTTACCCCTTATGCGGCCAACAAAAAACAGACGTGAATGGCAGATAGGGTACCCGTGTACCCAGATATTGACAATTTCATAACTTTTACTATTTTTAACCTATTTGAATAATGTTGGCCATTTTGGAGAAGGGAACTTACATACTTTTCGTCCGCTGTCAAGATTTACATCTTTTGTCTTTTGTAATGATTTAGAGTCTTCACGCGTAAGCAAAAGTCTATTAACCAGTTTCAAATATACAACTTGCTCTTTACGGTCCTTAGATTTGAAGGTCCTTACATGATATTTTTGTTTCATCAAAATAATCATGGGGGTTGTGTACAACGACGTAAACTATGTAAAACCAAATCTATACACATAAGATTGAGCTGGAGCCACCTCATTCGTACACTACGTTTCACAGTCGAATAATTGATAATACCCTAAAAGTAGGCAATTATTTATGGTTGAAATGCGCTATGTAGGAACGGGAATGGTTATGATTTTTTTGATGAGCTTGGAAAGTATTAAAGTTGCAAAAGGAAAACGGTTCTGTCAGCCACATAAGGCTTAAAATACTACGGTGTGGCTATCACTTCTGATATAGGGGAACTGGGGGTAGGACGCCCACGTTAAGGAAAATGCCATTTTTATCAATGAAAACCACCATTTCAGCCAGTTTTCATCAGCGCATACTGAAGAACAGCATATCTGCGACTGACTACCGATAACAGATATCTAATTGTCCATTTTTATTGCACAGAAATTTGATTTTTTAAAAGCACCCAAAAAAAATGATTTTGAAACCATGCGGGGTGAGATGCGCCAGTGGATGGGTTAAAACGCGCATGTGCTTATCGTACTGATTTTCATTTTAATTGCCTACATTAAGGCAATTAACCGAATGTTTCAGCTGTTTCGGTCATACGAAATGAGCATGGGCGTAATGCCCCACACCGACCTCAGAAGTTTGAAGGCCCATAAAATCGTTTTAAAACCATTTTTGACGACGATTTCGTGTGGACCAAAAAGAACACGAGTAAGCAGCATGGCTCATGGCTCAATTATTAATTTATCAATGTATAACAGCGACAGAAAGACTAAATTCCACCGAGCTAGAATTGCATCAAAACACGCAAAAATCGTTTTTTCGAGTTTTTCATGTATAACTAGAGAAAAATCATGAAATATATGTATCCAATGGCAATATTTTTCATTGCTTTATCGTATAGACTATTGAAAATAATCAAAATGGGGATATTTAACCTTATTCAGGGGTGGCGCGTTTTAACCCCTATGGGCGTGCTACCCCCACTTCCCCTAATTCATGGTCTGAGTAAAAATCTGAATAGAAGCATTTGTATTCTAACACTTTTTTTAAAATAAATGCCAACGCCGGATATTTTGTTTGTAGTTTTGCTAAAATCAAATCACATGGAATTGTGCGTGGTATTTTTTTAGCGTGTGTTTTATATGCTCACAAACACATTTTCTCGCTCTATTCCGAAGTGCGCTGCTGCCAAAGAAAACGAACAGTCCCAATTTTATTTAGTGAAACATAGAGCAAATATTGGATAAATTTGCTATTTGTGGTGATAATCAAGTGGTAATAAAGTGTAAAAAGTAGTTTACGTACCTAATTTGTCGTATCATACACGATAAAGAGAAGAAACAGGCGATCCAAAAAGTAAGTAACAGTTTGCTTTTCGTCTGCTGCTTTCTTGGGCGATGCAATAATGGCAAGGATTTCGTAGGTGCAAATTTGTTTCGGTGATTAATTCGTCAAATCTTGCTACTTTTACACAAACAACTTATTCAAATGAAAGCCTAGACTTGAAATTGTGTGATTGAATCAAATTTATGTTCATAAATAGTGTATGTTTGCTGGAAAACGCAAATATTGTTGAGGGTGCCAACAAATGTCGCACCCTGCCAAAGCCGTATTCTACCCTATATTGCTAGACAATTCTTAATAAATTTTAAAAATGTATCCTATTTTATTCGAATAAAATATTGTGGATAACTTATTTTCGATACAGTCCTTAGTACTACCCTGGATGTGCTACAGCTTGGGAAGTCTAACATGATAGAGGTGCGGAAGCGAATCAACGAGCTTTATAACTTCGTGAAGGACAAGCACAATGTCACACGTAGATCAAGCTTCTAGTGACGAGCATTAAGTTCGCCGTTAAAGCAGCCGAACACGAACAGAGAGCCGAAGCAGCTGAAAAGGTGCTGAAAGAAGCTGCGGACCATACAGCAGTTGAAACAGAGCAGGCACCTGAGAACCTCCGAATCACTCGCATGGAAAAGCGAGGTAGCACAGCCAATAATTTTGTAAATTCAACGACGTGTAAAATTGCAGCTGATTCCAACAAACGAATAAACATTCGATATTCAATCGAATTTGATTGAATTTTACAAGTAAGCATAATTTAAATTAATTTTGATTAGGAAGAACACTAATATTGATTGAAATTTGCGTTTATTTGCATGCTCCAAATATGTGCATGAAAACATATTTTTATCTATGAGGGACTCGCCCCGAGAACAGGAAGTCACGAAAAAGCAACGGAACGTGCAAGACTTCGCCAGCATGCTGTTGGAACGTGTCAAGGATGGTGACTTGTAGACCGTGGAAAGCCAGTCGGAGAAGAGGAAGAAGCAGAAGGAGAATTTGAAAAAGAGGAGGGAAGAGTAGAAAAAAGAAAAACGTCGTTCTCCTTGGAAGAGAATCAAGGGTGACGCCCTGATCGTAGAAGTGAGCGATAAAACGTCGTACGAAGCGGTCCTGAAGCAGGAACTAAAAGACTTGGGTTAGTAAGTGGTGAGAACTAGGCGTACGCAGAAGGAAGAGTTGCTGTTCGAGCTAAAGAAGGATCCTACAATCAAGAGCTTGGCCTTCCGGGAGCTCATTGCCAATTCATTGGGCAGTGAAGGTAATATAAGAGCTCTAAAGGCAACTTTCCGGATAGTTGGAAGATCGAGAAAGTAGTGCTCCTCGAGTCAAAGGTGTGCGCCGGTCCAATATTCGACGGAGGCGGCGTTTGTCAGAATTTTGAACAGCGGCGGCGGTGTTTTCGGCGTCACGCCGAATTCCATTTTAGCCGGCAGCGGCGGCGGCATGAATCAGCGTGGCGATTTTTTAACTACGTTTCTTTATTTTTTTGCATTTTTTCGGGATATCTTCAAGACTTTAAAGGTAGGATCATTTGAATTTCGCATGAAAAATCTAACTTCTCCAGAAAATTCTATAAGTTTTTTCAAAATTTGGAAAATATTTTCGGATTTTCCACTGGAACTATTTTGAAGTTTCGAGAAATCTCTGGAATAACAAAGAGAAGCTCTTTGGAATACCCAAATAAGATTGTTTGGAATATCAGCAGAAAATTCGTCGCAATTTACATGAGAATCTTCAGAATTTTCACGAAAAACTGTTCTTAACTTCTACAGGAAAATCTACGAAAATTCACGGAAAGTTTCTGTTGAGTAAAGCTGGTAGAAGCTGGTAGAACGGTTGTATCAACTAAGGGTATGCGATAACACATTTTTTCCTGACGAAACGAAACGAAACGAAATTAGAAATGCTATTGTTCGTTCGAAACGAAACGAAACGAAATTCAGATTTTTTCCGAGACTTTGAAACGAAACGAAATCGAGGACCATTTGATTCGAAATTTTACGAAACGAAATTTAATTTTTTTCCGCGGAATTTTTAAGGAATAGTTTTTTTTTGCATTATATACCTACATAATGCAAAAACGAATAAGAAAAATCCGCGAGAAAAAATTATTTTGGTACCAATTTCGGCAGTCACCAGTGTGCCCAAGTGCACAAATTCTTCTACCACCTCGATTTCGTCACCACCGATGCCAACTCGCGGTGGGTGGCTCACATTGTCTTCTCTTGAACCTCTTCCTATCATGTACTTCGTCTTAGACGTGTTGATGGCTAGTCCGATCCGCTTAGCTTCCCTCTTCAGTCTGATGTAGGCTTCCTCCATCTTCTCAAAGCTACGTGCCATAATATCTATGTCGTCGGCGAAGCCAAATAGTTGGACGGACTTATTGAAAATTGTACCACTCGTGTTAATCCCTGCTCTTCGTATTACCCCTTCCAAAGCGATGTTGAATAGCAGACACGAAAGACCATCATCTTGCCGTAACCCTCTGCGGGTTTCGAAAGGACTCGAGAATGCCCCTGAAACTCGAACTATGCACATCACCCGATCCATCGTCGCTTTGATCAACCGTGTCAGTTTATCCGGAAATCCGCGTTCGTGCATTAGCTGCCATAGCTGGTTCCGATCGATTGTATCATATGCGGCTTCGAAGTCGATGAATAGATGATGTGTGGGCACGTTGTATTCGCGGCATTTCTGCAGTACTTGGCGAATGGCGAACACCTGCTCCGTGGTGGAGCGTTCGCCCATAAAACCCGCCTGGTACTGCCCCACGAACTTCCTTGCAATTGGTGCTAGTCGACGGCATACAATTTGGGAGAGTACCTTGTAGGCGGCGTTCAGAAATGTGATTGCGCGGTAGTTGCTACAATCCAGCTTATCGCCCTTTTTGTAGATGGGACACACGACACCTTTCATCCACTCCTGCGGCAAAACTTCCTTCTCCCAAATCTTGGTAATGACCCAGTGCAATGTTCCTTTCGAATTTAGAGTTGAAAGAAAAATGATCGATTCTTCATTTCAGAACTTAATTAGACGTGTGAGCACGATAGTCTATTCTTCGGTGAGAAAAGATATATGAATTACGTTTTATACTTGAACAATAAAAAAAAATAATTGAATAAATTTTCAGTGGAAAGCTAAATGCGTTTCTGTTGAAGATACAGAATTGAATAACGTAGTGAGATTTAGTGAAGGAATTTATATGTATAGTATTTTGAATAGAGGAAAGGATTAATTGTGCGGCACTGCCGAATTTTTTTATGAAATGAAAATTTGAATTATTAAGAAATCATTCCGAAATTCCGCGAAATTCCGTTTAATTTCGTTAAATGTATTATTTTTCTGTCGAAATTTTTAAAATTTAACGATACGAAACGAAATCAGAAAATCAGATTTCGCCATACTCAAATTCCGCGGAATTTCGTTTCGAATGCCCTAAAACGAAATTTTTCGAAATACCGCATATGCTTAGTTATAACGTTGACTTTCTCAGTCTGGAATAATTAAGACGGATAGTTTGGCAACAGTAAATTATAAAGAATTTCCGCGGGAGGCTCTAAGTAGTTTTCGAGGAAAATTCTCTAAAATTTTCACGAGAAGTTCTCCGGAAGTTTAATGGAAACTTCTTTAGAATTTCCGCAGAGGATTGTTCAACATGTAGATTTCAATAAAAAAAAATCTATGGATTTCAACGAAAAATTGTTCGAAATTATTGGATTTCTACTGAAAATGCTTTGTACAGTAGACGTTTGTCTACTGTTTGAAAATCATTCAACTGCAATTCGATCATCATCATCAGTTACATCAGTTTTGCAGTAATCGGACAGCTGAACTTCATAACGTTGTCAAAATCGATGATCTGCATTGCGCTGCACAATCAGGTGCACTTCTATTGCATCTGACGTCGTCTAACGATTGTTTGACGTTAAGAATGCGTCGCATTTAACGAACGGCATTCGCTAACAGAAACGAAATGTTGCAGTTATTGAACGACTAGTGTATTGTCCAAAAGAAATTCTTGGGAAATTCCATTGGCCGAAAGCATACGGCCGAACTGGTAAATTGGCCGAAAAAATCGTTTGCCCTAATTGGTCATTTGGCCAAATAGGTCATCAGTCCGAAAATACCATTTGGCCGAAATGGTTGGTTGACAGAATGGGTCATTTGGCCGAAAATATCGTTTGGGCCAACAGGTCATACGGCCAAATATCAATAACTGAACGAGAAATTTGCAGTTGTTGATCACCCATCATACTTAACAAAGAGCAATCAATTTTTTTTCCTTGAAGAAGACACCGATGTCGAAACGTTGGACAAAATTTTAAAATTTGTTCTAATAAATCAAACTGCAAAGCCGAAAAATCTTAAAAATGAACGGGTAATTTAATCAAAAATATCCAGCCCAATGACATTCACGTTGAAAAGGCCTTTTTGTTAAACGACCGTTTAACGAAATTTTGTAACCACTATTTTTGAAGTCGATACTAGCCTTTAAGGCAAAAGTCATCTACCCAATTCCCATTAAGCCGAACTAAACGGTTATCCGATTGAAAATAGTTTGACCAAAAATGTTCTTTGACCGAAAGCGATTTACAGCAAAAAATGGACATTCAGCCGAACTGTTAATTCGGCCGAAAATATCGTTTAACCGAATAGATCATTTAGCCGAAAATGCCATTTGGTAGGAATGGTCTTTTGGCCCGAAAATGTCTTTCCTGCAAAACAACCTTTTCGGCCAAACGGAATTTTCTGTCAAATGACCTATTCGGCTGAACGTCTTTTTGGGAAAATAATCAATTGAGCAGAACGACAATTTTCGAAGAAAGTTGCAGAAAGGACATTCTTAGGCCAAACGGCTTTTTCTACCAAATGACAATTCTTACCAAACGGCATTTTTGGTCAAATGATCCATATTTGGTCAAACGACTTTATCAGCCGAACGGTATTTTTAGCCAAATGACCTGCTAGGGCAATCAACTTTTTACAAATTTACCTTTTGCTTTCAGCTAAACAACGTTTTCGGTTAAACCAGTTTTGACCTGATAACAGTTTCCGTTAAACGTTTAGTTTTGCTATAATATTATGGTACTTGGCTAGATGTCTTTTGACCTAAGGGCCAGTATCGACTTGAAAATAGAGAGCTTACGAAATTTTGTTCAATGGTCAATTGACAAAAAGTCTATTTCGCCAAACGAGTTACCACTTTTGACCATATTACCCGTTCAGTCATTGATATTTGGCCGTATGACCAGTTGGACCAAATAACATTTTCGACCAAATGGACCATTCTGTCAAAAAACCATTTCAGCTAAACGGCATTTTTGCCCAACGATCGTTTTGGTCAGAAGACCTGCTGGGGCATACGGCTCTTTCGGCCAAATTACCAGTTTGGCTGTCTGTCGCTTTCGGTCAATGGAATTTCCCAAGAATTTCTTATCGAAAATAAAAAGAATTTTCTGGGGAAATCAAAAAAATCCGAGCATTTCTCCGTTGTTTTAAAGTTGGCTATGCCAAAGTAGCCGTCTAGTGATGAACTTCTTCCTGCGAAAAAATCACTCTTATAAAGGATAAAAAAAACTGGCCTTCTTAATAATCTAGATTGACAAAGTTAACGTTAAAGTGTCCCTTTTACCAATTATAATTTTCTGTGTAAATTTTAAAGAATACTCAACAGAAACTCATAAAGAATTTTCCGTGGATATTCCGATTATTTTCCTGTAGGAACTTTCCGTGAAAGCTTTGAAGAAATTCTCATGAAAATTCCAAACAATTTTCCTTGGTAAATCCTACGAGCTACTCTTGGTAATTCCAAAGAGTTCTCGAAACTTGAGAGGAGGTCCCGTGGAAAATATAAAAAATAATCCAAATGAATTTTCTAGAAAAAACTTGAATAATTTACTAAGAAAGTTCATTAATTAAGAACAAAAGATTATCCCGTTAATGTTTTGAAAATATCCAAAATGACCAATTCAGCCGAACGACATTTTCGACCGAATGTCCATTTCGGCCAAAGAGCTTATTCCGCTATTAAGCTATTTGGCCAACCGATTTTTTCAGCTAAAGGAACTATTCGACCAAATGACATTCTCGGCCAAATAATATATTTTGATTTAGACAGCATCTATTTGCTAATAATTTGTTTTCAAAAATGAATCATCACAATTAATTACATATTTTGATCTCATTTTGCTGAAGATTACTAAGGCTATTAACAAATCCACCGATTCATTTAACTTTTAGTTAAAATTTGACAGTTCAATGGTTATTTCTACGTGGTTAAAAATAATTCTGCTCCGGAGCATGGTTAGATTTGACAGTTCGATAGTTAAACTTTGTTAGCGAGAAAATTGGCGCCAAATCCATTTTGTTTCAAATAACTACCAATCTGTCAAAACTCAAATGGGTCGGCTTCGGGGTAAAAATTTAACCACGATGGGGAAATAACCATCGAACTGTCAAATTTTAACTAAAAGTTAAACGAATCGGTGGAATTGATTGATATGACATCAAACTGTGTACTTATTTTGTTATCGGAAACCAATAGTTTTCAATTTGCTTTCATCGACAGCAGGAATTTTTTTTTTTTATTTGATTTCACAGTAAGTTTTTTCTGCTATAGGTACGTTTTGTTATTTTAACCGTTAAAACGACCAAAAAGATATCAAATTGAGTAAAACATAATCGATGATTTCACAACATTAAGAAAAAGTTATTGATTTGCTCTCAATCTTTGCTCGAGTAGGTTTCTACCAAATAGTGTTTTCGGTTAAATGACATATTTGGCCAAACCACTTTCAGCCTTGTGGTTTTCAGCCAAATGGACTTCTGTCGAACTACTCTGCCATTCAAAAATTCATTGTCAATTAGATTTTTTTTCATTTCAACGGGAACTCCTTCGCAATTTTCACACGAAGTTTAGCTTAGTTTTTACGGATAGCTTTTCGAGATTTGAACAAGAAATTGTACGGATTTTTCATGGAAATCATTGATATCTTCACGGAACATTATCTGGAGTTTCAACGTGATGTTGAAGAGATCTATCAGGAAATTATACGGAAATTCCAGTGAATCTTCGGAATGTCTACTGAAAATTTTGCGGACATTTTCAAATGATAAATTTTAAACGGCGGCGCGCCAATGCAAAAATGTCGGCGGCGGCAGCGTGGCACGGCGGCGCAACCTCTACCCCGAGTAACCCAATTTAGGTCGATTTGGTTGCAGCAACTCATATGTGACTGAATTTGGCTGTGTATAGGCCACAATAACTCGTTTATGACAAGTGCGCTGCTAGGACTACTGCCGAAACCAGGGAAATCGCCGATGAGTCCAGCATCGTATAGGCCCATACGCTTGCTCGATACACTGAGGAAGCTGCTGGAAAGGTTTATACTTACTCGGCTGTCGCAGTTCACGGACTTTAGAAAATGTGTAAAATCTGGCATCACTTCAAGCCGTACTAGACAGCTATTTGCTTTCATTGAAAAAGTTAACTTTTAATTATTAGATTCTAGGCAAAATGAGCACTTCTATAGAATGAATTATATTCACAATTGCCATATTCAAACACGAGGACGGGCAAACACCTACTTCTGTAGAAGGGCTCACATCCACCATTGCCTTAATCCGGACCAGTGCCTACTTTTAATAAAGGAATTACATATTTCATTGCCTTTTTTCGGACAAGCGCCTTATTTTGTACAAGGGATCGTTTTCACCATTGCTTTAATCATGGCAAACGTCTATTTTTAAAGAAGGGATCACATCCACCATTTGCTTATTCCGGGCAAGCACCTACTTTTAAAGAAGGAATTACATCCACCATTGATTTAATCCCGGCAAGCGCCTACTTTGAAAGAAAGGATCGCATCCACCATTGCCTTAATCCGGACAAGCACCTTTTTAAAAAGAATTGAATTACGTCAACCATATTTTTAAAGAAGGGATCACATCAACCTAGATACCTTAATCCGGGCAAGCACCTACTTCTAAAGAAGGAGTTACATCCACCATTGATTTAATCCTGGCGAGCGCTTACTTTAAAAAAAGGAATTAAAACCCATCCACCATTGCCTTTATCCGGGAAAGCGCCATATCATATCGGGAGCGGGATCATATCCACAATTGCTTTAATCCTGGCAAACGCCTATTTTCAAAGAAGGGATCACATCCACCATTACCTTAATCCAGGTGAGCGCCTGTTTTTTTTAAAAAAGGGATCACATCCACCATTGCCTTAATCCGGGCAAACACCTGTTTGAAAGAAAGGATCACATCCGCCATTGCCTTAATCCGGGCAAGCGGCTATACCCGGCTAATTATGCTTTCTTCGAAAGAATTACGTCTCTTCAATTCTATTATCGACCGGTGCGGTGTTATATTCCTCACTAGAAAACAAATTAAAAACAACAAAAAATTATGGAAAATGTATGCTGAATGACCCCCCCCCCCTATTTGACGCTGTTAATGGCGTGATGAATTAGTGCGCAAACTGTGCAAACGCCAATTCTGAGGAATGGTGCATTCTGGCAAATGGCTTTCTGGCAAATGGCTTTCTGGCAAATGACTTTCTGGCGAATGTCATTCAACCGGAGTGGGAATCGAACCCGCATTTGATAGCAATACAAACAATACACGAACAAAATACAGGCAGACGACCGGTGCTGCTAACCGCACGGCCACGTGGTCAAGATTGTAGAACATTTCTAGTTTTTATATACTTTCGAATGATCGACTGTTTATTGTTATTTTAACTTAAAACGGCTACGCAGTCTTTAAGGATTAAAACAAGATTTGTATTTGTCCAACGTTTCGACACGGGGTTGGTGTCTTCACCAAGGGAAAAATATTATGTTTGTTCCTTGTCTAATGTTTAGTCTATAACTTGGAAACACTTATTTTTAACATAGATGACACTGGCAAATAACACAGATTTTCTTTATCAAACCGCCTGATTGCAAACCCCCCTTTTTCCCATTTTTCATACAATGGTAACCAAGATGCCCTATCTGAGAAATTGACTAATCTCTCGAATTCTGGCTAATTTCGTTTGACTCTCTTCGATTCGTCTATTTAATGTGGTGCAATACAGATGCGTATGTTGTGTTTAACCCTTCTATGTCTGTCCGTTTATTGCCGGTGTGGTTTGTGTTGGTTATATGGCACATTTCTAGGAAAGGCAAAGTGGATGTTTTGTAACTATGATCAATGATTTGTGTACGTTCTAGATTGAATCTGTGGTTGTGGTTGATACAGTGTTGGATTAATGCAGTTGTTGATTCTATTAGCGAGATTTTAGCTACTTCAGTGTTAGTATTGGCATCGTTCAGTAGTTTTTCTAATTTGTTTACATTGGTTTTGTGTCCTGCTAGTCTCTTTTTCAAATTATTTTTAGTCATGCCTACATAACTACTCTGACAATCATTGCATGGAATTCTATAAATAACATTACTAATTTCTTCTTTAGTTACAGGCTGTTTCAATTTGGTGTGTAGATTGTTTACTGTGTGGCATTGCTTTGTGGTGATATAGATATCTGCATAATCTTTGGACAGCATTTTTGCTATCCTCTGTGATAGCACCGGTACGTATGGAATGGATCTGTATGATTTACTATTTTGTGTTGTTTCAGGGTGCTGAGAAACCTGTACTTCATGTTGTACATCGATGGGTCTGCTGGTAGTATGATGATGCTCGAAGAATTCCGTTATTTGGTGGTTGGTGTTGACGACAGTATCTGTTTGTTCAAATAGTGGTGTTGGCTGGTTGGTGGGACGATGGGCTGCTGGCATGATGGCTGGCTGGGTGGGTGGTTTGTTGGGAGGCTGACACAATGGTTGGCTTGGGATGGGTATTGTTGAGTTGGTGTAGGGTGGGCACTGTGATGGGTGGGTGGCCTGCTGATTTGGTGATTGGCTGGTCGATTGTGTAACTACGGCGTGTTTCAGGTGGATGTTTTCGTGATTTTTGCTGATGTACAGATGCAGTAATCGGTTGATTAACTGTTTGGGATAATTATTCATCTGAAGGTGTCGATGAATCGTTGCTGCAGTTTCTTTCGTTGATGTGTTGTATGTAAGCGAACAAACCCTATGGATAATGTTGTTGGCAACATTGATTTAATGCTTCGGTTGATGAAATGATGCATAATTCAACATCCTCCCTGATGCGATAGGTTTGGCAAACCATTCAGTGGATAAAGTTTGATTTTCGTTGCGTATAACAGTCATGTCCAAAAAAGGAAGTTTTCTGTTCACTTCGGTCTCGATGGTAAACTGTATTCTCGGTTCTACCTTGTTAAAAGCATCCAGTACCAGGTTTTCGGTGTTCGTTGGGACTGCCATGAAGATGTCGTCGACATATTTCTTAAATGTTGTAGTCTCAAACGGTAGAGCACTCATAGCTGTTTGTATTACCGAGTCAAGTACAATGTCCGAAACAATTGGAGAGAGTGGACTTCCCATAGCAGTACCAAACGTCTGTTTGTAGAATTGTCCTTCGAAACAAAAATAGCTAGCTTCCATACAAAATTCCACAATCTCAGTGAAGAGTTCTACGTTGATTCTGGTGTCAACTTCATTCCAGCGTTCTATGATATTACGAATAACCAAGTGACGTGGTACATTCGTAAATAATGATGTCACATCTAGTGAGATCATTATAAAATCTAGGGGTAGTTTGCAGTGTTTTACTTCCTTACAAAAATCGAACGAACTCTTCGTACTATATGAGCTATGGAGAGAATTTTGGAGAATGTTTGCGATGTACTTGGACAACTTGTATGTTGGAGCCGTTTTGTTGGGAATAACGGGGCGGAGCGGCAATTGTGGTTTGTGGACTTTCGGTTGACCATAAATCCTCGGACACGTTGCATTGTTGGACGATAGTTGCTTGGATTGTTGGTAGTCAATGAGCTTTAAGTCTTTGAGCCTTTTTATTATGTTGTTGCTTTGAATCTGGTATCTGGATGTAGGATCTGCTCGTACTTTGAGGTATGTTGATGGATCACTAACTAAGATACGCATCTTCTGATCATATTCCTCTCTCATCATGATGACCGTTCTGTTCCCTTTGTCCGCTGATAGAACACATATCTCTGGGTTTGAACGTAGGTACTTCTTTGTGGTGTCTATCGCCGTTTCACAGAATTTCGTGACGTTGTCTCGTGTTTCTACCATCGAGTGGAAACCATGAATGAAATTTTGCATAACATTCACGATTTGGCAACGGTTTTTATCTTGCACCTTTTTGTCGGTGTTTGTAAGCAGAGTTTGTTCTGTTTCTGCTAGGAGGTGGTAGAATGGCACCTGCAATAGTGACGTTATCGGGAGAGCGAACTTTGGACCAAGACTGAGGAGATGTAGGGTGCTAGCTGGGATCTCTAGGTTATTTGCCAGTGTCATCTATGTTAAAAATAAGTGTTTCCAAAATAATGTACCACAAATTTCCATTCCTGACAGTTATTGTAAGACTAAATAAACATTAGACAAGGAACAAACATAATATTTTTCCCCTGATGAAGACACCAACCCCGTGTTGAAACGTTGGACAAATATAAATCTTGTTTTAATCCTTAAAGACTGCGTAGCCGTTTTAAGTTAATATAAAAAAAAAATAATAAGAAAAATAAAAAATAAAATTAAAAAAAAACTAATTTTTATAATATTTGAAGAGTGTTTCTATGAATTCAAGTAGTTCGCATCATACTGTTTAAAGGTTAATAGAAGAAAAATATGTTTCCAAACGATTTAATACGCTTTCAAGATAAACAATTTATAATGTGTCCCGGAATAGCCCAAGACAAATCTGGTCACTTTATACTAGGCCCAACGCTGTGGAACATTATGTACAACGGAGTACTAAAACTTAAGTTGCCCAAAGGCCTGAAGATCTTCGGATTCGTGGACGATGTCGTCCTTACGATAACCGGAGAGTCCCTGGAGAAGCTGGAAATGCTGGTGGCGGAGACACCCGACGCAGTAGAAACCTGGATGAATGGAGTCAAGCTGCAGCAACTGCAAAGTAATTCATCCCGTCGGTGCGGATTCTGTGACATCTAGGTGTGATGATTGATGACCGGTTGAACTTCAACACCCACGTGGACTATTCCTGTGAAAAGACGGCTAAAATGATCAGTGCGTTAGCAAGGATCATGCCGAATGTCGGTGGTCCGAAAGGCAGTAGTAGGCGTCTTCTGGTGGCAGTATCATTCTCGATTCTGAGATACGGACTTTCAGCCTGAGGAGCTGCGCTCAAGACGAAACGTAATCGTAGGAACCCCAACAGAGTGTTTCGTCTTATTGTCATCCGAGTCACGAATGCGTACCGAACCATTTCGTCGGAGGCAGCTTGAATTATCACCGAGATGATTTCAATCTGCATAAACCTTGCAGAGGATATCGAGTGCCACCAATGGAGAGATACCAGAAAGATGAGGAAGACGGTGAGACTGGACTCTACGGTGAAGTGGCAGCAGGAGTGAGAAAATGCAGATAATGGAAGGTGAGCCCACCGGCTAATCCCCAATGTATCTACGTGAGTGAACTCGGAGCATGGTGAGGTGAACTTTCACCTTACACAGTTCCTGTCTTGAAACGGTTGTTTGCGCCAATATTTGCACCGGTGTGGCCATGCGTCATCGCCATTATGCCCGGCATGTATGAACGTCCAGAACACGTGAACTTTGACCGAGGTTTGCGGAGGCAAGAAGCAGAATGTCTTCCATAAGGGCGGACAACATCGCAGAGCGAATGTGTCGCGATAAAGGTATGTATGTGGAATGTGGTAAGCAGAGTCGTTAATAAGTATCGGTTGGAGGGAAATCCAGCATAGTGAGCAGTGTTTGGTCTCGGATCATCGGGGCGCCAGCCAACCGGAATCGTCGGACCGACCTCGGCACTCGAACCGCTAACCTACCGAAGAAAGCGCTTCGGGTATGTAGCGCACCGTCAGTGTGGTCGTCACCCACCATCGGAACTATCGGATTGGACGCCAGGGGAGTCAGGAGCAGTGCTGATATTTTTTTGTCCTTTCGGTTTTCCATGCCTTCTCAATTGATCAGTGCTGCTCTTCAATTGAAAGATTCTCTTCTGTCAATTGAGATACACGTCATTTGAATGAAACTTTCAAACTTATTTGATATGCACTAAAGGTCAATTACTGCTGTCAATTGAATAGATCGGGGCTACTCAATTGACATTTCTGTATTCAATTGAAACCTACGTAGGCTAAGTTCACATTCGGGTCAAAAAGTTCAGTTGACATTGTGATTTCACTGACCAGTGTCAGGAGGATTCGAGTTAGGAAGTTTGTGGCACAACCGCAGAGGGATCGAGACAAAGTAGTAGTGGTTCTAGCCTAAGTTAGAGGCCGGAATTTTAGAAGAAGTGCATGAGCACTTCCAGAACTGGAGATTCAAAAGTATTTTACGTGAAAACGCAAAATAAATCTCAGTGGTAATTCGAAAGATTTTTTCATGGAAGTATCTTATTGAAATTTGGATTGCATGGAAATTCAGAATAGTTTCCAAAAAAAGTCTTACGAAGAATTTCCCGTAAAAACTCGGAAGGATTTTCTGGAAACTGAAAAAAAGTAAATTGGCAGTAAAGTTAAATTAATATAAAGATTTATATTTTCCCATAAATAAATGGAAATTGCCAATGCAGAAATTAGGATGGAAACAATGGATAAATATAAACTTTCTTATATAACAAAAAAAGGACTTCATAAATCATTCAATACAAGTAATAAGCAATTACAAAATTATCAACAAGATAACTATAGTTTCCATACAAATTCAATATTATCAGCGGCCATTTTGCAATACTTTAATATTTATATATTATTATTACATACATTGATTTCTTAATTGTTAATTTAATATTTTTTTAATGGGGAATTTGGCCGCGGAAGCTAATGAGAATTTATCATGAAAATTCAGAAGAGTTTTCTTTGCAAAATTAGGATAAAAATTATCTCTGACTCTTTAGGAGGAATATCGTCCAAGATCGATGATTAGGAAACACAACAATATGCCCATCTGGGTTATTAGATCGAATGGTCATTAGGCCGAACGGCCATTAAGCCGGATGACAGGTGAGGAGAGAGTAGAGAGAAGTGAGATGTGTGAAGTAAGAAATGTGAAGTTAGGAGCGAGGAATGAGATGTTAGAAATCAGAAGTGAGAAATGAGAAATGAGAAGTGTGTAGCGAGAAACGAAAAGTGAAGTGAAATATGAAGTCAACCCGAGAAGGACGATTAGTTAAGGAAGAAGGAAACTTAATTTACCGAGTAGTGATACTGCCTTTCTCGCGTTTAGCCAAAACACCAATCTTGTATAGGGCTTATATGGATCGAAGTACCGTTTTCTTCATAATTTCATAACTTTCTTTATAAAAAAGAAGGAAGAAGGAAGAAAGAAAGAAGAAGAAGGTAAAAATAAGAAGGAAGAACGAAGGATGATCAAAGAAGGGAGAAGGAAAAAAAACAAGAATAATGAAATAGAAAGGAAGAACAAACAAAAATAATGAAATAAGCAATAAGAAGTAAGAAGAAAAGAACATATAAGGAAGAATAAAAAGAAAGAAGAAATAAGAATAAGGAAGTAAAAAGGAAGAAGAAACAAATAAGATTGAAGGAAAATTTAAAATTTAAAATCAAAGATAAAGGAAAAGAGATGACAAAAAATAAGATAAAAGAAGAAATGAAGAAAGAAGGAAAAAAAATAACTGACTACTCACATGTTTTTCCAACCTTCTCACTTCTCGTTCGGCCTTATGACCATTCAGCCTAATTGCCTGATAGCTATACGGTACACGTGTGCCCACCTTATATCCAAATACGTAACAAGAGAATAATTCTACAATTGTAATACTTCTGCATGCGTTGTGCATCTAATTCTTGAAAATCGCATGGATTATTCTGTATGTCTTCAAACCCCCTGTCGAATAATCCTGTAAACTCAAAGAAATCCCAATTTACCTTCCAAATCCCCATGACTACACAATTAACATTCACCGACTTACCTCAGATACTTGATGTCCGCATTGGGAATGGCCGGAGCCGGGATAAAATCGTCTTTCATGCACGAGATGTCCCCGACGATGACGATGCGCTGCAGGGAGACGGCTTCCGTCCGAAGCATGTCGTCCGAGGGGAACGTCACCGAGCTTACGCCGGGGCTGGGCTCGGTAGCCGAGGCCGGTGGAAGCTGCTGCAGCTGTTCCGGTGGTGACATCAGCAGCAGATCCCCTGAAGAAACGAGAGGAAAAAAAACAGAAGGTAGATTCTTTTCCTCTTTCCACAGTCTGCGATAATCGGATGACAAAAAAGGAGGGAAAAAACACTAACGGAAACATCTGTGCCGGCCGTCGTAGTCGTTCGACGGCTTCCGGCGACGGACTTGTTACGAATGTGTTGAGAGGTGTGTGAGCTTTGAAAAATGGAACTGTTCGCCCGCTTGTGGGGTTGCCTACGGGGCGCTCCGGTGATTTTGTTTATGTGAGTTCGTTTGGATCGGGTAAGCAGGATTAGGTGCTGTTCTGGTCTGGTTCGCACATGAAGTGGTCAGTACAGAGCAAGTGCGACATTCACACTGCACTTGTTGAGTGATTAACTATAATGACACATTTGTCCTAGTTTGAAAATGCAGCATTACTTTTATTCTCTTACATAATGAACAGTAGCTTTGCATTGCCCATGGCAGAACTAATTTTTGAATTATATTTCATATCAGTTCAATATTTGAAATTTGTGAATGGTACCTTAATCAAATATGGCGTTTCTATTTCAATTAAATTCAACAAGATTTCAATTAAATTAAACTCCTTCCTACTTCCAATAATCCACTAGAACTGAATAACTGAATTCCTCAGTCATTAAAGCTAATTTTCACGTTTCTTCCGCTTTAAAACTTTAGTCGGAAATGTGCGTCCAGAGTGTTACAGTCTCGGGAAGTTCATTAGACCAACTCAATTTGCTAACGTCACCTGTTATACAGGTCACAATCTCTTTGATTCTTTCAAGTTTTTTTTTTCTGATGAACTGTAGAAAACCAGAAAAATCCATGTTGAATGTAGAGGAAGTGGCTACAAAACGAATCAGTTGTGTTTTCATTGAGTTACTTAAAAGATTTTTAACTGTCGACAAATGCTAAAAGTGAGCCTCAGTTATTTTGGAGAAACTTTTGAATAGTTTTTTTTGTAATTTCGAGAGCATTCAAAAATAACATGTTCTAATGCCAACAGTGCATTTGTTCGAAATGATCATGGAAACGTTATATTAATTCTGGTAATGCGTTTTGCACAGTTATCTCCCATTATTGGTGTCTGACTCACCTATCATAAACTTTTTCAACTGCTTTCTTTGCTGCTTTTCCATCCTTCTGTGCTCCTTCATCCGTTCCTTCTGCACTTCCCGCTCCACGGGAGATAGTATTCGCTGCTGATGATGATCTTTCTGACGTTTCTTTGGAAAACTGTCACCTTCGTCAAATAAATTCACCATTTCTTCAACGACTCCGCCTTCGTTCTGCTCTGTCCGACCGTCTGCGGCATCGCTTTGAGCAGCTATTCGCATATTTTTGTCGTAAATATCATCGCTGTTTGATAGCAGTGCTTGATTCTGTCCGGGTTTCCTCTCCCAATTTCCGTCCAATCTTCCCGACCGGATGGAGCTCTTATTCATCGTCACGTCCATCACCGGTATCGACTTTGCCCCCTTCCTCTTGCCCGGCTGAGAAGTTGACTTTGGTTTGTGCTTTTTCCGTGCCGGTTTTTGCCTCGTCTGTTGCTCAGATTCATTTAACGATAATTTGGTTATGCCGGTTAGTGAAGAATTTATATGATCACCAGCCCCTCCCGCCGAATTCCAATTCCAGCCTGATTCTGGTACTCTGGCGGGGCTACCGTCGTCGCTGGTTGCCGGCTTTATCCGTTTGAATTTCTTTTTGTGGCCTTTTCTTCGACGACCCTTTTTCCCGCCGCCCGGATGTTTCTTTCGAGTAGCTCCAGTGCCGTCGGTTTCCTCCGTCAATCCTATTGCAGCTGTCCTTTTGCTGCCGTTTTCCGGAAAATGTTCACTGAAATAGAGAAAACGATAGGAAAAAAAATGTAATGGATCACATTTTATGTCTGATGCTGAGGAGGAATGCTGTAAAAGATAAATGAATGGGTCATGTCAAATCGATGGGTTTGCAGCATGTCGATTCGAGGACGGGAGATAAAAATCTGTTGAATCCGAGGAATAGGTTTCTTCTGGTTATATAAAATTTAACCATACAGTAGTTCTGATGAAAAATAAATGGGAAAAAGACCCTTCTGAAACTACTTCTTCGATACCCAGCAGGTGACAAATCAACCAAAATGAAAATGAAATTTATTTAAAGAGCTTCATTTAGTGGAACGTCTCTACCAGTCAGTACAAGTTAGTACTATTGTAAAGAATCTCGCTTTTTGCTTGTATATATATTGGGGTGTCCCAAATCAAATCCAAATCCAATCCAAATCCAATCCAAATCCAATCCAAATCCAATCCAATCCAAATCCAATCCAAATCCAATCCAAATCCAGGTCAAATCAATCAATCAGGTCAATCAGATCAAATCAATCCAAATCAATCCAAATCAATCCAAATCAGTCCAAATCCAATCCAAATCAATCCAAATCAATTCCAATCAATCCAGTCCAGATCCAGTCAAGTCCAGTCAAATCCAATCAGATCCAGTCCAAATCAGTCAGTCCAGATCCAGTCCAGATCAGTCAAATCCAGTCCAGATCCAGTCCAAGTCAGTCCAGATCCAGTCCAAATCCAGTCCAAGTCAGTCAGGTCCCAGTCAGGTCCAGTCCAGATCCAGTCAGAGTCAGTCAGGTCCGGTCAGATCCAGTCCAAGATCCAGTCCAGTCAGATCCAGTCAAATCCAGTCAGATCCAGTCCAGGTCAGTCCAGATCCAGTCAGATCAATCAAATTCCAGTCCAGGTCAGTCCAGATCCAGTCCAGGTCGATCCAGTCAGGTCAGTCCAGATCGGTCCAGGTCAGTCCAGATCCAGTCAGGTCAGTCCAGGTCAGTCCAAGATCCAGTCCAGATCGGTCAGTCAAGTCCAGATCCAGTCCAGATCCAGTCCAGATCCAGTCCAGATCAGTCAGATCCAGTCCGATCCAGTCAGTCCAGTCAGGTCCAGTCCAGATCCAGTCAGATCCAGTCCAGGTCAGTCAGATCAGTCAGGTCCAGTCCAGGTCAGTCCAGAGTCAGTCCAGGTCCAGTCCAGATCCAGTCCAGGTCCAGTCCAGTCGGTCAGGTCAGTCAGATCCAGTCCAGATCCAGTCAGGTCAGTCCAGGTCAGTGGAGTCGGTCAAGTCCAGTCCAAATCCAGTCCAGGTCAGTCCAGAGTCAGTCAGTCCAGATCAGTCCAGTCAGTCCAGATCAGTCCAAGATCCAGTCCAGATCCAGTCCAGATCGATCAGTCAGTCCAGTCAGAGTCAGTCAGATCCAGTCCAGATCCAGTCAGGTCAGTCCAGATCAGTCCAGATCCAGTCCAGATCCAGTCCAGATCAGGTCAAGTCAGGTCAGATCCAGTCGATCGGTCAGTCCAGATCAGTCAGGTCCAATCCCAGATCCAGTCCAGAGTCAAGTCAGATCCAGTCCATCGGTCAGGTCAGTCCAGGTCGAGTCAGGTCAGTCCAGATCCAGTCCAGATCCAGTCAAAGTCAGTCCAGATCCAGTCAGATCGGTCAGTCAATCAGATCAGTCCAGATCAGTCCAGATCCAGTCAGATCCAGTCCAGATCAGTCCAGATCCAGTCAGATCGAGTCCAGATCCAGGTCAGATCAAGATCGGTCCAGATCCAGTCCAGATCCAGTCCAGATCCAGTCAGGTCAGTCCAGATCCAGTCCAGATCAGTCAGATCGAGTCAGATCCAGTCAAATCCAGGTCCAGATCCAGTCAAGTCAGTCAGATCCAGTCCAGATCAGTCAGATCCAGTCCAGATCAGTCAAGTCCAGATCCAGTCAAGTCGATCCGATCAAAGGTCCAGTCCAGATCGATTCAGATCGAGTCAGGTCCAGTCCAAAGATCAGAATTCCAGATCCAGTCAAGATCAGTATCAGTCGAGATCGGTCCAGATCAGTCCAGATCCAGTCAGATCAGTCAGAGTCCAGTCCAGATCCAGTCCAGATCCAGTCAGGTCAGTCCAGATCCAGTCCAGATCCAGTCCAGATCCAGTCCAGATCAGTCAGGATCCAGTCCAGATCCGGTCCAGGTCAGTCGGTCAGTCCGGTCAGGTCAGTCAGGTCAAGTCAGATCCAGTCAGAGTCAGTCAGATCAGTCCAGATCCAGTCAGTCCAGATCAGTCCAGATCAGTCCAGATCCAGTCCAAGTCAGTCAGGATCGGTCAGGATCCAGTCAGGTCAGTCCAAGATCCAAGTCCAGATCAGTCCAGTCAGGTCCAGTCCAGATCCAGTCAGGTCAGTCAGTCAAGTCAGTCAGGTCAGTCCAGTCAGTCCAAGTCAGTCCAGGTCAGTCCGATCCAGTCCAGATCCAGTCCAGGTCCAGTCCAGATCAGTCAATTGATCCAGTCGGTCAGATCCAGTCAGGTCCAGTCAGGTCCAGTCCAGGTCCAGTCCAGTCAGTCCAGATCCAGTCCAGATCAGTCCAGATCCAGTCAGTCAGTCCAGTCGATCCAGTCCAGATCCAGTCCAGGTCAGTCCAGATCCAGATTCAAGTCCCAGGTCAGTCAGATCCAGTCCAGATCCAGTCAGATCGGTCAGTCCAGTCAAGGTCCAGTCCAGATCCAGTCGATCCAGTCCAAGATCCAGTCCAGGTCCAGTCCAGATCGGTCGAGATCCAGTCAGATCCAGATCCAAGATCCCAGTCCAGATCAGTCCAAGATCCAGTCCAGATCCAGTCCAGATCCAGTCCAGATCCAGTCCAGATCCAGTCCAGATCAGTCGATCCAGTCAGTCAGGTCGGTCAAGATCCAGTCCAGATCCAGGTCAGTCAGTCCAAGATCCAGTCCAGATCCAGTCGGTCAGTCCAGTCGAGTCGGATCCAGGTCAGGTCAGTCAGGTCGGTCAGTCCAGTCCAGTCAGATCCAGTACAGATCCAGTCAGGTGAGTCGGTACAGATCCGGTCAAGATCCAGTACAGATCCAGTCAGATCCAGTCAGATCCAGTCCAGATCCAGTCAAATCTAGTCAGATCCAGTCCAGGTCCAGGTCAGTCAGATCAATACAGTCGGTCAAGATCAGGTCAGATCAAGTCCAGATCAGGTCGAGTCCAGGTCAGATCCAGTCAGATCAGTCAAGATCCAGTCCAGATCGGTCAGTCCAGGTCCAGTCCAGATCGGTCCAGTCCAGATCCAGTCCAGTCCAGTCAGATCCAGTCAGATCGATCCAGATCCAGTCCAGGTCCGATCCAGATCCAGTCCAGGATCAGTCAAGTCAGTCCAGGTCAGTCAGGTCAGTCAGATCCAGTCAAGATCAGTCCAGATCCAGTCAGATCGTCCAAGTCGAGTCCAGATCAGGTCCAGATCCAGTCAGGTCAGTCCAGATCCAGTCAGATCGGTCGAGTCCAGATCAGTCAGGTCCAGATCGATCAAAGTCCAGGTCCAGTCAGTCAGATCCAGTCCAAGATCCCAGGTCGGTCAGGTCAGTCCAGTCGATCCAGTCAGGTCCAGTCCAGATCCAGTCCAGATCAGTCCAGAGTCGATCCAGATCCAGATCCAAGGTCCAGTCAATCAGTCCAGGTCAGTCAGATCAGTCAGGTCAGTACAGTCCAGTCCAGATCCAGTACTAGATCCAGTCCCAGATCCAGTCAAGGTCAGTCAGATCAGTCCAAGGTCAGTCTAGTCAGATCCAGTACCAGATCCAGTACAGATCAGTACAGATCCAGTACCGATCAGGTCAGTCCAGATCAGTCCAGATCGGTCAGGTCAGTCCAGATCAGATCCAAGTCAAGTACAGATCCAGGTCGAAATTCGATCCAGTCAGATCCAGTCCAAGATCAGTCAGATCCAGTCCAGATCCGATAATCCAAGTCCCAGTCCAGGTCCAGTCCAGATCAGTCCAAGTCAGTCCAGGTCCAGTCAAGATCCAGTCAAGATCAGTCAAGTCAGTCCAGGTCAGTCCAGGTCAGTCCAGATCGGTCAGATCCAGTCCAGATCCAGTCAGGTCAGTCAGATCGGTCAGATCCAGTCCAGGTCCAGTCCAGATCCAGTCAGATCCAGTCCAGATCGGTCAGATCCAGTCAGTCAGGTGGTCCAGTCCAGTCAGTCAGATTCGGTCCAGGTCAGTCCAGATCCAGTCAGTCAGATCCCAGTCAGATCCAGTCAGGTCAGTCCAGATCCAGTCCAGGTCCAGTCCAGGTCGATCCCAGATCAGGTCCAGTCAGATCCAGTCCAAGTCAGAGGTCAGATCGAGTCCAGTCGGTCCAGTCCAGGTCAGGTCCAGTCCAGATCCAGGTCAGGTCAGTCCAGGTCGGTCAGGTCAGTCCAGGTCAGTCAAGATCCAGTCCAGATCCAGTCCAGGTCCAGTCCAGATCCAGTCCAGAGTCAGTCGAAGTCAGTCAGGTCAGTCCCAAGTCCAGTGGGTCAGTCCAGGTCAGATCCAGTACCAGATCCAGTACTGTCGTCAGTCCAGATCCGATCCAGTCCAGGTCAGTCCGAGTCAAGATTCAGTCAGATCCAGTCCAGATCAGTCAGATCGGTCCAGAGTCAGTCCAGATCAGTACCAGATCAGTACAAAGATCAGTACAAGATCCAGTCAGGTCTGGTCAGGTCAATCCAGGTCAGGTCAGTCAGGTCAGTCCAGATCCAGTCAGATCCAATCCAAATCAGTCCAGATCCAATCCAAATCCAGTCAAATCAGTCCAGGTCAAGTCAATCCAATCCAGGTCAATCCAAATCCGGTCAAATCCAAATCAAATCAATCCAAATCCAAATCCAATCAAGTCAATCCAAATCAGTCCAAATCAATCAAATCAATCAAATCAATCCAAAATCAATCAAATCAATCCAAATCCAATCCAAATCCAATATTTTATGTTTTTTTCTGTTTCCCGGCCTTCTGTTAGGTGACGGTGACCGGGGACGCTAGCATATTTCCACTCCATTTGTCTCTATTTTACGGGGAAGGGTCGTTTAGCCGAAACCCATCTGGCCAAACGGGTCATTCGGCCGAATAGGACATTTTTCCGAATAGGACAAATAGCCGAA
The DNA here is from genome assembly GCF_024139115.2 of Armigeres subalbatus. NCBI lineage: Eukaryota > Metazoa > Arthropoda > Insecta > Diptera > Culicidae > Armigeres > Armigeres subalbatus. Next base: position 7,703,481 of record NC_085140.1, on the reverse strand, counting down.
TAGGACATTTGGCCGAATACACCCGATTCTGTTTTAACACGGATACAAAGTTGATCCATTTTACATGATTTGTCGAGAAATCATAAAACTTTTTTACACGGATTTTCAAATTTTGAACTGAAAACTTTTTCTACACGGAACGCATCACCCGTGTAAAAAAAGAATCGGGTGTAGGTTATTTGATCGAACATGTCATTTTACCGAGCAGGACCCATTCTCACTGTGAAAAGTGAGTAGTGCGAAGTGAGAAGTGAAACGTCTCATTTCTCACTTCTCACTGTGAAAAGTGGGTAGTGCGAAGTGAGAAGTGAGACGTCTCACTACTCACTTCTTACTTCTCACTTTTTACAGTGAGCAGTGAGAAATGAGGTGTGAGAAGTGAGACGTTTCAATTCTCACTACTTATTTCTCTCTTCTCATTGTGATAAATGAGAAGTGAGTAGTGAGACGTCTCACTTCTCTCTTCGCACTACTCACTTTTCACAGTTAGAAGTGGGAAATAAGTAGTGAGAAGAAGTGAAACGTTTCACTTTTCGCACCTGAGCTATTCGGCCAAATAACATGTTCGGTCAAATGACCTATTCAGCCAAATGGTCTGTTCGGCCAAATGTCCTATTCGGCCAACTGTCCTGTTCAGCCTTATGTCTTGTTCAGCCAGATGTTCTATTCGGTCATATAACTTTCGGCCAAATGATATATACGGCTAAACAAATTTCGGCCTAGTGGCATTCGGCAAAACGGCCCTTCCACATGTTTATATCACTTCTTCCGGGGAGCACTAACAAAATCTGCGGATAAAAATTGTATCACTACCGGCTGCGCCATTTTCGTGACCCGATCAAGATCCGATCGCCGCAACAATACTCAGCAATCTGATTCTCATTTATTTCTCATACGATCATACCGAAATCTTTCTTGCTTCAAAATATCTTAAAATCTACGGTAGCTCGCTACACGTTTCAGCGAAATACACTACAAAGAGTATATTCTAATTGGATATTAAATGAATACCAATAACACAATGTAGTAAAGTTGATATTTTTATCGATACTTTATAAACCTGATCTTATCTACTACAACATAGTTTGAAGAAAAATCTGCTGAAGTAGAGAATAAAGAAAGAGAGAAGGAAGAAAGAGAAAAGGAATTAGATCTCCCATAAGTTATGCTCCTCTAAGTAACAACATTCCCATATCCGGCTGTATGATACGAAATCTTAGATTATGAATATTTCAGTCAAGTTCAATGACATGTACAATATTAGAAAGCGGTGCAAAGTACAGTCGAGCATCCTTAACCTTGATTTCTCTCGAGTACTTATTTTTGGTGACACCAAACATCAGCTAAATTGTCTGCGAAGAAATTGATGAGAAAGAACCAACTGTGATCGACATTTTGACCTGTTAAACACCATCTCATCAGATTTCCGAACACGTAACAGCATAAACTCACGCTCGATATCCAACTTCACAATCATACAACAATGTCATCTCGGTTATGAGATTCTACCACGAACGAAGTTAGATGTTGCCGTTTCTGCTTCCACCTGATGAGACCCACCTTTGCTGCTCATTATGTCACATTTTACGTTTTACGGAGCGTGGAACTATGCAGTGCAACAGAAGCCGTTTCCATGCTTACACGTAGGTGATATGGCCCCTATATCACGTTTCACGTTGTAATCGAATAGTACAGAATGCCGACAAATCCCCTACTGTTGCTGGATAAAATTCTCAATAATAGCAAAGACTACAAGTTTTGTACGACAATAGCAAATTCGCTCTGAAATCCTTGGAAAGGGCACGTGATATCTTCAATGTTTGACTTCGATGTCATCATCATATTTTTAGTACCTTTTCTTGTACTTATCATCTCTAGCTGAGGTGGATCAAAGGGAATTAAATGTGGCTCCAAGCTAACAATGTTGCTAACTGCTAGAACATTATCATCCGAACCCGCATCAGGACTTCCCAGCAAAGGCAGCAAAAACCGAATCAAATCTGTTAATGAAACATTCCGTCATGTGCAAATCTATCCCCCATGAGTTCAAAATTTCACCTTCCAAATCTGTGTGGCACTGCTAGGAGTATCTCATTCCATTGCCATTAGCACGTGATCAAAGTTTGCTACCTCGTCTATGCGTTGTCTGTTCTTCGAAACGAATATGGCCTTTTCCGTACCTGTTCAGAAAGGATGTGACGACGGGATTCCACAGCGATTTTTTTCCGGATGAAATACAGAGCTTTCCAACTGGTACCGAGGTGGTGGTCGAGAGCGAGCGAGCGGTAGAGTAACGTTTTAGCACCATGTCACATCCCGTTTAATCCGTTTTGACAACGATGTGGTTTGGCGAAAAGTCGGGTTTTTCAATAAGGGGATTATTGAGTCACGTTATGAATGGGGCTCACCGTCGGTGGCAATCGTTGAAAAGGGTTTTGTTGGTCCATAATGCGCTTTACGGTGAATATTGCCATGACAAACGCCATATTTTCATTTAATTAGTGCTCATCCGGAAACAAGCCCGAGCAAATCGCACCGGTTAGTCCGCATCACAATCGGGTGGGAGATGCAAGCCGTTTACAAACTGCTCTATGATCGTTACTTCAAAAATTGTTAAAATGTTGTTAAGCTTTCGTTTAGTTTCAGTCAAGCACGAGCATATGTCATGTCAAAATGAAATTAAAAACGAAGTGACCAGTCGTCCTAAATTTTGATTTAAGTCACTTGCAACGTTTACAAAAATTGCTATTAATTGCTAATGGGGATAATAATAGAGTGATTCAAATTTTGACTTTTTTGCTCCCCTATGCTTAAACGGTGTCATTTGCTATTTAAATAATCGTCCTAAATTTTTAGCTAATTTGGATGTAACTTGACTGAGCACAAGCAGTTTGAAGCTTATATGAAAACAGTAACTTTTGTGAAAAACCGTTCCCCATCATTGCCCATTAAGTTGTAAAAATGTATGAATACGTTAGCAACATGGGAAATTTAACAAGGGAAAATATCGTCGTTGTTGCTAAACGATTTGATGCTGGCAACAAAAGTTATTAAGGAAATACTGAAATGTGGGAAATTCAATTTAACACGTAAAAGAATAACATCAATATCAATAATGAGCATTTCTGTTTTCTTTATAATTTTGCTAACAAAAGTCAGATTGCTTCGCAACAACAACTGACTTTCAGCTTAGGATCTATTCTATGATAGCGATGTGTTAAATATATTAAAATAGATTCTGGGCTACTTCACGAAACGATTCTTTACATAAGTGGCAATTCTCATAGTAACTTTCATATAACCTTCAAATGGTACGTGCACAATCAAATTACATCCAAATCAGCTAAAAATTTGGGAGGACTATTAAAATAGCAAAAACAATCGTTTAAGCACAGGGGAGCGAAAAAGTCCAAACTTGAATCACTCTAGGATAATAATCGATGATGGTTGCATTTTAACGACTATTCTGACTTTCTGTACTAATAGATGGATAGGGTCACGGAAGGTAATGTTAGCCTAGGATGTAACGTTTGCTTATCACGCACATTAATCGATAATTCAGCAATAATAGCTCGTTTTGTAGAGAGATATTTATAAGATACTTAGGAAGCCAGGCTGTGCAAAAGTTTTTTTTTCTTTTGCCCATTAAAGTAGTTTGCTGAATGGATAACAATCACACTTTTTTAGCATTCATAATAAATTCACAATTTTCTTGAGTATACGGATTAACCAAGTCTTTTGAGACAATTTTTGGACAATTTGTCCTGAAAGGGATCAAATATACCCAGCGTTTAAGGTTGGCTGTGTAAAATCACATGAGAGAGCTAGGTCCTTGCTTTCGTCGGCAAAGTTGTTTATCAGGATGGTGGCTTTACAGGAAAAATATTGGAGGTCAAGTGGTCGGGGTTCAGCCAAAACGCATCAAGCGTCAACGAAAAATTACAGAATTTTCTGCTCAAACTTTTGTTTAGCAGATTTAATTGATCGTAAATCGTATCGGATATCCCTCAACCCTAAAACTGAGGATATTATCTGCAAATGTATGCTCAAATTGATATGAAACTATTTCCGTTGTCTTTTTACGAACAAAATATCACAAGTCAGCCGAAAAGCCGCTTGGTGCGGTTTGGCTGAACCTCGACCAAGTGTGACTATCCAAAACCTTGGAAAGATTTCGCTTCTGAAAGCATGTAAATGAATCGCAAATATTCGAGTCCTATACCGCACTGTTTGATAATTTTGAACACTCTATGAGGCTAAGTCATCTTAAACGTCAAGCCATTGACCAATTTTCAGGAGTACGAGATGCTCATGGCACTCCAAAACGTTTCCGAGTTTATCCCACGGTATATACCAGATCAACCAAGACTTTGACAACATCCTCATAATCGGAATATACCCAATTCGATTCAATAAGCATATGCGCATAATATAAACCCATTTGTGTTTGAATACGAGATGTTCAGGGTACTTCAAAACATTCTTGAGCTCAGTCCACAGCAGCTAACTGACCAACCAAAGCTTTATCATCGACATTTATCCAAACTGTCTCAATAAGCAAATGCGCATCATATGAACTCATTTTCCTCGGAACCGAGATGTTCGTGGTACTTCAAAACGTTCTCGAGTCCAGTTGAAGGTATCTACCAGATCAAGCAGGCCTTTTAAAATGTCCCAATCATCAAGTATACACCCAATCCGGTTCAATAAGCATCTTCTTCTTCTTCTTCTTCTTAATGGCATTACATCCCCACACTGGGACAAAGCCGCCCCGCAGCTTAGTGTTCATTAGGCACTTCCACAGTTATTAACTGCGAGGTTTCTAAGCCAGGTTTGTATTTTACATTTTTGCATTCATATATCATGAGGCTAACACGATGATACTTTTATGCCCAGGGAAGACGAGACAATTTCCAATCCGAAAATTGCCTAGACCGGCACCGGGAATCGAACCCAGCCACCCTCAGCATGGTATTGCTTTGTAGCCGCGCGTCTTACCGACGGCTAAGGAGGGCCATATTCAATAAGGGTTCAATAAGCATATGATTCAAATTTCTTTGAACATGGGATGCTTAAAGTCTTCCAAAATGATTTTGATTTAAGATCAAGGTATCTACCAGATGCACAATTACTAGGTTTGTGTCGAGCAATGTCCATTCGAATGCAGACATGTTATTTTTTTGGGGTGTAGAACCACTGCATTCAAGTTCCGAAGTATGAACAGAAGTTCTTTCGAAAATTGTCTAATGGACCATCTTCTTTTCTTCTTGTTGGCATTACACCCCCCACTTCATTTAGCACTTCCGCAGTTTTCATCTTCGAGGTTTCTAAGCCAAGATACCATTTTTGTATTCGTATATACAACCTACAACCTGAAAATTTTCTAGACTGTGACCGGAATTAGGACAGCCACCTTCAGCATGGTTTTGTATTGTAGCCGCGCGTTTTACCGCACAACTAAGGAAGGAAGAGTAACCGAGAAAATATTTTAGTATAGAACAATATTCTTCCACGAGTTGACATTGAGTCTTAGAACATTGGCTCAAGGAGGACCCACTGAAGCTTATGAAATAAATGAGTGAAATCCTATCGGCTAAATAGACCTGCTGGGATGTTTAGTTCTGAACGGATACATCTTTCATGACTGGGTTGATCGGGTAGATCGCATGTGCTGAACTCTAGGACGTTTTGGAGAACCTAAAATAGTTTACGTTTATTCAAAACTCGATTAATTTATGTATTATGATCACATGCATATTTTTGGACATACACACTTAGTTTTTATTTATGCAGCTCGGCGAAATCCGCACAGCCGTGCGCAAGCATAATAAAAAGCTGATATCCCGGCAAAAATGACATTTCCCAGTCAACATTTTGGTATTTATAACTCTTGATATAGGTTATTATATAAGAACCAACTAAATCGTATATAATGCACAGAATGGCTATATACGTACCAAAGTGGAGGCGATATAGGTACATACGAGTTTAATTTTAACGGTTTTTCCCGACATCATACGAACAGTATTACAATTAAAGATTAAAATATAAAAAATAAAAAATAAATCTAACCAGCACCAAAGTCTTGAACATGCGATCTTTGGATCTGCAGGCGGATACTCTACCACGGCACCATAGTGCACATCTTGAATTGAGTAGGATTTTTGTTCAACATAAACTACACAATTTATATCTTTACAACTGCTTGAAACTTCTGCAAGCCACTTGGACTGAGGTGGTTTCGAATGTATTACGATTCACGTAGACATTTATTCGCACTGATATAGGACATTACAAGGAATATAAGTCATTATGAGTTTTTATTTACACAATTACGATTGATTTTCACTATGGTAAAAATCATCGTATATGATACGTTCAATACAACATTTGTCGACAATAAACTGATAAAGTTTGATATGCAGTGCGATTGAGATTTTTAATGGACGCAAATGCGACTTTCTTTGCTGTTTGTTATACGATATGTGGTTTACTGGGTTGTTAGCTGTGCGAATCTCGGTAAAAGTTTAACATTTTGCTGAGATCCCGGTAAAAAAAATTAAGTGTGTACATTTCACTTTAGGAGATTTAGTTTTTGATGCACTAGAGGATATGTACTCCAGAACAGTTTAGACGGCCTATGAAATTCGAAAAAAAAATTCAAATTGAACCTTGTTCAATACCTTTAATACCTTACCAGTTCTTTCTATATATAAGTTTTGACGGCAGGCCTGTAGTTGCTTGTAAAAATAATGACTGCAACCCTATCGGTGATCGAATAGATCATATATTATAAACTTCAAGGCGTTTTGGAGAACCAAAAAGCCTGTAGTAGCTTGGATGCGGTAAATGGATCTGTTGGGATATTTGGCGCTGAGCGGATGCACCTTTCATTACTATGAAGAAGGAAACAATGGGACAGGATTCTCCGAGCAAATCGGTGAAGTCCAAATGCCAAAAAAGGGGGCTATACATTTATTTTAGGATCAATAGGAAACAATGGGACAAGTATCCCTGTCGAATGCAACTTGTTGCGAGTAAATCGGTTAACGGCAAGTACCAAAAAAAATAAACTAGAATTTGTTTGCACACACACATACATCACCTCAATTCGTCGGACTGAGTCATTTGGTTATACTTTGTATACGAGAAAGGCAATAAAGTCGTCCCGAAATAGGGTGACCATATGAAATTTTCCCAAAGGAGAACAGTTTCTCCAAATCGTGCTGAAAAGGAAGACATTTGGTTGGAAAAGAAAATATAAAACACAAAACTTCCTGTGTTTGATAAAAAAATAACTGATTTTTTGGGATGTCGAGTCAAATTCGATATACAAGCTTATTCTCGAACTTATTAAAACTTTAAAAAAATAAGCAAACGAACTCACCATCTTAATAGCGAATTTCAATTGAACAAGCTTCAACCTATTTAAACCTAAAAAATGCATATTTTCCAAGAAATTTCGATAAGTTTCAACAGCGAGGAAAGATAAGGAATATATCTCCTGGTAGAGCTGATAAAACCCTAGAAAATTGCTTTACTTTTGGAGTTATGCGAGAAACTGGCCAAATTAGGAGCATGGCCAAAACTGGTACATTTGGCTTATTGCTGTTTTGACTATTACTGATGAGCTCAGTGGTCTAGCGGCTACCGATTCTGCCTTATAAGCAGGAGGTTGTGGGCTCAATTCCGACATATAACCCTCCCTGAAGCGCGTTCATATCCCCCAAAAAGAGGATAGAGAATCAGACCGCATCGTGCTTTCGTGCTGTGCGGTTCTTTCTCTCTTTGCGGAAGGAAGTTTTTAATACTACCCGAAGCTATTTTAATTTCAACGGTGCTTCTTAGCGCTATTTGTACCCACTGATCCCGTTACGATCTTTGCAAGGACCCGTGCCTTCGTTTTACGTTGGACCCGTTTGCGGAAGTAAAATTCCGACAAGCGGTGGTAATCCTGCAGGGACACCGTTCTGGGAAAAAACCTCTTAGAAGGTCACGTCTCCACGCTCAGCAATGAGTATTAACAAAAACAAGAGGAAGGGGGAGTCTCTGAATTCTCCACTTCCTTCAAAGAAACAAGGTTTCAAGACCGTCCTGCCCAAGCGCGGAAAAAATAGAAGGAAGCTGGAGAATTCAGATATTCCTTCTAACTCTAATATCGGAAATAATTCTTCTCCAATCGAACTGAGCAATCAGTTCGATTTGATTATTGATGAAATTCAGCAAATCGAATCTACCTCTAGCCCAGGTGATTCGATTCATGCGAAAAAGCAAAGGATTCCGCCAATTGTGGTATCTGTTGCCGAGTTTTCTGGCTTCAGGAATGAGATTTTGAGTAACCTTCAGGAGATCAAGGTTTCATTTCAGATTGCTAGGAAGGGTGACTGCCGCGTTTTGCCGGGATCCTTTGACGATCGCAAACGTCTTCTTCAGTATTTAACTGAGAAGCGCCATAAATTCTTCACATACGACGACAAAACTGAGCGATTGTTCAAAGTCGTCTTGAAAGGTCTCCCCAGTGATGACAAATCACTGGATGAGATTAAAATTGAAATTTCTCAATTACTTGGATTTTCACCAGTCCAAGTAATTAAGATGAAAAAGAAATCCCACTCTGGTACTTCCCAGATGGGCATTTCTCAAGAATTTTATTTAGTTCATTTTAACAAAAGTGAACTAAATAATATGAAAAGTTTGGAAAAGGCCTGTATTATGTCTCATGTCCGTGTTACATGGGAACATTTCCGCAGGCCTGGGGGAAATTTCCAAAACCCTACCCAGTGCCGTAAGTGCCAAAAGTGGGGTCATGGAACCAAACATTGTCACATGGATGCTAAATGCATGATTTGTGGTGGAACCTCTCACGCCAAGGACGCATGTCCTGTGAGAGAAGATTCCAATAAATTTAAGTGCGCAAACTGTGGGGCAATCATAAATCCAATTTCTGGGAATGCCCTTCACGCAAAAAGTTTTGAATTCCCGTGCAAAATTGATGACGGGAAATTCCAATCGGATCCCAGATTCGACGGGTAGAATTTTTCAAACGCTCAAATTTCGAAACCGGTTACCGGTCGAGCAATTCATACCCACCACAATTCACAAACAAATTTTGCCGCTCGTCAACGGGTAGCAAGCACTTCAGTAAATTCCAATTTTTCCAATGTACCTACGTATGCAAACATCGCTGCTGGTAGACAAAATTTCTCTTCTCAAAATGAGGTTTATACCCATGTCCCAACGGAAAATAACGGTCATGTTGCCGATTCAGGTAGCATGACTGCTTCCGATTTTGATTTTTTAACTGAACAATTGCATCACATGATTGATGCAATGTTCAAAGCAAATACCATACCAGAAGCTGTTCAGGTTGGTATAAAGTACACACAAAAATTGTTATCGGACTCCGTTTCAATGGATCCAAATAATTGTGTAAAAGTTCTAAATTGGAATGCCCGCTCTCTAAAGGGTAAGGAAGATGAATTATTCAACTTCCTATCAGTTCATAATAATGCATATTGCCATTATAACTGAAACGTATTTAAAACCAGGACTCTCCATTAAAAGAGATCCAAACTATTTTATCTACAGAAATGATCGTCTTGACAGCGCCTGTGGTGGGGTCGCCATTGTCATTAATAGACGTATCAAACATAAATTATTTTCTTCGTTTGAAACCAAAGTTTTTGAAACCTTGGGAGTTTCTGTTGAAACAAATTTTGGACAATTTTCCTTCATTGCAGCCTACTTGCCTTTTCAATGCAATGGGCAGCAAAAGAATTTGTTGAAAGCTGATCTTCAAATTCTGACTCGCAACAAATCAAAATTCTTCGTAATTGGTGACTTCAATGCCAAACACCGTTCATGGAATAATGCTCAAAGCAATTCCAATGGTAAAATTTTATTTGAAGATTGTTCTGCGGGATATTATACTATTCAATATCCCAATGGACCAACTTGTTTTCTTCCAGTCGAAATCCTTCTACAATTGATTTAGTTTTAACGGATTCAAGTCAGCTATGTGGCCAATTGGTAACTCATGCTGACTTTGACTCTGATCACCTTCCTGTGACATTTGAAATCTCGCAAGAAGCCATTTATAATCCAATCAGCTCTACTTTTAATTCTCATAGAGCTGATTGGGATTTATCAAAACGTATATCGATAGGAATTTTGATGTTGATATTCCTCTCGATACCAAAAGTGATATTGATAATGCTCTCGTATCTTTGACAAATTTAATTGTCGAAGCCAGAGGCATTGCAATTCCGAAATGTGAAGTTAAATTCAACTCCATTATTATTGACGACGATCTTCAGCTACTGATCCGTCTTAAAAATGTGAGAAGAAGGCAATACCAAAGAACTCGCGATCCCGCGTTGAAAGTTATTTGGCGAGATTTGCAAAATGAAATTAAAAAACGTTTCGCTATTCTGAGAAATACCAACTTTGAGAATAATGTCTCGAAGTTGGATCCCAGTTCGAAACCCTTTTGGAAATTAACAAAATTCTTAAAAACCTCAAAAGCCAATTCCAGCGCTTAAAGAGGGAAATAAAATTTTATTAACAAATGGTGAAAAGGCTCAAAAACTTGCTCAGCAGTCTAGGTCTCACTAGTCCAATTGAGGATCAGGTTACACGGAGCTTCGAAGACATTCTCAATCAAGAGAATGTTTTGACCCTTCGTTGGGAACTAATTTGGATGAAGTGAGATCTATTACTAGAAAATTTATAAATATGAAATCCCCGGCTGATGATGGTATTTTCTACATACTTATCAAAAAACTTCCTGAGAGCTCTTTATCCTTTTTGGTTAATTTATTTAACAAATGTTTTCAATTGGCATACTTTCCAGATAAATGGAAAAACGCCAAAGTTGTTCCAATTTTGAAGCCGGACAAAAATCCAGCTGAGGCTTCTAGTTATCCTTAATCAGTTTGCTTTCTTCAATAAGCAAACTGTTTGAAAAGATTATTTTAAATAGAATGATGGTTCATATTAATGACAATTCTATTTTTGCTGATGAGCAATTTGGTTTTCGCCATGGGCATTCAACCACTCATCAGTTATTAAGAGTTACGAACTTAATTCGGCTCAACAAATCTGAAGGATATTCGACTGGAGTTGCTCTTCTTGATATAGAGAAAGCATTTGACAGTGTTTGGCATGAAGGTTTGATTGTAAAATTGATGAATTTTAATTTTCCTCTGTACATCATTAAACTGATCCAAAATTATTTATCAGATCGCTCGCTGCAGGTAAACTATCAGAATACTAAATCTGATAGATTACCTGTAAGGGCTGGTGTCCCCCAAGGCAGCATACTGGGGCCCATATTGTATTTTTACTTCTGACTTACCTGATTTACCACCAGGGTGTCAAAAATCTTTGTTTGCAGATGACACGGGCCTTTCAGCCAAAGGGCGAAGCCTTCGTGTCATTTGTAGTAGATTGCAAAAAAGTTTGGATGTTTTCTCCACTTACTTGCAAAAATGGAAAATTTCCCCGAATGCTTCCAAAACTCAGCTTATAATTTTCCCACATAAGCCGAGAGCTTCTTATTTGAAACCTTCTAGCAGACATATTGTCACTATGAATGGGGTTCCAATTAATTGGTCTAGCGAAGCTAAATATTTAGGACTTCTGCTAGATCAAAAATTAACTTTTAAAAATCACATTGAAGGCCTTCAAGCCAAATGTAACAAATATATTAAGTGCCTATATCCACTTATAAACAGAAAATCAAAACTTTGTCTTAAGAACAAACTTTTGATTTACAAACAAATTTTAGACCTGCCATGTTGTATGCTGTGCCAATATGGACTAGTTGCTGCAATACCAGAAAGAAGGCACTTCAGAGGATTCAAAATAAAATTTTGAAAATGATTCTGAAGTTGCCTCCGTGGTATAGTACCAATGAACTTCATAGAATTTCTAATATTGAGACATTGCAACAAATGTCCAACAAAATAATTTCAATTTTAGACAAAAATCGTTGCAATCTTCTATTGCAACGATTAACTCCTGTACCCTTAGTATAAAATAGGTTAAGTTTAGTTTAAGTTGAAAACATTGTAATTCCTACATGGTTCAATTCAACCAGAGGAAAAAATTCTAACTGCCAGAGGCAATTGAAATGTATTAATAATAACTAAAAGCGTAACATAGCAAATAAGGATGATAGTGTTAAGAAAACACGGAACACCTAGTCTAAGAGATGAATGCATGTATTAGATAATTAGCAAATAAAATTAGTTAAAAAAAAAAAAAAAAAAAAAAAGAGGATAGAGAAGATGGGAATCGTTGATAATGTAACTCACATGTTTTTTGATGCCCTATAGCGAGCGCAAGGTTAATAACGGTTACCACGCTGGCTTTTAAAACTGGGAGGACTTTGTTAAACTGCAGGACGAGATCCGAATGATCACGATTTCACGATTCTATCGCTTGGTAACTGCGATTCTTTAGCCGTTGGAATGGAAGCGTAAATGAAACATTGCTTGCAGCTAACCAGCGATAGAATTTCGGTGACTAGCTGTCGCCGTCGAGGCGATGAAATCGCTTAGGTCTGGGAAAGCTTTTAAAAGTAATTCGATTTTAATCATAAATTCGACTGTTTCGATCTCCAATACATTGGATACTTCTTCTACCGATACTTCTTCTACCCTACTCACTCTTGCTTGCAAGGGATTTCACATGCCAGTTGTAGCAATAATCAACCAGTTTTAAAATGAGGGTTGTGCATGTTTCATAATGCTCAACGGAAAGGCATATGTCGAATTGGAGTTGAAATGTTTTTTTGCTTTTTTACGCTCTTTTGGTATAAAAAATGTATTTTGACCATAACTTCTGATCTACCTAGTCCGATCGGGCCAATTTTCAATAGGAACCAATGGGACAGGATTCTGCGTCGATTGAAACTTGTTGCGGTTAAGCATAAGTGCAAGAAAATTTAGCGAGACTTTTTGCGCACACACACACACACATATATACACACATACATACCCAAGCAGCACGTGTAACATCATACAAATAGCTGCTTGTTCCTAATGAATTGTATTGAAAATTCTGTAAACACATCAAGTCTTATTAAAGCCACTTCCTACTTTCAGAAACACACAATGTTGTTATATTTTAATAAATCCCGCATGATCTCTTTATTATACAATGTAGTTAAAAATAACTTTGTTGTTTATATGGTGCACTTGCAGGCACAATCTCCAATTAGAATTGGTGGTGTGATGGTTAGAATCAAAGGTTGCAAATCTGAAGGTTTATGATCCGATTCCAAGTTGGTTTTCGTGTTTTTATTTTCATTGTAGCCGCTACATTTTGCGAATAGACTCCACCTCTAGCGCTTTTTGTGTTACAAAGACGTCCCACATACGACGCGCTGTGCATAATTCAGACCTTCAGTAAGTCACACCACAACTGAGCACAGTTGGTTTTACTCACTGAGAAACAAGTGGTGCTGCTTGGGTACATACATACATACACACATACACACACAGAAATCATCTCAATTCGTCAAAGTGAGTCGATTGGTATATAACAACACTATGGGTCTCAGGGCTTCCTATAAAAAGATTGGTTTTGGAGCGAAGATATAGCCTTCACACGTACTTATTGTACGAGAAAAGCAAAAAATAATACTCTTTGCATCAAATAAGGTGTTCTATCTTGATCCTTCAATCCTTTAGCTCAACAATATAATGCAATCCAATTCTCAAACAATCCTCGAATCAATTCCATCGCGAAAGCTATAAATCCCATTTCCTCATTAGTCGCGGTTGAACGATTTTCCCGCACCACCGGCTGCGACTCTCTACCTGTTTAACTTTCTTCCTACAAGATCCGATCAAGAAGACTTCTTCCAAGCACAGCCACATTTCCGCTCCATTGTTCACATAGTTAACGGCATGCGAACGAAAATATTTCATCGCATTTCATTGGAAAGCTGAGCCCAAAAACGACAACGCAGATGATGGTGTGGCTGTTGCTTTGCCTGGAGTAGTACCCTCAAACGGAAATTTCACCTGCCGACGCGACGAAGGAACGAACGGTGGCAAACTTTCCACCCCATTCAACTGTTTTGCGGTGCAAGACCGTAGGAGTTGCTCTTCGTGTGCCGCCGTACACCTCCAGGAACGCCATAATGAGAAAGTATGAGCAACTCGCCTTTTGTTCCACGGCGAAATAGAAAGTGACACCGCAGCTACCTGTATTGTACCTCTTTCTAACGTCCCAAATAATGGCGAAATTAAATGATCATAATTATAAGTTCTAAGCGCTCGTTTCTGCGCTTTATGTTTAGGTACACAAGGAGACAAAATATGACACCAAAGGGGCTTCCTTGGCGGAAAAGTGTGGAAGAATGGCACCAAACATTTATCTTATAATTAATCTAATAGCATAGCATTTAGGGTGACTCGAATTTCGAAAATCTTGGGTTCTCACCATCTACCAGGATGAAATTCTACTCTTTTGAACCTTTGTGCATACGCCCAGCTCACGCTAAGTGTAGATTAAACATGGAGACGCATGGTATATCATAGGTTTGTGTTATTGTTAGAAACCGCCATCGGGGGTGAGAATGGGTCATCGCTCTCACCGGCAGCCTGTGGGTCGGATAGCAAAATCGTTCAAAAAGGTCTCTTATACTTTAGTCTTCTTGCCCTCAGATACATTCAATCTATTCTACAAGCATTCTAAGTACTTGAAACAGTGACCCGTTCTCACCCCCATTTGACCCATTGTCACACCCGACGACGGAACTTCATGAGTTCTTATTATTTTTTCACATCATTCCGCGAAAGGTCTAATTTATGAAACCTCTTTATGTACATTGTTGAAAGTATTGCAACGGCCTAGTGAAATAAGATTCGACAAGATAGGGAGACTACAAGGAAAATAAAAAGTCTGGGATCGTTGAAACATCTATTTAAAATATACATAAGGAAATGCAGTAGGGAAAGGGAGGTATTTTGGACCACCAGTTCGACGGCTCATATTTTGGACCACTGAGTGCAAATTCCTCTTGGTGGTCCAAAATAAGAGCCCCCGTAAGGGTGGTCCAAAATACATCCTTTACCCTAACTGATCCTTCGTGAAATTCATCTAGTGATATTTTGTAAAAGCTGAACGTATGCAAATTATAACAATTGAATATCATAATGAGAATTTTAATTGACGTTTTGATTTTCAATGCAATCTTCCTGTTATGATACGGGAAAATAGGACTCAACTGTGGATTAGTTTTGGAAGCATTGGCATAGGTTCTTTACGAAAAAAGGCGCAATCAATTCTCAGTCTGGTCTAAGACGTTCTCGGTTGCAAAACATTCTCGACTTCCTGGGGACTGTGTATCTATTGTGATAGCTAGAAAGAAATGCGTAAAAGATCTAAATCGGTAAATCACCGTCGAAAATATTTTACTGATTTTAGGATTTTTATAACATATGTTTTCATTTACCCCTTTTTGAAAACGTCCCTTCAGTTTGAGAGAACCTTTTTTAAAAAGACGAACGAACTCTTAAAATTTTCGTCAGATCTGAGAACATAGTTTCGATGTTGGTTTAGCTTGCTCTTGCATGAAAAACTGTAAGGTCATGTTCCGTAGGAATGTAGACAGTCATCGAGGATTAGATATTTATAATATTGGAAAAACATTATTCTCAAATCAATTAAAAACTAAGTTTTTTCTTCAAAGAACGCTGCGGTAAATTGTACACATTAAAACCAATCCAAAATGGATCACTGTCATTGGGTTGCACACGACGACTGGTGCTGATTGCCAGAAAGACTAAATCGCTTTCAACAGCGCGCAATAATGGTGACGGGATTTAGGTCGGTCATCAATTATGCAGTGATTCGATTTGCCAGTGACAAATCCGGGGTGAAATGCTGTTTTGCGAGCCGCATGAAAGGAGCGCACAGAATGGTGTAGAAATGGGAGGCAGACGCCGGATTGCGTTTTTATCGCTTGATGCGGGTTGAACCTGTGTCAAAATCGAGCAATGAAATACATTAGGGTGAGAAAAGGTCGTTCAATGTGTTGGAAAGTTTTGCGTGAAAGAATGAGCGTGAAAGTCATTTTTTTTTGTGATTGTGTTTAGTAAGAAGCATAACGGTCGATGTGAGTTAGTGGAACCTTCTGAAAGTTTTCGCATATTACATTTCAACATCCTTTTACTTATTCAAAACAGACACTCAATAAATTATCTTATCTATACAACATGCTTCAAGCCCCTTACATACTTTCCCGCGATACGACACAATTAACAAAACCCAGATCCTCACATTCCAACCCATAAGGTTCCATACTTTACACCACTACCTTCGTGGAAACAGCTAATGACCACTTAGCTGTACAAGCACAACCACCTTTCTCACTATTAGATATACCGTCGTGGGGGGTGAGAATGGGTCACTGTTTCTAATACTTAGAATGCTTGTAGAATAGATTGAATGTATCTGAGGGCAAGAAGACTAAAATATAAGAGACCTTTTTGAAAGATTTTGCTGTACGACCTCCAGACTGCCGGTGAGAGCGATGACCCATTCTCACCCCCAGACCCATTGTCACCCCGATGGCGGTATCGAAAAAGAGGTTGTGCGATTTACCAATATGCATTTCTTGCATGCTTTGCTTAGCTTTGCCTAGCTCGCCTTGTAGCATTCCCACGGAACAAAGCATTGTCGTGAAAGTCTGACAATAACTTATTCAAATTAAATAAAAGCAAGAAATAGTTTGCAATTTTATAATTATTTTCATGAACATTACTTAATTTGAAGAATTTAAAGTTGGAAAATCCTTTGTGACCGAAGACATTGTCAAGGACGAAAATTAAACCGATAAGTGTCCAAGCAGTTAACGGCGGCGGTACACGACGCTCACGTTATTGAAGGCAATGCTTATTACGCGGTTAGACTTTATCAATTTCTCTCTGAGTTTCCAGAGCTCTTTGAAAAAGGTTTCTTCCCTTGAGTTTCATCTCATAGGGACCATCCACAAAGTACGTCACGCTTCTAGGGGGGAGGGGGGGTTCCGAACAGCGTGACGACTCATACAAAAGTTTGAGAGGTTTAATACAAAAAGTGTGACGAAGGGGGAGGAGAGGGTTGAAAATAGCCAAATTTTGCGTGACGTACTTTATGGATCTTCCCATAGCTCATTTGTTCATTCCATTGAAAACAAAACAATGAAACGGAATTTGATTTGAATCTTAGTTTTATGATTTTTTTTCTAGGAGGTTCTTCTAGGGAGATGTTACCTTAATGCCCTTAATCCTGGTAAAATCGAAGGTTAACTTACGATTCATCATAACACCTGGAAGCTTGGCGCTCTTTCTGGTCAGGGTGTCAGGTTTTCAGCAGACATATCGAAACCCACTTTCTTCGTGCACTTGGCGACAGCTTTGGCGGTAGCTTGTCATTCATCGAAACTAGTTGTTATATACAACGTAGGGTCCTGGTTGGGGAGAGTACCAGAACTCCACACTCTGTTGATGCCATCGAGTAGAATACGTTTTCCATCCATTGGTAGATGCGACAGCTTTGGGTAACCGATACCGTCAGGGGCGGATGATTTACCTTTGGCCTTCTGCAGGGTAACGTCTATCTCGGCAATGAAGAAAGGTTTGTTTAAATTTGCGTCGTCATTGGGTGGGACTTTGGAACCAAGGATGCCTTATGTCGGATCGAGGTGCTTCTTCCACGAAATTTCAGGCCTTCAGGGTACTTTTGATAGGATAACATCTGATAAAAGTAGTCAACCAGATCGTCTGCTACGAAAGCAGGATAACAAATATTTTGTACCACCTACACCGCACCGACCTTGAGAGTGATCCTCAATGTTTCCCCAAGATTTCTTCACAGCTCGGTTCACGACTGGTCATTGTTGATCACATTCAGAAAGCAAATTTGGAAATGTCGTATGGGAGTCGGTACTTTGTCTTTTCCAATGCACGGAGTGCTTTGCGTTTTATCTTCACTGTGGTATCGCTCCACCAATGGAAAGCATTGATTTTCAGTATTTCACTGTTGGTTTCAGATGGTATTCTGTCCAACTCGTCTTAGATCGCTGTTTGCAAGCGGGTTGAATCCAAATCGAGGTGGTTGAAGAATTCGTGTACTTGGTCTCACTGGTGACCTCCAATAACGATACCAGCAGAGAAATTCGGAGACGCATTATATCAGGAAATCGTACGTACTATGAACTCCGCTCCGATCGAATATAGTTCGCCACCGTACCAAACTGACTATCTACAAAACGCTTCTTAGATCGGTAGTTTTCTACCGAGACCTGGACGACTCTCGTGGTAGACCAACGCGCACTTGGAGTTTTCGAAAGGAAAGGGCTGCGTACCATCTATGGTGGGGTGGAGGTGGCGGACGTTACGTGAGGAGGCAAATGAACCACGAGTTGCATCAGCTGTTGGGAGCGAAAATCGGACGACTGAGGTGGGCCGGGCACGTAGCCAAAATGTCTGACAGTAAACCTGGAGAAAATGGTTATCGACAACAATCTGACGGGAACAAGAAGGCGAATTGAAATTTAGTCAAATGGACATTTAGTCGAATGACATTTGGTCAAATGATATTTCGTCGAAAGGACGTTCAGTCAAATGGAAATGGTTTTCTTATTATTTTCATTAAAACTCTTTCTTTCACTCAATATTTATACAATTCAATAGTTCAGAATAAAATTCAAACCATAATTCGTTAATTATTGGCCAAAAATTTTATTCAAACCAAATGGCCATATGACCTAATCTATTCGACGACATGTCTATTGAAGAAATATCATTCGACTGAATTTTTTTTTCACCAGGTGGAAAGATTCACGTAGCCCGTTAGAGGGGTTCGCCAAAGTCAATATCCAGTCGGGAATATTCACCGTTTTCGTATTATTACTTTTTTATGAACCCATCATTCTTTGGACAATATTGGAGCAATGATTATATGACTTTTATAGACACCACAATAAATCATTCATTTTTTAATTGTTATTGACCAAAGTTTTTTCTTAATAGTTATTCGACGGACCGTCATTAGACTAAATGTATCAAGATTTTTATTTCTAAAATCCGCTTTTGAACAAACGTCATTCGACCAACCAGCGGAAGGCAGATTTTAATACAGTTCTGCATAAGAACCTTACAGAAACCGTATAATAATTGGGCATATACAATTTTTGGAAGATTTTAATACAATCATTGTATTGTTACTATACAGATTTGTATTATTTTAATACAATTTCTGTATAAAAACCTTACAGATTTGTATATGCCACGTTTTTATACAATAATTATAGGATCTGTTTTTAGGGTGTACGAAGATTCTTCATTCTAAAATCTGGACGTAGTGTCCTTTCGACCAAATGTCCTGCGTCTCTAGTAGAATAAAAAATCATTTTCGACTAAATGTTCCTTCGACCAAATGTCCATTCGACATTATGTCCTTTCGACCAAATGTCATTCGACTTGTCATTCGACGAAATGGTATAGATTCTTTGGCCGAACGCAAAGTTTAAATACGTTTCCTTATGAAGTGAGAAGTAAGTATAGAGAAGCAAGAATGAAGAAAGATGGAATAAGGAAGAAGGAATAAGGAAGAAGGAATAAGGAAGAAGAAAGAAGGAGGAAGAAACAAGGGTGAAGTCAGAAGGAAGAAGGGTGAAGAAAGAGGGAAGAAGGAAGAAGAAAGAAGGAGGAAGAAACAAGGGTGAAGGAAGAAGGAAGAAGGGTGAAGGAAGAGGGAAGAAGGAAGAACGAAGAATTTAGACGGAAGAAGGAAGAAGAAAGAAAGAAGAGGGAAGGAAGATGAAGAAATGAAGAGCATGAGCATGAGCATGAGTATGATTGACCGCCCACGGTTGCTATTCCGTTATTGCCAGGCCAGCTGTAATTACACAGAGAACCAACAGATGATATTTGGGACTAACATCATCATCAAAGTGTAAGAACTGGTGACCCAAATTCAAGCAATACCAGCGCTGGCCGTGTCCGAATGCAGGTTAATTAGGAATAGGTAGGAAACTGTTGACGTGATACTCGCTTTGATGGAAGCCGACGAGTCATCTGCACTTCCACGAGAAATCACTGGGATGTTGAGTAGGAGTGTGGCAGGGTTCGTTTTGGGAAACGGTATGCCAGGTGTAACGTGTAGTTTGATCGTGAGTCAAATAAAGACACAATCGAACGCGCACTAATCAATTGACTTACGACCGCACAATGCAGAACTACATATTTTGAAGATCGCACGATCGTTCTGCGTGCTAAAGGAAAAACGATAACATCTGCATTTAAGTTTTACTTGCTAATTAATTTACTCACCCGCATAACGCAGAACAGTATATTCCGATGATCACGCGATCGTTCTGCATACTAAAGGAAACACGATCGGACGCGCACTCGTGCATCTACTATATCCCATTAAAAATTAATGTATCGAAAAAACACTACAAAGTTTTTTTTTTAACTCTCACTTCCTGATATGAATAATATTTAGGAAAGGAAACACGACCGAACCCGCACTCCAATATTTCTCTCTCTGAATATACACTGTTTGGACACATATATATATAACCAACACTTACATGAATTTCAACTATATTAGACTCATTGGTCATTCATCTTTTATTAAGTTCACTTTAGATCCATCCACTCTCTAAAGCTCATTTTTTTTTAATGTCTGTGCATTTTTTGTTCTTATTTATTTCATTTTAATTATTGTATGTGCTATAAAGATCACCCAGTCAACATTTTGGTACCTATAACTCTTGATATAGGTTATTATATAAGAACCAACTGAATCGTATATACTGCACAGATTGGCTATATACGTACCAAAGTGGAGGCGATATAGGTACATTCGATTTTATTTCACGATTTTTCCCGACATCATACGAACAGTATTACGATTAAACATTAAAATATGAAAAATAAAAAAAATCTCGCCAGCACCAAGGTTCGAACATGCGATCTTTGGATTTGCAGGCGGATACTGTACTGCACATCTTGAAGTGAACCGGATTTTTGTCCAACATAAACTACACAATTTAGAGGAGCTCGGTGGTCTAGTGGCTATCGCTTCTGCCTTATAAGCAGGAGGTCGTGGGTTCAATTCCAGGCTCGTCCCTTTCCTACTTTGCATTTCTATCTTAGTTCTTTCTGTGTTTCACGTTCTACCAAAACGATTCCTACTGTTATAACCTTCCACACAATCCCAAAAACCTCCCGTGGCACCTATGAGAGGTCGTAGAGTTCTCTGCATCTTTCTTAAGTAGGTACCCAACTAACCATCCTTCCCCTTCCTCAGCATTCGCAAGGACGTGGCCAGGACAGATCTCGACTATTGGAGAGAGTGCATTGCTTCTATCTAAGAGATAGTGATTAGTCCTAAATCATTATCTGTGGTAACGGATGAAAGTGATGTTACTTTCATACAATAGTCTTGGCTTGTACCACCTACGAATTTGTGCGAACTGCTAAATGCTAATGCTAATGCTAACATAAGCTACACAATTTATATCTTTACAACTGCTTGAAACTTCTACAAGCCATTTGGACTGAAGTGGTTTCGATTGTATTACGATGCACATAGACATTCATTCGCACTGATATAGGATATTGCAAGGAATATAAGTCATTACGAGATTTTATTTACACAATTACGATTGATTTTCACAATGGTGAAAATTATCGTATACGATACATTCA
Source organism: Armigeres subalbatus (assembly GCF_024139115.2). Lineage (NCBI taxonomy): Eukaryota > Metazoa > Arthropoda > Insecta > Diptera > Culicidae > Armigeres > Armigeres subalbatus. The sequence goes on along the minus strand of NC_085140.1, from coordinate 7,681,762 downwards.
ATACAACATTTTTCGTCAATAATCTGACAATGTTTGACATACATTGAAATTCAGATTTTTTATGGACGAAAATGCGACTTTATTTGCTGTTTGTTATACGATATGTGGTTTACTGGGCAATGTAATCAATCTTTCGATTTATCAATAAATAAAAATCATGTAGTTTAAGTTTTTTTCAGTCAAAATTAGCAGAAAATTTAGAACATCAATTACAATAAATATTAAACTCCAAATTCTAGTCAATGAAATGCTTCACTTGTCTAAAAAGTGGAATCTAGTACGAAACGCTGTGGGAGGCCTTATTGTTAAAATCGAAATATGTAAATTACCGCTTGCCGTGTGCCAGTCTGATTTAACGCCGAGTAACGCGTCAAACCGCTACGCGGACATCGGCCCTAAGACTTCCCGATACGTGGCGCGATTGATGCTTTTGCGTTTAATAGAACCTTGCATACAGTACAATATTTCCGTAGCGCTTAAAAGAACTTCGAAGAAGCATCTTATTTTAAAAGAAAGGGATGCGAAGAACTGCACACAATCAAGATTATGTAGATGCATGAAAACAATACACACAACAAGCAAATCGCGATTCTACCATAATCTAGAAAATCGCTTTCGTCCCCAATTTCTCTCTGCTCCATCGACCCGATATTGTAGTTCAACCTTCATACGTGGCAACCTAAAACCATGTTTTTTTCTTGATTTCTTGAATGTGTCAGTATAGTACGAAAACATTGATTCTTGTCATAAAATATTAAACACAAAACTTTATTCCACCAGCCTGAGCTTGAGCTTGAGCTTGATTGACTGCTCGTAGTTGCTACTCCATTATGACCAGATCAGCTGTTCTTGCACAGGGAACTAACAGATGTTTGCTTGGGACTAGCACACATCTTCATCTTCACACATCTTCATCAGCACAGACTTCACATCTTCACACAAGTACTTATGATCTCATTTGTAAGGTCATACTGACGCCTGCCACGTCAGAATGCAAAAGTCAATGTAGGGAAGGGGGAGGAAATGTTGATGCAATCACTCGTCCACTGCAAGCCGAATATACCTCTGCACTTGCCACGAGTTCATGCGGAATTTGTTGGATTTTTTTGGGATAGGTTCGAGAGGCAGAGGTCCGTCTTGGTTAACGAACTGCCAATGTGATAGATAGGATGAATTTCCTAATTGGATGTAGGAAACAAGCTGTTTTTTTTTATAGTTCATTTAAAATTCTAGCAGATTACTGTTAGAATACTCAAGATGAAAGTATAGGAATAGTAATGGAAACGGTATGGAAGTCCATTTTCCAGTTCTAGCGATTGCTAGAACATGAGAAATATAGAGAAAGATACAAAGTAGGAGAATGGAACGGACATGCGTTTGAACCCACCTGCGTGTGAGGCAGAAGCAGTAGCCATATGACTACCAAGCCCAACTAATTAGCCTTTGCGAGGATAAACGATCAATTGCTTAAAGTAACCGAATTTCAATTAAAATTTTAGGTCAAGCACCCACATCACTTACTCCACTCAGGCAAGTAAAACAAACACTGGCTTGGAATTGATGAAGTATGGATTAACGGCTGTTCGGCCACATTGATAGTTTACGGAAACCCAATGATAAGCACCAACCCTTATTGAATCTCAAATTGAGGTTAAATAAGAGTAGGTTATGAGTATGTTTTAATTTAGTTTTCAAAGATTTATCATCTTTTTCGATTAATAATATAATATTATGAGTTCGCGATAGAATCTCGCGCTTAGTTTCACAGGGGCGCAACTGTACTGATCGACCTCTCTTCGTCGATGTTTTCTTTTTATGTTGTACTGGAATGCGCTAGTTTGTAGATGATTTAATCATTTGGTGTGATAAAGGATGATTGTATCTTGCACCAGAATCAATAATCACGGTTGTAGCTTTTGAAACAATTGAGTTATTATCAAAATATAAAATCGATTGAGAGAGATCGATCAACACAGCCACGCCCCTATGAAACCAAGCGCGAGAAATAAGAGTTCGTTATATACGGAAAAACTACAATATTATTCCTAGTAGATTTGATTTTTTATGATATTTCTGTTCAACTTAAAGTTTGGTAAACCAACGATCTATCTTTATAACGAGTTTAAAGAAATTGTAAAAAAAATATTATCGCCTTGCTTCACTGTTTAATACACCATTTGAAGAACAGTTTCCCTTAGAATGATTCAACAGCTTTGAATATCGTAATAGGCTTCCCTTGTGTTCAAATCTATAGATTTTATAGGAATTTTTTAATTTTAAATTTATGGAAAATAAAGAAATGTTGTATTAGAGAAATATGTTTAAAATGTTGAAAGATTGAAATTCGATTCTTCTTTATTTCCAAATGAAAAAAATGTCTAATTTCAAAATTATATTCCAATGCTATAGTTTTACTATTCGTTTAAGGATAAAACAGCATGAAAAATGTTTAAATTAGGGAGAAGTTGATGTGAGAAAAATTAAGTAATACAATTGATTCACATCTTCCACAGTAAGTTAAGACAGTAAAATGTTGGTCATTCTCCACTTTTTATTTTGAACAAAGCCAAACTATGGGCTCACCGCAACGGTAACTCGCACGACGAGGATCATACGTCAATTTATTGTATCATAAGACTGGGATATCTCTGGCATGGAACAAACTTACCGGTTAGAATTCCGAACTGCATTTGAAACTTCAAAGTAGAATAAGGCGAGTAAGACGTCGTTCTTTTTCATTTCTACATGAATCAAACACTGCACTACATAAAAATACAATTACAATTAAATCGGAAATTAATAATCCTTATTGATAAGTTTAAAAAAAAATGACGGGAGCAAAATAAAAACACTTTTCATCTCGAGCGCGGCACACTTCGATCTTTTTCGAAGGAAGACGAAGGAATGAAGAGGGAAGGAAGAAGTAAGAAAGAAGAAGGACGAAGGAAGAAGGAAGAAGGAAGAAGAAGGAAGAATCAAGAAAGAAGAAAGAAGAAAGAAGAAGGATGAAGGAAGAAGGAAGAAGGAAGAAGGAAGAAGGAAGAAGGAAGAATGAAGAAGGAAGAAGGAAGAAGGAAGAAGGAAGAATGAAGAAGGAAGAAGAAAGAAAGAAGATAGGGGATGGAAAAAAGAAGAAAGAAGAAAAAGTAAAAAAAGAAGAAGGAAGAAGAAATAAGGACGAAGGAAGAAGGAAGGCCTGACACCCCCCAGAGCTCCACCTGAGGCAGGTTTTTTTTCCACAGCTGGTCAATGGTCGTAATTGGGTGGGGTTGTTGGGACATCCCGGGACGAAAAATCCCGGGATTTAGGAAATTTCGGGATTTCCCGATTCCCGGGATATTATGTTTGGAATCCCGAAAATCCCGGGATACCCGGGAAAAAAATCTTTTTTTTTTACTTCAGGCTTACTAATAGTGTGTATGCTTACAATTTTTATTTGCATTGAATGCCCAACGACAGGAGCAACTCCCTCACAAAGAAAACTCAAGACTAGAGTTTTCTTTATCCTATGGCGGTCTACTGACTGATACTTCTGCCAGCAACTGCAGCTCTCTTATATTTTAACAACAAATATCTAAAATATATCGCTAGCTAACAATATTTCTTGTTATTACTAAAGAGCAGATACATCTAACTGGTGTATAGTTCCTGCTTATCTTCCATCTACAACGATGAGTCGCACACTATCCGATATATATTTCAGCATTTCTCTACACAGCTTGAAATATGTTGTAAATTTACATTCATTTTGATGCACATATTTGGAGCATAAAAAAGGACGCAAAAACAAAAGTTTTAATTTTAAATCTAAATTGATTTAATTCATTGATTGATGTGAAAATAGTTTTAATAAATCAAATAACGTTTATATTTGCTTTTCTATTTCATTTTATTTTGCGATTCTATTTTACACGTAATTTAATGATCATTTGTGCAAGCTCGGTGGTCTATTGGCTACCGCTTCTGCCTTATAAGCAGGAGATCGTGGGTTCAATTCCAGGCTCGTCCCTTCCCTACTTTGTATTTCTATCTTAGTTCTTTCTGTGGTTAACGTTATACCAGAACGATTCCTACTGTTATAACCTTCCACACAATCTCAAAACCTCCCGTGGCACCTATGAGAGGTCGTAGAGTTCTCTGCATTTTTCTTAAGTAGGTGTCCAACAAACCATCGTTCCCCTTCCTCAGCATTCGCAAGGACGTGGCCAGGACAGATCTTGGAAAGTGCATTGCTTCCATCTAAGAGTTAGTGATTAGTCCCAAGTCAGTATCTGTGGTAACGGATGAAAGTGATGCTACTCTCATACAAGACTCAAGGCTTGTACCACCTATGAATTTATGCGAATTGCTCAATGCTAATGCTAATGCTAATTGCGGATCACAAACCATTGGTCACGATTTTCGGAGACAGAGCGAAGCCATGTGCACGTATAGAAGTGTGGAAGCTTTGTATATGCGCCGTTCCGTAATAGAACTTTGTTGAATACGGTGAAAATGGGCATGGTAACACATATACGACTGAGTTTGGTTGTATATGAGTTTAAGACTGGTTTATAACATGTGTACCAGGGTTCTTATATCAGGGTTCACTCACTTCGACAGTAGATGGGAGAGACTAGCGCGGGGGTGAAAAATTCATTTTCAGTGCAAAACATAAACAAACTCGGTGGCTGCCTCATATAAAAATCCAAGATGGCTGAATCATGAAATTGGCATACTGCTACACCTGTTTGTACTCACCTTGTACACCACTAGGTGTTCCAATCTGCCAAATTCACGATTCAGCCATCTTGGATTTTAGTATGGAAGAGCCAGCGGGTTTGTTTTCATTTTGCACTGAAAATGAATTTTTCACCCCCGCCTTCTTCTCTTCCATAAACTTGGCACATTACAGAATTCATCTTGGGTGGGATCAAGATGAATACACCACTAGGTGTTCCAACCTGCCAAATTCACGATTCAGCCAGCTTGGATTTTAGTATGCACTGAAAACCAAAACTACCCAAAAGTGGGTTGTTTGCACTCAAAACCGTGGTTTGGGCCAATAACCCAAATTTGAGTAAAATGACTTTTCTGGCACTAGGTAGTTTGCCTTTAATCCCATGTAAACAATTTACCCAAAGCTAAGTTTAATTTATCCAAAGCGGACCTTGATCAACCCAAAATAGAGAATATTGAATTTACTCAAATTTGGGTTATTGGGCTGAGCAACCTCGGTGAGGTGTTTGCATCTTGCTCTAGTTTTGATAGCAATCATGGGAAAGAAAGGGAAAACTACCCAAATTTGGGTAAATTTTTTCTGCGATATTCTCAATAGTGCGTATATTGAACTCAAAGTTTGGGTTGATTTATCTGTCCGTGTGAGATGAGCTAAGACATCTCACTGTCCCTTTTGAAACCATTTGCCTGTCAGAAAAGACCACTTTTATTGGGCGATTTGACAGACGCCGGCAAGCAAAGCGTTGCTTTATTGTGCAGGTGGGTACTTTGTTATTGATTTCGTGGTGTTGCTAGAAGTCGGGGATTTTCAACTAAGTAAGTAATAAACTAACTAAGTAATAAATTAACATGAACAAACTTTTTCATTGCCAATTTAAACGCGAAATGGAGTTAAAAAATTGTTTTCATCATCCTGACTATGTAGCAATTGAAGAATACAGCTCATCTTCTCAGCAATAGGTGATTATTGATATAAATTAATTCGCCTTGTTAATTTTTAGTTGATGAAAAAAAGATGATCGCACTGGAACTGCCCGTCGTTTGGAGCAAGCATAAATTATGAGAAGGCATTCAGATCCGAGTTGTCTTATCTCATCTCAGGGAAGAGCCAGCCGGTTTGTTTATGTTTTGCACCGAAAATGAATTTTCAACCCCGCCTTCTTCTCGTCCATAAACTGGGCAAATTGAAACACCTAGCTGTGTATTCATCTTGGGTGGGATGGTGTTTGTGACATACGTATCACTTGCAGTAGCGCAGAGGTTATTACTTTCTAAGAATAAATGAAACCTTCTTGCGGTGAAGTCCCCATTCAGCCGGTTTGTCACCCTTTTTGTGATCCTCTGAAACCCTTAAAATTGTAGGAGTGGCTACTGGCCAACATTATGTACGTTTAGGCAGTTAGGTGCATTTGGCCTATGTTTGTATGGTATGTATGACAGAGCACTCGTGACGAAATACACAGTCCCGGGATTTTTTACGTACGCTGTCTACCGACACTGGTGGATTTGGACTTACTTCCTCTCGATATTAAAAAGATTTTGCATCATGGGGCAAAAGAGTCAAAATTTGAATCACTCTAGTGGATACTCTTTCCATAGAAATGGAAGACTTGAAGTTATGACTAAATATAATTTAGGTTTGCATCAGTTGTAAGTACTGCTTTTTAGAAAACAAGCTACAAACATTGTGTTGATTTCCCCCGAGTCAGATATTTCCCCACCCTATTTATTTGACCACATTTGACCAAACCAATTCCTTTTTGAATCCTAAAAGCGATCAATCAATCAATCCGGTTTCAATTTCCGGTACACAACACCCTCACCGTTGCCATGATTGGTGAGCTGAATTCGAATGAATGAGTTCACCAAACTAGAGGCCGTTTCATACTAACCCACAGCATGAGATTAGATTTCGATCGAATGTGCTTGTGAACGGGTGCAGAAATCAAATAGCGACAATTCCCCACCACATTACCTGTCCTTTTTGGTGCACATATTTGGCACACAGTCGAATGAGCGACTTTTTCACAATCAACAAACTCCGTTGTTTAGTTGGGCAATAAATTTGAAAAGATGAATACAAAATTATTTTAGAGCTTTGTAAGGGGAATGCCTCTACTTACCATAAGTCGAGTACCTACTAATGCTCTTATGATAAGCGTACAACTTTATTTTACTTGATTCTATTTATTTGCTTTCGTCAGCAATATGATATGATAGTATAATGTCAAATAAAAACAAATAAAATATTGAAACATCTTCAATACTTCTTTCGGCAAATTCGCATTTTACATAAAATCAACGCCTTCTGGAGTGCTAAGGTTGGCCAAGGTTGGTGGCATGAAATCGGTACTTACCGATTCAGATGATCCAGCAGTTCGCTTTCTTCTCGCATCCGCTCCTCGGTCAGATTGCTGATCTGCAATACTTCCTCGGTGATGCGTGGAACGGCCACCGGCTCATTACTTATTTCGTTATCGTGGTATTTATTTGTCCTATCATCGTGGAAAACACTTTCCCGTTTCGCCCGCCGGATCCCCCGGAAATCGGATTCCCCCACGGCGTGGCTGCTACTGCTTCTGATACTACTCATGCTACTGATGTAAGAAAGTAGTTTGTCTCGAAGTTTATTGTCTATTAATTTCCCCTCCACATGTTGCTGCTGCTGGGAATGCTGTGGCCAACTGTGGTCTCTTCGGCTACTGCTTCTGCTCCTGTCCGAGGAATCTGGGCCGGGAACTGATGTGGATGATGATAATTGATGATTATTAGAGCTCGCCAAGCCTGCAAAAAGCGGTAGAAAAGTGGAAAATGTAGTCATCGAACGGAAAAAGGGAAAATGAAAATTTATGCATAACCGGAAGGAATTTTCGCCCACAGCAAGTGGAACGAGGAAGGACTAAATTTATGCGAGGCTTTGCGTCTGTTATCGCCTGATCGTTAGTTAATAGACACCGAAATATGCGAAGAATGATAGCGGGAGTGTTAGCTTTCAGCATAAATCAATAAATTCCGCTGTCACCACATTATCCTTAACATTATCTCTTTTACAGCAAGTCACCTCGAGAATGAATACCAACGAGCCGTGCCTTGTCTAATTATTTCTGTCACGCAAAATAGAAGAAGGTATTTCTAGGCGTGAATCATACCTTGGTAAGAAAAATCTATTGGAGAATTTTATTATTTGTTCACGAAAACTTGAAAAACTTTTGTTTACCCTTACCCGAGACATTGGCACTTTTCTTTTCAGTATATTAATTCTCAAGCACTACCAACATTATGAATTTTGAGCATTTCATGAGACAGTCTGTGGATGAAACAACATCGCTTGTTATAGCTTTCGATGCAGTACATTCATGGGAAGGATACCGAGAGGCGTAAGCACGATTACGACTATGCAGAGAGGTCATTGCCTTCAAGGTCCGTTGGTGACATGTATTAGTACAAGACATTTATTTTCAATTAGGTTGACCCCCAATGGGGAAATTTAGCACAATTCTAACGCCAGCCAACATTTCCAAACATAAGAATTTATTGAAACGAGTAGTCGTCAATTAGAACAGAAATAGTAAAGACAAATGGTACAGAGACTCTCTAAATTATTTAAAGTTATGTGTTGGTTGATCCGAAAATGTTGGCCATGTTTGACGTAATTTTTTCGATTGTGGAATTGGTTTGCATTGCGTAGTGAGCAATGCATAATGAAACATTTTCATTTTTTTTTATACTTTTATAGTACAGTGCGTGTTTTATTCGTCGCGAAATGAAAATTTAACTCTTCTGTGTTTTGTCGATAGTGCGCTTTTATTAGAAGCAATGGCTATCAGAAGAAAACTAATCATATAGTATGCAATAGATCGTGTGTTTGCTTGTTGGGTGAAATACGTTATGCAACGTACACACGGTCAAGCAGTTTGACTAACATTGACTCCACCTTTCGTTTATTCCAACATCCATCAAGTTTTACCAACAACGGCACAAACAATTATTTCTTGAGCACCAACCATCGAAAAATATATGGGGGTTTGTGCAACTGCACTTCAAATGCTCAAACATGTTCGGTGAACCTTGACTCCACCCCCGACAACACGTTCAAACAAAGCAGCAACCGAAGCGTTTTCTTGGGGGCGGAGTCAATGTTCTTCAAACTGCTTGACTGGTGTGTACGTTGCATTAAGCACGCGTTGGAGTTCCGTCTTTTTATTCGGATGAATATGGCGTCGTTCAAAAGATATATTCAATCGCTTACCAAGGTGAGTTCCAATATATTTCCTTCCAAACTAACATACTATTTATTCCTTTCCAATGCACTCATGGAGATGCATAGGGTTCCTCGGTCTCTTGTAACAATGAGTGTCGAGCTATTTTTCCTCCCATTATCCCAATTGACTGCGAAGATGTGGCCGGCATCGTTATTGGTTTTCAACAGGTTTTGCAAAAAACGCTCTCAATAGATAACGAACAACGATAAAAGAAAGGCAAAAACTTCTCCAAATAATAGCAAACCATGATAACAAATTTATCAAACTTATATCTTCTTCTTCTTCAATGGCTCTACATTCCAACTGGAACTTGGCCTGCTTTTCAACTTAGTATTCTATTAGCATTTCCGCAGTTATTAATTGAAAGCTTTTCTATGCCCGCCATTGCATGAGTATGTATCTTGTGTGGCAAGTACAATGGATACACTATGCCCAGGGTGTCGAGAATGTTTCCCACCCGAAAACATCCTAGACCGGACCGAGAATCGAACTCGCCATCTTCGGATTGGCAATCCTACGCCTTTGCTCGCAAGGCTACTGGAGACCCCATCAAACTTATATACAAGTGCAAAAAAAACAGAATCGGATAGGCTCGCTTATTTTGTGTTGGGGATCGCACAGCTGTGTACAACAAGTTAAAATGCATTTGCAGAATCAGTGCTAATATCGTTTGGAGGTTTTTAAAAGAAATTTATCATGAGATATAGCCTCCTGAATCAGTTATTTTTCATGACAGCTTGCGAAAAGTCACTCACGGTATGCTACATATCGTATATGTATACAGAGATGATAAATGAGAGATTTTATCATTTGCTTTTGGATTCAATCCCTGGTTTTGAATGTACGTACAGTGAGAATAACTTTCTAGTCCCATTCTAGTCTATTAATTTTGAGAGCTGTGCATATTTGTTGTTTCTAGGTTAATCACGATCATCAACTACGGTTTGTATAGTCAATCAAGCTAAGCTAAGCTGCTTCCATAAATTCTATTTAACTATCATTCCTTCCTTTAGCTCTGATTACGGCCTGAGACGAGACCTGCAAAGACGCTGCTTCTTTTCTCTTGTTTTGACACTTGTTCTTCTTTTCATCACAGTTGAGCATCGAGTTTCAACTGTTTCCTTGACTGTTTCCTTGACCTAAGCCCCGGATGTACTCCTCTGAGGACAATAAAAGTGTATTTAATTCACGAAATAGAAAATTTTAATAAGGATTTTTATACCGGGAGCAAAAAACACGTTTATAACTGATTATTAATAAGCTTAACAAACGGATAATTCGGAATACTCGTTAAAATGAAAAAGTCTTCGTAAAACACAATTCATGCGAAATATTTTATTTGGGATATTTTCACACAAAAAGTTGCTAGCTGCACCTGACAGTTCGTGATATCAGTTGACTGGCAGCAGCTGAAGTTACATTTTTTCCTCTCTGCAAGTCCCGTCCCAGGTTACGGCTATTTATATCTAAGCCAAGCAGACAAATTTACTTAGACAATTGGTCCACGGGGAATGATTTTATATTACTTAGAGATATTCTTCCTTTGCATCGGGAATACCTTTTCATTAAAATTCCATTTAGTACAAAAATAAAAACCTGCCTGATACACGAAGGAATCTCTCGTGAATTTCGTGGGAGTATCCCATAGCACAGCGGTTCTCAACCTTTTTCTTGCGAGGTACCCCTTCGCACTTTTGCGTTCATTGAGGTACCCCCTATTTTTATCGTTGTAACGAACAAAATAAACTAATAAGATATATGAAGTACGGACCAGAAAACTAATGGATACTTGATTCTCAATTATTCACATGGTTCCATCCAACAAGTTGTTGTCCTATCCAAAAAGTTGTTTGAAATTTTCGTCATTCCGTGAATCTTTCCAACTAAAGTGAAGTTTATACACCACGCTTTCAAGACTTTTAAAAGAACGCTTCCAAGCATCTCGAGAGGATGTTTTCGACTTTCATAACTTTGGACTTTGAAGGATGCTTCTAAGATTCTTGGAAAAAGGTTTCCGAGCCTCTTGAAAGGAGGTCTCTGGACGATTTGGAAAAAGACCTCTAAAGCAAGCTTCCAAGCCCTTGAATAAGAGGCTTACGCGTCTCTAAAAATGAGACTTCCGAGCATCTTAAAAGGGGCTTCCGAGCCTCTTGAAAGCAGGCTTCTGATAATCTTTAAAGGAGGCTTCCAAGCTTCCTAAAAAGAGGCTTCCGAACATTTTGAAAGGAGGCCTCTGAACCACTCGGAAGGAGGCCTCTAAGGCTCTTGAAAGGTGGCTTCCGATTCTCTTGAAAGGAGGCTTTCGACCCCTTGAAAGGAGGCTTCCGAGCCTCTTAAAAGAATGCTTCCAAGCCTTTTAAGAAGAGACTTACTAGTCTCTTGAAATGAGGCTTCCGAGTTTCTTGAAAGGGGCTCCCGAGACTCTTGAAAGAAGGTTTCTGAGACTCCTGAAAGAAGGCTTTCGAGCCTTTTTAAAGGAGGCCTATGAACCATTTGGAAGAAGGCCTCTAAGGCTCTTGAATGGGGGCTTCTGAGCCTCATTGAAGAGAAGCATGCGAGCCTCTTGAAAAAAGACTCTAGAGATTCTTGAAAGTGGGTTTCTTAGCCTCTTGAAAGGAGGCTTTCAACCTCTTGAAAGAAGGCTTCTGAGCCCCTTAAAAGGTAGCTTTTGAGCCTCTTGAAAGAAGGCTTCTGAGTCTCTGAATATGAGGCGTTTTGAAAGGAAGCTTTCAAGTTTCTCGAAATGAGACTTTAGAGCCTCTTGAAAGGATACTTTGGAGGCTCTTGAAAGCAGGCTTTCGAGCCTCTTGAAGGAAGTCTCTTGAGCCTCTTGAAAGGCCTTTTGAAATAAGGCTTTCAAGGCTCTTGAAAGGAAGCTTACACACTTAACCAGGGTTCTGGTGCTCGGTAATTATTTTTACAGATCTAGCTCAGTAAAATATGATTTTACTGAGAAATCTGTAAAACAAATGTCAAAACTGATATTTTACCGGTGACTCAGTTAATGAAAATAAAATTACTGACGACTGCAAACAAATTTACTGATTTTTTCGGCAATTATTTTTTGTTCGGCTGTACGGTAAAAAAAATACTGACACTGACCGTAAAAAATATATTTTTGCCGAACACCCCATCAAATATGCTTACAAAATTACCGAACACATCTGTTAACCAGCAACTGCAACTTGATAACAAATTTAGTCGCCATTTGCATTACTCAAGGTGTTGCGGTCAAGGTAGCGTAGTTTTGCTTGAGTGTACATATTTTTAGTTTTTACTTTAAATTCAAAATGAAACAATCTGTGGACAATCTAATGGTAACCAGAATAGGACAAATATGAATATTCAGCATAATAAAATAATGCTTTCCGATATTTTGTGTTAAACAATAGATCTTAAATTCTTAAACAAAACACATAATTATAAGATCGCAATTTCTTCTTTTTTTCACTCCTCTTCTTCCTTCCTTCAAAAGGGAAAAAAGTGATTTTATAATCGCGTAATTTCCACCATACGCTTACATTTAAAAATCTATTTGTTATAACACATAATACTCATTTCCTATTTATAATATTATTTCAAGTATTATTTTCTATTTTGAATTTTGGACCCAAAAACATCTTTTTACCGATCGATCAATACAAATAAAGTTTTACCGAAAATATTGGTTAACTTTTACCGGCGTCCTGTTATTTTATTTACCTCAACGGTGAAGAAATAACTTCGGAAATTACTGAACACGTCGTCAATTTTTTAGAACAAACTGTAATTTTTGACAGTTTATATTAATACACTGGATTTTGTTTTTACACGATTTACATTTTCTCAATTTTCCACTCATCCTAAATGTTTAACGCATATTAATTATCATGTGATTTTTCTTCGATTTATTCTGGATTTTTTGAATCATGTTGCGAAGAGTTTGGTGGTAAATTGAAGTCACACGATCAAAAATACGAGCGAAAAAAAATCGTGTAAAAACAAAATCCTGTGTATTTGTTTGCTGAGCGTTCGGTAATCCAAAAAATTTCCGGGCTCATTACCGAACGCTCAGCTGTTTTTTACCGACCCCAGTAATCTGAGTTTACTGTGTAGATTTAAATTTTACATTAAGGATTTTCAAATTTTGTTCATCGTTTTGTTCTTCTAACCTTTTGTCCTAAGTTCCTTCATACACTGTGGTATACAAGATTAGCTAAACTTTGATTTACTGATCGCCATGCATATTATGTACAATACAAAGTTTTAGAATAAAAAGGCAAATAATTATAAGAAAGTTTATCAGGCCGTTACAAATATTTAATTACCATTTTGTCCTACTGGTCTCCGAAAGGTCAAGGAGGGGGATAATAAAAAATAAATATTAAAATGAAAAAAATCAAAAATCTCCTCGGATTTGTTAAAAAAAATGTGATGAATGAAAATCTTCAAAATTATCCGAATTTTATTTTGTTGCCCCCTCAAAATACTATTTTTGACAAAAAAAAAACCGAGGGGGAGAGGGAAAAAATAGTTTTTAAATATTTGTATCGGCCTTAATGAGTTTTAATTGAAATTGTAATGTATCCGCCATTACGCATTGTTGTCCGAGGTACCCCCTGGGGCCAGCGAAGGTACCCCCAGGGGTACATGTACCCCAGGTTGAGAACCGCTGCCATAGCAGATGATGGTTATGTCACAAACCCAGCTATTAGGATGTAAAACTGGTTTTTTTACTAGCCATCTTCAAACTAATATCTAACTAGTTCGAAAATACACCTTCCAAACAAGTAAATGTGGGGTTTAAGTAAAATGCCTTCAGCGTGTGTTTATAGATTCACACCTCAGTGTGTCAATCGGCGAGCAGCAAGCCATGACTCTGCCTTTTCTAGTCAACTCTCCGCGGCGTGCACATGCATCCACGGAGAGTCACTGTCATTATTTCGTTTCTGCCATTTTGGTGACCCTGTCAGTCTACTTTTTGAATCCTGTCGCTGATATCATTGGGTGAGTTGAATTCAAATGGTTAATTTGTAGAGAGTGATATATTTTAGTTTGCAAAATCACAAGACGCGTCTGGAAGACCGTCGCAAACTGGTTTGTGGTTTGCAAAATCACAAGACGTGTCTCGAAGACACGATTGGATTTGGATTGGATTTGGATTGGATTTGGATTGGATTTGGATTGGATTTGGATTGGATTTGGATTGGATTTGGATTGGATTTGGATTGGATTTGGATTGGATTTGGATTGGATTTGGATTTGGATTGGTTTTGGATTGGGTTTGGATTGGATTTGGATTGGATTTGGATTGGATTTGGTTGGATTGGATTTGGATTGGTTGGATTGGTTTGGATTGGTTTGGATTGGTTGGATTGGTTTGGATTGGTTTGGATTGGTTTGGATTGGTTTGGTTGGTTTGGATTGGTTTGGATTGGTTTGGATTGGTTTGGTTGGTTTGGATTGGGTTTGGATTGGTTTGGATTGGGTTTGGATTGGTTTGGGTTGGTTTGGATTGGTTTGGATTGGTTTGGATTGGTTGGATTGGTTTGGATTGGTTTGGATTGGTTTGGATTGGTTTGGATTGGTTTGGATTGGTTTGGTTGGTTTGGATTGGTTTGGATTGGTTTGGTTGGTTTGGATTGGTTTGGATTGGTTTGGATTGGTTTGGATTGGTTTGGATTGGTTTGGATTGGTTTGGATTGGTTTGGATTGGTTTGGATTGGTTTGGATTGGTTTGGATTGGTTTGGATTGGTTTGGATTGGTTTGGATTGGTTTGGATTGGTTTGGTTGGTTTGGATTGGTTTGGATTGGTTTGGATTGGTTTGGATTGGTTTGGATTGGTTTGGATTGGTTTGGTTGGTTTGGATTGGTTTGGATTGGTTTGGATTGGATTGGATTGGATTGGTTTGGTTGGTTTGGATTGGTTGGATTGGTTTGGATTGGTTTGGATTGGTTTGGTTGGTTTGGATTGGTTTGGATTGGTTTGGATTGGTTTGGATTGGTTTGGATTGGTTTGGTTTGGTTGGATTGGTTTGGATTGGTTTGGATTGGTTTGGATTGGTTTGGATTGGTTTGGATTGGTTTGGATTGGTTTGGATTGGTTTGGATTGGTTTGGACTGGATTGGTTTGGATTGGTTTTGATTGGTTTGGATTGGTTTGGATTGGTTTGGATTGGTTTGGATTGGTTTGATTGGTTTGATTGGTTTGGATTGGTTTGGATTGGTTTGGATTGGATTGGATTGGTTTGGATTGGTTTGGATTGGTTTGGATTGGTTTGGATTGGATTGGTTGGATTGGTTGATTGGTTGGATTGGTTTGGTTTGGATTGGTTTGGATTGGTTTGGATTGGTTTGGATTGGTTTGGATTGGTTTGGATTGGTTGGTTTGGTTGGATTGGTTTGGATTTGATTGGTTGGATTGGATTTGATTGGTTTGGATTGGTTTGGATTGGTTTGGATTGATTGGTTGGTTTGGATTGGTTTGGATTGGTTTGGATTGGTTTGGATTGGTTTGGATTGGTTGGATTGGTTTGGATTGGTTTGGATTGGTTTGGATTGGTTTGGATTGGTTTGGATTGGTTTGGATTGATTGATTGGATTGGTTTGGATTGGTTTGGATTGG
Organism: Armigeres subalbatus; assembly: GCF_024139115.2. Taxonomy (NCBI): domain Eukaryota; kingdom Metazoa; phylum Arthropoda; class Insecta; order Diptera; family Culicidae; genus Armigeres; species Armigeres subalbatus. Next base: position 7,666,176 of record NC_085140.1, on the reverse strand, counting down.
TTTGGATTGGTTTGGATTGGATTTGGATTGGTTTGGATTGGTTGGTTTGGATTGGTTTGGATTGGTTTGGTTGGTTTGGATTGGTTTGGATTGGTTTGGATTGGTTTGGTTGGTTTGATTGGTTTGGATTGGTTTGGATTGGTTTGGATTGGTTTGGGTTGGTTTGGATTGGTTTGGTTGGTTTGGATTGGTTTGGATTGGTTTGGATTGGTTTGGATTGGTTTGGTTGGTTTGGATTGGATTTGGATTGGTTTGGATTGGTTTGGATTGGTTTGGATTGGTTTGGTTGGTTTGGATTGGTTTGGATTGGTTTGGATTGGTTTGGATTGGTTGGATTGGTTTGGATTGGTTTGGATTGGTTTGGTTGGATTTGGATTGGTTTGGATTGGTTTGGGTTGGTTTGGATTGGTTTGGTTGGTTTGGATTGGGTTTGGATTGGTTTGGATTGGTTTGGATTGGTTTGGATTGGTTTGGATTGGTTTGGATTGGTTTGGTTGGTTTGGATTGGTTTGGATTGGTTTGGTTGGATTTGATTGGTTTGGATTGATTTGGATTGGTTTGGATTGGTTTGGATTGGTTTGGATTGATTGGTTGGATTGGTTTGGATTGGTTTGGATTGGTTTGGATTGGTTTGGATTGGTTTGGATTGGTTTGGATTGGTTTGGATTGGTTTGGATTGGTTTGGATTGGTTTGGATTGGATTTGGATTGGTTTGGATTGGTTTGGATTTGGATTTGATTTGGATTGGTTTGGATTGGTTTGGTTGATTGGATTGGTTTGGTTGGTTTGGATTGGTTTGGATTGGTTTGGATTGGTTTGGATTGGTTTGGATTGGTTTGGATTTGGTTTGGATTGGTTTGGATTGGTTTGGATTGGTTTGGATTGGTTGGATTGGTTTGATTGGTTTGGATTGGTTTGGATTGGTTTGGATTGATTTGGATTGGTTTGGTTGGTTTGGATTGGTTTGGTTGGATTGATTTGGATTGGATTTGGATTTGGTTTGGATTCGGTTTGGATTGGATTTGGATTGGATTTGGATTGGATTTGGATTGGATTTGGATTGGATTTGGATTGGATTTGGATTGGATTTGGATTGGATTTGGATTGGATTTGGATTAGATTTGGATTGGATTTGGATTGGATTTGGATTTGGATTGGATTTGAAATTCCCTCTAATAGTTTTAAGTAATTTATTTTTGAGAAATGCGAGAAATTCCACCCAATAAAAAAAATATTTTCTTGAAATTTGAAACTCAATGCTTTCAAATATACCTTCTGTGGACAATTATATTCTTAAGTGCCACAAATGAAAATCAATTTGCCTTCGTAAGAATTGCGCCCAATAAAAGCACTTTTTCCAAAATAAAATCTGCACCATCGGCACCGTCCCACCACCAAACTTTGAAATTTTCCTTCAAATTGAAAATAGATAGAAAATGATGTTCTGCTGCCAAATATCTGCTCACTGAGATCACTGAGTTTGGGAGAACGTTAAGTGAAAAACATAATTTTTGCATCGATGTGCAGAAAATTTATTGAGAGTCGCGATTCAACGATTATCAAATCGGTGGCGGTTCCGTGTGCTTGGTGCTGTTTTGTTCGGTCGGAGTGTAAATAAATTAGTTCACGATTGAACGTGTTTACATTGTTCATATTGGACGCTGAACGATTTTTTTTTCAGACAATCGTGCGATAAATGCTCCTTGAATTCTTGGGAAAGTCCTCTTGGGAATTTTTGCGCAAATTCATTCGGTTTTTTATTGATTGAAAAAATCCTCTTGAATAATCTGCGGAAACGCAGTTCAGCCCCACAAATCGAGAAACTCTCAAATGCAACCAAAACTAAATTTATGTTCTTTTACTCAGCAATCTGTTTCTTTCTTCGTAGTCATGCATCTTCAAACTGAACTAAGAAAGCCAGCAGCGTTTATTCATATTGTAACTCATATAATTCATTTCTATAGAATGAGAAATGCTCATTGAAACGAAAGAAAAATGTTCATCAATAAATAAAACACACATTATTCTGCGCTACTCCACCATAAAGCAAACGATGAGTACAAAGGGAAGTGGTACACCCCCAACTGGTGTAGCATTGGTAGCAGCTCTGAGGTGACAGGAAAAGATCACACACACAGCACAAAACGACAAAAAAGTTTATGAGTCCAACAAGACGACGACGACGTTGCCGTTCCGCGGGACGACTGATGGCAATGAGATCGGTTGTTAGTTTTCCACGTTTTTACTGCAGGAACGTGACTAGCTTGGCCAACAGTTTAGAAAAATGGACCAACAACGCAAGACAAACAAGCGACTGTTATCGATGTCTCTCAATTCGTTAGGTCCACGGCCACGGGAAATAAACTCTAATCGACCCGCACCTCCCATCGTACCGGTGACATCGTGCCCTCAATTGCGAGACGTTGGGACACCGGTGAAAAAACATTAAAGCTTGTTCCGCAGCTTGTTTTATGGGTCCATTTTTGACCCGGGGTGAGAAATGAGGGTCCTGTGCCATCGATAAAGCGAATCGGGGCGTGAATTATGAATGCCGAGAGTTCGGCACGGGTGTTGCCGGGGATGAGTTCATTTATCCTTATGAATAAGTCGAACTTGCCCCGTTCTACGATGGCAGCACTTTCAAACTTCGTTACGGGGCCAGGACGCCGGTCGGTAGTTTATTCATGGTATCAATCGACGGGTGTCGTTCGTGCCGATGGAAGGTGTCATAAAGGACATCACCCCAAGGAGCACATCGCTCTTTTGGAGCTGTGGCACGGCTGCAGGAGCGCGGCTGTGTTGCGAAGAAGAACGATGAAGCTGTAAAGTGCTCAAGCTTGTCTCCATCTTCGATCTTGCCATGGAGGACCGTCCCATTGTTGGATGCAATCGATATTGTATCCCGGAAGTGGGAATACACCTTCGACACTTGTGACGTAGTTTCCTGCGCTTGATGATATAAGCGAATTCTTATAAAAGGAATATTGGTGCCTCGATGGCAATAAAATCAGAACGATGCATCGCGATGGACCAACTGAGTAGATGATGTGTGGCATCCGAAATGTGGAGTTGTTGCTTCTCCCGCTTGCGCTTGAACATTAATTTTGTATACATCATAAAAAAATATATATACGAGCGCAGCACCCAATAGGAGAATCGCCATAATCCAGCCCCGTTTTATTTTAGCATGAGCTGAAATTACGAATTAACGTGGCTCAGCAAACCCAACGATGCGTGTGCAATATTCGAGAAGTGAAAAACATTCATGCAATATTACTGCGTTCATAAAACGAACCATTTGGCAGTGAACGGCAATTACGAATGATTATTTCATTAGCCGGTGGGAAGCCTAGAAGAGGTGGATATAGGGCTTTCAGGCATTTTTGCCTTTCTTGTACACTGGGTGTTCGTAAAAACCATAGGATCGTATCGAAAATATTGTTTTGATAGGAGGTCTGAAACCACAAAGTGTTGTATACCAATCGACTCAACAAGATAAGTTTTAATGATATTCAAATGCCAGTATATTCACATAAGGATTTATTTTTCGAACTCAACATTGAACAATGCACTTTCAACGAACTAACGAGTTTGCTTTTTCGTTTTCGAAAATTTCGTACCAATTGAATCCAATGACATCGAGAAACCTCTCGTCAATACTTGGCATGATAATCTGGTCTATTGTATTCCTATCTGGTGGACGTCATTCTATTATTTAATCTGTTCACCTCTGACGTGCGATCATTTCCAGGAGGCAGCGGTCTTTTTTTGTTTGCAGACGACATCTCCACCTTTTACAGCAAGACAGTGATCAGAGCTCTCGTGTTTATGCCTGGATTTTTTCAACCAATTACCTTACCGGCTAAAGATTTTCTATTTTACATCAACGTCGTAACAACACCAGATATCTCAATTCCTCAGTTGAAATAGTCTTTGCTAAAATCGTTGAACCCGTTGGTAAATCGTAAATTCAAGCTGATCGATCGAACTAATATGTTATTTCCATATAAACAAGATCAAAAAGTAAAACAAGTTGAACAAAGTTTTACACGAGTAAGAGCTGTAATAAGCTTCATGGCACAATATTCTGAGTTCTTCTTCTTCATCCATAGCTCAACATCCCAACTGAAGTTTAGCCTGCTTGTCAATTTAATATTCTATTAACAATTTCTCAGTTATCAAGGCCGTTACAAATCTTCTATATACATAAAAATTAATTTCTGTCTGTCTGAACCTTATAGACTCCAAAACTACTGAACCGATCGACGTTAAAATTTGTATGCAAAGGTTTTTGGGGCCGAGGAAGGTTCTTAAGATGGTTCGAGACCCCTTCCTCCTTTAGAAAGGAGGGCTCCCATATAAATGAAACAGAAATTTCTGCATAACTTGAGAAATAAGCAGAGAATAAAGGAATTTTAGGCGAAACGAGATTCGTCGGGTCTGCTAATATTTAATAAAAATTATGTCCTACAGGTCCACAAAAAGTCAAAAAGGTAATAAAAAATAAATATTAAAATGAAAAGAAATATCTGAAATTCCTCGGATTTGTTAGACAGGTTTTCAAAATTTACCGATTTTTTTTGTTGTTCCCTCAAAACAGTTTTTTTGGGCAAATAAATCCGAGGGGGAGGCTGACATAATTATTTTTAAATATTTGGATCGGCCTAACTAGTAGCTTTTCTATGCCCGCCATTGCATGAGCATGTATCTTGTGTGGCAAGTACGATGAATACACAATAACCAGGGGTCGTTTCACACCAGAAAATCTAGACCGAACTGAGAATCGAACTCGTTATCTCCGGATTGGCAACCCTACGCCTTTGTTCGCAAGGCTAACTGGAGACCCCGAGTTTCTGAGGTACAGCATAAAATGAAAGAAATATAGAAAAGGAAAAAAGTACATTCAAAGGAAAGTCAGTTGTTTTATTATTACATACCGCAAACATGATCTGAATCAAAACGAAAGAAAGTCTACCCCTTCTAGGAAAACTGTCGTAAAACTGGCACAGCACATTCTAAGCATTCTTTCCGGCTCGCATCGGAAAAAGGCAGTTCGATAACTGCTCTCCGAGGAAATGTATGTCGATAGGATCGAAGACAATCACATTCAAAGCAGGGGGAAGGGTTCACCGGAAAAGGATATTTCGGTTCTGCTGACGACGATGTTACCTCCCTGCGTCGTTCGATAGGCAATATTCTATGCCGGTAGAAGCATGAAAGTATGAGGAAAGGAGGAGGTTTTGCCAATAAAGCTGATGAGCGACTACTCAAATATTTAGTCAAGGGTTGAGCACTTTTAAAGTACTTTGTAAAGTGGTATTAGAGGAGTTTTTAAACAATGCTCGTTCGAAGGAGCTTCTTGCCGGAAAATGTTATTGATGGTAAGTGGTATTAACTGCAAATTAGACTTTTGAAAAGCTGCAAAATTAACTCTTCGTGAGGAATTGGAGGATCATCTTCAAACGTTACCCGGAAAACCCAAAGCAAATCTGAAATATATTACAAGTAACCATTTTTGAATAGAGATGTAATGAGGTATGAAACAATGAAACGTAATTGCTGAAATCAACTTCCAAATAAAAATGTACCTTTTTTTCATCTTTGATTCGGTCTAAGTTTGCGAGATGATAATTCCATATCACTGTAAAATGCGTTTAAATTTTAGCAGAAGTAATACACAACTCTGATAATTTTTAACATGATTAAATTCAAGTTCTATTGCGAAAACTCAATATATTGACCAGAGCTTCACTTATTTTTAAACGGTTAAGCTGGGTCTGGGTCACTTGGCATAGAGGCTATTTGGCATAACTTTGAACTACAACAAAAGAGTGGGTCATTTAGCATAAGAGACATTTGGCATAATTTGGAACTTTGAAAGAGAAAGAGTATTGAAATGTGAAAATGAGAAATGTATTTTTTCACATGGATAAAGTAAAACGACCTTTTCGCGGAAGGATATTATCAATTTTCGGTCCACCATAGACACATCTTTTTGAATAGACGAGCTCGGTGGTCTAGTGGCTACCGCTTCTGCCTTTTAAGCAGCAGGTCGTGGGCTCAAGTCCAGGCTCGTCCCTTTCCTACTTTGTATTTCTATCTTAGTTCTTTCTGTGTTTCACGTTCTACCAAAACGATTTCTACTGTTATAACCTTCCACATTGACAAATCCAAAGCCTCCTGTGGCACCTATGAGAGGTCGTAGAGTTCTCTGCATCTTTCTTAAGTAGGTGTCCAACTAACCATCCTTCCCCTTCGTTAGCATTCGCAAGGACGTGGCCACGACAGATCTCGACTATTGGATTGATGCATTGATTCCATCTAAGAGACAGTTATTAGTCCCAAAATCAACATCTGTGGTAACGGTTGAAAGTGATGCTACTCTCATGCAATAGTCCAGGCTTGTACCACCTACGAATTTGTACGAAATGCTTAACCGCAGTAACCCCAGTAACCATAGACACATCTTTTTAAATATCACCTGACTTTTCTTTATTTCTTTGTGGATTTTTTCGTAGGATCAACTCAATGTTTAAATAAATTCAGAAGCCAAAACAAGCAAAAATTAATCGCGTAAAAAGCAGGCCCTGACGAATTTGGACTAATGGGTGACATATTTTCGACAAATAAAAATAGGTATATCCCCCAGTGGTAAATTTTGGCAAATAAGTTTGAAGCTTTCCTTTCATGATGCAGGATGATATTTGGAGAGTGGTAAATACAACCCACAGGTAATTACCCACATTTTGGCGTATAAAAGGTCTAAAGCTTTTTATGCAGGGCATTTTAGAGCAAGCTTGCGAGCTTTATTGCTCTTTCTCATAATTATTTTAACATTATCTATTTTTGGCGATTCGCAATATTTATGAAATTCAACTTCCAAAATATTAATCTCAATTCCTGTAGACTGATGCCGGGCACACCTTTTGTTGAAGAATGGATCAAATCCAACTTTGCCTCAACCCAGGCCTACATTCAAAGGATAAATCACATCCAGCATTGCTTTATTCTGAAAGAACTCCTACTTTTAAAGAAGAGATCATATCTACCATTGCCTTAGTCCGGGCGAAGGCCATCTTTTAAGGAAGGAAGGAATCACATCCATCATTGCCTTATTTCGGACAAACGCCTATTTTTGAAGAAGGAATTCCCATGCGCTGGAAACATTCTTATATGTTTCCGGTACACAAAAGTGGAGATCGTCGAGATGTCAAAAACTACCGCGGAATCATTAGAATCACTAGTGCCGCTTCAAAGCTATTTGAAATCATGGTTAGTGACCACGTTTTGCGCGCAACGAAGGCTTATATTTCTAACGAGCAACATGGATTCATTCCCGGCAGATGCGTTAGTTACAAACTTGCTTGATTTCACGACTACTTGTATGACAGCGATGGAAGAAAAAGCGCAGGTGGACGTTATATATACGGATTTGAAAGCGGCTTTTGATAAAACTGACCACAAGATACTAATTCGGAAATTGTCGCGATTGGGCGTTTTGGATAGACTCGTTACATTGTTTTCATCATACCTGTCTGGCAGAATATTGCGAGTTAAGTACGGAGCTTGTATTTCCTCACCATTCACCTGTTCTTTAGGTGTCCCACAAGGAAGCAATCTGGGACCGTTACTGTTTGTAATATTTTTCAACAACGTAGCAACTTCTCTTGGATTTAGATGCAAGCTGATTTTTGCCGATGATTTGAAAATATACACGGTAGCGCGCTGCATTGAACACTGCTCTCATCTACAAACGCTGATTAATATGTTTGCTCACTGGTGTCAAGAAAATTAGCTTGTGATCAGCGCTCCAAAATGTGCTGTGATGACTTTCCATCGCTCTAAGGATCCGATAACATTTGATTACTACATCGATAACTGCTACCTCAAGAGGGTGGACCACATAACACATCTTGGTATTGTATTGGATTCAAAGCTTAGTTTCAACTTGGATTTGTGACTAAAATTGCAAAGGAATTCACTGATCCACATTGTATAAAGGCACTGTATTGCTCCCTAGTAAGGCCAATTCTCTAAAACTTATCCATTTTATGGGCGCCAATCGACGTAACATGGAATCTGAGAATCGAGCGTATCCAAAAACGATTCATCAGGCTCGCTTTGAAACATCTTCCGTGGTGGGACCCCGCGAATCTCCCTGCCTATCCCGAACGATGCCAATTGCTTGGTCTTGATACCTTGGATCGGCGACGGAAAATCCAGCAGGCTACGTTTATTATAAATACTGATTTTCAACTATTTATTATCGATAATTTATAAAAAGTTTGGAAAATAGTAAACCAACCAATCACATGCATGGATCACTAGCACAGACATCAAAAATCAATCACTTGCAGGTTTGAGCAAGTTTGAATCACTCCTCAGTTTGAACAAGGTTTCACGCAGAGCAGACGCATCAAAGCGATATCAGCGGAGCGGACACAGCGCTGGTAACATCCATCGCATTGGTGGTGGTCCTCGGTGTGTTGCTGCAGATCTTTCAACCTCAACGAACCAGCATTTTATATGAAGAAAGGGTTGACTACAAAAATAGAACTGTTGCGATCCCGTACCGCCACATAACATTTATTACAAATTGTGGTGTCAGTTAGTTGTTGGAAAGGCGCATTGAAGAAAAAAATTGGTTCTTCTGAGTACATTTTCTGAACAGAAAGGTTTAATTGCGAAAATACACTGTTTCAGTGGTATCGGCGTTTGGCGGGGAAGCTTGGTTTCTGTTAGTGATTCCATCCATTCAAATTGACGGGCTTAATTTATTGAATATAAGAAAGCTATTTTCCGGCGCGTGACCCATTTTAATCAGGATTCCGCAAAAAGCTGTTTAACCATTTATAAGGCATCGACAACTATATTGCCACCAACAAATTATATGTTTTCTGTTTATTAACAAGAGCTCTACTTATTATTTCCCATGTAGTGACTAGTAATCCCCCAGATGAATTTGAACCATAAAAATTGAAATGTTAATTTGAGAACGGTTTTTTTTTTTACGAACAGATCATAAGTTTCGAGTGGAAGATGGATTTTCAGTTATAATTCGTTGAAAAATGACGACAAAGATATTATTTTTATATGTGTTTGATTATAGCGTGATTAGCGTGAAAAATGCTTTGCCTTTCTTGTATGTTTGTTTTTTAGATTTTTGACGTAATTGCTTGGGAAAAAAGTGCAAAACTGATTTTTTTCACTAATGATGCGTTTTCCAACTAGGACTATACGCTAAAAAATGTAGTGTCTTGTTTTGATTTGTTTTACGTAAAACATATTTTTTTAAAATCTTTCATTTATTCTCCCGCTTGCAAGGCAGTGGCAAATAACATTCTCCGAACGGTCCGTTGTTTACGGAATCCCGATCAAAATGGCTCGCGCGCGCCCGAAAGCAGCTTTCTTATATCTAATGAAGTAATTCCATAAGCCCCGCCCCTGCATTAATCGTTATTAGTGCACATTATATTTATCAGATCACAAAGGGCGGGGCTTACGGGTCTAATTTATTGAATACAAGAAAGCTGCTTTCCGGAGCGCGCGAGCCTTTTTGATCGGGATTCCGCAAAAAGCGGTTGAACAAGATTTTATGCAGCGGAGTAACAATGCTGAAAATTTATTTCAAATGGTGTAGGCTTAGTGAAAAATTATCGAGTGACTGTCGGACAATTTCAACGCAAGATTCCGAATAGCATTTGGATACAGTTAGTATATTGGAAAGGCGCATTGGGAAAAGAAAATTGGTTCTTCTCAGGGTTGATTGCAAAAATGGTCTGTTTTGGTGGCATCGGCGTTGGCGTGTTAGCTTAGTTGATGTGAGTGATTCCATCCATTCAAACGAATATATTGCATAATTCCTTTCATCGAGCGCTTGTGATTCTGTTACCGAAGAGTAGCTTTCTGCCGTCGCAAAACGATTAAGTTTTGCACTTTGAAGAAAATTTATCTCGAATTGACCTTCTTTTGTATAAAATGGTGGCTCCAATGACAAACAGAAACAAAACCAAACAATTTTGCCAGAAAATTTCACTTTTCACCGATGACAGCCAAATCGATGAAGACGCCAATACCTCTTCTTGGATAAATAGTTTAAGTCTTGAAAAAACTATATGTAATTAATTCTTGAAGTACTCCTCACTTTGCCACGTACGTCGCGGGCGAAAACCAAACGTTGCAAATAAATATATCTGCGTTTGGCTTCATGCCACTTTGAAACTGCTTATTTCTCCATTATTTCGGACATTTTTGAGGATGGTGTCTTCTAGGATTGTGATATCCTCCACTGAAAGCCAGTCGAGTGGCTTCAGCGGCGATGCGGCCGATGAGTCATGTTAATTTCATGGTTAGAGACTCAAAGTCCATCCAACTGGGAGCAACTATTCGCCTTCTTGATTCAGTTGACTTCCGAGCAGTTTGCTCAATGTAATAAAGAGACACAAAATATTATGGCAAATACCATCCATTTCGTATAGCTACGTAGTCCTATGTCACTTTTGCGTACAACCCGATTGGGCTGCACCTTTGAGTTTTTAATATTATTATCGACCGAAGTTATATTCACCGAGGGGCGATTCAAATATGACGTCCACTAATTTTTGAGATTTCTAGACCCCCCCCCTTTCCCCTTTGTCACGCTTTTTTGTATACCTAGTCAATGTACTGTCACAAAATCGTAGACCCCCTCCCCCCTAAAATCTGTGACATCATTTTTGAACGACCCCTAGGGAATTAGTCAAGCAAGTTATTTGATGAACACAATAAAAAAATATGCCAAATGTGCGTTATGCCAAATGACCGTCAATTTTGACGCTGTTCACAATTATGTCAAATGTCTGTTACGCCAAATGACCTTTATGCCAAATGACATTATGCCAAATGGCGTTACGCCAAATGGCCCGCTCCCATCTGGGCTGAACCAGTTGTAGCAATGTTTGATTTGCAAGTTATAGCAGTACCAAAAATATTCGTATTTGCGCTATTAAATTAATCAGCGTGTACCCGGGGAAGGATCGTTTGACAGAAAGCCATTCGGCCGAAAGCCAAATCGCCGAGTGCCACTAGGCCGAACAAACTATTATACCGAAACCCATCTGGCCGAAAGTGATTTGACCGAACGGGTCATACGGCCGAAAACTGTTTAATAAGAAGTTAGAAATGATGAGTTAGAAAAGCAAAAAAGCGACGAGATTGGTGCTGTATTTCTTTGTTTTGCGTTGAGATGAATATATGTCCAGTGAGATGGAAAATAAAACAGTTTCCCTACTCGCTTTACGAGTAAAAAAGGAGTGCAAGGAGTCCGGGGCAAGTGGGACCTAAAAAATTTTAGTTCAGCGAAAATGTTAACGTTTACCTGTAGGACCCACTTACCCCTTCAGACGGCTTCTCCCTGAGGAAGACACAATCCCCGTGTCGAAACGTTGGGTAAATAACATACTCGTTTTACTAAATTTAGACTGAGTAGCCGTTTTTACTCAAATATTTTGTTTCCTTAGGATGTTTTTCGTGAAGCTACTTTGGAATTTAAACCACACATTGTCACAATGTTGTTTGACATGTTTCGGTTTGCAAATGCGTTTGTCCCGTTTTTCCTTGAAATGATCTGGACAACCTATCTTAAGCACTTTATTTATCTGAAAATCTGTAAATCTGATGCGAAGTATGAAAATAACAAAACACAAGACAAAACCTGATGACCTATTGTAGAATAAATAGATTTTTTGCACTGTAAACGGAAAATTTCGCCTAGTTTATAATCATTAATCTTTTTCATGCGGGAGATAATTTCAGAATGTAAAATACACATTTGGTAATCAACTGTAGAATACTTTTTAACAACGAAACCAACGATATCAGCTGCATTTGATTCAGATGCATAAGATATATATGTGGAAGTTATTTTCCACAAGACAACAATCTAAAACAGGTAAAATGGCTCTATCGAAAATGTTGTTCAAATATATCCCACTTGCCCCATGTATGTTAAAGCCTAAGGGTAAGTGAAAATTACAGATTTTGGTTTTGATTAAAACTTTGAAATCGTTTTCTATGTCACACAATGTCATTGATTTGCCCAAAAAATTCACTTTTCACATCAATGATGAATTTAAAAACAACCATTCTGTTGGAAATTCATTGAATAAAAATAAAAGTCATAGCTTCTTCCGGTATTTTAAAGTCACGATCAAGCATGATAGATCATTTTCAGCCAGAGGCGGCGGCGTTAAGGCATCACGCCGCTGTGTAATCGGCGGCGGCGCGGTGGCGTGAGCTTAATTCCAGCAATAGAAATTTTCCGAAATTCTTCACAGATTCCTCCATAAAATCCACCAGGAAGTGCTCTGAAAGGTGCTCCAGGAAATCCTCCGGAAGTTCCTCCAGGAATTCCTCCGGAAGTTCCTCCAGGAATTCCTCCGGAAGTTCCTCCAGGAATTCCTCCGGAAGTTCCTCCAGGAATTCCTCCGGAAGTTCCTCAAGGAATTCCTCCGGAAGTTCCTCCAGGAATTCCTCCGGAAGTTCCTCCAGGAATTCCTCCGGAAGTTCCTCCAGGAATTCCTCCGGAAGTTCCTCCAGGAATTCCTCCGGAAGTTCCTCCAGGAATTCCTCCGGAAGTTCCTCCAGGAATTCCTCCGGAAGTTCCTCCAGGAATTCCTCCGGAAGTTCCTCCAGGAATTCCTCCGGAAGTTCCTCCAGGAATGCCTCCGGAAGTTCCTCCAGGAATTCCTCCGAAGTTCCTCCAGGAATTCCTCCGGAAGTTCCTCCGGGAATTCCTCCGGATGTTCCTTTTGGAAGTTCCGCCGAAGTCCGTCATGGAATCTCTCTGGAAGTTCCTCCAGGAATTGCTCTGGAAGTTCCTCCAGGAATTCCTCCGGAAGTTCCTCCAGGAATTCCTCCGGAAGTTCCTCCAGGAATTCCTCCGGAAAGTCCTCCAGGAATCCTCCAGGAATTCCTCCGGAAGTTCCTCCAGGAATTCCTCCGGAAGTTCCTCCAGGAATTCCTCCGGAAGTTCCTCCAGGAATTCCTCCGGAAGTTCCTCCAGGAATTCCTCCGGAAGTTCCTCCAGGAATTCCTCCGGAAGTTCCTCCAGGAATTCCTCCGGAAGTTCCTCCAGGAATTCCTCCGGAAGTTCCTCCAGGAATTCCTCCGGAAGTTCCTCCAGGAATTCCTCCGGAAGTTCCTCCAGGAATTCCTCCGGAAGTTCCTCCAGAAATTCCTCCGGAAGTTCCTCCAGGAATTCCTCCGGAAGTTCCTCCAGGAATTCCTCCGGAAGTTCCTCCAGAAATTCCTCCAGAAGTTCCTCCAGGAATTCCTCCGGAAGTTCCTCCAGGAATTCCTCCGGAAGTTCCTCCAGGAATTCCTCCGGAAGTTCCTCCAGGAATTCCTCCGGAAGCTCCGGAAGTTCCTCCAGAAATTCCTCCGGAAGTTTCTCCAGGAATTTCTCCGGAAGTTGCTCCAGAAATTCCTACGGAAGTTGTTCCAAGAATTCCTCCGGAAGTTCTTCCAGGAATTCCTCCGGAAGTTCTTCCAGGAATTCCGAAACCACAGATAGTGCGAAAAGAAATCTAGGGATGAGAATGAACCGATGTGTGGTGAGTGCAGCAGAAAACACTGAGTTGAACTCAGAAGATTGATTCAATTTAGACTCAATGATTCGTTTTGTGACCTGAATCTTTCTGCCAAATCCTCACTCACTACTTAATTGCGATTCCATTCGTTTACGAACCAAATGTAAACAAATACTCGGCTATGAATCGTTTGCTATCTGTGGGAAAGATTCGGTGATGAACTTTGTCTGTTTGTTTTTTGGCATGATTCGTTACTATTTGGAAGGGCTCGTGTACAGTTGCCTAATTTGCGATTGTGTGTAGATGTGAGTGAAAGATTAGCGCTAAATGAACCGATTTTTCCTATACCTGGATCTAGTGATAGGGTAAAACGACCTATTATGGAGGGGTTAAGCACCGTGTCAAAACAAAATTGATTTCAAAAATTCTTTAAAAATTACCTGTTGGTCTTTTTCTACATTGCAGTAGTCGAATAGGTTGCTCGTTAACTATAGATTCGTAAATATTACGTCAATTGTGCTAAACTTATGTTGTTTTGTTTTTATCACAATAAAAACAAACTACCGCAATAATAGGACGCAGTTGCCTATCGTTGCGACATTTTTTCAAGGTCAGTCCTATTGTTGCGGTATTGCATGTAATTCTTATGGAAATCGATACCACAACAATAGGACCTTAGCACTACCGCAATAATAGGCTCAAAGGATTCAAATTTTTAATGAAAAATGTTGATTTTTCATAATTTTGAACGGAATTTTGTCAAACAAAAGCTGTTCCAGTCGTTAATTCGATGAGTTTTAGCGTATCCCCAATTGTTTTTAATGCTATTATATCCAGAATGGATTATTTTAACACTACCGCAACATTAGGACATACCACAACGATAGGACGTTTTACCCTACTCCAAAAAATAATTCAGGCTGAATAAGCTACTTTCTTAACTGAAAAATCCTGTTTTGATTCAAAAAGCCCTTCATCAGCTTTCAATTTTGTTGCGTCTTTACTGGAAATGAGAATTAATGCTGCATAATTGTGAAGAAGATAATTTTGTCATACGAACTTGACTGGAAATATATATTTCCGACAGGATCTAGTTAAATCTAGACCTAACAGTAAAAATGCCATCGGCGTGGGAAAAAATATTCGGCGGCGTGGTCAATTTTCACACGGCGGCGCGACAATTCATTTTTGAAGACGGCGGCGGCGTAAGAAAATCGTCGGCGGTGGCGCACAGGTCTACTTGTTACCATCAAAAACGTTCATCGATTATTCGGCAGCCATAGTACCCACTTAACCCGTATTTTCACTTTCCCCGTGGTACCATAATTGGGTCTACCAAAAATGCCAAACTCGCGCAAAGGGCAGAATTTTATTCGCGAGTATTTGTGATTATTTCGAATACAATAACAATAAACAAATGTGTTCTTGCTCGGACATCCGTGAAAAACAGTTTCCAATGTTATTTTTTGAAATTTTGCAACCGGATTGACTCGCGAAGCTTCACGAAAATTTTTCGGGGTTCGTTTTTCTGTTTACTCTGCAAGTAGTAGGCATAAGCATTTCCATATCATTGTTAACTGCGTTTAACTTCAACCAGAAGTAACGGACTTTTTTTTTACTTGCGTGGCGATGAAGCCTTAACAAATAATTAAAGGAAGTCCAAAGTTTAAAGTAGCTTTGGCCCTTTGTAGAGTCAATCCTTGGCAGATTTTCTCGCAACTTTCTGACTTCTGAATAGCTGACATGGCAACGCATTATTTATTCAAAGCTTTTCTGAACCGAGCGTAAGTAATATTGAGAACGGACACTCATGCAGGTTTTATTGAAGCTCTAGCTCACATCTTGACTTCTGTAAAAAGCAGCATATGACCATATCGATTCATAAAAGTTTAAAAGAGCCCAATCTCAAACCCCACCACATCCTAGGCAGGTCCCTCTGGTCGCACTCCTTCACACTAACTGATTGCAGGAACACACTCCTAGCCGCATACTTGTTTTACCTTAATGTAATTCAAATTACATACCTACTTTCGAAGCAACAGTTATATTGTGCTCTTTGGATTATTTCCGGGTGCTGATTTTGAATTGTTCGAAATACGTAGCATTAGATTCTTTCTACCAAAATTCCAACTACTCCTGCATTTATGTAGAATTAAAAGTTGCATCTAAAATCCCATCCATTTCGGAATGGAAGTTGGAAAATTTTTATCAACCTAAAATAAATCAATGAAAAGAAAGACCAAAAGTATTTCCATCTCTTTAAGTTGGCACTTTAATGCGAACAAAGAGACATTCCTGCTCGCAGCTCCTGTTGCTGCAGCGGAAGACGGAAGTGACGATCCCGATTGCTGCTTCCCTGAATATGTTTTATCTAAGCGGAAGAGAATGAACGGAGAGTTTTGGTGGATGAAGCCCCCGCAAAGCGCGCACACCAAAGCCGTATACATCGGGCGTACACACATTTAGAGGGAAATGGCTGTTTGTTACCATGTGAGCGCAATGTATGTAGGACGAACGACCATGGATGGCACCTCTTTCATCTTTTGTGAGTAAATACCGAATGTGTGATATCGTGCTTCTCGTGACGTTGTTGAGCTTTGGAGTAGATATCCAACGTGTACAAAAAAATCTCATTTCAATGCTTGCCTGACTGGTTGTTGATATGGATTATAAACGACAGAGGATTTCGGTGAAAGGATTTTTTATTCCATTCATGGGGGCAGCAGTCGTTCCTTTACAGGAAATGGAATTCTTCTCGAGCAGTTGTTTTGATCACAAAGTTTCCTAATCAATTTGGTTACGTAGACGTCTATATGACGAGTACGCTCCTTCGTTATCAGTTAACCGACGCGGAAAACGGTACGATGGGTACCAAGTCATCACATCATTCTTACGGTCGTCAAGAAGGCTTTGAATAATTCTTTGAAACTCCGAATCCCTCTGATAAGCTACGCTTGATGCTGTATGACTTTTACAACTTTGAGAATGGCAAAAACGAGAGCAGAATCAGAAGGCAATCAAGTTTTTTTTCTGTGTTTCATATTTTCGCTTCATCCCGTACAATTAGTAAAATTCAACTATTTTCATGATATAATCTTGACAGATGTGAAAATTTTGATTTTAACTATGGAAAATTCTTGACTATGACTGTGATTCCCGTGACTTAGTCTTATAGCTTAATTGTTTAAATTGAAGAAATTCATCACAGTCTATATTTGTTAAGTTGAATCTTTGCACTGGAATGTGAATTTTTCAACTTACACATCAACTTAATTTAGCTGTTTTAAATAAGCAAAACCAGCAGATAAATCCTCTTTCCTTGGACATAACCAAACTCCGGGTACCACCAAACACCAACAACATACGTGTACCGCCTAACCAAACTAAAGTCCTTTTAAAATTTATCGCTTTTCATGTCCTCCAGTTGGCCACAAGAGTATTGCATCCGGGGTTTCCACCAAGGGGATTAGAGTGACGTAATCCGATTCCCTGCACTGTCAAAGAGGATGAATAGAAACTTTCCCACATTCACTTACATCTACACAGTGCACACATATTTTGCAACCCGGCAGATGCTGTGTCGGTAAAATCGGAAAAGTGCACCACAAAAAAAAAAGAATCTCCTTAGCCCATCAAGCTGAGCAGCACCTCCGGTCCGATGAAGCTCCAGCCTGAGAGCAAAGTGATGTTAAAGCACCCTTTCGCTTTCACTTCCCGTGAAAAGTTTGATTTCTTGTCCGGACCGTCACCGTGCTCCCTATTATCCGGTGGGAGGGTGGCTTTCATCCGCGCGGAAGCCGGGAGGCACTTTGTTGCTTTATTGAAAACTTATCTTCGATTAAGTCCTACGCTAACACGGCTTTAGGGAAAACTCCTTTTCCCGGAAAAGTTGCCAATCCTCGTGATATTTTTTTAGGTGACGAGTTAATCGATAGATTATTGAAAGGTTTCACGTTTAGCGCGAAAAGCCCTCACACACATCGGCTTACTCGTTTCTGTGAAGTGAAAGCGGAGTTCATGACATGGTGATGCATCGTTCAACAGACGAACACGAACGAAAAAAAGGTACGAAAGCTGAGAATCACATAAATTATTCTTCTTGAAATGGATTTTGCTGCCCTACAAATTTACGACGTTGTTAATTTGCTTTCTTTGCTATGTACTTGATGCTGAGACCTTGAAGATGCTGTGGAACAAAAGATGCTCAATGTTGGTAGCTTGTGTACATGATGGGTGGTTCTTCTGTTTAGATTGCATTTAGAGTTCTATTTCTCCATTCGAAGAAATGTAAGAGAGTAGGGTGCAATCAACGACTAAATGTATTCCATTAAAGAAATAAAATGGTATAGCTAAAGGTTACACAAAAGTCGCGTGGTAATTTTATGGAAAAAGTGGATCACATTAATACAAATGGAGAAAAAAAAATCCAAAGATTTTATCTTCCAAAAGCCGATCTTCGTTGAGATGAGTTACTCATGAGGCCGCTATGAGTTATTTGAGTTAATCTTTGCCTTAAAAATGTCATAAATGGATCGATGGCTTCAGCAGCTTTTGTTCAATTGTGAACAATAACAATAAGGTCGATCCTAATATTTAAAAACAATTTTGTCCCCCCCCCTCGGTTTGCTTTAGCCAAAAAAATACTTTGAGGGGTTAACAAAAAAAAATCGGGCAATTTTGAGAATTTTCAAAACATTGTTTAACAAATCCGAAGAGTTTTATTGATTTTTTCCATTGTAATATTATTTTTTTTATTGTTCCCCACCCTTTTCGTATACCAATAGGACATAATTAAAATTAAATATTTGTAACGGCCTAACTATCTAGGTAGTTATTTCTTTTATTGAAAACGTCATTTATAAGAGCATTATCCACATTTATCCATACATGGCGATAAAATGTGTCCTGTATGTAAGGCCTACAATGTGTGTCTAATACTTCAAAGGATTATGGCATCTATAAAGGTTTAAAAATAATCAATAAGCTTCGTAGAATTCCACAATCAGTAAAAATAGTCGAGTACCGGCAAAAATCGGAGATTAATTTAATTTTCTCAGAAGTCTAATTCCGAACCACTCTTCCGAAATGAACTCCTTGCGAACACGAAAAGCACAGCGTCACACTGTCGATTGCGTGCTTCGCGTTCATTCCGCAGAACACACATGGGACCAAATCATGAAATCGGTTTAAATATAACAGAGCACGATTTTCTCCCCAAGAAAACGTGTCGCAAATCGGGTTCAATCCCGCCTCAAGGAAGCACGACAAAACAAACCGTCAGCAATGTGTGTGTACATGAGCTAATCAGCCATATCGTGATATCGTTAGGCCCACTCCGTAGGTCCTGTGTCAGTCGCCGAAGGTGTTTGCTCCTGGCGACCTCAACTAGGTGTGAGTTCCCCGTCATTTGCAATTTGTCGCTGCGGGAGGGACGAATGGTGGGCCATTTCGTAATACCACCAGCCCCAGGCTGCCGTGCTCGATGGCAGTTAACCGAAATCATTAGGTTTTATTGTCAACGGTAAGCGAACATCACACACCCGGAAAGCCTAATTTGATCGGACCGACTGCTTGTTGTAAGGGTTGCGGATGGTTGCGAACTGACTAATTGGAGGACGTTACGATTAAGTGAAAATAATATGGAATGAATTAAGGGAAGAAGCTTTAGTTACGGTTGTTCATCAATTTGAATTGGCTATTTGTATAACCGCACCTAAAAGATCTTAATTTCGTTCACGTCAGTTTGAGTTAAAAAATGACGCAAAGAAAATTGAAATTAATGCTTTCTCGCCCTGATGAAGTTTTCATAAAAGTATATGTACCTTCCCATCTATCTACACTCAACTGTTCCGCTTCAGATGTAAAGCTCACGATTAAAGACAATTGTCAAATAAATATTTAGACAGAATTGATAATTTCTGCTAAAATTAAAAAAAAATGCTGTCGTTGTGCGACTATAATTGTTTGTCGCATTGGTATAAAAGCGTTCACGGAGGCTTGTAGTGATAATCGTCCAGCGAAAGTGACAGTAGCGTCGCGTTTGTTTGGGGAAACCCTAATGATTATGATTGATTAATTGTTTTATAAACCCTTTGAAAATATGAATAAATCTAATCTACATTTAAATAGGTAATACATATCGAAAATCAAAACAGTGTTAACCGCAAGTAAGGTGAGGTATAATCCGCAGAGCTTCTGATGATGTCTGGGAGAAATGTTAAGTACCCGGCGAGAAACGTGATCAATATTCGGTACAATTTTTTGTGAACACAATTTATCTAAAACAGCAGTTCTCAACCTTTTTCTTAAAAAGTACTCTTTCGACCTTTGCATTTATTGAGGTATTTTCTATTTTTTCACTGTTCATAAAAAAGGAGTAACTCTCCAGAAAACTAACGAGCTATATGCTGCCGCTCACCGCAAGTCAATCCCATCTGCATATGGACGCCGTATACAGATGGGACTGACTGGCGGTCAGCGGCAGAATGGCTGTCCAAAAAGTTGTCAAAAATGTTCGAGCCTCTTGAAAGGAGGCTGCCAAACCTCTTGAAAGGAGACTTCCGAGACTCTTGAAAGGAGGCTTCCGAGCATCTTGAAAGGAGGCGGCCGAGCCTCTTGAAAGGAGGCTGCCGAGCCTCTTGAAGGAAGCTTCCGAGCTTCTTGAAAGGAGGCTGCCGAACCTCTTGAAAGGAGGCTGCCAGGCCTCTTGAACAGGCTGCCGAGCCACTTGAAAGAAGGCTGCCGAACCTCTTGAAAGAGGCTGCCAGAGCCTCTTGAAAGGAGGCTGCCGAGCCTCTTGAAAGGAGGCTGCCAGGCCTCTTGAAAGGAGGCTGCCGAGGCCTCTTGAAAGGAGGCTGCCAGGCCTCTTGAAGGAGGCTGCCAGGCCTCTTGAAAGGAGGCTGCCAGGCCTCTTGAAAGGAGGCTTGGCCTCTTGAAAGGAGGCTTGAGCCTCTTGAAAGGAGGCTTCCTGAGCCTCTTGAAAGGAGGCTTCCAGGCCTCTTGAAAGGAGGCTTCCGAGCCTCTTGAAAGGAGGCCTGGGCCTCTTGAAAGGAGGCTTCCGGGCCTCTTGAAAGGAGGCTTCAGGCCTCTTGAAAGGAGGCTTCCGGGCCTCTTGAAAGGAGGCTTCAGGCCTCTTGAAAGGAGGCTTCAGGGCCTCTTGAAAGGAGGCTTCCAGGCCTCTTGAAAGGAGGCTTCCAGCCTCTTGAAAGGAGGCTTCTCTGGGCCTCTTGAAGGAGGCTTCAGGCCTCTTGAAAGGAGGCTCTGAGGCCTCTTGAAAGGAGGCTTCCAGGCCTCTTGAAAGGGAGGCTTGGGCCTCTTGAAGGAGGCTTCGAGCCTCTTGAAAGGAGGCCTGGCCTCTTGAAAGGAGGCTTCCTGGGCCTCTTGAAAGGAGGCTTCCAGGCCTCTTGAAGGAGGCTTCCAGGCCTCTTGAAGGAGGCTTCCGGGCCTCTTGAAAGGAGGCTTCTGGCCTCTTGAAAGGAGGCTTCCGGGCCTCTTGAAGGAGGCTTCCAGGCCTCTTGAAGGAGGCTTCTGGGCCTCTTGAAGGAGGCTGGGCCTCTTGAAAGGAGGCCTGAGCCTCTTGAAAGGAGGCTTCCGGGCCTCTTGAAAGGAGGCTTCGGGCCTCTTGAAAGGAGGCTTCCGGGCCTCTTGAAAGGAGGCTTCCGGGCCTCTTGAAGGAGGCTTCCAGGCCTCTTGAAAGGAGGCTCTGAGCCTCTTGAAAGGAGGCTTCCGGGCCTCTTGAAGGAGGCTTGAGGCCTCTTGAAAGGAGGCTGCTGGCCTCAGGCCTTTGAAAGGAGGCTTCCAGGCTTGAAAGGAGGCTTGAGCTTCTTGAAAGGAGGCTTGAGCCTCTTGAAAGGAGGCTGCCGAAAGGAGGCTTCAGGCCTCTTGAAGGAGGCATCAGGCTTCTTGAAAGGAGGCTTCCAGGCTTCTTGAAAGGAGGCTGCCGGAGCCTCTTGAAGGAGGCTGCCAGGCCTCTTGAAAGGAGGCTTCGAGCCCTGATGAAGGAGGCTTCAGGCCCTCTTGAAAGGGAGGCCTGAGCCTCTAGAAAGGAGGCTTCAGGCCTCTTGAAAGGAGGCTTCTGGGCCTCTTGAAAGGAGGCTTCCAGGCCTCTTGAAAGGAGGTTTCCGGGCCTCTTGAATGGAGGCTTCCTGGCCTCTTGAAAGGAGGCTTCAGGCCTCTTGAAGGAGGCTTCCGGGCCTCTTGAAGGAGGCTGGGCCTCTTGAAGGAGGCTTCCGGGCCTCTTGAAGGAGGCTTCCGGGCCTCTTGAAGGAGGTTTCGGAGCCCTGAGAGGAGGCTTCCAGGCCTCTTGAAGGAGGCTTCCAGGCCTCTTGAAGGCTGAGGCCTCTTGAAGGAGGCTTCCGAGGCCTCTTGAAGGAGGCTTGAGGCCTCTTGAAGAGGCTTGAGCCTCTTGAAGGGGCTTCCGGGCCTCTTGAAGGAGGCTTCCGGGCCTCTTGAAGAGGCTGGGGCCTCTTGAAGGAGGCTTCCAGGCCTCTTGAAGGAGGCTTCCGGGCCTCTTGAAGAGGGCTGAGCCTCTTGAAGGAGGCTGGAGCCTCTTGAAGGAGGCTTGGGCCTCTTGAAGAGGCTTCCAGGCCTCTTGAGGAGGCTTGCCTCTTGAAGGAGGCTGGGCCTCTTGAAGGAGGCTGAGGCCTCTTGAAGGGCTTGAAGGAGGCCTCCAGGCCTCTTGAAGGAGGCTTCCAGGCTTCTTGAAAGGGCTTCCAGGCTTCAGATGGAGGCTTGAGCCTCTTGAAGGAGCTGCCGGAGGCTTCCAGGCCTCTTGAAGGAGGCTTCGAGGCTTCTTGAAGGAGGCTTCTTGAAAGGGGCTGCCGAGGCTGCCAGGCCTCTTGAAGGGGCCTCTTGAAAGGAGGCTTCTGGGCCTCTTGAAAGGCGGCTTCCGGGCCTCTTGAAGGGAGGCTTCCGGGTCTCTTGAAGGAGGCTTCCGGGCCTCTTGAAAGGTGACTTCCGGGCCTCTTGAAAGGAGGCTTCCGGGCCCCTTGAAGGAGGGCTTCCGGGCCCCTTGAAAGGAGGCTTCCAGGCCTCTTGAAAGGAGGATTCCGGGCCTCTTGGAAGGAGGCTCCCGGCCTCTTGAAAGGAGGCTTCCGGGCCTCTTGAAAGGAGGCTTCCGGGCCTCTTGAAAGGAGGCTTCCGGGCCTCTTGAAAGGAGGCTTCCAGGCCTCTTGAAGGAGGCTTCAGGCCTCTTGAAAGGAGGCTTCAGGCCTCTTGAGAGCAGGCTTCCGGGCCTCTCGTAAGGGGGCTTCCGGGCCTCTTGCAAGGAGGCTTCCAGGCCTCTTGAAAGGAGGCTTCCGGGCCTCTTGAAAGGAGGCTTCCGGGCCTCTTGAAAGGAGGCTTCCAGGCCTCTTGAAGGAGGCCTGGGCCTCTTGAAAGGAGGCTTCCGGGCCTCTTGAAGGAGGCTTCTGGGCCTCTTGAAAGGAGGCTTCCGGGCCTCTTGAAAGGAGGCTTCCGGGCCTCTTGAAAGGAGGCTTCCGGGCCCCTTGAAAGGAGGCTTCCGGGCCTCTTGAAAGGAGGCTTCCGAGCCTCTTGAAAGAAGGCTTCCGAGCCTCTTGAAAGGAGGCTTCCGAGCCTCTTGAAAGGAGGCTTCCGGGCCTCTTGAAGGCTTCCGGGCCTCTTGAAAGGAGGCTTCCGGGCCTCTTGAAAGGAGACTTCCGAGCCTCTTGAAAGGGGGCTTCCGAGCCTCTTGAAAGGGGGCTTCCGAGCCTCTTGAAAGGGGGCTTCCGAGCCTCTTGAAAGGAGGCTTCCAAGCCTCTTGAAGGGGGGCTGGGCCTCTTGAAAGGAGGCTTCCAGGCCTCTTGAAGGAGGCTGCTGAGCCTCTTGAAAGGAGGCTGGAGCCTCTTGAAAGGAGGCTCTGAGCCTCTTGAAAGGAGGCTTCCAGGCCTCTTGAAAGGAGGCTTCCAGAGCCTCTTGAAAGGAGGCTTCTGAGGCCTCTTGAAGGAGGCTTCCAGCCTCTCTTGAAGGAGGCTTCCAGGCCTCTTGAAAGGAGGCTTCCAGGCCTCTTGAAGGAGGCTTCTGAGCCTCTTGAAAGGAGGCTTCCGGGCCTCTTGAAGGAGGCTTCCAGGCCTCTTGAAGGAGGCTTCCAGGCCTCTTGAAAGGAGGCTTCCGAGCCTCTTGAAAGGAGGCTTCCAGGCCTCTTGAAAGGGCTTCCAGGCCTCTTGAAAGGAGGCTTTGAGGCTTCCAGGCCTCTTGAAGGAGGCTTCTGAGGCCTCTTGAAAGGAGGCTTGAGCCTCTTGAAAGGAGGCTGAGCCTCTTGAAGGAGGCTTCCGAGCCTCTTGAAAGGAGGCTTCTGAGCCTCTTGAAAGGAGGCTTCCGAGGCCTCTTGAAAGGAGGCTTCCAGGCCTCTTGAAAGGAGGCTGCCGAGCCTCTTGAAAGGAGGCCGCCGAGCCTCTTGAAAGGAGGCTCCCGAGCCTCTTGAAAGGGAGGCTGCTGAGCCTCTTGAAAGGAGGCTGCTGAGCCTCTTGAAAGGAGGCTGCTGAGCCTCTTGAAAGGAGGCTGCCAGCCTCTTGAAAGGAGGCTGCCGAGCTCTTGAAGGAGGCTGCCAGGCCTCTTGAAAGGAGGCTGCCAAGCCTCTTGAAGGAGGCTGCCGAGCCTCTTGAAAGGAGGCTGCCGAGCCTCTTGAAAGGAGGCTGCCGAGCCTCTTGAAAGGAGGCTGCCGAGCCTCTTGAAAGGAGGCTGCCGAGCCTCTTGAAAGGAGGCTGCCGAGCCTCTTGAAGGGAGGCTTCCGAGCTGCGTTTTAGGCGGCTTCTAAGATACTTAAAAAAAGCTTTCAAGCTGACTGAGCTTTCCAGAAAAAGGCATTCATGTCTCTCAAATGGAGGTTTTCGAACCTAAAGATTGTAGATTTTTGTACAGAAACACATTTGAAACATATTTTTCAACATTTTGTTGCGTTTAAGTAGATTACACTGGAAATTTTTA
Organism: Armigeres subalbatus; assembly: GCF_024139115.2. Classification (NCBI taxonomy): domain Eukaryota; kingdom Metazoa; phylum Arthropoda; class Insecta; order Diptera; family Culicidae; genus Armigeres; species Armigeres subalbatus. Next base: position 7,641,685 of record NC_085140.1, on the reverse strand, counting down.
AAATTTGTTTATTTATTTGACGTTTCGTCCTTTTAATCTTTCATCTTCCTCTGTTCTTAGCACACTGTGCTGGTTGGAGTTAGTAGGATTCAAAAGTCTTTGATTGTCTGATCGCCATACATCTTCTTCTTCTTCTTATTGACATTACATCCCCACACTGGGAGAGAGCCGCCTCGCAGCTTAGTGTTCATTAAGCACTTCCACAGTTATTAACTGCGAGGTTTCTAATGCAGGTTACCATTTTAGCATTCGTATACCATGAGGCTAACACGATGATACTTTTATGCCCAGGGACATCGAGACAGTTTCCAATCCGAAAATTGCCTAGACCGGCACCGGGAATCGAACCCAGCCACCCTCAGCATGGTCCTGCTTTGTAGCCGCGCATCTTACCGCACGGCTAGCCCCTGATCGCCATACATATTATGTACAATACAGTCAAACCTTCACGAGTCGATAACAAAGGGACCATCGTCTCAAGGAAATATATACACGTAAAGAAAAACCCTTTGGCAAAAACCATTCGAAAATACCAATGCAATTAATTATGCCACTTAATAAATGTTCTTATACTAAAAAGTTAATAAAGTTCATAAGCTAATGAAAAGTATAAGTTTGGCAATGTATGTGGCGAATGCAATTTACAAGAAAAAATATTTTAAGTTCTTTTTAGTGGAATGTATTCAACCGTCTAAGACGAGTTAAGTAACCTCCATTTAATTTCACCAATTATTTCGATATCTTTGCAGATACGTCGTCTTCAGTGTCTCGTACTTGACTCGACTAGTCGACTAGTTATCCATAGTCAACGAGTATGATAACGCCTTCGTATTAAATTAATCGAGGTTTTTGATGCTGGTATCAGAAACATGGCTGCTTCGCAGACCCCTGAATTACGAATAGAAATAACGAGTTCCGTTCACGCATTTTGCCTTTCCAAGGCATAACATGATTCATATTTGTGGATTGAATCAAAATATTGGAAATACTTGTTTGAATAAATCCTAACGTGCATATTTATGACAAATGTTCAGCTTCTGATTTTTAAGAATTTAACGGTAAATCGTACATTGGAAATTATATTACTCAAATGTCCAGGTAATAAAGAGGAATATTAATATAATAAATTAGCAACGATTTGTCATAAACTCAAGAATTTTGTAAAACAACGACTTTTAGGGGAAACATTGTTTTTATGCACTTAAGAGCTCGAAAATCACTTTAACAAGGTCAAAACGTAAACGGAACGGATCGCAAGGTTCACAAGACTTGTAGGTACACCAAAAGCTTCCGTATAGAGGTTGTTGCGATAGTTTTCGGCATTTATATCTCTTTAATTAGGAAAGCTTTGATCACCGCGTGACTTTATCGAAATTAATTTATTGGCTTTTTTCGGTGATAATTATACTACTCAAAGCGAAAGGGAGTAGATGAAAGTAATGAAGATACAGATTCGATTGACACCGCAAGCGAGCGGCAAGTGTGAAATGAATAGAAACACTAAATCGACTTGAGCCACCTCAAAATTTTATCCGAATTAGCTGAAAAATTGACAGGAGGCTTATTTTAGCATTAGAATTGTGATTATGGGCTGATCAGTTTAATTTTTGCTACTTTCTGAAAACATGAAGAGGTCTAATGTGGAAGTGTTGGCTTGAGAAATGGATTGTGAGTGATTTGACTATGCGTCCAATATGGGAATCTCGAGCTCGTTGTGCCTAGGTTGCGAAGGCCGACGTAGGTCCTTGGTAGCTTAGTTGGTTAAAGCACCAGTCTAGCGTACTGTAGGGTCATGGGTTCGAGTCCCATCGAAGGGAAAGTGTTTACCTCCAATACATTTTCCAAATCAATATCTTCCACATAACGTACATTACATATTCACATATGAGTTTTCATAACATTGTAAATTAATGTCCAAGTCGGGTTTTCAATCCCCGGAATTAGGCAATTAACTTTGATTGAACTGAATTATTTTTTTCCTCAAATGGCAGCAGACATATCTTCGTAATCGGACGGCGGATGATTCCTTTGCTTGTATGGAGATCAACGACTCGGACGGGACCATCTGGACACTTCACTGGAGCGAGGGATTCATCAGTGACGACTACCATTGCTGAGTTAGGGACGATATGCTTGTTCTCCTTCTGTAGCTCACTCGGTCTTCCATTGGTGCCAGAATTGTTGAACTCGGTGCTGCAGGGCATGGTAATAATCCAATCGGCTGATCGGAATGTGGCTGAATGGTATCGGGACTGCAGAAAACGTTGTTCCGATAAGGAAATGGGCTGGAGTGAGGACGGTCAAGTAATGGGGATCCTCCGTTAGCGGTGTCAATGGACGCGAATTCATTGCACTTTCAATCTGGGTCAGCACGGTTGATAGGTCTTCGAAGCAGAGTTTTGCATTGCGAGCTGACGATACAAATGTTTTTTCGCTACCTAATCGGCAGCCTACCACAATCGACCGAAATGTGGGGTCTTCGGTGGGGTCATGTGCCACTGATTTTCTTGGTTTGCGCAAAATGAAGTAACTGTTCCGGATACTTTCTCTCGTTGCAGAAGCTGGTACAGTTCGTGAAACTCATTCGGGCTCCTTCAAGTTCTTTCCGTTATCGCAATGTATGTGTGACGGACATCCACGGCGAGCGATAAACCTTCGAAGAGCGGTGAGGAATGCAGCAGTTGACAGGTCGCTCACCAACTCCAGGTGCACCGCTTTGGTAACGAAGCAGACTTGGTTGGTGATGCACGCTTATGGATGGGTTTGATAAAGACTAGTCCAGCGTAATCAATCCCAGTGATGAGGAATGGCCTGCTGACTGTGATTCTCTGCTGCGGTAACTGGTCGGTTTGCTGCTGGAGAAGAACGGGCGAGGCACGAACGCAATGGTAGCAATTTCGTACGATGCTGTTGAGGAGTCTTCTTCCTTGTATTGGCCTTGTATTGGCGCATTGATGCTAGTGTTACGCGGCCGCCACCCTGAAGAAGTTTGAGGTGGTAATGTGCGGCAATTAACCGTGTAAGTGGATGGGAATTGGGTAGAAGGATGGGATGTTTGGTCAAGTATAGCTGATCGGATAAATCTTCCTCCAACTCCCTGCTGATCGATGAACGGACAGAGACGGCGCAAGTTGGAATGTTTGGATACGGCTTTCCCCTTCCCAAGTACCATATTTCTTCTGTGAACGCATCAGCTTGGGCCAATTTGGTGAGTTTCATACGGGCTTCGGACATTTCCTCAACGGTTATCGGTTGCAGGATTGATTCGGAATCGGAACATGACATTGATGAGTTCCTGCGACGACAAGCTTTGATAAAGCGCAGACAGAAAGCGGTTACTCGAATCATCCGATTATGTAACATAGAAGTGTCAGAAACTTCGTTGACTTCTGGCCTGTTTTGAATCGCCGCCACCATTCTGCGTCGTTCGAGGATGTCTTCGGATGTGCTACTGTGTTGCGTCATAATTGGCCACTCAATCTCGGGTGCTCCTAACCAAGATGGTCCATGATGCCACAGGGTGCTGCCGAGAAAATCATCAACCCTCATTCCTCTTGTAAGAAGTTCTGCCGGGTTCTCTTTTCCTGCCATATGATGCCAACTGGATCCCTGCGTCGCGTTTTGGATCTCGGAAACTCTATTGGCGATAAAGGTGTTCCAAGTGTAGGAGGGGGAGCGTAGCCATTCGAGTGTCACAGTAGAGTCCGACCAGAAGTGGGATTCTGATATAGGCATGTCTAAAGCTAGACGAACTTTGTTATGCAGCCGTGTAGCGAGCCGGGGAATAGAAATGCGTTTTAAAGGGGAAACTTTAGATTTTGATGCTATCAGTTCTACATTTTGTTTTCCCTTCCCCTCTGCAGCTGCACAGTGGAATTCGGCGAAAAATGCATAACGGTTAACACGGTAGGTGGTGATCTTCGGTAGGTCGATGCAGTAGTTTTCAAATTTGATTCGTATGGTGCGGGTACCTCGTCGTCCAATCCGCAGGGTTGTGACCGAAGATCCTGTAACAACATTTTTGCTCGTATGACGAACGCTGCTGTGAGCCCAAGAGGATCGAAATGTTTTGAGACGGCTGAAAGAATGGATCGCATTGTGGGAGAGCCATCATCGGGGACTATAGTGGATTCGCATACTAAAGGGCAAGATTACTCGGTCTCTGATGAATACGAGGGCTCCCATAATTCTTAGATTGTTCGATTCTGGCTTAAACTTTTATTCCAAAGTCCAGCATTGACCATCCACACATCTGCTTCATCTCCTCGTCTTTTTCAGCTTGACTCTCGCCAATCATTCCAAGTGAACTCCATCGCACGGCGATGACAGTTGCAGTACACTTTGTCTCAATGGAAGTAATCTTCTGGCAAGTGGTAGGCATCTTTATGATTTACACCACCGTAGCAAATTGACTATCTACAAACCGCTCATTAGACTGGTAGTCTTCTACGGGCACAAAACAATGCTCGTGGAGGACTAACGCGTACCTGGAGTTTTCCAAAGGGAAGTGCTGCGTAGCGTGGACGTCACGGACCGAGCTGAGTGGAAACAACTTTTATGTAATGCCACTCCGATATTAATTTAAGTAAATAAATAATAATGCTCTGGGAAGCGCTTTATTTATTTTCTTCGGAAAATACTTAGGAAGCTCTTTCGACAAAAGTGCCGAAATTTCTCAAGAATTATGCGGAAAATTGCGAGAATTTTTTGGGACATTTTGCAGATCATTCCAGATACCTGAAAATGTTTGAAGAAATTCCTAAAATAAAGTTCCTCCTTGAGCTCCAGCGTTAATTTGTTGGTAAGTCTAGTCGCAATCCTGTACTTTCTGTAAAAAAAATCCCGGTGAACTCCAGGAGAAACACTTCAGAAAATTTCTACGGTAGTTCCAGCCAAAATTTCATCAAAAAATTATGCGAGAATTTTTAGGAGAGTACCAATTTATAATATATGACTTTCACACCAACGCCTAAAACATATCAAAGGAAGCAAAATCCTTCTACTATCTATGAAAAAAAAACTTTGCTTCCCCTACCAACTGATGTAACAATTGGGCTGCATAAACAACAGATAAAAACGACTGTCCTACATGGTCCGCATCCTCCCGCAACGCTTCACCTACCATGTTTGCTATTGACTTTTTGCTTATCACAGCGAAGCCAGCACTGAGACCCAACGGCCTGGTGATTTATCATTCCGAGCACCCTGCATTCCATGCTCCAAAAGCCGAGGATAGTGGCAAAAAAATTAATTGTTTTTCGCTGCAGATACTCCCGCAGAAGAATGTTCCACCGAGGACCACTTGTAGTGCATAGGAGGAGGCAGTGTGGGAAAACCTCAAAACAATCGCCATGGCCAGAAAGTCACAGTGTAATTAACTCAATCCATGGGAGCCCTCCCGCACAACCCGACCAGATGGGACTACGGCTTTTTATCTGCGGTCCATTTCGATATCGGTACAACTGCTACTTCGAAAGCACGCACCCGTCCGTCCGAGGGGCTACGATCGGCCAGCCGTGTGGACAAACAACAACCGCAACCGCCGGGCGTTGCACTTTCAGTGGGAAACGGTGAAATTGATTTAAATAAATAATTATTACGTGCACAATGGGCTTCTGGCCGTGCATCTGTGGGATCGTGTTAATGAAGGCATTTGAAATTGATGTCGAAATGTGGTTCGGTTTTTTTTTTCGAAATGTGGTACTTCTGGGACGTCATTATACAATGTAATACAGTGCATACTTCGTTGCATGATATTAAAGGACCATGGAATGCAACTACAAAGAACTGTAATAATGATTAATGAATTTCGAACGAAGCAGGATAGCACATTGTGGACTGTTAAATTCTATCAGCTTGTTTCGCACGTAAAGTGCGTAGCCAGAATGAAAATCGAATTGAAGAATAGATCAAATAACAGAAAATCGTGACAAAAATTACTTTTTTGCAATTCCTGATCATAATATCTGGTTTACAGTTCGCCGTTGAGTCATAAAACGGCCTACTTTTCCATACCAACGAAATGGGTGCTTTAATGACCATTATGCAACTCAAATGGGTTGCATAAAACCCAGGTCCATCTATTGCTTCATGGCTTGTCGAACTATGCAATGTGGCACGTTAACATAGAATCTGATTGTTCTCTGGGGCAACACAATTTATTGGCATGAATGATCATGTGGAGTAAATTCGATTGTACAATTTTGGTGTAGATTTATCATATTCAAGCCATTTTTTCGTCATTGCAAAAAATAGCGTGTGCAACTCGTAGCACAACTCGATTTTTTTCATAAACGTACGACTCGTGCTGAAAAAATAATCTTTTTGCAACTAGTTGCACAAACTACTATTTTTTCATACAATAAATTTTTGCAAATGTATGTGACAAAAACCAAAAACGGCTAGACAATGTTGATCTGATTTTATCACGCCTCGTTTTCGACCAAATTTTATCACGTCCCTATTTTATCACGCTTTTGACTCAGTCGTTCATTCTATTCTCGCTCAAAAGTAACAAACCTCGTACGAACATTTTTACCAGATCAACTACGACCAGACACTTTCGGCAGGGTGAGGTGTTCGTTTGATGGATTCTCAACTAACCCTATATCAAATTCATCGCAAGAAACAGCGCCGACGAAGAAAAATTGATTTACTACGAATAATTGATTTCTTCAAGACAGCGAGAAACAATTCATAGCAATTTATCCAACAATCTAGAAACTAGTACTAATAAATGATCTGACGATACACAAAATAATGATCGAAGATATATCAAAACGGCAAGAAACTTTGGTCAACTGAACTAACTAACCTACCATTCCTTCTACCGGATGTTATTCAAATCATGCATGCAGGAAAGCCTCCGGGAAATCTGGACCCATTCAGCAGTGTCTACTGTTTATTCAAGTGTACATCGACTCTTGTTCTCTCATCGAGAATCGGAGGAACCAAATAAATCTAGAGCACTTTTCCAATTGAGCTTATCTACAAAGCATGGATTTATCACATCCTAGTGGTTGATTCAGAAAGCGCGTTTCAGCAATATTTCAAACTAAAGCTTGGATGCAATTCTTTTAACCACTTTTTCAATACGATGACTTTCACCAACTTCACTTCAGTTGTAATATAATAGAAAAAAATCATTTCATTGTGTTCTTTTTGTGTAGGAATCTAATTTAATTTGTTTGAAAAGCGAAGAATAATCGGTGATCTACCAAAAAAAAGAAACGTTTATGCAACTCGGCCCTATTGGAAAGAACCGACTGAAACAAGAACCGGTTTCAAAGATTTCCGCACGAAATGCTGCCTGAGAGGAGGACGTATTCGGACGAATCCATATCCCTCCCACATCGGGCCCCCGATCCTGTTCTGCCATGGTTCCGTTTAAACGACGACGATATGCCCGTCTGGCCTTCCCTCCAGGACAAAAGAGGGAGATTGCACACAATTTCCAGAAGACATCCATTCATCCAGTAACTTTATTTTCCATTTCGTTACACACCGATTCGATGTTCTTTTTAACATGAAATCGCAACAGCGGCAAAGCTCCGAACGGAGGTCAAAAATTTCCTCTTGCTCGGTTGATAAGCGTTTAGCTTGTTTTGAGCATTTGGTTGGTTTTTGTGGGAACAGACTTTTATGGAAATGGGCCCTTTGGTGGATTGCTGTCTGTTCATTATTGTGGCTCTACGTTTTTCTTTATGACACCAAGGGGAGATTCAGTTGATTGGGACAAATCGTTTGCACAATTGTTAATGGTTCCGGTTAGGGAAGTTGACAGATGCCCGTTTGCTGAAATTTGATTTCCTGTGAGGACTATTTGAGTCATCGAATTAGCCTAAATTGGTGCACATCTGGGCAGCGGCATGCTCACCGAACCTTGTACCCATGCATGTCGTCACAAGAACAGTTTCCGCAATTATGCATTCTTGAATAAATATGAAATTGAAATTTATATGCAGATTAGCTCCTGTTGTGTTCCGTTCCCAGCGGTTGAACTCCAACACGGTCCAAGTATTTAACCAACTATAGTCACGATAAATGCACGGCACCAGACACGGCGTTAGAGCTAACTGCAGGTACTCTTCTCGGTAAACCCTGGACCAGGAGCGAATGTTTCTGTCGTTGGTGTCGCCGCCCAGACATGAAAGGTTTAAATATATGCAAATTCCAAATTTGATTACCAACCGCAACTACACCGACCAGTCAGACTGGGTTTAAGCGTTGGCGTCGTCGTCTGCTGGTTGTAGTGCATGCACCGAACTGGCGTAAGAAAACGTCCTAAATCATTCTGTGGATTTCCTTTATGTTTGTAATCTATGGGGACAAAAACAATGCGTCGAAAATGTTGGCTCCAACCTCTTGGTATTATAAATTATGATTGGTGGTGATTTATAACGGTATGAATTAGGTATCTGGAGACTCAGATTTTCATTTGTGATACTTTTATAAGCGAAGGTGAGATGATTGCTAAGCCAAAGGCTCATTGACTAACAGTTAGATAAGAATCGCATCGTTGGCGCCATATGGACGCTTTCAATTGATGAATGTCTGGTACAGTGAACGTTTGCTATTTAGGTTATTTTCTAGCGCTTTTCAGCTGGGGGTTTGCTAATTGGGGCGAAGACCCATTTAAAAAACAGCTGAAAAATCTAACAGTGATGTCAAAACCATGTTTGGCAGGATCGATACTTTTGGCGCAAGCAATTTTCTTTTGTTCAATTCAAAAAGCAAACAATATAGACGCTTGTTAAACGCTTCAATTAGCGAACGACATTTGCTTGCTGGGCTGAGATCGTTCCCCAATTAGTGAACGATCACCATGTACTATGTTCAGATCTGCTGTAGTGACAGTTAGTCAACGATTAACAAGCAGTCTCGGGATGATTTTCACGACTCAACATTGTTACAAAAATACTTTGCAGGTTATTTCCCTCCAAGAGAAGAATACAAAAGTAGCTAAGAATATACTGCATCCAAACTCTGGCGGATCTAACGTAACGACGACGGTGATAGTAAAACGCCGGTGGAATGGCGTTCCAAAATATGCCAAATCCAACGGTGTGATGACGGAGAAAGCTTGTCACCACCATCAACTACTGCGTGCCCTACCAACCTGCACTCAGTTCGCCTCGAAACCGCTGCTTCTGAAAAGAACTTCACTATTTGAATTAACCCTTCCTTATATTCGGAGGCGTGTGGCAAGGTTGATCGAAACAACGCTGCTGTCTGAAGCAGAAGGTCTCCATTCCAGCAGCTATTTCCCAGGGAAGTCTCCATGAGTACACATAAGTGATTTTCTTTTATAGAAAAATTATTGGAAAGGAAAAAAAAAAGTTTGATGTTGGTATAGAAAGTGATTATGGTGATTATACAATAAAGCCAGAAATCGGCCATTTCGTAAACCACGTGCTTTTCCAATATTGTTTTCAAGAGCACGAGATGAAAGAACCATAACGCGTAAGGGGCTGAAATAATGGTAGATCGTTATGCTAAACAATCATAATTTGAGTTTCGGCACTGCACGCCAGATTTGGGCTTTTTGAAATGTATGTAGATAAACGTGTGGTGAATTTGAAATTCACCACGGGCTTCATTCTATAATCACCTTATGTGTGCAGCGCCGAAAGAAGCCATTCTCTGACTGGTCGGTGATTTTTTGGCTCATGTACAGTTGCGCTGATCAGGATGGTTAACGATTATGCAGTTCAGCAAACGAGAAGCATATTCGTTATGGAACGTACACACGGTCAAGCAGTTTGACCAACATTGACTCCACCTCTCGTTTATTCAAACATCCATCAAGTTTTACCAGCACCGTCACGAACAATCAATACATCAATACGATCTCTCGCAATACATTTTCAGAACTAACTCTCTCAAATGTATTTTTGTACACATGTCAACCAAGTAGGATGAGTATTGTGTGGTCGGGTTGGGATCTGACGACCAAACTGGCACAACCTCACACAACCCTACTTCATTGAGCGCCGTTGCTGATGAAGCAAGTGTGTAGGAGCCGGACAATACTAAATACTCATCCTACTTGGTTGACATGTGTACAAAAATACATTTGAGAGAGTTAGTTCTGAAAAATGTATTGTGAGAGATCGGCTGGTACCTAGTGCTGGGAATTTGGTTTCATCAGTACCCGCTAAGCTGCGGTGGACGACGGAGGTCCTTCGTAGTCTCGTAGGGAAAGCACCTGTCATGCGAACTGGGGTCGTGGGATCAAACCCCACCGAAGGGGCGGTTACCCTCCAATACCTTTTCCGAACTAAATCTATCACATGTTGTACATATGCATAATCGAGTTTCAGACATAGTAATTAATTTCCACACCGGGTGGCTTAATACCCGGCATATAGGCAATTAACTTTGAATGTGCCGAAAAAAAACTAATTGTTTTGTTGCCAAAGCCGAATGTTATCAAAGTCGAATGGAGTCTGTACTTCTTCACTTCTCTCATTCTATGCTTCGTCACTTATCCTCACTTGTCGTCACTGTGTTATGTTTTCTTTCCCTATCATTGTATTTTTTTATATTTTTTCTTTCAATATTTTCTTCATGTTTCACTTCTTCATTACTTTTTTCCATTTTTAATTTTTACTCCCTTATTTATTGTTCCCTTTCATTCTTCCCTTCTTCTCTTTTTTCTTCATCCTCTCTTCAATTCTTCCCTTCTTCGCTTCTTCCTTCTTTCTTCTTTCCTTCTTCAGTTCATCCCTTCTTTTCTTCATTCCTTCTTCTCTGCCTTCCTTCCTTCTTTGTACCTTCTCTTCATCTTTTCGCTTCTTCTTCCCTATTCCTGTTCTTCCTATTTTACATAAAGTTCCTTTTCCCATGTTCCTTTATCTACTTTCCTCTTTTCCCCGTCCTTCTCTTCTTCCCTTTTCTTCTTTCTCCTTTTTTTTTCTTTTCCTCTCTTCTTGCCTTCTCTCCTTCTCCTCTTATTCCCTCTCTTACAATTTTTTTCCTCTCCCCTTCTTCCTTTCTTCTCCTCTTCCATTCTTCCTTTTTTTCCTTTCTCCCCTTTTCTTCTTCTTCCATTCTTCATTTCTTCTTTACTTGTTTTCTTCTTACCTTCTACTATGTTTCCCTTATTCCCTTCTGCCTTTTTCTCCTCTTCCCTTCTTCCCTTTTTCCTTCTTCCAGTCTTCGTTTCTTCTTTTCTTGTTTTCTTCTCGCCCCTTCTTCTCTTTTTCCCTTATTCCATTCTTCATTTCCTCTTTTCTTTCCTTCTTCCCTACCTCTTTTCTTTCCCTCCCCATCCTCTATTATCTTTATTTTTTTTCTTATGTTTTTTTCCTTTTCTTTTAATCCTTTTTCCTATTTCACTTCTTCATTTCTTCTTTTCGTAACTTTCTTCTTCCCTTATTCCGTTTTTCTCTTTTTTCCCTTTCCATCCCTTCTTTCCTTTTCGTCCTGTTTCTCTTTTCGCTCATTCTTCCCTTCTTCCCGTTACTTTCTTGCAATCTTCCCTTACTATCCTCTTACCTTCTTCCCTTTTCTCTTTTTTCTCTTCTCTCTTCTCATCTTTTTTTCCTTCTTCCCTTCTACACTTATTTTTTTTCTTTTTTTTCACTTCTTCCATACTTCCTTTTTCATTTTCTTTCCTTCTTTTCGTCTTCCCTTTTTCACTTCTTCTTTTTTCCCTATTTCCCTTCTTCCTTTCTTTTTATCCTTTTCCTTTTGGCAATGCTTTCCTTCACGTTATTGGTTTCCTTCACAGGTAATGATTTCCTTCACGGCGTTGAAGGTCCATTTTAATCTTCTATCGTTTTTCCTTATTCCTTGTTTCCTTCTGAGTTTGCAGTAACCCCCAGGCAAGTAAGTACAGTGCGTGTGTTATTCTTAGCGAACAAAAAGAAAAAATATCTTTTTGGTACTCGACAAATCATGCGCTTGTATTGCTTTTGGTTCCGGTCGTTTTCCATAGTTTACTACAGGCACAGTTTGCATATGCCACCGGGCATGCATGGTGAAGTATCAGGTATCAGGTAAGGGTATGCGATAACACACTTTTTCCTAACGAAACGAAATGAAACGATATTAAAAAATGTCTATGCTGATTCGGATCGAAACGATACGAAATCAAGGTTCAATTAATTCGAAATTTTTCGAAACGAAACGAAATTTAATTTTTTTTTTCCGCGGAATTTTTATTGAATTGGTTTTACATTGTGTACGCAATTCTGATTTCACTTTTTCGAAGTCGAATAACTGTTTTGTGACCAAAAGTGTTACAGGGGTTAGACAAAAAGGTTAAGATAGGCAAAATTTGGTCGAAGCTCAAATCAGCATAACTTTGCGTAGAATGATCCGATTTCGATGAAACCGGGACCTTCGGACGCGGAAACTCTTCTAGTATAAATGCATTTTTTCTTCTGCTTGTCGTTTTATCTGACGTTTACTACTATCATGTTTTACACTCTCGCTGGAAACTAGAACTAATATGCTGACCAATGCTGGCTGCAGATCGAAAATTCGTTTGGTATACGCAAAGATATGGCCATTTTCGTAAAATCGGTACGGGATTGGCCATACACCCTGAACAAATGTCACGTTCGCAGAACACCCGGAACCTGTTACAAATTGGCCAGAGAGTCTTATAGTCACCATGATGTATCTTTAATAAAGATCCTATATTCATCGGCTTGGGAAAACATGAATTTTGACACCCATATACGCATAGTTCCAGACGGTGCCAAAACCGGCCCCTCCTGGAAGGCCCTTGGGACCTGCTATAAGGATGGCAGTGGACACTATCATTCTGGAAATGTTTCTGTAATCATCGTCTCATAAAGCCATGAAGATAGATACTCATATTTGCATTATTCCGAACTGTTATTATTTCACCATGTTCCCGGATCCGTTTTTTTACGGAAATGGTCATATCTCTGCGTAGTTTTGATGGATTCTCGATCTACAGCCACCATTGGTCGGCATATTAGTTCTAGTTTTTGGAGAAAGCATAAAATATGATGAAAGTGAACGTCACATAAAATAACAAGCAGTGAAAAAAATGCATGTTGAACATACCTTCTGAAAACCCGGAACATCTACGGTGGCCAAGGACCAATAATAGGTTTTGCAGGGGGGCAGTATTTTACCTATCTCAACCTTTTTGTCTAACCCCTGTATAATAACAAAAGAGGCAATCTGTGATAAATCGCCACATTATCGCCGCAAATACTATTGGCGATAAGGCAATACCCCAGCATTTGTGCCGCTTTCAAAGGAATTCTTCGTGAAGCGTGTGCTCCAGAATCTGATCAATTTTATATCAGCACCCAAAAAACAAATCTGACAATTATTGTATAAAATCTGGGCATATACAATTCTGTAAGCTTTTTATACAAATATTGTATTAAAATAATACAAATCTGTATTATTTTAATACAATATTTGTATAAAAAGCTTACAGAATTGTATATGTTCAATTATTATACAGTTTCTGTAAGGTTCTTATGCAGAAATGTATTAAAATCTGCCATCTCCTGGTTGGGTGAGTAAGTATATAAAAATAAAGAAATTGTGGGATTTTTCATACACGGATTCAAATTTCGTTCAAAAGCTTAGTTCACCTAAGAATTATGTAATTATGCTGAAGCATACTTCATATTGTCTTGTCAGCGTGGTTTTACAGTATTGACTTAGTCAAAATTTGAAAAAGAATGCTTAGATTTATTGTTTTATTTAGTGGGATACTTAATTATGTATCCACATCTGCCAGGCGTATACGTAGAAACAGAATTGATATTGATATTGATAAACTAAACTAAAATAAACTAAACTATTACTAGATCAACATTTGAAAAGGGCGCCAAAATTTATTCCTTCTCATTCTTCATCTACATATATAGCATACATTTGTTCACTATAAGAATCCTGTGCACCTTTCTAAAATGCACAAAGATATGTATTTCAGATTGAATTTCACAGACCCATAGTCTTATATTGTCAGTTTCGTTGGTAACAAAACGCGCCGATCACTTTTTAAGTACCTTTAAAATCGTCGCCAATATCATTATTTTCAATCTGTGGTAGTTCAAAGCCAAATTATGAAAATATGCATGAAAAATTGTACTAAATTTTGGGAAATAATGTGATTATTGAAATCAAACAATTTTGTTCACAGTTGATCTGACAGATCTTATGGCCATTTTTGCTGGCGACGATTTCGGCGACGATTTGCTTTGCGACGATTTCAAATCGTCGCGGCCGATAAGGTGGGAAATTGATAATATACAATCAGCTCGACAAACTGAGTTATTGTGTGTGTGTGTGTCCTTGGCATATGAGAACAGCTGTCATGGTCAGTATGTGCTGAAAGCAATTTTTTTTTGCAAATTCCATGCGAAGATCTAGAAATGCCCACAAATCTGCAATGTTCCTTACATATTGTGCAAATAATCATTAGCTTATTAGCTTGATTAACTGTACACATCGTAGTTGCTAATCATGATTGGCCGAAAAACAGCAAATATGCACAGCTCATCAATTAAATCATATTCTTGGGATACAAAAAAGTTATTCTTATTGTATACTTGTCTCGGAGTTTCCAATTCATGACCAATAACGATGCTGGTCACGTTCTTATAGTCAATTTAGGATTAGGAAAGAAAAATTAATTTAACACTCATTGCTTTAAGAGACCGAGGAATGCTCTGCATCACCGTGAGCGCTACGGGAAAGGAATCGTTGGTTAGTTGAGAAGGTAATTCATGTGAAACCCCTTGGTAAGCGACAAAATATTTATTGTAAAGGAAGTTATTTTGAAAACAAGAAGACGAAAACTGTGTTTCAAATCAATCCAACGCAAGATCAATGTGCTTCGTTTAATAATCTTCTACAACCCGATCGATTCCGCACTAAATAATGTTGTGCAGACATTAGTTTTATCACTTCGCGTTCTCCCACACTACCCGAGTAGACGAAAAAAGCTCAATAATATCAAATGTTGATTAGATAGCAAAATGTGATATGGACGTGATTGATATAAGAGATAAAAGATCAGACGACAATATCAATATTTTGCACTAAAATATCATGAGGAGATCAAGTTATGTTATTTGTAAAAAGTGATCAATATCATGTGCCATTAGTTTGTTCTTATCCATAGCATATCTTGATATTTAAATGATATTTTGGTGCAAATTTTTGATATTGGTGCCTGTTCTTTTATCTCTTACTAGCTTTATGTACCCGGCCTTGCTCGGAATTGCCAGTTTGGTTTGCAGTTTTCTTTTACAATCGGAAAATGATAAAACTAATTGATTAACAGGGTAGTTGTGTTTACTTATTCATACTTTGTCATTTTATTAAAAGAAGGCTTTTGGAAACATTGACTGATTTTGAAGAAGGGATCGTGGGTTTGAAAGGCCTTATTCCGGGTAAACGTCTATTTCTAAAGAAGGAAAAACATTCATCGATGCCATATTCGGGCAACGCATATTTTTAAAGAAGGGATCACACCCACCATTGTCTTATTCCGGGCAAATGCCTACTTTTGAAGAAGCAATCACATCCACCATTCAGAAGGAAACACATTAATCATTGCTTTTCACTGGGTATACAATTATTCCGATGAACAACAATGCCCAATCCCAATACCCCCCCCCCATCCCATTCCAAAAGTCCCTTCCAGCCTCTCTATATAGGGATTACGTGCTTACGTGTTTGGTTTGAATTGACCTATGCGATAAAAAGGTATACTAAACTGTTCGTTTAATGAATATACCCTCTCTCTCATTTAGCTATGGCACTCATACCCAGTCTGATATAGTCTTCCTTAGACAGATAATATGGGTTCCAAATTTGGTGGACATCGATAAATGGGTTCAGAAGTCATACTGAATTGATCGATAACTAAACAATACACCCTCTCCCACACCCTTTTTTAAAATTACTTAACCACGTCCACTAAAATCGCTTCCTTAGGACAGACAATATTTGATACAAATTTGGTTCAAATCGGTCATGAGGCTCAGGATTTTCATTGAGTTGATCGATTGCTAAACAATACCCCTTCCCCCATACCCTTCCTCTTTTGTAAAGAACACCCCTCCTCCTACACCTTCCCTCTTTTCCAAAGAGCATGCCTAATCCCCTATCGTCCCCTTCTTAAGATAAAGAATTTGTGTTCCAAATTTGGTCGAAATCGGCCAAGGGGTTCAGAGTTTACACTGCGTTGATCGATAATTAAGCAATACCCCTCCCCCCATACCCTCCCCCTTTTCCAAAATGCATGCTCGACCCGTCCCCTCCTTAAGATAAAGAATTTGTGTTCTAAATTTGGTTGAAATCGGCCAAGGGGTTCAGAATTTACACTGAGTTGATCGATAACTAAGCAAAACCCTTCCCCACACCCTCCCCCTTTTTCAAAGAGCATGCCTAACCCCCCTATCGTCGTCTCCTTAAGATAAAGTATGTGTGTTCCAAATTTGGTTGAAATCGGTCAATGGGTTCAGAAGTTATGCTGGAACATACATACAAACATACATACAAACATACAAACATTGAGTTTTATATATATATATAAGAATAAGATATAAGATATAAGATAAGATATCAATCAAATCCATATCATGTTTTGTTATTTGGTTCATGGCTTCTGCCCGGGTAGCTGGCGTGATCAGCATCAACCAGTGGTGCAATTTATCAACAATGCCTGCTTAGTGTGATTCTTTTGTTTTGTATTTTTCTCTGCTCCTCTTTGCCTATGACGGTGCCTTTCAGTCAGCAAGGCAAAGCAGGAGTAGTTTAGCAAACTCGGTTTGCCAACAGCGGGCTGAAGCTGATGATCATTCGGCACAAATTTCCTGTCATTGTCTTTCAAGTGATAGTATTCACCCATGCATTTATATAGGGCCATCGCATTCATGCAGCAGCGAATGAACTGAATAGACTGTCACTGCGGGCTGCGTGATGTGAAGAGGTATTTTGTTTACTTTATCTTTGATTGTTGCTGCTAATCATTTTCAGTTTTCACCGCTAGGAAGTGAGTGTGAAGAAGGAATGGTATCAATATCCAACAAATTTCAGTCACTGAGACTGAGAATTCGCACCACTGGCATCAACACGATTGCACACTGGCTAAACAAATCTCGGCTACGCGAGGTAGATTTTTTTCACTTCGCGTTTTCCCGGACTAGCAACACGATCGATTCCGCATTCATATTGTGTAAATAGTAAAAAATATCACAAAATTTAAATCATGGAAACACTGAAGACGTGCTATAGAAGAAAACTACTTACGTATTTGTCGACTAGGAAAGGGGTTATGTAGTGAGCGTTAATAGTAAAATTTGTATAACCTAAAGTTTTGAAAACAACTTGACGATTTTGTTCAGCGGCGCAGCCAAAATTTTTTGTAATATAAAGTATGGATTAGTTTAAATTTGTTTGTAAATTCCGCGGAATTCCGTTAAATTTCGTAAGAAGCTAGTTTTTTCTAGCGAAATTTTTGTAATTTTACGAAACGAAACGAAATCAAGAAATCAGATTTCGCCATGCTCAAATTCCGCGAAATTCCGCGGAATTTCGTTTCGAACCACCTGAAACGAAATTTTTCGAAATACCGCATATGCTTAATCAGAACGTCGACTCCAGGGGCACGTTCACCTCAATTTGGGAGATTTGTGCCATCACCTTCACAGCCTTTTTCATAACACACCTGACGGAAAAGGAAGTGGACAAAAAAAAGGAATGTGGATGGGAGAACAAAGGGAATGTTTGGAAAAGGGCCCTTGAAGAGGGCGTACAACGCATAAGCATACAAGAGCTTATAACTCCTTACCACAACGGGTTATGAACAACAAAATACTCTGAAGGTTAAGGTTGCTGAAGTCAATTTCACTAAGTAAGTGTTTACCAAATATTTGGAAGCGTAATTGTGCATAGACTGGGCAGTTACATATTAGATGATAAGAAGTTCCATAATCGGATTCACAACTATCACAAACGGATGATTCAACGCGTTGAATATTTGCCATGTGATAGTTCAGTCGGTAGTGAGCTGTCAAGGCCTTGACTAAGACACTGCAATTCTGTTTAGACAGATTAGCTAGATAGCTTGCTACTACCGGAGATAGCTCCCGGATGTACAACTTTGTTTGATGAGATGAATCCAGACTACTCCAATGCCATTTGTGCTGAGTGACAGCCCAAGAGTTGATCAAAAACTTCACCCAACACTTGGATATTGGAATAGCTGGCTCAGGACCAATAAAGTCATGCGATGCTCCATTACGAGCTAACTCATCAGCCAATTCGTTTCCAGCTATGGAAGAATGGCCAGGTACCCATATAAGGTGTAAAGTATTAACTGAATTCAGTTCCTCAATTTGAGTTCGACATGCGATTACTAACTTTGACCTTGAGTTGGCCGAGGCGAGAGCTTTAATAGCTGCTTGGCTATCTGAACAGAAGTATATTACTTTGCCCATAATGCGTTGCTGCAATGCAGATTGCACTCCACACATGATGGCAAATATTTCCGCTTGAAAGACAGTGCAGTGTTTACTCAGGCAGTGTGGCTGTTTTAATCTCAGCTCACGCACATAGACGCCTGCACCTGCTCCAGTAGAGGAGGGAGACGTCAATGTACTAAATAATGCTGCCCAACATACTTCTCTCCAAATAGCCAGATGTCCACTCATCCCGCGAGGGGAACTGTGTTGAAAATGTCCTATAAGGAAAACTACTAACGTGTGTGAGATCACTTGGAGCAAGGAAAATTTTGTCCCAATTAACCATAAGCGGTAACAACGAAGTGTGTGTAGATCTGTAAACCAGGATTCTCTTCCATAAAACCGAGTACCGATAGTCGGTAAGTACAAGAAAATGCTTCTTGTTTGAGATGTATGTGTAGGTGGGGCCACGTCGAAGAGAACTTCGAGAGCAGCCGTGGGAGTTGAAGAGAACGCACCAGTCATTGCCATTAGGCACATTCTTTGAAGATGGCATAATTTAGACTGAATTGTCCTTACTTCACCCTTTTTCCACTACACAAGACATCCATAAGCCAAAATTGGTCGTACAACTGTTGTGTAAATCCATTTGATATATTGGGTTCAAGACCCCAAGTTTTACCAAAAGTTTGCCGGCATTGGCCGAAAGCCATACACACCTTCTAGACTCTGAACTCAATGTTAGATGTCCAGGAGAGCTTGGGATCAAGAATTAGTCCCACATACTTTACCTGATCCGTTACATTGATTTCAGATTCAAAAAGATGTAATGGACGAATACTATTACGGTTACGTTTTTCCATGAAAAGTACAATAGATGTTTTATTCGGATTAACCGAAAGGCCATATTGGCGACACCAAGTTTCGACTGCCTGAAGAGCGTTTTGCATCTGGTCGAATAAAGTAGTAATACACAAACCGACTATCAATGTTAGATAGTCGTCGGGAAATCCATAGGTAGGAAAATCGCTATTATTGAGTAATCTCAATAGCGTATCTGCAACGAGGTTCCACAAAAGTGGAGATAATACTCCCCCTTGGGGGCATCCGCAGACACTTAATTTCCTACTCGCTGCTTGAAGTAATGTCGAGTAGAGATGTCGGTTTTTAAGCATCTGATGAATCCATTTGGTAATAATATTAGATAGCCCATGACAACGTGTGGCTTCCAATATGGCCTCGAAAGACACGTTGTCAAAAGCACCCTAAATATCTAAGAACGCACCCAAGCATGATTGCTTTTGAGCAAATGCTTTCTCGATGTCGTAGACAATCTTGTGAGAGTCATGGTGGACTTTCCAGATTGGTAAGCATGTTGATTAACATGAAGAGACATGTTTGCCAAACAGTCATCACGAATGTGATGATCGAAAATACGTTCTAAGCATTTCAGAAAAAAAGAGGTCAGACTGATGGGTCCGAAACTCTTTGCTTCTCCATACGAAGCACGTCCTCCTTTTGGGATAAACTTTACAGTGATATCCCGCCAAAATATGGGAATATACCCAGTAGCAAAACTGCATACTAAAAGCTTTTTCAAAACATATTTGATATGCTCAAAACCTCTCTGAAGTAGAACTGGATAAATCCCATCCTCCCCTGGAGATTTATAGGGAGCAAAACTGTTAAGTGCCCATTGAATCGATTCAGTAGTTATGATTCTACGTGCTTGAGCCCAAGACCCATAGCTACATGAAAAGACATCAGGATCATCCGAAGATGTTATATCGACACATCCAGGGAAGTGCGTATCAAATAAGTGCTCTAACGATTATTCATCACAAGAAGTGTAGTCGCCATTTGGCTTGCGAATTTCGCCAACTTGGAAATCCTTGGATCTCGCAAGAATTTTATTCAATCGCCAGTTGCATCAATTGTGACAGCACATACATTTCTGGTTGTTAGTTCAGAGATAAGTATAGCAACAATAGCATTGTTAACAAGCACACATGCACGCGGCATTGATCGAGAGTTTGCCATTTCTATACTGAAAGCAGCAAAAACCGGGTTCACTAGGTAGAAGCTACCCTTGCTAAAATAGGGTTCCTGCACCAAAGCCACTTGGGATTTGCCATTTTGTGCGGTCGAAAAAAAAATCAACTTGTACGCGTTTGATCGTGTTTCTGCTAGGTGTACGGGTAGTAAGATTGTTCTGCTTTGTGCGGTCGAATCATAGTTCGTTAAAATCATTGTATTAAAAAATGGCATGGTCACATCGTCTATCATAGTTAATCTAGATCCAATGATGCCTACTGACTAACTGATAATCCTTCTTGTGGTTTTTGTGGAGATGCAGAGGTAAACAAGGTCTTCAAATAGCAAAAACCACTAATATTCCTTCCCTCTTCCTAACTGACTACTAGGACGTGGCCGTCATTGATCATTTGGACATTCCGTTTCGGTAACTTGCACGCTGAGAATGGTTGAATAATCCCAGTCAAACATTAAGTTGATTCTTTGTGCAATATCACTGACTCTGGTCAGTCACGGAGTAGCAACGATAGATATGTGTATTATGTCAAAACTAAGGTCTATTTCTTCCTTGTTTCCATCTTCCCTTGTTCCATTTTTTCCATTCTTCTCTGCAGCCTGACTTCCCTTCTTTTTTTTCCTACATTTTTTTCTATTTCTTTACATTTCTTCTGTTCTACTCATTCATTCCTTCTGTTCGTTTCTTTCTCCTTTTTCAATTCTTCCTTAATTTCATTACTTCTACAATTATTCTTTCTTTTTTCTCTTACTTTTTCATACTTGCTCTCTTTCTTCTCGTTTAATTTTCACCCCATCACCCAGTGTTGGTAGAATCATGCTCAAATCTCACTCACCAAAGCCTCATGCGCGAGCTGACTCGCTTGCGATTCTGCTGGTAGAGCATCGCACATGATTTTTTCACGCAGAATCGCATCGTTTCGCTCATTCGCCGAAAAAAAGATTTCGCCTTAAAAAGTGTCAAAACCCATTCGAAGCGTATTTTGTGTTTACGTATGGATTTATTATCCATTGTTTGAAAGAAAAAAGTTATTGTTGGGTAGCCGGCTTACCTCCTTCGATTTTTTGGCAGTGGAACCTTCGCCGACTCCAACACTGCCTTGGGGACCTTGTTTCCCGTCCTACTCCCGTACCAGTGGGTAGATGATTTGGGACCGTTTTTCCCTTCTTTCCAGGGAGCAGTCCAGTGGCTGGGAGTTTCCGTTCAATAACACCAGTAACACTCGCGGGTTAATTATACAAAACACGACATTTATTAAAACCAACACTAATCAATTTAACATTTATTAAAGAACTACATTAACTTAACTACGGACAAATTTTAACCGGGTGATATATTCCCGTCGGCGATCGGAGCGTACTGACTCTCATCTGCTACAACGGTCATCCTCTAGCCTATGGTCAGCCATGTGTAGAGACTCTCCTACGAACGTTCGGGTGGTCATCAGGGAAAAGAATAGTTTGCTCTTCCCTTCTATCTGCTGCTCTCGATATCAGCCAGCCATCGGTTTGTGTTGCTGCCTTGTGATCCATGCAGATGGAAGATTTACCGCGAAACGATGGCGAAATCCAGACAACAGAACTGCAATTGAAGCACACGAAGACCGAAACATAGGCCTTCACGGCTGCTCGTCTAGGTGCTGGTCGAATGTAGACTGGGCCAAAGTAGTCTACTCCAGTTTTCAAAAAGGGACGCGAAACAGAGACGCGAGGTGACGGTAGTTCTCCCATAAACTGCTGCATGGTAGTTGGTTTCGTGCAGAAACATTTTATACATTGATGAACTACCTCTCTTGCTACATTTCTTCCACCAAGTGGCCAGAATCGCAATCTGACTGTTCCTAACAGTAGTTGTGGGCCTGCATGCAATAGGCGTTCGTGAAAATGGCGCAGAATCAACCGAGTCAACTGGTGCCGTGCCGGTAGAGCAACAGGATGTTTGGTATATTCTGATTCTTCCGAATTTTGCAGTCGCCCTCCAACTCTGATGAGTCCATCCTTGCAAATGAACGGATGAAAAAATCTTAGCGGTGATTTTCTTGACACAAACTCTCCTCGCAACAATACCCTTCTTTCTTCGGCGAAAACTTCCAGCTGTACGTTCCGGAGTATTACATTCTCGGCATTCTGCAGCTCAATAGTAGTTAGGAACCCGGTAGCAGATCGATCTGCTGCGGGAACTCGTAAAAGCTTCATGAGACGAAGCCAGTAAGCTGTACGACGTACTAAATCTGAATACGATCCAAATTTTCCTATATACATTTCGTTGAAGTCTGCCGTTGGTGAAACAGCACATGCCACAACTGTGCGGCGCCTCTCTTCTTCTCCTGCTTCCCTATCTGACTCGATGCCTCCAGGCCACAATTCGGGTGCCTCCTTCAGCCAACTTGGACCTTCCCACCAAAGTGCATTGTGAACGATGTCTTCGGGCAGCACTCCACGTGATATCAGGTCTGCTGGGTTGTCCGTACCAGGAACGTGTCGCCAATTCCAACCTCCGTAAGCGTTTGGATTTTGCCACTCTGTTGGCAACGAACGTGGTCCATGTTGTTGGTGGTGATTCTATCCAACGCAACACGCAAGTTGAATCCGTCCAGAAAAAGGTTTGGACCGTCATTCTAGTTGATTCTTTCACTTTTTCGTATAGCTGCGACAACAGAACGGCACCACAGAGCTCTAAGCGAGGAATAGATTGGCAGCGTAGTGGAGCCACTTTAGATCGAGATGACAATAGCCGTACCATAGTCGTTCCACTTGAATCTTGACTACGTAAGTAAACGCAGCCGCCATATGCCTTGCATGAAGCATCCGAGAAACAGTGTAACTCCACCAAAACTGCTCTGGGCAAGATTACACACCGATCGACACGAATTTCATTCAAGAAAGGGAGTCCTGCATGAAACTGTTTCCAATTCTCACCCACCATTGAAGGTACGGGCTGATCCCAATCTAACCGATTACCTTCTCCGTCTACCAACGTCCAGAGCTGCTGCATGAAAATCTTGGCTGATGAAGTCGTGGCCCCAATCAAGCCAAGTGGATCGAATAATGTTGCGATCTGTGAGAGTATTTGACGTTTCGTCAAGGGAACTCCTGGTTCGATCGGTGGGACAGCAAACTGGAAACGAAGAGTATCGGTATGGGGTATCCAAGTTAGTCCTAAAGTGTTGACGGATTGCTCAGGATCCAGATTGATCCCTTGGGATCTCGTATTGCTAGGTTTCCTCAGGTACACCATCAAGAACTTCTGGGACATTACAAGCCCACTTCCGGAGCTTAAACCCACCGCATTGCATCATCTCCGTCAGTTGATTCCTAGTACTAACGGCTAGTTCCACTTCATCTGTACCGGTGATGACGTCGTCCATGTAAACATCCTCTCGAATTGCTCTTGCTGCGAGCGGGAAACGATCGGCTTCGTCAGCAGCCAACTGTTGAAGGGTTCGGGTGGCTAGATAGGGTGCGGGTTTTGTTCCGTACGTAACGGTGTTGAGTTCGTACACTGCAACTTCCTCCTCCGGGGCAAACCGGAATAGTATGGATTGGAGTGGCCGATCCGTTGGCCAAGCGAGGATCTGCCGAAACATCTTCTCCACGTCCGACACGAGGAGCACCTGCTTTGTTCGGCTGCGTAGAATTATTGACCTCAAATAATCATGTACAACTAGCCCTACCAGAAGTTTTGCATGAAGCATCGAAGACCACCCTGACCTTGGTGGTGGTACTGGCTTCCTTGACCACCGGATGATGCGGTAGAAAACATCTTTTAACCTTGTCCTCAACATTGCACATGTGTCCCAATTTCAGGTAGTCGCCCATGAAGGCAATCTATTGCTCCCGTTCCTTGCCAGTCCTCTTTCAGTACCAACAAGACGTCGGAATGCGATATCCTTAGACTGGCCCAGGCTTGGAAGAACGTCCTTGTTTTTAGGTAGTGGAACAATGTAAAGACCCTCTGGACTTCTCTGAACTCCACGCCGGAAAATTTATTCACGCTTTTTCTCCTCTAGCGAACAGCTAACCGAAGATTCCACCTCCTCGCAGGACCAAAATCGCGCCATAAACTTTTCCAGATCCTTGGATGTTGAAAAGTGGCAGTTGATTTGGAGGGATTCGTTAGGAACTGAGCACCAACCACGAACTACCCAGCAAACACTGAGTCCGTAAGGCTTGGTAAGTTTTACCGATTGTGATCCTTCGTCCTGACTCGAAGAATTCAAAAGGCCTCGATACCTAACACGATGTCGACTTCCTTCGACGTGAAGAATGCTGGATCCGCAAGCTCAATCCCTTTTGGTAGAACCCACCGCTCCGTATTGATTGAGGTTGTGGGTAGATTTGCGGTCACCTTGGGTAATACCAGAAACCTCATGTCTCGCGAGAAGTCCGAGACTCGCGAGCGAATGACTGCTTGAACCATGTGTTTGACCTTGGTAGCCCCTTGCCCTATGCCCAGGACTGAAACGTCGATCTTCTTTCTGTTCACCTTCATCCTTTGTACCAAGCGTTCCGAAACGAAGTTGCTCTCTGAACCAGAATCAAGAAGAGCACGAGCATGGTACTTCACGCCAACGTCATCCTCAACAACGACCACCGCTGTTGCCAGCAAAACCTGCGACGTAACTTGATTTGCCGCACCGCTCACCGAAACGTCTGTTGCTGCCATATTCACCACTTGAATAGAAGTGGAACCTGATGAACCCTGAGAATCCTTGGAGTTTGAAGGATGGCTACTCCCGGCAGCCTCTGCGCCTGATGCAGTATTGCCCTTCTCCGATTTAAAACAAACCAGGGTGTGGTGACGTCTTCTACAGATCCGGCCGCGGAATTTGGATAGGCGAACTCTTGCCTGATACCCCGGCCGAAAATAATTCAGGCAAAGCCCATGAGATTTCAACATAGCATACTTGTCCGCCACATAAAGTTTTTGGAATGCGGAACATTGAAATAGATTGTAGCTACCCTTGCAAGCCACACATCTTCCTACTGATGCTTCAACCAGGTTATAACTGTCCTTGATTGAAACTCTTGATTTTGTCGTTGTTTGTTGTGGATGGGTACCCTTGGAATCCGCCTGCCTAGGCGGAAGGGATTCCAAACTTGGATTCGCTGGCGTAGGAATTTGATGAGGTCTGCCAGTGAGTCCTTTTCCTTGGAGGCTGAGCATTCCTCCCATGCCCGACGTGTAGACGGGTCCAATCGCATTATGAAGAAATTCACCAATAGAAGATCCTTGTAATCGACAGGTTCCACAACTTGATCTAGTGTTTGAACGATTCGTTCAAAACCCTCTACCAGACAACGCAGATCAACAACAGATTATCTGCCCAAAGTCGGTAATATATAGAATGATTGCACCTGTTTCTTCTGCAATAGCTTGTTGATGTTGTTGTTGTACCTTTTCATCGGCGTTTCCCAAGCTATCTGGTATTTGCCTTGGTAATCTTCAGGGGATCTAGTAGGCTTTTCAGTTCACCCTGAAGGCACCCCTTCAAATAATGAAGATTCTCCACTTCTGGCAAATCAGTTCTCCAGTGGATGAGCGAGGTGAACAAGTCTCTGAAGCTCAACCATTCATCGATGTCACCACTGAACGTTTGGAGATGAATTTGAGGTAACCTGACATGATCAACAACACCTGCTGCTGGTTGTTCCAGAAGTGACTGTTCCAATGCCGGAGGTGTCCAACAAAACGTTTTAGCTTCGTAATAACGATCACTCATCTGCTTGCGCAACTTCCCATATTGATTCTCTTCGTCTTCAAACTCTTCATGAGATCGTAGCTCGACCAAGTTCTCGCTAAATCTCTCCCACAAATCGTCGATTCGTGCTAATCGAACGTCTACCTGTGTAGCAGTGGTTGCATCAGAGAACTTCTGAATGAAGCCACAGATGTCGTCAAACGAGGATTGCAATTCTTCCAGCTGAACCTTCAGCTGCTTCAGAGACGATAATGCTTTCCGAGTGATGGGCATGATGATGTGACGTCGAACAATCGGTAAAGAGAACGGTGGTGTAGTATTCCACGAGTATCCTTGCTTCGGCGAACATATACTGCTCGCTTTAACTAACCTGGAAGAACAGGTAGCTGTTCTTGTCTAATTCGAAGCGAACCAATGAAGTCGGTGACGTCACATCAATCTTTCCTCAATAAGATGCACTCAGATTCGGGTTGCAATTAATGAAGAGGAGAAAACAGGGTGTAGTATTCAAAAAGGTATGCCTCGGCAAGGCATATACTGTGGCAGCCTACCTGGAGGTACCATCAGCAGTACCGATGCAACTATGCCGAAACAAATCCAAACCACGTCAATGAAATTGCTCGAAGTGCGCGCAGGTTGTAGGGCGAAGAGAAATAACCAGTATGTAGTAATCGTATTGCCTTGCTTCGGTAGGACATATACCGTGCAACTAACCTGGAGGACTAACAGCTGCACCAATCAATAAATCAACCAGTCGAGAATGCAATTTGGGATTGCAGCAGACTTGCTCTAACGAGCAGGGATTGCGTTGTACAAGAAGAGGTTATACAGGTAATTCCATTAAAATTGTGTATTTCTGTAATGCCTAGCTCGGCAGTGACATATACGTAAAATATTCACTCACTGGGAAGGAGTAAAGGGCCGCCTCCTCTTCTATCACGCGTACAATCGTCCTTCAATGGAATGTGGGTCCACAATGGTTTGCTAAATGAGCCTCCAGATTTATTAGACCGTCCGTCAGAATGCTGGCCTCAATCCTCCACAGAAGCTCCGTTCCATGCAACAAACATAGGGCATGCGTCGAAATGTTGGCGTTAGTATAATATAAGCCTAGACTTCGGCTGGACATACACCGAACTTGTAAAAATTACCTGGACAAGCAGATATTTCTGCTGATTCGGTGCTCCAGCGATGATAAAGTTGATTTTATCCGATCAACATTCTCAGCATGCACGAAATCCTCATCGACCATGCAATGATCCCGAATGGCTTCGTTTTATCCACTCTCCCCAGAGACGATGGCGCTAATTATCCTGAATAGTCCTCAATATGATGATTGCACTATTATGCACCGGTTGCGATGGCGATCTTGAAGGTGTTGTAAAGCCTCCGCGATGGCGATACACCAATTGTGTCTTCCTCCGATGGCGATTTGGAATGGCGATAATAAATTCCTCCTCACAATGGTGATCACTTGATGTTGGTTTCCTCTTACTGGTCCCCAGATATCCGGTTCGGTGGACCAAATGTTGGGTAGCCGGCTTACCTCCTTCGATTTTTTGGCAGTGGAACCTTCGCCGACTCCAACACTGCCTTGGGGACCTTGTTTCCCGTCCTACTCCCGTACCAGTGGGTAGATGATTTGGGACCGTTTTTCCCTTCTTTCCAGGGAGCAGTCCAGTGGCTGGGAGTTTCCGTTCAATAACACCAGTAACACTCGCGGGTTAATTATACAAAACACGACATTTATTAAAACCAACACTAATCAATTTAACATTTATTAAAGAACTACATTAACTTAACTACGGACAAATTTTAACCGGGTGATATATTCCGTCGGCGATCGGAGCGTACTGACTCTCATCTGCTACAACGGTCATCCTCTAGCCTATGGTCAGCCATGTGTAGAGACTCTCCTACGAACGTTCGGGTGGTCATCAGGGAAAAGAATAGTTTGCTCTTCCCTTCTATCTGCTGCTCTCGATATCAGCCAGCCATCGGTTTGTGTTGCTGCCTTGTGATCCATGCAGATGGAAGATTTACCGCGAAACGATGGCGAAATCCAGACAACAGAACTGCAATTGCCTTTGCCCATCAGCTTGACTGGTCAGCTGTAGTAGCGACGGTGATTTTGATCCAGGGCTGTTCAGTCTCGCACAGTTATTGTGATGAATTTAACGCAGAAATCACGCAATGATGCAAAGCGCGAATCGAATCATGGACGATTCTCTGGGCCATGAGTCGGAAGGGGTTTGCCTCGTGCTTGATTTGAATCGTGGGTGAGATTTGAGAATTTGAGTTTTTACCAACACTGACCAACATTTCTTCTGTCCTTGTTTTAATCCTCTTTTTTTTCTTCTTATTTTCATGTATTCATACCTTCTAGTATTTATGGGCCTGTTTCCATTCTAATCTATTTCCTTCATCCTTACGTCTTTTCTTCATAAATATTTTTTTTGTAATCTGAAGATTGGTCAGATCGTACTATGGGATCGCTATTTATTAATCGCAAAGCACGCTTTAACACTTATTCTTATTAATTAATATCAGGTAGATTGATCAGGGTTTTTCTTCTTATGTTCTTTATCCAAATTTCTTTATTTTTCCCTTTTACCGTTTCCCAGTTCGCTTCTTTCCTTTTTTGACTATATCTTCTACATTTTGTTTTTCATTTTACCTTTCATCCCTTTTTCTTTGCTAAACGTTTTCCTTTTATTCATTGATTATTATATTTTCTGGTTATCAATTCCAATAATTCTTCTGGACTTAATCTTAATCTTTATTACCGTGAGTTTTGGTAACGGAGTCCAATTTCTCACTCCGTAGAACATTTCTGTTTATTGTTTGGCTAAACTCTAATAAAAGCTATATAATTGACATTTGTTGCTCGGATTGCTTTGAAGTAGACCTGTGCCCCGAAGTATTAGTAAACGGCGGCGGCGTAAGGCCATTTTTACACCGGCGACGGCGGCGTCACGTCGTAAGCAATGTTCGGCGGCGGCGGCGGCGTGAATCGGCGTGAAGAATTTTGAGCTGAGAAAAAAAATCACGCGGCAAGGCATACATTTTTTTATGAATTTTAGGTTTTTTTTTGTATAATTGCTAGCTACAGTCAGACTGATGGGAAGAACATCATAATAGCTATAGCTTGTATCTCCACAGCAAAAGCACATGAGTTCATTAGAAAGTACTTCGGATATAAATCCAGAAATTCGTGTAGAAATTCCTCAAGATATTCCTTAGAAAATTCGAGAAAGGAATTCTAAGAATTAATTTAAAATTTCCCTAATGAGGAATTTCCTTCAAAACTTCTATCAAGAATTCCCTTGAAAATTTATTAGGGTATTTCTTCGGAAATTCTTTCTGAAATTTCTTCAAAAGTTCCTTCAGCAATTTCCTTCTATTTTAGGTATTGCTTGGCAAATACCTTTACGGAGTATTTTGGAAATTTGTTTAGTAATTTATTCGAAACTATTTTTAGGTATTCCTTCGACAATTCCTTTAAGAATTCCTTAGAAAATACCCATGGAAAATCCTTCAAGAAGTTCTATAAGAAAACCTCATTTTCATTTCATTTTCATTTATTTAGTTAACATCTAAACAGATAACACTGAATCAACAATTTGACGCCACAATGGACGGTTCGAGGCCGCATCTCTCCATCCTCGGATACGCCCCACGCGCGCCAAGTCGTTTTGCACCTGGTCTGCCCATCTCGCTCGCTGCGCTCCACGCCGTCTCGTACCTGCCGGATCGGAAGCGAACACCATCTTTGCAGGGTTGCTGTCCGGCATTCTTGCAACATGTCCAGCCCATCGTACCCTTCCGGCTTTAGCTACCTTCTGGATACTGGGTTCGCCGTAGAGCTGGGCGAGCTCATGGTTCATTCTTCGCCGCCGCACACCATCTTCTAGCACACCGCCAAAGATGGTCCTAAACAACGTCTCTCGAATACTCCGAGTGCTTGCAAGTCCTCCTCTAGCATTGTCCATGTTTCATGTCCGTAGAGGACAACCGGTCTTATTAGCGTCTTGTACATGACACATTTGGTGCGGTGGCGAATCTTTTCGACCGCAGTTTCTTCTGGAGCCCGTAGTAGGCCCGACTTCCACAGATGATGCGCCTTCGTATTTCACGACTAACGTTGTTGTCAGCCGTTAGCAAGGATCCGAGGTAGACGAATTCCTCGACCACCTCGAAGGTATCCCCGTCTATCGTAACACTGCTCCCCAGGCGGGCCCTGTCGCGCTCGGTTCCGCCCACAAGCATGTACTTTGTCTTTGACGCATTCACCACCAGTCCAACTTTTGTTGCTTCACGTTTCAGGCGGGTGTACAGTTCTGCCACCTTTGCAAATGTTCGGCTGACAATGTCCATGTCATCCGCGAAGCAAATAAATTGACTGGATCTGTTGAAAATCGTACCCCGGCTGTTACACCCGGCTCTCCGCATGACACCTTCTAGCGCAATGTTGAACAACAGGCACGAAAGTCCATCACCTTGTCTTAGTCCCCGGCGCGATTCGAACGAAGAAAACCTACGGAAACTGTTTTTAGGAAAACATTCGAAAATCCATGTAGGAGAAAACCTTCGGAATTTGATTAATTTTTTTTTGAAATTCCTTCACGAGTTGCTCATAGAAAATCTTCCAGTAATACATTGAAAAAAAAAATCTTCGGGAACTCTAAAAAAATATTTTTGGTGTTGTTTCGAAATTTCCCTCTGGAATTTATATAGGAATCCCTTCGGACATTCTTCCGGATATTCATTTAGGAACTCTTCCAGAAATTTCTGCAGACCTTCGAAAATTTTCTTTAAAATTACAAATGTTTGAAAATTTTGTTTGTAAATTCCTTCATTTTTTTAAAACCCTTGTTCAAGTGTTTTTTTTTTAATTGAAAATAAGTTTAACACTCAAATACTTACCTTTAGAAATTTCATCGCAAATTCCTTTACAAATTTCTGCGAATTCGAATCCTATCCGGAACTATTACTGCAGTAATTTTGTATGGTTTACTGAAGGAATTTTCTAAAGACTTCCTGGAGGAAGCTCCAAAAGAATTTCTGAAAATATTACAAATGTCTTTCCGGAGCGATTTCAGAAGGAATCCTTGGATGAATATACAAATTATTTCTTATCGGCTTTTCTTTAGAGATTTTTGAAGAAATTCCTGGAAAAATTGCCAAATCAATTGTTGAAGGAATAATCGTAAAAGAACTTGAAAAGATTTTCGAACAGAATTTTTAAATGAGTTTCAAAGGAATTCTGAAAGTAATTCACGAAGAAATTTTATATTGATTTTCCAAACAGCTATTGGAATTTACAAAAAAAATCCTATATTTCTCCAGGAATTTCTTCAAAAATCCGGACAGTAATAAAACAAACTTAGTTTTGACTCTAGAATCAAAACTACATGCCAAGAAAAACTCTCAAAACATCGAGACTGCGGATATTCGAATATTCTCAAGAAATTTGGAAACTTATTGCAGAAGTTCCTTCGAAAATTTCTACAGATTTTTTTCGTAAATTTGTACCTTAAATAATTCTTTAGGAAATACATTCAGGAATTTATTCGGTAAGTCATCAAGAAACTAATTCTAGTATATTTTCAAAAATTCCGTCAGGAATTTCAAGAGGAATTCCTTTAAAAACCTCCACACATAAAACCAATTTCTTATGGAGATTCTTCAAAAACTCTCCTAAGATTACTTCTGACAATTCCATCATGAATTCCTTTAGAAATTCTTTTTGGAATACCTTTAAAAATTTTCACCCATGTTGATGCACTTTCTCACAGTTGTAATGGATTTTACGCGTCCTTCCTCAAAGAAGTCATCTCTTGAAAAGCTCAAAAAAGATTGCGAATCTATTTATTAGTCTGTTGCTTACACTGTTGAATGGAGATTCTCTCTATCCCGCGGGCTTCGCATAAGGGTCGCTGCTTACGGGCCTGTCACCTCCGTTTGTTGCCCTTCACACAGCAGTGCATTGAAAACAGAATGGTAATTAAATTCGACTATAATATTGGATGGAGCCGTATGCATAGCAAGACTCAAGTCAGGATGGTGGATAACTACATACATACATACCTACTTTTTAAAATTTCTACAAAATTCCATAGGACATTATTTTAACAATTCCACTGGAATTTTTCCAGGTAAGACATTCCATTCCCCCGGAAATTCATCTAGTAGTTCTTTCGGAATTTATTTCACCATTTCTTTCCAAAATTCTACGACGAAGTTTTAGATATCTTACGAATTCCTAGAGCAATTTCCAAAGGAACTCCTATAGGAATTACCGACATGCTTAAATTTCTTAAATGATTTTTCTTGGACATTCCTCCAAGAATTCCTTCGGAAAATCTGTCAAACGGAGATGAATTCAGAAATTCCTCAAGACTCTAAGAATTTTCTTCAGGTATTTCTTCAGAACTTCCTCCAGGACTTCCTTTGGAAATTATTTCAGGAAAACCAAAAAAATTCTTTGGGAACAGTTTATCAAAATAAATTGAAATCGTTTTCTAGAACAATAAGGCATTTTATGAGACAGATCGAAACAGCTGTTTTTCTCGTGTTTATCTACTTTGGTAATTTCGGGCATAACATTCCGATGGGGTTCAATCAAAGTTAATTGCCTATTTCCGGGGATTAAACCACCCGACTTGGACGCTAATTTACAATGTTATGAAACTCATATGTGAATATGTACGTTATGTGGAAGATATTGATTTGGAAAATGTATTAAAGGTAACCACTTTCCCTTCGATGGGACTCGAACCCATGACCCTACAGTACGCTAGACTGGTGCTTTAACCAACTAAGCTACGAAGGACCTCCGTCGGCCTTCGCAACCTAGCGGCTTCTGAACGAGCCAGACATTCTAAATACTCACGCTCCTCTAATGTGGACGTGTACCATACACATGTGGAAGTATTGGCTTGAGAAATGGATTGCGAGTGATTTGACTATGCGTCCAATATGGGAGTCTCGAGCTCGTTAAGTAGCCGCTAGGTTGCGAAGGCCGACGGAGGTCCTATCATGAACCTATTTTACGTTTCGGCTACCAGGGCTTTAGAACAAAGTTTTTCATAAGATTCTTAAAACGTGTCGTTGGATTATTCATGCCATTGCATTCTGAAGGAAAACACGAATGAAAAGTTAAAAGTTTCAAACATTATTTTGTGTTCGGACCTAACGGAATATTCACATAGAATCACACCAAAACAAAACAATAAAAGTAAATAATCGGGCCACCGCGAAACATCTCATAAAACACCTTATTCTGGCTATTTAAATACAAGGAGAGTGAAGGAAATGTTCAATTTGGTGTGTCACGTGCCCCATTGTGCTCCAACTTCAGAAGCCAAGTTATTGATGCACCGTGCGGCTTTGGTAATGTTTCCAAAAGCGCATTTGCACAAGATTCCACGCGGCGTTCCACATTCGAAAGGAACAACCGCACCTTAGGAATCGCCGCAATGTTATCTCCCCATAAGAATCGAGTATACGGACAGCAAAAAGCGTGGTGCGTCGTTTCCTGTGGGAAGCACCGCGTGTACTTTTGGGCAAATGCGTTAATACCATTATTGCATTCTGTAGCCTAGAAGATCTTGGATGATCTAACATTTAACACGCCAATGCGGGTAAAAGTGACGGAAATAAAAGCAAACAAATCTGCTAAAGGTATAATAGCTATTCAATTAATGCCTGATATGTTGCCTTAGTTCGGCAGATGCAACGCACTGCATACATTTTTGTGTTGGCCAATCATCGGCGTGAAATACGAAATTCGGCGGCGTGGAACCAACCGGCGTATGGCGCGCCGCCGACACCTTGACCGGCGTCGGCGTACGTCAATAAGTGTCGGCGGCGGCGGCGTGGCGCGGCGGCGCACAGGTCTACTTTGAAGAAATTCTTCTGATTTGATTAGTAAAGTTGCTTTCAGACAAGTTTTATGAGACTGTATGAAATAAATTTTGCCTTGCAAAAAATTCAATATCCTATACCCAATCACTTTAATTTTCAATCAAGATTCGATTGCCCTAATTGATTGAATATCGATTCGACGATCGATGTGAGTCACTTCCGCTTGCTTGTAGGTGCTTACTTGTTCTAGGAACTGCAAAACTTCTGCATTACCAAGATTCGGGTAACTTTCTAGCTTGAAAAACAGCAAAGTTTCTAGAACTCATTAGTGCCAATTAAACTTAAATGCGTGTTTGTCAGAAGTTAACACCGGTGCACTTTCTCGCTTAGGAAGAAACTTTGGTCAAACTGTCTTGAATGGAGTCCAATTGAGATCAATGATCAATGATGCTGCGAGGCGCGCGTGTAGGTGGTTATCAGAGTTGTTCGAACAAAAAGCAATAAACATCGTTGAGAACAGCCGCACAACTGTAACGTTCATGAGCTGCAATTTACACAATTTACGTATAGGTCATTTGTGGAGAAGATTTACACATTTGCACAGTGTTCGCATCTACATACATGACCACAAAGTTATGCGGCGATTGTATTCTTATATGCATCATTATGGGGGACAACTTCCATAAACCATCGTGCCAGCGACATTACAAGGCAAAGTTTATCCGCTTCGAATGTGCATTTGGTCGGAACTATCGCATGGTGATGTCGGTTGCCGGCGTGTGTGAATGACTGTATCGGATTTTCTACTCCGATCTTGTACTCGGTCGTACTTTGGGTTACATGCGGTCTGGAGAAGAGCGATTCAAAGTGTGATAAAGCTGCACAAAGTAGAACAAACATCATGATCACAAATGTTCGCCTCGAACCACTGGTACCCGGCGGTAATTGCTCTTAAGAAAAGTTGCATAATTACATTGCGATGTTGTGGTAATTACTTTGTCTTTGTTTGCCTTACGCAGCACCGCCAAATCCTTATAGTGTTTTTATTGCGAAAATAGCACCAAATCTCAATCTTTAGAGCTATCAGGATCAATGGAAAGTCAATTCACAAATCGCCCTCTGAGGACACTTGAAAAAGTTCTCAAACAAACAAAAGAATAACAACTCCTCAGGAAACTGTGACAAAATTCTTCTTGCCCGAAACAACTGTTATTCTGCCCAAGTGTCACTCGAAGGAGCACAAGAGGGGAGGAAAACTTGGCAAACGTGCGAAAAACTGTGTCATCAACATAAAACATAAGCACTGAATAATAAGAAAGACACGTACTGCGCCGAGTCGTCTCGCAAGGCCTTTCTGCTGCTGGTTTTCCGGATCCGCTCTCGGCGGTGCTTCCTTTCGCTTAGTTAGAGTGGAAATTTTCTCGCCGGCTTTCGTCCTTCGATATCGCGCCTACGGGCATTGCGACAGCGACACTTTCGAGTCGCTTGCCTCTTTGGACAATTTGTACTTTGCGCCGGAATACAATTCACTGGGGAAGCCTTATTTGTTCGATTTTTCTCCCATCGTGCTCTGGGACGAAGCTCCCCACACTGAATGCTCGCTGATTAGGCCGCACGCTTCCGATTGTATGAAATACAACATTGAAGAACAAAGGGATCATATCAAATGACATTTTCCGCTTTTTGTGGAGTCTTCAGCGAAATGGAGAGCAAATACCGAGAAAGCAGTGAATGTCATGTTTTCAAATTCAGCTTATATATACAGATCTATAAAGCTCGTCACCAGTTGCTGATGGTAATGCGAAAAAACTAAGCGCAGATGTTATGTTTCTCAAAAGTATTTTTTTATATAAATACGACATGCTTTTAATAATAATAACATGCTCTATTTCGTTACCGAGTTTAAAAACGGATTTATAGTAATGCCTTCTTGAATGAAAATCTTGTGTTTTTTAGCTTTATTTGCGAATGTTGATACAAGGTGCAGTCCTTCACTTATCTAGTATGGTAATCCTACTCTAAGGGAAACTTCCTATAAAGAAAAGCAGGAGCCAGGTGGGATACCGGAAAAAAAATATAGGAAAAGGATGGGGCATTGGGGCAATCCGTCAACCAAAATACCTCCAGATACGCCGATAAAATGGGTAGAACAACACGAAATACAATAACATTGGACAATGTGAATGGGGTTTTTAGCTCTAAGCGTCAATAATAATGATTTGGCCATTCAGACCGCATCTTTAGATGCCAAAACAAGTTGCACAAAGAATAGTCAGACTTCAGATTGGTATGTGTATCATTTAGCGGTTTGATAGCGTGTAAAAAGACTAAGGATCCCCTCCCTTCAAATATGTTGGACTTATTCTTCTCTTCTTTCAACTGGAACTAGTATTCCTAGTATTAGCATTTCTTTAGTTATCAATTGAAAGCTTTTCTATGCTCGCCATTGCATGAGTCTTGTGTGACAGGTACAATGCCCAGGGTGTCGAGAAAGTGTCCAACCCGAAAACATCCTAGACCAGAACGAGAATCGATCGGCAATCCTACGCCTTTGTTCGCAAGTCTACTGCAGAATGAATTTTGGGCTTATGCTAGATCAAAAACTTTCCAAAATCACATTGAATGCATTCAAGTCATATGTAACAAATATATTAGGTGGGATAAGAAGATATTATAAACCGAAAATCAAAAGTAAGTTGTAATAACAAATTTTTGAATTTCAAACAAATGTTTACCAACTTTAGCTTGCATGATTTGTTTATCGGCTTTATCGGTCAGTTCTACTCAAAGTATGAAGCAGTAGATAATCGAAAGATCAGAATAATCAGATTGAAAGCCATTCGCTAGGGCACGAACATTAACTCGCTTGATCCAGTCCAACAGGTGAATATAAAACGTTAAACTAGCGGAAAACGCTTGCATTAAAATGATGTTCTTCTTGCTGAACAAGGATGCATGCCTCATGAAGTTTCGGCATGGAAGGACGTCCGCACCGGGGGGCTCGACTACAAGGGAGGGTCTTCTCTCTTCCAAATGTTGAGGCCCATCCTAAGGTTTGGGCTAACTTTTAGTCCAAAAACGTCCTACATGTTCGGTCGAGCAAATAACACTTAGTTCCTAGTTGTAGGCATGTTAGAGGCTTGAGCTGAGCGAGCTAATAGAACACTACGTTAAAAAGCAGGCCAAGCTCCAGTTGGAATGTAAAGCCATCAAAAAAGAAGAAGACGCTGAGTGAAACTGAGGGAGATTCTTGTTGCTTATGGAGTGATCAGGAAGAATCTTCTCAGATTACGCTTTGGTCTCAAGGTTACTCCGAGGTCTCAACCTTTTCTTTGAGAGGTACCCCTTCGAACTTTTGCATTCTTTAAGGTACCTTCTCATAATAAGTTTAATTTATGAGATATATGAAAAACGGACCTGAAACTTTCCAATTCAAATTGATGTAAATGTATAAAATATAAAA
This sequence comes from Armigeres subalbatus, assembly GCF_024139115.2. NCBI lineage: Eukaryota > Metazoa > Arthropoda > Insecta > Diptera > Culicidae > Armigeres > Armigeres subalbatus. The sequence continues at coordinate 7,604,186 of NC_085140.1, read as the reverse complement.
AAATGTATAAAATCAAGCTTCCTACAAGATGTTGAGAAATTTTGGAGGCTTCCGGGCCTCTTGAAAAAAGGCTTCCGAGCCTCTTGAAAGGAGGCTTCCGAGCCTCTTGAAAGGAGGCTTCCGAGCCTCTTGAAAGGAGGCTTCCGAGCCTCTTGAAAGGAGGCTTCCGAGCCTCTTGAAAGGAGGCTTCCGAGCCTCTTGAAAGGAAGCCTGAGCCTCTTGAAAGGAGGCTTCTGAGCCTCTTGAAAGGAGGCCTGAGCCTCTTGAAAGGAGGCTTCTGAGCCTCTGAAAGGAGGCTTCTGAGCCTCTTGAAAGGAGGTTTCCAGGCCTCTTGAAAGGAGGCTTCCGAGCCTCTTGAAAGGAGGCTGGAGCCTCTTGAAAGGAGGCTTCCAGGCCTCTTGAAAGGAGGCTTCCGAGCCTCTTGAAGGAGGCCTGAGCCTCTTGAAAGGAGGCTTCCAGCCTCTTGAAGGAGGCTTCCAGGCCTCTTGAAAGGAGGCTCTGAGCCTCTTGAAAGGAGGTTCCTGGAGCTCTTGAAAGGAGGCTTCTGAGCCTCTTGAAAGGGGAGGCTCTGAGCCTCTTGAAAGGAGGCCTGAGCCTCTTGAAAGGAGGCCTGAGCCTCTTGAAAGGAGGCTTCCGAGCCTCTTGAAAGGAGGCTTCTGAGCCTCTTGAAAGGAGGCTTCCGAGCCTCTTGAAAGGAGGCTTCCAGGCCTCTTGAAAGGAGGCTTCGAGCCTCTTGAAAGGAGGCTTCCTGAGCCTCTTGAAAGGAGGCTTCTGAGGCCTCTTGAAAGGAGGCTTCTGAGCCTCTTGAAAGGAGGCTTCCTGAGCCTCTTGAAAGGAGGCTTCCAGGCCTCTTGAAAGGAGGCTCTGAGCCTCTTGAAAGGAGGCTTCTGAGCCTCTTGAAAGGAGGCTTCCTGAGCCTCTTGAAAGGAGGCTTCCGAGGCCTCTTGAAAGGAGGCCTGAGCCTCTTGAAAGGAGGCTTCTGAGCCTCTTGAAAGGAGGCCTGAGCCTCTTGAAAGGAGGCTTCCTGAGCCTCTTGAAAGGAGGCTTCCGAGCCTCTTGAAAGGAGGCTTCTGAGCCTCTTGAAAGGAGGCTCTGAGCCTCTTGAAAGGAGGCCTGAGCCTCTTGAAAGGAGGCTTCTGAGCCTCTTGAAAGGAGGCTTCCGAGCCTCTTGAAAGGAGGCTTCCGAGCCTCTTGAAAGGAGGCTTCTGAGCCTCTTGAAAGGAGGCTTCCTGAGCCCTCTTGAAAGGAGGCTTCCTGAGCCTCTTGAAAGGAGGCTTCCTGAGCCTCTTGAAAGGAGGCTTCTGAGCCTCTTGAAAGGAGGCTTCTGAGCCTCTTGAAAGGAGGCTCTGAGCCTCTTGAAAGGAGGCTCTGAGCCTCTTGAAAGGAGGCTTCTGAGCCTCTTGAAAGGAGGCTTCCTGAGCCTCTTGAAAGGAGGCTTCTGAGCCTCTTGAAAGGAGGCCTGAGCCTCTTGAAAGGAGGCTTCTGAGCCTCTTGAAAGGAGGCTTCTGAGCCTCTTGAAAGGAGGCCCTGAGCCTCTTGAAAGGAGGCTTCCAGGCCTCTTGAAAGGAGGCCTGAGCCTCTTGAAAGGAGGCTTCCTGAGCCTCTTGAAAGGAGGCTTCTGAGCCTCTTGAAAGGAGGCTTCTGAGCCTCTTGAAAGGAGGCTTCTGAGCCTCTTGAAGGAGGCTTCCGGGCCTCTTGAAAGGAGGCCTGAGCCTCTTGAAAGGAGGCTTCTGAGCCTCTTGAAAGGAGGCTTCTGAGCCTCTTGAAAGGAGGCTTCTGAGCCTCTTGAAAGGAGGCTTCCTGAGCCTCTTGAAAGGAGGCCTGAGCCTCTTGAAAGGAGGCTTCCAGCTCTTGAAAGGAGGCTGGAGCCTCTTGAAAGGAGGCCTGAGCCTCTTGAAAGGAGGCTCTGAGCCTCTTGAAAGGAGGCTTCCGGAGCCTCTTGAAAGGAGGCTCTGAGCCTCTTGAAAGGAGGCTTGAGCCTCTTGAAATGAGGCTTCTGAGCCTCTTGAAAGGAGGCTCTGAGCCTCTTGAAAGGAGGCTTCCGAGCCTCTTGAAAGGAGGCTTCTGAGCCTCTTGAAAGGAGGCTGAGGCCTCTTGAAAGGAGGCTTCCAGGCCTCTTGAAAGGAGGCTTCCAGAGCTCTTGAAAGGAGGCTTCCAGGCCTCTTGAAAGGAGGCTTCCGAGCCTCTTGAAAGGAGGCCTGAGCCTCTTGAAAGGAGGCTTCTGAGCCTCTTGAAAGGGAGGCTTCTGAGCCTCTTGAAAGGAGGCTTCCAGGCCTCTTGAAAGGAGGCTTTGAGCCTCTTGAAAGGAGGCTTCCAGCCTCTTGAAAGGAGGCTGAGCCTCTTGAAAGGAGGCTTCTGAGCCTCTTGAAAGGAGGCTGAGCCTCTTGAAAGGAGGCTTCCGGGCCTCTTGAAAGGAGGCCTGAGCCTCTTGAAAGGAGGCTTGAGCCTCTTGAAAGGAGGCTTCTGAGGCCTCTTGAAAGGAGGCACCGAGCCTCTTGAAAGGAGGCTTCCTGGGCTCTTGAAAGGTGGCTTCCAGCCTCTTGAAAGGAGGCTTCCGAGCCTCTTGAAAGGAGGCTTCCGAGCCTCTTGAAAGGAGGCTTCCGAGCCTCTTGAAAGGAGGCTTCCGAGCCTCTTGAAAGGAGGCTTATGAGCTCTTGAAAGGAGGCTTCCGAGCCTCTTGAAAGGAGGCTCTGAGCCTCTTGAAAGGAGGCTTCCGAGCCTCTTGAAAGGAGGCTTCCGAGCCTCTTGAAAGGAGGCTTCCTGAGCCTCTTGAAAGGAGGCCTGAGCCTCTTGAAAGGAGGCTTATGAACTTCTTGAAAGGAGGCTTCCGAGCCTCTTGAAAGGAGGCTTCCAGGCCTCACGAAAGGAGGCCTCCGAGGCCCTTGAAAGGAGGCTTCCAGAGCCTCTTGAAAGGAGGCTTCTGAGCCTCTTGAAAGGAGGCTTCTGAGCCTCTTGAAAGGAGGCTTCCTGAGCCTCTTGAAAGGAGGATTCTGAGCCTCTTGAAAGGAGACTTCCGAGCCTCTTGAAAAGAGACTTCCGAGCCTCTTGAAAGGAGGCTCTTGAAAGGAGGCTTCCGAGCCTCTTGAAAGGAGGCTTCCGAGCCTCTTGAAAGGAGGCTTCCGAGCCTCTTGAAAGGAGGCTTCCGAGCCTCTTGAAAGGAAGCTTCCAAGCCTCTTGAAAGGAAGCTTCCAAGCCTCTTGAAAGGAAGCTTCCAAGCCTCTTGAAAGGAGGCTTCCGAAACTCTTGCAACGAAGCTACTGAGCTACTGCTTTTGGTTGCTTTCATGTCTCCCAAATATAGGCTTCCGAACCTTAGAATACAAAATTTCAGTACAGATTATTTGTCCCATACAATGTGCCATCCTCAGCCGTGTGGTAAGACGCGCGGCTACAAAGCAAGACCATGCTGAGGGTGGCTGGGTTCGATTCCCGGTGCCGGTCTAGGCAATTTTCGGATTGGAAATTGTCTCGACTTCCTTGGGCATAAAAGTATCATCGTGCTAACCTCATGATATACGAATGCAAAAATGGTAACCTGGCTTAGAAACCTCGCAGTTAATAACTGTGGAAGTGCTTAATGAACACTAAGCTGCGAGGCGGCTCTGTCCCAGTGTGGGGATGTAATGCCAATAAGAAGAAGAAGAAGAATGTGCCATCCCTTCATACACGGACGGAGTGGGCAGGATTCAGAAGCCTTTGATTTACTAATCGTACATTGTTCATAGAATAAAAATTATTAAAAATTCACAATAAATTTTTATTGAAACTATAATACATCCGCCATTACGCTTTTGTGTCCGAGGTACCCCCTGGGACCAACAAAGGTACCCCCAGGGGTACATGTACCCCAGGTTGAGAACCGCTGTATTAGGAAAATGATTCTCATAAAAAGTTTTTTACTGACATCACTTCGGTTCATCGAGCTTAATATATTAGTTATATACTATGAAACTCTGGGTCTTCTTTTGGGCCACATGTTCCGTTTTGAGGTAAGACAGATGCATGCTTTAAAATAAAGCATGAGAGACAGGGAAAATTAATGCTTTATATCCTATTTTACCATCTGCCGGGCAGATTTAATCTTCAAAAGAAGGGGTCACAGAACCCTTGCTGGGGTCAAGGGACCCCTTGCTTGAACCAAGCAAAAGCCTGAATTGAAGAAAGAAATCATATCTTCTTTTACCTTCTTTCAGACGAATGAACCATTTTGAATAAAAGATCATATTTTCGTGTGCCTCAACGAGAGCAAATATATAATGAAAAAATCATCATATCCTCTCCAGCCAAATGCATTCATTGAAAGAAGGGCGGGATCATATCTACAATTGCATTAAGATAAGAAAATTATTTTGAGCTTTTAGTGGAATGTTATTCACCTGTCATAAGACGAGTTTAGACAATCCCATTGAATTCGACTTAATTGTATCTTGACAGATACGTATTTCGACTCGACTCTCTCGAGTCAAGTACGAGACACTGAAGACGGCCTTATCTTTGAGGTCGAAATACGTATCTGTCAAGATACAATTAAGTGGTGGAATTCAATGGGATTGTATAAACTCGTCTTATGACAGGTGAATTGCATTAAACCGAACAAATTCCTGAATTGGGAGAAGGAACTATAACCTTTCTCTTTCGCCAGGCAAATGCATCTTTTGAAAGATGGGATAATTTCGTCCATTTCCTTAAATCGAGCGAATTCCTGAAATCAAAATAAGGAACCAAATCTTCTCTTGCCTTAAGCCGAGCAAATGCCTGAATTGAAAGAAGAAGTCATATCATCTATTGTCTGCTGCCGGGAAAATGTAACCTTTGAAAGATGGAATCATATCTTCCTTTGCCATATGTTGGGAAAATGCATTCTTTGAAGAAAGCAGCAAATAATTTTTGACTTATACAGGTAAAACTTTACTTTCAAAACAATGCTTATGTCTCCTGTAGAATTTACTGTATTGAAATGTATTTCATTTTTGTGTAAAAAACTAGTTATTGATCGTAACAATTACAATATTTATATTTGAGTTTCATTTTTGTTACATGTCAATTACAATCTTGTTTCAGACCCACAGGCAAAAAGATGGGAAGTGGAAGAGTCAGATATACCAAAATTTTTACAAAGTTCACACTAGGCACTACTATTAAAAGCTGAAGCTGGTTGAAAAACGTTTTTCCTTAATTAGATAGGGAGCCCTACTACGATTCGTCATTGTAAAGTTCAAATTTTATTTTGAAATAAATGCACCTGACTTCGGCCTGACAAGTTTGCCAGAGAAATTTAATTGATTTAATTAATTGAACTTTTATAATAAAATCTTGAAAATATACGTAAGCATGGAATGCTTAATAAATCCCATAATGATTTTGAACTGTTTGTGAAAAGTTATAAATTTAAGCCTACACAAAACGATTTTTTTCGGCCTAATGTCCATCCAAACAACACATTTATTCTAAACCACTTCCTGAGACTTATGTACGACCAATCAAGTCGCATTTGAGTTGCTGCAACCAAATCTGAATAGATTGCGCTACTCGGGCAGTTCGGCAGTATGTTGCTTTGGGTAAAACATCCGATCTTTTCCCATTCAATTCGGCCAAATGGAGTTCGTGTTATTCGGTGAAATAATATTCGGTCAAATGCTTTTCGGCCGAGTGACTTTTGGCTAAACGACCCTTCCATAGCAGCACAATTCACTCTGATTCGATTGCAGTTAGTTCCCCGAAAAATGCCTTATAGACAAAGCAAAGCTTGCTGGCAATCAAGTAGCCAAATGTGTTCATTTTTGGCTCCTAAAATCTTAGTAGGGTCCTTCCGGTACATCCTTAATCGATATTCCTTGGTTGATGGCCGTTATGAAGAAGAGGACAACACCCTGGCGGATGGGTGAACCTGGCTGACATCACAGAACAGCGAAGCTACTAAACGGCGAAGCGTTTTACCTCGGTTCCCTTATGAAAATGTTCCATCGAAAACAGGAAAACTATCCTAAGAAAACTACGAAGCTCTTCGAACGGAATATATTCACCTGTGATAAGAGGATTTTAGTACTATTCCACCACTATGCAATATCCCCCAGCTAAGCAAATACTGCATTATTGTCTTAGCTGTACTGCCCATGATCGCATATTTGTAACATTTGCATTTTGGTTGATTTTGTAAACCGTTTGTCAACCCTCCCCACAAATCCAATCATTTCCTGCTTGCCACAGATAAGCAAGATAGTAAAGCCTATTTTACTGTTGTGGGATTAAATGCAGAAAATTGAGCTTTGTGAACGATTCACAGTCTTTTTACAAAATGAACAAAAATGCGAGTGTTACAAATATGCGATCATGGGCAGTGTAACGATTTTCATAATGCAACAGTTAAACAATATAGCTAACTAATGCCATCTTAAAATTATAGAAAATCTCAATCATATTGATAATATTCTCGAATCAGCATTCTGGTATAGACAGCGCGTGGAGACGCATAGTACATTGTAGGTTATAGTCCCACTAGGGCGTATTGCCTCGCCAAAATGTTAGATGTTTCATCAAATTTCGGAATTTCCTACATTCCTATCTATTATTTTATCACTTTTTTCACCTAGCCTACATACTTTTAAGTCCAATTTTGTTACGGCCATCTCAAACACGGTAAATATAAGGGAATACCCAAAAAGCGTTTTGCCTTGAAGGGGCGTTTTGGGGTTCTTCCTCTATAGTCTAAGCAGCTATAAACGAGGCAGTGGAAAGCAACGCCAGGACGCAGTCTGCGTTTTTTATGTTCATCAAAGTTATTTTTTTCTCGTCGAGATTTCTTAACAAATCTGCATATTTCTACCATTGTTAATTTTCAAAGACTCGTTATCGACTTCACGTACAGAAAAAAGTACAACTCATATCCTAATTTTTTTTTTACAGTTTATCGTGTTTCGATATTGTTGCAACAGTGGTGCTATTCAAGCAGAAAATCTGTACGCATCGAGGCAACAGCCATCACCACAATGTTTTACCCACCGGCCGTAATCCGCATCGAGCAACGGCGATTGACGCAACGGTTCATCAGTTAGGCTCAAACCACGACACGATGGCCAGGTTCGCATTTCACCCGGAGCGGTGTCTATACGGTCTATCAAACCATATCCCAATATAAACTACTCGCTCGACTTTATCGGACCCCTAATGTGCTCGTGGCGAGTAGCTTTTTGGGAGATACATTGCCGAAATGTGTATAAAGGCAATGATTGTTATTTTGAATTCTATTTAGATGTTTTTTCGTTAAGGGTATGCAGCCAAGATTTATTTTCAAAGCCAAAGAACACAATTGAAGGGTTTTTAGAAACTGGAAAATACTTGTTATGGTGAAAAAATAATGAAATAATGGTGAAATTGTTAATGAGAACCTTTACATACTTCTCATAAGACGAGTTGGTACAATTCCATTTAATTCCACCACTTTAATGTACCTTTGAAAGATACATATTTTGATCTCAACAGTAAGGTCGTCTTCAGTGTCTCCTACTTGACTCGACTTGCCGATCAACTGTTTGGTTGTTTTCAGAATAGTGCGAAAAGAAGCTACGCAGTTTCTCAAACAAATGATTCAATTATGGATTAAATTGATCAAAGGAAAACAAAATTTAAGAATTATATGTGAGAACCTAAAGTATTTAAAATGTCAAAAGAATTCCACCAAACGCGTAGAAATCACACGAATGATGATTCGCCACAAAAAAAGTCTGAAATAGGAATTAAATTTAAAATCAGTAAATTTTAGTACTACGCTGATACGTTTACTTTGGCCGCACCCTTCAATAGATATTCTAGTCTAAAATAAAGTTGGCAGTAGAAGGATGCAGTCATTAGTTGTTCAAAGACGTAATTAGGATCATCAAGGTGATATGATGGAACTGATAAGATTAAACAAAACATTTTTTTACAGCAATCACTCAATCTTCAGATCATAGTTGCTATAATCTTGCAGTATTATTTTTATTTCCATGATTTTTTCAGAAGTGAGCACGCATGTTAGCAAAAAAGAACTGATGAAATCGAGGCTGTATTTTTTTCGCGCTGATATAAATTGGAAAACAATGAAGGAATTTGGAACTGTTCCCCTACCTACTTAACAGTGTTTGAACCAAAATATATAAGGGCCAGTTTACAACTTGTTAGAAGTTTTATTGCGATGTTTGAACGGAAAATCATATGTGATGAAAATTGAATAGAACTAGAAATTTCTTTTTTTAAAACCTTACAAGAAACAAAACAATTCTTATGCAAAAACCTTCTATTAAAACGTTAAACTAACCTTCCCTTGGCCGCTCTTTTATCCCTCCTAGCCATGACCACGTTGCTATTCTGCTCGACTCATCAGAGAAGCATCAACATCGCATGTCCGATGTGCTTCGACAAAGCAGGACCAAGAGCGGAAACGATTGCATAAAAAAGCTAGCCAAAATGTTTGTTTATCCTTTTCCCCCGTATATAAGCGCTGTCTGACTGATGCTGTGCAGCATCCACTAGGACGGGACTGTGGAGTGTGTTGAAAGGCATGCTGGGACATCGTGGTGATGCGATGGCCGGGCTTGGCCAGACAAGTTGTGAAAATGGAAACACAATGCTCGTTTGTATACGTGTATTCAAACTCTGATTCTGTAGGCCGCCAAAACAGAGGGGTTGAACGGAACAGGATATGCTCTGCAACTGTGACTGACTATGCAAGTGCCTGAGCTTAGTCCAAGTTCAAACAAACTCCATTCAATGATGGTGGCGGTTGGTCAGAGCGAAAGAATGAACGCACGTACAGCGAACTTCAGACAAACCGGAATCAGATTTAGTTAACTAGAGCGCACCACGTGCGGCTAATGCGGCGGTTTATGATGGCGTTGATGATGATGATGAAAACAGGAGATAGTTAGTTGTCTCTTTCTTTGACTTCACTCCAGTGTTGTACGAAGGATGCATTCTGATGATCAATTTATGTAGACTTGTGCAGTACTTTAATGGAGCTGAAAACTTTGAACGTTTCAATCGACTCCAAAAACATTTTGAATGCAAATTTTTATTCCTTCTCAAAAAATGTTAAACAGTCAGGTAGAAAGGAATGGAATTTCTCTAAAAATCATATAAATAAAGAACCGATGATTTCAGAGAAAAGCCATTACAGCTCATGTTGACGGATGGTAACTTTAGAACGGAATTTTGTAGTAATTCCAAAAGAAATTCTATATGGATCTGTTTTTAATTTGTTTATTTGGTAGGCTAAGGCGTGTATAACACTTGACAGATAGAATAGTTATAATTACAGTATATATCATCTTTTTTTATCAGTTAGTGGAACATAGACCAACGTACTCGAGAGATTAGAGGGTTTACATTATTCTAGGACGGATAGGGTAAGGATTTGGATGTTTGGGTTTTCAGTAGATTATCCGGGACTTTGACGTCTCGTAGCCTAGCGTTATGCTCTAGTTATGGTATGGAGGGAGCATTCTCCGGATGGTTAGATTCTGTGGTGCGTAGAACAATAGGATAGAGACTAAAGAGGATAAGGATTTTTTTTATGAAAGTTTTGTGTCATTCGTTTCTTCGGAAGGTGGACCTTAAGCGATCTTCTTTAACATTTTGTTTCTAGAATTGACCTTTTAAGGCAAACCAATTATCTTAATGTATCGTCACATTTCAATTTTTCCAAAGAACCTGTTTGCCATATTAGGCATGGGTGATCAAGGCCATACGTCAACCGAGGACGTCATGAACACGGAGAAGTTACGAAAGAGAAAATATTAGGTATATTGACAGCGGATTGTACTGTTTCAAAATAAGATTTTGATTCAAACGTATCCGTAAAATTACTGTGATGTACAAAAAACTATTTTAAACTTCCTATCTTCCTAGGCTATCCAAACAATCCTTGAGTCCAGGACTAGAAATCTACAGCTGCAAAAAAGCTTTTTTTGTTACTCAAAGTTTATTTCAGTATTTAACCCTTGTTCATTACCTCTTACAGAAGGTGATAAAAGCATCAAAAGATGGTTCTGGGATATTCTGGGATATCTCTTATCCAAATAATTCTTGAGATCGGAGCTTGAGATGTACAGACGCTTAGATATGTATTCAATTATTACATTACATCTCCTGAGAGATCAACAGATATCGAAAAATCGTATTGAGATATTCTGCTTCATCTAAACTGTCCTTGAGTTCAGAACTTGAGATCTACAGCTGCAAGAAGAATGTTACAATATGCATTCAATTATATCCATTACACCTCTCGGAAGGTCAACAAATATCGTAAGATAGATATGAGATATTCTGGGCAATCCAAACTGTCCTTTAGTTCTGGACTTGAGATCTACAGCTGCCTAGGAGCTCTTTTCGACACTCAAAGCTTCAATATGCATTCAGTTATATCCATTAGGGTGCCAATGGAATGTATGGGAAACAAATGTCAAAAAACGACATTGCTCACAAGTTTCATTACCCCAAAATATGACCTCATGCAAAATTTGAGCTCAATCGGACATGATTTATGGGTGTCAAAAATTTATCAAATTTTTGAAAATTTTATCCTTGAAAAGGAAAAGTCGAAAATCGGATTTTTGGTTTTGATGCCAAATGATCCGAGGTAATTACAAAAAAAAAGAAAAAAAATCGATTTTTTTTCTCTTAAAACATATTTGGGAAACATGAACTTACGAATAACTTCACCATACGACGAAACTCGAAAATGTCATTTTCATTGGCTCCCTAATATCTATTACACCTTGTGGGAGGCCTACGGAAATCGTGAGATGTTTTTAGATATTCTGAGTCATCCAAACTATCCTTGATTTCGAGACTTGAAGTCTACAGCTGCGAATGTAGCTTTTTTTGTGACTCAAATTTTCTAAATGTATGTAACCATGTGCAGCACAGCTCCTTGATGGTAAATACACATCGTAGGATAGTTTTTATATTTTCTGTTTCCTCTAAACTTTTCAGGACTAAAGCTGATTTCAAGGCTTCTTCTGTTGTTCAAAGTTTCGATATGTATCCAAACATGTACGTTACATCTCCTGTAAGACCAAAAGACATTGTAACATAGTTTTCAAATATTCTGAATTCTTTAGTTCGGGACTTGCAATCAACAAGTGTGTGCGTTTTGCGCTACTCATAGTTTCGATACGTGTTAAACCATTGTCACTGCAACTCTTCGAAGTTATTATCCTTGTATATATCGGCTGATTGTTTGGATATACTGTAGTAGGTCACCAAAACTCGCCTTGAGTTCGGGACTTCAGATCTACTGCAACTAAAAAGCCTTTTTCGTCACATTTTTTTGTATGTATTCAACTGCTCATGGTAAATAACATTTCCTGGAAGGTTAACAGACATAGTTTGGGAATATTATAGTTCATTAAAACTGTCTTTTATCATAGAATCTACGATCTTAAAGCTTTCAAAGTAGCGTTTCTTCTCTCTCAATGTCGCGATATATGGTCAAACTTGTTCATCATATCTGCCACGTAAATGGTTTTTGTAAACAAGAGCTTCTCACGTCGCTAATGTATGTCCACCTACGCACTCCATCGCAATTTAATAAAAAAAAGGGGTTCGCTGCTTCCATCAGTGGCGTTGGATTGCGTGGGTGGGCTTAAATTAGCCCACCAGCGACGTGAGCAGCTCTTGTTTACACAAGCAGCTTCTCCCTTTAGAAATGTTCGTGCCGATATATTCAACTGTGATAATCAAATACATCTTGCAACTTTGAGAAAAAATGTTGGTGCCGATATATTGGAACTTTGAGTGACGGAAACCCCAAGTAACCATTAGCATTATATTTCGTCTTTTCAAAGTCAATATAAAGTTATATAAGTTAGGCTAAAAAAGCCATTATAAAGCATGTTTGCGTTGTGACAGCGTTTTACTCGCACTTAACTTGTAGATCGCAAGTTCTGGACTCAAGGACAGTTTGGATCAAGATGAATACACCACTAGGTGTTCCAATCTACCAAATTCACGATTCAGCCATCTTGGATTTTAGTATGGGAGAGCCAGCCGGTTTGTTAATGTTTTGCATTGAAAATGAATTTTTTACCCCCGCCTTCTTCTCGTCCATAAATTGGGAAGATTGAAACACCTAGCTGTGTATTCATCTTGGTTTGGATGATCTAGTAAACCCCGAAAAAAAAATTTCAACTTGGTTTGTCATTTCTCCATTATTACAAATGAAACATACCAATTTTACTAGGTAATACCGCTTAGAAAAATTTGGGCCTGAAAGGGTTGAATAAATTATAGGATTGATAAAGCGAATAAAAAAAAATGACGGGAAAGATAAATTCAATTTCGATATCAATGTATGCTGGTCACGTTGCAGTCGTGGGTAGCACAAATAGGAGAAATGGTCGAGGACAAACGAGAAAAGGTCGAAAGGACAAAAGATCGAAAGACAAAACGTCGAAAGACAAAAAGTCAAAGGGACAAAAGGTTGAAAGGACAAAACGTCGAACGGAACAAAAGGTCGAAGAAACAAAAGATCAATAACATTCCGAGTTTGCAAGTTGCCGCGATCAGCAGTATCAGCAGTATCAAAAGTGCAAGTAACGTAGACCAGTACCGCGTGCATTAGCCCACTCGGAATAAATTTTTGCTGACAACGGAAAAAGTATTACGTCCATAGACTGTACAAGTTAGGCCGGCATATAGAGGGCAACTCGATGCCCCCCACAGGCGGCCCCGATGGGGCCACCGATCCTTTACGGGGAAGCAATTTCCCAGCTTTGAACCAGAAAACAGTGACGGGGAGATTTATGATACTGAAAAGAACAGACGAAGGAGAAACGCTTGAAAAAGTTTCCCTGTTATAATCGAAAAAACAATCTCATATTGGTGCGCAAGTGAAGTTGAAAGCATAAGAAGAAACAGAGATGGCACGTGCCTAATCAAAACGAAAAATGACAAGCAAGCGGATGCGCTGCGTTAACGTGAAAGTGATCGAACATGGATCGTTGAACAAGAGTAAAGTCGTATTCTCGTATTATGATACGTATGTTATGGATGATGAAGAAATGCTCCTCTCCCTTCAAGATCTTAAAATTTCCAAAGTTGAACGGATTATTACGAAACGCGGAGGAATGATTAAAAACACCCGGTCGTTCATATTAACCCTCAACGAGTTGAATGTGCCGCCGTACATAAAGATCGGATTTCTACGTATCGCCACTCGGCCGTTCTACCCACGACCGACGCGATGCTTTAAATGCCTGCAGTATGGTCATATTAGCAAAACATGCAACGAAAACAAACGTTGTTTTAACTGTAGCGAAGTGTTCCACGGTGACGATTGTGACAGAGATACTAAGTGTTTGAATTGCATCGACCAAGAAGAAAAACAACACCGACCAAGCAGTTTCAAATGTCCAGTATGGCAAAAGAGAACAAAATCATACGGCTTAGGTGGACGAAAACCTTTCATTTCAGGAAGCCAAACAAAAGTTGAAAAATGCAGCCAAAAAAATCTTGAACAAAATTTTAGGACGAACTTAAAAAAAAAGGGAAGAGCGCTTCAAAAAGCTTTAAATGAACGAGACAAAAAAAAACAAAGAGCGACAAGATCAATATAAGCAATTAATTAACGAAATGAAAGCCCGGATGGAAAACATAACCAAGGAAATGAACCAAATTAAGACCAAATACCAAGCCGAAATACATAGAAATAATGAGTTAGTAAATCACATCAAAACTCAGGACCACACTATTCAAAAGCTGCAGAATAAACTAAACGTAATCGCCGCAAACCCCACTGATAAGAAAACTAGGAAAACTAAGCAATATGAAAATGTCATGGCCTCCCCGCCCAGGAAAAAAGGAATCAACCTTGAAAAAGGCGAATATAATAACCAAGATGACACCGACGACAATAGTGATATGGATGCCCAACAAATCTTCGATGATGATAATCTAAATAATCGGGGATCGAGCTCTAGAAATAGAGTAAGCAGCAAGTAACCGGATCAACTAACTCAACTATGGCAAACAGAACAAAAACAAACATAATCTCTTGGAACACCCAAGGACTTCGCACGAGTAGACAAGAATTGCAACTCATTATCAATAATTTGGAGCCATCAATCATTTGCCTACAAGAAACAATGTGTAAAACTGATAAAGTAGCAGAGATACGAGGATACAACGCTATACACCGACAACGCCAAACTTCAAACAGAGCAGCAGGAGGAATAATTACCGCAATAAAAAATGCTATAGACTACACCGAAATTCTATTAAATACTCAAATGGAAATTACAGCAGTCAAAGTCGAAAGCCCAATCAATGCAACGATTTTAAACATATACATACCGCCAAATGTAGTAATACCGAAAAATGAAATAACTGGAATATTGACACAAATACCGAAACCTTTCATCATGACAGGAGACATGAATGCACATCATCACCTCTGGGGCAGTGAATTTATAAACAACAGAGGAGAAATACTAGAAGAAATATTCAACGAAATGGACCTCATGGTATTAAATAATGGAGATTGTGCAAAAAAAGTTCACAAATTCATCGACCAAGCCGGTCTTACTAAGTACATCTAATGAAAAAAACGACAACTGTTGAAACATATGTTCACCAACTGTAGCACAACCAAACAATAACAGCCAACTAATAGTAACCACATACCTACCAAGTAAAGTAACAAACGAATGAAAAGAGGAGAACTTGAAGCAGATAGGAAACCAAAAGGATCCCGTTATAGAGAAACAGGAGATGCACAGCAAGCGCACGAACAGCGATGAAGAGGTACAGAAAGGAAGCGTACAATGCAGCAGTCCAGAACATATAAATGCAAAAGTGTTCAAATACCATATCACTCAATTTATTATATCTAAAATCTACAGACCTGAATAGCAATTGTTAAAGGTCTTAAATAAACAATAAAAACAAAAGATCAATTAGATCAAAAGGTCAAAAGGGACAAAAGGTCGAAATAGACATGAAAATGAAACGTAGAGAATCAATCTCGCACCAGATTTACCCTACACAACTGGCAAAATTCCGCTCTTTTATTTTTAACAATTTTTAATAATTCAATAAAATTCATTCAATGAGTACAATTAATAGATAGATGGCTAAGTTTTCTAAATGTCACTTCGTTCTCTCAAAATGGCGCACGCCACACATCATATACACCGTCGTATATTAAGGTTCCCCCAAACACACGCGACGAGACAATTGCGACGCAATTCTATCACCTGGCGACTGCGATTCTGTCGCTATTTGTATGGAAGCGCAAATGGAACATTGCCAGCATCCACCCAACGATAGAATCGCGGCGACTAGCTGTTGCCGTCGCGGCGATGAAATCGCTTAGGTCTGGGAGTGCCTTTACACACCGGTGTATTTTCAACGCACGCCTGCGTGGCTGCGGCATGCACTATTTTGACAGATCGAAGTGACATTTAGAAAACTTAGATATCTATTATCAGCACTCATAGAATGAATTTTATTTAATTGTTAAAAATAGTGTTAAATTTAGTTGATAAAAATAAAAGAGCATTTTTTTCGCCAACTGTATAGGACAACTCTGCCTCGCGCAATTCAAGTCAATAATCTTTTTGAAATCTTACAGAACTATCAAGATATTCATAATATCGTTTCATAGTAATTACTCCTTCTTTGAAAATTGCTCATTCTTCAACTTTGATTGATGAGATGAGATTTCTGCTTGAAATGAAATGCATTTCACAAATTCCTTTGGAATACACCCAACTTGTTATCAACTTGTTCTTTATCGATCGTTTGTCTCTTTCGACATTTTGTACCTTTCGACGTTTTGTCCATTTCAACCTTCTGTGTCTTTCGATCTTTTGCCCTTTCGACCTTTTGTCCCTTTCGACGCTTTGTCTTTTCGACCTTTTGTCCTTTCGACCATTTGTCATTTCGACATTTTGTCTTTCGACCTTTTGTCCTTTCGACCTTTTGTCTTTCGATCTTTTGTAATAGATTCAGGAGAAATACCGATACCGTGTAGGTACATTTTACATAATCATTTCTGAATATGAAAAATTTGAACTTCTTTTGACCTTCCGGACAGACACCAACCTTATATGGTGCTAATACGTTTCGATGTACCAATTTCTTTATAACTTTTAAACGCAACGTTCGATCGTTATCAAATTCAATAGTGATCAACTAGGCTTTGCCCCCTGTCGAATGAAACTTGTTGCGAGGAAATCGGTTGAGGATTACTATTAGAAAAGTTGTCTAATGTTTTTCCTAGCTTTTGTGCACACACATACACACATACATACATACGGACAGACAGACATGTTCTCAGTTTGTCGAGCTGAGTCGATTGATATATAACACTATGAGTCTCCGAGACATTTATAAAAAGTTCGTTTTCGTGGTGAAATGATAGCCTTTTGGTACAATTTTGTTGTACGAGAAAGGCAAAAACATCCCGGTGGCTGTTGAATATTCACTGTAAGTTGGTTCAACAACTGTTCATAAATTAAATAAAGAAGGTGAAATCTCTAAGAAATGTTATTATCTATATTTTGCTTTTGAAGCATTTTTTAACATCATTGTTAAAAATATTGTCTTAGTCATTGAGTACATAAAACTAAAAAAATTTAAATCTTGTTCATTCGAACTTTCGTTCCTTTTACCATTTATGTTTACAATCTTTCAGCAAAGGCCACGAATTTCACAAATTTCCCCTCTTTAAATATTTCATGGATGTGATTCCCGTGAGTTTTTTTCCATTCATATATATTTGTACACTTAGTAATCAGACCTATCAGGCAGTAAAGTAACTAAAATAATGACTAAGTGTATATATGGACTTGACTGTCCCACCAAGGAACATTCATGTGTAGGACATGTCCTACTTGCCCTATCCATTTCCGGAGCCACTGATGCTGGTTATTATTTTAATAAACTGAACTAACTATAACTATAATGAACTAATTATAACTTTGAAATAAACTCAACGTTCAACAAAATAGAACAAATAAATTCAGTAGGGTAGGGTGGCTCAAATTAATATGGGAAAAACTTTTTCATTGTTTTTATGGGCCACTCTCTTATTCGGTTTTATTTGATGCCCTGATGCTCTGGACAAAAATTCAGCCAAATCGGTCAACTTTTGGGCGGTGCTATACTCGTTGGAAGTTTATATGGAAAAATGTATGCAGAAACATCCAAAAACAGTAATTTGCAGTTGGACGGCACCATTTACGATCAAGAGCCTTGATAGTCATTCAGATCTTGAAGAATTTAATACAGAATGTTATGCAGAAAACTGCGAGAAGATTAGAGTTACCCCAGCTAAGTTATTAGCATTTCTCTCAAATGGGGTTTGAGCAAATTTCGTTTCTTTTACCTTTGAAAAGAAATAAATTCACCCCTACAACACTCCAGTAAAATGCTAATATCTTTTCCTAATAAACTCTAATCTTCTCGCGGTTTTCAGCATAACATTCTGTATTAAATTCTTCAAGATCTGAATGACTATCATGGCTCTTGATCGTAAATGGTGCCGTCCAACTGCAAATTATTGTTTTTGAATGTTTCTGCATACATTTTTTCCATATAAACTTTCAACGAGTTTAGCACCGCCCAAACGTTGACCGATTTGGCTGAAATTTTGTCCAGAGCATCAGGGCATCAAATAGAACCGAATAAGAGGGCGGCCCATCAAAAAAATTGAAATGGTGTTTTTTGATCCACCCTAATGATCAGGTGATAGCGTTTAGACTAACAGTGCATCGACTTTAATCCAGTACGAACATTCGGGGTTAGTTTATCCTATTTCGCATGACTCATTTTCAAAATATCAGGTAGCATTTCGAAGTGACTAAAACGAAAATAAACTTTGCATGAACCTAATGAAGAACAGCTTACAATTTCCCCACAACAATTAAAAATGAACCGCCATCAAAACAGAGCTTCCAGATTCCACCCCGTCGCAGGGCAAATGCATAACCGAGACCAAAACAAATCGTTTTACATTACCAAACAAAGTGGATCCGATTCCTCTGACGGAAAATCGCCCGAAGGTCATTATGATGAAATATTTTGTTCCATTCGTAGGGGAGATCGGTCCAAAATGCACTTAAGCTTTTTCGATGTTTTCGCCCATATAAACAAAAATATCAAAAATAACTATTTCAACGTATAGGTGCAAAATTTACAAACCCAGCTACATTTCACAATGATCTCCTAGTCAAAACAATAAGGTTTTCATGACTTTCTAACGCATTTAAAAAATGTTTTAAAAACAGGCCTGGGGCAAAACGCCCGAATGGTGGTCTAAAATGACTCAATTGCATGTAAAATGATGGTGAACGCATGGTTGTTTGTTTTTTCTTAATGGATTGAACTACAATCTTACGGATGTGGTGGAAAAATAGCAAATCGTTAAATTTGAGTAAATATGAAGGGATTTTGCTAATTTTTTCCAATGGAGCTCAATGATGGATAACTAATTATGAACTGTAATGGTAATATTCTTTCATAAATGTACTACAACAGATTATATGAGTGATTTTATGAGTGAGGCCATTTTGGCCCAGGGGTGCATTTTGGACCATTCTCCCCTACATTCATTTCTGCTGTTGTCGTTTTACTGTCGGGCTGAACCGCAGCCGAGAAGAGAGAACGGGCGAACGGATCCAGAACATTTATTTCCTCCAAGGGTTAACCGGTTATTTATTTTCAATTTGCCTGCCGCACAGATCAGTTGGTTTGTCACGAATAACGAGAACGATGTCCCCTGACAATTTCCTGTCCGGTAAACGGGGCTTGTATGTACCGTGTCGGTTACAGTTCTACATCAGAGAATTGCGTTGAACTGTTCATTGGAACGGTAGCATTTTGACTGATGATATGATTGTCCCTTCAGGTTCCAATTGAACATTGGCAACACAAATAACCAGGAAAAACATCAATTTAAGCCTAATAACGTACATGTTGTCAAAAGTATCGAACGCATTTTTGTATAATTTGGTTTCTAGACGCACCTTTTAGCGCTGAAATACGAAAAGCTCAAAGTTGATACATCCAACTATTTATTCAAATTTGTATATTCCCTTTCGATTCGAATTCCGAGCATGACTCTTAACACTATGAAACGGCTCAAAACTTAAACTTTCATCGGTTTTCTATATGGAAGCTTTAGATTGAAAACGAATTCAAGATCCTATAGAAAAAAAATACGCAAATTAATTATAGATGGTCGTTTTAAAGCGTATGTTCGAAATTTGAGTCAAAACGGTAAATAGTTTTATCCAGTAGCAAAACTACGTTAATTTTTCATAGACAACGAAAGCATCACTTGACATCACGTTCTCTGTTTTTTTTTTGTTCGTTATCCCATTTGTCTGATTGCCATCGCCGTCGTTCCACTATAGATTTGCATTATTTGTGTCGTTGCACTCAACATCCATTTGTAAACACATGTTGATGCTATATGTGCGGTACCTTCTGCTTCTGCTACCCTAGCCCGAAAAAGTATAACCCAAATCTGTTTAACGAAAATGCATGACACAAAATAAGTTGCATCACAACTATCTGGCTTTGTTCCTGGGTTTGACCCGGAAACCCAGACAAAAGCAGCATCATCAAGGAGATTTGCGATGTTTGCATGTGGCTATGATACTGAAAAGTTTCTCAACTGAAATTCGAATGCGATGGTATCCCGTCTCTTCCTCAACCGTCCAGAGGTAGCTAATGGATGCGGTTATGTTTGCCATTTTGTGTTGTAAAAAACTTTCCTACAAACAAGAGGAACCGGGGACATCCCTCCTCCATGGCCCGAGACAACGTTGAGTGATGTTTTGCGTAATTGATACTTACTGACGAATTGTTGCAGTGGAGTCCGAATCTGAACGAGTCCAACAACTTACTTGCAAACTCATTTGTACTCGTGAAAATTTATCGCCTCTCCCGCAGTCGCAGTTGTTGCCCGATGTTGAAAGTTGCGGACGTGGAGGCTGGCTGGTGGGCTTTAACAGCCAGAAAGCACTTTTTCGCCGGTTTAGCGAAACAAAATTGCGCTCACCGAAGGAGGGGACTGCTTGGACAGCGAAAAACTCCAACACCGACTGGAAAAAAATGCTTCTGCTTACGCACTCAGGGTCTAGCTAAACGAGAAAGTTTAAATTACTCTTTTATTACGTTTCATCGTAATAAATTTGTGCTTATTTCCATGAGTTTCATGCATTTTGCGGTAGACAGCGGGCGTGGATACTTGCGGAGGATTTAGATAAATAATTTCCTAGGCTTACAACGCTGACGATGTAAAAGTGCCTTCTTTGCATAAAAAATGTTGAAAACCGGTAGCCTGAATAATTGCGTGGAAAATATTCAATCAAATGTGAAACTAAAATAAGAGATCCTGGTTGACTGATAAAGAAGCACGTATGCTAATCTGTGCACATGGATTTTTGTGATAGAGATACCGTTTTGACTCAAATCCCGAACAAATTCCAAACAGTGGCGATTTAACACCCTAAACCAAAACTTTCATTGGTTATCAGTGTGGAGGATCAAGCAAGATTATTACAATCGAACTCAAGATCCTACGTATTTAATGACGCGGTTGATGGGTATATGAATCAAAATAAGATGCGCGGCTACAAAGCAAGACCATGGTGAAGGTGGCAGGGTTCGATTCCCGGTGCGGTCTAGGAAATTTTCGGGTTTGAAATTTTCTCGACTTCCCATCATCGACATTAATGGCAAAAGGCAAAAGTATCATTGCGTCAGCCTCATGAGCATGAGCAAGAGCATGATTGACCGCCCACGGTTGCTACTCCGTTATTGCCAGGTCAGCTGTAATTACACAGAGAACCAACAGATGAAGTTTGGGAAGTATCATTGCGTCAGCCTCATGATATAAGAAATCCAAAAATGATAACTTGGCTTAGAAACATTGCTGTGAATAACTGTGGAAAGTGCTTAATGAACCTAGACTGGCCCAGGAAACAAAAGTTGTCTAATCCCTCAGGGCACCCCCAGGATTGTGTCTTTGGGTGAGAAAATCAATCTCCGAAAATTTCAGCTCAATCGCTTGTTGCATAAGCTGGCGCATTTGATTTGAAGTTTGTATGGGATTTCAGCTAAAATGTAACTTTTATATAGGTTTCGGTTGATACGATTTGATCAATAAATCCAAAAATACACAATTCAGCTTCTAATAAATCAGACGAAAACTATATAAAAGTTCATTTAATCATCATACAATGTTCTGTGAAATTGTTCTGTAGCATACCAACTGCCCTTCTGAAATTCTGAGCTCAATCGAACGATCAGAACCAATTTTCAGATCGAATGAGTGCCGGAGGTGTATTTTCTTATATAATTTGGCTGAAATCCCCATACAAACTTCAAATCAATTGCGCCAGCTTATGCAACAAGCGATTGAGCTGAAATTTTCAGAGATCGATTTTCTCACCCAAAGACACAATTCTGGGGGTGCCCCGTGGAATTCGACAACAATTTTTCTCCCCATACTTATCTGGGCCAGTCTAATGAGTCTAATGAACACTAGATTATTATTATTATTATTATTATTTCAATAAACTCCCTAAACGCACCTTCTGACTGTCATTCCCGGAAGATGGCAGCTACACCCAGCCGGCGGTTGTTAGATTTTCTAACAATTCTGTATAAGAATCTACCAAAATCTGTATAAGATCTGGGCATATGCGAAATTGTTAGATTCTTATACAAAAATGTAAGCTATCAAACAAATATTGTAAGAAAAGCTTACAAAATTGTTAGATTCTTATACAATAGGGGAAGGTGGGTAGACTTGATCCCCGGAGAGACTTGATCACCCTCTGTTTTGTCGAGAACTAAAGTAGTTTTGTTCTAGCGTATTTTGTAGTATAGATCCTCTAGGCAAATTACCTTTATGTTGTGAATTATTTTTTGGATTGACAACCTTATTTATTCTGCAGGGCGGTTTGTATGTTTTGACCTTCCTAAAGTTTTTTTTATTGGCCACGCAAAATTTGAACAACTTTTCATAACAATGACCAAAGTCTTTCATTTTTTCACAGCAACAAGCCATAAATATGCTTATTGATCTGTACTGATAAAAATGTCAACATTTCATCAAAGTTTTAGGATATTTGGATTTGAAGTTATTGCCTCAATATGGGGACACTTGATCCCCCGTTAGTCACCCATACAAAAATTTGGCGAAAAAATTCAAAAAAATTAAAAACCGTTCTTAGGCTTCTAATTTTTTGTAGATTTGACGGATTTGATGAAGGGTTGGCAGGAAAAAATATTTATTGCGTAGATCTCATAGAAAGGGGATCAAGTCTACCCAAATTTTAAAATTGCATGTGCTGTCGAATTCAATAACAAAAATCGTTTATGTATACGCACAGCAATTCGATAATTCCGCGTATTTTGAACGGAAAATATTTAAAAAATCTGAGGGCACTTTTCTAATTTTATCAAAGCAAGTTCTTGGAGAGGGATAAATTTCCCCAGAATATTTTAAAAGTCGATTTTTGACAGCACTTCAAAAAATCGATTGTGGATTAATAACATCAACAATTTAAGGACTGTCTTACGTCAGTAAAGTTAAATACTATATTTCTAAGAGAGTCTGTGTGGAAATCGCGTATGTTTATTTATTTTTGGTTGTGATACATCGGAAATCAGAAAAGGGGATCAAGTCTACCCAGTCTCCCCTACTAGCAATTTCGTATATGCCCAGTTCTTATACAGGTGTTGGTAGATTACAGAATTGTTAGAAAATCTGACAACCGCCGGTTGGGTGTACTAAAAGCAATCCATTGTTTATTTTTCGCCCTTTACTAAATCAAAACCAACTATTTGACGAGTCAATGAAACAGCTCTCAAAATGATGTTTGGAAGAGTTTATTTTTTTAAGATTTGCATGGTCAAATAAGCATAATGATTATGAAAAATCCATGGAAGACCTGTTTGATTATTTGGAATTTGGTCGTATGAAATCGCTCCGCATTTCCCACCCATCGGGGCAAATAGAAAAGCGTGGTGCGGGGCAAGTTGAAACAAGGATTCAAAACGTCACCGTCGCAATTAAAGAATTTTTTTTTACGGAATTCAACATGGTCCGTAAATACATTCCGAGAACATGAATTTATAAAAAGGTCTAAACTTCTGAAAACTGCATTGTCTAGTTTTGAGATTCTTAATCTACTTTTCCTCGTAGACTGGCACTCAAAAAAATAAAACATAGATCATGTAAACATTTCGATAACTCCACCTTCCACTTCCCCAGTCCCCTCTTTCGTCAATCGAGCAGTTTATGAGAGACACGCTGGTTAATTAATGTGAATTTATGGCGAAGCCACAACCGAATTAATCAAGCGCACAATTCAAGTGAACAAACTAATGAACCATCTGGAAAGTAATACGAGTGGTCACCAGAAGGACGTAATCAATCTGATTAATTTTCAGCGTAGTGCGTTCCCTAGAATTTGGTCCCTGAAAATTACGTTTGTGACTTTGTTGTATACTGCCCTTATTCGCATGAGAGTCCCTTGTCAGTTTTCTCTGACTTCAGTTATCTTCCGTTGAATTTTTCAAACCTGTTTTACATGGAGAAATACAAGAAAATCTAAAGATTGATAAGTATATTCATTATTGCTATGGGAAAATTCTTCTTCTTCTTCTTCTTATTGGCATTACATCCCCACACTTGGGACAGAGCCGCCTCACAGCTTAGTGTTCATTAAGCACTTCCACAGTTATTAACTGCGAGGTTTCTAAGCCAAGTTACCATTTTGCATTCGTATATCATGAGGCTAACACGATGATACTTTTATGCCCAGGGAAGTCGAGACAATTTCCAATCCGAAAATTGCCTAGACCGGCACCGGGAATCGAACCCAGCCACCCTCAGCATGGTGTTGCTTTGTAGCCGCGCGTCTTACCGCACAACTAAGGAGGGCCGATGGGAAAATTAAATGGACCATATTCGAAATAATTTTTTGTGTAAAAGAGTATCAAAATCTGGAATGTGACTTTTTATGCGAGTGTAAAAACTTGCAGTTGGGTATGCCAAACAGCTCGACTGAAATGTATTTCTATATAAGACTTAATAGTAGATTTACAAATTTATATAACCTTACAAATTGGTCTTCTGTTGATTCGAAAGCAGCGCACTGAAAGGATTGGACACTTGTGTCGATTTTATACAATGTCTAGAATTAAGGTATTATTTTAGGAAAATCTTCATACAATAAGAAAACTTACAGTTCTATAAAATTATCGATTTCATTCGCGGTTTATGATCCATTTATTCGAACTTAATGTACCTAATACGACGAGCTTTAACTCACTAAAAATAAAAAACAGATATACAAAACGTGTGCACAGTGACTGACGTTTCATTATTATTTGGATTTTCGACATTTTGTCATCTCTATTTGTGCTTATTATGTAAAGGGTCTATCCTCGACACAACAGCGAGTGAATATCAAGATGAGACAACATAAATGGGACTTGATTTTCAAATTTCTAGAACAAAGCCCACTATTTTATTAAATTTTCTTTAACAGAAAAAAATTTTGAGCAAATTTCTAAAAGAAAATCAAAACCGTCAACATTTTCATGAAACACTTAGGCGAATACTGGCAGTATAGTCACCTTTACAACCTCGTGCATTTTGAGTCTCACTGAGTAAATATATTTTGTTTTTAATACGGCAAAATTAGGTTATGTCTGTATATTAGACCTCTTCATGTTTTCAAAAAGTATCGAACATTAAACCAGTCAGCCCAGAATCACAATTCTTATGCTAAAATAGCCCTAAAATGCACTTAAAAGCTCAAAAATTACTTCAACATGGTCGAAACGTTAACGGAATGAATCGCAATGTTCACAAGACTTTTAGATCACACCAAAAGCTTTCGTATAGAGGTTGTTGCGATAGTTTCCGGCGTTTACAGGGTGTCTGCAAATTATCCGTACAGCACCTGTCATAAGACGAGTTTAAACAATCCCATTGAATTCCACCACTTAATTGTATCTTGACAGATACGTATTTCGACCTCAACAGTAAGGCCGTCTTCAGTGTCTCGTACTTAAGTCGAGTCAAGTACGAGACACTGAAGACGGCCTTACTGTTGAGGTCGAAATACGTATCTGTCAAGATACAATTAATGGTGGAATTCAATGGGATTGTTTAAACTCGTCTTACAGGTGAAAACATTCCACTAAAAAGCTCAAAATAATTTTCATATCCGTACAGATTTTGATAGTTTGCTTCTACAAATCAAAAACAGACAATAATGGACTGAATCGGTAGCTATATGGGCATAACAACTCAGCAGGCTGTAACAGATGTATATTCTGAGAACACTGAGCGTCATTTCATGTATAAAAAAATCTTTGTGAATGCTTTTTTTCCGGTTTTCCGAACAAAAAAGAATTGCCTTCCTACTCACCCGATTTGGATTGAATTTATCATTCGGTATGGTCTATCTTGAAATCAACAGCCATCAAAACACCGAACATATTATCGAGACATTTGAAATCATGTCACAATCGTCAAAAATGTGTGAAAAGTATCTGTATAGAAACGTGCGGCCATCGTGAGTCCTATTATAACAACATGCAATGCATGCTGGTTCTTTAATTTATTCCAAAAAATATTTAAAAATCTGTCTTGTTGTACGGATAATTTGCAGACACCCTCTAGTTAGATTTTTTTTTTAAATTGAAAATAGCGGAAACCCACTAAATCGACTTGAGCCACCTCGAAATTTTATCCGAATTAGCTAAAAATTTGACAGAAGGCTTATTTTAGCATAAGAATTATGATTCTGGGCTGACTGGTTGAATTTTCGATACTTTTTGAACACATGAAGAGGTCTACTGTATATGTATACTGCAAACAGATTCAAAATTTATCAAAGGGTGATTTTTTACAGCACTTCAAAGTTCACCTTTGAAAAAAACGTTTCAACTTGCCCCGGTGTACCTTACCTTTAATTTATTATGCAACTTAGATTATTACGCTACTTGATCAGATCTCATGCTCCGTAATGGTGCCCTTTTCGCTATGAAGACTAGTAGCACAAAAAGTATTCACATCAGAAGCAAGAAAGGTTTCTTAAGGTAAAATGTTTAAAAAAATTGTCCCCACAACCGATAAAATTTTGGTGTCCATCCGGAAAAATCGAAGCTATCAAATTATTATCAGTGAAATTTTTACCTTGAATAATTTTATTCAATCGATATATAATAATAAAATATATAGAACATTCAGAACACTACATTAATATTGATTTAAATTGTTTTGGCATTAATTAAGTCATATTTGTAGCACATTGAACACAACATAACTATGCGTCAAATGCTTCGAATACGGTCATACACGATCTAACTGCCATAATGCTTTATTATGCCACAATTGTTCAAAGAATCATTAGAGATAAGAGGAATGCAAAAATGAACCATTTTGCCAAAACTGCGATGTCGGGCATCGACCCAGTAGCTGGCAATGGGCACACTGTTCCTTTAGTGGCGGTAAAAATTAATTTTGGTTCCCATAGTGGTGCTATTCATTGATTTCTTATGAGACTCTTGGTACAGTTGGGGGAAGGGTCATTTGACCGAAACCCATTCGGCCGAAAGCCATTTGGCCGAAAGGGTCATTTGGCCGAACGGGTCGTTTAGCCGAAAGGGTCGTTTGGCCGAAAAGGTCATTTGGCCGAAAAGGTCGTTTGGCCGAAAGGGTCGTTTGACCGAAAGGGTATTTTGGCCGAAAAGGTCAATGGCCGAAAAGGTGCCACTAGACCGAACAAACCATTGGCCGAAAGGGTCATTTGACCCAACGGTTCATTTGGCCGAAAGGTTCGATTGACCGTAAGGGTCGTTTGAGCGAAAGGAACGTTTAGCCGAATAGGTCATTTGGCCGAAAGGGTCGTTTTACCGAAAAGGTCATTTGGCCGAAAGGGTCGTTTGACCGAAATGGTCGATTGACCGAAATGGTTCTTTGGCCGAAAGGGTCATTTGGCCGAAAGGTTCTATTGGACGTAAGGGTCGTTTGGCCGATAGGGACGTTTGGCCGAAAGGGACGTTTGGCCGGAAGGGCCATTTGGCCGAACGGGTAATTTGGCCGAAAGGTTAGATTGGCCGTAAGGGTCATTTGGCCGAAAAGGTAATTTGGCCGAAAGGCCCATTTGGCCGAAAGGGTCATTTGGTCGAAAGGGTCATTTGGTCCAAAGGAACGTTTGGCCGAAAGGATCCTTTGGCCGAAAGGGCCATTTAGCCTTATAGGTCATTTGAAAAGTGAGAAATTATTCGGCCAAATAACTTTCGGCCTAGTGGCAGTCGGCCAAATGGCATTCGGCCAAACGGGCTTTCCTCAATAAGTTGCATTTAACAGATTATTTAAAGCACGATTCATCAACTGAAACTATCATAAAGTTCATATTTATAGAAAATCTCATTAAAACCCCACTACCTCCACTAAGGGTACGGTTACCCTACCTAGCAGTGATTCGCAAAAAAATCTATCTTAACGTTCCGCACGCTGAAGTAAAAACAGAATCGATTCTAGCAATGGAACATACGCTAAAGCTGCTGCACCTGCTGAATAAATTTCAAATCACGCAACTTCAATAGGAACTGCAGCGGAAACAATCTGTGGAAGACAAACTAGACGAGATTATACAGTAACATAAGAAGAAGGGAGAACGAATTAGCGAACAGCTAGACGTCATCCGGAAAAAAAATTCAACATAGATATATATAAATAGATACACAAATTCAAAATATAGGGGAGGAGAAGACCGCCAGCTGTCATCGAGAGAAAAAGTAGACATATTGGGATTTCACACGGTGTGGTATAGGAAATTAGGTATATTGCCTTTCTCATACTCTAAGTATTTTTGTTATAAACCAAAATTAAGGATGCTTTTCAAAAAAATCTTGGTGGTTAAAAGCACACAAAATCGACATGATATCTCGATTTTTGTAGATGGCTGTATTCAATTTGCCAACAGGTGTCGAAGCGGTTCGAAGTGGTTCAAAAAATTGAAATTGGGACGAGACTTCATTCGAACCATGTGTCGTCTAATGTCCAATCACTACTCTTTAAATGCACATCTTTTTCGAGTGGGGCTCTCAGAAGGCAATCTCTGTGTTTGCGGCATTGGAGCATTGTGGAGCATTGTGGCCCCAGATCCGCGCTAACTGAACATCTTCGGGTTCGAGGAAAGCAGCCAAAGCCTATTAGGGAAGTGTTGGCGGGTCTTGATCTCGAATACATGTCCCTTGTCCACCAATTTTTGAAAGTTGCTGATGTTAGATTATAATTGTCGTCCATCCATCCCTTTGCTGTCGTAATTCCTTAAGAATGTCTTCCTCTTGTTGTACATCTCAATATCCGTCGTTAATCCCTCCCGTATGTCTTCTTCTCATCGTTGTCTCCCAGAAAAAAAGTTTGTCTCGTTACAGATGTGAAACATTGCCAAGGATTTCAACTGTGTAAACATCAGCATTGTAATTAATTAAGCACCCTAAATAAAAAATAGAACGTGATGTATTTTTTCTGAATATTTGGCGTCAAATTTAAGAAATATTTAGCTTCTATTTTGGGTCATAGAAATTGGTCTGCAAAAATTGACCATCTTTAGGGTGCCTTTTTCTGATAAATCACCTAGTAAAAAACGTAAGGGAAGAAGCCCCAAAACGCCCCGAGGCAAAACGCCTTTTGTGGTTTCCCTCATATTTACCGTCATTAAGATGGCCGTAACAAAACTAGATCTAAAATTATGTAGGTTAGGCGAAAAAAGTTTCAAAATAGAAAATTTCCACATTTTGATGAAACATCTAACATTTTGGCGAGGCAAAACGCCCTAGTGGCACTAACTACAAAGTTCTTGCGTCTCCACGCACTATCCATACCAGAATGCGTCGGCGGGTGCTTTGTTCCCTAGGAGCTGCCAGCTAAAGGCGTTTTGCCTCATGAGTTTTCCGGCTACAGAATATCACCACTTTTTGAAATGTGAATATTATCAATATGATTGAGATTTTTGGCAATTTTGAGTGGCATCAACTAGCTATCTTGTTTAACTGTTGCATTATGTAAAAATGCCCATGAATAGCGTTACTAATGAGACAATAAAGCAGTGTTTGCTTAGCTAGGGGATATTGCCCCCCTTCCCCTAGAGCTATTTGATCAGTTTAATTTTCATTGGAAGTGTATAGGAATGTTAGTGTTGTCGTCATAAGCCAACATTGATTGAATAAAGCAAAAAACATGATAAATAAGTGTGGAATGAATTTAGAGTGGATAATAATGAGAAATATGAAGAAAACACAAAACCGAGTGAAGGAAAACATCCTAAAACATGACTTACATATATTCCATAAAATCTTCAAAGCTCGACACTAGATAAAAGTAGACAAGATAAGTATACGTAGCCAATCAAAATTTGAAAAAAAAAAAAAAAAAAGTGTAACTGCTGCCGACGTCCATACGTCTGTGCAGTGGACGTCCGCACGTCC
Source organism: Armigeres subalbatus (assembly GCF_024139115.2). Classification (NCBI taxonomy): domain Eukaryota; kingdom Metazoa; phylum Arthropoda; class Insecta; order Diptera; family Culicidae; genus Armigeres; species Armigeres subalbatus. The sequence continues at coordinate 7,574,676 of NC_085140.1, read as the reverse complement.
CAAACTAGCTCTCCAAGCTTGAGATGCTCAGGGTTCACCATCTACCTGCCTGTGGGACATTACGACAAGAAATCTGGAGAAAGGTGGACTGAACAACAACGTAATCGACGCAATTGCATGCAAATAGGGATAGCCTATTAAAGTAATTAACACTATAAATACCTTGTTACTTATATTTTATTTTTTTCATTTTAAGGGGATGGGTTAGTAGTTAGGAATAGGGTATGGGTGCGGCCGTTGACGAAGTTGGGGTCCGTGGTTGGCATGCGCATGTAGTGGGACATACCTGTGGTACTCTACGGTACCGGCAACGGGGTTCGCCGAGATCCACTCTCGACTAGTCGAAGTTAACTGCCGAAGTGAAGGTTGGCCACGGAGAAGTTCGTTCTGATCCCGGCTCCGTCGAGGCTTGAATTGCATTTTCGTCGGGCTTGATAGCGGTTCCGCGGGTGGATAGCTGGCTAGGATCATAGAGTAATCCCAATCCAACACCTGGTCTTCTTCTTCTTCTTCTTCTTCTTCTTCTTCTTCTTCTTCTTCTTCTTCTTCTTCTTCTTCTTCTTCTTCTTCTTCTTCTTCTTCTTCTTCTTCTTCTTCTTATTGGCATTACATCCCCACACTGGTACAGAGCCGCCTCGCAGCTTAGTGTTCATTAAGCACTTCCACAGTTATAAGGAGGGCAACTACACCTTCCAAATGCTCTCAAGGAGTTCTCAGATTTTCATTGAAAGACCTTACTGTCGTGTCCTTAGCCGTCTCCAACTGCTGCTCGATTCGTAGCAGCTCCGAAGCACTACTGCTTCCCGCGAAATACATCACAAAACTGAATGCTCACTTCATTCAACTGTCACCTCTCGCATCTAGTACTCATGACTATATGCCTTTTTATTCAGTCAATATATTTACTCATACCCCTCTCAATCCCTACAGACACGTGGGCGGTGAATCAAACTGACGGAGCTTTTCACGAACGAAAGGAAAAGGGATGTTGGCCACGAAGACGTTTCTTCTGAGGAGACCGGTGAGGCTTTTTCCCGGCTCCGCGGGTGGAGGATAGTTGGTTAGACTGCCGGTGTTGTACACGAGGAAGGTGGTCTAATCCCAAGCAACCAAAAGTACGGATAAGATTGTATGTTTTGGCTTAATTAGCTTGTATTCTAAGTAATTTTTTGTATGGCTAGAACGCAAAAGTAAACTTTGAAGTTCTGTTAAGGTGTTTGTAACTCGATGTAAACCAAAAGTGAACTTAATGGTTCGGTTTGGAACAAATTTAAGTAAAATGTGAACTTTTGGTTGCTTCGGATCCGTCGTCGCTTCTTCCCATATACACGAACTGGAAGCTGGCGAGACTGCAGCGTTGGACAACTGACCGACAGTTGGATATTCGTCGAGGCTTCTTCTCGGCTCCGCCGTGGTGGCAGCCAGGCAGGCTGTAGAGTTCTGGTCACGAGATGGCAAGCAAGACTGATGATTTTCCGGTGAACTTCCGCACCGCTTGGCACTTTCTTGGGTCGCTCGGAAAATGGGAAACTCTTGAAAAGAGTACTGCTACCATAGAAGAACGGCCACGGAAAACTGTCCACTTGTCGACTTTCAAATATTTTCGGTCGTTATTAACCTTCCGCGTGTGTTTCTCTTCGCTAATCCGATTACGATCCTACGTGCACGGCTATTCCTAAACGACCCCCTCTCAATCGACAATCTCCTTTTCATCTCCCCATCTTCGTTCATTCGGCTGCGGATATTAGGGTATAATGACCTATAGTGGACCCCTTTCCAATAGTGGACCCTCTTGATATGATTTCACGATTACTCAACTACTATCATGGTTTTTGTGGTATGGTTCGTCCTGTTCATTCTTTTCATGTTTATTAACAGTCATTCACACCAAATTTCGTTATTTCATATTAATAGTTCTTAAACATGAAGTTATACAATACTGACCTTATTTTGAGGTGATTCACTATCGTTTTCTTAGTAGAACATGTTTAAACTTTTTCATTTTAAATATAATTTTATACATGCTTCGATCAATCAATATGTCCAAAACGAAGGAAAATAGAAAAAAATGAATGCGTACAGTATAAATAACCATATAAATCCTGATATTGAGCAATTTATTAATCTGTCCATTATTGGAATATAAAATCGATGTTTTTCCTATTATGGACATTCCTAATGTCACTGAGGTAAAAGTAAACACAAAGCTCAAAACAAAAATCAAACTTTTGTGTTGCTCGGTAATTTGGATTTTTCAAAAGTGTGTGGACATGGGAAAACCAGCACTTAAGGGGTATACCGAGTCGGACATTACGAAGTGCCTGCAAGAGATCCAGAATAATGTCTCGACCAAGACAGCCTGTAAGCGGTACAATGTTCCTCGCTCAACAATTAAGTTCCGGCAAAGTAAATGGTCCGGAAAAGTGCGGAAAGTACCACCGACAGTTCTCACGGATGATGAAGAAACCGAAATAGTATGGTGGATTATGAGAATGGCACGGATAGGTTTTCCGCGGTTTTCCTATCACGAAAGAACGCTTGGTTTTGACTGTTTCGGAATTCCTTACCGAAAACCCTCGTGTAAGCAACATCAAGATGAAAGCTGGTAAGCATTATCTATTCGTCTTCATTATATAAATATAAAGTTTAACTCCCCATCATTATTTTAGGATATAAATGGTGCAGAGGGTTTTTGAAACGCCACCCGGAAATCTCGATTCGGAAACCTGAAAAAGTATCGTCGGCTGCTGCTATTGTAACTGAAGAGAATATCCGGAATTGGTTCAGATCAGTTCACGAATTGCTCGTTGAGGATGGTCATAGTGATATTTTGCGGGATCCACGACGCGTTTTCAACGGTGACGAAATAGGATTTTCTCTTGATCCTGTGACGAAGGCTGTGCTCATAGCGAAAGCTTCGAAAAATGCGTATCTCATCGACACTGGATCAAAGAAAAACATCACAGTTTTAAATTCGTATGGTGCAGCAGGAGTAGCTGTTCCTCCTTGTGTCATACTACCTTATCAGCGAATTCCTACCGAAGTTTCGCGGAGTTTTCCTGCCGATTGGGGAGTCGGAAAATCTGACAGCGGATGGATGACCAAAGATACGTTTATGTCCTACATTCGAAATGTATTATTTCCGTTTCTTGTCAAAAAGAAAGTAACATTGCCGATCATCTATTTCATTGACGGGCATAAAAGCCATACCGCGTATGAAACGGCCAAAGAGTGTATTGAACTTGGAATCATCCTAATATGTCTCTATGCAAACAGTACCCATATCATTCAACCAGCGGACGTTGCTATTTTTCGTTCCCTGAAGACTGGTTGGACCACGGAAGTGAGGAATTGGCAATCCAAAAATCCCGGTAATATATTGCATCCCTTACTCTGATGTTTATGCCACCAAGAATTGAACATATACAACATTTTTCTCAATAGGTAAAGTTATACGAATGGACGAATTTGGTGGAATTTTACAACAGGCAATCTCTGCATCGTTCAAACCGAAAACTGTAATAAATGGATTCAGAGTTTGCGGACTTTTCCCGTTCGATGAGAACGCTGTCGACTATTCGAAGTGTATAGCAGGAAAGAGAGATCCGGAAACTGAAATACCTTCAGAATCTGATGAAACTATTTCTGTTTCGCGTAATTTGCTCGAGGAAATAATTCAAGAAACTAGTCCAGCGCAAGCTGCTCTTTATTGCGCGAAGGATTTGAATTATTTTGAAGAAGGACCGGAAAGAATAGTTTGTAAACTGTATAAGGCAATTCTCAATCCTCTCGATCAACGTGCGTTCAGCAATGAAACAGGCGATCTTCTTAATCTTAATGAGGTTTCCGACGAACTCGATAAGAACGTTCTCAGCTATCAAGAACTGGATCAAGATATGGTTGCAAAGGAACATTTCCTTAGCATTGTTATGAGCTCACCGGTGTAGATTTCGAGCAGGAGCTATCTCAAAATAAAACGAATAATACAGTGTTGGAAACTGGTTAGGCTTCATTCAATATATGCCTAATGAGTTAAAATCTTGGTTAAACGATAACGTTCACCATTACAGTACGGTCGTCGACATTTGTTCATCTTTTGGTAGTATTTACCAGCATGAGCTGGTGGAATCACAGATCAATGTACCAATTGAATTCGTAAATCTCACATCGAATGCGTCTTTTGGTGACGATGACAACTTGGATACTCCGGAGGCGCTACGTATGGACAATCCGTTGTCGTCGACAAATAGTAGTGGATCCGAACATGACGATGACAAGACCATCAGAAGCTACTTAACTGAACCAACTACACCAAAGAGGGAGAACAGAAATTTCAATAGAGGGAAGAGTTCACTCGTTCTTACATCTCGCAAGCATATGGAACCAGATAAGAGAACAAGAGAAGGAGAACACAAAGATAAAAAAATTAACAAAGCGTACGAAAAACACCAAAACGAGCCAAACAAGCGGAGGAGTAACAGATTGAAATGACAAGAAAAGCCACAGAGCGACTGGAGCACTTGAAAATGGTTTGAAAGAGATGAATCATAATATTAATTGAGTGTTTAACTAAGCCACCTGAATTACTGGATTGGAATATTTAAAATAATGTGTCATGCATTTTGTAACATATACGAACTGAATAAACTTGGATTTAATGCGTTTTATTTTCAATATTTGCTTCCTCAAAGTCGATTAGAGAACTATCCGACCATTTTAAAGAATATACAAAAATTTTACACTTTTATACTCCAAAGGTGAATGTGTAAGTGTGTGTCCATTGAATGTAGAGTGGAATTTACCTTGTCGAAATATACAGCTCAAGGATTGAGATGAAAAATGTTTAGACCGATTTTTGTTTTGAACCCAAATCTCAAGGTAATGATGATAGATTCAATATTTTTTGTGAGGCACATGCGGATTTGTAGATGTCCCGTTAGGCCCCAGATTATTCCCATTTTTGCTCTTTCATATCTGGACCTGGTCCTGATACAGTCGATGAAATCGTGTGTTGGTGTTTTTCTTATAATTTGATCTTGAATTTGATCCACCCATGTCCATTACTGGACCCGGGTCCATTAAACGTATAGTCGACAGGGGTCGACAAAAGAAAAAGGGTCTACTATAGGAATTTTCCGATAAATTTTAAAATCTACTTTTCTTGACTATTTTATTTAAAAACCGATCATTATTTTAAGCAGTATCAATGCATACGCCTTTAAATAAGAATATCATTCAATGAAATAGTAAATTATCAAATCATAACTAACTACATTACTTAAAACATTTATTTTCGTTACTATGGGGTCCACTATTGGTCGTTTTACCCTACGTTGCCTTTTCGTTCGTTTCGCTCCATGAGTGAAAATCAGGGAAGGGGATAGGACGCTGAGTACACTCTTATAAAAAAAACGGAAAAATGATAATATTGTTCTCTATGAACTATATGCAAGTGTGTCGATTTGTACGTTGTTACCACATACGGTAACAAAAGTTCGAAATATTAAAAAATACCAAGTGTGCTTATAATTTCTGGAACAGTCTAAATGTCTCGTGGAGCTTACTCAAGCAGTACGTTCGATTAGGAAAGTGCAAACGATTTGGGGGTGATAAATTTCTTTAAAAAAGCTTCTGTGATGCATTTCAACTTGTTTTACAATGAGCTGTATGAAAAAAATGGTCCCCAACGGGAAATGAGCGAGAACGAAGCGTTTTATCTTGGCCTCTCGGTGGGGGTTCAAATCTGTTTTTTTCGAACCTGTACATACAAGTGCGATAATTTTTTTTTCATGACTTGTTATAATTCTAAGAGATTTTTGCCTCTCTTTTATCATTGTTCGTTATCCATTAAAAGCGTTTTCGGCAAACCTTGATACTGAATACGTTGTCTTGTTCAGCTCGATAAATGCCGAGTTCCAGAGATTCATCACCACCAGATTTTCAACACTTGAGAGTATCAGAGTCCCACCGGACAGAAAAGGTATACCCGATGATCCAAAATCTTCTGGGTACTTTTTATATTGCAGCAACAAATGTGAGATTTTTTTAAACATGCAATTTCAGTTTTGAGAAATATTCAATTAATATCATAAACAAATATTTAATGAAAAATGTTCAGTGAACTTTCAAAAATACATTTCGCTGTCCTCATCAAGCTCTCAATTGGTCAATATCTGCATTGTCACTTCCCTGCACCCTGCACAAATAAGCGCCGCAAGTATGAAAGGTGCGATTGCTTCATTGTTACCCTTGCAAGCTCGGAATGATTGCTGATGATTTGCACCAGCCGGTCGGCAATAGTGCGATCAATGCTGACCATTGGGAAAATATAAAATTGTACGACAAACTCGGAACGAGCACCATTACCATTGTATATGAGGAGGAGGGGAATCAGTGTTAATATAAATTAAAGCAAATTGTTTCCCTCGCAGCAATTTGTGTCAATTGATGTTGCTCCAATCCAGTCATGCGATTCCATTGAAGAATTCCCGCGTCATATGTACGTACCCATGTGAGATGAGTTGGGGCAAAATGGGTACCCTAAGGAATGAACGATGTGTATGCTCGAATGTTGTCATTATCATTAATGTTTAATGCATTAAAATTAATCTCTTTAGTTTCTCAACATGCTTTAACGATACTGATTTCCTTAATTTGGCTTTATTGCCGTAAATTGACCAAGAATGTACTGTAAATGTTGAACTTTAATCTTCTGGCATTCATGCGATAATAGTTACAGTGGATTGACTTCGTTACTTATCTAGAAATAGATTCTATGTATATCTCGCTCCCAAACAGTACTAAAGATGCTTTCGTTTAAATGTAAATTTCAAAATCTGGCAGAATTTATCCTCGGGTGTTTGTAATAGATATGTGTATTGCATTCATATTTTTGACACTCCACTTGATTTTTACGTCTCTTTTAGAGGGTCTCAGAGGTATTTTCTTAATACAATTCCTACGGAACGACGTCATAGCAGTTGGTTTTGATTCATGGCAAGTGAATCTTCACTCTCGGCTTTAAGTTGCCCGAATTTTTTATTTGTTTCGAATTGTGTCCAATGGCTAGAACTATGGATTAATAGAAACCCCGTTTTGCTCTATTGGTCCCCACGTATCTGACCAACTCGAATATATTTCCCATTCTCTGGAAGGCAATCATTCGTCGCACCCGGTGTTGTTCGTACGTAGGGAGAGGAATTCGAATGACCCAGCAACAGAATGCCTTCCGTCGAGTTCTTTCATAGCGCAATTGCAGCAATATTTCGATGTTTCGGAAATATACAACCATGCCGCCGTTTCAGAAGCCGGAAACAAAAGAAAAATAATTAATTTCAATGACGGATCGCATCACCCTCTGGTGGTCAGTACAAAAGCATTTCATGGATGCTGAAGTGATAGCCAGCATCAATAAGGATAACGCTGTGTGCTGAATAGGATTGTGTTTTTTATTCAAACTACTCTTGCATTCAAACAATGAATCCTTTTGATCTTGGTTAATAAAGGGGTTTACCTTCAGATTTATCTCTTCTTTGAAAAATGTGAGCTTACCTGTAAATAGAGAAGAAAAAATGAAGCTCGATTATTCAATTTGAATGCAAAGCGATTATTTTTTTATCATTTAATACATTATATACTATTTTGCAAAAATCTGTGCTTTCTAAATAGGTGTATCCAAACGGATATGATTCTAAACATTCATTGCACAAATTTGCTAAACACTCACGTTCCATCCGCAATCAGACAAAATGCAGACCGGCCTCTATGCTTCGACATACTAATGCTGCTTTCCGCAATTTCTATTCAATTCTTCATAAGTACCGATCCAACAGCGGAGCAGCAGTATGAAAAACACACAAACAAATAATGGCGTGCATTGATTGATGCTAATCCAACTTGATTGAAAATTATCCCTTCCTCATTCCTGGATCGCATGCATATCAGCAACACTAATCTGAGGCGTTGGCCGTTTATTCTGTTCTACATTTCGATAAAATGGGCAAACATTCTTTTGTATAAAATAAGTTGATTTTAAGTTTCTCTGTTTAAATTGCCTCTATGATATGGACACTGCTCTGGAACACTCAGAGCCACCAAACAGCATCCAATCGATTGTTCGAATCCTGCGAGAACATTTCACTTATGCAAACAATGTACACTTGATGATTTATCACAGTTTTCTTTTCAGAAACTTTCATTTGAGTGCTGATGATCAGCAAAACCGCAATAAACTTCACGTTGAGCCTCAATTTTTTGCAGTAACCACGTCGATGACCCCGCTCTCTGTGGAATCTTGATCAAAATGGCTGACGCACGCAAGAAAGCGCAAATCGGTTCTTTTCAGGATCATTGTATTTTAAATTGATTAGCATTGGATTCGGATTGGGTTTAGATTGGATTTGAATTGGATTTGAATTTTGTTTCGATTGGATTTGATTTTGATTCAGATTAGATTTGAATTTTGTTTGTTTGTTGAATTTGATTTGGATTTTTACAAGAAATGAGTTGGATTTGGGATGGATTTGGATTGAATACAAATATGATTTGATTCAGATTTAGATAGAATTTGAATTGAATTTGGATTGAATTTGAATTAGATTTATATCAGATTTGAATGATTTGAATTATATTTGAATTGGACTTAGATATGCTTTCAATTTGGATTGGATTTTGTTGAATTTGTATTTGATTTGGATTAGGATTGAGTTTGGATTGGATTCAGATTGGATTTGGATTATAGGGTCTGTTCAAATATTACGTAACGCGAAAAACGTTGTTTTTAGGAACCCCCCACCCCCTCGTAACGATCTGTAACAAAATTTAGAACTAACCCCACCCCTATGCGTAACGCGTAACAAATACATTTTTTTTTTGAAAAATCTTTTTTTTGGTAGAATTTGAACCACGATACAATAAATTATTATTTTTTGTGTATTTTATGCTATTTTGACGACAATAACTATTTTTTGAAAAATTTAAATATTTTTTCTCAATTGTTACGCGTAACAATTTCTCGAAGGACCCCCACCCCCTATATTTTGCGTAACAAATCGTAACAAAAATAAAACAACCCCCCACCCCCTATTGCGTTACGTAATATTTGAACAGACCCATATTTGAATTGGATTTTTGTTGAATTTTATTTACAGTGAACTCTCCCTAACTCGATGTTCTGTAACTCGATATTTTCCCTTACTAGATGAAATTCAAAGTCCCTTGAATCTAGCACACTGCGTTCCCCCCGTAAGTCGATATCTCCCTTGCTCGATATTCTATAAGTCGAAGTAATTTTCCAAAGCATTTTAACCTTGCTAACTCGATGTTGTCAGAAACAGTTACACGATATAGTTAGAAGTTAGAAGTGAATAGTGATAAGCGAGAAGTGAAAAGTAAGAAGCGAGAAGCGAGAAGTGAGAAATTCGAAATGAGAAGCGAAAAGTGAGAAGTATGAAGTAAGCAGTGAGTAGTGGGAAGTTAGTAATAAGTGAAAAATTCGAAGTGAGAAGTGAGTAGTGAGAAGTGAAAATTAATAAGTGAAAAATAAAAAGAAGTGAAAAGTAAGAATTGAAAAGTGATAAGTGAGAAATGAGAAGTGAAAAGTGAGGTATAAGAAATTATAAGTGAAAAGTGAAAAGTATAAAATTAAAAGTGAGAAATAAATACAGAGAAGTGAAAAATTCTGAATGTGAAGTGAAAAGTGAGAAGTGACCTATGTGAAGTGAGAAACGTAGAATAAGAAGTGAGAAGTGAGCGGTGGGATGTGAAAAATGAGAAGTGAGGAGTAAGAAGAGAGAAGTGATAAGTTAGAAGTGAGAAATTCAAAGTGCGATGTAGTTGTGAGAAGTGAAAAGTGATGAGTGCGAAATGAGAAATCAGAAGGGAGTTATAAGTGAGAAGTGAAAAGTAAAAAATGAGAAGTGAGAAATAATTAGAAAGGAGTGAGAAGTGAAAAGTTAAAAGTGAGAAGCCAGGAATTAGGTGTGAAGTGAAAAGTGAGAAGTGAGACGTTAGAAATGAAAAGTAAGTAAGCGCGAAGTAGGAAATGAGTATTGAGAAGTGAGAAATTAGAGGTGAGAAGAAAGAAGGTGAAAGTGAGAAGTGAGAAATGTTAAGTGTGAAGAGAAAAATAAGAAGTGAGACGTAAGAAATGAGAAGTGAGAAGAAAAACGTTAGATGTGAGAAGTGCGAAGAAGAAGTGAGAAGTCAGAAGTTATAAGTGAGAAAGAAAAATTGAAAAGTGAAAAATGAAAAGTGATAGGTGAGAAATGAGAAGTGAGCAGTGAGATGTAAGAAGTTATAAGTGAGAAGGGAGAATTGAAAAGTGAAAAATGAGAAGGAAGAAGTGAGAAGTGAGTTGGCGAAGTGAGAAATGAATAGTGAGAAGTGATAGTTGCGAAGTGAGAAAAGAGTAGTAGGAAGATGCAAGTGAGAAGCGAAATATGCGAAGAGAGAAGTAAAAATAAGTAGTGGGAGGTGAGAAATGAGAAGTGAGAAGGGAGTTGTGAGCAGAAAGTAGGAAGAAGAGATCACTCACTTCTCGCCACTGACTTCTCACTTCTCATTTCTCACTTTTCACTACTTACATGTTACTGCACACATCTCACTACTCAATACTCACTTCCGTTTTCCAGTACTCGTTTCTCACTATTCTGTATTTATTACGAACATCTCATTTCTCACTTCTCATTTCTCGCTGTTCACTATTTGCTTCGAACATTTCATTTCTCACTTCACTTAATATGGAAACAAATTTTAACTACTCGGCCAAATGATTTTCGGTCAAATAATGTGTAATATAAATGTGTTTCCTATCTCGATACCTCCCTAACTCAATGGTCCCTTCAATATCGAGTAAGGGAGAATTCACTCTATATTTAAACAACATTTGGATTGAATATGGGTTGGATTCGGATTAGGTTTAAATCCAATTGGGATTTGATTCAGATTTGGATTTATTCATTTATTTCGTTAACATCTAAACAGATAACACTGAATCAACAATTTGACGCCACAATGCACGGTTCGAGGCCGCATCTCTCCATCCTCGGATACGCCCCACGCTCGCCAAGTCGGATTTAATTTGAATTTAATTTAGATTTGGATTGAATTTGCAATAGATGTTGATAGGATTTAGATTAAATACGGTTTGAATTCGCCTTCAATAATAAAGAGAAAAAATTGTTTGAATTAGAACTGTATTTGGATTATATGTGGATTGGATTTAGATTGGATTTGGGGTGAATAGGAGTTTGCTTTTTATAGGAAATGTACTTGGATTGAATCTTTTTAAAATCTTATTGCCTTTTTTCAGTTTCTTGAGTGGTTCGCTTAATATTTCTTATTTTAAAATTCAAGTAAGGCGAAGAAGGTTCTGATAACGAGAATATTCCTTTATAGTCATTCTTTATTCATAACAAGTCTTAAGAGTAGAGGAGGGGAAGAATGAAGTGTATTAGATAAATATTACAAGCTATCAGGAATAAAACAAAATTCATTTTCTTCACAAATAAAACGAGGATTTGGAAATCACCTAATTTTCAATTTAAATATATATTTTTTGTAGAGTATTTCTAACGAACATGTAGCGAGCTATTTTATAATGTGAGACGTGTAAACATTTTGGAATGATCGTGTCAAAGTGAAGTAATATTCAGTATTGTGGCTATATCATATATTGATTCAAAAGTATCTCAGATGGTAAACGGCCAAATGATCATATGAGTAATGGGCTTCAGTTCAGTATAATTAACATTTAAAACAGGTCGTTTTTCCAAACAAAATTTTCGATGCAGTGTTGATGTAGGGTTGGTATGGTGAATTACTCTTTAAATTATACGCCCACAATGGCATGAATAGTGACAATATATCTTATATCCCATATGTAATTTTGACTGCATGGTATGCCGTTTTTCATTATGCGGGGAGCCCATCCGGAGCCATCATTAGCGAATTAGAATGCATCACGGCTGAGTTTATTATGCAAAATCGCATCGTGTCACTCATTTGTCAAAAAAAAAAATATTTCGCTTCAAAATGCGTTTAAAACCAAGTCGAGTCAAGTACGAGACACTGAAGACGACCTCACAGTTGAGGTCGAAATTCTATAAGTCGAGTCGAGTACGATACACTGAAGACGACCTTACTGTTGAGGTCGAAATGCGTATCTGTCAAGGTACAATCAAGTGGTGGAATTAAATGGGATGGTACAAACTCGTCTTAGACAGTTGAATGAGGAAAGGTCGTTTGGCCGAAACCCATTCTGCCGAAAGCCATTTGGCCGAATGCCACTAGGCCGAAAGTCATTTGGCCGAAAGGGTTATTTGACCGAGAGGGTCATTTGGCCAAAAGGGTCATTTGGCCAAAAGGGTCGTTTGGCTGAAAAAGTTATTTGGCCGAAAGGGACATTTGGCCGAAAGGGTCATTTGGCCGAAAGGGTCATTAGGTCGAATATGACTTTTGGCCGAATATGACATTTGGCCGAATAGGTCATTTGGCCAAAGAGATCATTTGAATAGCGAGAAATTAGGAATAAGAAGAAAAACTTCTCAACTCTCATTCCTCATACTTCTCACATCTCACTGTTAAAAATAAGGAGCGCAAACGTCGCACTACTCGCTTCGTGCTCCTCACTTTTTACAGTGAGAAGAGAAAAATGAAGAAAGAAAATTGAGACGTCTCTCTTTTCATTCCTAATATCTCACTTTTCAAATTACCTATTTCGCCAAATGACATATTCGGCCAAATGTTCTATTCGGCCAAATGACCCTTTCAGCCAAACGAGCCTTTCGGCCAAATGACCCTTTCGGCCAAATGACCCTTTCGACCAAACGAGCCTTTCGGTCAAATGGCCCTTTCGGCCTAATGACCCTTTCGGTCGAATGACGCTTTCGTTCACATAACCCTTTCGACCAAATGACCCTTTCGGCTAAATGACCTGTTCGGTCAAATGAACCTTTCGGCCAAATGACCCTTTCGGCCAAATGACCCTTTCGGCTAAATGACTTTCGGCCAAATGTCTTTCGGCCAGATGGATTTCGGCCTAATGGTTTATTCGGCGTAGTGGCGTTCGGCGAAAAGGCTTTCGGCTGAATGGATTTCGGCCAAACGACCCTTCCCCACAAAAAAAACCTACGATGATTCAAATGGATGATTCAATTCAGCCAAGAATTTTTACTGGATTAGGTGCGTTTCTACTCACAGTTGATGTGAATTTTTCATGAGTTTTGAGATTTTAAGTTTTTCCCAACACCCCTAGCAGCAAATGTGACTAAATTCGGTTGCATATGGGTCACAGACACTTTTTTGCAACATGTGTAGAGATAGGAAAAAGCAATGGGTAATGTTTTTAATATAACCGTGTGGTGATCTACCACTACATTGTCCTTTACCAACTACCCGTCGAGGTAGTTTAGGATGATAAAAACAGGCAGCTCATCGACGGGTAAATAATTATGAATATTTACCTCTCGATAGTTACCTGACAATGTATATATAGCACGTAATTAGAAATAATAAATTAGAGTTAAGGTAGAGCTTGTTCTTCTCTCCACCGACCATATCACATTCCCTAGGAGCTGGAGATGGCTGAGGCCACTCCAGAGAGGACCCGGCTCGCTTCAACCGCGAGTAGACGTAGGACTTGTATAAACGTAACGTATTTACATATAACTTTTAACTTTTGGATCTATGGAGTTTGATTATAGGTTTAGGTATGATGTGCAGAATTATTAATTTGTTTATTCAAAACTTCTGGAAATAAAACTAATATTTAAATGCAAAATTAGAATTGGTTTGTATCTAACTATTAAGACCTTATTTACTCAAGCAAATGTATGGCATTTATATAGATTTCTTATTGATGATAGTATTTAAAGTCCAAAAAATCTATTAATGAAATTTAAGACTTGAGCAAAATGTGCTATTTTAGGGGAACTGTCCCGTTTTTCAAACAAGGAAATATAGCACCAATTTCGTTGCTTCTTTTTGCTAACATGCGTGCTTACTGCTGAAAAAAAAACATAACAATAAGAAACAAGTCAAGGAGCAGTAATCCTACTGGTAGTACTAGTAGTCGTTTGGTAGGGGAAATAGCACAACCGGGTAAATTTGTGAGATTTACAATAAAATGCTTCAAATCGATGAAATCAAACCAATTTCTTCTCTAGCAGTAAGGCTGTACGTCTAGCTTTCGATTGGTATAAAAATGTAATCATAATACCAACTAGAACTAAAGCTACGGACAAAATTCAAAAGGGTGCCGAACCTTCTGCCCTACATTTGTTATAGGATATCCTTAGTTATGGCGTTGAACATGTCCGGTGCGATTTGTGATTAATTGAATCTGTTACACGAAAACTTTGTCGAAAAAATTGTAAATTTTTCATTGCCGCTTGGTGATTTGGCAGAACCCCGACCATTCAAAAATCAAAATTCCTGTTCCTATCTTGCAACAAGCGGAAGTTTGTTTCTCATTTTGCCATGGTTTGTGATGCTGTGAAACGCTACTTCAAAATGTTGAAATAATGGCAAACAAAATATATAACTACCCTTAAGGCTTGTTAACATTAGATTTAATGAGCGCAATTCAAAAGTTCAACGTTATAAAAAAATGTAAACTTCTAGACACAAATTAAAGCATGATCTATTCAGTTTCGGGGAATCTTCCACTCGCAATACCACTCCATACAATCAAAAGGGTCGCTTTTCCCGTAGCTTTAAAACAACGGAATATAAATTACGGCACAGGATCAATAAATAATCCCGCTTCAAACCAACCTCCGCCGGGAGCAAGCGGGAAGATCTGACAAAGGACTTAGTTGAACGCTGCCTCCGACCCCACACGGACGGCTCCCTTCATCAACGAAACCAACCTCGGTATAAGGAAGGATTGTTTGTTTCCCTTCAACTAGCTACTCGTTTTTTTTTATTTCAACGGTAGCCGACAATTATTTTTGCTTGTCTTCTCTTCGCTCAAACTGCGGTGCATTAGTTCAGCTGTATCAACAAACGATCGCACAGTAAAAACTCCATAGAATTTATTTCAAAATAGAAAAATATGCAAATAGAAATATCTCATTTTGAAATAATGGTTCAATAACTTTAAAATATTCTTCAACGCATACAAATTATCATTTTAAAGATTGATATTAATCAAATTCATCTAAATATTGAAACATAGTGCAAAAGAAAAAAAATCTTTTAAGCCGTCATTCAATATATCTTTATTGATCATTTCTTCAAAGATATTTTTTCCCGTTTGTTTGGTGCACACAAACTTCAATCGAAGAGTGAGCACAGTTGCAAAACTTCTATAGTCCAGATAGCGGGAGGAAACCGCTCAAGTGGGGTGGGGGTTGGTGTCATTTGTTTTCACAGGTTCAGTTTTGCCAAGTCTTGTCTAATCCTTCCGGCGAGCTCCGTGTCCTATGAGCTGACTGGCTGGCAATCCAGAAAGAATGGACAACACAGCCCAGCACAGTCGGACGACGGGATGTGTGGAATTATTTCCTCTTGGCTGGGGCTCAATTGGTTCAACGCCGTTACGTTACGATCGTCGTCCTCGTCGCCGTTCGGCAGCATCCTCAGCCAGGCCAAACGATTTGAATGTGAATAATGAAATTATAAATTTAATTTTAGCCATCGGATGCTTCCCTACAATTTGAGGTTTTTGGGAAGGGTATTGGACTTCGGGTGAATGTGCCAGCGAAATTTATAGCTCTGTTCATGCGAAGGAATGACCTTTCGTTTGAGGTTGCACTGTGGACCAGTTGCATACTGCATGACCTGAATTACTTCCTTCGGGATCCGGGATGGATGGTTCTTTGGGTTTGGTCAATCAACACTGATTTCATTTTAGAGTGAGGCGGAAACCCACTACTAATGGATATCACTAATTGGAAATGATGATGGAATGGATAGCATTTCAATTAGTTATGCAGTCCATGCTTTCCTCCTAAGGATTGAACTATCAGGAACCGTAGAGTTTCAGTCGTTGCCAAAACTAAAACTAAAACTTAAACTTATAGAGTCTGAATTTCAAAACTTCGTCTATTTACATCGTTAGCGAAGCGGCAAAATCCTTGCACAAAAGTTACATACTCTTAATCAAAGTGCCGTAATGCGTTTCAAATCAAATACGTCTGGGACCGTCCTAAGTTTTCTCTGATTTGCCAACTCGAAGAAAGTTGTTACAGACTTCATCCCCAAAAACTAAAACCCTTGCAACTCCATCGTATACTTAGTGAGCGCTTCCATTCACACTCAAAGTTCAACACAGAAACCTTTCCGTAATCCCACCCCGCCCTCGTCATTTAATGCACTCTGTCTCACAGAACCCCACCAGACAGCCTTGATGGTGCTACCCTCCGCAATACGTTCAGAGAAGTACCCTAATCGAATTCCATTCCATCTTCACAGACGACATCCTCATTCGCCGAAGACAGAGTTTGGATGGCACGGCCGGGGTAGTTTGCGAAATGTTCATACATGCAAACACGATCATAATTGATGAGCTTTAAGAAGCTTTTAATAGAGCTGTTTTTTTGGAAAGTGGCACCATGTACCGTAAGCAGCGCACCGTGCGGCAATTGGCAAGAGCAAGTAGAATCGCTTCGAAATGGAAGGAGCTTCGCGCAGTAGAAAGCCCATCGAGGAGTTATGGATGGGAAAACTTATGCAAAAGATGGGATGTGTGGAAATTTTGCAGAAAGGAAACGTGAAGTTTGACAGAAAAACATTGAAAATTCGAAAAAAAAACTGGAGTTTCAGAAAAATTATTTCAGGCTCTTTTTAGTGAAATGTATTCAATCGTCTAAGACAAGTTTAGTACTCTCCATTCAATTCCACTACGTTTTGTTATCTTACGCAGATACGTATTTCGACCTCAACTGTGTAGTCGTCTTCAGTTGAGGTCGAAATACGTATCTGCGTAAGATAACAAAACGTAGTGGAATTGAATGGAAAGTACTAAACTCGTCTTAGACGGTTGAACTGGAGTTTATTTGTTTGCTTAAAATAAGGAAAAGCGGTTACCATTTTGGCCATATGTAAAGTTCTTTCAAAAACATTGATGCATAGGGGAGGCGGGGGTTGCTTAAAATACATAGCTCAAGAGGAAGAACGTTCAATATGCGCCCCCTAAGCAATTATTCGAATTCAACGATGAGAACAATCGAAAGTATGTACTTCCAATGTATTAACCACTAATTTAACTATATTCTATAATACGGAATAAAACATCGAACGAAAAACCAATTATATTCCGAGAAAACGATTTTATTTTAAAGTGCTGCATTTTCGTGCAAATTCAAACCGTGCGGGTTGAACCGCGTCAGCCTAAAAATGTAAACAAACAGCTGTGAAACTAACAGATGAATCAAATATCAATCAATGTAAAGTCCTATTCTCGTTTCCACTCAAATGGAAGCTAATGGAATGTAAATTTTTTTTTTGCGAAATTGTCGGGTAACAAGTTGATGTGCTTTGCATACAAGATATATAATTAATTTGGTGGGGGCATGTGATCTTGTGCATTACAGATCCAAATCACTGTTTTCTATTCACGGTACATGCATCACGCATCCAAGAAATTCCTGTAGTAAAGTCTTAAGGTCACTCCTGACAGAATCCAAGTTTCAAAGTCCTCACGTTTTCGGGGGCACACCACTCGATATGGAAACAACGCACAACTGTCATTTTTATTTTTTCACGCATGCTGCGACGCAGCAAAGCTGAATCAACAAAAATGACAGTTGTCCGCCGCCTCCGTATCGAGTGGTGTGCCCCGAAAATGCGAGCACTTGAAACTTGGATTCTGTCAGGAGTGACCTTAAGATCTACATGAGTTAGCAACAATATATCGAATTGTTTCGAATATGGTATATGCCCTTTGTAATACGTAGATTAGAATGTGTTCACAGCATAGCTTTTTGATAGCCCATGAAATCTCTAGAGTTATGAAGGTCTACTACACTAGCAACAAAAGATCGATCGGATTGTGGTACATGGTACATGCCCGTTGTGATGCATAGAATAGAAAGCATAGGTACTTGGTCGTCGAAGAAATACCTGGAATAAGGCCTTTAGATCTACATGCACAATCATAAATCAATTGGAATGTTTCAAATATGCTACATGCCCTTTGTGATGCAAAGAATAAAATGTGTTTATAGCATATATTCTTGGTCATCCAAGAAATCCTTGGAATAAAACCTTTAGGTCTACATGATTAACCAAAGATCAATTGGATTGTTTCAAATACAGTGTCCACCCGATTTTGTCTACCTCCGAACATAACGTCCTGATTTTATCACGTTTTCGACCCGATTTTGTCAACCAAAAAAAATGTGTTAGTCGTTCTTCTTATTTTCGTTAATAATACAGTGAACTCTCTCTAACTCGATGTTCAGTAACTCGATCTTTACCGTTACTTGATGAAAATCAAAGTCCCTTAATTTTAACATACTGCGTTCCAACTCGTCGACTCTATGTTGTCAGAAACAGTTCATATGCAATGATATACACGGTTTCGGGCCATTTGACCAAATAGCGTTTGGTCGAACACCATTTAGCCAAATGCCGTTTGGCGGACCGGGGCATGTGGCCGAATAGTTAGAAACATAAATTGCGAGTAGTAAAAAGTGGATAATGCGAGGTAAGTAGTAAGAATTACATGAAGTGCACAGCATGAAGTGTACAATAATACATTTCTCAAGGGGGTCCCGTAGCGTAGTTGGCTACACGTTCGCCTTACAAGCGAATGGTCATGGGTTCGATTCTCAGCCCCTCCACCAAACCCTCGTCAGCTACCGGATCCGCAGCCTATACGGTGGCGTTTGGGGTACGCGCCTTACCGTTACGGCTGCCTGATGACGACTGACAACTTGTTCTTCTCGGAGGCATTCCTCCAACGTTACCTCAACCAATATTTCAGCAAACGAACTTAAGCCGAGATTTGCATGGTCGAGAAGAAGAAATAAGTGAGAAGTGAAAAGTAAAAAGTGAAAAGTGAAAAGTGTGAAGTAAGAGGTAAAAATTGCGGAATGAGATGTAAGAAGTGAGTAATGAAAAGTGAGAAGTGAGAAGAGAGAAGTAAAAAGTGAGAAGGCAGAAGTGTGAAATGAGAAGTGAGTAATGAAAATTGAGGAGTGAGAAGCGAGAAGTGAGAAGCACGAAGAACAAAGTTAGAAGCTAGAAGTGAGAAGCACGAAGAACAAAGGGAGAAGTGAAAAGTGAGAAATAAAAAATGAGAAGCAAGAAGTGAAGAAGTGAATAGTAAAAAGGGAGATGTGCCAGGTGATAAGTGAATAGTGAAAAGTGATGAATGACAAGTGAGAAGGGAGAAATAAAAAGTGAGAAGTGACTGGAGACCACTACTTACTTCTCACTTGTTACTGCGCTCATCCCACTGCTCAGTACTCACTTCCATTTCCCAATACTCACTTCTAACAGTAACTACTCTGTACTCAATTCGGACATTTTATTTTTCAGGTCTCACCTATCAGTTCCCCACTTTTCACCTCGAACACCTCACTTTTCGCTTCATTTAATGATGACCTTTTCGGTCAAATGACCCTTTCGGCCAAGTGGCATTCGACCAAATGATTCTAAACCATATTTCTACATGAACCGGTGCCAGCGAAAGTGGTACATGTTACATTGAGTAAATTTTACAGGAGACGCATTTTCCCAGAAACTTCGAGAATGAAGTTCACATTTTCAATGTTATGCAACTTAACTGTACCCTAGCAGCACACATATTCCACATAGGTTACTGCAACTCATATGTGACCGGATTCAGTCGCAATCAAGTTGCTGCAACCATTTTTGTCTGAATTGTGCTGCTCGGGTACCAACGTGTTATAACTGATGTACCTAAATGTAGTAATGAAAATATGCGAAGTTTTTGACAAATGCACTCGTTGCCAGTAAAAGTGGTACATGTACATTTATGAAATTATTTTAAACGGCAGTAAACCATTTTGAAATTCAAAATAGGGTTAATATCTGTTGCGGAAACATCCATGTTGTTAAATTTTCTTTTCAATAAGCTGATTTTAGTGGATAGAACTGCACATGTACCACTTTTCCTGGCAACGAAATGGCCATTGTGATATGAGCATGAGCATGAGCAGGATAACCGTACAATTCGTAGTTGCTACTCCGTGATTGATTAGAACTTACGAAATTGCACAGGGAACCAATTGAATGGAGCTTGGGTTTTAGCTATCATTCTCAATGTGCAAATTTCGGAAATTCAATGCATTTTACTAAGTCAATTACGGCGCCGGCCACGTCCTTACGGTCATCAAGGGAAGGAAGGATTATTAGTTCAACTCTCGTTGCTACTAGAGACCGAGTATACCTCTGCATCTCCACGATAGTCTTAGGATAGGATATTGTGTTAGTATGAAGGGATATATTATCTGGATTCACTTTGGTAAGTAATGCGATCTATGGGATAGGAATATATGAATGAGAATTAGAAGTACTAGAGTAATGAGAAAGTATTAAAGTGAATTCTAATGGGATTCATTTTTTACAATTAGAATTTGAATGCTATTGGATTCTGATACCACGCACACGTCTACCACACCATCGCTACCCGCACATCAACCTCACACATTCTTACTTGTATGAGGCCTGCACGAGCATAGCGACCGTATATAGCATTCGTATGCGGTTACAAATGAATACCAATCTATTTTTACATTTTATTTACTGCTACTAAGTAACAGACAGCTTTTTATAACAATTTTATATTTTAGAATCTTACTTGCTAGCAATGAGAATTTGATTTGCAAAGAGATTGAGTTATATGATTAACGAAAATTATCTAATAGGAAATTGGAAAGGGCCAGGGATCAAACCCTTAATCTCCTGCTTATGAGGCAGAAGCAGTGACACAAGGCCACCAAGCACCCATCCTGGCAACGAAATGGCCATTGTGATATATACCAGAAATTAAAAAAGTGCATATCTTCAGATTTAGTTGTCAAAAATCACTTTTTCGTTATTCCCTTACTAGACCTTTGCTCACAGTTGGTGTAAAAAACACAAAATCGACAAAAATGGTTTATGTACCATTTTCGCTGGCACCGGTTCACATAATAAAAAAAATTAACTAAAAAAAAGGTTATTTTTTCTTTATTTTGATACCTACCTAGCTCGATAGTCCCATCAATTTCGAATAATTCAGAGTTCACAGTACCACAATTTGCATTAACAAACAACAATGATTTATTATAATAACTTCTGAGTACTGCTATGTTGTTCGAAATTATTGGTTTTAGGCCTGCACAAACATCTGCGGTGGGCCAGGCGCGTGGCCAGAATATCCGATAGTAATCCGGTGAAAATGGTTCTCGACAGGAGGTGGATCGATCCGATGGAGGACGATTTGTACACCCTTTGTAAACTGCGTGGTTGTCGACGTGCAGCCATGAACCGAGCCGAATGGAGAAGACTTTTATGTACTACACAGGACACTCCGGCCTTAGTCTGAGCGTACAAATAAAATAAAATTGTGAGTACTTGCGAAGGATTCTGTAAGCATTTTCGACGGTGGTATGTCATTTGGCATAATAATTGCAAAATCACCAATTTCGAAACTAAGGTAAAATATGTTTAATTATTGTCGCTTTTACATCGAAGGAGAGCTGTTGTGTTGCCTTTTCCACTTACCATGTTTTTGCCCGGCAGAAGACAATCTTCCAATTCGGGTATTTGCTCGCCTACGGAAAGGTATGTTTCCTTCTTTCAAGGGATGCATTTATCTGGCGGAAAGCATAATAATGATGTGGTTGCTTCATTCAATTTTGGTATTTGCTCGATTTTAGGCAACTGGAGACATGATTCAATTTCTCAACGGATACATTTGCGTGGAAGAAGGCAAGAGAGGATATGACTCCTTTTTTCGATTCATGACTTTGCTCGCTTCAAGCCAAAGGAGATACGATCCTTCTTTCAAGGAATGCAATTGTCCGGCAGATGGCAATAGAGAATGTGATTCTTTTTTTGAAATCAGGCATTTTATTGTTTAAGGCAGCGGTTCTCAACCTGGGGTACATGTACCCCTGGGGGTACCTTTGCTGGCCCCAGGGGGTACCTCAAACAAAAATGCGTAATGGCGGATATGTAATACATTGCAATGACAACTTATTCAAAAAAAATCTTGTTCCGAAACTTTGTATTATGCATAATATGCATGGCAATCAGTAGTTCAAAGACTTTTGAATCCTGTCTACCCCAAGCAGAGCAGTGTATGAAGGGTTGTGGGACGAAAGATCATAAGGACAAAATGTCGAATGAACAAATATATAAAAAAAAATCAATGCAATCTACCTGATTGAGACAAAATATTGAATAATATGAGCAGTTGAGAGACATGAATCCTTTTTTCCGAAAAAATCAGTAGCTTCGTGGCAAGAAGCTTGGAAGCCTCCTTCCAAAAGGCTCCTTCCGAAGCAAGTCGCAAGCAAGCCTCCTTTCAAGAAGCTCGGGAGGTTCCTGCCAATAAGCCAATAAGCTCCTGCGCGGAAGCCTCATTTCAAGAATACTTCGGAATACTTCTTTCCAGGGGCTTGCAAGCCTCTTTTTACGAGGCTCGGAAGGCTAGTTTAAAAACAGCTCGGAAACCTTCTTTCAAGAGGCTCGGAAGCCTCCTTTTAAGAGGCTCGGAAGCCTCCTTTCAAGAGGCTCGGAAGCCTCCTTTCAAGAGGCTCGGAAGCCTCCTTTCAAGACCCGAGCAGCACAAGTCAGGCAAAATGGGTTGCAGCATCTTGAATGTGACTAAATTTGGTCACATATGAGTTGAAGTCACCTATATGGAACATGTGTGCTGCTAGGGGAGGCTCAGAAGCCTCCTTTCAAGAGGCTTGGAAGCCTCCTTTCAAGAGGCTCGGAAGCCTCCTTTCAAGAGGCTCGGAAGCCTCCTTTCAAGAGACTCGGAAGCCTCCTTTCAAGAGGCTCGGAAGCCTCCTTTCAAGAGGCTCAGAGCCTCCTTTCAAGAGGCTCGGATGCCTCCTTTCAAGAGGCTCAGAAGCCTCCTTTCAAGAGGCTCAGGGCCTCCTTTCAAAAGAGGCTCAGGAAGCCTCTTTCAAGAGCTCAGAAGCCTCCTTTCAAGGCTCAGGCCTCCTTTCAAGAGGCTCGGAAGCCTCCTTTCAAGAGGCTCGGAAGCCTCCTTTCAAGAGGCTCGGAAGCCTCCTTTCAAGAGGCTCGGAAGCCTCCTTTCAAGAGGCTTGGAAGCCTCCTTTCAAGAGGCTCGAAAGCCTCCTTTCAAGAGGCTCGGAAGCCTCCTTTCGAGAGGTTCGGAAGCCTTCTTTCAAGAGGCTCGGAAGTCTCCTTTCGAGAGGTTCGGAAGCCTTCTTTCAAGAGGCTCGGAAGTCTCCTTGCAAGAGATTCGGAAGCCTCCTATCAAGAGGCACGGATGCCTCCTTTCAAGAGGCTCGGAAACCTCCTTCCACGAGGCTCGGAAACCTCCTTCCACGAGGCTTGGAAGCCTCCTTTCACGAGGCTCGGAAGTTTCCTTTCAAGAGGCTTGGAAGCCTCCTTTCAAGAGGCTCGGAAGCCTCCTTTCAAGAGGCTCGGAAGCCTCCTTTCAAGAGGCTCGGAAGCCTCCTTTCGAGAGGTTCGGAAGCCTTCTTTCAAGAGGCTCGGAAGTCTCCTTGCAAGAGGCACGAATGCCTCCTTTCAAGAGGCTCGGAAACCTCCTTCCACGAGGCTCGGAAGCCTCCTTTCACGAGGCTCGGAAGTTTCCTTTCAAATGGTTCGGAAGCCTTCTTTCGAGATGCTCGGAAGCCTCCTTTCAAGAGGCTCGGACGCCACAATGATCCATCGGCGATTAGGAAACTCCTTATCAAGAGGCTCGTAAGTCATAATCCTAGTTTCAGGAAGCTTATAAGCTTCTTTCCTACAGGCTCGGAAGCCTCCAAAAGTCTTGTGGGAAGCTTGATGTATGAAACCAATTTGAATCAGAAAGTTTCACGGAATACTGAAAACTTCAGGCAATTTTTAGTTTTGTGTTTTGTTTTTAATATATCTTATTTTCATTTACAGCGAAAATAAAATAGGGGGTACCTCAATGAAAGCATAAATTTGAAGGGGTACCTCTAAAGAAAAAGGTTGAGAACCGCTGGTTTAAGGCAAGGGGAGATATGATCTCTTTTTGAGGGATGTATTTGCCCGGCAGAAGGCTAGCGAGGATATGACTCCTTCGTTCAATTAAGGCATTTACTCGATTCAAGGCAAGGAAAGATGTGATCTATTTTTTTCGTACAATGCATTTACCAGGTAGAAAGCAAGCGAGGATATGATGCCATCTTTCAATTCAGACATTCGCTCGATTTAAGGCAAGGGGAGATTTGTTCCCTTCTTTCAGGGGTGCATTTGTCCAGCAAAAGGCAAGATAGGATATGACTCATTCTTTCAACTCATGAATTTGCTCGCTTTAAGGCAAGGGAGATACGATCCTTATTTCAAGGAATGCATTTGCCCGGCAGATGGCAAGAGAGAATATGATTCCATCTTTCAATTCAGCTATTTGCTTTATTAAACCCTTTCAGGTCCACGGGGTCATATATGACCACAACAGAAAAATGGATGCATAAAATCGAACGATGGATAAATTTCAACACTGTTTTCAGCAAAATTTCTCGAAATTAGCTCCCATTTCAGGAAAAAATATCATACAGACAAGGCCTTATGGGCCAAACACAATTAATACGTTTCCCATGGAAAACTGTCAAAACGCACGCAAACGTATCAATTGTGTTTGGCCCATTATAGCAAACAGAACTTCATGAACGCGATGAAGATATGAAGAACAAAATATTAGGTATATTGGCAATGTATTGTACTATTTCAAAGTAAGATTTTTATTCAAACGTATCTGTAGAGTTACCGTAATATATAATGAACTATTTTCAATCTTCCTTGAACATCCTAGGCCATCCAAACTGCCCTTGAGTTCAAGACCTGGAATCTACAGCTGCAAAGAAGCTGTTTTTCGTTACTCAAAGTTTGTTTGAGTAATCAATCGTGTTCATTACATCTAATAGAAGGTGAGCAAAACACTGCAAGGTAGTTCTGGGATATTCTGGGTTATCCAAATTATTCTTGAAGTTGGGACTTGAGATCTACAGATGCTTAGAAACTTTTTTGGTACTCAAAACTTCGATATGCTTTCAATTCTATAACCCAGGATATCCTAAAACCATCTTACCATGTCTCTTCTAGAGTATGTTATGTATATTGTTGAATACATGTCCAAGTTTGGAATGATGAAAAAAGCTAATCTAGTGGCTGAAGATCACAAGTTGCAGACTCAAGGACGATGTGAATGACCCAGGATATCCCAAAACCGTCTTACCATGTATGTATCTCGACCTTCTGGAGTGTGTTCTGGTTGAATATATATATTTAAGTTTCCCGTGACGAAAAAAGCTAGTGTCGCGGCTGTAGCTCGCAAGTTCTGGGCCATCCTACCATGTCTCTTGATCTTCTGGAATATGCTATGGACATGATTGAATGCATATTCAAGCTTCTGATGAACATAAAAGCTAGTGTCGTGGCTGTAGATCTCAAGTTCTGGACTCAAGGACGATTTGGATAACCTAGGGCATCCCAAAACTATCTTATCATGTCTCTTGATCTTCTGGGATATTTTATGAACATAGTTAAATACATATCCAAGCTTTTAGGGACGAAAAACTAGTGTCATGGCTTTAGATCGCAAGTTCTGAACTCAAGGACGGTTTGGATAACCAAGGTTATCCTACCTGTGGCCATATTCCGGGGATTTATTGGATGAGAGAACTTCCGCATATTAGTTATTCTATTCTACACATCCAAAAGGGCATGTGCCATATTTAAAACATTCTGATTGATCTTTCGCAACGCGTAGCCTTACTCCAGGGATTCTTTAGATGATCGAAAATTTATGCTGCAAAAAAATCTATTCCAAACTATTCACTTTTCTCACTTCTCGCGTTTCTTTTCACTATTCTATCATTCCACTCCTTGCTTCCCACCTTGTACTACTTACGTCTCGTTTCTAACTTCTTATATCAATCCTCGTATTCCTCTTCTTGCTTTTTTATTTTTTACTTCTCATTTCTCATACAAAATATCTCGCTTATTACTTCAGACATTTTACTACTGCCTTCTAACTTTTCACTGATCACAACTCAATTCGCACTTCTTACCGCTTGCTTATCGCTTCTCAATTCTCATTCTTTCTTCTCGCTTCTCCAATCTCACTTCCCATTTCCCAAATTTCAGTTCACAATTCTCGACTATTTATAAAATAACTGAGAACTTCTCACTTGTTGTTTCTCACTTCTCACTTCACTCAAAACTTCTCACTCATAACTTCTCACTCATCACTTTTCACTTTAGTTTTTTTTACTTTTCAATTCCAACTAGTTTTAGTGACACACGCCCTTATCGAACTATGACATCCTTAGTCAAACATATCTGATTGGCGCGTTTTATCCTGCAAGCAAAGTTTTTATAAAAATATGTGTTTTTCTATATCCAGTATCTTTAGTTTGAGTTTTCACTAATTTGTTTTTTTTTCAGGCATATGCTAAGGTTATTGAGAAAATGTTTTTTTCCCAGTAAAAAAAACTTAACGGAACTGAAGCTTCAATTTTATCAAAAGGCGGAAAAATACAATTTTTTTTTATTTTGTTATGGATGTACCAGTGCTGCAAAGTGTCACCGTTCAAGTCACGCAAAGCGTGACAATAACAAAATCCAGGTCATGTGTCAAGTACTCAATTGTGATGCTCAATGTGGATCTCACATGCTTGGTGTAACGATCACCATGAAAGTGACATTTTAGCAACTAGCGCTTGGTCACTCACCATGTCTTCACTTCTTCTGCCTGTGATCACCAGCATGAATGATAGGAAAACTTTCCTGATGTTGTGGTTGTCATATCCATGTCATGTGGTTGTGGTTGTCATATCATCTTGACTATCATGATGATCACTTGACCTATGCGGTGTTTGGTTCGAAATCAACGCTCGACAGCAATGGAATAATCCACTTAGCGGAATTAATGGATTTTTGCTGTGATAAAAATGCATGAAGCCAAAATAGAACTTTTGGGAACATTTAAGTGTTCTTATTGTTTATATTGACTTTTTGTGCAATATTTTAAGAGGGGCTGTTAAAAGAAAAGTACATACATAGTTTTTCCAAATTTGATACAGACTATCTTTTGAAAAAGGCCAAATTTGTTTTATTGATTTTTTCAAATGGATACAACTAAAAAACGACGCACCCTACAAAAAAACAACGCATCCAAATGCTGTATGGGTGACTATCGCAAAATCAGTCAAAGTTTCTAATAAAGATATCGGAAACAATTCAAATTGAGCCCTACACTGAAAAAAATCAGTTTTAAAAATTAAAACTCGATTTGCGAAATTTGTATGAAATTGTGTCTCAAGATAGGAAATTATGTTCCCTACCAACCGTCCATACATCACAAGCTGGACACTTTGAAGGAAAAAGTTTTCTAACAAAAATTTTTCTTGTCGGAATTGATTTTTTTCAGTGTCAAGGAGTGTCAGTGGATTTAACATATACATACATATATTAAAATATTCCTGTACAGTCAAGCAGAGTACAATATTTAGGTCGTAACTAATGGCAACGGATAAAAATACACTGAAAATAATTTCGACAAGAAAAAGTTTTTGTTAGAAAAACTTTTTTCCTTCAAAGTGCCCAGCTTGCGATGTATGGACGGTTGGTAGGGAACATAATCACCTATCTTGAGACACAATTTCATACAAATCAAAAAAAGCGTTTTTTTCGCAAAACAATTTGAATTGTTTCCGATATCTTTATTAGAAACTTTGACTGATTTTGCGATAGTCACCCATATAACATTTTTTTGTAGGATGCGTCGTTTTTTGATTGTATCCATTTGAAAAAATCAATAAATTTTTTTTTTGCCTTTTTCAAAAAATAGTCTGGATCAAATTCGTAAAAACTTAGTTAGAGCCATTCACAAATACGGCCCATACAAATTTCAGAACACTCCCATACAAAATACGTTACGAGAGGGTGGGTGGGGGCTTTCAGCCCCCAGGTCCATTTTAGCGTTATGTAATTTGTGAATGAAACCTTAATTTAACTATTGATTTATCCAATTTATCAATTAAAAACGACGTCAGCCCAAACAAACGACAACAAAATCAACCAATAACGGTGCTCACCTGCACTTTTGACAGCTGACCGACCTGATGCTCTTTATGGCTCTCAGCTTGTGGTTGTCAATCTGGGTGTCACGCTTACCGAAGGTACTCACGTGTCAGCTTCTACATGTCACGATACGCTTGCAGTGATTGTCAGTAAAGAACATCGTTTAAAAGCGTGGTGGTTTTTGTTTTCATATCTGATCATCTGATCACGACATTTTGCAAGACTGGGATGTACTGACCATTTGGTGATCTAAAAACATGTTTGGACATCAGCTGCCATCGGTTTTGAAACTTAATTTAGCCTATCAACCAGGAAAATACAATGACTCGTATAAGCTGACTGGCGCATTTTAAACTTAGTGCCCCTACTGCTTCTATGTCTTTACTGTAACGTTTTTTTTTGTGTATTTTTGCCTCATGCAATAGTTAAACAATATAGCTAGCTAATTCCATCTTAAAATTGTAGAAAATCTCAATCATATTAATAATTTCCCCATTCCAACTGTTCCCCTAACAACGAGATAAACATACGGACACAGGGGCGGCACCTAGCGAAATTTTCATGGCATGATACAGGAAATTTGGATTAAAATGCCTTCAGAACGTGATGAAGTTTTTTTACACTCGAACATTTTTTTTTTGGTCTGCATTCAACAATTCAACAATTTAAGAATTACCGTCTTTTTGAAAAATAAAATAAAATAAAATAAAATAAAATCGAGATAACATACTTATCTCGTGTGCTTTTAAAATTTTTATCACTTAACCAAGAATTTTTGGAAAAAAATATCTTTAATTTTTGTTTTAAATTTTATACGCTATTTTCTATCCATTGTGAGATTTCCATAAATCTATTTTTTCTCTCGATGACAGCCAGTGGTCTATGGAACTTGGACCATGCTCTAGGAGAACTTGCAACTTACATGTTGCAAGTACTCGGGTCAAGTACGAGGCACTAAAGACGACCTTATTGTTGAAGCCAAAATATGTATCTAAGAAGATTACAAAATAGTGCAATCAAATGAAATAGTACTAAACTCGTCTTATGACAGGTGGAGACATTCCAAACAAGTTTTGTTTGTAATTGTAAGAACTATTTAAGTAATTCTGCATCATTGCTTACATCAATTTAAACCGACAGGCAAAGTTTTACTCATCTTAGTTTACATGAGATGAACGATGGTTCGATGCAAACCACCTGGTCGAAATTTTCGAGCCGCCTACTCAAGATAACATTCCAAATTACAAGCCCTCGTTTCCATGTTCCTAATCTGGTTCACATAATGAGCTTGTTAAAAAGTTTTCTAACACAGTCCCAGAACTCCTACCATTTACAGGTGACAAAAAATGTAAAACATTACGCAATAAAAAAAAAGTATCTTCGTACATGCCCAAACCCATCGTCCGAACTTTGGAGGGCTCCGTAAAATACGGCTCAGCTAGCCAGTAACTTTGAAGAGTTATGGGCGCATCCCCAAAAAGTCGACCCAACAAGCGTAGCGACTAGCGAGACATAGGAAACCTGTAGCTCCCCCATGAGCGGAAAAGATCATCCCCTGCCAGGGTTCCGGCGATGGGGGAGGGACGAGGGACCGAAAGAAAAGAAGCTGTTATGGAAAAACTTTTTCAATAAGGATAAACACATTATGCAAATATTTGCCTTTAACCGTTCGTCAGGGGTATACGTCTCTGAGCTTTGACAGCAGCAGCAGATCGGAAAAATGTGCGAGTGCTGCTCTATGCAGCACTCGACAGAAGCCGAAAAGTTTGAACGGGTTCACCTAAATCGTCGGCAGAACGACAAAGGCGGCAAAGGTTCATTGGCGTAGCAACGTGCTTCTTTCATCGTCTCATCGCGGGGCTCTCATTACTCATGAATACAGGTACGTAACATTCGCACGAGCAAACTGTGCTCATTCCAAATTCACCTTCACTACATTATGGAATCATGTCCATCTATCTTCTCGTCCAATATCTTCACACGCCTATGAGCACGTCCTTCCTATCCGAACAAGGTGATTCGAACCGGTTGATCCTTGATGTTGACGTCGGTTGGTTGGATGGAGTCGTGTGGCCATGTTCGTGCGATGCTTTGCCAAGATACGGGAGTACGGCGCCACTAAACATTTATCCCCGCTTCCTATAAGGAAACCCCGGATCGTGTATTGATTTTCAAGTGGCTGGGTTTTAGTCCTTTCTGCTGCCGTTGTACCCTCTTTAGCTTTACCGAACTTCGTTTTGCAAACTACTTTCCGTGAATGCGAGCGAATGTTTGCGGTGGGGATAAGCCGCTGGGACGAAAAAAGGAAATTGATATTTGATTGTGTAAAAGCTAACAAATATGTTTTGGCCGACACGAGCGAACAGGTCCGGGAAGACTGACTGACTGACTGCGGGAGGGCATTAGTATTCAAATATTCCAGCACATACACTGCTTGGACGGGGAAATTCCAGAGATTGAAGGTTGAGCTTGGAAAATGTATGGAAAATGGTTTCGGCTATTTGCACATTCGCAGCAGGTGTTGATTTTATTATTTAATTTAAAACCAAATTGAATGAATCGGATCTGTTTGGATACTTTTATTACACCATCGGGATAAGGTTTGCGAAGTGAGGCTTACCATTCGATGGTAATAACATGTTTAGTGTACTAATTTGATTGATGTACGGCTTTCATTGAAAATTGTAAAAGGATTGTGGAAAAAGAGAACACATCGAGCTCTGTAACTGCTTCGGCATTGGGGTGGTGCATACACTCAAGTGATGTATATGTGTATGGGGAGTAATTTCGTAATTCCAAAAGCACACCAAACCAGCGGATAGCAGATTTTAATACAGTTCTGCATAAGAAACTTACAGAAACTGTATAAAATTTTGACATATACAATTTAAGAAGATTTTAATACAACCATTGTATTGAAATCTTACCATTTGTATTAAATTAATACAGCAAATGTATAAAAAGTTTACATTTTTTGTATTAAAACCTTGCAGAATTGTATATGCCACGATTTTATACAATAATTGTGAGATTTGTTTTCTGGAGTGCAGTTCCATATAAAACTCCAAAAAATCCTGGAGCAATTCCTGATTCTCATGAAGGGATTTCAGGAAGAATTCGAGAAGGAGCTCCTAGAGGAATTTCAAGAAGAAGATTGGTGGGGAGATAGAGTGGTGTACGTGAAACACACTTGAAGACTTGCGCCTTGAAACAACAAATGAAATAAATTGTTGACATTATACATTTCTTGCATTTCACACGTGTAAGAGTGCGAATCTTGGAGTAAGGTTCTTGGTTAACGGGTTGCCAATGTTATAGGAGAGAAAGGATGATGTTTTTTTTTTTAATTTAATAGCTTTTCATTCATTCCGAAGTCTAACAACTACTGAGTGTTAAGTGAGAAATAAGAAATAAGAAGTGAGACCTCTCATTTTTCACTCCTCCTTTCCGCATCCTACTTTTTATTTCTCACTAACTACTTCTCACTCACACTTCTCATTTCTCACTTCTTACAGTAAGAAGTGTGAAGTAAGCAGTGAAAACTATAAAATCAGGAGTAGAAAATTGAGATTCACTCCTCATTTCTTTGATAAGAAAATTATTTTGAGCTTTTTAGTGGAATGTCTTCACTTGTCATAAGACGAGTTTATACAATCCCATTGAATTCCACCACTTAATTGTATCTTGACAGATACGTATTTCGACCTCAACAGTAAGGCCGTCTTCAGTGTCTCGTACTTGACTCGACTCGGTAGAAATCCAACTCTAAATGCGTCGGATACTTCGACACCTGACGACCAAACAGTTTCAATTTATCCAACTCAACTGTTCTCCATGTCAGCCGAGTGTCCATTTTTTCGACAGTACAGTTCTGTTTGGACATCGAAATTCAACAACTTCTGCTTTTCCGTGTCATGTCATCATGCGTCAACTAGCAACATATTTGGAAAGTTCTTGTTCAGCTAGAGTAACGGATGATCTTCATCTTACAGTAGTTGATGTGCTTGTACCGAAAACTTTTGAACAATTCAAAACGTCGATTGAAAAAAATCGCTTCCAAGAGGGAAACAAATGACGGAAAAAAATTGTTGATGTCCGTTCACATCGCGACCTACTTCCTAGACCAACACCAGCACTACATGGAGAAACATTAATTAATATGCAAATTAAATTGCACTTAACGAACTCCGCCAGTGATTGTACTTGTGTCCATTCTGTTGCACTTATTAGTTTATTTCTGAGAGGAAGCTTTCGATACTACACATTAAATTTAATAAATCAACTAGCGTACTTATTGGTCTGTGCCACAAATAAATATTTACAGCATAGAAGCATATTTTAATTATTTTCAAGCAGTACTGTTCAAATAGACAATTTCCGAGCTTTTCCATACACACATAAGGCAGCAACTGTATGAGAGAACGGTGCAAAATGCACCCTTGCGGCAAAACACTCAACACATTTAGTTCACTTATAAAATCGTTTATAATACATTTCTAAACAAATGTTATCTTTACTATTTACTCCCTAAATCGATGTTCTGTAACTCGATATTTTCCCTTACTCAATGAAATTCAAAGTCCCTTGAATGTAGCATACTGCGCACCCTCCGTAAGTCGATACCTCCCTTCAGGGTTTCACATCGATAAAAAGGCAAAACTGTTCCGAATCATAATAAGCCATGATAACATATTCGTCAAACTTGTAAGGTACACCGGGGCAAGTTGAAATGCGGGGTAAGTTAAAACGGAAGCTGTAATTCAGATAGGAAACGACCGAATGGTCTGATAATTTTTTTCAACAAACTACTCGCCTAAATGCACCTTCTGACTGCCATTCTCGAAAGATTGCAGCTACTAGAAACAATTCCTGCCATTGTTTATTTTTCGCCCTCTGCAAAATCCAAACCAACTATTTGACGTGCCAATGAAACAGGTCTCAAAACTATGTTTGAAAGAGTTTTTTCATCAAATTTTCACGAGAGGTAATCATTCAATGTTGAATAAGCATAAGGATTATGAAAAATCGATGAAAGACCCGTTTTAATGTTTGTCTTTTGATTGTTTGATATTGCTCTCCATGTTCAACTCATCGGGGCAAATAGAAATGCGCGGTGAGGGGCAAGTTGAAACAACGATTCAAAACGTCACCCTCGCAATTAAAAGTAATTTTGTTTTCAGAATTCAACATGGTCCGTAAATACATACATTCAAAAAACATAAATTTATAAAAACATGCAAACTTCTAAACATAAATTTAACCCTTAAAGGCGCAAGGCGTTTTTTTTAGAATTCGTCGGAAATATTTTTAACGTAAATAACCATTGAAATCATTAACTTTAAACGTATTTTCAGTTTGTTGTTTTAAAACAACATTGCGCATTTAAGGGGTAATAAATTTCCGCCCATTCCGTCATGGATGCAACCCTCCTACAATCTCCACTAGAATGAAAAGGGGTCATGTTTAAACTGCAGTTTTGAGATTCCTAATCTACTGAGCACTGACTCTCAGAAAAATAAAACATAGTGTATGTAAACATTCCGGCTTTTACTTCTCCAGCTGCCTATTTCTCTAATCGAAGAGTTTATGAGAGAATGATGGCTGGTTAATTAATGCGCATTTATGAAGAACCCACAGCCGAATTAATCAACTGCGCAATATACAAGTGAACCAAATAATAAAGCATCCTGAATAGTAATCCACGTGGTCACCAGTAGGAGGAAATCAATTTTGTTCTCCAGAATTTGGTCTCTGAAAATACGCTTGAGATTTTGTTGTACACTGCCCTTATTCGCATAAAAGTCCCATGTCATTTTCTCCGACTTGAGTAATTTGCCGTTGAATTTATCAAACTTGTTTTATATGGAGAAATACAAAAAAATCTAATAAATTGAAAAAAAATTGGTATCTTTCCAAGAATTGACATAATATTCTGTATCCGTATTTATCCATGTTAATTGACCCACAATTAAATGGACCTTACTTAGGTTAATTTTTTGTGTAAAAGAGTACCTATCAAAATCTGGAATTTGATTTTTATGAGAGTAAATATCAAGATGAGACCACAAAAGTGGGGTTTGTTTTCAAATTTCTAGAACAAAGCCTACTATTTTATCAGTTTTTCTTAAACAGAAGACAATTTACAGCTAATTTCTGAATGAAAATCGAAGTCATAAACTTACATGGGACTCTTTTGCGAATCCTGGCAGTATTATAGTCTCCTTTACAACCTCGTGCATCTTGAATCTCACTGAGCACATATATTTTGTTTCAAATACGACAATATTAGCTCATGTCTGTATATAGCGCAGTGTTTCAACTTGCTCCGATACGTGGGGCAAGTTGAAACGATGCATATAAAAATAATTTACATATAAAAATATTTATAAAAATTTTGTTAAGGTTGCTTATTTTTATGTATATAGATATTTGGCCCGAACCAGCAAACACCGCAAACGGATTCAAAATATATCAAAGGGTGATTTTTTTACAGCAATTTGAATTTCAACTTTGAAAAAACCGTTTCAACTTGCCCCGGTGTACCTTATACAAGTTCGAGAAAGCAGAATAGGACAGGCAGCCCCCACACCAGACTGGCCCAGCTTAGTATGGGGAAAAAACTGTTGTCGAATTCCTCGGCATACCCCAGGACTGTGTCTTTGGGTGAGAAAACCAATCCCTCAAAATTTAAGCTCAATAGCTTGTTGCATAAGCTGACGTAATTAATTTGAAGTTTGTATGGGATTTCATTCAAATATATAGGAAAATACACCTCCTTCACTCATTCGATCTGGAAATTGGTTCTGATTGTTCGTTTTAGCTCAGAATTACAAAAACGGCAGTTGGTATGCTAAAGAACAATTTCACAGAAAATTGTACGGTGATTTTATGAATATTTACTAAACTTTCGGCTGATTTATTAGGGGCTGAATTGTGTGTTTTGGATTTATTGATCGAATCGTATCAGCCGAAACCTATGTAAAAGCTCATTTGATCTTCATACAATGTTCTGTGAAATTGTTCTGTAGCATATCAACTGCCGTTTTTTCAATTCTGAGCTTAATCGAGCAATCATAACAAATTTCCAGATCGAATGAGTGACGGAAGTGTATTTTCCTATATATTTTGGCTGAAATCCCCATACAAATCAATTGCGCCAGCTTATGTAACAAGCGATTGAGCTGAAATTTTGAGAGATTGATTTTTTCACCCAAAGACACAATCCTGGGGGGTGCCCCGTCGAATTCGACAACTTTCTGTTTTCTGGGCCAGTCTACCCCACACAGAAGTGATGATTTTCGCTTTGTTTTCGCTCATTTTGTGTTGAGGACCGCACAGCTGTGTAGAACAAGATGAAATGCATCGTCAGAACCAGTGCTCCCCACGTTTGGAGCTTTTTAAAAGAAATTTATTATGAGATATCGCCTGCCGAATCAGTTCTTTATCCTGACAGCTTGCGAAAAATGTCTCTCGCGGTATGCTGCATATCGTAAATGTATATAGAGACGATAAGTGAGAGAACTTGTCATTCTCTTTTAGATTCAAACCCTGTCTCCCTTACTCGATTTTCTCTTAGTCGAAGTAATTTTCCAAAGCATTTTCAACTCGCTAACTCGATGTTGTTCGAAACAGTTCACATGCACGATATTCACGTTCTCGGGCCACTAGACTGAATGCCGTTTGGCCGAATAGTTAAAAATAAACTTAGATTGTGACTAGTGAAAAGTGTGTAATGAGAGTGAGAAGTTGGAGTGAGAAACTTGAAAGGAAAGGGGAGAAGTGAGAAATGGAAAGTAAAGCAAAAAAGGAGAAGTGCAAAGTGCGAAGAGGAAAGTGAGACGTGGAAAGTGAAGTAAGAAGTGAGAAGTAGGAACTTAAAATTGAGAAGTGAAGAAGAGAAGCTTAGTAAGAAGTGAGAAGTGAGTAGTGAGCAAAGAGAAGTGAAAAGTGAGACATGAGAAATTCAAAGCAAAAAGTGGAGAAGAAGAAAGTTGAAGTGAGATGTAAGTAGAAAACGTAAGAAATAAATAAAAAGCAAGAAGTGAGAAGTAAGAAGTGAAAAGTAAGAAGTGAAAAGTTAGAAATGAGAAGTGAAATGTGAGATGTGCTATAATAGCTTTCTTCTTCCTTATTCCCTATTTCTTCTATTTTCCTTCTTTTTGCTTTATCTTTTCTTCTCTTATTTCATGTTTTGAGAAGTGAAAAGTTATAAGTGAGAAGTGGGAATTCTGAATTGAGAAGTGAGAAGTGAGTAGCAAGAAGCGTCAAGTGAGGAGTGAATAGTGAGCAGTGAGAAAAGAGAAGTGAAAAGTGGGAAGTTAAAATTGAGAAATGGGAAATGAGAAAGTTGGAGCGAGGAGTGAGAAATGAAAAGTGAAAGTGGGAAGTGAAAAGTGAGAAGTCGAGAAAAGAGAAATAAGAAGTACTAAGTGAGTAGTGAGCTGTTGAAGAGTTGTTGGAGATGAAAAGTGAGGAGTAAAGAGCGAGAGGTGAGATGTGAAAAGAGAGAAATGAGAATTGAGAAGTAGGAAATAAATATCAAAAGTGAGAAGTGAGATATGGCTGGTGAGAAGTTAGATGTGAGAATTGGAAATGGTGACTTTATATTTTCCAGCTTCTTCCATTTTGCTCCCTTTTTATTCTTACTTCTTCTTTTGCCTATTTCCTTTTTTGTTCTTCCTTATTTCATCTTTTGTTAACGTTCTTCCTTCTTCCTTTTCCTTCCCCTTATTTCTTTTTCTTTGTTCCCTTTTTTCTACCTTCCTCCGTTTTCATCCTTCTTCCTTCATGTTTTATTCTTTCTCTTTCCTTTTTCGTTATTCCTTCGTCCCTTTGTCTTTATCTTTCTTCCTTCTTTTCTTCCTTCTCACTTCTTCCTTCGTCTTTTCTTCTTTTTCATTCTTACTTCTTCCTCATTCCTTCTTCCTTCTTCTTTCTGTTTTATATCTAACCACCCAATTCTCACTTCTCATCATCTCGCTTCTCACATCCCAATTATCATAACACATATCCTGTAACACGGTAGATCACTTTGACATAGTGTGTTGCGGTGTAAGATCTACCAAACAGAGCCCTAGCTTAATCCATTTTTCTAGTTAGGGCAATAAGTTGTGGTAATTAAGGATTCATCGTATTTAGTCCCCGCTACCAACATCAGTCTCAGAAATAAAACATTATTAATGTTACCTTGCAGACAGTTGAAAGACTCGAATTCCTCTTGTTTGAGGCTAAACTGTAAAAAAAAAACCTCGGTACCCGGTCCTAGGCTGAACTGACTGCTGGAAAAATCGAGTTAGGGGTTTAAATACGTACTAACTCTTCTTGAACTGGTGGACAATGGTAGTGAGAGGAACACACGGAAGTTCTTATTACTGAACAAATTCTCTTGCTTGAAATGGTCTTGTAGACAGAGCTAAATCCTGGGTTTTCATTGTTTTACTGGTGATATTCTAGAAGCAAGACAAGGATGTGGCTAGGGCTCCGATGCATGGCCAAAAACAGTATCACTGTTCTGTTTTCTCAAGAAAGGATTGATTTCCTATTGATAAGGGACGTGCCTTCAATGGAATTGCTCTCTGTGAAGGGTCTTAATAGAGGACCTTGTCATGGTGGTCTTGAGGAAACAAAACAACAACTGTTTCGAAACCGATACTGCATTGCTTCTCAATAGCACTGGAGTAATTCGACATGCACTTAAACACTAAGGGTACAGGTAACGCTACAATAGATCTAATAATTGGTCGCAGTGGCACACCCGAACAGGAAAAAGGTCATAACACATTTTATACCACTACTCACTTCCTTCTTTTCTCTCCGCAACTATCGCCTCCCACTTCTCACCAGTCACTTCTCATTTTTCCCTACTCTGTACTTAATTGCTACTGCACAAATTTCACTACTAAGTACTCACTTCCATTTCTCAGTTCTCAGTTCTAACGAAAAGATTGAGAAAAATCTCTCTTTGTTAACTAAAATTTGTTTGCCTCATGCCCATTTTTAAAACATATTTTAAATGCTTGAGAAAGTCACAAAAATCTTGTTGTTTTGAGTAGCTTGTGTTGTAAATTATGCATCTGCACATTGGAATGGTTGAGTATTCTGGATTAGGTAGATGAAAACATCGAAAAGGCTTAAGGTGTGCATATTAGGCTGGTCTCTACTATCCACCATTCCCCGCTACCCTCTAGAGATTGATTCGTTTTACAAATTTACGGGTGT
This sequence comes from Armigeres subalbatus, assembly GCF_024139115.2. Classification (NCBI taxonomy): domain Eukaryota; kingdom Metazoa; phylum Arthropoda; class Insecta; order Diptera; family Culicidae; genus Armigeres; species Armigeres subalbatus. Next base: position 7,536,243 of record NC_085140.1, on the reverse strand, counting down.
TTGATAAAAATCATCAAATTACTCCGAAGTTAGTATCCGATAGATAAAACGCTTGTCAAAATTCAAACCCAATTCATACCACAAATTCCCCTCTCGCTCCACTACAAATTCAACAACGCTAATGCAAAACCTAAGCCACTCATCATAACCCAACCGCTTCTCTGAAACCACTGGATCCGAAATCGATAGAATTCATGTTGGCGATCATTTCTCACCCCCAATGCATGGCTTACGTACCTACCGGAAACGGCAGGCACCCTTTGTGAATCAAGTTCTCGGTACCACCGCCCCAATCACGCGGCAACAACCACCCGTGTCCACTGTCCAGAGCAGCGGTGAACCCTGTGATGTGGGCGAGTGTAAATTTTATAAATTTGATAACGTGTTCCACGGATTTCTGCGGCGAACGAATCCGAAATCCCCCGTCAATCCCATGAAAACAGCTTTTCGCGCCGCAGCTGGTTCTCTATGCATCGATGGGTCCGTGGGTATAGGAAAAGCTCAACAGACCCGGCTAGGATTAGCAAATGATTGGCAATAAATGGACGTGAGTGAGCCAATGGAGTGGGCTCTTACGACCACACCGGATTGTAAATATGTTTTAAGCTCCCACCCGGTCGCCAGTATGCGTCGCGACGACGGCCCGGGTCCGGGCCCGTCAGCCGCAGCAGCATTCATCAACGCTCGCGTCGGTTGGATATTGCGTGGCCATCCATCGGTTTTCGATTGGCTTAAGCGTGTTGTTAGTCGGGAAAACATAAAGAGAATTAAGCGTTTTTCATGTGTCATTGCACAGATAGGCAGCCGCTGCAGGTATTAACAATTTATGGGATTTTCGTGCATCATTCTGCTTCTCCGGAGTTTTTGCAGCGGAAAACGCATCCCTCCCAAGTGGGTTGCGCATTGACTGTGAGTCTTCCGAGGGGAATTAATTGAAATGGGTGAAAATGTTGTTACTAACGAGGTGAAATGGAAAAATATGCTTCGTTGATTATGAACAATTTTGCATTGTTTGTAGACATTTTTAATGAGATTCTCAAGTTTTGATCTTTACACATTACCATTTTTCATTTATAACAGTTGAACTGGAGTTTTCGGAAACACAAAAAAATATCCGTCCGAATTGCCAAGTTTATCCTTACTACTGCCATGTCTCGTTAACTGGAGATTGTCGAGGGCGTACAATTTTAAATCCGGAAAAGGCAAGTTCGATTCTCTGGACGTAGTGAATTATACTCGCCGTACAAAATACATATTTATGCAATGACGGGCATATAAAGCCTTCAATTGATAACTGTGGAAATACTTATAGATCAAATTGAAAAACACAGGCTCAGTTTGAGTTGGAACATAAAGCCATTGAAGGAAAAAAATGAGAGATCGAAAACCCTTTTGGTTTGAACCGTATTAATTTACTGATTAGATAGAAACAGATTTTGTTCCCGAAAAAATGTTAATTCAAGGGTAATTGAAAAAATAAAAGTAAAAAAATAAAAAAAACAACATCACCCTTAATTTTTAAACTTTCTTAACTTTGAATAACCGGTACAAGTGAATTAAACTTAAATGGCTTCCAAATATCAAATAATTAATTGACGGCAACCTTCCCATTTTACCATGAATAAATAATTGGATTCAGTGCTTTTCGTTTCTTCTCAATATCTGATTCAGCAAACTAATTAAATTCAGATGAGCATTACTAAGAAGGGCAAACATCGAACAACACACGTACTTCATTAGAACCTTTCGCAACCGGAAAGTATTTGCGTACGTACAGACAGACACACACACATATGCCATTTCTGGCTCCAAATTAAGTCATCAAAACCATCCGACTTCCTACTCCCAGGATGTTCGTCCACTTTCCGCCATGTTTGTTCTAATTTAACGACCACGCTGCCATTGGCAGCTTGAGGCTGAAATTTCCGACTAGGGGCGTATGTGAATTACGTAACACTTTTTTAAGCCACGTATATTAGACTAACGATTTAATGCATTTCTACACGATTAACAGTTCCGGCCATCCGCCCCCGAAAAATCGTTCCGTCAATTTTGGATGCTCCCCAGTGAACTTGCCAATATCTAGCTCTGCCTTCGCCAGTTCACCACTGATATAAAAGATCCGACGAAACAGATGGACAATTCTCGAGAAAAATGCCTTTTTCTCCAAGGCTCCTCCGAGTGGCGCTTTCTCCAAGACAAACAGACGCAAACCTAACAGTGGCCATAGTCAGTGTTTATCTGCTGCCGGCAAAGGCGAAATGCGATGCGGTGGCACCCAATCTGTTTGCTCACTGGTCATTTTCGGAGCAACTTTGGCACCATTGGCGCTATGTTATGTGAGGCTATGTGCATGTTTCTGAGCTGCCTGCAGGAGCGGTGGGTTGCGGTGGTCGACCAGAGGAAAATGTGCTTCACAAACATTGCAATTTCCGTCTCGGCTGGAGGATGACCATTTTCTCTTTCCCCTGCGCTTTGGGTGTCTTGTCTCGGCACAACAGTTTAGTGACCAAAGGGGGAGGATGATTCCATGATCCCTGTTTATTTGACTTTGGTAATTGGTGTTTCAATGATTTGTATTGAATGTGTAGTTTCAATTTCCACTGTTCTGTTGTTATAGTGATGATTAGTTCAATTTGAAATGATGGACAGCTGCGAGTTCCACTTAACCAAACGATAATTGAACACGCTATTAGCTTAAGACATAATTTGATACCACTTTCCTTTTTACAAAACCTCGCGCATCTATCACCTTTGAATCTATTCATTTCGTATACATATTTTATTTTGTTTTATCGTCTCAGAAGACTCGAGAAACGTGACCTGGCACAGTGGCACCCAACCTGAAGGTCACTCTTCTAGTCAACCGTGGCAGAAAAAGCTCTTCGCTCAGAACGAATCCAATAACTTTTCATTTTTATACTTGCTTCCCAGGGAAAGCATGTTTGCCCTCATTCATACGCCAAGAGTGGAATGATAGAATCCCACAGTGAATCAATTTATAACCGAGTTTATAACAACAATTGGTTGCCTATCGGTCGGTGGTAGAAGGATATGGTGGACTTACAAGAAGGGATAGCAATATCGAAAAGGTCTTCAAGTGGAACCACTATTGCGGGAATGAAGTGGATTTGGTCACGGGAGTGATCCCATACTTTATCCGTTTTTGTTGTTGTTATGGAAGGCTTGCTTTCTTCCGCCATTGCTGTGCGAGAATCATCGTCTTCGGTCACCATCTACGGTCAACCGAAATCACCGAAACATCGTAAGAGTAATGACGTAGAAAGATAACAACAAAACGACAGAATTACTTCATCTACAAGAGATGAGTACCTACTTTGACATCATTTAGACTAGGCAGTAGAGCATCTTGCGATTTGATTTATTCCGATAGGTTGTGAAAAATCAACACGAAAATGTTTAATGGCCAAACTTGTTGTTGCTAGAGCGAAGAAGACTAACTTAGTAAAATACTTCAAAATAGTAAGTTATATACATTTAGGTAAGATGGCCAGCAGTATAACTACCTACGTATCACTTACACTAAAACAGTGTCCCAACCAAAATAACGATCACTTTGAATCGGAGCGATCGCATATGTCAAACATCGAAAAACAGTTTCGCCATGTTTAAAAAACCAAAAATGACAGATAAAAAGTAAACATTTTTTCCTAATGGGTCGAAAATGTGAAGCTTTAATAGTCATAATAGTAGAAGATGTTTGGGGGATTATTTTATAAATTTTCCCAAAAACTTCGAACGGTAAGTTATTTACTTCTTAAGCAATAGAACCAAATTTAATGAAATCGCAATATGTATGATTTTTAGGTGTAAAAAGTGGGTCGAATATTGCCAGTTTCCGCTGCTGGAAAAGGATTTCAGAGCTAATGATTCTTTGGGACTAAGATAGAGAATATTATGCTCTGATCATTTCACCTACGATTCATTGTTAGACCCTCTTAGACTTGATAAAGGGTAAGTTATATTTATAAAGCTGTTTGTTGAACACAAACAAACAAAAAATCTTGTAGACCCTATCCGTGGATTTCCTGGACGAGTGGCTTCTTATCGAAGAATAAGCAACCAAAGATTCAGCAAAGGATAATGAAATATACGATTTCATGCCGATTTAGAACGTTGATAGTTACGTACAGGTGCTGCTCAATCCGATCTTTGCGAATACGTCATGTGATCATCGACTAAATATGCTGATTTTTCGATTCAGTTATCTCCCGATTATATTCAGTATCCGGTAGTATTTATAGTCGAATTTGCTGAAGATGAGTGTCCGATACAGGCGTTGGAGGTTTTCTCGAATGATCTTCAGGCTATGGATTATGAAGAGTTTCCGATAGCGAGACTAGTCAAATACCTACGCCGAAGGGCAGTCAAATGATCATCCGTTGAATAAACGCCACGATGAGGATTGGCTTGAAGATAATCTTATGACAAAATCCGAAGTGAAGGATAAATGGTCCGGCCGAATGGTAAACCGGCGCCGACAGCGGACAGAACAGAAAGTCTAACCGTTAGAGAACAAAATTTAGCCGGATGATATGCTGAATTCAATCGACGCTACCGCTTCACACCGGAAAATGAAGCATACAAAGCTACATTAGAAACACGAGAAGACTTGGAGGCGTACATAAAAAGGTGGCACGAGCTATGACCTGCAGAAAAACTTAGAGCTGAGCGCAGAACAGATTTTAATGATAGTGAATCAGGTTAAACAGATGACGGATATAGCGATACATGTCGAATCTGAAAACCTGCAACATCTTATAGACATAATGAAAACACTAAAACGTAAACTGCACAACATTCTGGGAGAACCAGTAATAGACAGGTGTTCTCTATTTGGCAAAGGCAAGTGAAATTCGAAATAAAAACAAATTGTTTTAAAAAAATGTAAAAACAGATGATGACATGTTGACATAATTTATGAACAATCCGTTGGTATACGACAGTATTAAGAACCCTATGAGACCTGGTAAAGCAAGGCGATATATCAAACACATCAAAATCATCACTTTATCTCAATGGTCTTCGCACATATCAAATGATTCAACGATCAATGATGTTGTTCAAACGATGGACTAATGAAGTTCGCTTCGAACCTGACTTAAATAGCGTAATTCTGAACACGATGAAAGAAAAATGTCGGAAATTCAATGATCTTGAAAGGGTTGTTGTATTGGCATCCTAAGTAACACCGAAAACATCATTATTAACTAAGATCTAATAATGATGTTGAATAAAGGTCGGAAAATGAAATTCAAAACATGTTATGTTCAAGGAAAGCTATGATAAGGTTTTTGCAAAACATACAGCAATTTGATCAGAGAAGAAGTTTCATACTACATTCTGACAACTTGCTGATAACATGTCATTTTTTGACATTTGTTTGGTTTTTTGAGATGTTTCGTTTTACATTCTCACAACATAAAACAGAAGATTATACGAACAATGTCATACCATGTTCAATTTTAGACATTCGTCAGAATTTTGCGGAACAAAGAAGAAGAAGCAGACTGACTGTGTCGGAAACTTCAAAATGGCATGCACTGTGCGAAAAATGTTGAAATTTTTTATATCAAGAATATTCGAGAAATCTAAAATGTTTTCAAATCACATAAATATATGACAAAATGCCTTCAAAGTATTATAAAACTTGTTTGAAAAATATAGCGGCATGTAACACTCGTTTAAAGTTGCATATTCTCGTTGATTTTATAATCAATATACACACCGAAAAAAAAACAACATTTATTACCGTGCATCAAGTTATTTGACGTTTGCGGAACAGCTTTCCGACAGTCGACCGTCGGACCCCAGTTCGAATTTTTCAATCTTCTCGCAATATGAACGTTCTTCATCGACCCTGTTGTTTATCGGCAACTTGCCATATTGTTTTTCTTTTGCAGATTCGAGAATTTGTTTACATATCAATTTCAAAATTATGTTTTGGCATAGTTATATTTTGCTCCAATCAATGGCGCATGAATTTAGGAGAAGTAAAATGAATAGTTAACCAATGGAACATAAGCCGCATATAATGTTTCGACCGAGACTTCGAAACAAATTTGATTTATTTATTCATTTTGTATATGTTTATTAATATTATTTAAATGGTGTTCATCATTTCATGCATGCTTGTTTTCATTCGTTTTTGCATAAAATTTATTTCTTTGAACGTGTTGGTCAGCATTTTTGTTTTGGTATTCAATTTGTCAGAACCATGTTGAAAGTCGGTTACTGAAAACATCCTTAGTATTTAAGTTTAGTCTTGTGAATGTGCAATCAAAAACAAGGTTGCAACTGAAAGATGTTGAAAATATCGATAATTTTTGCGCTGTTTGGGTCGTGTGAAAGTAATCAAAGCAGTTTTTCATACCAAAACGTAACATACTGTATGTTCGAAAGATGTATTTTTTACACTCATACAAAAAACCGTGTTACTTGGGATGAGTGCTTAGTATTGGCAACCGAGGCTGTGGCTGTTATGATGTGTACAAACCATTTAAACAAGTTAATCCCGGGACATCCCGGGACGAAAAATCCCGGGATTTAGAAAAATTTGGAAAATCCTTTTTTTAGTTCAACCTTACTAATAGTGCCCTATATTTATGTTTTGGTCCGAGTTCCTTCAAGACTTTTGCTGACCAGCTTCCGAATGTTTTCAATTAAAGCTCTTCTTAGACTTTTGCTGACCTGCCCCGATAAATTCGGTACGACCCTACCCATGATTAACGCAGCCAATTCATGATCCCACGGCGCCACGCGACTTATACAACCGATTCATGGATCCCGTACTGCGATTACGTCGAAGATTAGTTACCGCCGTCGGGGGTGACTATGGGTCACTGTTTCAATTACATAGAATGCTTTTAGAATAGATTTAATATATCTGAGGACAAGAAAACTCACCTCCACCCCGACGACGGTGCTTAATTAGTTGGTCTTTGATAAAGCCTTTGAGACAAGTTTATCGACACTAAGTTGTAGATCTGGAACCATTCCTGGGGCTATAACCCGTTGGTGAATAGGGGGAGCTGTATCTGCTGGTAGAAGTATCAGTCAGTAACCTGCAATGAAGTATAGGGAACTCTACTATTGTGTTTTCGTTGTGACTCGTGAGCTTATGTTCCCAGTGTGATTGCACTGTGCATCTTCCGCCTACAGCGAGGTGTCTGATCCTTGTATTGCCACAGAAAATACGCTGCTTGAATGAAAACTTAGAAATGGTCCAAATCCAGCTATGGTCCAATCAACCCTACTCCGACGGATAGCGAATGCGTCTTTTCGAACTCGGCGAACATTTGTTCCACAAACCCTACTTTCCGATACAAACGCAAATACTATTTGCTTTTGAAGTCAAACCAAGGAACGATTTAAATTGAAATTGAATTTAGTTTTAATTTGAATTATGTATCTTCTGGCATTTCTATCATATAAACTTGACCCCTAAACTTCGAAAACAACTTTTTCAAAACAAAACATAATGTTTTTAAAAACATCGAGAATTCCCGGGACAGCATAAATGGCCGGGAAATGGAAACTCTACTTTCGCTACAACTTTGCTGTACGAGAAAGGCAAAAAGGAAAGAGAAAAAATGTAGAAGGGAAACAAGAAAGCAGAAGAATGAAGGAAGAAGAGAGAAGAAATAAGGAACAGTAAGTAAAAAGAAAAGGTAAGTAAGAAGAAAAAAGGAACTAGGAAGAAGAAGCAAGAAAGAAGAAAGAAGGAAGAATAAAGAAAGAAAGAAAAAGACGGAAGAAGGAAGAAGGAGAAAAGAAGAAAGAAAAAAGAACGGAGATCAAAGCAGGGAACAGGTTGAATGAAGAAGAAAGATGGAAGAAGCAATAATGAAAAAAAAATTTCAATGAGCAAACTGTTCGAAAAGATTATTTTATATAGAATGAAGGTTCACATTGATGACAATTCTATTTTTGCTGATGAGCAATTTGGTTTTCGCCATGGGCATTCAACCACTCATCAGTTATTAAGTGTAACGCATTTAATTCGGCTCAACAAATCTGAAGGATATTCGACTGGAGTTGCTCTTCTTGATATAGAGAAAGCTTTTGACAGTGTTTGGCATGAATGTTGGATTGTGAAATTGATGAATTTTAACTTTCCTCTGTACATTATTAAACTGATCCAAAATTATTTATCAGATCACTCACTGGAGGTAAACTATAAGAATTCTAAATCTGATAGATTACCTGTAAAAATAACAGTCGAGTCAAGTACGAGACACTGAAGACGGCCTTACTGTTGAGGTCGTAATACGTATCTGTCAAGATACAATTAAGTGGTGGAATTGAATGGGATTGTATAAACTCGTCTTTTAACAAGTGAAGACATTCCACTAAAAAGCTCAAAATAATTTTCTTTTTTTTTAAATAAAATTAGTTGAAAAAAAATTAATGGATTAATAAAAAATATAGAAGTAATCTTAGCAAGAACCAAAAACCAAATGCAAGCACCAGAAACAATAAATAAAGTCTCGTTTCTTTCTATGCTTCCTCCAAATATCTTATGGTTTACAGACAAAACAATCAGAAGGGTTTTGTACATTACACGACCGACCGACGTAAACTACGAAAAACCTTTCATTGCAATGATAGTTGTAGCGTCAAGTAAATGTCAGGTTTTTTAAACGCTACAGACATCCTCCATTCGAAGACATTTACTGCAGCGTCCGACGCACGCTTGTGATTCCGCTACCGACACCCTACCATCGCCAAGCGATTATGTTTTGTACTTTGAAGAAAATTCGTCTCGAATAAACTCTTTTCTGTATAAAATCCTGTTACCAACCAATTATTTTCAATAGTTCAATTCATTTTCAATAAAACGCATTTCCAATCATCAATGGCAACAAAACCAAAGTCGAAATCTTGCGAGTAAATTTCACTTTTCGTAGACGACACAATCATATTCAATTCTTGTCAATCACTTGCCGACGGCCGCTGGTACCATACACCGTCTACCTATTTGAAACCTCTAAAGAAAATGACTCTAGCGAAACACGGCTCTTTTCATGCTATTGCGGGTTTCCGGTAGCGGTAGAGCAGAACTACCAAAGCGGACAAAAGAAGCAATAGGACTGGAGGTCAAAGCACCAACACAAATCAAATAACTACAAATCTCAATTTAATACATGTATTTAGGGTAATGCACCCATTTTCCTCTGTTACTTCCTACCTCCTAGTCATCTTATCTTCTTTCCTTTTCACTCCTCTATCTCTATCTATCCTACTTTACAAAACACATAAGTTTTCTTACTCACGGTTTCTTCTCCGTACTCACGGTGCCCTTGTTCGCATTCGGAAGCGGCTACATGGGGCGTCCCCTACCGTACCGATCCTTGTCGCGGACGGACGACTATCGTTGCACCACCCACGCATTCTGCCAAAGCTCGCCGCGCCACTCACAAGGTTGCTGCCTCCGCTGGAGACCCCTCTGGCCGTCCAGTGCGACCGTTTTGCTGGATGGGATATCTCCGAGGCCCTTGCTGAGCTCGTCTTCGATGACGAGATTTCCGTCCGAAATCGTTCAACAGTTTTGATACTCCAGAAACACCCTGTAGAAAGGCAATGATAACACGACTACTCACTCCTGTTTACAGTTGGACTTACCCAAACGATGTGGTGCTTTCGTCCTGTCTGTATCCTGACTGACTGCTCAAACTGTAGACGATTTCTGCCGACCGAAATCGTGGTGCTCTTCCACGCGATTCACCTCTGGCTTTTGTCTGATCTGCGAAACATTTGAGGTTAGATCTGTATCGTGGTGATAGAGCGGCCTGCCTACCTTGAGATCGCTAGGTGCTGGCACTCTCGGCCGAAGCCGAATTGTGGTGATCTGCCTGCTTCTCTTTTTCCCTGTCCTGCCAGGTTCCGGACTTCCCGTGCGAGTTTCACTCGACGTTTGCACCTAATTTGTCAAACTTTTGATTAAGTTCAGTTTGATCATACTGTCGGTTTTCTTCTTACCTCAAATCCAAAACCGCGCCGCTCGAGAAGTCGCCCCCTGCTCGGAGTCTGTTCCTCCGAAAATCTGGTCCACGTCGTAGAAACAAAGACGTCTTTGCTCGATTTGGTTTGGAAGCGGCTTTAATCGGTTAAATCTAAAACTCACTCGCGAAGCTGATGAAGGGTGAATTTAACTGCCAATCAGCACAATTATTCTCTCCTCGCGATGGTGACGACGATGCAAACGCACGGAGCTACCGGGAAAAGTGTCGTTTCTTTTCTTGCTGTCGTCGCACGCGATTTGGTGGTTTGTGGTGTGCGTGTGAATCGACTCATCTGTCAATTCTCCGCGGCGCCTCGTGAATGGGCATTTTGTTTTCAACAGGGGTGGTTTCTTTTATATCACGTTCAAAGTGGCGGTTGGTGCGTTATGTGGGTACGTGAGGCGACAACTGCGTTTTATTTAGCTGCGTATTTCCAATTATTATGCTTTTTGCTAAGTAACAACAAACTTACTGTCTTAAACGTAACAATGCACAAACAAAATTAAACGGTGAGTCATAAGAACAACGCCCTAACAGTGAATGTGGAAACTCATAGTCTTTTTTTCTAGTAAAAGCAAGTAAAAGTGTGCACCAATATCGTTTACCAAAGGGGCGGGGCTTATGGTGTTACTTTATTAGATACAATAAAGTTGCTATTTTGTGTGCGCGCGTAATTTTGTAGGAGATTTCGCAGAGAGCGGTTCCATCGTGGTGGCGATGGCGTGGGTAGCGCTCCTTGCCGTTTAGTAGTAAATCATCGGCCTGGTTGGCCAGCAGCAGCATCAAGTCAAATTAATTAGACAGTGGTCGTCGGTACGGTTGCTACCAAAAATTCGGCATGGGGATGGCGTGGGTAGCGGCATCAGTGGCGGTCATCGATGGTGGAGCGAAGAAACATCGGTCAGATTTATCTCGCAGGATTCGATTTATTCAGTGATTGTTGTATTATAATTGCAAAATACACCGATCTTAGGAGCTAAGTTCTTAAAAGACGTACAGGAGTTAAACAAACTGTTGACATAGTCAAAGTTTTGACAAAATTAAAATTACCATAAATTTGCTCATAATACTTCGATTTCGATAAAACCTGATCCATCAGGCGCAGAAATTCTGCACTTATTCAAAATCTTAGATTAATCGGCGGACACAGAGAATACGCTATTTGAACACTCACACAAGCTAATTGAGCTAAATGTGGTCATGTAACTATTGTTCTGATGCTGGTTTCCCATTATAACACCCAATTGAGTTCTATAATGGATTTTTTACGATTTTGTCAATGCGACATGTGACCTATTTTATCATCCAAAAGTTAACCAGGGGGTGATAAAATCGGGATATTGCGGACGACATCGACTTTATTAGAATCGATCGCAGAGCAATAGTGGAGGCTTTTGTCCCACTGAAGAGGGAGACGGCGAGGATAGGCATAGGCTTAACCATTAACTCTACCAAGACAAAGTACATGGTGGCAGGTAGAGATAGAGGAAGACCTAGTGGTGTTGGTGCTGAAGTAGTGCTTGATGGGGATGTGTTTGAAGTTGTTGAAGAATTTGTTTAACTTGGAACGCTTGTGACATGTGACAATGACGTTTCCCGTGAATTGAAAAGACGTATTGCTGCTGCGAATAGAGCCTTTTACGGATTACGTAACCAGCTTAGGTCCCGCAACATGCATACGAAAACGAAATTCGGTCTATACAGAACTCTGATTCTACCAGTGGTCCTTTATGGACATGAAGAATGGACATTAAAAGAGGTGGATCGGAGAGCTTCCGGAGTTTTCAAGCGAAAAGTGCTGCGTACAATACTCGGAGGGAAACTAGAAAATGGTGACGCATGAATCATGAGCTGTATCAAGTATACAAAGAAGAAAATATTGTGAATCGTTTAAAATACGGCAGACTTCAGTGGGCTGGTCACTTAGTGCGAATGTCGGAAGAAAGAATAGCGAAAACAATATTCAACAGAGAACCAGATAGAGGCCACGAACACGCTGGCTGCACGCGGTGTAATCGGACCTGGGGACCCTGAACGTTCGGGGAAACTGGTGGAACATCGCCCATGACCTACGATTATGAAGCTTACTTAGACTTTTATAGGCTCAAAGCATTTTCGGGAATTGAATTCAGAGTTTCAAAATCCTCTCAGAACTCTGAAAATCAATTTTTATTTGTTGACATTGCGTTGTTAACATTGTTAACTTTTACATGTGAGCTTCGGAGTGCATTTTCCAAAAAAAACAGCGGTAACACACGCTATGCAAAGGTCAGAAGGGGTACCACTCAAGAAAAAGGTTGAGAACCGCTGACCTATAACACTAATTACATTATTACTTGGGTAGCAACTTGAAGAGCCAAAAATTAATTCTTTCTCCATTACAAAAGTCATTCCATTGACAGTGCTCAGTATGAACCATAAAATATATTTCAAGCTCTGGTTTTGATATTATTTTAATTAGTTATACCGATATTTTTAAATGTAAATGAAGTAACATATTTTAATGGTTTTGGCATCTCGAAATTTCTATCACAAACGTGCCCACTAGAATTGAATCAGTTGTGACAAGAACCACGAATTCGTACTGGCAGACCCAGAAGACAGGCATATCAAATCCCCTTGGAATAAGAGTCGCAAAATTTCCATTCCACTTCAACCCGTTTCGTTTATCTTGCACTCGTTCGCAACAACTTCCTTATCGTTTAGCTCTCCTTGCTCCGAACCATTTCCTTTCGGCCATGATGGCAACAAACACCGGATCTATTTGCCTTATCTCCAGCTAACTGCCATGAAAATACTTTAGCAAATTGTTTTCTCTTGAAAGGACCTTCCTTGAGAGTCTGGCCGCTCCTCTGCTGTAGCAACCCACCGTGGAAAAGACACTTTTCCAACATCTCAAAATACACAAAGTTCAAGTTGCTATCGTCGTCGTCGTCACCGACTTCGGTGTCATTCCCATCGAGAAACTATTGTTTCAAACTTTCGGACTTTGGCTTTCCAAACACAATGGAACGGCCAAAGCAATTCAAAAGGCTACGCTGCAGCTTGACTTGCCGACCGGTAAACGACCTCCGTCGACGACGGAAGTGGGTGGACCGACAACAAGAAGTTTGTCGCTCCTTCAAGTGATGGGAATTTGTTGTTTCCCCCGAAATGAGCTGAAGAAAGAATTCCTTTCTCAAGTTAATTAAAAATTCATACTTTCAATATACAAAGTTGGATAAACTTTGATATAATTTTCTCGAATTTTAATCTGTTCCTGACATTTTCTTCTTCATTATTATTTTATGTTTAAATGTAGATAATCATGCGTTAAATATTTTCAAAAACTAAAGGCTAACAAAATCAATCGGCTATATTTATTGGATTCTTACCGCTCTGAAGTTCCATTTTGATCCTGGCGTGGGCGAAAGAATAGGAATGAAGTCTCGCGTGATTTTTGAAAACGTCGTAAGTCCAAATGAGAGACTCTCTTTCATTACGCTCTCTTTTGCTAATATCTAGGCTAGTTTAAAATTGGTTGCAATCTTTCACCTCAACATACTAGACAAAGCTATTTTATTCAGGTTGGTGCTGGAAAATCCAATGCAAATGTTAGTATGGCTTTGTAATAATCAAAAGAGAAAGTAAACAAAGAGAGCATCTCTTTTGGACTTACGACGTTTTCAAAAATCACTCGAGAAGTAATTTGAATTCAATTTTCAAAATGCTGCTTCACAGTTCATTACTTTGTCTACGGAACGAAGTATTTTCCATCATTTCAAGCTCGCATATAAGCCAGTGCATTACATATGTCGTCGGTCGCCATCAAAGTTGTGGAATGCTGTATTCATGGTATGCGGTAACGAACAGATGATGATATCGAAAAATTTTGCTTTTCTCGCTTTATTCCGATGTTGACACTGACAACTTTGAACTTTCACTCATTCGAGTGAAGAATTCCCGAACAAAAAGAAGAAAGCTTTGAACATTCATCATTCAATGCCAAGGGGTGAATGTGTTTGACATGACTTTATTCGCCTACATACCGGAAGGATGGATCAAAGCAATTTCAACTTTTTTTGCTACACAGAACCTCTAGGATGACTCACCTGCAGAAAAAATAGAATGATAACAATGATTAGACTTCGGTATATAATATAGGTATATTTCTTGAAGGACTTATAAGGAAACATATCAGGACTGATTTGCGATTTGGGCGTAACTTATTTTGTAAACAAACATTGTTTTATAAATTCCGTAGAGTGAAAGCATTTTTCAACGAAAAAGGAGCAGGAATTCGTCTTCCAATATTTGTTTACAAAATAAGTTACGCCCAAATCGCAAAGCAGTCCCGATATATTATTAAACAACTTTTAAAAGTTATCATTTTCCATCCTAATATAATGACAATCAAATGCCTAAGACCAATTCGAATCCAATGCAATGAATCAAATCCATTCTGAAATCAATTATTATTCAAACCGAATCAAAACTAAATCCAAACGAAATAATATCCAAAGCCAATCGAAATATAATCTAAACCTAACCCGAGTTCAACCAAATCTAATCCAAATCCAATTTAAATAAAATCCAAATCCAAGGCAATCTATAGATTCAATCCAAATCAAATCCAAATTCAATCCGCCTCTAATCCAATTCCAATTCAAATCTAATCCAAATCCAATCCACGTCTATTCCAAATCCAAACCGAATCCACTCCAAATAAAAAAAATCACAATAAAATCTAATTGAAATCAAATCCGAATTCAAATCAAATTAAATTTCAGTCCAAAACTAGCCAATATGAAACGACGCATTACCTCATTTTTTTCTGAATATTGATTAAAAGCTCATTGAATTCCGGATTGTGTAATCAAAATTGAAATATGTTTGATGGCTATTATATCTTAAGTCCATCTGTATGATGTTAAATGAGGCATTAAAAATATATTTGAATACCACGACCATAAGACGCTACCAGTGACAACCAATCATCTTATTGCAATCTCCTTTCAAAGAGATCGTTTCTGGAAGTGGAAAAGCTTATGAAGCCTCCCGCAATCTGATTGGCTCGTCTTACTTATTAGTTCGTACCTACCGACAGTTAAGAGCCACCACGACTCGACGGGTATCAATCGAATAACCAGAAGCGAACCAGTAAGACGATTCAATTTCCAAGAGCCCAATCTACCACGATCCGCTTACGTTCACTTCAGTAATGATACTCCACCCGCTGCAGGGCGGTAATAGAAAGTAAGTCGGTAGATAGCAATGGCGAAGAAACGCCGTTCACGTGAAATGCATTTCCCCAAGGTTGAGTTAAAAGCTGTTTACTATTGCTTCTCCATCGTCTGTCTGGTGGGAAAAGAAGTACATTTTTTGCCCTGTTGAATCTCAATAAAACGTTGAACGGCACTAACCTAATTGTGAGAACTTGATTTTCTTTACCACCTTCAGGAATGTTCGCCTCACTTTTTGATAGTGTGTTTCCACCATACTCGAATCAAAGTAGTGTAGCATTCTAAATTTTGCGGTTATTATTTTAAAGTTTTAAACCAAACTTCTTAGTAACTATTTATAAAGTAGAGCGATAGAAGATGCAACTGAATTCATTTGAAGCTTTGTAGTAAACCCCAAGTGTGGAAACAGTACGAAATAGATTCAAACACAAACGGCAACTTAACCACAAAAATGCATCCTTTATTCAGTTAACCACTGGTTTTAAATTCAGAGCCACTAAATAAAAATTATCATTTTTGGAATAATATATATTACCCATTTAATTATTAACATTGCCGCATCTTTTAAACTCTCATGCTTTTTCGTCGCTACCCCGCTACCATGTTTCCAGAAAACTCAAAACAGCAAGTTTTTCTCTGAACGAAGCACTTTTTTCCGCTACCAACTTTACTAATGATTTATGCCATCCCCGAGTCGGACTCGCACTTTGCATTCGACCTTTCGGAAGCCAAAGTTAGCAGCACGGAAGGCCTGTACATAATTAAGCATCCACGGGCGGTCATAAAAGTTACGACGCCTGATACCTGTTTCATGTCCATCCTTTGAATTTCTTTAGCTCTGTATCAGTGGGTTGCAAACATTCCCATGCCAATTAGGTTTTCTCTTCGCTCAGTTAATATAAATGACTCTTTAGGTGCTTAAAAAATCGAAGAATTTAAAAGTCTTCTATGATTTTGAAGCTGAGTTCCGAACGTCCGCCGTTCTAAGCTTCTGCTTTTTGCATACAAAATTCACTGAATAATTGATGGAGTTCGTAGTTTTGAGTGTATAGTACATAATGTTCGAAGTAGCTCATGTACGCTACCATGCCACTAATATAAAAATGCAAAGGAGTGTAAGTGAGAGAAAAGCTGAGTCAAAGAAGCGAGGCTGGTTCTAAATAAAGCCATCAAAGGCAAGAAAGTCTGCTCCGACAAACTGTGTCTGAGCGCCAACACGAATCCGCAGGATTTGGAGCACCTTAATGACTTCAAGTTGGCTGATGACGTCGCACTCCTCGCTCAACAGCGGCGCTCAGATATGCAGAGTAAGCTCAACGATCTTGCTGAAGCATTCCTCTTGAAACAGGTTTAGCCATCAACGTCAACAAAACCAAATCGTTGGGTGTAAGTAAACACGGTGACCCATTCCAGTTTCACAGTGACCGGGCAATCAGTGGATAGAAAAATGAAAAATGACTACCACCGATGCAAACTCGCGGTGGGTGGCTCACATTGTCTTCTCTTGAACCTCTTCCTATCATGTACTTCGTCTTCGACATGTTGATGACTAGTCCGATCCGCTTGGCTTCCCTCTTTAGTCTGATGTAGGCTTCCTCCATCTTCTCAAAGTTACGTGCCATAATATCTATGTCGTCGGTGAAGCCAAACAGCTGGACGGACTTATAGAAAAATGTATTATCCGTATTAATCCCTGCTCTTCGTATTACCCCTTCCAAAGCGATGTTGAATAGCAGACACGAAAGACCATCACCTTGCCGTACCCTCTGCGGGTTTTGAAGGGACTCGAGAATGCCCCTGAAACTCGAACTACGCACATCACCCGATCCATCGTCGCTTTCATCAATCGTTTCAGTTTATCCGGAAATCCGTGTTCGTGAATTAGCTGACATAGCTGGTCCCGATCGATTGTATCATATGCGGCTTTGAAGTCGATGAATAGGTGATGTGTGGGCACGTTGTATTCGCGGCATTTCTGCAGTACTTGGCGAATGGCAAACACCTGGTCCGTTGTGGAGCGTTCGCCCATAAAGCACGCCTGGTACTGCCCCTCGAACTCCCTTGCAATTGGTGCTAGTCGACGGCATAAAATTTGGGAGAGTACCTTGTAGGCGGCGTTCAGCAATGTGATTGCGCAGTAGTTGCTACAATCCAGCTTATCCCAAACCTTGGTAATCACCCAGTGTAGGGTTCTAGCCAGTACCTCACCGCCGTGTTTAAATAGCTCTCCTGATAGTTGGTCAACTCCAGGGGCTTTGTTGTTTTCAGCCGTCCGATCTCCTCCTGGATTTCCTGGAGATTCGGAGCCGGTAAATTTATGTCCTGCGCGCGTTCTCCCAGGTCCATCACCATACTGCCATCTTCGTCTGACACATCGCCATTCGTGTTCTTCGTAGTGCTCGGTCTCGATCTTCCCTACTGGCGCTTTTTCCTCCGGAAATCGAGTTTTGTCTGTTCCGCGCCCGTTTGCTGCATTCTTCTCTTCTACTAACTGTTCGCCGTCATACCAGTCGTTTTTCTGATCCGGGGGCACCGTGCCAAGTGCAGAGGTTGCGGTCCGTTGGGAGTTCCTCTTCCAGCTGCTGCGCGTATTCTTGGGCTGGTCTACCATCTTGTAGCCGCCCAATGTACTGCGTGTTGTACACCGTCGAGAGTTTTGAGCGCAGGCATACTGCAACGAGGTAGTGGTCGGATTCAAAATTCGCACTGCGGTAAGTGCGGACGTTCGTGATGTTGGAGATAAAATTTACCGTCGATTAGAACGTGGTCGATTTGGTTTTCCGTTTGTTGGTTAGGTGATATCCATGTGGTTTTGTGGATATTTTGCGAGGAAAGAAGCTGCTTCGGACTACCATTCCGCGGGAGGCTGCGAAGTTTATGCTTCGTTGGCCGTTATCATTCGATACGCCCGAGCAGCACAAGTCAGACAAAAATGGTTGCAGCAACTTAATTGTGACTGAATCCGGTTACATATGAGTTGCAGTAACCTTTGTGGAATAAGTGTGTTGCTAGGGCGATGTGCAGACTATCCGGTCCGATGACCGGTCTATACATTTCCTTACCCAGCACTATGAAGCCAGTTCCCAGCTCGTTGGTGGTGTCACAGCTTTGGTAGAAGGTAGCCGCTCGATGCCCGCTTTTCCACGCTTTCTGTCCTGTCCAGCAGATCTCCTGCAGCGCCACGAAGTCGAAGTTGCGGGGATGTAACCTAGCGACTTGCAGTTCCATGCTCCAAGCTTCCAATCGTGATCCTTTATTCGTCGCCTAGGTCTTTGCCGATTATATCGAGTCGCATTATCTCTTATATTGTTCGTAATTATTGGTTTTCCAGGCGGCTTATTGGGCCTGCGCAAACCTCCTGTCTCGTCGGAGGGCCGTCGTGTCAGGGCTGTTTAGCGTCCCACCTAACACCAGGACTTGGGCTTGTGCACTTTGAGCGGCACACGGTCGCTTTGGTGGGGCCTACTTGCGGATACATGCAGCTTTTTATAGGAATTTAACAGGGCCCACTGTCAAACCCCACCACATCCTAGGCAAGCCCCACAACTCGCAGATGGCCTGGGGAGGGATCGTCAAGCCCTTGGACAAAGTCCCTGCTGCCCCAAAATCCTAATGCTTAATTCTAATCTGAGCTGTTATACGCTAGTTAAACTAGGTGTGTATCAATGGAGAACACTCAACCGCTGCAAGTTTTCATCAACAGATGACTGCGGTACATAATTTAAAAAATCTCGCTTAACTTTTCAAAAGGACCTAAGTAACATTTTTTTCATGAATTAATTTGAGTACTGCAATCAAAAACTTCATGTTTTTCTGTTGATTGCTCTATTCAAATTAATTCATGAAAAAAATGATACTTAGGTCCTTTTGAAAAGTTAAGCGAGAAATCACATTAATCAGAAAACGATCGCAGCAAGCCATGCGTGCGGGGAGTTGCTTTTGAAATTGTTGTTCGGTCCAGCAAGAAATAGATTCGGCTGATGTCTATATTTTGCATATGTACTAGAAGCCTTGCGACTAAATAGAGTCACTAGTAGTCTATGGCAACCACATCTTGTTTGGAAGAACACTTTTGATTTTGTTTTGTTTAGCAATGCAATGCAAAATGCAATTGCAAAATTATTTCATTTTTTTATTTTCTTATTTTTCAAATGAAAAATTTTCCTGGCTTTTCTCGACTTTGCTGTCCTGAAACAATTTATAGTGAGATCTCTTTGAACTGTAACCGGCGTGGGTTTAACATTCCAAACAATTACACTTTTTTACTCGTGTACGGGGTGGCAGCTAATCGGGTAATGAATCCGCCTGAGAACGAGGGTAGTCTCGCTTAACTTCACAGGAGCCCATTGTGGCCATGTTTGGCTATGGATTGGGGGCTCATCGGCCACCAACTGAAAAGCTATTTTTGTAATCTGGAGCTTCAGGAGGCTAATGACTAACAAACCGGCACTTGTAATATTAATAATCGAATTATTAATAAATTGACGCAGCTCTGGCTACATTTTTCCAATGTTTTGATCTACATAACATTTGGAAGGTCGCCGTAGTAACACATAAAGATGTACTAGTTACTCAGCTCTGTACTTGCACCAAGATGATAGCTTAATGCGATTGTTCAATTTTCTATTCTGGTACTCCATGAGCACTAAAAAAGTGGGCTCTTGAATGAGACATGAACGTCTCAATTAGTTTTTGGTTTTATGGCATTCAATAAAGTGTATTTCTTAATTGAGTGCTAGAAATCGTTTGTATAGTTTGTATACGGGGATATTTTTGGTGAAATATTTGCGTGACTGTGTTATAATACCAGAAATTTATGGATCAATAATGAATTGCTCCGAATCGCTCTGGAAAAGTGAAGAAAATTGTTCGTGAGTCCTAGAAGTGATCTTCGTTTCCTCAGTTCATTTATCCGGAATTGGATTAATTTGGTGAGATTGTTTCAATATGTTTTTATATGATTCTAAACTAAATGATCGCTGGATTAAAAAATTCGGAAATATGGTTATGAGTCCATTATCCAATTGGTAACGGTAGCATAAACAGGCGGGCTTTTTACGCAGCTAATGCTATAAATTTTGAATCACCCCTTTTGACATTCGCCTCGTCCACTATAATTTTCATGATTGGATCGAAGTGTGCTCTGCTGTTTTAGAAAAAGTTGTGTATTTACATAAACGTCAAAAGTTCACGAATGATGTTGATTATTTCGTATTGCTAATAATATTTTTTCAACATTTTCATTTTAATTCTAATACATAATTACCAACTAATTTCAGTTCTCAAGGTCGGCCGGTTATGGAATAGCTATCTCTGCTCGGAAGATCGATTGAAGTTACTTCTCAGGCGTTTTGGATCTAATGTTAGACATTACAAATAAGTTGTGTATGTTTATGCGTACTGGTATCTTATTCGCATGAGAAGGTTGGGGATTTGTTATTCTATTTTTGTTCATGGTCACAACAATTTTACAAATTGTAGGTACCTATTCAAGATAGTTTAAAATAAGATGCCCTTTTATTGGTGTTTAACTTGCGCTAGGTTTGACTGGAAGTCTGGCCTAATTTTTACCTGAAGGATGGTTGTTTTAGCTGACATGCTGTCGTGATCATGGTTGTGATGCATAATACATGAAATTTATTTCAGATTTACTTATTTTTTTAAGGTGAAAAATAATTGAGAGAAGTGAACTTGTTTGTTGGTTTACAGAGATAAAAATAAAAAGAATATAATGACGACAGGTCGAATCAGAGAAAGACGCAGACATCATTTTTGTTCGGTTATTCAGGCTAAGGGTAGGACAGAATCTAGATTCAAATCCAAAAACGACGTTCATTTCATTTATTCTGGGTTAGTTAATGGGAATTCTCATATACATGGGAAATAACTTGGAGATAATATTTTCAAAATGCTGAGAAGGACAACAATAGACACATAGCTGGATTTTTTCATCTAGAATTGATTATTGATTGATGATGAAATATACGTGTGAAGCGAAGGGAAGTACACTAGCTATAGGAAAACCTTTATCTCATTCAGTTCACCTTAGTTTACTTTACTTGTAGAAAAATAAACACAATTATAGACGAACATTATTAGGAAAATTATTAAGCTCTTATGGGTATAATAGTCTTGAAAAAGAATTGCAAGAATTAAATCTTTTGTTGTTTCACCTTCCCATCTTTCTGGTGGTTCCCTTAATCCGTTCTTGTTCCACTCCTTGACATCCTCATTGTTGTCAAAGAAGCGTCAAACTATTTCAAGACTCTATGAACAACGCTTACATGAAAACAAGAGCTTTTTAGCAAGATTTCGAATCGAAAAACTTAGATTTCAATGGCGGCTGCCCAGAATTAATTTTTGAACCTGCTCTTCCTTCGACACCATAATCCATTAAGTACTTGTGCTACTAATAAATGAAATATAGTACAGACATATGTTCATCACTCTACGAAATATTTCAAAAGTTACGCGTGTTTTGGGGTGACCCGATCCTGAAGGAGATTTCTTAATTGTTTCGACTAAGACAGTTGTGACTAGCAGTCTTTTAGGATTGAAAACGGGTTTTCATGTTTTCATCCGACGTTACTGATACATGTATTGTGCCTTTTTCAAGAAATTAACTATGTTCCGTTCTATTGACCCTCAGCATACGACCAGTTCATCACATCAACTCGTTTGCCCAGTCTCGTATGAGATGGGGCGGAAATTTGAATTGACCCGGCACGCAGAAACTATGATCCTAAAGACTGAAAGCCATATCCTACAGGAGGAGAAAAAAATCAAACTCTTGGAGAACGAATTCCCAAAATGTTTGGAGAAGAAATAATCCGAAACACCTTGATGAGAATTCTATACACACAGTTTTTATTTCTGCAGGTCGGAAAAATCCGTACAGCCGTGCCCCAGCGCAGTTAAAAACTGACTTTTGTCAAAAATGACTTTTGTCTATTTATTTTGGGCAATATGTTTGCTGATTTTCAGCAACTTTGACAGTAATCTTATTTCGTCTCTATTCATACCATTTCGGCAGATTTGTATATAGGTATATCAGAACCAAAAATCATAGTGAGACCTGTTCCATGAATGTCCAACAACAGGTTTCTTCGAAGTGACCCCAAAATGGCCAGCCGCAGCCATATTCTTTGTTTTTTTAAAGGTATCAATGATTTCAATTCGATGTCTACACATATCAAACGTGCAACGACATTATCACAATTCAAGAGACTTTGTGTTTCACACGTAAAAGCTGTATTTTAAGCAGCTACTTAGTCGACTTTTTAAAAAATCATTAATTATTGTATCTTGACGAAGTTTGACTTACGGATATTTTGTTTGGACAATTGTGTTTTTCAATTATTGAGGCACTAATAAACTATTTTGTTCGCCTCGATGATGATTATGGATTTGATATTTATTGACGTAATTGTAAGTTGACCTTTTTCTTGTGTAGTCTACAAAAGTTTGAGTCTCGCGCGCGTAAAGCAGATATGAATGATTTTCAAATATACAGTCACTCTCAAAATTGAGCGTACAGCATGGATTAGATGAATATATTAGAAAATTCCTAAGGAAATTTGATTGTTGGCTCGGTTGTTTTTAATGCATTTCAATATTCATCCCTTTCTTCAATGTATGCGTACATAAAATGGTTGAAATTTTTTCTTTAAAGTTCATTTATTTGAAAATAATCTCAAAATACGCCTGTTAGATGTGACAAAATTGAGCGTACACCGATTTTTTTCTATCAAATTTCTTATTATAAACACGATTAATGTATTTTAATATTGTTTTTTCATGATTATATTTATAATAATAAACATCCGCTACTTAAAGATTCAATATTTTGAAATTAAACCATGTTTTGGTCAAAATGGCGAACAAGTAAGATGTATAAACAATGCTATTTAACAATTCAATGCTGCTGGGCAAAATAGATGCTTTAAGATATGGATTTCACCGGCATCGTTTCTTATATATGAAAGATAATCGAAATCGAGCGAGACATACGATAAATTTGGGAAAATTCAGTCCGTAAATGATGAAAACAGATGTAAACATACAGAGAAAACGACAAATGTTGGGAATGGCATATTTCAAATTAAGTATAACTTTTTTTAAAAGTCGATGTATAGGTAGCTTATAAGCTCAGGACACTCATGAATAATAATATTAATAAAAGAGCAGCACACGGATACATTATAAGATGTCATTTTATATTTGAAGACTCAGTCACCGTAGGAGGAAATTTGGTTGAATCATTTCAATTCAACAAGATATCATTAAATAAGCTGCCGAACTCTTAAAAAAGTTTATTTTTACTTGCCACATGGAAATCATCCAATTGTATCCCTTATGGTAACAGATCGTGGAGTTTAATCCAAATTTAATTAGGAAATTACAATTTTAGGCTATCTTTTCAATATTCAATTAGAAGTGCTCTACGGGGTTGAAAAGCTGTTTTTATGTTCGGTACCTTAACATGCACCTTGTACTTTTAGAATTTGACTGTAAATGATCGGATTCAATAATATTACTCTTAATGATAGACCTGAGACAATAATCGAGCTTTAAAACAAATTTTAGTTAAAGACATACTAAATTTGAAATATGTCATTCCTAACATTTGTCGTTTTCTCTGTATATTTACATCTGTTTTCATCATTTACCGACTGAATTTTCCCAAATTAGTCGTATGTCTCACTCGATTTCGATTATCTATCATATATAAGATACGATGCCGGTGAAACATACAAATTAAAGCATCTATTTTACCCAGCAGCATTGAATTGTTAAATAACAATGTTCTTACCTCTCACTTGTTCGCCATTTTGATTAAAACATGGTTTAATTTCAAAACATTTAATGTTTAAGTAGCGGATGTTTATTATCTTCTTATATATAAAAATGAAATGGTCTGTGTTCGTATCCGCATAACTCGAAAACGGCTGGATGGATTTTTTCATTTCTTCAGCAGAAACATTCGTTATAGTTTCCGACGGGTTTATATGATATTTCCTAATGCGAAAATTACGAGTAAAGTTGAGCAAATCGTGAGAAACTAAAATTGTGAATTCTATGCGAACTTTGCATGGGCAGTTCGGAACGCACATTCTCGCCTACTATGCAGGACAACGTCTGCCGGGTCAACTAGTTATTAATATAATCATGAAAAAATAATATTAAAATACATTAATCGTGTTTAAAATAAGAAATTTGATAGAAAAAAAATTCGCTGTACGCTCAATTTTATCATATCTAACAGGCGTATTTTGAGATTATTTTCAAATAAATGAACTTTAGAGTAAAATTTCAACCATTTTATGTACGCATACATTGAAGGAAGAGATGAATATTGAAATGCATTTAAAACAACCGAGCCAATCATTTAATTTCCTTTGAAATTTACGAATGTAGTCAACTAATACTGTACGCTCAATTTTGAGAGTGACTGTATGTACAGACTTGCGCCTTTTCAGCTGTTTCAATGATTCTGCGGATTAGTAATAGGTTTCCGCGGTTGATACCGAAACTTTTGATATCGACGGAGCGGTAACACAAGTTTTGATTTTGTTGACAACGACATAGTTTATTAGATCACGCAATAAAAAGCGTTCCCGAATTCGTGAATCAGCAAAAATACACCGTGATTTAATTCATGGATTCGAGAACACCAGTCATGTTTTCCAGAACGTTCCAGAAAACGTGACTGTGTTCCCGAATCCATGGATTTTGTTCACGAAAATACACCGTGAACTTGTTAGTTCACGAATTCATGAACGCTTTTTTTTGCGTGATTATTATTGATGCTTTCGAGTGGCTAACGTTACTTGTAATAACATGAAACGCGATTCTTGGTGGAACTTTTGAAATCTGTGCGAGAGGTATTACAAGTTTTGCATTTTTATGCACTCGAAGCATCACTACTGATACTTATGAGAATCTGTAGATGAAATAAACAGTTTTTTTTTTACATTTAATATTTTTGCTGGATAGTAATGGAAAGTTAAGAAATTTATATCTGTGATGGTAATCAGATCGTTTTTGTTTTGTTTTGCAAATCTGATTAAATTGTTGAAAAATTAAATTCAATTAATTATCTTAAAGATAAATCGTCTAGCTCAACCCCTAGCTAGTAGGGGTATGTGGCGGGACCATCATCATCATCATATACAAATATGGCCGTAGTCCTGCCAAATCGCATCAAGAGCCAACAAAAAATACCAATTTTTCTTCTCAAGCTTTCGGTTAGCAAATTTTTTTTTTCTTTTACGAACAAATTATCACAAGTCAGCCAGTTTACCGCATCTCAGCATCCGAAACGTCACTTTCACTGAGATCTCTGCAAAAATCATGTTTGCTGAAACTCGGCGGTGCCCACCTCGGCGAAACAAATGTGTGACAACATGAGTATCAAACTTGTAACAAGGTTACAGAAAATATCGAGCTAGATTATATACACGTTGAATAAAAAACCAGATCCCACTTTTCGCTAAGCTATTTACATTAAAATTGAACGCAATGTATCCGCAAAGGTTAAACGATATCTTTTTAAAGCAACACAAATGCTCCAGGGGTTTTTAAACCAAAAATTCAAATCTTTCCTGTAACAACTTTGCTGGAAAAATCTCATCACTAAAATGAATCGCCTGCTTTGAGCGTACTTACTAAGGGTATGCGATAACACACTTTTTCCTAACGAAACGAAACGAAACGAAATTTAAAATGTCTATGTTGATTCGGATCGAAACGAAACGAAATATAGATTTATTTTCGAGACTTCGAAACGATACGAAATCAAGGTTCATTTAATTCGAAATTTTTCGAAACGAAACGAAATTTAAATTTTTTTCCGCGGAATTTTTATTAAATTGGTTTTACATTATGTGCGCAATTCTGATTTCACAGTCAAATAACTGTTTTGCGACCAATAGAGTTATAATAACAGAAAAGGCAGTCTGTGATAAATCACCGCATTTTTGCCGCATATACCATTGACGATAAGGCAATACCCCAGAATTTGTGCCGCGTTCAAAGGAATTCATCTTGGAGCGTGTGCCTGAATATGATCAATTTCAGTTTTGTACAAGTAAGCATAAAAAATATAGAAATTGTGTGGTTTTTAATATACGGATTCAAATTTCGCTTAAAATCTTAGTTCACTTAACAATAATGTAATTATGCTGAAGCATACTTCATATTGTCTTGTCAGCGTAGTTTTATAGTATTGAGCTAAGTCAAAATTAGAAAATGAATGCTTAGAAGAATCCTGTGCACCGTTCTAAAATGCACAAAGATTGTATTTCAAATTGGATTTCACAGATTCATAGTTAGTATGAGCTGAAAACAATCATAAGTAAAGAACTTTCAGCAATTTTAATGATCTTTCAACCCGTTCTAGATTTTTTTTTGCAATTTCCATGCGAAGATCTAGAAATGCTTACAATTCTTCAATGTTCCTTACATATTGTGCAAATTGCTCAAAGAAGAGCTCAGCTGGATTAACTGTGCACATCGTAGTTGCTAATTTTGATTGGCCGAGAAACAGTAAATATGTACAGCTCATCAACTAAATAATATTCTTGTACTACAAAAAAAGTTATTCTTATTGTATACTTGCTTCGGAGTTTCCAATTCATGGTCAATAACGATGCTGGTCACGTCCTTACAGTCAATTTAGAATTAGGAGAGGAAAATTAGTTTCTCATTCATTGGTATAAAAAACCGAGGAATGCTCTGCATCTCCGTGAGCGCTACAGGAAAGGAATCGTTGGTTACTAGAGAAGGTAATTCATGTTAAGCCCTTGGTAAATATTTATTGTAAACGAAGTTATTTTGAAAACAAGAAGACGAAAACTGTGTTTCAAATCAATCCAACGCAAGATCAATGTGGTTCGTTTAATAAGCTTCTACAATACGATCGATTCTGCACTAAATATTTTTGTGCTCTTCGATGCAGACATTAGTTTTATCACTTCGCGTTCTCCCACACTAGCTGTCGTGATCAGCATCTACAAGATCGATTGTATTACGTATTGCAAGAAAAATTTGAAGACCTGGAAAATCCAAAGAACCTACAATTAATATTTTCCAGGCTAGTGATCAAAGCAACTAATGCTATATTTGCGATGTTTTGTTTATATTTATAATTATGACATTACTGTAAAATATGCTTTGCTGTGAAAAGCTTTTGAAAAGCTTTGAAATCTTAGTAATGATGGGTCTCTTTAACAGAACCGATAAGAAGACCTTTGGGCGAAATTTCGGTTCAGGTCCAATAAGCCGTCGATCAAACCAATTATCACGAACAGTCTAAGCTCCTTGGAACGTGTAATATGAACATTCTTTCAAATTTGAAATGAAGTCGAGATTATGTAAAATATTTTATTGATTAGCTTCCCAAACCATAAGTAACTGAACCACTGGAAATACAATTCCTGTGAAGAAAACCTCAATAAAGAACTAAACTGCGGTAAAATTGATATTGATAAATTAATTAATTTAATTGAAGAAAATGGAGAGTGCTAAACTCGTCTTAGACGGTTGAATACATTCCACTAAAAATAGCTTAAAATAATTTCTTTCTTAACGATTTTGTTCAGCGGCGCAGCCAAATTTTTTGATAATATAAAGTATGGTTTAAGTTTTGTTTCGAAATTCCGCGGAATTCAGTTAAATTTCGTTAGAAGCTAGTTTTTTCTTGCGAAATTTTTGTAATTTTACGAAACGAAACGAAATCAAGAAATCAGATTTCGCCATGCTCAAATTCCGCGAAATTCCGCGGAATTTCGTTTCGAACTACCTGAAACGAAATTTTTCGAAATACCGCATATGCTTAGTACTTACAGCGGCATACTAGGAGTTAACTTTCTGAAATCAGTATGGCGAATAGCATCTAAGGCTCGATTTCTCAAAATTAAGCTCCTTCATCGAAAAAATATTTGGTAGGCGTAGTAGAGGACCTCTTCCTACATAACCGGTACCAAATATTTTTTCATGAAAAGTTCCTTATTTTGAGAAAACCCACATTAGATGTCTTTCGCCATACAAATTTCTGGCGGGTCACTCATGCTGGCTATTTTGCGCATGTACGATAGCGCCTGGATTTGGCAGCGGCGGGTAGAAAATCAGCCACTGCCAATAATTCATTAAAGCCTAAGCTAGTGAAAACCAGTGAAACCGTGATCGTAAGTCGATCGAAAAACTCCGTGTACGGAATTTCAAGTAATATATATTCAATTAATTAAAATAAATGCCATTACAGTTTGCGAAACAGAAGTGGAATCAATTTAAATCGGCCCTAGAGTGAAAAGTTTTCAAAGCGCAAAATGTGAGTCCAGGAAAGCTAGTGTAATATTGTGTAAATAATAATCTGAATAATTATAATGAATCGACTGCTTTGAGCGTGCTTACAGCGGCACACTAGAAGTTAACTTTCTGAAATCAGTATGGCGAAAGGCATCTAAGGTTCGATTTCTCAAAATTAAGCACTTTAATCGAAAAAATATTTGGTAGGCGTAGTAGCGGACACCATCCCTCATAACCGATACCAAATAGTTTTTCATGAAAAGTTCCTAATTTTGAGAAAACCAGCGTTAGATGTCTTTCGCCATACAAATTTCTGGCGGTTAACTCTTGCTGGCTATTTTGTACATATACCATAGCGCCTGGATGTGGCTGCGGCGAGTAGAAAATCAGCCACTGCCAATAATTCATTATAGCCGAGTCCAATCGAGGATTTAGGATAACTTAAAAATTAGGCTGTGCCATAGCACCGCCTGTGCAATTATTCCCACGAGGTGCGCGTAGTTAAACGAACTTTGAGATGAACTAGGAAGATAACGATGTAATGCGAACGTTTATTGTATTCCATCCTTTTGAAGGACACCACCATCCTTCAAGTGAAGGTGCGAGTGTAGGGCGTAGGGGGTAGTGATCAGCCACACTATCTCTAGAGACAGATCAGAAGCCCGGCGGCTTGTAGGCTCGCCTCGTCGTCGAGCCCGTATCTGACTCTCGCGCGCCCTGGGCCAAAGGAGGTAATCCACGCTTCTATTCGGAATTATTCGAACGTCATTCACCGAATAAACCGACATTGGCCTAGGAGGGAATTTAGGATTGGTATCGAGTAACCAGACCCACACGTACACTAATACCAACGCCGTCCAACAGAACGAGCTCCCTAGTACGTTGCAGCTCAACCGTCTTCGCTAAGAAGACCGCTTTCGGAAAAAGCCCAGTTTTGACGGGATTCAGCCCACTGCGGAGGTGTGCGCTGTTAGTGAACGGAGAGCGAGAAAACTGACAGCACTGAGAGCCTAGCCGACTGACCCGTGGCGCGTGGCGATATCCCTCAGTATCCCGTTCGTCGTCGAATGAACCGTCGAGTGGGCGGTGAGAAGTGAACTATGGGTAACTCACCGCACTCAGAGAGCACAGGTGCTCGTGGAGCGAATATCGCATCGTAAGACTCGAATGTCTACAAGCAGGTCAGACCTTTTATTTTTATAATAACCGTTCGCAATTTAAACCTAAAAAGGACCATTTGAATGAGAAAGCGTGCACGCAGTAGAAGTAAGGCATAAGTTGTTTTTAAGGCACTTTATAAGGCATATACCATGGTGATCAAATTAGATTAAGATCAAAAGCCAATATTATACATTTTAATGAAAAAGAGCTTTTTTCTTGGGAACTGAAAGTAGAGAGCGAGCTTGATCGTTAGTACGTTCAAGTTATTAGTTAAATTTATCAAGGTTTAGCGAAAGCGATTGGAACACACAGTTGTTGTACGATTGACTCGGGATTGTTCTATTAGCGAAGGGACTCGCCTTGAGTAGTCTCGCCGGGTGAACTCATGCTAATCCACATGCAAGTATTTTTATGCTACTTGCTTGGCGCATAAGTGGAGATAGTTGAATCAATTCTGAACTCGTGACGCAAACCGTTACAAACTTTAGTATTTTACAACCACCCTGAGATCAGTTCCTAGGTTTTTGCGGGGACTTCCGGATTTTTATGCCTCGGCCATTTTCAAAATAAAGAAAACTATAACAAATTTCCATCTAATCACAAACTATGCTGAAATGGGATTCAAGCTTCAGCATTTTGCAAGACAAAGTGGAACTATGATATCCTATAATGGTTTCACCCTGGCCTATGAGAAAGCCCCCAGATGCATCAAAATCGCCTATTTTCAAAATACCGCAAACTGTGGCAATATGGGTATCAAACTTCAACATTTTGTAAGACACGTAGAATTACGACATCCGATCTTGATGGCCTTGAGACTGTCCTCCGGGTGGCCAATATCCCCATAATCATATTTGGATGTCACAATTTCACTTGGACTAAAATAAATATTCCCCATAAACAATTAGAAAATTCCCATAAAAAAATAGAAAATTGCCAATAAAGAAATCAAGGTATGAGCAATAAATAAATATAAAATTTCCACAAATAAAACAAAATTTTCATAAACAATTAAAAATTTTCCACAAAACAAAAATAAATAAACACTTTTAAAAACAAAAATAGCAAAAGAAGAATTTTCCATAAATAAAATAAAATGTTCCACGAAAAAAAAAATACAAAATTTCCATAAATAAATCAATATTAGCAATAAAAAATTACAAAATTGTCCACAAAATAAATATTTTTTTTCCACAAAAAAAATAAAAATTTTCACTTGTCATAAGACGAGTTTGTACAATCCCATTGAATTCCACCACTTAATTGTATCTTGACAGATACGTATTTCCACTTCAACAGTAAGGCCGTCTTCAGTGTCTCGTACTTGACTCGACTTGCACTTGCACGACTCGACAGTACGAGACACTGAAGACGGCCTTACTGTTGAGGTCGAAATACGTATCTGTCAAGATACAATTAAGTGGTGGAATTCAATGGGATTGTACAAACTCGTCTTATGACAAGTGAAGACATTCCACTAAAAAGTTCAAAATAATTTTCTTATAAAAATTTTCCACAAAATGATCAATAAAGAGCAATAAAAAAATAAGAAAATTTCCATGAAGAAATATAAAAAAGCAATCAAACTGTGCTTTTTTTCCATAAATGACCGCTTCTTTAAAAGCGTTTAAAGTTCATGTAAAATTTCATCAGCTTTTTTTCTTTCTTGAATTTTTTCATGGAAATTTTCTTATTTTTTTTATTCCTCTTTATTGATTATTTTGTGGAAAATTTTTGCTATAATCCCTATTACAAATCTCCCGAAATAGGATGAAAAGAGACGAAAAAGTGACATTTTAATGGATTTAAATCAAGTAATTGCATATTATTCGGCCACTCGGCCGTACGACTTAAATCGCCAAAAAAGTATCGACCTTTTGACCTATCAACCTTTTGTCCTTGGACCTTTTAACACTCCAGCGACTACCCCTCACAAAGCTTCGTTATGTAGGACTCTGCACGAAAAACCTTCGTACCTTCGTACTGTGCTTTGAAAAGGCCGATGATTTTGTCCGGAACTCCGTTGCGTCTAAAGTCGCCCACAGATTTTCGTGGCTCAGACGATCGAAAACCTTTTCATAGTCAATGAATACCAGATAGCGATGCTTGGAATTCTTTGACTTGCTACCGGATAATACGAAGCGTGAAAACTATTTTTCCAAATTGTTCTGACTGAGACAATTACAGTTCAACATGTTCAATAAAAATGTCCTGTAAAAATAGTTGAAAGCCATATTTTTTGTTTTGTTAGTCCAAAACTTTAACACATTTGGAACGAAATAATTCAGATATGTAATTCGTGATAATCGTTCTTCATGTTATGGGATGCCGTGCAGAAAAAAAATGTGCTTCTCTGTTTATAAACGTGACGTCTTGAAAACTAGTCAAACTATTTTCAAATTCATTAATACTTCAGGCTGCGCTCACCTTAATAGGTGCTCACCTAAAATAGGTTGGAAATCACTGCAGCCCGTAGCAAAAGTTTCATTATGTTCAGTCGAAAAAAAAATCTTTGAGAGTTTTTCCTTGCGTTTCAACGAAGCAATGTCTAGTTGTAGATAGATCTCTAGTATCGTTTTCACGCTTGTCCAGCTGGCAAAAGTCTTTTTACTTTCTTTCGTCCAGATGGAAATTTTCTTTTGTTTCATTCAGTCCGTGTGCATTACTTCAATACTAGTGTACTCTACTACAAATAGCATTGATGGTGATCACCATCAAAGAGTTGAGGAATGAAATATTTTTCAGAATCAAATAAACGCAACGAATAGAAAGAAAATTAAAAAAATCACGGTGTATATTTATAGAAATCTTTCCGTTATTGTGGGAGCATCGAGATTATCAGTAATTAAAACTTTTCATTGGCTATAAATATCATGAATTTGGTTGAAAGATGGATAATCTCAATTTCGCATTATCTCTTCAAAAAACGATGGGAACAAACACAGCCAAAAAACTTTATTCAATGAGTTGAACTAATTATAGAAATATAGAACGCCATATCGCTCTAATCAGCTTACAGGAAAAAGTTTTATCTGCCTATTTTAGGTCCCGCAGCAGCCTATCTGTAAGCCATTTAAGATTTTCTCTCTTTCGCATACTTAACCAAATACCTCAACGTTCGTGCAATTAAAGCTTTGATTTTCCGTCCCGCAAAACCCTCATCAGCATCCCCAAACAACCCGAAAGGGATATAATTCCCCATTCGAGAAATGACGATTGCCACCAGAGGTCCCGAGTATGTCTAAGCCATTCCCGCCATCTCTGCGTCGTCGTGTTGTTGCGTTGCCTCGGCCTCACCCACCCACCCTGCGATCATCCCCGCAGAATTAATTTATTTTCTCCTTAATGGTAATGATGAAACCGTCCCTCCGGCGATGGAGGCTAAGACGACGACGACGACGACAACGAAATGAATACGACTTGATACTTCTTTTCAATTTGAATTGCCCGATCACGGCGTTGTCAACCAACGAACAACCGTTCCGTCAAATGGGGGAGTGCGGTTCAATATGTGTTATCCGAAAAACTTATTCTTATAAGCACAACTTTATAAACATATGAATGTTTCAGTGAAAGCTTCACAAAATTATGATCACAAACCGAATTGTTTGCAACAATACTGTCATTTTTTTTTTCTGGCACTGAAAACTTTTTGCGATTTTTTGTGATTTCAAAACTTGGGAAAAACAGGAAATCCGAAAACAAAAACATCACTTTTGAGAATTTTTGAGTCTTGTAAAATCGAAAGGTTTCACATTACTGTCCCCTCTGATTATCAAAGCGCGCCGTGTTCTGATTCCGAGCGGGATTATGTGTCGCACCACACCAATGAGCAAAAAGCTCACTGGATTATGTTTGTTCAGTCAGTTTGAGGAATGAGGAATGTGACTTTCCAGGAAACGCGATGCTAGCGTTGGCTTTACATGCGATCGTAATTCGGGTCGCAAAGGTTAGGTGGGTTTACATCAAAGGTTGCCATATACGATAAGCTTTATGTCTCATTTAGCACACAAATTGTAATAGGTTATAAGTTTTGAAATGAGGGTGCATCATAATGTTTATGGGTGTTAAAAAAGAAAAGCCTAAGGTCAAGGTCAATGTAGCAGCAGTGCTGCAATCTATCGTTAGCGCGAAATATTTACTTGATTTCCGTCTCACTCAGTTCCCAAACTTTAAACTTCATTTTTTTAATTTCATCAATGTTTTAATGAATTTTCGTATAAAAGTCTGTTGTAAACGCTCTCTTTGCTTGACTAATCTTCTTACCACTTGTGTCTGCTTGACTAATTTTTTACCACTATTTATAACTTTGACATCTGGAAAAATAGCATATTATCAATCTATTTCACAAATTTGACTTAAAAAAACAAAGAATCTCATCGGGAACAAGGAGTCGTCTTTATTTTCCTATGTTCAGGTCTCGAAAATGAAAAAGTCTCTATCTCGACTATGACTATGCTATGCCGACCATCACCTTAATTAGCTTCATTATTTTCGTGCTAATTGTTATGAGCTTACATGCTTATATGAGCACAGCATTTAAATTATTTACTGGTTATATAGAACATGCTTTCGAATATTCAGTGCAATCGCTCTGCTGCCACTCCGTGGGAACCTTTTGCAACGAAGAACGGAAAGCAATATGAAATGTTAAAATTCAGGTTAAATTAATTGTAGCTTCTTTAAAGCTTAATTGTGCCGGTCTGATATGATTTTTAATCACAGTATCTCCATGCAGCCGAAGCACACCATGCTCTAATTAAAATTCGACCGACATTTTTGGTCCCATATGCGTGCTAATCAATTAGCGAATTCAATTAAGAATTTCAAGCACGTTCTATAACTTTTTGCCAGTCACGAGCTCAATTGTTGCAGTGAAATTATTATTAATTGTATTTTTAGAACAAACCTGGATCCATAATTCAACAGATTATTATTTGTCCAATTAGTGAAATGTAATATAATATTTAATTTTTATTATATAAATATGTGGGGGGGGAAGGTCCTGGAGGTGGTGGTCAACAAAACAATTGGATAATTTTAAGGATTCTCAAAACATTCTTTAACAAGTCTTTTTGTTTTTTTCATTTTGATATTTATTTTACTTTCCCCCCCCCCCCCCCCCCTTACCTTTCGGAGACCAGCCGGATATAATTTTAATTAAATATTTGTAACGGCATAAATATATTAACAATATAAGTTAACTTTTTTTTCTATATTTTCTCATATTCCTATAATTTATCTCTGCTGAAGTGCCAAAACATGTAAATATCAAATTCAGTGAGAAATCCATTCACTATTTCACAGCCGTTTTGATACAATCCAATGGATAAATACGTCCCAGAATAATTTATGAGTGCCTATTTCTGAATGATTTAGCAATTGTTAATGAGTCGATTCATTTTTCAGTTGTCCAACCAATGGTCTGCGAACCATTGTTACACAAAAAAGAGATAGCACAACACCCATCGATTCGGTTTTGGTTTCTCTTCCGGAGACCATTCTGTCCGCCCACCGATTTGGTTATTTATTCTGGTTGAACTTTTTCTCGACCGCAGTTTGTTATCCTCCGCAAAATAAATAAGAGTTTCACAATGGCATGACTTCAACCGATATGATCATTATCTGAGAACGACCTGCAGTTGGGATAATTATTTTTTTATCAGCATTCCAGCAAACATCCAGAGCTAAAAATACCCTACTGTGTGATGGAGTCAAACGGGTTAAACCCCATCATCAACCGTCCGAATCAGGACGATACTGGATTGTTTGATGTGTCCCTAAACAAACAGAAGAATCACCCAACAAGGGTTTTCTTTAGACGGTCGTTTGGGGGGGAAGGAACCATCACATCAGTTAATGATGATGTGGTGTAACAGTTTGCTTTCTCACAAGGCGAATGAACTTTGATATTTTCTCATTTTCAGCTAAAAATTGCACTACAAAAGAATTACGGAGGTGCCACTCCGAAGATTTCGTGCCCAAACCAGAGGAACAACTGAACTGACCGAGGCACAATGGTCGGAATCCATACAAAAGGGCGGTCAAATCTATTGATATAAGGTACACTGGGGGAAAAGGAAAAATCGATAGTGCATGTTTCAATTAGTGTAAAACCAGTTTAAATGATCTAAATGCATTCAATCAAAATGGGCTATCAAAAACAGTCAATTTTACACCAACTCACAATAGGACAGCCCCATATAAAGGTGTGGCCAAAACTACCAAAAGGCAGATTTTCGATTTGGGCGAGTGAAATGTGATAAATACACAGCTTATAACCTATATTTCTATAATCAACACGGTTTTCATTTTTTAGATTTTTTAGGGAGGGGTAGGGGCGTTTAAACTAGCCCCTCCTAGAAATGATATTTTTACGTTTCTTGGGAAAACGGACAGCTTTGCCATGTTTTCGTCTCAAAAGTAACATATTTATATATCGTTACAAAGCTCTTAAACAGATCTATGCAATAGACTTGATAATGTAATAATAGCTCCGTCCAGAATTTAGTTTTTAGTAGTTTTGTAAAAGCATATTTTACGCAATATTTAACGAACAAAACAGTTTGGTACCCCGCAATACCCCGCAGTAAAACATCATGCACTACACTATTGAAGTCATAAAATTTGAGGACCATGAATTAAATACTGCCCAAATTCACAATTTTGTAAGATACATGAATTATAAAAAATGCCCATTTTTGGCTTTCTCGTGTACTAAGTATACGTAGAAGCTACATGATCGTTCTAAAAGCATTTAAAAAAGCCCAAACACTCATAGTTAGACTTAGTTTGAAGAATTGAGGTAATGTCTGCGTGTACGTGTGTGTGAATGTCTGTATGTGTGTGAGCAATAATGGTCTTAACTCGTTTTAAGCACTTACTCTAAACCGATTTACTCGCAACAAGTTTCATTCGTCAGAGAACGTTGGTTCATTGTTTCTTATTAAAAACATGCTGGATCGGACTGTGGGCTCAAAAGTTATGGCCAAAATACATTTTCTTATAATGTACGAGAAAGACAATATTACCGCTAGGAGGATTGATCAGGTGTTTTGGTAAACTTCTTATTTTTCAATTTTAATCTAGTTTACTCAATGATGCCACTTTAATTGAATTTGGTGACGAACACAATTCACATAACATTTTAAGGGGGAGGGTTATGCCTGAACGTTGCGCATAATTCAAGAAACAATCATCTATCATATAAAAAGCATTACGCAGTGAGAAGTGAAGTTGTTAAAAATTTACAATTTTGACATTACTACATTATAGGAGCGAATTATTTTTATTTTTTTCCTGTTCGGGTGTTCCACTGCGACCAGTTATTAGATCTATTGTAGCGTTACCCGTATCCTTAGTGTTTAAGTGCATGTCGAATTACTCCATTACTATTGATAAGCAATGCAGTATCGGTTTCGATACAGTTGTTGTTTTGTTTTCTCAAGTGCACCATGACAAGGTCCCGCTATTTAGACCCTTCACAGAGAGCAATCCCATTGAAGGCGCGCCCCTTATCAATAGGAAATCAATCCTGTCTTGAGAAAACAGAACAGTAATACTGTTTTTGGCCATGCATCGGAGCCCTAGCCACATCCTTGTCTTGCTTCTAGAATATCACCAGTAAAGCTACAAACCCAGGATTTAGCTCTGTCTACAAGACCATTTCAAGCAAGAGAATTTGTTCAGTAATAAGAACTTCCGTGTGTTCCTCTCACTACCATTGTTCACCAGTTCAAGAAGAGTTAGTACGTATTTAAACCCCTAACTCGATTTTTCCAGCAGTCAGTTCAGCCTAGGGACGGGTACCGAGGTTTTTTAACTAATTGCTTGAAAAGTTGTTTCCGCTGCATGCAGTTTAGCCTCAAACGAGAGGAATTCGAGTCTTTCCACTGTCTGCAAGGTAACATTAATTATGTTTTATTTCTGAGACTGCTGTTGGTAGCGGGGACTAAATACGATGAATCCTTAATTACCACAACTCATTGCCCTAGCTAGAAAATGGATTAAGCTAGGGCTCTGTTTGGTAGATCTTACACCGCAACACACTACGTCAAAGTGATCTACCGTGTTACGGGATGAGCGAATTATAGATTTAACCATAACGTGTTATAACGTGCTGATGAGTAATGTGTTGAATAACTACTTGCCACAATACCTGTTTATAATTATGAAAGAAATCTTAATGAAATGTTTAATAAATTAAATTTAGTTTCATTGGTGTCACAATATGACGCTAATTGAAACTGTTCTGACCTCCTTTGTTGGTTTAACCCTTTTGTTACCGACAGGGTACCCGGGTACCTTTTTCGTTTTCAAGTGAAATTTTTTTAGGGTTCTAAACATCGCAGGAAATTGAAACTCCGTGACATCTTCAAGCTCG
The DNA here is from genome assembly GCF_024139115.2 of Armigeres subalbatus. NCBI lineage: Eukaryota > Metazoa > Arthropoda > Insecta > Diptera > Culicidae > Armigeres > Armigeres subalbatus. The sequence continues at coordinate 7,498,144 of NC_085140.1, read as the reverse complement.
GCAAAATTAAGGTTTGGGTGGAACGAAAATGAAAATCCAGTAAGGGGGGGCTTGGGGAGGGGCTTCTGAATATTTTTACCCCGTAACGTACCGACAGGGTACCCGGGTACCCACGTTTTGGTATGACCATAACTTCGTCAGTTTTCAACCGATTTGGACGATTCCATTTGCTATGGATCAAGAAATTCATCCTCTATCCGATCCATGTCACATAGGACCGATCCGGATTACCTGGTTACCGGAGTCCTGGATTTGCAAGACCATGTCTCAAAAATGGAGAAGTTGATCTTATAGAATCCAAATGATGATTTCTTGTACTCTGAGTTACCTGTTTCGCAGAAAATTCGAGGATTATGACTTCCCAACGTATTAGGACCACGTGATCATATGGACTCGGAACGGACATCCCGGAATAGGTTCCCGTGGGCCCTATAGTGGCCGCAAATACATTCCTGGCAATATGGGTATCAAAATTCTTGAAATTGTTTCGGGAACATGTTATTCATATAGTTGAAACCATAGGATGGATATGAACCGGAACGGTCATCCTGGAACAGGTTCCCGAAGGGCCCGTAGTGGCCAAAAACTCATTTAGAATAAACCCTAGCAATATGGGTATCAAAATTCTTGGAATTGTTCCTGAAACATGTTTTTTATGTAGTTGAGACCATAGGATGGATATGAACCGGAACGGTTGTTCTGGAACAGGTTCCCGGAGAGCCCGTAGTGGCCAAAAACTCATTTAGAATAAACTCTGGCAATATGGGTATCAAAATTCTTGGAATTGTTCCGGAAAAATATTTTCAATGTAGTTGAGACCATAGGATGGATATGAACCGGACCGGTCATTCTGGAACAGGTTCCCGGAGGGCCCGTAGTGGCCAAAAACTCATTTAGAATAAACTCTGGCAATATGGGTATCAAAATTCTTGGAATTTTTCCGGAGACATGTTATTCATGTAGTTCAGACCATAGAATGGATATGAATCGGAACGGTCATTCTGCAACAGGTTCCCGGAGGGCTCGTGGGGGGCAAAAACTCATTTAGAATAAACCTTAACAATATGGGTATCAACATTCTTGGAATTGTTCTGGAAACATATTTTCCATGTAGGTAAGACCATAGGATGGATATCAACCGGAACGGTCATTCTGGAACAAGTTCCCGGAAGGCCAGCAGGGGCCAAAAACTCATTTAGAATAAACCCTGGCAATATGGGTATCAAAATTCTTGGAATTGTTCCTGAAACTTGTAATTCATAAAGTTGAAACCATAGGATGGATATCAACCAGAACAGTCAACAGTCAAAGGCCTTTAGTGGCCTCAAACTCATTTAGAAGACACCCTGGCATCAAAATTCTTGAAATATTTTCGGAAACATGTTTTTCCAAGAAGATGGGACTGATGTTGGGTCATCAGGCTGAATGGCTGTTAGGCCGAATGGTTATTGGGTCGAATGAGAAGTGAATAGTGAGAAGTGAGCAGTGAGAAGTGGAAAGTAAAAAGTGAAAAGTGATATGAGAGAAATGAGAAGAGAGAAGTGAAAAGTTACACAGTGTTGACCCGATTTTGTCACTCCCCGATTTTATCTATTTCCGACTTTTTCTCATTTTCGACCCGATTTCGTCACGTTCTGCTTTTGTCACGTTTTTGACCCATTTTGCATCCACATTTTTTTTTTTAATTTCAGTCGTTCTTTTTATTTTTGTAAACTTTTCAGCAAACACCAATGATACTTACAGCGCATGTGGTTCATTATAAATCATTTCTGAGTACCTGTCAAGAATTTTAGGATCTTTTTGACTAGACTTAACGGAAAAAGAAGACAGCAATTGTTTCTTCTAAATAAGGGTCCCCTCGGAAACCTGTTTGAGAATGACCGGTCCATTGTCAAACCATCTTATGGCCTAATAACCCAAAAGATCATGCTTCCGAAACAATTTCATGAATTTTGATACCCACATTGCCAGGGTTTCTTCAGAATGAGTTTGTGGCCACTTCAGGCCCCACGGGAACCTGTTCCAGGATGACCGGCCCGTTGTCAAACCATCCAATGGTCTAATTACTTATCAGATCATGCTTCCGAAACAATTTCATGAATTTTGATTCCCATATTGCCAGGGTTTCTTCAGAATAAGTTTGTAGCCACTTAAGGCCCCACGGGAACATATTCCAGGATAACTGGTCCGTTGTCAAACCATCCAATGGTCCAATTACTTATCAGATCATGCTTCCGAAACAATTTCATGAATTTTGATACCCATATTGCCAGGGTTTCTTCAGAATGAGTTTGTGGCCACTTTAGGCCCCATGGGAACCTGTTGCAGGATGACCGGTCCGTTGTCAAACCATCCAATGGTCCAATTACTTATCAGATCATGCTTCCGAAACAATTTCATGAATTTTGATACCCATATTGCCAGGGTTTCTTCAGAATGAGTTTGTGGCCACTTTAGGCCCCACGGGAACCTGTTCCAGGATGACCGGTCCGTTGTCAAACCATCCAATGGTCCAATTACTTATCAGATCATGCTCCCGAAACAATTTCATGAATTTTGATTCCCATATTGCCAGGGTTTCTTCAGAATAAGTTTGTAGCCACTTTAGGCCCCACGGGAACCTGTTCCAGGATGACCGGCCCGTTGTCAAACCATCCAATGGTCCAATTACTTATCAGATCATGCTTCCGAAACAATTTCATGAATTTTGATACCCATATTGCCAGGATTTCTTCAGAATAAGTTTGTGGCCACTTTAGGCCCGACGGGAATCTGTTTCCGGGATAACTGTTCCGGGATTAATTCATAAGTTGGTCCTGTAACGTAGTTATGTTATGTTCTTTAAATTTCCAACGAAGTTTATTAGTCATGACGCAAGAAATCTTCATTTGGTTGAATATATATCTTCAATTTACACATACTTTGGGACTTGGCCCAGTTAATCCGGAATTCCGGTTACCAGGTAATCCAAATCGGTTCTCTGTAACTAGTATCGAATAGCGGGTAAGATCCTGCATCCGTAGCAACCAAAATCGTCAAAATCGGTGAAAAATTGACAATGTTATGATCATTTTAAGTCCGTGGGTACCCGGGTACCCTGTCGGTAACGTAAGGGTGTTTTTTATGTCGGTAACAAAAGGGTTAATAAGTTCTACTTAGCAAATTTTCAGCATCAGAAGCTGATAGTGCTTTTTTGATCATTTTATGAAATCTGTGTTGCGTTCTTTTGTCTGTGACACGAATATACAGTTTATATGACCATTAGTATTTTATTCAGCATCAAACAGGCTTATTGCTAGCCAAAAAGTGACCAAATTCCGTTGTTTTTGTAGAATGTGACAAAAATCGATACTATGCCGGAAATTGGCCCCATACCCCATTAAAGGCTCAGAAAAAATATTTTTCTTTTCTGTTTATGTTTTTATGATGAATACCACTGTTTATCGCCGGATTCATAATTTTGGCCAAAAATACCTACTTTTTTCCTATTGTGCAACTGTGCGGTAATTCATACCATTTTGGTTGCTTGAAATTTATGGAAAAAGATTTAAAATAAGGAGTTGTTTTTCCACTTAACCTAGTGGGAAGGGGTAAGTGGAAAACCCATGTTACCTTGAGCTTCAGTTGTGATGAGTAGTTACATATGACTAAAAACAAAACGGCAATTGCTTTGAGTTTCTTTTGTCGAATAATTTAATTGGCTTTACGAAATAGGTCCCCAAGGAATTCTCGTAATAGCTAGTGGAGGGCTGGTTTTGCCTTCTCGAACATTAAGTGTACGTAAAATTTAAAGGTTCGCCCCAAAAATATATATTTTTTTTTTGGAAAAAGGGGTTACAGGGTTATAAACTAATCAAATTAGTTTAACGAATTGAGAAGATGTCTCTGTGTGCGTGTTTGTATATATGTGTGTGCTAAAAACACGTACAAAATTATCTCCTATGTTGGTACACTTGTCCTTAGCCAATTTTTTCGCACAAAAAATTGCATTCTACGGCAAAACTTGCTATAAATATTAATGAATGTGAATTATGGAGAGAAGGAAGAAGAGACATATTAAGATTCACATCCATTAAAATAAACCCTGGAGGGAAGGAAATAATTACGTGATCAGAACATTTTCCACTTCCTCCGCAGTGTTTGATACCCGGGGTAAGTGTAAAATCTTTAAATTATTTGCTTTCATGGTACAAACCACTACAAATTGAATGTGATCAGTTTAATTGTATTAAAATGGTCACCTGTGACATAAATTTACTAAAAAAAGGGACAATGTGTCCCAATAAGAATTGATTTTATGAATTAACTTTTCTCGAAACCTCAAATGACAGCTCAAGTGTTAACTTTATTTTTTTTTTTTTTTTTTATTGTCTTTATTAATGAGGTTTTCGGCCCTTGACAAAAGTGTTAACTGTGTTAGTGTATGTATTATACAAATTTTAATACAGTATTAGTGTGGGCATCAAAGTATATGCTTGCACAATGTTATTGCGAGAACAGAGAAAACTTCTAATTTTGCGGAGCAAAGAAGAAGAAGAAGACTGAGTGTCGGAAATTTCAAATGACATGCACTGTGCGAAAAGTGTTGATATTCCTTGATATCAAGAATATTCGAGAAGTCTAAAATGTTTCAAAATCGCATAAATAAGTTCCGAAATGCCTTGAAAGTACCATAAAACTTATTTAAAATATATAGCGGCATGTAACATTCGTTTAAAGTTACATTATTTCCTTTGATTTCAATAATCAACATTCACACCGAAAAAATCAACCAACATTATTTTCCGTGCATCAAGTGATTTGACGTTTGCGGAACAACTTTCCTTTTTTTATTTTCTCGCAATATGGTGTGGTAAAAATTGTAAAGTATGCACAATTACAATTTTACGAGATTTTTACACTTACCCCCTTTTTCCACTTCCCCCAGTGTACCTTATCCTAACACTATGCACCGGGAAAGGGTCCGTTATCGATTTACGAACCGTTCTTCCGCATGCGTTCTGTCGATCTGTATCTTTTTGCCTTTCTCGTATACTAAGTATACGGTAAAGGCTATATGATCACTCCAAAAACAAACTTTTTATAGGAGACTCGGAGACCCATAGTGTTATATACCGATCAACTCAGTTCGACAAATTGAGGTGATGTCTGTGTGTATGTGTGTGTGTGTGTGTGTGTGTGTGTGTGTGTGTGTGTGTGTGTGTGTGTGTGTGTGTGTGTGTGTGTGTGTGTGTGTGTGTGTGTGTGCGTCTGTGCGCACCCACCCAAAAAAAAATGTCACTCATTTTTCATGCACATATCCTTAACCGATTTACTCGCAACAAATTGCATTCGACGCAAGATACTCTACCATTGCTTCCTATTGAAAATTGGGCAGATCGGACTATGGGCTCAAGAGTAATGGCCAAAATACTATTCTTATAATGCACGAGAAAGGCACCATTACCGCTAGGTGGATTAATCAGGGTTTTTTATAGAAGGTAACGGAAATCTGCCACCAGACACCTGGGGAGGCAAACCCAAGTACTTAGTGTGGGGATGGGATCACCACTCCCCACCCACTAAAACCAACTCCTTCTCCAGTAATTACCCCCGGACCGCAATTAAGCAATACATCTGGGGTGACTATTTGAGCATTGCCCTCCCCCCTGGACGTACACCAAGTGGTCCGTCCGTACTCCTTCCGTCAATGTTTCTGTTTATGGTGCTTAGGGATTGTAATGCTCACTCATTCTCACGACCAGAGGACGCTCTCACGACATTCTCATGCAGGATCTCGCCGAAAAATCATTTTGTGGAGGAGTAAAAAGGGTCTGATGGAAGGTATCCATTATTCCCTCACTGTCAGTGCCGCGAAAAGTTGATTTGCTCGTTTTCTCACTTTTCATCCTTTTTAGCACATTCACCAATGCAAATAAGAGTAACCTTATGGGACAAATAACCTCTCCATAATAAGCAGACGATGTTATGGAGTGGCTAGAGCAAGCGCAATCCAGCGCAATTTGGTTGGTGTTCTAAGTTCGAGTCCCTTTATAATCTTTTTTTTTACAAATGCACACCGAAAATTTAAGCGAAAAAGTAAGTAAAAGTAAGAATGATGAAACCAGAGCCTAAAATATTCATCTTCATGAAGCAACTTCGGTCCGAATTTTGACAAACATCGCATGAATATTCAAAACATAGAATGACATAGTCAAACTCATTCATTCGACTGTCACTGAATGTGTTTACTATGTGCAGAAAAAAAACATAATTATCATTGTTTATGTTGATGTTTACCGCTGAAAGTGTCTCGCGGATGAAAATCGGATTCAGTCCTGTGTGATAAATCAATTTACTCATTTGAAACGTGTTCAGATTTCAGATAATTTATCAATTTGTAAAATGTGCATAAATATTCAATGACTAATATTCAACTGAATATTGACTGTCCAGAGCCGACTATGAATGTGTCGGAAGTGAACTGACAAATGAAGAAAAAAGGGGCTTCACTAAAAATTTTCGATTATTTTACACTCTGGATGAAACTCATTTAATGAAAAAAGAATCTCATCATGTCGACACAATTTTCGTTCATCCTTCAGGCTTGCTCTAGAAATACTACAATAAGAGATCGGCGAAGACGCCATCTTGTTTCCAATCGAACCGTCGAAAGCGGTTCCAATGCGACTTGTTTACTTTTTGCATCCCAAGCAAAAAGTTCAAGTGATGCCTGTATTATTTTCACGATTTCATGCATTTTCATACGTTGCCATTTCGACAGTTTTTCACTCCGCCGGTCTCTGGTTATAGGTGGCTAGCTTGCTCTAAAGAAAAAAGTAGCAAGAAAAATATGTTTCTCGTCACAGACTTCGGCCCGAAAATCGCTTGTTTTCGTCTCATCGAAACGAAAAATACGAATCAGTGAAGTGAGTGTGACAAAGGATCAAAACCGGAGAAAAATATGTCCGAGTAGATAATTAAGCGGAGAACATTAATGGTGGTTCACAAATCCGTGAAAGGATTCATCTAATACAGTGGTCCCAAACAGTGGCCGCACAGAAATTTCGAGCAATTTGCTCGAATTTGCAACATTTGTTTTTCTGTTCATATTGGATATTACAAAATATTGTATATTTGAAGTAAGGACATTTTCTTCTACAGATGTAATCGTAGCTGACTTTTAGTCTTTAGTACCGTTTTTGCAGTAGCGGACACGAAACTTCACAAAAACATCTTTTCGGCTCAGTTCTCAGAATTCTGAACATGATCGGTTTAGAATTCCAAACAGAACCCGTTTGAGATTCTGAAAATAATCCGTTCGGGACTCTGTACCGAATCCGTCCGGATTTATAAGCAGAATCTGTTTGGAGTTCTAAAGAGTAGGGACACGGCAGGTATTTCCGTCCATCGTCGTAGGGGCTAAAACCAACGAAAGCAACGTACATTTGCTAGAACTCCACTATAGCAGAACGTTTCTCCTGAACTTACGATTTGGTACGTATGAGTTTTACAAAAAAGCGTCTCTTTTATTGGTTTTCGAGACTATGACGAACAGACGAAAATACCTGCCGTGTCCCTATTCGTTTGTGATTCTTTACTGGATTCATATCGAGATTCGTGAGCATTATCCTTTCGGAATTCGATTGAAATTTTGAATGGAGTCCGGTTAGGATTCTGTTTGAGATTCTGCGCAAAATCAATTTAGGATTCTGAAAAGGATCCGGTTGAAGGTTCTGAAAAGAAATCGAATGGTATTTTGAACAGAATCCGGTTGATAGTCAACATAAGTATTTTATGAAAGTAAAAATCCAGTAAAATTTCACTTCAATTTCGCTAAAACCTAACATATTTTGTAAAATAAAAGCATTCTTATTACGGGTCAGTTTATGACAACATTATTTTAACTTGTAGTTCAATTTTGTTAAAAAAAATATTTTGAGCTTTTTAGTGGAATATCTTCACTTGTCATAAGACGAGTTTGTACAATCCCATTTAATTCCACCACTTAATTGTACCTTGACAGATACGTATTTCGACCTCAACAGTAAGGCCGTCTTCAGTGTCTCGTACTTGACTAGTCTCAAAACGGAATCCAATTTCTCCATGAAACCATATCAAACGCTCCGGGCTGTATAGCTTGTTCAGCATTCTTCAAGATGTCCATTCTCCAGCGCCGTGAACTGGTATACCCAGAAGCGTTTATGTTGAAATTGTTTCAGCATTGGAAACTAAGGCAGAAGTTGTGTATCAAGGTACGATTGCCGTAGATGCAAAAACACTCTCCTACATCAGAATACAACCACGCAAATTGCTTCCACTTTTGTTGCTGTATCTGGTCAACCGTCCACCCTCGTTGAACGCCGATGTAGTCCCGATTCCGCCAAGACCCATCAACGCATCAACGGGCTTTCCATTCAAAACTGGCTTTAAGTCCTTGCCGTAAAGATTCCCTTAAACACACGGGACAAGACGCGATTCTATCGCTTGGCGACTGCGATTCTGTCGCTGTAATGGAAGCGTTAATGGAACATTGCCTGTACCGAACCAATGATAGAATCGCGGGGACTAGCTGTCGCCGTCGTGGCGATGAAATCGCTTAGGTCTGGGAGACCCGTAATACCTGCCGAAAAATTGTCAATAGACACCCAGCCCGTTTCCACGATGGGGCTAATTTGAGAATTGTAGTCTGACTTACAAGATCCATCTGCCACTACGGGCTTCCGTATTCACGAAAAGGAAGGTCATGTCGTATATTGCGAAAATTGATCCATGGTCAGGTGGGGTCGATCATACCGTTTCTCGTACAACAAAGTTGCACCGAAAGGCTATCATTTCACTCCGAAAACGAACTTTTTATAGAAGCCTCGGAGACCCATAGTGGTATATACCAATCGACTCAACTCGATAAACTGAGCACATGTCTGTCTGTCCGTGTGTATGTATGTGTGAATGTGTGTGTGTATGTGTGTGCACAAAATCTAAGAAAAACATTAGACAACTTTTCGTATAGTAATCTTTAACCGATTTTCTCGCAACAAGTTTTATTCGATAGGGGACAAGGCCTTATTGATCACTATTGAATATGATAACGATTGACCGTTGCGTTTCAACGTTATGAAGAAATTGCTACATCGGACTATATAAGCCCCATATAAGGTTGGTGTCTTCACTAAATGCGAGAAAGGCAGTATCACTACTCGGTGAATAAAAATGTTTTTTTTTTGTTTCAAATGGCATAGAATGCTTATTATTGTTTAGGTTACTGGTTTAGGTACTCTAGCAATTCTTTATTTTGCAACGGACTTTATCAGCAAATGATCAATTTTTTAAGATTTTCAAGTTTTTCCAGGGTTTTGTGAGTAATTGTTATCAAAATCGAGCGTATGATCTTTAGCTTCCTAACTAAAACTAATCCTTAAAGTTGCAGTGCATTTCAATTATCACGATAGGCTTCTTGAGATTGAAGAAAGGTCTTTCTGTTCCATAGAGCACCATAGCTCTTGCCATCCGGAAGATGCTCCCAGTCGAACCATTCCTCGAGCACGACGACACGCCACATCGTCCCTGACGCCAAATACCCGGATGAGAAGCTAAAATTCCCTGATCCAAACTTACTAACTGAAAAAATAAATGATATTGATTGTATAGATCGCAAAGAACCATGGCTCCGTAAAGTGTTATACACGCCTGAGCCTACCAAATAAACAAACTTGGAAAAAAAATGAAGAAAGGTGCGTTAAAACTCTTAGATGTCATGGAGAGGTAACTAAAAGTGTAAAAAGAATTAACTTGTTATTCTTTCGGATGGATTTCAGAAACTTCGCAGACTTATTTTGTTTCTCTATGTTCCTATTGCCGCTGCTCCAGTGAAAATGTCTCAGTAGGCGTAAAAAAATGAGGTTAGGTAACAACTCGTGCAACTTCTCAAACAGTTTAATTGAAAATATGCGTGTATTTTTTTCCTTTAAGATTCGTTGTTAAATTGTTTGACTAAATTTAAAATTAACGACAAATAAGTTGAATTGGGATGTAGAATTGATTTTTTAATCATCTAATAAGTTATTCCAACAGAAAAAAAGGTTAGTTTGTTGTGGTCAGATCGCCGTTTGAAAGCTCGTAAAAATTGTTAGGCCACTGAATAGAAGGCCGAAGAAAAGAGTTTAACTAACTAATTTATCCAATATTTAATTTGTAATGTATTCTAGGTTCGAAGCAAATCAATTAAGCCTTAAAAGATCGGGGTCGTAATTCATATTATATTTACGGCGAACGCAACACCTTTTCTGAATCTATCAAAAGGATTTTGGGAATCCTACGGGATTTCTAGATTTTTTATGTCACGGCTGAGCGTCGATGAACATCATTTGAAATGTTTAAGTCGCCCATGGACACTTGGTAGGCCAAGTTGCGAACAATATACATCAGTTGGATTGAGCGACAATTTTAAACTTTCTGTGTTCTGATTGTTAAAATAGAAAAAGTAAAGAAAAAGTTGACCCCCCCCCACAAGAATTTTTCATTAGTTACGCCAATGGGTTTTTCACTGGCGCTTAGTAATTGGGCCTTCAGCTCCCACCTGCTCGAAATGGTGGTTTTTCATGGACGCCCATGGTATTTCACCTGAGCTCCCACTTATTATTATTATTATTTTATTTTTAGTTTTTTATTACTTGATGCAACCACATTCCCACTATAAGATCCTAGATTTCTCTATGCTTTGAAACACTCATGCACAAGGGCTTATATAAATCATTTCAAATTTAAGTCACTTAAGTACTACAATATTTTTTATCCGACCGTTCATACAATCTATCCTTGTCACAGTAAATAGTCAAGTTGTGGTCGACAGCCTAATCCCTGAACGAAAGAAATTTTTATGACACTATCACCGGGCGCTATATTAAAGCATCGCTTCACGCAATCAACGTCCTTGCGCGTAATCCGCATGCCACAATCTGGTGCATCGCCTCCCAAAGATAAACTGATGGCGAGGCTGTTTATTTAATGGAGCAAGAGAAAATAACACCGGCTGACGGTTTCTGTAACCGTCTGAAGGGATCTGAAAACAGCACAGCTTACCTTCGGGTTATACTTGTGACACATATGATACCAATATCACTGTACACCATAAAATCATATGTCTGTCACCCAGAATCACGATGGTATCACGATAGCACGATGATTTCCGTACCTGCCCTTCGACCGTTGTATTGTACGAAACAGAACATAATTTGTTGTTTTGAAATGTCAAATACGCCGTTTGACATATGAAATAAAACAAATATTTGCAAGCTGACTGAGTAAAATTCGTTTTCCGCAATTCCGGATTATATTTTGCCGATATAATCCGGAATTGCGAAAAAGCTAATTTATTAACAAAAATAATTATTCGTAAGCCCATTATTTGCTACAATTATGCTCCGAAGATGTCGTCCTATTGATTTTGCCAGTTCTTGGGTTGTTTCCGGGAACATCTACTCACTCACAGAAGATCACTTTTGCATGATACTCAATGGTTTGAGTTCTGCGTCGTGTTATTTCGAACATTTGTGCAAGGATCTCATGGGTTCTAATTCGAATGAGGTCTGGTGATTGGGAAGTATGCGGGATCTTTGATTTGCCATTAGTCAGCATCTACTTTTTAGATGGGAAGAATGTTTTGTACAAATTCAAACTTGTATCTGGAGTTTGTTGTTTGGGGAGGGAGGGAGGAGAGGAGAGGAGGATCTCGTGGAGATAAAAGTGGAGTGCAGAAATAAACAGTAGTCAGCGCGAAGTAAATAAGTGTTTGAAAAACCCGGAGTTCCGTGTCCGAATAAACCTGTTACAGGATTCAAGACCCAATTGAACGGTGCTGGCTTTATCCTTCAAAATGTCCAAATGAATTAAACGATCAGTGCCGTTTGCACTGAGGGAAGATCCGTTAATTACATAACGCAAAATTGGCCATTTTCAACCCCTCTAAAAGTTTTTTCAAGTCTCTAAAATTTGTGTATGGATTGTCACACTACGGGCAATACACCTTCCCACCTCCAAGCGTTACGTAATTTATGGATGCTCAAATCACCCAAACCATAGAATGAGGTGATTACCGTCACCAGAAATAATTGCCAGCGGAATATTTGCAAGAACTCACATATTTCTGCTAAAATACCTATACGGAGAATTGGAAAACTATGACGTTTTCATATCGACGAATAAACTGCTGACGCGAATTCACAATTTGTAAAAAGATATATGGCTAAATATTGTGTAATACTCATAAAAACTATAACACTATAACAGTTTATGATTTTTTAAACAAACTGTCAAATAGATACAATAGTAGAAAGCAAAGGATGTTATCTATCATTTAGTAATTTGCACTCGATCATTTAGTAGTCTGTCACTAATGCATTCCAGAAGCTGAATTTCAAAATATGTTGTATGGTGGACTTCTAGTGCGAAGGTTTGTCTACAACTCTGCCTAATGGTTCGTTGTTTTGAATTCCACTAGTAACGGAGTTATAGCTATAGTTTCAGTAACTTAGACTAAATGATACAAAATTCCAATCATTTAGTTTGAGTTACTGCAACTAACGCTCCGTTAATGGTTGAATTCTAATAACAAACCATTGAGCAAAGTTATATAAAACCTTCGCGCTAGAAGTCCACCATACAACCATTTACAATTCAGTCTCTGAAATGTGTTGACATACTACTAAATGATCGAACCAAATACTGAATGATCGTTAACATCCTTGAAAGAAAAGATGTGTGTCATCTTGTCGCTGTACGCGTACAGCGTGATACGAAAATCATTGTACGGAAATCATATGTCTGTCGATAGTATTAGTCACAGAAAAGGACGTGCGTGAAGCAGAAATTTTTGCCGTGGGCATATCTGAAATTAGCAAAAGGCTTGGGGCGTCTAAATTGTAGGTTCTCGTTTAAAGTAGGAGTAGGTTCGTCGGATACAATTACCTGAAGTGCCAAGATTTTTTTACTAATTACGGTGTTGCTTCATCAATAGAAGAAGATGAAATACTTTTTTGTGTTCGAAAGTTTTGCCTTTGAACCTTGTTGCTATGGAGGTACAATAACACATACAAATTATTTAATTTTCAGAGAAAGTAACATAATTTGCTTCTATCCGGTGGAAATTTGACCTAGCGGAGAGTAATTACCAAATGCTGGTAGAATATTATTGCATTAGCAGGAAAACTCCCACACTAAAGGCAAACCGACAGTTTGAAATACTGCGTAAAAGCAATCTTCCTAAATTTCCAACCAATTTGTCTGCGCTGAAAACGGTTCCAGCATGTGATGCATTCATGTGTGCCGTGACCGTGGTTTATGTGTTCATAAAACCTGCCAGAGCATATTTGCGTACGCCATCTAAATCCATCTCGGAGTCGAGAATCTTCACCGGAATCCTCACGCAATCCCTCGCAAACATTCAATTTTGCTGCGCTATACCGCCGCCGTTCTTTATGGCATATGAGTGCCAGCGCGCTGGATGTGATGAGATGGAGGCTTCGGAGCGTATTCTGCGGCTGTGAACACTTGTGATCATTCGTGCCGCAGGCACCCTTCGCACTACACGTTGCCTTCGAGGTGGAAAAAATATCCTCGCCTAACGATGTTGAAGCTCATGAGAAATGTTCCTCCCAATTTGTAATTTTGTTCCGAGTTTGCGGAATGAGACAAGAAAAACAAACGACGTCAGTCGTGTCAGGGCCAAGTTTACAGTGCGACGATGGTGCTGTTTCATTTGCGAAGACATAAAATTGAACTGGCAATACCGATGAAGTGAATTGGATCGTCGTATGTCGCCATTAAATTGACATCAAACAAATCGGCACCAACATTTCAAAAGGGCGAAACTGCTTTTATACACCAGAGCTTCTCCCGTCGCTGGTGGGCTAAATTGCACCCATCCACGCAATCCTGCGCTATTTTATGAAAGAAGAGAATTCGCTGCTTCCATGAGTGGTATTGGATTACATGGGAATTGGGAGGGCTCAAATTAGCTTACCAGCGACTTGAGAAGCTTTTGTTTACAAAAGCAGTTTCGCTTTTTTAAATGTTTGTGCGAAATAGTCGTAGAAATGAGAGCTTCAATGTGACGAATCAAATCAAATTTTATTGAAAAATTATATTTGCTTTTCTTCTGCGTTGTGATTGATAAAGATTGACATTATTTGAAACCATGTATATAAAAACAATGGGGCCCTCCTTAGCCGTGCGATAAGATGCGCGGCTACAAAGCAAGACCATGCTGAGGGTGGCTGGGTTCGATTCCCGGTGCCGGTCTAGTCAATTTTCGGATTGGAAATTGTCTCGACTTTCCTGGGCATAAAAGTATCATCGTGTTAGCCTCATGATATACGAATGCAAAAATGGTAACCTGGCTTAGAAACCTCGCAGTTAATAACTGTGGAAGTGCTTAATGAACACTAAGCTGCGAGGCGGCTTTGTCCCAGTGTGGGGATGTAATGCCAATAAGAAGAAGAAGATATAAAAACAATAGCTAGTACCTCAAAGTTTGAAAGAGCTTCCCGTGCAAATTTTATGGAATTTCTCAGAATTTCGGTTGAAATTCCCGAAGGAATTCGACAGAATTTTCCTATTCTGTTCAATCTTGGTACTTTAAGGCATTTTATTTTTTTTATAAAAAAATGATGCATATTTTGCCTCTCTCAAGTCGAATTGCCTCTCCAGTTAAATAACTTACGAGACAATGAAGACGTAAAGTTGAAATACGTATTTGTAGGTCTTATGACAAGCTAGAACTTTGTTTTATTTTTTCGTATTCCATGATCCTTCCACATTCTACTGTAAAATATTTCAGTATTGATAACGTCAACTGCTGTGATATATTTGAAATGAAGGAAACAAAACACGAACAGGTCACTTGCTGTAGCCCTCCGATAATGAATATTTATGACGAAGATTGCAAAGTGATTTTGATGCCCTCGCCTTCAATTACGGCCTCGCCCCGGCTCCCTTGCGATGCTAACCGAATTTTATTGTTATCAATAAAATATCGTTTACTGCGAATCTGAATTATCATACAGAACGGCAAATTTATTGAATTTTTGATTACGATCACGTCCGAGCTACCTATAGTGCGTCCAAAAAAGGTTATCTCCTCTGTCCAGGAAACCCTCATCATCATTACCACCCCCACGAGCCCCACCACCACTAAGCTTTCGAATTGGAGGGTTGAACGTTTAATTTCCACCCATCCGTAAATAAATGACTGAATCTACCAGTTTCAGTCCCCCCGAATGGCGATGGGGGTGCGGCGATTGTGAAAACTCCTCCACTCAGCGGTATCGCAAATGGAAATATGACAACGACGATGATCATCACCGTTGATGATGATAGGGCGGCTTGAGAGCTATCGAGTGTGGAGGGAAACCGGGGTGGATGACGATGCCAGACCTGCATAAATTAAATGTGGTGGAGATAATGAAAACAAATTAGATCAATAATGAAGTCGGTCAACGGCGCTTCGGAAGCATACATACCGCAGAGCCATCGTCACCGTTGTCGAGGAAGGCACATAAACGCATATAGATAGAGGATATGGCTTATTGAGATTCCTGATTTGTCACTCTGTGGTTCGGTAGCTCCATTCACGTAGCCGCCCGCCAGCTGGAAAGGCAAATCGTGTGACACACTATCCGATGAAAGAGATTGTGGGGGGAGATCGACGGGCAGTAAGATGCATCTTATGCTTCGTTCGCTCCGCAGGGCGGGTGCATTCAACACATGGTAATTAAGATTAATGAGACGGGGAGCCCTTTTGTGTTGACCGGCTGCCGCTAGTGGTGAATTAGTAAGTGAAACGCGTATGCAAAATTGAATAGAATGAGGTTGGGCTGAGTGCTGAAATAGAGTGTCATATGCAGTGGGGTGAAATGGTGGAATGACATACATTTGCAGTCAAGTTGAATTGGCAATTTAGAATTGATGAATGCAGGGTCGTTCGTATTGTGATGATGTCATGTTGTGAGATTTCTTTTCCTGTCTAAAATGATTTACAGAAACCTATTTATCGAACATGACGAACACATTTTGTGGGCATTGGAAACACATCAACACACAAACATTGGAATGTGATGTCTAATTGACATACACACAATTTGCAAAATCAAATATTGGTGGTGCTCGCTATGCAAAATGCAAATGGGCTTGTAGGTGACCAGGAAAGTAGTATGGAACATCCAGGCAAAATTTTGGTGGCAATAAAACAGGTCCAGGTGACGTTGAGAGCGGTGCTTTCCGAAGATTCCTGAAATGGCTTGAGCCAGGACCCCAAAAAACACGCTTGCCTTTCGTCACTGCAACTTATGTACGACCGAATCGAGTCGTATTTGAGTTGCTGCAACCAATTTGGTCTGAATTGTGCTACTCGGGGAGACTTACCCCAATTATCGCGGTCAAACAATTTTTTTCCACTGGTCATGGGAATTCAAAACGCAAAAGAAATTCCAAATCTGTTCAAATTTACCCGACAGTAGATCCAAGCGCAAATAACGCCGGAAAATAAACGCTACTCGAGCTCTTGAATAAGGAATTTATGGCTGTGCAGGTCAGGTCATATGCGTCTCAAGTTGTTCAAAAAGGGCTCCCAGTAAGGTTCTCGCATAACAGTGTGTGTGATTTGCTGTGCTTTCAGGTTTGGGTAGGCCAGTCCATACCGATGTGGTTCGCTTAATTTTCCGAAGGTATTCGGAAGTATTGGCAATCCAGGAACTTTCCCAGTTTTCTTGTACGGCTTTTCTTATCCAGGTTTTGACATCACCCATCGGGACAACCCAGATGTCCGACTCCAGCAAGGAGATTTGACGTTATGTTGCCAAGCACTACGCGCAGTAAATCGGAATCGGAAATCGAGAAAGCGAAGGTCGCGTTCGGTGGAAAAAGGCCATTTGGCCGAATATCGTTCCGAAGGCCACTAGGCCGAAAGTTATTTGGCCGATTATATCATTTGGCCGAAAGGGTCATATAGCCGAATAGGTCATTTTCCCGAAAAGATCATTTGGCCGAATAGGTCATTCGGTCAAACAGGTCGTTCAGCCAAATGTGTCATTTGACGTTTCACATCTCACTTCTCACTGTGGAAAGCGATAAATAAGAAGTGAGAAGCGATGAGTGAGAAGAGAGCCGTCTCCCTTCTCCCTTTACGCAGTGAGTGGTGGTTGGTAAAAACTCAAAATCTCAAAACTCATGGATGATTCAAATCAAGAGTGAAATGATACGCACCCAACTCAGCACCTAAAAACTCAAGGATGAGTCGAATCATCTATTTTAATCATCGTAGTTTTTCTTTTGTTCTCCTTCGTTAAAAACAGTGAATTGACGTTTGTAGCATAAAATATTAGACACTCTTTTATGTATAAGTAATAAATATAATAAATAAAATGATTTTTTGGCAAATGAGTGAAATGATGCGTTTTAGCATGAAAAATTCAAGCGTGACGCATTCCTCGCAAGGGAGCGCTCGTTGATTGAGATTTATGAGTGATTTTACCAACACTGGCTAGTGATAAGTGAGAAATGAGGGGTGAGAAGTGAGACGTTTGGTCGAATAAGTCATTTGGTCAAATACGACATTTAGCCGAAAACGAAAAATGAGGCGTCTCACTACTCACTTCCCACGTTTTACAGTAAGAAGTAAGAAATTAGACGTCTCACTTCTCACTGTGATAACTAAGTAGTGCAAGGTGAGAAGTGAGATGTCTCACTTCTCACTCCTCACTGTAAAAAGTGACTTCACGCTTTTATTTTTTACAGTGAAAAGTGAGATATAAGGATTGATAAGTGAGACTCTCACTTTTCACTTCTCATTTCAAACTTCTAACTGGAAAAAGTGAGGAGTGGGAAGTGAAAAGTGAAATGCTTCTCACTATTTACAGAAAGAATTAAGCAGTGAGTAGTAAAGCGTCTCATTTCTAACTTCCTACTGCTCACTTTTCACAGTGAGAAGTGGGAAATAAGTAGTGCGAAGTGTGACCTCCCACACCTCATTTCACATATTTGAAATGATCTATTCGGCCTAATGATCTGTTCAAATTCAATTTTATTGCCATATCGGTCTCGATGCTGCTCATATAGAAGGGAGCAGCGTGTGTGCGAAAGCAGATGGGAAAGAAACCATACACGACCATCGATGATTCTCCAAATGATGAATATCGATCGCTAGAACTAATTAAGTATTAGACGAATAATAAATATGCTTATCGTTGTCTCCGTTTTTGCCAGTCTCGGTAACAATGACTTTCATTCACTGCCCGAGCCATCCCCAGGAAGGATGTACTGCAAAGACGGGCGCTTCAATAATTTAATTATTCTCAACTGGCCCTCGCATACTTCAACACCTTTCAAACCATTTTCACACTTGTCGCAGTCTAGCGATAACATTCGGATTCCGTTTCTTTCCCATCTGCTTTCGCACACACGCTGCTCCCTTCCTCTATACGAGCAGCATCGAGACCGATATGCCAATAAATTGAAATTGAGCTGATTACGGTTGTACAGCTTCAGTCTAATAATGATCTGCTCGGCCAAATGTCCTATTCGGCCAAATGATCTATTCGACCAAATGTCCTATCTGGCCAAATGACCTATTCGGCCGAATGGATTTCCTTCCCCGCGATCGGTAGCATGTTCGCAAAGATACTTTGGAGCCAGAGATGCTTAGGCTCGCCGCTCTGGAGTGCGGAAATTACGCTAGCAGAGTCAGACAGGATGAAGTTTACCACAAATACACTGGATGTCATCGTAAACCCAATTGAGGTGGCTCAACGGAGTGCAACACTAATTGCCGATAATGTCCTTAATCGGGTGCGGCCGGCAGTATCCTCGTTTACCACTAGCAGAATGTCATCTGCGTTTACGAAAATGCGGAAGACCAAAAAGAGTTTAACCGACAGACCAGTTTTCTCGTGGAAGGATCTCGAGGTATCATCATTGGTGTAACTACACGGGTCTAGGGGGGTTTATAGTTTCACCTAGGACCAAACTAGCCCCCCTTGAGTTTGTGCTTTTCTCCATAAGTATTGCACATTGATCAACTGCAGAAAACGAATTCATTTCATCATCTCTCGAAAGACAACAGCGAGTTAAATCTATTTTACTAAATTTTCGAATTTTGGAAAATTCAGGACTAGGGTAAAAGTTCCGATAGTCGTGGGTGTTCCTATAGTTGCGGTAGTATGGTTTGCAGGGAATCAACAAATTAAACGCAGTAGCCCACCTTACCAGTCAATCAGTTGACCTGTCAAGACACGATAGAGACAAAAACAACATTGGAATTCCATTTAAACGGGTAAAGTATCTTTAGAATACTTTATTTTATCTCTCCCTTGTGCCAATAGTTGCGGTAGTGTTCCAATAGTTGCGAATCCTACATAAAACCTATGGGATTCGCAACTATAGGAACACAAATAACAAACTTCCGCAACTATTGAAACACTGCATCAATATTTGGAGGATTGATTTTAGGTAACAAAAAAGGAGTTTGATACAATTATGGCACGCTTTGGATAAAATGTAAATAATGAGCTTTAGGATGCACTCTCAAGGTAAGGGAAATAAAATATAGATTAGAAGTTATCGAGAAATTATAGTGTTGGAACGTGCTTAGTTCCTCCACTATTGGGCCTTTTACCCTACTGTTCTGCAAAAACCACGATATGTAACGTTTGCATTAAAAAAAATGGACCAACATGATCCAATGCACCGAGTTCATCATTGAAGTTTGAGCGGTGCGCTGTATACTAAGAATGAATACTTTCTCATTCATCGAGTTCATGCAAGTGTTCATTTTTAGTAAACAGCGCCCGTCTCAAACGTCATTGTGTTCATTCGGTGCATTGGACCATTGTCGATTATTCTTGTGTTTACCTTCACCCGCACTACCCATGCAGCATCAATCATAGTAACCCATGAGTCAGCAGACAAAATTTGACAGCTCTATCAGTCGAACTCTAATTGTGATGGCAAAAATAGTAAAGCATCTCAGAACTGTGTGCGGACATCGTGCGGCACTTTGTGGACGCTGGATACGCCCCCATTTACAACATCTTGGCACCAGGGCTGACAATAGTCATCGTCATAGCACGAAATGCCACAGTAGCGACGAGTTGCATTGTCTTCATTGCTACTCTACACATCGTCAATGACGCGCACGACGTTAGCTTTCGTCGTGTAACCAAATCGTCATGACGACATCAAAGAACGAAGACTTCATACCGTTATTCTTCAAGCGGCAGCTGCCATGCGAAGATTTTTACTAATTCTTTGTAATAATGAATTTGAAGCAATGTATGAAAGCGTTATGAATGTTATCGATATATTTATGTTTCCAAATTTCCTACTATTTGTTTATTTGAGACGCTATTATATTTTTAACCAGTCCGTCTATAATGACGTGCAATCAATTGTGTGAAGAAGTGACGACGAAAATCGTCATAACTTTTGGCTGCGCGACTATCGTCGTGGTACGCATGCAGCGCGAAGAAAACGAATAGGTGTTGCGTCGTGCAATGTTATGACGAAGACTTTTTTTTTTTTGCTTTCTTCATATGACGAGAACGACTATTGTCAGCCCTGCTTGGCACTATTGCTATTAGACAATGATCATAGCATCGAAAAAAAAGCCCAGGTCCAAGCGACCGACGACCCTAAGCGACAAGAAGTTCCAAATATTTTGTTTACTTCCAGATAAGGGAATTAGTTTTGTAAACAAGCGTTTACAGTTTTATTTCATTCATTTATTTAGTCTACATCTATACAGATAACACTGAATCAACAATTTGACGCCACAATACACGGTTCGAGGCCGCATCTCTCCATCCTCGAATACGCCCCACGCTCGCCAAGTCGTTCTGCACCTGGTCTGCCCATCTCGCTCGCTGCGCTCCACGTCGTCTCGTACCTGCCGGATCGGAAGCGAACACCATCTTTGCAGGGTTGCTGTCCGGCATTCTTGCAACATGCCCTGCCCATCGTACCCTTCCGGCTTTAGCTACCTTCTGGATACTGGGTTCGCCGTAGAGCTGGGCGAGCTCATGGTTCATTCTTCGCCGCCACACACCGTCTTCTTGTACACCGCCAAAGATGGTCCTAAGCACCCGTCTCTCAGAATACTCCGAGTGCTTACAAGTCCTCCTCGAGCATTGTCCATGTTTCATGTCCGTAGAGGACTACCGGTCTTATTAACGTCTTGTACATGACACATTTGGTGCGGTGGCGAATCTTTTCGACCGCAGTTTCTTCTGGAGCCCGTAATAGGCCCGACTTCCACAGATGATGCGCCTTCGTATTTCACGACTAACGTTGTTGTCAGCCGTTAGCAAGGATCCGAGGTAGACGAATTCCTCGACCACCTCGAAGGTATCCCCGTCTATCGTAACACTGCTTCCCAGGCGGACCCTGTCGCGCTCGGTTCCACCCACAAGCATGTACTTTGTCTTTGACGCATTCACCACCAGTCCAACTTTTGTTGCTTCACGTTTCAGGCGGGTGTACAGTTCTGCCACCTTTGCAAATGTTCGGCCGACAATGTCCATGTCATCCGCGAAGCAAATAAATTGACTGGATCTGTTGAAAATCGTTCCCCGGCTGTTACACCCGGCTCTCCGCATGACACCTTCTAGCGCAATGTTGAACAACAGGCACGAAAGTCCATCACCTTGTCTTAGTCCCCGGCGCGATTCGAACGAACTGGAGTGTTCGCCTGAGATCTTCACACAGTTTGCACACCGTCCACCGTTGCTTTGATCAGTCTGGTAAGCTTTCCAGGAAGCTGTTCTCGTCCATAATTTTCCATAGCTCTACGCGGTCTATACTGTCGTATGCCGCCTTGAAATCAACGAACAGATGGTGCGTTGGGACCTGGTATTCACGGCATTTTTGAAGGATTTGCCGTACAGTAAAGATCTGGTCCGTTGTCGAGCGGCCGTCAACGAAGCCGGCTTGATAACTTCCCACGAACTCGTTCACTAATGGTGACAGACGACGGAAGATGATCTGGGATATCACTTTGTAGGCGGCATTAAGGATGGTGATCGCTCGAAAGTTCTCACACTCCAGTTTGTCGCCTTTCTTGTAGATGGGGCATATAACCCCTTCCTTCCACTCCTCCGGTAGCTGTTCGTTTTCCCAGATTGTGACTATCAGTTTGTGCAGGCAAGTGGCCAGCTTTTCCGGGCCCATCTTGATGAGCTCAGCTCCGATACCATCCTTACCAGCTGCTTTATTGGTCTTTAGCTGTTGAATGGCATCCTTAACTTCCCTCAAGGTGGGGGCTGGTTGGCTTCCATCGTCCGCTGAACTGACGTAGTCATCTCCTCCGCTGCCTTGACTTTCATTGCCTGTACTCTCAGCGCCATTCAGATGTTCCTCGTAGTGCTGCTTCCACCTTTCGATCACCACACGTTCGTCCGTCAAGATGCTCCCATCCTTATCCCGGCACATTTCGGCTCGCGGCACAAAGCCTTTGCGGGATGCGTTGAGCTTTGATAGAACTTGCGTGTATCTTGAGAACGGTACAGCTGTTCCATCTCCTCGCACTCCGCTTCTTCCAGGTGGCGTTTCTTCTCCTGAAAAGGCGGGTCTGCTGTCTCCGCTTCCGTCTATAACGTTCCACGTTCTGCCGGGTACCTTGCTGCAGCGCGACCGCCCGCGCTGCGTCCTTCTCCTCCAGAATCTGTCTGCACTCTTCGTCGAACCAATCGTTTCGTCGACTTCGACCCATATACCCGACGTTGTTCTCCGCTGCGTCGTTAATGGCTGCTTTGACTGTATTCCAGCAGTCCTCAAGAGGGGCCCCATCGAGCTCACCCTCTTCCGGCAACGCTGCCTCGAGATGCTGCGCGTATGCAGTGGCGACATCAGGTTGCTTCAGTCGCTCTAGGTCGTACCGCGGCGGTCGTCGGTACCGAACATTGTTGATGACGGATAGTTTTGGGCGCAGTTTAACCATCACCAGATAGTGGTCAGAGTCGATGTTAGCGCCACGATATGTCCTGACGTCGATAATGTCGGAGAAGTGCCGTCCATCAATCAGAACGTGGTCGATTTGTGATTCTGTCTGCAGTGGTGATCTCCAGGTGTACCGATACGGGAGGCTGTGTTGGAAGTAGGTGCTGCGAATGGCCATATTACAGTTTTATAGGAATTATGAAAAACTGTCCAAAACCTCCCACTGAAAACAATTGAAAACTATGATTTCGGCTCCATAACGATTTACGGTACATTAGCTTGACAAATAAACGATAGATTAAAAATCGTTAATATTCTACGGAATCAATATAATAATATTTAGTTAAAAAAAAATCTACGCTTGAATCTTGAATTGTTATAGATGCAGGATTATCAAAAAAATCCGTTTAAAAATGTTTATACAACCATATAAAGTATCTTATGCATGTATCGAATCAAGACTTTTCGAATGCATTTTTGTTTGGTAAAATGTTATAAGAATTTTGTAATGCGGGCATTTCCCGCAAATTTAGAATTTTCAATAAACATGCTAGGGTTCTTGACATTCGAGAAAAAATTGGGAAACTTATTATATTCTAAGGAGAGGTAACTAAAATTAAAATGAGAAAAAACTTGGAATGCTTTCGGATGGATTAAAAAACTACAAAGGACCATTTTGCCTTGCTTAGCTCCTATGGTTTTCTAAACGTATTAAGGTTCCCCCCAAACACACGTGATGCAACAATGCACTATGGGGAAAAGGGTGGCCATTAATCGGAAAATTTACTACCTCCAATTTGTCTAATTTATATATAATATGAAAGTATATACCCTAGATAAGAGAATCGGAAAATATTGAAGCGCTGTGTTTATGCAGTCAAAAGATATGGGCTGGCGAAGTGAAAAAAGCTGATAAAAATAAAAAAATCATTACTTACTTTGATTTGTATGTTATGAAGTCAATTTTTCCCCAAATATAAGGTTTTATATACCATTTCAAAGCTTAAAACTTTAGCTTTCCGATAGTTGTGTTTGTTTTGCACGCGAAGTTTTATATCAAAAAGTTGAGGAAGAAAAACTTTAATTATCATATTTTTTTGTTATAAAATGGTCCCGCAAACCTTATGCCCCCAAATGTCCTAATGTCAAAGTACGCTGCAATCAAAGTTTTCTTAAAAAATGATTAAAAATGATTAAAAAATGAACATTATTACTAGAAATATGATTGTTTGCTGTGTTATGCATGCTGTATTGGAAACAAACAAAAAAAATACCGAAAAAAAATTTAAAAAAAATATATTTTTTCGCGGGTGACATTTTTTGAAGGGTTAACGATGGCCCTTAAATGGTCAAAAAAAAGGTTCTTAAGTATTCCTTCACATAATATACATATATTGCATAGAAACAGTTTTCATTGAAAAAATATTTTGGCCTCCCATTTGTATGCGAATTCCCCATAGTGCAATGGCGACACGATTCTATCGCTTGGCGTTTGCGATTTTGTTGCCGTTGGTATGGAAGTGTAAATGGAACGTTTTCTGCAGCGACCCAACGATAGAATCGTGGTGATAAGATCGCTCAGGCATGGGGGAGCCTTTAAGGTTTTTGGGAATATATTAGGACTGAGCTCAAGGATCATCATTTATAATGTCCAATTCGCAATTCGATGTATTGTAGATTGGGAGGTCAATTTTTGTCTGGTAGACCAACATGGAAACAGATGGGTCGAGCATCGAGTGAAAACGATAGCTTGGCTGTTTTGAGTAAACGAGTAGAAACATTAATGAACAAATTAGCCCCCCTAGAGTTTTCCCTTAGTTCCGCCAATGGGTATAATTCCAGATGGAAACTGGCACTCTGTGATGGAATTACGAATCATGGCGAAAATATTAGACTTGGAAGCCTAGGTCGGTATCCTTACCCTGCCCGAAGGCGTCCTCGAATACATCCCCAAGTTCCACAAAATACGTGCTCGTTCCATAGGGCAGGAACGCATGCTGTTCGAAGCCGTTTTCCGACGGCTTCCAACTTTTTCCTTAGACGGCGATTAACCAATATCTCATGAATCTTGCTAGAACAGGAGGTCAGGGAGGGAACGTTATTCTTAGGAATTGAAACGACATAGATCTATCATCATTCTTAAGGGAACGTGCGGTCACGCCATGCTTCATTTATCAAGTTCAAAAACCTGGACCTATCTGATGACGGAATCAGTCTTGAAAAGTATTACAAAAATGTCATGGGGTTGCTATTTCTAACTTGCTATTTTTTTCAAGAGATTTTAAAAATTCGAATTTTTTTGAGGAGCAGAAATAAGGGTTGTATGACATTCGCCAGAAAGTCATTTGCCAGAAGGCATTTTTCCAGAATCAGTTTGCTAGAACCATTCCCCAAAAAGACGTTTGCCAGAATAGACCATTCCCCAGAATTGGTCATCTCCTATTTGCCATGCATGCGTTTGCCAAGTAAGTGCATTAATTCATAACGCCATGAACTTTTGGCATAACTGTGAACAGCGTCGAAAGGGAGGGTCATTTAGCACAAGGGACATTTTTCATAATTTTGCTTTGTTGTTGTTTTTAGAAAACATTCCATTTAGGAACATAACACCGAACCGGTCGATAATAGAACTGAAAAGACGTAATTGTTTCGAAGAAAGCATACATAAGCCGGGTATAGCCGCTTGCCCGGATTGAGGCAATGGTGGATGTGATTCTTTCTTTAAAATAGGTGTTTGTCCGTATTGCAATGATGGATATGATCACTTCTTTAAAAAATAAGCGCTTGCCTGGATTAAGGAAATGGTGGATGTGATTTTTTTTTGTTTAGAAATAGACGTTTGCCAATATTAAAGCAATTGTGAGTATTTGAGGGCTGTGGCTAGAGCCGCTTTTTTGTTCTCAAGCGAATAGAGGGATATTTTGAAATCACTCCCATAAGCAAAATATTTTTGCAGTTACTTGGCTGTCAAACATTTCCCGCTCTTCGAATTTCTCTTTCCATGCTGCATAAGGGTGCATAAATGCGCGAGACTCTACATGACTTTACGATGGTTTACATACATCCTGCTCCAACTAGCTGCTGAATCTCGTGATAATTCGTAATGAGTGCTTTTTAGTTGTATTCCTACTAATTTTCCACTCGAAATATAATGCGAAAGTATCTGTTATACAGAAAACAAAACTCAAACTAAGTTTATTTTTATTTTTTCCCAAAATAATAACATTACTTCTCAATATAAGATCAAAAACGAACATAACCTCAATCTTCAATGCTTGGCTCTGGCACAAGAGAAAATTTTGGCTTAAGTTTGACAAGCAAATCGATTCTATTTGCACCACCCAGGTGAGTATAATCCTTTCTTAAAAATATAGTACATACTTGCCCCGATTAAGGCAATGGTGAATGTGAATGTGATCCTTTCTTTAAAAGGCGCTTGTGCGGATTAAGGCAATGGTGAAAATAAATCCTTCTTTAAAAGTAGGCGCTTGCCCGGATTCAGGCAATGTTTTTTTTTTGTCTTTATTTAGGAGACTTGCAGTCCGAGGTTGGCTCGTCTCCGGATGGCAATGGTGAATGTGATCCCTTCTTAAAAAGTAGGCCTTTGCCGGGATTAATGAAATGGAAGATATGATCCCTTCTTAAAAGAGAGCGCTTGTCCGGATTAAGGCAATGGTGGATATGATCCATTCTTTGAGAATGGGCGTTTGCTAGAAATAAAGCAATAAGGTTGGGAACATTTTTTTTAAGGAGGCGCTTGCTGTTATTAAGACAAGGGTAGATGTTATCCCTTCTTTAAAAGTAGGTGTTTGCCCGTGCCCGTATTTGAATATGGCAATTGTGAATATGATTCCTTCTTTAGAAGTAGACATTTTGCCTAGACTTGTTGATGTAACTTCTTCAATAAAACCTGTCTAATATGACTTTAAGTAATATTATCCAATTGTAGATATGATTCAATTTTTGAAATGCAGTCTGTGTCTGGAATAAAGCGAAGAAATATAATATCCATTCGTAAACAGTTTGTTTGGTTTTAGACAAAAATTATTGTAATGTTTTGACAAATAGTATCCATCTTTCTGAAAACTGTCTAATATGTTAAATAATCTCTTCAATAAAAATTAGTTATACCGTTATGCCAAATTCCCGTTATGCAAAAATCATTCTGGCAAATTGATTCTGGAAAATGGTTTTCTGGCAATTGTACATCATTCAACCCGAGCTTGTGCGTCGCAAAACAATAGCGAGTCTATCTGTTCATCTTTTCCTTGTGGTACGTCACTCACTCACACTCACACTCCAAACAGCCTCTACGATTTTCGCCACATACAAAGCGTCGCTCCGGAGGCTCAATGAGTGCTCTTTCGCCCGACGCCTTTGGGAGATCCTTTTAGACATGCTATAGTTCGATGAAGATCTTCCAGTCGTCGGAGTTCGTCTTCGAAGTAGCATGCCGATCAGTGTGGAAACGTATATCTCCCATGTGGTTCGCTACCTGGCACCAATGAAAAATTGAGTGATATAATTAACAATGCTCCTTTCCTTCCAGGTTCTGGGAGACATGAAGGTGCATCATGGGGAGGTTGGACTCCCGAGGTGTCGTCCTATTCGAAGCCGTTGAATCTATAGACCTCGTATTTCTCAGCAATGGGCCACCCGCCTTTTCATCGGCCATTCTGCCATCGCCATCGACATGATAATCCATGCTTTTTCTTCCACCGCCGACTGAGAGTTTTATCAACAATCAATATGAAACTGTCGATTTTTTCATGGTTCCAGTTTCGTATGCTATGAACGGTCTTCGGTACCCAGTCATGAAAGCGTCGCTTCAGTACGTAATTTATTGATGCCTCTTTAGAACAAATTTTAGCACTGCTGTCATAGCAACATTTTCGTAGGCGGTTCTTTCTTTAAATAGAAACAAATTACAAAATGGAAGCTTGGATTGACTGTGCGACTTGTACATGGGATTTTAGCTCGGAGGAGTAGCTCCAGCATTACTGATACCACTGGTCAAGCCAAGGGTCAAGCGACTACGCCTCAATGTGTTAGTTCCTGACGGTACCGTGTTTTGTGCAAGCATGCTCAAAATATCCGACTGTTTGCGGAGTTTTCTCGTATGGCATAACATAATCCACCTGATCATCAACTTTCCTTTGATGAAAGTTCGACAGAACGCTGGATCGGAAACGACCCGCTGTGAGGGAGACCAGTACATAGACGCCTCCTGCCTCAGTGGATGCATATCATGATGCATATGTTTCAGTCCGCGGAGATATATATGTATTTATATAAAATACATATTCAAGATAAAACAATTACCATGACCTTAATCAATGAAGTTTTACGGTCTACGAACCATAATCAATATAATATTGATAAAATCTTTCCTCCAAAAATGTTTGAAGAAAATCGTTTAATCGCACATGGTCAACATTCTTAAGCCCCAAACGCAATTCAGCGAAACAGGGACGGAAACGGAAAATTTGACAACAATGGTTTGGATATCGTTTTGTTTTATATGGGATGAGCCCTTGTGTTTATTTTTTTAATTCCTATCATTATTGCAGCTTAACAAATTGCAAATTTGCTTATCATTTCTGGAATACACTTTTTTTTTCCTTTGTGATTTTATTTTATTATTGGTACCAATGCTCAATACTCAGATGATGTCGCCTTTTTGATAATGACTGAGTCGTGGCGGTTTACCGGTGCCGGATCACTTTCCTTTCCAGTTTTCCACACCCAAAACACAATGGATGACGATGAGCTTATCATGGAGAACACTGTTCAAGAAATTCTGCAAATACAAAGCGATTGAGATCCAATTGACACTGGAGTAAAACGGAATAAGCAAGCTCATGAACCGGAATCTCGATGAGAACGTAAGGGCCATGCTGGAGGATTCTGCCGATGGCAAATTGTTTTGGGGTAAAGCTGTGCTGACGGCAACCTATTTAGCGTAAGGGAATCCAACATCCTTGCTAAAATCGAAGCAAACGTCATTCGAACTGAGGGAATTGAGAAATCCGGGTATATCAAACATTTTTGTTTTCGGTACGATGTATTTGTCCGAAGGAGTTGACGCGGAAACTTGATGTCAAAGCTTGGAAGGAGATCTTCGTCGGATTCGTTCATAATGAATATCGCGTCTGGAATTCGATGAGAAAGACGATCGATTTTGACATTGTGAAGACTGAGCATCCAGGTTGGAAACAAAATCTTATAATGCGCATTCCTCTTGTACATCGGAGCTGTAAGCGTTCATCTGAATCAAATAGAAATATTATAATTAGGGAAAATCAAGGTTCCATTCAATAAAATCGTATTCCTTGACTCTCAGTTCTTGATCATCCGCAAACTGTAGGAAAACATTAATTGCCAGAAAGGTAAAACCCCAGAGTGGAGGCTTAAAAAACGACATTTTTGGGCGAATTTCAGGTTCAGATTCTAATGAGGCGGGCAAACTAGCAATGTGCTTAATACTATAGATAGTGGAATATATAGATGAGCGAAGATAAATCCTCTGTCTCCAAACGAACTGTCAAACGTGTCTCCAAACGAGCATGACGTCACGATTTCAATGGAAACGTTAAGGGCTGTGACGTCATTTGCGTGTGCGCACGGGCAAAAAAATCGATTCAGCCATGCTTTCGCTCATCTATAGATTCTACTATCTATACTTAATACTTGTGGTGTTCTATTGAAGGTCCATTTTGACTCCAAGAGAAAAATATTCCAAATAAAAATGTCCTCGCATATCATCTATAAGGATTATAATCCTTAATCGTCGCGCACTGAAGAAATTTTCGTCAGAGTATAGAACAGATTTCTCTATAAATACCGAGGGATTATCCGTTGTAATTCTGAATAATTTTCCACCGAAATTCCGAAGAATTTCCGGAAAATTCAGAAAAAAAAATTGTTTAACGTGTTTTTGGGGAAACTCTGAATAAATATTTGGCCGGAGAAACTTAAAACAGTTTTCAGAAATTTGTCTCCAAAGATATATCGTAATAATTCATTATTTTTGCAGGAAAAGAACGCCTATTCACACCGTGAAATCACGAAACGCTGCCCCCGCACACCGCTATAGTCTTTTAATTCTTGATTTGAAACGACCTAAAAGAAAACAGAATTATTAAAATGCGAAGAAAATAATAAATTTATCTCCAACATGTCTCCAAAATACTCAACCGACATCGATCGGAAAATGATAAACAAACAAATTTGGTTAAACCCATGACAACGGTTGAAAATTAGAACAAATTCAAATTTAAGTTGAAAGATTGCTTAGTTTTTTCAAGTTTATTTTGAAGCGTTGCTTTATTTCACTGGGTACCGAAATCTTAGTACATGGAACCATAAAATGAGTACTAATTTGTTCTGACCCCAACATCTTGATTATTATATCTATGGTTTTATGGCATCCATTTTCGATGCACTTTAGAACGCAGTACCCCGTCTACACTTCCCAACTTCACCCAGATCATCTTAGATGCTGCTGGCTCGTCCACTCCACAAATTACCGTTTTGACTCAAATTCCGAACATTACTCATATTCCGAACACTCGCTTTTTAATGGCCATTTTGGCTTTATTCGTGTAATTCTCTCCATAGGATCTTGAATGCATTTGCAGTCTTGATCCTCAGAACTGAAAACAGATGATTTTTTTTGTCAGAATATAAGTCATGTTCGGGATTTGAGCCAAAACGGTAGGAGAAATTCTTACGAAGCTTCCTTTACTCCTTGTAAATCTCCAGGACACTAATCTTAAGGGGGAGATCAGGAGGGATACTCTTCCTAAGAGCTCTTGGTGTCTCTTCGGACCAGTGTTGGTAAAAGCACTCATAAATCTCGATCATCGAGCGCGCCCGTGCTAACGAAATCGTCTGCTATTTTAAAGGAATGCATCACGCTGGAATGTTTCATGCTAAAACGCTTCATTTCACTCAGTTGCTAAAAAATCATTTTGGTTAAAAACGCATTTGAAATCAATTTGGGGCAATTTATTGCTTATACATAAAAGAGTGTCTAATATTTAATGCGACGAACGTCAATTCACTGATTTGAACGAAGGAGAACAAATGAAAATCTACACTGAAAACCAAAACTACCCAAAAGTGGGTTTTTTGCACTCAAAACCGTGGTTTGGGCCAATAACCCAAATTTGAGTAAAATGACTTTTCTGGCACTAGGTAGTTTGCCTTTAATCCCATGTAAACAATTTACCCAAAGCTGAGTTTAATTTATCCAAAGTGGACCTTAATCAACCCAAAAATAGAGAATATTGAATTTACTCAATTTTGGGTTATTGGGCTGAGCAACCTCAGTGAGGTGTTTGCATGCATATTCTCAAAAGTGCGTATATTGAACTCAAAGTTTGGGTTGATTTATCTATCCGTGTACGATGATTCAAATGAATGATTCAACTCATCCATGAGTTTTTAGATGCTGAGTTGGTGCGTATCAACTCACGCTTGATTTGAATCATACATGAGTTTTGCGATTTTGAGTTTTTACCAACACTGCTTCGGACCATCATCGGAAGGCAGATTTGTGGTATGGATGAAGGGGTAGCGTTTAGAATAGTTCCGGAGAACTTAGGGCGAGCCTGTGACGAACCATTTAAGTAGAAGACGCCATCAGGGTGAGGGGAGGCGTGTGCTGATGAAAGTATAGCAAACCGCTTACTTCCGTACAAGTCGGGACTTCAGGATTGGTAAAATGGCGGTGATATCAATAGAAGTTGCAGTCGCCCCGGGGACTAGACCTTGGACCGCTTGGTCGCAAAAATGTTTTTCGCTGTTGCTTGCGCTCAATTTTAGAAATATTTTCTCCCGAATTGATTATACAGTTTTGAAGTCTGGATTCTAGCGTAATTCATATAAAGTAGTGTCCTAGCCCCTTTCGAAGAAATTTTACATTCGGGGTGATAGCATTGGAGGCAGTCTAATAGAAATTTCAAAAGAATTTCGATATTATACATAAGTAGCAACATTGTGATGGTGTGAGTTGAAAATTCAGCTAAAATTTATTCAAACCATTAATCGCACATGTGCTTTTATTCTAAGCATCTTATTCCAAGCATCACAAAATTTAACTACTTGGCTGAACTTGGTCCCGAAGAGCAGAAGCAGCACCGTACGGTCGTTAATTCTAAGCCACTTTAGCCACTACGTAGTATTATTTCCCTACCGCTCATTGCCTCGGAAGCTGTGTCTCACATCGTCATATTAAAACATTCTCCGGTTACAAATTTGACCCCGCCAGCGTTGCCACAGCACATTATTATCATAGGAACAGGGCAGGACAGAGCGATGAAACTCATTTTTGCTCATTCCGAAAAGATTTAGCTAATCCGTTTGTGGTCGGAAGCTCCTTAATACTTGTCCCGTAAATCCTCCAGACAGTGGATGGCGCTTTGCTTCTCGGGGGAAAAGTTGCAAAAGAGCTCACGTCCTCACGAGGGACTTTTGCTCGAGGTATTATAATTTTCTTGCTCTTACTCTTTCGTGGTTCATTCAGTTTTTGGTACCGGAAACCGGAAGACGGAGAGGCGGCGAAAGTTTTACATTCGGTTCAGTGAATAAAAGTGCGCATAACGAACCAAAAATGCATTCTTCATCTATAACGAGAGCGACACAGCGTTAGTGGAAACACTCCTGTGGTCGTTCGAATCCGAGATGGGGTAAATTTTTCTAAAGATTGATATTTGCTGATTCTTTTGTGCTTCCTACGACAGAGACAGAGGTGCCAGAAATGCCTTCCTGGTTCAACTTCCAATGTGCCATGGCGCTAGTCCAGATTGGCAACTATGTTCCGAGCAATCGCATCACGCTTCAATCAGATCTTGATTCACAAAGAACTATCAACAAACATATGGCCACAAGAGGGTTGAAAAACTCGCTAAAGTTTTTAATACCGCTTGAAGATTTTTATCATCTCGTTCTTTGTATGCGATGGTATGGTTGCAGTTTGCTCTCTTGGGAAAATATTATTTTCTTCACACGTTCCTTCAGTATTTCACTCACGTGAACGAGTTTTCGAAGCGGGCACACAACCAATGGAATCACTTTCATCCCCTCGGCAGAGGGATTTTCATAACTTTTGTTTGCCTGTCTGATTCCGCGTTGGTAGGTACCTTCATGAATGGAAACGCTTTTCCACGAACTATTGTTTGCCTTACCTTGTTCGCTATCTTTAAGGGGGTTATGATGCTTTTTGTGAGACGGTTCACTTGATGCAAATTCTGTTTGAACTCAAAATTTTCAACGGATAACCATAGAAAAATGTGTCTGGATTCAACTTACTTTATTTGACTGTTCAACTAACATTTTTGTTTTGACCCAGTACTGCAGCTGCATTGGAAAACACCAATCTTATTATCGTTGGCAGTTGTTCGTTTTCCTAAACACCCGCTGTAACTCTCCAGGCTCTTCTTCGGTTGTTGAACATGTTTCGTAGATTTTCATTGGAAAGTAGCAATGTCTTCGAATTCTTTCATGGATTTCAGAAGTCTCAAAACATCACGTGGCGTGGCTCCCCAATAAATACTGATCTACGGGACGAAGCAACCAAGGTTTAATGTTACTCAAAAATGTTTTCTTAGTTATTTGCAACGTGTTATTCAACAAACTTGAAGATTCATGAACTGAAAGCAACTGAAAAATTACTTGAACAAAAAAATAAACTGTATCCAAGACGAGAGTCCTCTGCCGCACTCATTATTCAGACAAACATTATATGTACTTTGTTTATCTCATTACATAATGTTCCGCCGCTGCCGCCAGCTGTGCTTTCTTACTTTCTATTCGTCTTTTGCTGCGCAAGTTTACAAGCGAAAAAAAGATATGCTGGTCCCTGCTTTCGCCATAAATCGTTGGCCTTCAGAGAACCGTCACGTAGGACTGCTGCACGCTCTACTTAATGTATAAGAATTCTGACGACGCTCGCGACGACGGAAAACTGTTGAGCTGTCAAATAAAAGCGTGATAAAATCCGCACAATGTAGTCCGGCCAACAGTTGGTTGTGTGGGATTGTAGAACAGCGCTCATTAGCTACCAGAATATGATTAAATATTGTATAATTGCTCTGGCAGATGGATTTGAAACGTAAAAGTACAACACGAAAAGTTGTATAGCAAACATTTTCATACGCCCTCGTAGAAAAAAATATCTTGTAATGTTTTATTGAGGTCCCGTGATTTGATTTCATTATAGGCCGAGTTGCGAAGTAGCGAGAAAGTTATGGAATGTTACAAAATATTCCTAAATGTTTTGGAATATCAGTTTGATGCATAAGTCGTCCGTTATCGTTACAGTACTTTTTTGACAGTTCTGCCATTCGTCTGATTCGAACTTATTTGACCGAGAGAGCTCAAGTTGCATTTCTCTTGTTTCTTGTTCAGATAAAGTCGACATCCTATCAGGAGTGCCTTAAAGTTCAACTTGAACCGTTACTTTTCGTATGCTCATTAATGATTTGCCGGGTTTCCTCAAGTTTTGAAAAAAAAAACTTGTGTTTGAAGACAAAATTTACTTGATTCCTATCAACCTTTCCAGTTCTGAAAATTTAATTTAATGACGTACGAAGGAAAGCATAGCAAATTAGATGTAATGAAAAGTCCATGAAAAAATCCGATTGGTCTTCACATGAAGATTGCTTTCAGTAAACCTGAAGGGGTTCCAAGTCCACCTGATCAATCTGTTCGGAAATGGCACTCAGGTAAGTGATTCCACGATAGTTGTTGACATCACTTTTATCACCTTTTTCGGGCACTGAGAATATATGCGAAGTCTTTAAACAGGATGGGAACACCTCATGAGTATAAGACTTGAAAATATTAAACACTAGCTGCCAGTTTGATTCGCAGTTTTATCACAATCGGAAAATGAATAAACCAATTAATTTTACTTTTTAGTGACTTAAGTGACCATTTTCCAAAAAAATAGTCAGTGAATTTTGGATGCAAAAAGTGACTTTTTAGTGACTTTTTAGTGACTAGACTCAAAATAGTGACCAAGTCACTAAAAAGTGACTTACTACCAGCCCTGCTCCAGGGTTCCCATAAATTCAATCCGAACAACTCCTTACCAATGGAAGGTAGATATAGTTCAGTGATACTTGCTTAAGTGAAAACTTCGCTCCTTGACTTGAGAAAAAAGTAGATAAATAAAAAGCAATTCGGAAGGTCGCCCAGCAGCAAAAGTGTTCTCCTTTAGAAACCAAGTAACTTGAGATTATTCGGTGGCAAACGTTGCCCCAAGAGCATCGATTGGAATTTCTGGATCAATCCATGGTCTGGCATTTGTGAGATTATAAGACACGATAATCTTCAGGGTAATGGAAAGGACTGAAAATACTAGCGCGGTCAGAAAAAGCAAGGTTGCATAGCATACATTTAATTTAATGTAGTTCAATAGATTGGAATAAATAAATTAAATATCCATTAAATTGCCTAGGCTAGATGTACCAGTCGTGGCTATAGCACCAGTTGTCACTTTATATGCGAAATGGCCAATCAAATCACCACAAAATAAACTCAGATCGATAAAGCATATTCATA
Organism: Armigeres subalbatus; assembly: GCF_024139115.2. Taxonomy (NCBI): domain Eukaryota; kingdom Metazoa; phylum Arthropoda; class Insecta; order Diptera; family Culicidae; genus Armigeres; species Armigeres subalbatus. The sequence continues at coordinate 7,462,612 of NC_085140.1, read as the reverse complement.
TGATACGATACCACCTTTGATCTCCTCCAAAACAAGCAAAGCATAATTGTAAAAATTGATTTTGATGTCCTTTGCATTTTATGTTGTCGCACTAGTGGTCCCTATTTCCATAAGAGTGGTCCCTATTCCCATAAGAAAACAATGGAATTTGCCAAATAAGAAAATTAAGAATAGTGCAACAACTGGTACATGCGTCCCTATTATAGATTAATCAATTTTGAGGATTATAACAAATTTGAATGTGGTTTTCACAGCTGTTCTAAGGAGCATGAAGTAAAACCTTTCATTTGATATATAAAGTCGACCCGCATGGCTTTTACTTATTTTAAAAAAATAGTTGTTCTTATTTATGGCGACAATTGGTACACCCACCCTAATTCTTTGAGTATTGAGTATTGATTTTAATCGGAAAATTCTACGAAATTTCAATGGAAAGCTCTTTCATATTTCGACTTGATATTCTTCGAAATTTTCCCTGAAAATTCGTCGGACTTCTACAAATTTGAATCGGCTAGTGGCGTAACAGATTTTAAACAGCGACGCACCAATGCAAAAATGTCGGCGTAGGTGACGCACACCTCTAGGAGCAATCCACACATCAAATATGCAACGACGTGTAAAATTGCATCTATGTAATCCCATCAAACGAATTAACATTCAATTGTGCTAAGTCGAGTCAAAAACGAGACACTGAAGACGACCTTACTGTTGAGGTCAAAATACGTATCTGTCAAGGTACAATTAAATGGTGGAATTAAATGGGATTGTACAAACTCTTCTTATGACAAGTGAAGACATTCCACTAAAAGGCTCAAAATAATTTTCTTAACATTCAATTGTGGCAAGCTTACGGCTACGACGATTTGTGCCACTGCATTTGTACTACTGCATTTCTCACTTATTTTAGATACGAAAAAAAATCTTTGTCAGGGTTCTTCTTCTTATTGGCATTACATCACTGGGACCGAGTTGCCTCGCAGCTTATTGTTCATTGAGCACTTCCACAGTTATTAACTGCGAGGTTTCTTAGCCAAGTTACCATTTTCGCATTTGTATATCATGAGGCTAACACGATGATACTTTTATGCGTAGGGAAGTCGACACAATTTCAATCCGAAAACTGCCTAGACCGGCACAGGAATCGAACAGCCACCCTCAGCATGGTTTTTGCTTTGCAGCCGCGCGTCTTACCGCACGGCTAAGGAGGCCTTTGTCAGGGTTACTGTTTTGAAATTTGTAATTTGATCTAACGCCAATTGCAAGTTGATTTCTAAAGTATATTGGTCGATATTTTTGTTTACCGACTTTCTTAAATTTTGCGCAAATCTTATAAAGTGATCTAAATTTTGCAAAATTTTCGTAATTTTCATAACTTATTAATGCTTCTATTTTTTGTATCCCCATTGGTAAACTTATCTGGCGATCTATCCAAGCAGCACACATGTTTTAGAGAAGTTACTATAACTAACATAAAATAAAATTTTATCACATTTGAGTTGCTGCAACCAAACCAGTGTGAGTTGTGCTACTCGGGTAATTGGATTCATCACTTATCGTCTCGTTCCGCTAGGTTTCGTCAAAATTCACCTTCGAAAAAATCTGTTGACCTTCATTTGCATATTTCACAATATTCGTCTTTGCCCTTTTTCACTCGCTCGGTAGGTGTCCTGTCACGGTCGCCATGTAGCAACTGAACTGAACTTATTAATCAGAATTCTTATGAGGTAACCTAACAATAGACCGAAATGTGTTGGCAAAACTAAATGTAGGAAAAGGAAAATGACGCACTTACAATATTTTGGAAATATCTGATTGTAGTTGCAACATAGAGACGGAAAAGGTTTTTTGTTGCTGACTATGTTATTTCAAGGGCCGCATTTTGTTGGATTGGAAATTGGGTTACAGTGTCATAGAGTATTTAATTGATGATCAGCAATGAATTGTAATGAGTGGAAGATAATTTGGTACATGTTTCGTGTTGCGTGGTTGGATGCATTAAAAGGTGAGATCATGTTGCTACACAATATTTGATTAAATTTGACTGAACTTTACTAGCAAGCACCATAACGTTTAAATTTAAACGTTTAAATTTAGACCGATTGATTTCTAATTATATGTTCAGGTAAATATTGTTTAGTTTGATCTTTAGTTAGAACACACATGTTCATGATAAATTCGATTTTTTGAAAGTATAGAATAGTTCGGCAGACGTTGGGATACGGCGAACATGAAGAATGTGGGAAGAATATCATGTGGAAGCTTATGTCTCCACCAACAAAAGGAAGGTGGTTTGATTTGAACATATGCCATCGCGTGCGGAAGGATTTTCTATCGACAGTGCTGTCTCCAAATTTCTAATATGACATCAGCATTAAGTCGAATAGGATTTTACCCTTGCACAGTTCTGTTTTCTCATTAAATCCGTCTCGTCGCAACTTGGCTGCCTCTGGAGCAGTGACAGGAAATGTAATTCGATCCATGAGTTCATTGCTATCTTTTTCACAAGTCATTTATAATTTTGTTTTAACATATTAAACATATGACGCCTCAAAGGAAACTTTTTCTAACAGGTAATTTCTCTAAACATGATATTGGCGACGTAAGGAATTACGAGTTTAAAGGAAGGATTGTCTTGACATTCATTGACTATTTTTTTAATCTCCACATTTCATGGCTCACACTTTGTATTCAAGAAACGATCTGTTCGATTCGACTCTTTAAATTGCCATAATTTACAAAATACTACAGCAGGAAAATGACTTTTGGAAAAGTTATTAAAAAATTCTGGAATTGGCATTCGATTTGGACATTGTTTGACAGTCCTTCACTCTACCACAGATAACAAAGTAAGAAAGGACTGTATGTTAACCGTCGACCCGGCCATTAAAACCAGAATCTGAATGATGCACCCATCAAGGGTAGTACACTGTGAACACAGGTGAACATGTGCGTCTAAGTTGTCAAAACGGAACGATGATATGGCATTTCCAAATCATGTAAATCGTTTAACTACGTGTAACATGCTTGACACAAAATCATTAATTTTGAAGTAATTGATGTTTAATTTAGTTATTTAGTTTGATTTTGTTATGTTTGAAATTTGATTTTTGATAATATTTTTATACTGAATAGGATTAGCATAACTAAATTACTCAAATTGTAATTGATCTTCAAAACACGAACAGCACATGTGATATTTTGTAAAATTTGGAAAAGTCAACGTAATCATCGAGGGGGAGGGGTTTCGGAAAAGGAAGGAAAGGATTGTTCCTACTCTCGTTGCTACTAAAGAGCTATACCTCTGCATCTCCACGATTGTCTTGGGATCTGGATTCAATTCGGTAAGTGCTCCTTATTCAACAGCTTGTTTCACTACTGAACAGAGACGCGTTATGGAACGTCGATTATCAATGAATATTGCCACGGTATTTTGCAAATTACAGCAGGAGATCTCAGACAAAAATATAAAGACTGGATTCGATTTGTGGACATCTTGTGATTGATAGACCTTCACTCTACCGCAGCTATTCAATCACTTCAGAAGGGACTGTGTATAGAACATTTCACCATTAAAAATTACGAATCTGAAGTTATTGTACTCAAGGATTCCTGTTGCTTTGTTGCATCACCACCTTTTGTATTGCGAGTCGTCAAAACGTTGGACGCGCTACACCAAACATGAAGATTCTTTCAACTTTTGTGTAACTTAATTTGAACAAACAATCAAATTTTGAAAGACGCATTAGTGAGTTACACAGATCATCATAATTGCATATTCACATAACGTTTTGTTCCATGTATGCAACTCTTAACTTGGCATTGTTTAGTTTCTGAAGTTTGGACAAATGCCAAATATGTGTTGCATTGCAATGAATATGATGACAATTTGAACATTTTTGACTACATCTTGTATGCAACTCATAGACTCCATGCCAGTGAACACGCGCTACTGGGAGAAACCGCCGCTAACTACTCCGCCAAAGAAAAAGGACAATTTGGCGTAGCTATTTGAACGAACGTCACTACGCCGAAAGTTGTACTACGGCCGTATATACAGTTAGCCAACTGACTGGAGGCATCGGGCAGAACATGTCTCTTGGGTACAGAACAGAATTCGCCTCGTCTATATGGTAACGACGATAGACGAAGTCATTTTTCGATCATAATAAGGCCATGATTGCCCACGATCATATTGGATTGGGTGGAACGTTTGGCCAAATATATCATGTGACCGAAAATATTATTGAACAATGCAGATCCTTATAGCCAAAATATTCGTTTGGACAAACATGTTGATCTTATGCCAAAAATTTCAGAAATTCTCTGAGTCTCCATGGTATGGAACCGAACGGGTCGCTTTAGAACTTCACAAGGAGAAAACTTTCCACATTCACGTCATTATTCTGCCAATTTACGACGTTCGCCTCATAATCGATGAGAAGTCTTTCCGGTAATATGACCTTTGTACAATCCTACAAACCTCAACGATTTCATTCAACCTCGCATAAACTTGTTCAAATTGTCACTGTATCAATAGTATTAGCCATGTTTATTTATCCATTGGTATGTTTTTCCATAATCATGGGTATTACATGTAAATGGCTAATCGGTAAAGTCTGTAGGTATTTTCATGCAAATATTTTTATTTTATATGTCCCGAACGCCTTCAAACGCCAATTGGTCCATTCACATGAAGCGGATAATGCCAAAATTGACAGTTGTTCATGTCCTCCAATATGGCCCACTCCACAGTGGGAATAAAAAACTCCTTGCTAACAGTACTTATTTAGATGCCGCTATTTTAGGGAGTCCGGAAAAGACCCATTTTATGTAAAAATCAAGGAATCGATTGGCGTGATATTTTCACTGCAGACGAACGTCACTATGAAAAGTTGCCATTTGCTCGTATTTCCCCAAAATAGCACCATAAAACGAATTATTCGGGCAACGGAAAATCCTTTGGCTGCCGCTCGAAAAAGTACTCCAAATATTACTCAAATGTTGATAGAATATCAACGATGGAAATTTGGATTGCATAGGTAATTCTGTGCGTGACATATACTCAAAATTGAGACCTATTTGCCGAATTCTCCCTAAACTCATGATTTGGCCAAAAATGTACAGGCTTACTTATAAATGCCAATTTCTCGCGTTTAAAATGATCTTTAACCAGACTGGTGCAAATCTATTCAATACATGCACGAGCAGACATACTGTTTCTACATCATTTCTAAAGTTCTGCCAATTCCTCCGGAGTTCATAATCCGGGATATTCCTCCGGTAAGTATGACCTAACCGAAATTCCTCCGGAAGTTCCTCGAAATCCTCCAGGGAAGCTTCTCGAGGAATTCCTCCGGCAAATGTCATTCAGAAATTCCTCCGGAAGTTCCTGTGGGTAAAATTCCTCCGGACAGTTCCTCCAGGAATTCCTCGGAAGTTCCTCCAAGTGATTCCTCCGGAAGTTATCCAGGAATTCCTCCGGTTGTTCCTCAGGAATTCCTCCGGAAGTTCCTTGAATAAACGTTCCTCCGATTCCTCCAGTTGTATTTCCTCCGGAAGTTCATTTTGTGACTGGCGGAAGAGGTTCCTCCGGAGTCATAATCCAGAACAATTTAGCATTTCAGGAATTCCTCGAAAAGTTCCTCCAGATGAATTCCTCCGGAAGTTGGCATCAGGAATTCCTCCGGAGTTCCTCAATAATTCCTCCGGAGTTTTCAGTATTTAATCCATCTCTGATCCAGGAATTCCTGAAATTATTGAAAAATTCCTCGGAAATATCCTCCAGGAATTACATACCATATCATCATTGGGCAGGCAATAGTTCCTCAGGAATTCCTCCCGGAAGTTCCTCCAGGAATTCCTCCAGTCGAAGCTCCTCCAATTCCTCCAGTGTCCTCCAAGAAGAACCATTTTTACCGGCTTATTTGCTCACTTCAAAAACAGGAAATCCGTTCTCTAGTTTAGGAGGTCTTTCGGATTCCCATAGTGTTATCCTCTGTAAATCAGCTAGAAAAAAACGGGCAAAATGATCCATTTCGTAAATCTTCAATCACGAAACTTTAAGATTATATGTCTGTTTGCATGTATCTTGAATAGATTTGTATCAGCAAGATAATTTTAAACGCGAGAAATTACTTTCAGAAGCTTTATTACCAAAACCCACAAAAATTATACAACATTGCAAAAAAATATGATATGTGCTGATGATTTTTAATTATATAACGCTTATTCAACCAGGGTTTGAAAAAGGTTGACCATGCCTAAGACATGAATTCATCACTAGAGTGGGAATTATGGTCATTTTTTTATGTTGTAACATCAATGGTAGAATTGTTCTGAACCCATGTTCGACTTAACAACTTCTTCTTCATTGGTTTTACATCCTCACTGTGGTGTCGATCTTTTGCCGCCTCCGCTGCTTAGTGTTCATTCAGCACTGATTCCACAGTTCATCATAATCAATTTCTAAGCCAAAATGCCATTTCTGAGACCATTCATGGATCATGAGCGCTAACACGATGATACTTTTATGCCCAGGGGAAGTCGAGACAATTTCAATCCGAAAATTGCTTCATAGATTGGGGGAACTGAAATCAACCCAGCCACCCCTCATGGTCTTGCTTTGTAGCCGCGCATCTTACCGCACAGCTAAGGGGAGGACAACAAACAACTGTGCAGAATTTTAGCCCGACTGGTTGCTTTCTCGCTCTCCGCATCGCGAATTAAGTTTGCATAGCAAATTAGTACATTGCATTAAATTAAAACGTTGTACGAAGATTGTTCAAATCATACTCCCACTGGGTTATCCCTTTAAAAAATATGACAAAGTGCTTTACACATATTTCTTTAGTTTTTTTTGCCCGATTTGTGATCCTTACAGCTCAATCCAAAGATAATGAGTAGATCTTGTGCATAAGATGTTTTACAGAACACATTATTATTGGAAAGCAAAGTTGGTCCAAATTTTGGGTGAAAACAAAATTAAAATAACTTTGAGGGGATCGCAGTGTAAGCTGTAAGAAAAGGGACGTGGAGTTTTCGTTGTGTCAAATAGCTAAATTTTTATTAAACTCTCTATGTTCATGAAATGTGCAAATCATGAAACTGGCAAGCCTCCACAACATTACTAGTACTATCTGGACATCGATAGTGCTGCTTAGCAGAAGATTCAGTTCCAGCTGCTGCGCCTCAGAGATAATCAAATTTGTATTACATGCTTAACATCTCTTAGAGTTACTACCCACCACTGAAATGATGTTTTGGGAAACAATACATGAAGATTATTTTGAAAATAGCACCGTATCGGTTATGGAACTTATCGAATCTTTAGACAGATAAAGATATCTGTTTGATTCTTTGACAACCGTCATCTTGTAAATTAGTCTAACCATAATAGCATGAATGTTACTCGCATTTATAAAAAACTCCAAGGTCAGCCCAATCAGGTTATAGGGCAAAGGTGACGTTGAACTACGTAAACATGTGTAATGTAAAGGTTTCAGCTCTTCCGTTCGATGAGATCAAAGCAAGCATTTCAAGCCCAGGGTGAATCTGTTTTTCGTTGTTTATCAAAGTGCTCATGATATTAAAGTTTAGCATTACGAACCTTGATGATGTATATAATTTTAAAACCACATTTGAAAAGGATGATAAAATAAAATTTTGGGGCCCAAATAATCGAGGGATGCCATCAAAAGCGTATCACGCGAATCATCGATTGGTAAAAACTTCGATTCATTTGTATATGGCTACTTTTGAACTTATTCGGTTGCCTATAACACAAAAACACAATGCCAATCATCCGATTCCGATTGAACTGCATTGTTTCACATTAAATTTAGTTAGATTAAGTTTATTAAAATGAATCGATTCGAAATATGGATATTTATCGCCGATAACAACTCATATACCTTTCGCACCTGGAAGTTCTTCTTCTTCTTCTTATTGGCGATTACATCCCCACACTGGGACAAGTTGAAACCGCCTCGCAAGCTTAGTGTTCATTAAGCACTTCGACAGTTATTAACTGCTTACGAAGCTTTCCTATTGAGTTACCATTGGTACCATTCGTATATCATGAGGATCTAACATTTGATGACCAAAATATTTTTTTATGGGGAAGTGAGACGAATCCGAAATTACCTAGACCGGCACCGGGAATCGAACCCATACCTTCAGCATGGTCTTGCTTTATAGCCGCGCGTCTTACCAAGCTAAGGAACGACTAAGTTATCAATGATCAAATGTTATCTGAGAAGTTACCTCAAAGTGCTATTTTAGACCTTATCGTATGAGAATGATTCTGCAGAACCTCATTAATACCTATCATCACTTACCGCTGCAATCGTAACCGACTCAAACTGGGGCAGATGCTTATGATCTAAATGGACTAGACTAAGACCACTAAGTCTCTAAACTTACCCGTGGCTCTTTACAGAAAAAGCCCATCGTGAAGCTGAACTACCAACGGCGTTTGATAGTTACCCTTTGGAGAAGACAGGTAGACGCGTCAAGAAATTTGACAGATTATTCATAAAATTATTATTCATTCGTGAGTTGCGTCGGGCTTTGCGTTTACTCCGGCAGACACCTAAAGGTAATTAGCATAACGAGCTGAAGAATGTTTCCCAGAATGCATCCTGCAGCAGCGAAGAAGATTACGAGCCCTCTAATGGCATCAATAGACGTAAGCGGAAGCTGCGTCAAACGCCCAAACTTTCGAGAGAAGATGCGCGTGCCAAAGTTATGGCAGAAACGAACCTGCACCAGCTAAAAACCCTGTAAGTTGCGGTAGTTATTTGGACATGCTATGCCAGCTAAAATCATCATCATCCAATGGGTGAAACCGTGATATTGATAACAATACATGATAACTTGTTTGAAATAAGAGTAATAACAAACAAAATAACCGAATTTGCACCGAAATATCATAAAATATCAGGTTTTGCTACCTTAAGAACAAACTAATAACTCGAGATATTGATGAGTTCTTCATTGTGGCCTAAATTCAATACGTATTCAGTGAGTATTTTTATTTTCATCATTATTTTATTGCATAATGATTACTATTTCATATCGTCTGCAGGGGCAGTTGCCTTGCGAACAAAGACGCAAAATCTGGAGATGGCGATATCGATTCTCGATCCGATCTGGGATGTTTTCGGGTGAGGAAGATTCTTGGCATAGTGGGTATCCATTGTATTTTCCACACAGATATACCTATTGCAATGGTGAACAAAGCTTTCAAATTAATAACTAAAATTTTAATAGATTTGACAAGTTAAAAAGCAGGCCAAGTTCAGTTGAAATGTAGTGCTATGGAAAAAAAGCTTGCTGCCTACAAAATTAACTAATTAAACCGATTGCTAAACTGTTAGCAAGTTTTCCAATAATAAATATTATCTTAAATAAATGTATATACTGGTCGGTTCTTACGCGGAGAATATGGGCCGAATTAAAAAACGTTAAAAATGGTTGTCCATAATAAATCTTAATAAATTCCAGGAAATTCGTGTGAAAAAATCGCAAGCGATTTGTTTACATCTTCCGCGTAAAAAACGACACCAGTGTACATCGGGTATGAAGCGTTGACTCTTCCTTGATTGAATGAATTCAAAAACTAAAAATCCATCGAGAAACGGCTGAGATATTAACGTCAAAGTCTATCCATTTTTCGTGACGTTTTTCGGTTTTGTGCAACGTAAAGTGAATATTGAAAAGACAGACTTCTACGTCAAAGAATTATTTCTATCATAGGTCCACAAACCTAGCTCTTGCAAAATTAACATTGTGTTTCACCCTAATAGCATTTCGCACACATCCACATGAGAATCTATTGGTACTCACTAATTCATCGCAGATATCTCACCCCTAAGACGCTACACAATCAGTAACCAGATGGACACCGACCACTGCACAATAGTTGTGGATCAGTTTGTTTTGTGTTGATTCCTCGTGCCTTTTGTAGCAAAAACAACCCGTTTCTGCATTCCCGGTGTAATTTGTTCGAAACAGTGAATCGGAACTTATCATGGCGAGTATCGAAAAAGAAGACAACATCCACTGGATCCTGGATCCCGCCGAGGTAAGTGGAACGAAAATTGTCATGTTCTGTACCGCGCCAATTTACATCAACGTGATTCGACAATGATGGAAACACAAACCAGTCAAAAGTAGTCCACATCGCGGTGCCGGCCGTAGCGCACAATGTGGTTATAGTTTATACAAATTCTCTACCCTGGTATCTTTCACATTTCCATCACCCGCGGGGACACTAAACAAGGTTTTTTTTTCAACGTACAAGATAAATCGTATGGAAAGACGTCCGTAAAACCACAGTAAAGTTCCGATGTGGCTTGCAGTTGTATTTTTACTGCGGCGTTCCCCCATCTCGAGGGAGATGTGTCGTTCTGCCAACTATGCATTATTCACATTTTCTTCCACTCCGAGGACTTGGGAAACTGGCTGAGGCAGACCTCACCTTCCACTGAGGAGATGTGGGTAAAAGCTTTTTAACATTTTCCATTTGCTCTACATAACTACTATCGCACATACTACATATGCGGCGGGAGGAACTCGCAAGAATGTGTCCGTGTGTAACATGGGAGCGGTTTTTCGCATTTTTCTCGTGCAACTATCTCCAAAACTGTTTCATTTGAAATGAAAAAAAAAATCCCGCGCGTTGCACTAGTAGTGAATGAATGACTCATTTCGGATAGCGTCTCCTTTTTCTCATCCACCAAGTGGAATTACTCGCGAAACAAAAGCACCACGTCCCATCGCACTGAATTTGCTCGACATGGGTACATCCTACCACAACACCTCGCTGCTAATGGAAACGATTGCTGTTGCAGTAATTGCGAACCTCTCCTCCGGCGCTCTTGAAGCGCTCAGGTGTTCACAGCAGAAGTGCCATTCATGCTTCCCGTTGCAAACACTTTGCAGCCACACAGTTTGAGAAACTTTTAGCCGAGCCTACCGTAATCGCGTTTGGGTGTGAACATGTGCGCAACATTGTCATCCCTATCATTCAACAAATCTGGTACATACAAGTTTTGCTGTTCCTGTGCCTAAATTGACACAGTAGAAGTGATGTTCCGTCGCTCACGGCGTGAAACTAAGGACTTTTGCGACACTAAAACACCAAACTTACATGTCATAAGACGAATTTAGTACTATCCCATTTACTTCCACAACATTATAATCTCTACAGATACGTATTTCGACTTCAACTTTAAGTCCGTTTTCAGTATCTCGTGTTTGACTTGATTTGAAGCAGGGAGACCAGATACATGTTTATAAGTCTGTAGCAATCTCAGCAAAATGTCTATAGGGTAATTCGCCAAATCTTGAACGACTGATTTCTTCGCCTATTGTTGAACGCACGTGCATTTCTTATGGCAGTTCAACAATAGGCGAAAAAATTTGCCGTTCAACATTTGGCGGTTTCTCCTATTTGTCTGTATAAAGTTTGTAAGGTACAAGAATAAGAAAATTATTCAAAACTATGCACTTTTGACAACGTAGTATATCGAGGTTTAAATAATCAAAAAGTCGCTGTAAAACTTATTCGAATGAAGTACGAGATACTGAAGGCGGCCTTACTGTTAAGGTTGAAATACGTATCTGCAAAGCTCCAATTAGGTGGTGGAATTAAATGGTACCTGTGTAGTAGTACGTATAAAAATTATATCAACATGGTTTATGTTATACTTCTATAACAAAATTTGCTAGAAACTTGGGGCAGTGCACTATGGTCCAGGATACAGATTTACGCGGAAAGATGCATTTTATGCCAAAACTATATTTTTCAGAAAAAACTATTGTTCTACAAAATTGTTCGAAATACTAGGGTTATAATTATGGTGCTACCAAAAAATAGAGTGGCTTATCATAAGAAAAAAAATCGCTTTTTTTTATTTCTCGGAATACTGACATGTTATGTTCTACAAAGTTGTAGCGCAGCTTATTCCAATAAATTTTGCTAAAAAAGCTTTTTCTCAGCTCTTAAGTTGGTTGATTTAGAGAAATGTTACCTAATTGGATTAGGGTGCATCTAAAAAAAAACAGTATTTTTGATCTACTTTTTTTGTTTTAGATTTCTCGAAAAAGTCGTCTACAACTTTGTAGAACATAACACATGTCAGTATTCCGAGAAATAAAAAAAAAATATTTTCAATTTTTTGGTAGCACCATAATGATGGCCTTACTATTCCTAACAATTTTATACAACAATTTTTTTTCTAAAAAGTATAGATTCGACGTAAAATGCATCTTTTCGCGTAAAACTGTATCCCGGACCATAGTGCAGTGTGTTGTTAAAATATCTAAAATAATATTTATAAATAATACACTACTTGAAACAAAAACCTTTCAAGTTTTGTTACATTTTTATCACAAAAATAACATGTTTTGTTAGAAATTTATAACAGAATGAAATTCAAAATATATTATTAACCGTAAAGTATGAAATTTTTACAGGCCACGATAGGTCTCCAATAAGAAATATTCGTTTTTGTCTGAACAAGATTATTTTTCAAGAACCTGAAACTGAGCCCGTTACAAACTAGACAACCTTTTCAAATCATATCTGCGTTGCGATATCTATACTTTTCCACATGTATTTTCTTTGCCTCCTTTTATGGGAAATTCGGTGTCAAAAAAGTTAATAGAAAAATCTCTGAATATTTTCTTAATTTTTATATTGTGTCATTAAAAAGAGTGATAAAAGGCAATTGTCTAATTAAAAATCTGTTCGAAAGCCCAAAAAATTCCATTCGGAAGTCCAAACAAGGTTCGAAGAAGAGACATAATAGGAAATGGAACAATTCCGTTGGAAACTACACAGAACGACATCTTTTGGTCTCCGAACTTTGTTGAGTTTTCGAACGAAACTTTTTTGGGCGTTCAAACCGAATACTTTTGCATTTCCGAAAAAAAAAAATCGTTTTGGATTCCTAATGATATAACAAAATCCTGTTCGAAATCCTAAAAAGGATTCAGGTTTGGTATCCCTTGCACAGAAGCAGAAAAATATTTTATTCAGAAGCCCAGATGGCTCAACTCGGAAGTCCAAAAGTATCCCTTTCAAAAGTCTAAAAGGACTCCGTTCGAAAGTCTAAAATAATTTCGTTCGGAATCCTAAAAGGATTCCGTTCGGAATTCCATCCAGAAACCCTAAATAATTAGTTTCAGAAGCCCAAAGATTTCTGTTTTGGAATCCCAAAAGAATTCCGTTCAGCAGCATAAAATGGTTATATTCAGGATCCCCTGTCCAGAAGCAGAAAATGGTTATATTCAGAATCCCCGAAAAATCCAATCGGAAGTCCAAAACGGTTGTATATTATTTCGCCGAAAAACACTTCGCGGATTTTTTTTTCAATGTAGGACATTCCGCGGAATGTATCAACTCTCCGAAACACGTTTCGCGGAATGTACCTTTTTTTCGAAAAACATTTCGCGGAATGTACCTTTTCACCGAAAATCATTCCGCGGAATGCCATTTGGCGGAATTCAACTAGAATAATTAGAATAATTATCATTGAAATATTTATGGATTTCAGCTCAATTACATGCAATCTGGGTTATATTCTTTTGGATTGTGATTTAATGCAATGAAATCTCTTCTTTGAATGACCGCAACCGGTCGTTATAACGCAAAGTCAGGGTACAATACCTTCTTGAAATGGACACGTTTGCTCGGTATAAAGAAAAGAAAGGAGGTATTCCCTTATATGAATTAACGCATCTGCCTGGTAAAGGGAAAAGATAATGCCTACTTTGAATGGATGCGTTTGCCCTAGAGATGGTCGGGTTTGTAAACCCGAACCCGATTTGTGAATTTCCTTTAAATCCGGAATAATTTTTTTATCAAACCCGAACCCGACCCATACCCGAGAATGTTTGCATTCGTAAACCCGTACTCGACCCAAAACCGACACAATTTAAGCCCGCACTAAAGTCTTGCCCGAAAATTCAAACTAGACATTTTCGGTTTAATTTTTAAATCGAAAAAAATGTAAGCCCAAATAACGAACTAGCCTCACAATTAACAAAACTGAATAAAATAATATTCAGTGTTTTATTTCTTAAACCCGTACCCGACCCGAACCCGATTTGTTTTATCTCACAAACCCGAACCCGACTCGAACCCGTATAAGGCGAAAGGAGTTGATAATGTCTTTTTTAAGAACGCGTCTGCCCGGTATAAGGCGAAGGAAGGAGTAACGCCTTCTTTGAAAGGATGCATCTGCCCGGCATAAATCGAAAGGAGTTGATAATGCCTTCTTTAAAAGAACGCGTCTTCTCGGTATAAGGCGAAGGGAGGGGTAATGCCTCCTTTAAATGGATCCATCTGCCCGGTATAAGACGACAGGAGTTGATAATGCCTTCTTTAAAAGAACGCGTCTGCCCGGTATAAGGCGAAGGGAGGAGTAACGCCTTCTTAAAATGGATGCTTCTGCCCGGTATAAGGCGAAAGGAGTTGATAATTCCTTCTTAAAAAGAACGCGTCTGTCCGGTACAAGGCAAAGGAAGGGGTACAGTCGGGATTCGCTGGTTGGGATCTTAATACTTGGGTCACTTTTTAGTTGGGCCTCCGCTGGTTGGGCAATGGCCCAACTAAAAAGCAACCGTACGACAAAATTCAATGTAAACACGGAAAACGGCATTGGGCGTCACTGGACATCATTTGTGATGTTCAAGTCGAAATACACGTGTTCAAATGGCTGTCAGTTGACCCAACTAAAAAACCGAATTCGTTAGTTGGGCCGAGGTCGTGGCCCAACCAGCGAATCGCGACTGTAACGCCTTCTTTAAATGAATGTATCTGCCCGGTATAAGGCGAAAGGAACTGATAATGCCTTTTTAAAAGAACTCATCTGCCCGGTATAAGGCGAAGGCAGGAGTAATGGCTTCTTGAAAATGATGCTTCTGCTCGGTATAAGGCGAAGGGAGTTAATAATGCCTTCTTTAAAAGAATGCATCTTCTCGGTATAACGCGAAGGTATGAGTAACGCCTTCTTTAAATGAACGCATCTGTGCGATATAAGGCGAAAGGAGTTGGTAATGCCTTATTTGTATGGATGCGCCTGCCAGGTAAAAGGCAAAAAGAGTTTGTAAAACCTTCTATAAAAGAACGAATCTGCCCGGTATAAGGCGAAGGAAAGGGTAATGCCTTCTTTAAATGGTAGAGTCTGTCCGGTACAAGGCGAAGGGAGGATGTAATGCCATATTTAAATAAATACGTTTTTTCGGTATAAGGCGAAAGGAAGAAATAAAGGATTATTCATAAAAACGTCTATCCGTAACAAGGTAAAGAGAGGACATACTTCATTATATCTGGCCTAGAGGCCTGGATAAGAGAAACGCGGATAGAAAATATCCCAAGTAACATTTTAAGTTTTATAACGCTCTTAAAGACCATAATTTACTCTACAAGAGTGTTATAAAACCAGCAGAAAACCAAAATGTTACTAGGGATGACTCTTCCAACACTACAGTCAATCTTCTTCATCAAAGAACAACACATTAAGTGAAGAATATGTTTATGTATATAAAATCTCATAATCTGCTATTTAATGTGTCCACATAACATAACAATAGAATCCAATAAACAATACAATTTTATTTCATAATCTATTAATGACTTGCATCTAATATTGCAAACTAAAATGCATTCAAATTTGTTAATTTAAAAATGGCACAAAATCGACATTTAGCCGTTTTCAGTATTCGAGCCATAATATTGGCTGCTTGACAGGTTTCCTGCTCGATTGGCTGCTGTTTCTTGACGGTTCGATTGGCGGTACATCCCTTCAGGCCTCTAATCTGGCCCATCTGCCAGATATTATGAAGGATTTGTAAGGGGCAATTGCAATTTTGAAAACTACTTCTATATATATATTCTGGGAGACCTTCCTTAGCCGTGGAAGATGCGTGGCTGCTGAGCAAGACTATGCTGAAGAAGGCTGGGTTCAACATCTGGCCCGGACTAGGAAATTCATAGAAAAAAAAATCTACTTTGTTAAGGTATATAAATTTTAACGTAATAATCTCGTGTGAAACTTCTCAGGTAATAATTGTGGAAGTGCTGAATGAACATTAAGCTATTTACTATGTCTGAAACTTGATTATGCATATGTACAACATGTGATAGATTTAGTTCGGAAAAGGTATTGGAGGGTAACCGCCCCTTCGGTGGGGTTTGATCCCACGACCCCAGTTCGCATGACAGGTGCTTTCCCTACTAAGCTACGAAGGACCTCCGTCGTCCACCGCAGCTTAGCGGGTACTGATGAAACCAAATTCCCAGCACCAGGTACCAGCCGATCTCTCGCAATACATTTTCAGAACTAACTCTCTCAAATGTATTTTTGTACACATCATATCAACCAAGTAGGATGAGTATTTAGTATTGTCCGGCTGCTACACACTTGCTTTATCAGCAACGGCGCTCGATGAAGTAGCGTTGTGTGATTGTGCCAGTTTTATCGTCAGATCCAACACGACCACACAAGCGAAGAGAGATCGCCACTCGAGATCAGTACATTCAAAGTTAATTGCCTATATGCCGGGTATTAAGCCACCCGGAGTGGAAATTAATTACTATGTCTGAAACTTGATTATGCATATGTACAACATGTGATAGATTTAGTTCGGAAAAGGTATTGGAGGGTAACCGCCCCTTCGGTGGGGTTTGATCCCAAGACCCCAGTTCGCATGACAGGTGCTTTCCCTACTAAGCTACGAAGGACCTCCGTCGTCCACCGCAGCTTAGCGGGTACTGATGAAACCAAATTCCCAGCACCAGGTACCAGCCGATCTCTCTCAATACATTTTCAGAACTAACTCTCTCAAATGTATTTTGTACACATCATGTCAACCAAGTGATGAGTATTTAGTATTGTCCGGCTCCTACACACTTGCTTCATCAGCAACGGCGCTCAATGAAGTAGGGTTGTGTGAGTTATTGCCAGTTGGTCGTCAGATCCCAACACGACCACACAAGCGAAGAGATCGCCACTCGAGATCAGTACATTCAAAGTTAATTGCCTATATGCCAGGTATTAAGCCGCGGTGTGGAAATTAATTACTATGTCTGACACTTGATTATGCATATGTACAACATGTGATAGATTTAGTTCGGAAAAGGTATTGGAGGGTAACCGCCCCTTCGGTGGGGTTTGATCCCACGACCCCAGTTCGCATGACGGGTGCTGTCCCTACTAAGCTACGAAGGACCTCCGTCGTCCACCGCAACTTAGCGGGTACTGATGAAACAAATTCCCAGCACCAGGTACCAGCCGATCTCTCGCAATACATTTTCAGAACTAACTCTCTCAAATGTATTTTTGTACACATCATGTCAACCAAGTAGTGTACATATGCATAATCAAGTTTCAGACATAGTAATTAATTTTCCACTCCGGGTGGCTTAATACCCGGCATATAGGCAATTAACTTTGAATGTACTGATCTCGAGTGGCGATCTCTCTTCGCTTGTGTGGTCGTGTTGGGATCTGACGACCAAACTGGCACAACCTCACACAACCCTACTTCATTGAGCGCCGTTGCTGATGAAGCAAGTGTGTAGGAGCCGGACAATACTAAATACTCATCCTACTTGGTTGACATGATGTGTACAAAAATACATTTGAGAGAGTTAGTTCTGAAAATGTATTGCGAGAGATCGGCTGGTACCTGGTGCTGGGAATTTGGTTTCATCAGTACCCGCTAAGCTGCGGTGGACGACGGAGGTCCTTCGTAGCTTAGTAGGGAAAAGCACCTGTCATGCGAACTGGGGTCGTGGGATCAAACCCCACCGAAGGGCGGTTACCCTCCAATACATTTTCCGAACTAAATCTATCACATGTTGTACATATGCATAATCAAGTTTCAGACATAGTAATTAATTTCCACTCCGGGTGGCTTAATACCCGGCATATAGGCAATTAACTTTGAATGTACTGATTAAGCTATTATTATTAATATTCTGCGAAATGGTGCATTCCGCGAAATGCAATTCCGCCAAAAGTCATTCGGCGAAAAGTTACAAACCGCCAAATGTTATTCCACGAAAATGAATTCCGGGAAATAATTTTCGGCGAAATATTATACAATCGTCCAAAACTATTCCTTTCGAAATTTCAAAAGGGTTCCTTTTAAAAGTCCAAAATAATATTATTCAGAAACTCAAAGGGATGCCTTTCGTAAACCCAGAAGGATTACGTTCGGAAATTCACACAGTTGTGAACAAACGAACGTCTTCTGGACTGCGGCTTCCAAATGGAATTATTTTATGATTCTGAATTGATATTTTTTGGGCTTCCGAAAGAAATCAAGAAAAGATTTCTTTTGGAATCTTAAAAGGATTCTATTCAGAATTGGTTTAGGGTCATTTGGCCGAATGCCGTTTGGCCGAATAGTTGAAATACGCTTTCTTACGAAGTGAGAAGTGAGTGAGAAGTGAGAAGCAAGAAGAAGATGGAAAAACGAAGAAGGAAGAAGGAAGAAGGAAGGAGGAAGAAGGAAGAAGGAAGAAGGAAGAAGAAATAATGAAGAATGAAGAATGAAGAATGAAGAAGGAAGAAGGAAGAGGAAAGAAGGAACACTAAGGAAGAAAGAAGAGGTAAGAAGGACGAAGAAAGCAGAAAAAAGAAAGAAGGAAGAAAGAAAAATGAGGACGAGAGGAAGATAGAAGGAAGAAACTATTCGGCCAAACGTGTTCGGCCAAATGGCGTTCGGCCGAACGGCATACAGCCAAATGGCCTGACATCTCAGAATTCCGTTCAGAAGCCTCAAAGACTACGCTCAAAAGCCCAAAATAATTCCGATCGGAAATCTTATAGAAATCCGTACGAAATCTCAACAGGGTTTGCTTTGAAATCCAAAATAGTATCGTTTAAAACCCTAACATGATTCTGTTTGGAAGCCCAATGCTTTCGAAAACAAATGTCTGAAAAAGTATCTGTAAAGAATACATCGTGGTGAAATTAAATAGGTAGTATTAAACAGGTGAAGACATTTCACTACAAGAGCTTAATTTATTTCACCGAGTAGTGATATTGCCTTTCTCGCATTTAGCCACTACACCAGCCTTATATAGCACTCATATGGTTCGATGTTCCCTTTTTTCATAACTATAAAATGCAAAGGCAATTGTAATCAATGTGGCTTTGCCCCTGGCGAATGAAACTTGTTTTGAGAAAATCAGATAAGGACTGCTACATGAAAAGTTGTTGTTAATGTTAATGTTTATCTCATTATACACACGGACAGTCAGACATTTGCTTGAGTCGATTGGTAAATATGTAACATACTATGGGCTCATATGAAAAGTTAGTTTTCGGTATGAAACAATACTGCACTTCTTTTAATCTCTGGATAATTTATGTTACAGTATTTTTGCAAAGTAGAAGGATTTGAGCAATTTCACATTGCTGAACCGATCTTTTCCCTACTTTTTATAATCTATGCCGATACAAATATTGAAAATAAATTATGTGTCCCACCCCTTCGAATTTTTTGCCCAAAAATAATAATTTAAGGAAGCAACAATAAAATTTCTGAAAATTTTTGAGGATTTTCAAAACATTCTTTAACAAAGTCGGGGAGTTTTATGTTTTTTTTATTTTAGCATTTATTTTTTATTCGTGTCGTTTAAGGGAACCTTTAAAGGTCCTCTACAGTAAATTTGCCTCGTACTTGGCTCGACGCAATCTTATTGTTGAGTTCGAAATACCTACCCATAAAATTAAAAAATAAATAAAACGAAATAGTACTAGCTCGTCTTATAACAGTTCTTCCAAATATCCCATATTGCAACACTGAATTTAGCGTGTTTTGGATTAAATCATGCTAGCAGAGGTTCTCAAGTTACGAGACGAGCCAGCCTCGGGCTGAAAGTCTCGATAATAAAGACAAAAAAAGGTTCTCAAGTGCAAGAGTGTGTCACAGAGATTATTCAAAAAATTTGATTTACCCGCCTTCCGAATCTTATTCCGTAACATCATTGATTGGTAGTTTCATCGCTTAACTCGCACGAACCCATCACGTATAAAGGTGATGTCGCCAGATTAAATCACGTATCGTCCATTACCATTTCAGCGCTGTTGGTCGTTCAGCGTAATAGTGTTTGTAATAGTATCTCCGAGAGTCACCCCCTTCCCACGGTTGCAGCTCCAAGAGCTATAAAAATAATCTCATCACTTCGCCCGGACGAATCTAATGTCGTGCAAATCCATGCTGGGTGCATCCTCTGCTGGTGCGCTGCAAACACGTCCAGAGACTCGTATTTATTAAATGGATCCTTCAGCCGGGATGTCATCTGTGCAGCTTTACAATCCGGAAATGTGTGCGGCGGTTTGTTCCTCCAAGTGTTGACTCAACCCAACTGCGGGAATCCATTAGAGTCAAGCCTGGCTGTGGCCAGTTTTTCCTTTCCCCCTCATTCGCCAGCTGACAACTTGGAAGATTCATTAATTTTTGCAATCTGAAGCTGCTGATGCACTCTCGTCCGGGCTAGGAAAGTTTTCCAAATCACCGTCCATTGGTGTTGCCTAGCTGCTATTGCCATCTACTCCAAGCGCTGCTTGATGTCAGCTTGTTTAGAGCACGCTTAAATTCATTTGAGTGAAATAATATTTTCATTCAATTTTCTTTGGGGGAAATAAATTTCAACTAACTTATGCTTCTTATCCAACAAACTTGCGTCAACAGCGAGCGCAGCTTCTATACGAACTTTGGGCTTCCCACTGCTTTTGGTCATGTCCAGGGTCTTGCTGGGACGTCTTTTCCGCCATAGTCATCGTCGTCGTTGCGGGATGAAGACTCTAACTGTGCACATCGCGACATTAATGCATTACCCTGTACCGCTTCCTGGGTGCTTCTACTTTCATTCATTGGCCCCTGCAGCGAATCAGTCGGTGGAAATAAAGAGCAGAAGCCGGCAATGTTGTTAGAACGCTTTACCAGGGCGTTCCATGCAGGAACTCTACTTCGCTCTGGAAAGAACAATTTCAAATTTATTGCAATTTTTCGCGCTCACACTAGTCTGAGCTTGCTTCAAGATTTTGGTCCATATATTTAGGGGGATTGCTTTCGTGTTCTTTTATGCATGCATGCGGGTTGGCAAGGTGCAAATCGTGCACTATGGGAGATTCTGGAATTGTATGGTTTTTACAATACATTTAGATGGCAACAAATCGTATTCCGCCATCAATTCTGTCCAATCTTTCTTTACAAATCATGAACCAGATACGTATTTCTACCTCAACAAACTACGAGACACTAAAAACAGCCTTTATTGAGGTCAAAATACGTATCTATAACGTTTTTGAGGAGACGTACTCTTACGGAATGAGAAAGGCAAAAGAAGGCCAATTTGTGTAGAAATAAAAAAACACCGCTTGAAAATCCCACAGTGTCACATCGCGCTACATGTTTCACATAAGAAGCAAACCACAGGCAATGGTTCTCCATTTCCAGTATCAAGCGTTTAATTTATGGTCAAATTTATACGCTTTTGTTCACATATCCAACCGAGGTATAAATAACTAGCTATAGGTAAAATCTACTACTAAAAGACCAGAAAACTGGAAAAAAATTCTCAGTAGGTGGAACAAGGAACTCTTCCGCCACAAACATTGTTTCCAGCTTTAATGCATTGCCTGTTATACCCAGATAGTTGGTTGCAAAATATTGTTGCCACTAATGGTCGCTGTTCGGTTGTTGCTAGAATTCCGCAGCGGAACAAAGGGAAACCCCGTCAATGCTGTAACATCGATATGACATTTGCATGACAATATCGATTTATGTGGTTTTCCACCCGGATTAGAGTTCTATCTTCCGTTTAGTATTCACATACACGCAAACATTTCACCGCACGATAATTAGTTGCGGAGCATACCATCCTACGCCATGGGAGTACGGCATTCCATTGATTCTCGCCACACGGCATCATTTCCATGTAAAATGCTACTTTCACTGGTTTTTACGACCACCACCGGCATTCATGGTCCGTATAGTAATAAACCACCAAAATCCCCTCGTAACCAAGCCGCAGCGCAAAAAAAAACACCAACCTACGACATCGATAAACCCATCTAACCGAACAAAGAGAAAAAGATCCTTTAGGCTACGCTGAATGGCATCCTGCCCAACGGCTTTGCCATTGCATTGGAACCGACTTGAAAAGTCGCCCTTTTACGATGATGATGGCGCATTTCCACCCGAACCCGAACATCTCATGCTTTGACCATCCCCGCCGTCCCCCGAGGGCTCACCGTCGTAATCGGCACGCAACGAGATGAAAATATCATCTTCTTGGATTAGGTAAATTGTGCCATAAACAATTTCCTTCAACCGGCACTGCGCACTGCAGTACGAGCCCGCCGAGTACTCCGGAGATTGGTTTTGTAAGATTTGGATTGGGCTTAGAATTAGATGGAAAGCCGTAAAAAATGGTGTCATTTGAATTTTAACTTTCGCTTCCGCTGTAAACCATTTCATGGTTCAATGAAGCTTCACCAGGTTGATAGGACAAAATTTTCTGCAACTCGTAAATGAAGAATCAAATCATCGAATAGCATTACTAACTTACTACCGACTGTTTTACGGTTTGCCGCATTTATTTCTCACGTGATTTATACCATGAAACAAAAACTTGAAAAGTATATGAAGCTTTTGTAACATGTAGAGATTTTCATTCATATTGTAACCTGCCTTTATCTGATGCTGATTCTGGTGTGATGGATGTAAAGCGACTATGTTTATTTGTTGTAGATAATGGCGCAATCTACCCTTTTAGGTTGGTTTGAAACTAAGAGAGCTCTAGCAACATCTCTCCGCGTGGGTTCACTACTGAACATTTCACTGTGCTGCAACTATCCAGAAAGAACAATCTTTTTAAATGTTTGTATGGGCCATCAAATATAAATCCATAATATAATTGGGTTGGCCAAATTAGGCACTAAGGTGGCCAAAACCGGTACTTATTGAGTAAATCCGGGTGAGATGCCGCATCGGTATAGATGCCGCACTTCAAAGATCTGGTAGGCGCAAATGTATGTGAGAGGGTGTCTTTTTTAGCGAAAACAAAAACGTAAGCAGTAACTGCTCATTCTTATCAGCAAAAAAGTGACGGTTAAACACTTTTATTTAAGCCGAGGAGGCCATGAAATTTCTAACGCTATTTTAAATAAAGATTTTTTTTACAGTTTTGAGAAAATTCTTACAAACCCACATATTTATTTTATTATTTGAATCCTCTAAAAACCTTGTAGGTTATGTTTGAAAGCAATTTATGTTTAGAGTAAATATCATAGTGATGTGGCATCTATCCCTTGAAATCGGTATAGAAGCCGCAAAAAAATCAGGGTGATATTTGCACGTTAAGATTTCTGCAAATAAGTTGTTCGAACAAAGAAGCATTGGTTTTCGATGATATTTGATGCTTATAACAAACGACTTCCAAATTTTATACATTGCACCATATGTCTGTATACTTTTACCATCGAGTGCATCGTAGTTACAAGTGAAATCAAAGCTCCTTTGTTCGAACAACTTGTTTGAAAAAATCCTAACGTGTAAATTTATGACAAATGTTCAACTTCTGATTTTTAAGCATTTAACGGTAAATCGCACATTGGCAATTATATTACTTTAATATCCAGGGAAAAAGGGGAAATAATAATATGATAAATTAGTAACATATTGTAATAAATCCAAAAATTTTGTAGAACAAAGACTTTTAGGGGAAACAGTATTTTTATGCACCTAAAAGCTTGAAAATCACCCTAACATGGTCACAATGTTAACGGAACAAGTCATGTTCACAAGACTTGTAGAGTACACCAAGAGCTTCCATTTAGTGGTTGTTGCGATTATTTTTGGCTTTTATATCTCTTGTTGGATTTTTTTCAAAATTTAAAATAGCTCTAAAACACTAAATCGACTTGAGCCACCTTGAAATTTTATCCTAGCGGGCTTGGTCATATGGCTACTGCTTCTGCCTCATACGCAGGAGATCGTGGGTCAATCCCAGGTCCGCCCTATTATCCTGTACTTTTGTATTCTTTTCTATATTTCTCATGCTTCACTTAGTAATCGTAAAAGAACTGGAAATGGACTTCATACCGTTTCCATTACTATTCCTATACCTTCAACCTTAGTATTCTGTAACAGTAATCTGCTAGAATTGGAAATGAACTATAGTGCTCGTTTCATACATCCAATTAGAAATTTCATCAGTTACCTTCTCCTGACGTGGCAGGCGCCAGTATGACCTAACAAATGAGATCACCAGTACTTGTACATTGAAGATGTGTGCTAGTCCCAAGCAAACATCTGTTGGTTCCCTGTGCAAGAACAGCTGATCTGGTCATAATGGAGTAGCAACTACGAGCAGTCAATCAAGCTCAAGCTCAAGCTTGAGCCACCTCGAAATTTTATCCGAATTAGCTGAAAATTTGACAGAAGACTTATTTTAGCATAAGCATTGTGATTCTGGGCTGACCGGTTGAATTTTTGATATTTTTGAAAAACATGAAGAGGTCTAATATGTATGCTAGAGTTGTGTGTCCCTGTCGTACAGCTACAGCAAAGCTTTAAAAAAAAAAGTTTTAAAATTTCACTGCAGCAGAAAACGAAAACGTCGTCGAACCCACACTCCATAGCACGTACGTTTAGACAATTGTCGTCGCTAAACGAAAGGCCACATTTCACCCACTGCATAACAGTCGTCTCCATTCAGCTCGGTCCATGGCTGTACGTCGCCGTCAGGTTAAATAAATCAAATTATTAATTTAAAATTTTGTGTTTGCTCCATACTGACATTCTAGAATTCACGAAATGTTTAGATGCTCAGCTCGTGAGACCTATGCAACAACAGTCTCCAAAATGTTTTCGGCAGCTATCGAAACCCTTCCCTTAGATACCGGTCAAAAAATGCGATTATTGCAATACACCTTCCAAAACGTCAAGCTTAGACCTAATATACCAGATGAACTATGTTGAAATATTTGGCATGTCCCATAGTGATCTCTTACAATTCGCGAAGCTTTGTGCTGTTTAAGGCTTATATAAGGTTTATACAGTAACAACCTCCAAAATGTTTTCGGTATTCATCAAAATCTTTTTCAACCGATCTTTAGAGATTGGTGTTAAGCCCTGCTAATCCCCTTTGAAACAGCATGATATATTGGAAATCGAGACAGCAGACCCGCCTTTTTCAGGAGAAGAAACGCCGCCTGGAAGAAGCGGAGTGCGAGGAGATGGAACAGCTGTGCCGCAAGTTCAACCAGAAGCTCAACGCATCCCGCAAAGGCTTCGTGCCGCGAGCCGAAATGTGGCGGGATAAGGATGGGAGCATCTTGACGGACGAACGTGTGGGGATTAGACTCGCCCAGATTACTATGGGGAGAAAAAAATGTTGTTGAATTCCACGGGGCACCCCCCAGAATTGTGTCTTTGGGTGAGAAAATCAATCTCTGAAAATTTCAGCTCAATCGCTTGTTGCATAAGCTGGCGCATTTGATTTGAAGCCTATATAAAAGTTTATTTAATCATCATACAATGTTCTGTGAAATTGTTCTGTAGCATACCAACTGCCGTTTTTGCAATTCTGAGGTCAATTGAGCAATCAGAACCAAATTCCAGATCAAATGAGTGACGGAGGTGTATTTTCCTATACATTTTGGCTGAAATCCCCATACAAACTTCAAATGCGCCAGCTTATGCAACAAGCGATTGAGCTGAAATTTTCAGAGATTGATTTTCTCACCCAAAGACACAATCCTGGGGGGGGGGGTGCCCCGTGGAATTAGACAACTTTTTGTTTCCTGGGCCAGTCTAGTGGGGATCGAAAGGTGGAAGCAGCACTACACGCAAAAAAAAAAGCATTCCCGAATTCGTGAACCAGCAAAAATACACCGTGATTTTATTCATGAATTCGGGAACACCAGTCACGTTTTCCAGAACGTTCCAGAAAACGTGACTGTATTCCCGAATCCGTGACTGTTGTTCATGAAAAAATTCACCGTGAACTTGATAGTTCACGAATTCATGAACGCTTTTTTTTTGCGTG
Source organism: Armigeres subalbatus (assembly GCF_024139115.2). Taxonomy (NCBI): domain Eukaryota; kingdom Metazoa; phylum Arthropoda; class Insecta; order Diptera; family Culicidae; genus Armigeres; species Armigeres subalbatus. Next base: position 7,436,529 of record NC_085140.1, on the reverse strand, counting down.
TACGAGGAACATTTGAATGGCGCTGAGAGTACAGGCAATGAAAGTCAAGGCAGCGGAGGAGATGACTACGTCAGTTCAGCGGGCGATGGATGCCAATCAGCCCCCACCTTGAGGGGAGTTAAGGATGCCATCCAACAGCAAAAGACCAATAAAGCAGCTGGTAAGGATGGTATCGGAGCTGAGCTCATCAGCTGAACAGCTACCGGAGGAGTAGAAGGAAGGTGTTATATGCCCCATCTACAAGAAAGGCGACAAGCTGGAGTGTGAGAACTTTCGAGCGATCACCATCCTTAATGCCGCCTACAAAGTGATATCCCAGATCATCTTCCGTCGTCTGTCACCATTAGTGAATGAGTTCGTGGGAAGTTATCAAGCCGGGTTCGTTGACGGCCGCTCGACAACGGACCAGATCTTTACTGTACGGCAAATCCTTCAAAAATGCCATGAATACCAGGTCCCAACGCATCATCTGTTCGTTGATTTCAAGGCGGCATACGACAGTATAGACCGCGTAGAACTATGGAAAATTATGAACGAGAACAGCTTCCCTGGGAAGCTTACCAGACTGATCAAAGCAACGGTGGATGGTGTGCAAAACTGTGTGAAGATTTCGGCGAACACTCCAGTTCGTTCGAATCGCGCCGGGGACCAAGACAAGGTGATGAAATTTCGTGTCTGTTGTTCAACATTGCGCTAGAAGGTGTCGTGCGGAGAGCGGGGTGTAACAGCCGGGGTACGATTTTCATCAGATCCAGTCAATTCATTTGTTTCGCGGATGACATGGACATTGTCGGCCGAACATTTGCAAAGGTGGCAGAACTACACCGCCTGAAACGTGAAGCAACAAGAGTGGGACTGGTGGTGAATGCGTCAAAGACAAAGGACATGAATGTGGGCGGAAAAGAGCGCGACAGGGCCCGCCTGGGAAGCAGTGTTACGATAGACGGGGATCCCTTCGAGGTCGGCTGCCTCGGAGCCTTGCTAACGGCTGGTAACAATGTTCGTCGTGAAATACGAAGGCGCATCATCTGTGGAAGTCGGGCCTACTACGGGCTCCAGAAGAAACTGCGGTCAAAAAAGATTCGCCACCGCACCAAAACGAGATGGCGTGGAGCGCAGCGAGCGAGATGGGCAAACCAGGTGCAGAACGACTTGGCGACTAAATAAATTAAATGAAATGAATTGGAAATCGGTTAGCGCATTATTGAGAATGAATACTTTTAACGAGCTCACTGTCGTCCTGGCATTTTAAAGGAGATGACAGTCACCTCATTCCGATTATGAAGAAACGGAATACTTACAACATCATATGCGGAATCAATCTGGCTTAGAACACAGAACAAAGTTGATTTGAGTAAACAAACAACATGTTTCCATACATCTGTCAGTATGGGTTTTAATTTAGGCGATTTGTGCGTTACTTGAACGTGTCTTTCATGAAAAATCTAATTCCGTTAGACTCGTGTGACGCGTGTTTTTGAAGTGGGTTTCAATTTACGTTTATTGTGGGATTATGCGGGTTTGGATATTGTTGTTAGTCAGATTATGAAATTTAAGCGATTTTTGACAGATAAATCATCTCGAAATTTGAATTTATAATACTTACTGATGATAATATTGCATCAAATTTTATTCAAAATGTAGGTAATTTTTCATCTTTTTCCATGATTGTTGTCAAAAATAGGTCAAGATGCATGGCCCCACCCGAGATTGCTAAGTTGAATGAAGTCAACTTTAGGTAAACTAAACTCAGATTTGGGTAATATGTTGTTACGTGGATTAAGTTAAACTACATAATATCAGAAGAACATTTTCAACAAAATTGGGTTATTGGGCCAAAGTACGGTTTTAAGCGAAAATAATCCACTTTTGATAAGTTTCGGGTTTCCGTGTAGTGCATAATTGCTAATGAGCTTTAGCGCCCCCATCATTTGAATACTTGATGTCAGCAAAATTTCATAATTCTCAGTTTTGTATTGGAACGAGAAATTTATTTTTTAATGTGTAGTATTTCACTCTATGGTAATTCAAAGCACTTTGAAAAATAGTTTCTTTCTCTGTTGAGTCGTTTAAAATAATAAAACGATGCATATTTACATATATATAGGGGAAAAGACGGCTTTGGCAGGTTTTGTTCTATTATTGTCAGGGGGGTTTTTGTCGACCAAATTTTATGAAATTTGGCCACAATGTTCTTTGATATGCAAAGAATGTTAAGGCCAAATTTGAGCATAATCAGTCATAAAAAAAAACCCTGACAATAATAGAACAAAACCTCCCAAAGCCGTCATTCCCCCTACATAATCTATATACATAAAAAATAATTTTTGTCTGTCTAAACCTTATAAACTGCGAAACTACTGAACCGATCGGCGTGAAATTTTGTATGCAAAGGTTTTTGGGGCCGGGGAAGGTTCTTAAGATTGTCCGAGACCCATCCTCCCTTTGGAAAGGGGAACTCCCATACAAATGAATCAACAATTTCTTCATAACTCTAGACTTAATCAGAGAATAAATCAATTTTAGGCGAAACGAAGTTCGCCGGGTCTGCTAGTAAAAAATAAAAAAATTTATAAGTGACGGGCTCACCCCCAGCCCTATTGATTTTTTTTCAATTATTTACACCATAATAACCCAAGCAACACAACTTGTTTTATAACAGTCTATAATGCACATATAATACATAGTATCGTATATTTCTTCATAAATACATCACCATTTTTATAACACTTATAAAGCTCGGGAATACAACCGACATTTCCAGGATGCTTTTCAATACTGGCTGTGCATGTGCTAAGACAAGACAAGACAAGACAAGACTTATACAGCCAAAAAAGTGCAAAAAATGGCGTCTTATAAAACATCGTTCTTGTCAAAAACTATGTTTTTAATTCCATCTGTGTAACTATATATATATTTGTCTTATATAAACATTATATAACATACTATAATAAGCGATGTAATGTAAACGTTATGAAATGCTCTTTAAGAGCATACATTTATGTTATTTATTAGTTATAATTTATATTATTAATACTAATAAGTTGTTATTGAGTTATACAAAAGTTTCATATAAAGTAATTTTTAGCCACGCAATAATTATGTCAAGAGAAAAATTACTTTTTTATTTATATATTTATATATTTTTTTATTTTTATTTTCATTTATAATTCGATACTTTTACACGTACGTCCTCAACCCCCATTTTACGACAAAACTCAAAATTCAAAACCATGCAGCTCAGCTAATTTCTAACGGATTTTCAAGCAATCTTCTGGAATCGATAACAAAATTCCTATAGTTTTAGGAACCGAGGTCAATTTTTGTGCAATGGCCATGGTTCCGGATATATTCCGGGGAGTACTGGGGTTACCTCCCTCCCGGAAAAAATGGTCACTGGCTTCGAAATCCATCGTGCGACATGTCAAACTTCATGATTTTGCAAAACAAGTACACTGGAGTACATTTCGGCGATTTTCGATCGAATTGGCCACCCTCCGGGTACTTCCAGGGCCTGGTTCCCTTGGGGAAGTGGCCAATTTTCATTCGCTCTTGGAACCCATCTTGCGGCATATCAAACTTCATGATTTTGCAAAACAAGTACACTGGAGTACATTTCGAATTGGCCGTCCTCCGGGTACTTCCAGGGTCTGGTTCAATGTTGGAACCCATCTTGCGACATGTCAAACTTCATGATTTTGCAATTTGAGTACACTGGAGTACATTTCGGCGATTTTCTATCGAATTGGCCACCCTCCGGGTACTTCCAGGGCCTGGTTCCCTTGGGGAAGTGGCCAATTTTCATTCGCTCTTGGAACCCATCTTTCAACGTATCAAACTTCATGATTTTGCAAAACAAGTACACTGGAGTCCATTTCGGTGATTTTCGATCGAATTGGCCACCCTCCGGGTAGGCCTGTGCGCTGATTGAAATTTCACCGGCAGTGGCGTGATAGATCATTTTCAGGCAGCGGTGGCGGCGTCACGCCGTTGGTGATCAGCGGTGGCGTCGATCGGCGTGAACCAGTTTGAAGCGCCAAAATTTCTTCAAAAGTTCGTCAAGGAATTCTTCCAGAAGTTCCTCCACTAGATTTTTTAAAAGATCGTCAAAAAATTCCTTTGGACATTCCTCCGTAAGTGCCTCTGGGAAGTTCCTCCAGAAACTCCTCCCGGATTTCGCCTGGAAGTTCCTTCAGGAATTCCTCCAGGAATTCATCTGGAAGTTCCTCCAGGAATTCCTCCGGAAGTTTCTCCATGAACTCTTCCGGAAGTTCCTCCAGGAATTTCTATGGAAGTTCCTCCAGGAATTTTTCCGGAAGTTCCTCCAGGAATTCCTCCGTAAAACTGGAATTGGACACCTGGAATTTCAGGAATTTCTGGAGGATTTCCATCTTGCGAAAAATTCCTGGAGAAACTTCCGGAGGAATTCCTGGAGGAACAGCTGGAGGAACTTCCGGAGGAATTCCTGGAGGAACTTCCGGAGAAATTCCTGGAGGAACTTCCGGAGAAATTCCTGGAGGAATTTTCGGAGGACTTCCTGGAGGAACTTTCGGAGCACTTCCTGGAAGAACTTCCTGGAGGAATTCTGGAGGAACTTCCGGAGGAATTCCTGGAGGAACTTCCGGAGGAATTCCTGGAGGAACTTCTGGAGGAATTCCTGGAGGAACTTCCGGAGGAATTCCTGGAGGAACTTCCGGAGGAATTCCTGGAGGAACTTCCGGAGGAATTCCTGGAGGAACTTCCGGAGGAATTCCTGGAGGAACTTCCGGAGGAATTCCTGGAGGAACTTCCGAGGAATTCCTGGAGGAACTTCCGGAGGAATTCCTGGAGGAACTCCGGAGGAATTCCTGGAGGAACTTCCGGAGGAATTCCTGAGGAACTTCCGGAGGAATTCCTGGAGGAACTTCCGGAGGAATTCCTGGAGGAACTTCCGGAGGAATTCCTGGAGGAACTTCCGAGGAATTCCTGGAAGGAACTTCCGGAGGATTTCTGGAGGAACTTCCGGAGGATTTCCTGGAGGAACTTCCGGAGGATTTCCTGGAGGAACTTCCAGGAGGAGGAATTCCTGGAGGAACTTCCGAAGGAATTCCTGAAAGAACTCCAGGAGGAATACCTGGAGGAACTTCCAGAGAAGTTCCTGGAAGAATTTCCAGAGGAATTCTTGAAGACACAAAAGGAGGAATTCCTGGAGGAACTTCTGGAGGAATTCCTGGAGGAACTTCCGGAAGAATTCCTGGAGGAACTTCCGGAGGAATTCCTGGAGGAACTTCCGGAGGAATTCCTGGAGGAACTTCCGGAGGAATTCCTGGAGGAACTTCCGGAGGAATTAATGGAGGAACTTCCGGAGGAATTCCTGGAGGAACTTTCGGAGGAATTCCTGGAGGAACTTCCGGAGGAATTCCTGGAGTAATTCTTGGAGAAGCTTCCTGAAGGAACTTCCAGACGGTATCCGGGAGGAGTATCTGAAAGAATTTCCCAGAGGCACTTATGGAGGAATATCTGGAGGAATGTCCAAAGGAATTTCTTGACGATCTTTTAAAAAAAACTCGTGGAGGAACTTATGGAAGAATTTCTGGAAGAACTTCTGAATAAATTTTGGCGCTTGAAACTGGTTCCCGGGCAGAAGCCATGAACAGAATAACAAAACATGATATGGAATTGATTGATATAAGAGATAAAAGAACAGGCAACAATATCAAATATTTGCACCGAAATATCATTTAAACTTCAAGATATGCTATGGATAAGAGCAAACTAATGGCACTTGATATCAATCACTTATTACAAATAACATATCTTGATATCCTCAAGATATTTTAGTGCAAAATATTGATATTGTCGTCTGATCTTTTGTCTCTTATATCAATCATGTCCATATCTCATTTTGCTATCTTATCAACATTTGATATTATTTAGCAATTTTCGTCTACTCGGGTTCACGCCGATCCACGCCGCCGCCAATCACCAGCGGCGTGACGCCGCTGCCTGAAAATGATCTATCACGCCACCGCCGGTTAAATTTCAATCAGCGCACAGGTCTACATGGAAGTACCCGGAAGGTGGTTAATTCGATCGAAAATCACCGAAATGGACTTCAGTGTACTTGTTTTGCAAAATCATGAAGTTTGATATGTCGCAAGATGGGTTCCGAGATTGAACGAAAATTGGCCACTTTCCCAAGGGAATCAGGCCCTGGAAGTACCCGGAGGGTGGCCAATTCGATCGAAAATCGCCGAAATATACTCCAGTGTACTTGTTTTGCAAAATCATGAAGTTTGATATGCCGCAAGATGGGTTCCAAGAGCGAATGAAAATTGGCCACTTCCCCAAGGGAACCAGGCCCTCGAAGTACCCGGAGGTGGACAATTCGATCGAAAATCGCCGAAATGTACTCCAGTATACTTGTTTTGCAAAATCATGAAGTTTGACATGTCGCACGATGGATTTCGAATCCGATTTGTCGATTGACCATTTTTTCCGGGAGGGAGGTAACCCCAGTACTCTCCGGAATATATCCGGAACCATGGCCAACGGACAAAAATTGACTTTGGTTCCTAAAAATATAGGAATTTTGTGATCGATTCCAGAAGATTGCTTGAAAATCCGTTAGAAATTGGCTGAGCTGCGTGGTTTTGAATTTTGAGTTTTGTCGTAAAATAGGGGTTGGGGACGTACGTGTTAATGGCCATGCATAATGCGAAATAAAGTTGATTTTAGAAATTTAGTTTGATTATGGACTGAAAAATGAGTTCGTACTCAGTATGAAAGTATATTTTTTCCTTGCCGTTCAAGATTTATCGTGAAGCTTTCGATTATACTTGCTGTAAATTTATGCGCCATCTATGATATTGAAGAAAGCATTCAACCATTTTAAAAAAATCGACTTATATTCGATAGAATATCAGAAAACATGGCAATGGAGTCTTTTTAGGGGACATCACAGTGCCAATCAAAATCTTTGTTACTGATCAAAAAAGTTTAACTTCTCCTCAAAAAAATACAAGCTTGATTTTGAGTTCCACTTGTCGATGTTCCTCTTCCATATACTCTCATAGTAGAGGGTAAAATGAAATCAAATAGCACATAAACAATAATATAGTTTCTTTGTAAATCACATTATGTGTACATATTCATTTAGAGGAGATTCAAATATGAAGTCCACTACTTTATGAGATTCTTCAATACCCCTCCCCCACGCTTTTTTGTGTAGCTAGTGTATGTAGTGTCACAAAATCGTAGGCAAAACAAAAATAAATATTTCAAGCTATTCGTGTTTTCGTTCATCATTTCTGAATACAAGAAACGGTAAAGGTCAATTAACAAAATCAAATAATGGAAATATGGAATCATAAGATAATAACGTAATAATGGAAGCACGAAAAAGTTATTTTAACATAGTTATAACCGTTTTAGTTGCGTCAGAACGCAGAAAGAACAAACTTCATAAAAATTGACGAAACAATCAGTTTCTTGTTGGCCACGAACAGCTGAGGATGGGAAAACAAGCAATGGGCCATCGCAGGTATGAAATATGCCTGGCATTCGCCGACGAAGAACTGCTCAAGCAATTTCTATTTGTTAAACAGAATTATGTACGCCGAGTTCAAAAGTATAATCACTTTTTCATTGGTGCATTATAATTTGTGCCATTTCTCATATATCGAGCATAAAAGATTTCAAAAACCTTTTTTCAAAGATTCAATACTTACTAATTAGGGCACAGACTTGAATGTATCAATTTCAAAAAGGAGTACCCTTCTGAACTCGACGTACTAAATTCTATTGACCAGACTGAAACCGCTAGTTGTTTTTGCTAACATGACAATTTCTTACTCCCATATAAATATTTTTTAGTAGTTTTCTTTTTTCTGCAAAAATTAATGCGATTATAAATTGTTATATTTCCATCAATGAATGCACATCATGTGTGCTGCCGCATTTATATAACATCAATAAAACACTCACACTGTTAGTTATGGTGAATGTTATTTATAAATTTATAATATAGTCACATATATTTCTTGTTGATACAACACAGAATAATTTCGCTCAGAAATGTTTATACAAAACACTTATAAACCTTTTCTATAACAAAGAAGGTATGGCTTGTCACTATTATAACTTAAACACAACAAGTTTTTTATTTTTATAAAAAATAGATGTTTTCAGTGTTACTTGGGAAATATTTTTTTGATCCTACGCACCTTTCAGTCCACTTCGATTACAGCAAAGAGTAGGGGAAGTGGTTTTGTTGTGGGCACCCTTTTGTCTTTGATCCATAACTTTGGCCCTAGTTGATCTTATGCCGACATTTGTATACTAATGGAAAGCTAAACTAATAACCTTACTACTAGTGGAAAAAATAGTTTGATTTCAATGATTTGAAAAAAATATTGACATTTTGCAAATTTGACATTCTTGGACTTTTCAATTTTGTGGTTCGATTGTGGGCACCCTTGAAAACTCAGCTAAAACTTAAGAAGCATGAATAGAAACCACACAGATTAAAAAAAGGAATTATTTATTTATACTAATAGCCAGGAGGCACTAAAAAAATCTGATCGATCCACCTAGCAGTGTGATGCCTTCATCGGTGCATTAGGAAGGATATTGAAAAAAATCACATAAGAAAAGTCTAAAATAGCACTGTAGTTAAATGGGTTTAAATTTTTCATTGATTTTCGTTTTATTGATATACCTCACTGCATTTCTCGTTTATAACAAAAACTAATTTTTCAATAGAAAACAATGGGACAGGATTCCCCGTCGAATGCAACTTTTTGCAAGCAAATCAGTCAAAGATGTATTCCAAAAAGTGTGGATATAATAACTAGACATACCCAAAGAACCAAGATATGAATTAAACTCATTATTTCAATCAATTATGTCTAAATAATTTAAAAACTACATAAAAACGTAATTTGAATTAAGTATGGGGACAACTAAAACGATATTGATTTATTTGTCTGCCCATAACCGAATATCGCAGCCTTTTAGGAAAATGAAGAAAAAAAATGCCGCGCTTAAATTTTAATGGCAATCGTCATTGAGCCTCAAAATAGATCAAATTTACTATATAAATATGCATTGGAACTCATTTATAGAATCAAATCACTTTAATTTATGACACTTTAAAAAAAGGCAAAAACTCAAAGGTGCAGCCCAATCGGGTTGTACGCAAAGGTGACGTAGGACTACGTAGCTATTCGAAATTGATGGTATTTGCCATAATAATTTGTGTCGTTTTATTAACATTGAGCAAACTGCTCGGAGGCCAACTAAATCAAGAAGTCGAATAGTTGTTCCCAGTTGGATGGACTTTGATTCTCTAACCGTAGAATTAACATGACTCATCGGCCGCTGAAGCCACTTGACTGGCTTTCAGTCGGGGACATCACAATCCTTACTTTGCCACGCTTACATCGCGGGCGACACCAAAACGTTGCAAATAAATATATTTGTGTTTGGTTTCACGCCACTTCTAATTTCTCATTCTGCTTATTTCTTCTTTATTTCGGCCATTTTTGAGGATGGTGTCCCCCAAAAAGGTTTTTATACAAAAGAAGGTTGATCCGACAATCCTATATGAACTTTCTTCAAAGTGCAAAACTCAATCGTAACTAGCAAATTTGATAGCGCGGCGGAGGGAGATGATGTAATTAATTTGAACCGATGGAATCATTAACAGCAACCAAGCTACCACGCTAAGCCCGATGCCGCCGAAACAATCCATTTTCGCAATTCACTCTTTCTTTCCATAAAATGCTGGTCCTGAGAAGAACCAATTTTCTTTTCCCAATGCGTCTTTCCAATAACTAACTGCATCCAAACGCTTGTCAGCACCTTGCGTTGAAATTGTCCGTCCGTCACTTGATGATTTTTCGCTAAACCTCCACCATTTGGAATTTTTTTTAAGCATTGCCACTGCTACCCACGCCTTCATGCTGCTGTGTCCACTACGCTGCATCAAATTTTGTCGAACCGCTCATTCCGCTCTTTCCACGGAATCCCGATCAAAATGGCTCGCGCGCGCTGGAAAGCAGCTTTCTTGTATTCAATAAATAAGGCCCGTTAGTCCCGTCCCTTTATGATCTGTATGGATGTGAATATAATGTGCACTCATAACGATAATGAAGGGGCGGGGCTAATGGAATTCCTTCATTAGATATAAGAAAGCTGCTTTTCGGCGCGCGCGAGCCATTTCGATCTGGATTCCGCAGACAACGGACCATTCGGAGAATGATAAATTCCAAGAATCCTATGAAATTTTCTCGCAAGATTCTGAATTTGGTTATGAGATGTTGTTTATCCAAAATGCGTATTGTTGCGAGGAATAACAGCAGAAATTTGACTCAAGACGAAGTTTCTTCATATTAACAAACATTATCTCTTGGCGTCTGTTTGTCCGAGCAACGTTCACCGATGGGTAATTGCTGTAGAAAGTTTCCACTGAGGTGGCGTCTTCATTGATTTTATACAAAAGCCACCATTTTATACAAAAGAAGGTTGATCCGACTATCCGAAATAAACTTCCTTCAAAGTGCAAAACTCAATCGTAAATAGCGAATTTTATAGCGCGCCGGAGGGAGATGATGCAGTAAATTTTAATGGATGGAATCACTAATAGCAACCACTAAGGGTATGCGATAACACACATTTTCCTAACGAAACGAAACGAAACGAAATTTAAAACATCTGTGTTGATTCGAAACGAAACGGAACGAAATATAGATTTACTTTCGAGACTTCGAAACGATACGAAATCAAGGTCCTATTAATTAGAAATTTTTCGAAACGAAACGAAATTTTATTTTTTTTTTCCGCGGAATTTTCATTCAATTAAATACATATGTACGCAATTCTGATTTAATTTTTCCAAAGTCAAATAACTGTTTTGCGATCAATACAGTTCTAGTAACAGAGAAAGCAGTCTGTGATAAATCGGTGCGTTCTCGTTTATATATCATTGGCGATAAGGCAATACCCCAGCATTTGTGCCGCTTCCTCGTGAAGTGTGTGGTCCCGAATCTGTTCAATTTTATATCAGTTTACCAGGTATGAAAATACAATTTTTCCTTTCTCAAACAAAAAAATGTACCAAAAGGCTATCATTTCCTTCCAAATAAAACCCTTTTATTGGAGGTTCGGAGACCAATATAGTATTATATAGAATCAGCTCGACGAACCTTGTAAATGTGTTTGTGCATATGAAGCATGAAAAAACCGTTGTCAAACTGTCATCTTCAACCGATTTCAATTGAGTGCAAGAAACAGCTGTGGACAGCATGAGCCGATCACGTCCTTACAGTCAATTTAGGATTAGGAGAGGAAAATTAGTTTGACACTCATTGTTATAAGATACCAAGAAATGATCTGAATCTACGTGAGCGCCACGGGAAAGGAATCGTTGGGTAGTTGAAAACGTAATGCATGTGAGTAAGCGACTAAATATTTATTGTAAACTAAGTTATTTTGAAACGAAAAGACGAAAAGTGTGCTTCAAATCAATCCAACGCAAAATCAACGTGCTTCGTTTAAGGTAATTATACAATAAAGCCAGAAATCGGCCATTTTTTAAACCACGTGCATTTCCAATATTTTTTTCAAGAGCACGAGATGAAAGAACCATAACGCGTATGGGGCTGAAATAATGATAAAGATTGTTTGCTTAGTTATGCTGAACAATCATAATTTGAGTTTCAGCACTGTATGAAAACTATTACGCCAGATTTGGGCTTTTGGAAATGTATGTAGATAAACGTTTGGTGAATTTGAAATTCACCACGGGCTTCATTCTATAATCACCTTAATAAGCTATTACAACACGATCGATTCTGCATTCAATAATTTTGTGCTCTACGATGCAGACATTATTTTTTTTACTTCGTGTTCTTCCGCACTAGCTGGTGTGAACAGCATCAACACGATCAATCGCACACTGAATAAATAGATTTCATCTATGCGAGGCTGATTTTTATTAGTTCCCGTTTCCCCGCACTAGCTGCATGCGCATGATCAGCATCACTGTATAAACGAATTTCTGTTCACAATTTTTTTCACTTCATGTTCTCCCGGACTAGCTATTGTCCCGTAACGAGCAGCAACACGATCGATTCCGCACTTATGTTGTGCAAATAGTCAAAAATATCAGAAAATTTAAATGTTGGGGGCTGTATGTATTTTTCTATGATTCACCGAATATTGTGGAGTTGGAGTATCTTTAATCCTCTGAACTTTTCATTCGTACTTTTAGGTAAGATTCAAATTGATGTTTGAACGAGAGAAGATTGCATTTCGTTTTTCTAAAGGCCTTCCTAACTCTTAAACTAGTCCCAAGCAAACATCTGTTGGTTCCCTGTGTAAGAACAGCTGATCTGGTCATAATGGAGTAGCAACTACGAGCAGTCAATCAAGCTCAAGCTCAAGCTCAAGGCCTTCCTAACTCTTAAACGGTGCTTACCCATTCGCCTAAACCTCGTTTGCGACCTAAGTGGAGGTGAAGAAATCGGCCTTTAATAAGAAAAAATCAGAACCTAAGCCTAAGCCACAGCTTTGCTTCTTTGACAAAGTTATACTGATCAGGTTAATATCTGATTACATATACACTCAGCGCCTGACGTTTTAAATATTGAATTGGATCACTCTATCCTAAGTGATAGTTAACGATACTTTTCGTTTTCTGTTAGACATTTCTAACAAAACACTGAAGACGTTTTATAGAAGAAAACTAAATACGTACTTATCGACTCAGAATGAGATTATGCAGTAAGCGTTAATATAAAAATTTGTATAATTTGTATACATAAAGTTTTTAAAACAGCTTTATTATTTTGTTCAGCGGCGCAGCCAAATTTTTTGATAAGGGGTCGTACACTAATTACGTAAGAACTTATGGGGGGAGGGGGGATCTGCCATTTTCTTACGCTCCATATAAATAAAAAATAATTTGTATGGGAAAAATCTTACATGGGGGGAGGGGGGGTTGAAAAACCCTGAAAAAATGCTTACGTTATTAGTGTACGGCCCCTAATACACGACTTTACACAACAGTATGGGTTAAGTTTGAATTTGTTTCGAAATTCCGCGGAATTCCGTTAAATTTCGTTAAAAGCTAGTTTTTTCTAGCGAAATTTTTGAAATTTTACGAAGCGAAACGAAATCAAGAAATCAGATTTCGCCATGCTCAAATTCCGCGAAATTCCGCGGAATTCCGTTTCGAACCACCTGAAACGAAATTTTTCGAAATACCGCATATGCTTAGCAACCACGCTACCACGCCAAAACCGATGCCACCGAAACAGTCAATTTTCGCAATTGACTCTTTCTTTTCATAAAATGTTGGTCCTGAGAAGAACCAATTTTTCTTTTCCCAATTTTCCAACTAACTGACATTTTCAGCATCGGCACTGGCGGTGCGGGATCGCCACAGTGCTATATTTATGGTCAACCCTTTCTTCATATGAAATGAGGTTGAGGTTGAATGCAGCAACACATTGAGCACCACCACTAATGCGATGAATTTCTTTTGAAAATGTTATAAGCGCCTCCGTGATGATGCATCCGCTCCGCTGCGATCGCTTTGATGCGTCTGCTCTGCGTGAAACCTTGTTCAAACTGAGGATTAGATCCAAACCCGCAAGTGATTGATTTTTGATGTCTGTGCTAGTGATGCATGTACGTGATTGGTTGGTTGACCTATTTCTAAACTGTTAATCAATTATTGATAATAAATAGTTAAAAACCAGTATTTTCAAATAAATACAAAGAAGCGTTGACTCATCCTTGATCGAATGGTCCAAAAAAAATTAAAATCCATCGAGAAACGGCTTAGATATTAAAGTTTAAAGTCTATCATATTTTCGTGACGGTCCCCGATTTTCGCAATCGTAAAGTGTACCCCAATATAGAAAACACAGACGTAGTCCTACGTCAAAAAAACTTTCGTGTTGTTTTTTTTTTGTAAAAAAAAGGATTTGTCCTTAGCTCAAAGCATAAATCCCCATCCGGTTTGATATTGAGCACAAAACATCATGTTACAATAGGAAACTAATAACGGTTGTCAGAATGACAGCATCTGTTATCTGTCAAAAGATACGTAAGGGTGCCCATAACCGAACGGTGCCCACAACCGAACCTCCTCCCCTACATAAAAGAATATATGCACGAATAAACTGATATTTTTTACTTTAAAGCCTACAATTTAACAATGAAAAACTATATCCGGCAACGCGTTGGGGGGTTGTTTACGCTTGTTTTGTTAATTTTCTTGACATTTGACAGTTCACCGTAGGTTTTATGTGCTTCAGAATAGCAAAACTAATAAAAACTTACATGACATGAGGTCATAAAGCTAATTGTAAAGTAATTTCTTTTAAACATCTTAGGGTGATCGGCTTACCCACATTTCCCATATTATGTGTTGTTCTTCAAATAAGAGGATTTGGCTGCCGTGATTCTCGTATCGAGGCTCTATACAAGCCTTCCATAAAATTAGATTAAAATAGAATAATAGCATTCGGTTCACCGCAAATGTATGGCTTACACTATTTGATTGCAGTTTTTAATAGTTTAAATATTTGAAATTCGAAAGCTCTTCGGAATTAATTTCCTGTATTCAATTTCCTCATCACACCTGCTTCCTGTCCCTCCTCCCGGCTAGCAATAAAATATCAATTACTGAACTTTTCTCATTATACTGAAAGCGTACCATCCTCATCCGATAATAGTTCCCGGCATTTCTCTAACAACGACAACCAAGAGGTCGTCATTCTTCCCTTTACAACGGGGAATCCTTCTCCGAACGAACAAAACAAGACATCGGGTATACACTCACTCACCGCTAAGAGGGCTTCGAAATGGTTTTCCGCCAGGTCAAACATCAAGCCAAGATTGCTTCCTCAAACGACCACTTTCCGTGCTCCGCGTCCGATGCAATTCGATCAAACCGGTCAATAGCGACCAAGCACACAATCAATACAACAATGCCATCATAGCCAAGAGATTCCCGCCCTCATGGCAGGATGCCGCGCCGCATGCTGACGATATGATGGAGCCCGCTCCCATCCCAATCGCTAGCGCGGACAAGGAGGAACCAGCAGCTATAACAAGTATTATTGCAAGTATATTGAAGTTTATGAAATTCTTTTCTTCTCGTCGATATTACATTTTTACCCAATTCGCCCCATTATTGCTTTCTGATGGTATAAAATTTGCTGCCGTCCCGTTTTGCAGTTTTGCGCTCCTCGTTAACTCGATGCGATGACGACGATGACGAGATCGAAAACATCGATAGCGATATAGATGACGTTTGGTTGTGGGTGGCCAGAATTTTTTTTTGCTCGAAATGGGGCGCTTTGTGCTATTGGAAAGGATCATTCATCTTTAACTCTGTGGTTTCCTCATTCATCTGTTCGAAAATGGGTTTGATCTACTCACATCTGTAAAAAAGACAAACAATAAAACTCGTTCGGATCTTTTCGGTGGAATGTCTCTACAAGTATAAAAGATAAATTCGTCCACTAACACTGATTGTGAAACGAAACGCCGATTATGGCGTCAGTTGGAAAACAGGATTCTGGCAATCTTATAGACAAAGAATTTGGAAATAATTTCGTACATCTTTATAAGGATATATTCCCATTTTCCTCTGGTTTATTTCAATCCACTCGGGTACCTTCCGATTTCCATTTCTGTTTGTCACTATAGCTTTGCAGCTTAGCTAACCAGAATTTTAAAAAATCAGTTTCAAATTTTACTAATCAAACGAAGTAGAGCATCATTCAAAATAATCTGTACATAATACCAACCGATATACTTTCGTAAATACGTTTTTTTCGATCACGCCAAATGTATCAGGATTTTTATTTAATGCACGGTAATCGAATCCAACGTCTAAAGGGTTAACATAGTCACCATTCTCAAATAATTCAATTTGTATTCGTACAATACTATACAAATCAATTTGAGTAAATCAAACCACATTCCATCCTTGGTAAATACGCTCCAACCATAAACTGAGATGTTCTCGATCTCCTTTCCACCCACGAATACTGTTGCTGCACGTGCATCAGCTCTAGTTGATGTAGCTACATCCCCAATTGCATAAATTCAGACGAGAACGAAGCCACATTTGACGCTGCTTCTGCTGCCAGAGTCTTCGTTTTGCCTTTCTCGTATACAAAGTACACGTAAAGACTATGGGATCACTCCAAAACCGTACTTTTGAAAGAAGGCTCGGAGACCCATAGTGTGATATACCAATCGACTCAGCTCAACGAACTAATGTGATGTCCGTATGTGTGTATGTGTACAAAATGTGAGACACACTTTTTTTGTACTTGGCATTATCCGTAACAAATTGCAATTGACGCGGAATGCGGTCTTGTTGTTTCCTTTTGAAAATTGACTCGATCGACCATTGCGTTCCAGAGTTATTGAAAATAAAAACTGGTGAATCCACCTAGCGGTGTTAGTTCCCTTCTCGAGCGATTGATAGATAAGAGAAGTTTAAATATCACTGTTGGATGGATATTAACATATAGTTATACTTATTTCAAAAATCCACGTTGAACGTAACTTGTTGCGAGCAAATCGAATGAGTATAACCCGGGCAGAAGCCATGAGCAGAATAACAAAACATGATATGGTTTTGATTGATATAAGAGATAAAAGAACAGGCGACAATATCAAAAATTTGCACCGAAATATCATTTGAATATCAAAATATGCTATGGATAAGAACAAACTAATGGCACATGATATTGATCACTTCTTACAAATAGCATAACTTGATTTCCTTGTGATATTTTAGTGCAAAATATTGATATTATCGTCTGATCTTTTATCTCTTATATCAATCATGTCAATATCTCATTATGCTATCTTATCAACATTTGATATTAATGAGCTATTTTCGTCTACTCGGGAAGTGCCAAAAATTAAGTTTTACTTTTCGCGTTTTAAAGTTAGTATTTTAGTCATAACGAACGGTCCAATCTGGCCAAATTTCGATAAAATATATTAAGAAAGGATTCTGCGTCGAATGTTAGAATTTCTGATCCCATAATCCAATCAGGTCAATTTTTAATAGGAAATAAAGAAAATGTATTTTGGTCATAACCTTTGATCCCATAGTCCCATATGGCCAATTTTCAATAGGAAACAATGCGACGGGTTTTCCCGTCGAATGCAACTTGTTGCAACCAAGTTAGTTGAGGATAAGTGTTTGAAATTTGGCAAGACTTTTTGCGCACATATACACTATCAACACACTTCAATTTGTTGAACTGAGACGATTGGAGAATTGATGAAAATAGAAAAATCTATTCCCTGAAAGAGCTCTCTTATGACTTTTTCTAATTTTTATAATGCGCGAGAAAGGCGCCACCAACGCTAGGTGGATTAATCTGGGTATTTCTTCTTCCGACCCGCAACAGTCTCACGAAGGGCACCAATCAGACCGGAGGAAACGGAAACCTACCGGCTGTTGCTGCCTTATAGGAAAGATAGGTGAAGACCTCCCCTCTGTCGGATCGGAGCGGCGTTGTCTGTAGTCTGCAAGATAAATGAAAAGCATATCGTTGAGGGTGGAAGAAGGAAAAGTCGCGGGCGGCTGATGGGACGTTGGTTGATTCGATGGTTGGAGGGAAAAGTTTTTCAATCTAAAATAGAGTAAAGAAGTGCTTCGGGTCGAGAGCGAGCATGCACGAAAGCATCACAGAACTATAGGGTGGGTGTACGTACAGCGTGTTTAGAAATATTCAAGGTCGTTCTTAGTCAAGCGGTAAAACGCATGATAACAAAACTGACCAAATGCCAAATCTCAAATGTCGCCAATGCACATCCATATATGTTTAAGTCACATATATCACAATTAAATGGATGTTAAAAAAATCAAGATAGCATATTCTTCTTCCTTTTACTGGCATTATTATAAGGCGAAGTAGAAGTAAAAAATAGATCTTACAATTGTAGAGAATAGATCTTCTTCCAATAGTAGATATTGGATTTTTTCCACGAAGAAATTTTAGTTGAATCTTCCAATCAAAGCACTTATTGCACATCCGTTTAACTTAAAGTTGGCAATGCGAGCTCTTTGCTTAAGGACAAGCCTCCCGGAACCCAAAACTAAATGCACTCGTGTTTTCAAGAGCACCTCATTCAAAACGGGTGCTATGCATAACTGTCATTTTTATTATTCCGGAATAATAAAAATGATAGTTGTGCGTAGCGCCCGTTTTGAATGGGGTGCTCTTGAAAACGCGAGTGCATTTAGGGAAAGCAAACCAAACCACTCCCGGAAACTTCCACGCAATCAAACCCCAGCAGCACAATTAACGTTGATTTGGTTGCAGTAACTCATATATAACCAAATTTGGTCGTATATGGGTATCAGAAACTGATTTACAACATGTGTATTGCTCGGAAACCAAGATATTTATGACGCTAATTACAAAGATCAAACACGGAAACTAAGCATTTGTAAAGATTTTGTAAAAACATTTGACTAAAACTTGAATAACTTAATGCTTTGAGGAAATATTTATATATATTTTCATAATATATTTTCAAAAAATGTAGTTTAATAGTAGTTTTATTTGATTAAAAGCTATAATTGGGCAGGGTGGTTGGCTTACTTCTGCTTACCACTACTAAAATTACATAAGACAGACTATTTTATTTAAAAACAAAATCAATCGAATTATTATTTACACACCTACCCTACTACATTTTTTACTTCGAATAAATCATGCAAGTGGATCATAGAAGACGATGTTGTAGCTTTATGAAATTGAAATACGAAGACGGTTAGGAGGATTTCCCTTCAACAGTTGGTAGAGAAAAAGTTCACAAACAACTAAATTACTATCAACAATTACGGCAAACAAGAAAAAAAATAAGCGATTAAAGTCTGGAAACGTTATAAGAAAATGTGTGTAGAATAGTTTCTCTTGTAAACTGTTTTTTTCTGACGGTTAGCAACCTACAAGATATAAGATTTCATCTTGCATTTCAACAATTCTCGGTCTACGTTTAATTTTCACGACTACCATCTGATTTTTATTCGATTTTTAGCAAGTCTTTTGTGAACGATTCACCATTCCCATACAGATGGGTTAATCAAGCTCACTCTAGCAGATTTACAGCAAATTGTTATGAATGGGATAAGGGGTCGTACACTAATTACGTAAGCACTTATGGGGGGAGGGGGGGTCGGTCAATTTCTTATGTTCCATATAAATAAAAATTGATTTGTATGGGAGAAATCTTACATGGGGGGAGGGGGGGTTGAAAAACCCGGAAAAAATGCTTACGTAATTAGTGTACGGCCCCTAACAACGCGTCAACGTTTTCTTCAACCATCCAACCCATCCATTATTTTTGGACTATGACGTAGTGGTGGCGGCGAACTATATGCAAACGTTGATTAATTTTTGTAATCTCCCTCCTAGAATGATGAAGTTGAATATTGAGTAATACTTCCGTAGAGAAATTTATGGTGCAAGAGATCGACATAGGAATGCAGTTCATTTTCTCAAATCAGCTTAGCGATGCGTTCGAAATGGAACAGAAAACTGCTGTTTCCGGCGTACTGGCAAACATGAAGCAAAAAGGGGTAGTAAATCCACGGTCGTTTCGCAGATTGAATACCTGCACCAACGCAAACTATTGTAAAATTCTCCAGTAACAGCTACGAAGGGTGCAGGAATTTTCATATGAATATTTCTTCCACTTGCACAGGGACGGGTTGAAGGTGCGGCTCCCGTGCGTAGTTCATTTCCTGTCATCATTTTTCAATCTGTTCGTTTTATGCAATTACTTTTGCACTCTGGTTCAAGTCAATATATGAGCGAAGGAGCTCGCTTCAAAATGGGCATTGTTATTCGGGTTATGTGATATCACCGAATAGAGCTAGTTTCATAAATAATTCTCTTAGATTAAAGCTTAATTTTTATACCATGTACCCAAATCAATACCATTCGAAAACAAAGAATTGGTGCGCGAATTGTTTTATTTCTCATTAACAACAAAGCACGACACAAATTGAGCCTAAATTGCCTGTTTTGCGAATGTTATTGATATTGGAGCACGTTATTATTAATGGAACAGATATCCTACGACATATTTTAGATGAAGCAATTCTCTCTACTATTCCTTCTTCTTCTTCCTTTCTCTTCCCTATTTATTTGATTTTCTTCTTCTTTTATTTCTTTCCTTTTACTTCCCTCTTTCTCCCACAGCTTTCACTCTTCTCATTCTTTTTATCTTTCTGGCTTTCTATTTGTTTTTTCTTCTTCCTTCATCATTATTGCATGTTCCTTTTCCCTTCACCTTTTTTACCTCTACTTTCTTCCTTATCAGTGCATCCATGAATAGGGGAGATGCAGTCAATATGCGCCCCCTAAGCTAATCACTTAATTTAATGGTGATTTCCTCCGAAAACATGTATTTTCGAAGTGTTTATCAATAATCCAACATATCAGTCATTATATGGTCCAAAAATTTCCATGTAAAGCCAGCAATATTGCAACAAAACTATTTTATTCCAAAATTGAGAATTTCAATCCAAAATGAACGATGCTGGGCAATATGCGCCACCCAAAAATGATAATCAAAATATTCCAATATTTTTCACCAAAATTTTCAAACTTTTGCGCAAGAATTGTGTAGACTCTATCATTTAAGTTAGTGAATGTTTCAGACTGATGGAAATGATGAGAAAATATTTTTTTGTGTCTTAAGAAAAAGCATTGAGGACGTAAATGCCAAAATTACGTTGGAATGGGTCAAAATAATATTTCATTTTTTTAAATTTTTGACTGTGTTTTTTCGTTTGACGGCATACACACGTTGTTTAGCTTCAGCTGCCTTCGATTTTGAGACTAAATATGGGTTATAAACCAAGAAAAGGTGCTGGCGCATTTCATACATATCTCCCCTAATATCTTCATCTTTCTTTCTTTCCCTCTTCCTTCTACTTAGAGGAGTGCGCCGCCGCCAACATTGTTTGGCCGCCGCCGCCGACAAAATGTCACGCCGCTGATCTGTAGTTTTCCACCCCGATTGAAATTTAAAGAAGTCCGTAAATTTTTTAGTGGAAACTCCGAACTGATCATTTGACCGAATAATTTGTTTGCCCTAAAAGGGCAATTAACTGAAAATGCCATTCGGCCAGAAAAGTCGTTTGACCAAATAGATCATTTGAACAAAAATGTAATTTGTTAAGAATTGTCATTTGGAGAAAGAGCCATTTGGCCCAAAAATGTCCTTTTTACCATTTCGGCCAAATGGCATTTTCTGCGATAAAAAAGTCGATTATGTCATGTGGCAAAAAATGCCGTTTGGCCGAAATGGTTGTATTGCAGAAAGGACATTTTCGGGCCAAATGATTTTTTTCTGTCAAATGACCATTCCTTCCAAACGACATTTTCGGCCAAATGATCTATTCGGTCTAACGAATTTTAACTGCCAAATTACTCGTTCGGCCGAATGTCCCTTAGTTTTAGTCAAACTACAGTTTTGGACAAACCATTTTTGACCTGATAACAGTTTCGGATGTGCGATCAATTCGGCTTGATAGAATTTGGCTAGATGACTTTTGGCTTAAAGGCCAGTATCGACTTTAAAAGTAGAGAGATAACAACTAGAGATGGGCAAAACAGCTCATTGCAGCGGATCTGATCCGTTCAGCTCATTGAAAAGAGTCAGCTCCTTGGATCAGCTCTTCAGTTCTTTACGCTACATATATTAAAACATAATTGTTATTATTATTATTTTAATTATTGTTCAAAAATTTGAAAAATGTAAATCAATGCCTTGTTTGCGCGCGCTTCTAACCCTTCTAATTCTAACCATCCGTAGTTGACATTTTCATTCAAGCGAGTCCATTCATCTATATTCGCGAAGTCGAAGCAAAATTCTTCACACAAACAATGACAGTTCTTTATGGGTTTTTACAGTAGAGCAACAGAGAGGAGGAGATGGCG
This sequence comes from Armigeres subalbatus, assembly GCF_024139115.2. Lineage (NCBI taxonomy): Eukaryota > Metazoa > Arthropoda > Insecta > Diptera > Culicidae > Armigeres > Armigeres subalbatus. The sequence goes on along the minus strand of NC_085140.1, from coordinate 7,414,543 downwards.
GCCATGTTTCACTCAAACTCTGACAGATAGCAATGGGATTTCCCATAGGAGGGAAGAGCAGAATTTGCTTCGACTTCGCGAATTGGTTCCCGAAATGCAAGAGAAATAAAATCAAGAGAGTAAAAAATAAAGAGCACGTTGCTACAAACAAACCGAGTGCACATGTAGCAGTATGCTGGCGGGAAAACCCGTCGCAAGTAAAAGATCCGCCCCGTGCAAGACACAGCTCCCAGTTCGATTCGTTTGAACCACATGGTTCGCTCGCTAGAATCGGTCGCGACTGATCCGGATCGAGATCCGTGTCGCACGGATCTGAGCTGGTGGCGCAACTCTCGCTTCCATGTCACAGCAATTTCGAGCTGGACGACGACATGAGCGGAACAGAGAGTTGTTCGGATCTTCGGATCTTTTGCTTAGTACGGTTCGTTCGCTACCGCACTACTAGGTATCTTTTGTGTGTCCGTTCGTAGCGCCGAGTATGTGGGTATGGGTTAAGAAATAGACGGCAAGCTAGATTATTTTTGCTTGTGTATTTCTTATTCCTCTCTGCAGCAGAAATGGTTTCTGTTGCTTGGCTAGATGGTGCTGTCGCTTGGCTTGATGGTGCTTGAGGTGCAAATAATAAACGATCAGCACGTGCGCGGTACTGGACTGGAATGCTCATACAAGCTCGCTTGTGTTGTGTACCGCGAGCGTGGTATTTTCGTTTGGGCTGTACAAAATACAACAGTGCGCGTACTCGAGTGCGTACGCTCGAGGGAGTTTCTCTAGGCGCGTGTTAGACAATGATTTCATCAATTTGAAGTGAGCTGTTGAGCTGGGCTTCTTTAAAAAAGATCCATGGCTCATCAGCTCAATGTAAGGAAGCGAATCTTTGGAACAGCTCCTGAGCGGAGCGCCCATCTCTAGTAACAACATTTCATTCAATGGTCTTTTGACAAAAAGGCTATTTCGCCGTAGATGTCATTTGGTCAAACGGGTGGACATTTTTGACCATGTTATCCGATCAATAATTGACATTTGGCAGAATGACCCATTGGGCCTGTCAAAAGACGATTTTAGCCAAACGGTGTGTTCGGCACAAGGACCTATTAAGCAAAACGACTTTTTCGGCCAAATTACAAGTTAAGCAGTATGTATAATACACTAATCGTCAGATAACTGCAACATGTTTACGTTTCAGTTATCGAATACCATTCGATAACTGCAACGCATTCTAGACGTCAAACAAATTGTCAGTTGACGTCAGATGCAATAGAAGTGTAATCGAATTACAGTTATCAAACGAAGAATTCCAAAGAGCTTTTGTTGGTAATTCCAAAGAATTCTCGAAACATCAAAGTATAGTTCTCGTAGAAAATCCAAAAATAATTTCCAAATGAATATTTTGGAAAACTTAAAGAATTTTTTAAAGAAGTTCATCAGATTTTCAGGCGAAATTCAAAAGATTCTTCCGATAATGTCTTGAAAATATCTCGAAAAAAAAATCAAAAGAAAATCTTAAAGAAACGTAATAAAAAATGGCCACGCGATTCACACCGCCGGCAGCTAAAATGGCTTTCGGCGTGACGCCACCGCCGAATTTCAGACCAGCCCTCACTTCTACTTCTACTTAATTTCTTCTTATTTTCCTGCTCCTTATTTCTTCTTCTCTGCACTTTTTCTTTTCGTTCCGCTCCTTCCTTTTCCTGCTTCATCTCCATTTTTCCTTCTTCCTTCTTTACAATTATTCTCTCTTCTTTCTTTCATTTTTTTTCTTTCTTCTATCTTCTTTAATTACTCCTCTCATGTTTTTTTTCTGCAAAAAGACAGATTCCTGTATTTTATCTTTTCTTTAATCTACTTTTATTTTTCTTCACTTCCTTTTTTCTCAGATTATTTCCTCATTTCTGGTGTTAAACTTCTCAATTTACACTTCTAACAACTTGAGTCTCATTTCTCATTTCATATATTTTATTTTTTAGTTTTCCCTTCCTACTGCTTATTCTTCAAGTTTCATCACGATGCGCAGTCTCATCTAATCGAAACGAGTGGCTGTTGAAAGGAAAACTGCGACAACTTTTACAAGTAAAATGGAGACATAAGACATACGAACAAATATTATTTTAGTATGAACCGATACTAATCATAAAGTTATAATTAAACAATACATAATACAAAAACCGTGATTAATCCACCTAGCGGTACTAGTGCCATAATTTTTAAGCTTATAGTTCGATCTATCCAATTTTGATGGGCATGTCCCTCTTACACTAGCAAAGTAATAAATTCACCCATAACTACAACACACCAGTAAAATATTTATAATTTTGCCGGGTGAACTTTAATCTTCACGCGGTTTTCAGCATAATATTCTATATTTAATTCTGCAAGACCTGAATGAGTATCAAAGTTCTTCATCGTATATGATGGATTCTATCTGTAAAATACGGGTTGAGATGTTTCTCCAAATATTTTTCCATATAAACTATACACAATATATAGCACTAAATTGATGAAAATGCCATTGTGAACAAGTTGCATTATCTTATGATTATTACTCCTAAGTTCAAAACACAGGATCAATATAGTTATCTTATCGACAAGTCATAGTAATTTACTCAAATCTATCAAAATTGTTTAGAAATTCAGATTTCAAAACAAAATATTCGCATCATTAGCACTTGTAATGTGGCAGGTAAAGGAGGTCCACTTCATTTTCATTTGGTCTCTTGAAAATGAACTTGCTTTCGCTTTCGCATGACGATCACAAAAACAGGATCCCAATTTAGTTTAAAACGGTCTTGAAGGTCATGATTTACTTTTCAAAACTGCTTTGTTACTGTTACAGGAGACGTTTTACAATGCTTGGTAGTATTTGATAAAAATTATATTGCATTGTAATATGTTATCGATCGGCGTAGCCCTTAACCCTTTCAGGACGGATCACAGTGGCGGGCCCTCATACAAATTCCGGACAAAACCTGAGATTGCGTTCAAAACTTCACCACAGAGTAATTTTGAAACGTTGAATTCGTGTTGAGGTTTAAATAGTTATTAAATGGCTATGTAAAATCACAGAAGAGAGATAGGTCCCCACTTTCTTCAGCAGAACCACTCAGCAGGATGTTGGCTTTGCAAGAAAAATATCGAGGGCCACGTTTGACTATACTCTGAAGACCTAGATATGCGTAACCTTCTCGCTTCTGAAAACATGCAAATGAATCTGACATGTTTGAATTCTACATCACATTGTTTGATAGTTCTGAACACTCAGACAAATTGAGCCTTCCTGAACGTTATGCTTGTTACTAATTTTAAGGAATACGAGATGGTCAAGGTACTCCGAAACGTTCTTGAATTCAGCCCACGGTACCTACCAGATCAATCCAGGCTTTGGCAATGTTCTCATCGTCGGTGTACACCCAATTAGGATCAATAGTCATATACGCGTCATGCAAACCCAAATTTTCTTGAATACGAGATGCTCTACGTACTTCAAAACGTTCTGGAGTAGTTCTGCCCATGGTATCTACCGAATCAATCAAGGATTTGCCAATGTCCTCATACACCCAATCTAGTTTAATAAGCATAGACGCCAGATGCAAACTCAATTTTCTTGAATACGAGATCCTCATGGTACTCACAAAAGGTTCTGGAGTTCAGCCCATGGTATCTATTAGATCAATCACGACTTTTGCAATATCCTCATCATCGTTATAATAGAGTAAATATTTTTAGTGTGGCATCATTTGCTTCCACTAGTCGATATCGAGTCGTAGAACATCGAATCATGGAGAGCCTATTGTAGCTTGTGAAAGAAGAGTTTTTCTTCTAAATAGTAAACAGGACAAATTTCTGAATACAGATTATAGGTCAATCGTCAACATCAAAACATAGGAAGAAAAATTAATCGTGTGCGCCACTTATACAAATGCATACAGATCGAACAATTTCTACCCATAATGCAGCGGTTCTTAACGTGGGGTACCTGTACCCCTGGGGGTACCTTCACTTCAACCATCAAACCATTTGAAAAATATATTTGTAAAGCTTTCTAGTCGATTCCAATGTTTTCATTATCTGAGTAGGGCAGGATTGACTGCATTCAGGGCCGGATTCAGGGACCACAGTGATATAGTATGGGCTACAAAATCAATTACAATGAAATATGCTTGCAGAAATGGCCATGTGGCTACTCAAACTTTACAAATCAGGAGTTTGAAAATTTTAATTTGCTCATCACCGTCTCAATTTTAACCATGGCCGGATTCAGGGGTCGGATTGGGGAGATCTAGGGCCATAACACCGATTACAATGAGACTGGGCATTCAACTAATCAAACTTTATGAAAGTACATCAGGAGCTCAAAGAATTTTGTTTGCATTTAAAATTGACCTTCTGAGATTTCGACAAGGGTCGCCACAAGGGGACAGCAGGGGCTATAACATCAATTATAATATAACTTGTTTGAAAGGTGTTGAAGTATGCGAGGTCCATTTGAGAATAGTTAAATTATCGAAGCATCCGTCTTTGCCGTATATCCTTTCTGGGGATGGCTCGGGCAGTGAATGAAAGTCACTGTTACCGAGACCGGCAAAAACGGAAGCAACGATACGCATATTTATTATTCGGCTAATACTTAATACTCCAGGATAGTTTGAGGCCGGAATGCAGATTATTACTTCAGTAAAATTTAATGGGTTTTTCTGGAGAAATTCGAAATATCCTTACGTTAAAGTCTTAAAATTTCAGAAAACCCTAAAAAAAAACTTCAAAGAAATTAACGCAATATATCGCGACGCCGATCCACGACACTGCCGCTGGCTGCAATGGCTTTCAATGTGTAGCCTAAAAGCAGCAGCTGATTTTTTTTCAATATTTTTTTTTATATTATGTTCATTTTGTTCTGAACGATTTTCCTACATTTCAATTGGTCAGCCTCTTAAGGTTTCAATAAGATTTTGTATATGTATATGTCAAGATACAATTAAGTGGTGGAATTCAATGGGATTGTATAAACTCGTCTTATGACAAGTAATTTCTCCTGTAATCCTGTACCTTCTAGTTCAGATGCTGTATTAATAGTTTTCCAAAAAACAGTCTGCGTAGACTCTTGGCATAACCATCATCATTCGTAGACAAACGTAGACTTTTTGAAACCCTCAATCGTTACTTACTATGACTTGTTATGTCTTTTAATAATATTTGATTTTTCATTCTTTTGAGTACTTTCTTCTGTCACACTTTTGTATTTAGTTGTTCATCATTGATCATACCACAATAAAAAAAATCAAGAAATTCGACGTTTTAACGATCAAAATTTCCCGATCTTTATAAGCATTGCGCATTTTTTTCATATATTTACAGATAAAATTAATTTCAGTAAGTCTAAAGGCAATTTGTAGCAACAATTACTTACCCAATTTCCAAACCAGCAGCGTCGTTAACAGTATTTTAATTATCCTCGACATTGTAGCTTGTTTAAATATGTTCCATCGAAGGGAAGCTGTTTGCTGTTCGTGCTCTGGTTGGTTACACAGTAAGTGCCCTCAAGGGACAATCCTACCACTGCTGTGTGGAACCGCGTGAGTGTTATTTTTTGTGCGCTTCCGCCACACGCTTACTCACTCTCCGTTAGCCAAGCTTTTCTCGGACGATATCACGACGAGGAATTCATGAAAACGATTTTGCACATTCCCAACTTTTCACGGTTGGCAAACCCTGGTTACAATGGATGGAAAATTTGAAACGCAAACATTCATATTTCCGAGCACAATCCCCCTTTTCTTTCCCAAATTAAACATTCTCGTCGTCAGTCGCACCACGCTTTCAAATGACTATCGTGAACTTTGCCATCCTCATATCCCTGCTCAGGGCTCACCCATTCACTAGAGTCGGGTCAGCCTGGCAGCTGGTAATTTATCTTCTGACCAAAATGCCAAAAATTACACGCTTCTACAGGCAGGCCACTCGCACTACACGTTCAGCACACGACACTCGGAGCTCACGCGAAAGAGTATAAATTTCCTGCCACTGTAGTGTGAAAGTGCACACAAATCGTAAAATTTGCTAATTTACAACACTTCGCAATCCGATTATCCCACTTGGGCTCACCCAATCACTCCTTTCTTCTTCCCTCAAGCATAGACACAATGCTATCAATAAATGGATTCCGCACGTTTTCCGGGTCCCATTTCAAGCTCACATATTATCGCCACAGACACTCGAAATCGTATGAATGTGTATTCAACAATTACCCTTCCAGGATAACGTCCCGCTCGAGACTGGCGAACGAGCATCACTTTCGCACTTTATTTATGTTTACGTTTTATTATTTATAACCCCACGCAGAGTATCCTTTCTAGCCAGGACGACGATCTTCTCTGCTCTCACTGCCTTCGGCTGCTCTCACAGAATAAACCGTTTCTTCGGGAAATCCTTTCACTTTAAACGAAAGCCATCGAACAGACACTTTCCCGTTCCATGTTCAAGCATTCGCAGAAACGAAATTCTACCTTCCATTCAGCACCGTTTCTAGGAATCACTGACCTTTCCGCTCTTCATTCAATATTGATAAAGAATAAGCCAAGGATCCACATGACCGCCAAACCAATCTGGAAGTACAACTGCCTCGAATCGCGCACGCGACATTTCCCGAACGGATTGCAGACGACGACTGAGTCCAATCTCGATGCTGCGTTCCGTTATAAGAATGCAATTTGTGGGGTCGGTTTTTCATTCATTTCCCGCGCCCACCCACATGATCGAAGCTTCCGCTCACTCAAGGATGCATCTGCGAAGCTCATCTTCTCGTACCGACAAAGAGAAACCCGGAGACAACAGAAACGAGAGAGAAATATTTTCCCACCCACCTGCTTGCTAGCCGGTTCCTCCGCATTGCAAAAAAATGAAAACACAGCTGGATGATCAAGAGAGTGGACCAGAGAGCGCAACGTTTGTTTTGATTCGGTTTGTATTCAAACCGCTCAGTCTGATTCGGTGTACCACCCACCACCCCCTTTGATTGAAATTGGAAACGGTGGGAAAGCACATGCTCAGTGCTCGAAAGTTCGCAGTTTGCCTACAAGTTAGTATAGGCAGGAACCCCTTGCTTGCGATGTTGCATGCCAGACCTTATGATTGGTTAAAACATTAAACTTGAAAGCAACATATCAAACGCATATTTTCGTTTTCTGTCTAGTTTTTGAGATTCTGTGCTGTGATTTTTGAATACTTCTTGTTTGAAGAAAGAAATAAAAATCTCGCTTAACTTTTCAAAAGCTCCTAAGTAACATTTTTTTCATGAATTAATTTGAATAGCGCAATCAACAGACCAATATGAAAGCTTTTGATTGCAGTACTCAAATTAATTCATGAAAAAAATGTTACTTAGGACCTTTTGTTTCATTGTTAATCTTGAGACTTTGAGCAAGTCAACTTGCCCTTGCTCGAGGCTAACATAAAAATAAATACCTAATTCGAATCCTAATCAACCGCATGACATAGTAACCTACATATGAAGAGCAACTATAGAAGTGAGCGAAAGCAAGTTTAAGTGTATAGAAAAAGACTGCTACACTTGGTTTGCCTCACACGGATTTTCTACGCCAAACGAAGCAAATAGAGGAAATCAGATAATCAATAGAAAAAATCTGGCAAACTTATATTTTTCTTCATCAATGTGAATTTTGGGGATGCTCATCTGTCAAGCCACCGCTCCTAGATCCAACGAAAGGACCAGATACGTTCCAATTTCATTAAATCTCATTAGACATAAAAGTAGACACGGAAAACTTGAAAAAATAGACAGAAAAGCTTCACAAATAAAATATATAATAAGGCCGATACAAATATTTAAAAAAGAATTATGTTTTTGGTGACAACTATGACGCTGTTCTGCGGAGAAAACAGTATAGGCTTAGTATAGCCCTAGAGGCGTTGCGGGGGCAGCAGGGACTATGTCCAAGGGCTTTACGACCCATCCACACTGCCTCTGCGAGTTAGGAGGCCTGCCTATGACGTGGTGGGGCTTGGCAGCGGGCTCTGATAAACCACAGATAACAGATATTTAGGCTAGCATCCGATACGTGTGGAAAATTCCGTAACCGTTAATTCAAATGTATTTAAAATTTAGGACCGCGTTTGGCAATCGATTGGAGATGGCGCAAGGATCATTGTTATTGAACACGCAGCTCGAATGCGGCTGTCAAATGCATTGGCTGCGTTCGATGGTTGTTTATCAGCTGTGTCCGTATGTACTGCCGCAATCAGTTGAGTAGATGGCAGTAGTGGGAAAACGTATATCAATTCAAAAGTTTACACAGGATTTTCAATAAAATTTGTTTTAGCCTAAATATCTGTTATCTGTGGTTAAACTCTACAAAAAGCTGCATGTGTCCGCAAGCAGGCCCTATTAAAGCGACCGTGTGCCGCTCAAAGCGCACAGGAGCCCAGGGAGTGCATCCGGCACATCCGGATCAATACTAGTGAGATCCTGATTATAGCATTCTGGCCTTGTCTTGGATATCGTAATATTGTGAAAGGGAGGGCTGGCAGTCTGATGTTCTACTTTCTTAATAGAAGCGGGTGACAGTGACTCGAAACGGCGAGTGGACTAATGACATGTTGCCCAGCATGCTGCCCCATCCTGCCACCAAGCTTTGCCTGCTGAGTGGGAGTAGATGCCCTTTCCTAACCTGCGCTGATCTGGCTCTGAACACGTATGTGTCAACTCTTGCATGGCCTTCCTGCATGCCGTAAACCATGCAAAGATAACCATGCAATCATTAAAGGCGACTACTAGGCCAATTACAATGAGTGAAGCAAAAAACAATTCTTTGGACGATGCGTTAGGCATAGAGGTGTTAAACCCCTTTGTCAAGGGGGGTTTAATGAGGTCTCCTTCCAGAGAGGCGGAGAGCGGAGTGACGGAAGCTGCAGCTGGCAGCACCAGAGTCTCCCCAGCAGTGATGGGGTATAGCCCTATCGGCACGCTCGGCGGGCCACTACCCGGAAGAATTCCAAGATTGATTTCCAAAGAAATCCGGTGGAAACTTCAAGATTTCCACTGGGAGATCCAACAGGGAATTTCTCCGAAAATTCCTCCGGGAGTTTCTCCGGGAATTCTGCCAGGATTTCCTCCAAGAATTATTCCGGTAGTTCTATCGGCAGTTCCTACGGTGGTTCCTTTGAAAATTCTTCCGGAAATTTCTCCAGAATTTCCTCCGGGAATTTATTCAGGCTTTCTTTCTGGAATTTGTTACCGAAAATGGTACCAACAAGCAAACATCGGCACAGTTGCATACCGTTAAAATTTTAGGGAATGATTTCAAGGCATTTGGCCTACTTTGATATTTAAAGTGCAAATCTGTCCTATCCCCCTTCCCACTTTTCGCCCGATTCAAAAAGAAAAAAGGCAACACCATATCCGCTGCCGAAGCCGACAACGAAGGAGATAATCGAAAAAATTGGGGATCCGAAGAGGTAGCGATGAACTGAGCGGGGAGTCGTGATCAGATAGCCGTCGAGTAAAGACCTACAAATTGTTAAGATTCCCGTTGAAGGCATTGATCCATATTCACGTGGTACGGAGATCGTGTGATTTGGCCAAGTAGTGCAGACAGTAATCGTGAGTGGCTTGCAATCTTCGAAGGGTTAAAATCCCGGAAAAGGTGCGGGACCGACAAAGAAAACCTTGCGCGTCGTTAAGTGGTACCGAGTTTGCCGAGAAGAAGCCTCGACAAGTAGCTAAGCCCTCGCCCTCGTGTTTTACCACTACGGCCACGCCGGCTGTTCCCTCTACAAGCCACGATCCAGTCCCGTCTACAAAATTGCAAAGCCCTCGTCCTCGTGCTTGTCCATTGCGACCATGCCGGCTGTTTCCTCCACAAATCTACGATCCGGGCCCGCCGAGATGAAGCCTTGGCGAGTAGAAAGCCCTCGTTCTCGAGTTTTATAACTACGGCTACGATGGCCGTTTTCCCCACGAAGCCACGATCCGGTCCCGTCGACAGCAAACCCGTCGATAAGAAGAAGCCTCGGTACCGCCGAAAGCCAACCCGAGAAGCAGAATCGTTGGCAAATTGCAGAACCCTCGTCCTCGTGCTTGTCCGACTGCGGCCCCGCCGGCTGTTCTCGCCACAAATCCACGATCGTGTACCGCCGAGAAGAAGCCTCGACAAGTAGCAAAGCCCTCGTCATCGTGTTCAACCTTTCGGCCACGCCGGCTGTTCACTTCGTGAAGCCAGAATCCGGCCTCGCCGGTAGCCAAACTAGGGACGTTCCGATACTTCCGATATATCGGAATATCGATATTTTTGTTTCGATATCCGATATTTTTGTATCGATATTTTGCTTTCAATATATCGGTCATATCGATATTTTTGCTTTCGATATCGATATATTGAATCAGAACAAAGTAACACAAACGAAAATCAATTGCAATGTATTTCGTGAAAGAAAATACTCAACAAACATACCAAATGAATCTGGAATGCCGTATTTTTAATTGATTAAGACAATTTTTCTCGGTAGCGCGGATAGTGTGATGTGTGCGCTGCCATCACAAATAGTTTTAACAACTCAACACTTTACATTAACGCGCCGTTGTGCAACAATTGTGATACCGCTGGTACTTGAATCCTTATGCGAATTCAATTACAGTCGCCTCTCCACATCTCGATATTGAAGGGACCATCGAGATAGGTAGAGATCAAGGAATGGAAGGAAAATCGAAATGGGTACTAGATTCAAAAAAGCTCGTTGCTATGAAAAACGACAACAACACAAATGTCGTTTCCAGTTGTTGATGTGATTGTTATTGTCCAAAGATGTTCTAGTAGCCCAAAAATTTTACCATATCGACATAAGGAGATAAAATCCTGAACAAAATATGATCAGAACCCATCGACATAGAGAGAGATAGGGAGATTATCGAGATGTAGAAAGCCCAAATGTATGTAGATTGAAGGGACTGAGGAAATCATCGACATAGGGAGAGATATCGAGATACAGAATATCGAGATACAGAATATCGAGATGTGGAGAGTCGACTGTATATATTAGACGTGTTCCTATGGTAGATTAGATAAATTAACTTTGTTTAGTTATTAGAAAAAGTTTGGGGAAATGGGAATTTCAAAGAATTGGAAAACGTATGAAAATTTCCTTCCAAAACTCAAAAGAATTTAAGAGAATTTCCATAAGAATTTCCAAATATTTTTACGGGTTTTCTGAAGAAGGAATTCGATGTGAAAGGAATTTGATGTGAAACAAAACGATAATTTCTCATGAAAGCTTATGCTTATTATTTCCATTTCAATGTCAATGGATTTTCTCGTGATAATTCTGAATTTTCTTTGAAAATTAAATTAGAAAAAAACTTTAGTGAAAATTCTGAAGATAGAAAATTTCTCAAAACTTCAGTTGATTGTTTCGACCGAACGGGGGATAGTGAGGCAGTATCATTCCAAAAACGCCTACGCTACCGGTTAAAACTACGACGAACGCCGCCGCCGATGATTGTTGGACTGGTACACTCTAGATTGGATTAAGTAATAGAAAAAAAAGTTTCCAATAATTATTGTAAAGGGGTAATATGGTAATACTATAGTAATTAAATAACTAAAACAAATATATTCTAAATATTCTCATTTCTGAAATATCATATGATTTTCCGATATATCGATATTTTCATTCCAATATATCGGTGATATCGATACTTTGATTTGATTATCGTATCGAATCAATTATCGATATTTTGAAGTATCGGAACGTCCCTAAGCCAAACCAACGAGAAGAAGCCGCCGCCTCGAATACCCGCCGAGAAGAAGCCTCGAGAAACAGCAAAGCCCTCGTCATCGTGCTCAACCTTTCGACCACGCCGGCTGTTCACTTCGCGAAACCGGAATCCGGTCCCGCCTACAGGCCAACCCGCTCGTCGAACCCCACCACCCTTGCCGTCGTGCCCAAATAGCAGCCCAGCCGGCTATCGGTGGTAATGAATAGTTGTCCAAGGTACGTCACCCGCGCGCATTTCGCCAATGGGCCCCCAGTCGGCCGCATCCATTCCTTATCCCTGTTTACTAACCCACTCCTGGCACTATGAATTGGAAAAAATAAATTAGGGGAAAAGACGGCTTTGGCAGGTTTTGTTCTGTTATTGGTAGGGGGGTTTTTGTCGACCAAATTTTATGATATTTGGCCACAATATTCTTTGATATGCAAAGAATATTTAGTCCAAATTTGAGCATAATCAGTCATAAAAAAGCCCCCTGACAATAATAGAACAAAACCTGCCAAAGCCGTCATTCCCCCTATATAAAAATGTATTTGAACAGTAAATTTCTTTCATACACTATCTCTATGCATGTAAGTGCGTTATTCCCTCGTGAATCCCTTGAGCGGGTAAGGCAACCCTGAGAACCCCAACGGTGAGCTAGTTTGGGACGTGTGGACGTCCACAGCATAGACGGCGGACGTCACTAGCAGTTACAAATTTATTTAGGCTTCTTTAAGGAATTTATATAGAAATTCCTCCAGAAGCTCCTCCGAGAATTTCTCTGGGAGCTCCTCAGAGAATTCTCCGGGAGGTCCTCCGATGATGATGATGATGATGCTACACACCCCTACAAAGGTTTCAGCTAGATGAGATTTGTCTATAAGATGAATTCTCCATGATTTTTTTCGAGAATTCTTCTGGTAGCTTTACTAGCAATTCCTTGAGAAGTTCCTTCGAGAATTCATCCGAGAGTTCCTCCGGGAATTCCACCATCAATTCATCCGGGAGTTTCTCCGGGAATTCCTCCGGGAGTTCTAACGGGAGCTCCTCCGACAGTTCATTCGGGAATTCCTCCGGGAGATCCACCAGCAGTTTCTACGAGAATTCCTCCGGGAGTTTCACCGGCAGTTCCTCCGGGTGTTCCTCTGAGGAGGAACTCCCAGAGTAATTTCCGGAGGAACTCCCGGAGGAATTTCTGGAGGAATTCCCGGAGAAATTATCAGAGGAATTCTCGGAGGAACTGCCGGTGGAATTTCTGAAGGAATTTCTTGAAGAACTACAGGAATAATTTTTGGAGGAAATCCTGGAAGAACTCTCGTAAGAACTCCTGGATGAGCTACAAAATGAACTTCCGTAAGAATTTCAGGAACTCCTGGAAGAATTCTTAAAGGACCTCTCGAAGGAATTCCTGGAGGAACTCCCAGAGAAATTCTCCTAGGAACTTCTGGAAGAATTTGTAGATAAATGAAATGAACCGGCAGATGAACGGTGGAATACCCGGAGTTGAATTTCTAGAGAAACTTCCGAAATCCCATTTCCTGTGAAATTCCTGCCAAATATCCTCCAGGATTTCCCTGTGAAGTTCCTGGAAAGATTCCCGGAGGAGCTCTTGAAAAACCCCCTGGAGGAGCTTACCAGAGGAACTCCTACAAGTACATCCAGAGGAATTCCCACAAGGAAGTCCTGAAATAATTCTTGGAGAAGTTCCTGAAGGAATTTCCGGAGCAATATCTGAAGGAATTCCCGGAAAAATATCAGGAGGAATTAATGCAGAAATTCCCAGATGAAAAACTGAAAGTATTCCCAGATGAATTGCTGAAGAAATTACTGGATGAACTCCCGGGGGGTTTGTTCTGAATAAATTACTGGAAGAACTCTTGGAAGATATCCTGGAGGAACTCTCAAATTAATTTCTTAATGAAATTCTGTAGTAAATTCCGAGTGAAGTCCGGAAAGAATTCTAGCACAATTCCGCTGGAAAATTCCCGGAGAATTGGAAGGAATTCTTGAAGAAATACCTGAAGGAATTCTTGGAAAATACCTGGAAGAATTTCCGGGGAATTACTTGGACGATTTCCTGGAGAAATGTTTAAAGAAATTTCTAGAGGAATTCTCACAGGTTATTCTGAAGTAATTGCGGAAAGAATTCCAGTATGAAATCGCTGTTGAATTTACGGAGGTATTCCCGGAAAATTTCCTGAAAGTTATCCCAGAGGAATTAAAGGATGAGTTCCTGGTGGAATACCCGGAGAAATTTCTAGAAGAATTTCCGAAGAAATTTCTTATATATTTACAAGTAAAATTATGGAGCGAAATCGGAGGATTGCTGTCATAAATATCTGAAGAAACTTTTGGTGTAATTTTGTAAGGAAATTCCGTACGTATTCTTGAAGGAATTCTCGAATGCATTCCTGAAATAAATGCCGGAGATTTTTCTATAAGAATAGCCGAAGAAATTTCTAGAAGTAAAACTTGAAGAGAAGAAAAGAAATCTTCAAGAATATTCCTCATGAATCCAAAAAAATAAAAAAAATATTTTGGGGTTTCTAGATAAGGAGGAATTACAATTACATGAGAAGGATTTTCGAACGATTTACAGAGGAATTTGTGGATAGCTTTCTGGAGGAATTTAGAAGTTCCCAGGGGAACTTCTAGAAAGATTTCCAGGAGAATTCTTGAGCCGGAAATGTTTCGAGTTGTTTTGAACTTTGAAATATTATGAATCCTGGATACCCTAAAAAGATTTTGGGAATCTTTTGAATTTCAAAGACATATTTCTGAATATGATTGGATCGTAAAGTGCACATGTTCAAGGGAATTCATTTCAGTACCCGTTCAAACTTTCCACCATTTAGGGGGGGGGCGAAGATCCCCCCTGCCCCCTTTTGGCTACGCCCTTGATACCTTCTCCTTCCTCCTCCTACGCTAAAGTCATTAAATCGATTAAGCGTCAGACGCACCAAGACCGGTGAAATGATCTTGGCTAGTGGAACTGGCTACAGGAAGCTGGCCCAAGAGATCTTGGGTGACGGCACCGAGAGTAGGTCGTTGGGGCGGAAGTGACCCTCCAGTGCAAGCAACTAGACGAGGTCACGAGCGCGAACGACGTCGTCTCTTCCATCATAGACCAGTGCGGTACAGTGGTCGAGAAGACCACGGTCGGTCCACGGGGCGGTCCCTTTAGCACACAGGTAGCCTACCTTAGGTTACCGGTTGCGGAAGCCAAAAATTGTTGGAACAGAAGCCCTACAACTGTAAAAGCCCAGACACTAGCAACCTGTGCCGTCGTTATGGTGAGGAAGGCACAAGGCGCCGGAATGCATTAAGGCACCAAAGTGCCTCATCTGCGCCAACAAAAAGCAAGCCTGTAACCACGTTATGAGTGAATCTTCGGGTCCCATCGAAGAGACAAGCAAGAAGGTACACTCCTCTGCGCAGGGTGTCGCGATAGCCAAGATCAATGGTGTGTTCTATTGTTGCTGCTATGCCCCACCAAGGTGGCCATTAGAACAGTTCAACCAAATGATCGATAGGCTATCGTCCGACCTAGTGGGTCATAAGCCGGTCGTCATAGCATGAGATTTAAGCACTTGGGTAGTGGAGTGGGATAACTGCTGCACCAATCGATAGGGTCAAGCTACATTAGAGGCGCTAGCGAAGCTCGACGCAGTGCTAGGCAATGATAGTTCCACTAGCAGGTTAAGAAGGAACGGGTTCGAGTCATGGATTGACGTAACGTTTGTCAGTCCTGATCAGGCACCAGACTTGGACTGTTGGGTGGACGAGGGTGGACCCATAGGGATCATCTAGCAATTCGCTTTAAGATCAACTATGGCGTGTAACATCCGAGGTCCAGAGATCCCTGTCTGGTCCGTGGGTGGAGGACCAATCACTTCGACAGCGAAGCTTACACCGCGGCCCTGGAACTGAAAGTCAACAATGTTGGTAGGGATACGTTCGTAGCTGTCCTATCACGCGCGTGCAACGCCACCATGACGAGGAAAGGCCTGCCGAGAAACTGCATACACCCGGTATGCTGATGGAGTGCCGAGATTGCAGCCCTTCGATCAACTTGCCTCAAGGCTAGACAAAGGATGCAACATGCCCGCACCGAGGTTGAAAGAACGGACCGCCGTGAAGTGTTTCGAGCTGAGAAACTGACCTTTAACAAGGCTATCAAGAGCAATAAGAGAGCGTGTTTCGACAACCTATGCGAAGAAGCCAACGCGATATCATGGGGTGACATCTACAGAATAGTGATGGCCAAGATCACCCCCGAAAGGTCCCCGGATAGGTTGGCAAAGATTATCGAGGTACTTTTCTCGTCCCGAGTCACAAGTCCATGGCCTCCTGTACCGCAAGGCAATATGGGTGCGGCCGAAATGGTGGCTCCGGTGACGAACGAAGAGTTACTCGCGGTGGCCAAATCCCTAGTAACGAACAAAGCTCTAGGGCCTGATGGAGCTCAGAACAGCGCTCTCAAGGCAGTAATCATAGCAAACCCGAACATGTTCAGGCTAGCTATGCAGAGATGCCTTGATGAATGTAGAAAGATGGAAAATTGACAGAAATTGATGTTGCTGCCGAAGGCCGGGAAGCCGCCGGGCGACCCATTGACGTATACACCAATCTATCTTATAGACACGACGGGCAAGTTGCTTGAGAGGATCATCCTCAGCAGGCTGACCCCGTACTCAGAGGGTACGAACGGCCTGTCAAGCAATCAGTTCGGGTTTCGCAAGGGTAAATCCACGTTGGACGCTATTAGCTTGGTGGTAAAAACCGCCGAGATAGCGATCCAACAGAAAAGGCAAGGTATTCGATCCTGTGCGTTAATGACAGATGAGCAGAACGTAGCCAGAAGCCGGATGTTGGTGTCGGGTACTCGATCGAATAGAGATCAGTACAAGGAAGCAAGAGCAGCCGAAAAACGAACAACCCACCGAAGGAAGAAAAACCCAAATTAATCCACCTAGCGTTGGTGGTGCCTTTCTCGCATTTAGTTAAGACACCAACCTTATATGGGGTTTATATGGTCCGATGTACCATTTTCTTCATAACTTTTAAACGCAATGACCGATCGTTATAAAATTCAATAGTGATCAACAAGGCTTTGCGAGAAAATCGGTTAAAGATTACTGTACGAAAAGTTGTCTAATGTTTTTTAATGCTTTTGTGCACACACATACACACACATACATACACACGGACAGACAGACATGTGCTCAGCTCGTCGAGCTGAGTTGATTGGTATATAATACTATGGGTCGCAGAGGCTTCTATAAAAAGTTCGTTTTCGGAGTAAAATGATAGCCTTGCGGTACAACTTAGTTGTACGAGAAAGGCAAAAAGAGTACGAAGAACAAGTTATTAGTGAGGCGCAGGAAGAAATGGAGCAGAACGATATGCGGAGGTTTTATGGGTATGTCAATGGCGTGCGGAGAAAGACAGCGCCATCTCCCGTCATGTGCAACGACCAACAAGGGAATTTGCTGACAGATAAAACTGAAGTGGCTGCCAGGTGGAAGGAACACTTCGAGACTTTGTTGAATGGAGGAAATGACGGTGCATCGGTGAACAGAATAAATATTAGCGACGATGGACAAGCTGTGGAGTCACCTACACTAGATGAGGTTAAAAAAGCTGTCAAATAGCTGAAAAACAATAAGGCTGCGGGGAAGGACCAGCTCCCGCCTGAACTTCTCAAACATGGCAGTGAGCAGCTTTATGAAGTTCTGCACCATATTATGTCGAAAATATGGGAAGACGAGGAAATGCCTGCTAGCTGGTTGGACGGCCTCATTTGCCCTCTCTTTAAGAAAGGGCACATACTGGAGTGCGCCAATTACCGAGGGATAACCCTCCTTAATTCGGCGTACAACATTATGTCACACATCACATCATCTGTTTATTGATTTCAAGGCGGCGTACGATTCAGTGAAACGGAATGAATTATGGCAAATTATGCTTGAACATGGTTTTCCGGCGAAACTGATACGTATAACGTTGGACGGATCGAAATCAAGTGTAAGGGTTGCGGATGAAATATCGACGTCATTTGTTACCTTAGATGGATTAAAGCAGGGTGATGCACTCTCGAACCTACTGTTCAATATAGCGCTCGAGGGAGCGATTAGGAGGGCTGGCGTGCAAAGAAGCGGTACCATTATCACAAGATCGCATATGCTCCTGGGATCTGCGGACGATATCGATATTATCGGAATTGATCGCCGTGCCGTGGAAGAGGCTTTTGCGCCTTTTGAGGGGGAGACAGCGAGGATTGGACTCACGATCAATACCAGCAAAACGAAGTACATGGTCACTGGCTATCAACGTGGGTTCATTAGTGGTGGTGGTAGCGAAATAGTGCTGGCTGGTGAAAAATTTGAAGTGGTTGAAGAATTTGTGTATCTTGGAACATTAGTGACGTGCGATAATGATGTTACCCGCGAGGTGAAAAGGCGTATTGCAGCTGCAAATAGGGCTTATTACGGACTTCGTAACCAGCTTAAGTCCCGTAGCCTGCAAACGAAAACAAAACTCGCGTTGTATACTACTCTGATTCTTCCGGTGGCTTTATACGGCCATGAGACACGGACGTTAAAGGAGGCTGATCGGAGAGCTCTCGGAGTGTTTGAGCGTAAGGTGCTGCGGACAATACTCGGCGGTAAACAGGAGAACGGTATCTGGCAGCGTCGCATGAATCACGAATTGTACCAGGTGTATAAAGGGCTGGATATTATTAAGCTTATACAACACGGCAGACTACAGTGGGCTGGTCACGTTGTTCGTATGCCGGAAGAACGTCAAGCAAAGATAATATTTAGTAGAGAACCCGGAAGAGGCCGCAGGCTTCGTGGAAGGCCGCGTACACGATGGCTTTTTGCAGTTGAAGAGGACCTGAGGGCGCTCAATGTTCAGGGCGACTGGAAGCGATTGGCCCAGGATCGAGTCCAGTGGAGTAGGATACTCCATTAGGCGTAGGTTCACCGAAGAGCTGTAGCCCATCAAGTATCAAGTTAGTAAGCGGTAGTGACACTTGATGTGAAGAGCCTGCTGATGGGCCTGCACCGGATTTTGGAAAGCTATTTCCAGAACCATGTACTATTATACGAGACTGATGCCGGTCAGAGAAGCGTTACTATTACCGCAGGAGTTCCGGAAGGTTCAATACTGGGCCCGGTATAATGGAACCTTATGTATTGAGGGGGTTCTGAAGCTAAAGTTCCCTCCTGGTGTTAAGATCGTCGGCTTCGCAGATGACGTAACCTTGGTGCTCTATGATGAGTCAATTCCCGAGGTAGAACTGATCGCTAGCACACGCGATCAGCACGGTGGAGGATTGTATGAGCGCTAGAGGCTTGAAGCTCACCCAACATAAGACGGAGGTGGTTATCGTCAACAACACCAAGTCGGTTCACGTAGGTGAAGTCGCGATCGCATCAAAGCGGAGTTTGAAGCTCCTTGGGGTCGTAATAGATGACAAGCTAAGCTTCGCCAGCCATGTCGACTATGCGTGCAAGAGGGCTTCTACTGCTGTTGCGGCATTATCGAGGATGATGTCCAACAGTTCCAAGGTGTGTGTCAGTCAGAGCGTTAATGAATAATGCTTCCAATGAATGATAAAATTTGTTATGAATAAAACATCCAACTCTATGATTAATGATTATTATTAATGATTTTATTTTTCATTTTTGTCAATGTTTAATGATTATGATTAACGATTAAATTAATTATTGACAATGATTAACGATTATGATTAACGAAAGAAACGTTTGGAGTATGATGAACGATTACCAATCGTGAATCAAATGTTGACGCAATATTTATGTGTATGATTAATAATTAACGATCGATGTGATTAATGATTAAGGATTGTGAATAATCAAATTGAATAATTTCCATAGTGATGAATTATCAAGTAATCTTTCTCTAAAGCTACCAAATTAGTTTATTAAATGGTATAAGGCCGTTACAAATATTAAATTTACATTTTGTCCTACTGGTCTCCGAAAGGTCAATGAGGTATAATAAAAAATAAACATTAAAATGAAAAAATTTAAAAAACTCCCCGGATTTGTTAAAAAATGTTTTGAAAATCCTCAAAATTATCCGAATTTTATTTTGTTGCCCCCTCAAAACATTATTTTTTGGAAAAAAAATCCGAGTGAGGGGGAGACAAAATAGATTTTACATATTTGTATGGGCCTAAGATAAATGAATAAAAGCGTTGTATGCAATGATTAAAATGGATGATGCCTCGCATGGCATGTCAGAAGTGAGAACCTGAGTAAGTCCCACATGGTATGTCAGAGCGTGTGTCAGGAGGAGTGGCAGGGTGTGCTAGAGTGAGCACCCAAATAAGTCTCAAATTGGTGTGCTGGAGCTCAGGTGGCAGGGTGAGCATTCAAGCTAGTCTCACATGGTATGTTAGTGGTGAACATCCAAGTAAGACTCATAAGGTGCGTCAGAGAGAGTGTCAAGGTATGTCAGAGGGTGTGTTAAAGAGAGCACCCAAGTAAGCCTTATACGGGATCAGTGCCTGTGTGAGCGTGAATGAGCGAGTACATTAAGTACTGCCTATCCCCCAGAAGTAATGCTGGGAGGCAGTTCCGGAGGGGATCAGGGTATTAGCAGAAAGAGTAACACAAGTAACCTTCCGCAACGTGAGTGGGCTTAGTGGGTCGGCCTTCTGATAACCCACTCCCTGAGTTTTAATTTCAAGTGTCTGTTTGCAAATTTGCCTTCATCGAGACGTAAATCGGTTAGTTGGGTTTTAGCTTGAAACCTTCATTTGATTCTGATCGCTTTTTAAGCCACAGATATCCTGTTAAGCGTCCAAGGACCGTTTTTTAACATGATATTCTTTTATGTACATATTTGCTCACGATTCAGGTCACGTATCACGGCATCTCAATGATTGGAATTTGAGTATGGTTTTACCAACGCTTTTAGAAGGCATACAAAAATGTTGATATTGAGGGACATGTATTTTTATTATAAAATGCAAATTCAATGAGCAGCAACTAAGAAAGCAGGAGTCTTGTTATTGCTTCAAAGTCGGGGTGCAGCAATGTATAATAAATCATTATTATTATTGCACCTGTTACGGGATTTGCATACTCAACTTCTTACCATATTATAATCGAATAAACACGTTGTTGATGTAAATGCAAAAGCAAGGAACAATCAGTCGGTCTATTCAATGCAGATACCCCCATGCGAACCCGTAATCGAATATTTTGACAGGTAATTTGTACATCAAGGAGATAATTCTCCCAATTATGTTACCCCCTAGTACGTTTGACTATGTTCTTGATAAGCCAAAAATAATTAAAAACGTGCGAAACATGCAGATAAGTATGTTTCAGAAGCATTCACTTATTTGAAAACAAATTGACACAAATAGAGGAAAAACTATACTGATTAAAACATGTTTGTTCACAACGAGGATCACCTTTTTCCTCTAAAACGAACAACCTGTATTGAAGACCACCCAAATACAATCCCATCCGTTCGATCGAGTCCAACAGTAACCAAACCGCGCAAACGAAAGTGAAGTGTGTTGCTGTTATCAATCTGCCGACGCGCCGCTTGATGACCGAGTGACCAATAGGAAATCAACAACAGAACGTCATCATCGCCAGCCCTGCTCCACAATGTGTTCAATTTTTTGCCTCTGCATATTCCGAACAGCCAATTGATCTGAGTAAAGGTATTCGTATTGGTGGTAGGCGATAAGAGCAATTTATTATTATACATTTATAATCTTCAATCGACTGGCTTACTTAAACGATTACTCCGTGCCGGTCCCGATCAGTTCCCGTTTGGAGTCGATCGCGATTGTTTCAGTTCTGTGCCAGTCCTGTGGAAGGATCACCAGTGGATTTTTAGTTGCTAAGGAGGTGTTTATTACAGAAACTCTTATAAGAAAAGGTTGTTGTTTGAAAGCGTGAAAAAAAATAGTTGTGCATTATCAAGATGTACGGAAGAAGAGATTCTTTAGGGGTAGGTACATTGACATTTTCATTTGTTTTCATTGTAAGAGTAATAAGTTATATAATATAGGCGGTATATAAAAGTGAATAGTTGCTAGATGGGGTTGATAACAAGTGCTACTGTTTCCAAAACATCAGGTAGATTAAAGCGGCAACTACAAAAATTCTTAAATGCCCCTTATGAATAACTGCATTTACTGCACCAACGTGTTTACAATTAGCCACAGTGTAAATGTTTACGCAATAATCCAAGTGCAAATTTGCAAACTCACCCTGGCCATAAACCGGTCAATATTGATCCGGGTGGAGTTGTGGTCCACGCTGTCTAGTTTGTAGCGCCACATCCCTATAGGATGACTCGTTCCACCTTTGCACCCGTTCTTCGAACACAATTCGCCAGACTAACGGTGGACAACGTTATCTTTCGAAGACTCATCAACTACTATAGGGGAAGGGGGGGCAATATGCCCTAGCTAAGCAAACACTGCTCTATTGTCTTATTTGTAACGCTATTCATGGGTATTTTTACATTATGCATCAGTTGAACAAGATAGCTAGTTGATGCCATTCAAAAATTGTCAAAAATCTCAATCATATTGATAATATTCACATTTAAAAAAAGTGGTGATATTCTGTTGCCGGAAAACTCATGAGGCAAAACGCCTTTTAGCTGGCAGCTCCTAGGGAACAAAGTACCACGCGTCGGCAAATCAGCATTCTAATATAGATAGTCCGTGGAGACGCAAGTACTTTGTAGGTTATTGCCACTAGGGCGTTTTGCCTCGCCAAAATGTTAGATGTTTCTTAAAAATGTGGAAATTTTCGGTTTTTCCGACCTTCCCATGCACTATTTTGAAACTTTCTTCGCCTATCCTACATAATTTTAGATCTAGTTTTGTTACGGACATCTTAATGACGGTAAATATGAGGGAAACCACAAAAGGCGTTTTGCATCGGGGGGGCGTTTTGGGGCCTCTTCCCCTATTCGTCTCGTTGGGATAATGTAGCTTAGTGTTAAATGCTTTATAGAAAATAGCGTACAGTTAGCAACATGAAAATAGGATGACAGTAAGAATGATATTCAAATTATTGTAGTACCTACTATTGTGTACTGCACTAGTGTGTTCCATTTTTCTTTTCCAAGCATGTTTTTTATAGCAGCTTCTTTGGCCTGATTTAAATTCCTGACTAACAGGCTTACGGTAAAAGATAAATAAAGAAATTAAAAATTACTACTAAGCCGCACTAACTATGCGTCGCAGATGTTTTTTGATATAGGTATAAAAACAACAAATTGTTATTATTATTGGGCTAAAGGGGGCCCTGGAAGTCCTATTTATTAAATACAAATTTAAAATAGGCATCATTTGTTGATAATTTGTTCAAAATTTCAATTCTCAAATGTACCCAATGTCTCGTCTTGGACACCCTCAATCTAATCTGAAAAAAAAAAACAATTCATGATGGTCAATAGAATCGAAGAAAAGTCTTTCTTTTGATTGGCATGCGTCAATGATAAGTTCCTGCGTTATAAATTTTGTAGTAAACGTATTGTGTACGTTGTAGCATTCAGGAAATTTGCTAATAATTTAGTAATAAAAGCTTACTAAATTACACTAGTCAACAGTGTTTTACTCCCTTCAACCATTCTCAGTGTACTTAGAAGATTTTTCTTCGCTGAATTCAGTCATGTATTCAGATTTTTTGTAACACGTCCAGTTTTTGAGAAAAACGGGTTTAAATTCACAAAACTACGTATTCTTATGGGAATTTGGTTTCTATGTTCTGTAAAGCTGGTTTTCGGTTTATAACTTTGAGAAAGAGGTTTGAATTATTATTAGAAGAAATCGTACAAGATCTAAGTAAGTTGTTGAATCTTATTTGACACGTTCATTTGTTGTGAAAAACGGAATTTATTTCACAAAAGTACGTATTTTCAAAAAAAATTGGTTTCTCTCCTCTGCAACGCTGAATTTCGGCTCCTTACTTAAAGAATAAAGTTTGAATGTGGTGAAATGGGTCTTGTAGAATGCATGTGGGTTGTTGGATTTCATGCGGCACGTTCAATTGTTGTGAAAAACGGAATTAAATTCACAAAAGCACGTCTTTTCAAAGAAATTTGGTTTCACTCCTCTGCAAAACGGAATTTCGGCTCCTCACTTTTAGAATAAAGTTTGAATTTTGTAGAATGGGCCTTGTAGAATGCATGTGGGTTGTTGGATTTCATTTGGCACGCACATTTGTTGTGAAAAACGGAATTTCATTCACAAAAGTACGTATTTTCAAAGGAATTTGCTTCCTCTCCTCTGCAAAACGGAATTTTGGCTCCTCACTTTCAGAATATAGCTTGAATCCTCTCGTTTAATAAACAATGTGCACTCGCTTGGCTGTGGGTATACAATAGTAAAGCACATGTGGAGATTGGACAAATCAAGCATCCGAAAGATATTCAATTTGCAAAAAAGAGAGCTAACCGCGGTGGAGGTTGGTACTCGGATTCTGATGGCTTTTCCGCAAACGTGACCTTTAAGTGGTCTTGTTGTGTAGGGGTTATCACGCCTATCTAGAGAGTAGGAGGTTGAGGGTTCGAGTCCCTCCAAGACACGTGGATTCTTTTTCGCAAATTTCATATCAATTTGTCCATTTCGAAACATATGCTGTGCATATGCACAGCCAAGATATTTAACAAAAAAATGATTTTCCAGCCGTTTTTCAAAACTAGATGGATATTTCCCGCCGAACCATGCCAAAACCAAAGGACCCAACAAACAACGACAAGCTACAAATAAGCATCTAAGTTGAATTATTGTTTACTAGCAGACCCGACGAACTTCGTTTCGCCTAAAATTGATTTATTTTCTGATTAGATCTCGAGTTATGAAGAAATTGGTGTTTCATTTGTATGGGAGCCCCCCTTTCCAAAGCGGGGAGGGGTCTCGAACCATCTTAAGAACCTCCCCCGGCCCCAAAAACCTCTACATACAAATTTTCACGTCGATCGGTTCAGTAGTTTCCGAGTCTATAAGGCACAGACAGACAGAAATTCATTTTTATGTATATAGATTTGTGATCTTCAAAGCTGAATAAAATGGATCCTGAATAATTCGCTAGACAGATTTCATTTCAGCATTTGATTCAACTAATATTCGACTTGGCCTATTTATTTGTTTTCCACCTTTATTTGAAGTCGAACTAACGTTTTAGTTTTATCACATTTCAGCACATTGGAAAAGTTTATCAATGTGCTGAACTAATGATTATCAAAATTCTTTGTTCGACTATGATGTGATGCTTTAAAAGGGTGGTCGAATTGAGTTTGAATAGTAGATTTATAAGCAAGCATTAGACATTCTTCTTAACCTTTGTCCTTCTTAACCATTGGATTTCACCTTTGTCGGATCTATCGCACAGTGGAAGAAAACATTATAAGTAATAGATTATGTTTTTTCCGTTTGAAAGAAAATCGCGATGGCTTGAATTGATGATATTTATAATGATTTATTATGATATATATATAATGATTTATTTTCAAGACATTGTTGGATTCATTGTCAAGAACACTCAGGTTTTTTTATATTCGTGGGGCAATTCATAATTATTTCGTGATGCATAATTAATTCCTGATCTATGAAGGTGTTGGAGATTTTTTTTAATACTTTATTAGAGTGATTTTTAAGTTTTTTTTACAAAGTTCATTACTTAAGGTGTTGGAGATTATAACCAATAAAATTGCTGGAGCAATGATTCTTCATTTCAATTTATGCAGTTGTTTTAAAGTTGTGCGGAAACGAACACAAACAAATTCATATCAAATCTACCATATTGC
This sequence comes from Armigeres subalbatus, assembly GCF_024139115.2. Classification (NCBI taxonomy): domain Eukaryota; kingdom Metazoa; phylum Arthropoda; class Insecta; order Diptera; family Culicidae; genus Armigeres; species Armigeres subalbatus. Next base: position 7,388,958 of record NC_085140.1, on the reverse strand, counting down.
AGGTTTGTTACAGATTCCATATGTACTAGTTGTTTTTCTATATATGTATAAATAAATTTCGATATGTGTAGTTATTTACTTGCTGCATGTGTATTGATGGCACAATCATACCGGTTATTCAGAGATTTCGAGCAAGGTCGAAAATAAATCCATTAAATTTTCATAAACTCCATGAATATCATTGGGGACGGATTTTATTTTATCGTTTTGACATTATTTTTACATATTTTTCCCAGTGTGCGATGGTTATGACTGGCTGAACAATGGTTGAAATAAAAATCTTGTACAGTTATTAACAAACTGTAGTTTGACAGATTGACTTGTTGAATAAGAGACCAATAATGATTCATATTCAGCCAAACGATTATTTATGTTATGCGTCGAGTAGGCCATAACTTACAAATCAAGGATGGCGCGGATGACAACGTTACCGGCGGATGATCAAATGTCAGTAGTTCGAGACCCGATTTAGGAAAATTTCAAAATGATTATATGAAAATAGCAATTTCTTCAACATACATTCAATGGAGATCTTGATGATGTTACACTCAATGCGTTATTATTTTCAAAATATTTACATGTAGCTGAATTAAGGCTAAGTAAAATGCTTATTAAAGGTTTAACAAATCAAATAATAAAGTTGTTTTTCAAAATAAGATGTTGTAGCTGTATAACTTCTCCAAAATTGTGTGAACAAAGCCTGAACAGAAGTTGCGATAAGAAATAGTACAGACATTATTCAACACAGTGCTGAATTGAATCATCACACTGATGTTTGTTAAACTAGTGAATGTTTGTTGGGGAACCTGGTAATATTTCACTGAGAAATGGTCAATTGAATATTTAAAAAATTCCCGCCCCATAATTTTGACCAAGCCCGGTACGTCTGTTTGTCTGTGAAAAAACGAAGGGTTCATACCAGGCTATAGACATCCCTATCTAACTCCCTTAGCCAAAAAATAGCCACCATGTCCCGGGCACAGTGTGCAGATAGACCGCTGTCAGTTGCATGAGATGTCAACAATCGTCAACAACACCAATGATTGTAGCTTGATAATTAAAAATATCCACAACAATAAAAGAGCAGAATTTATTTTTAAATTCTGCTCAAGCTTTTCATGGTGAAATAAAAGACAAATTGTTGTTCTCCATGTAAGTAAAATCAAAATTGATCATGTAGATAAGTTTTGAATCAATTAAACTAATGAAGTCATATTTAATGAATATGCCCGATTAAAGTTGCATATTGAAGAAAGCTGAATTTGGATGTTTTATGATGTTACGCTTTTTTAGATTTGACGTACGTTGCTCGGCGTTGGTGTTGGTGTTGGCTACGCTAAACATAAGCTCTTAGCATAGGCCTGGTTCATACCTGTCAGGGAACATTTAGAATATTATTAAGAATATGTATTTAGTTTAAAATATTTTGATCGACTTAATTGCTTTATTAACAATATTGTTCACTTTACCCCACCGCCTGACCATTTTACCCCGCCCAAAATAAAATTGAACTAGGGTAGAATACGGCATTGGCAGGGTGCGACAGTTGTTTGCACCCTCAACAATATTTGCATTTTCCAGCAAACATACACTATTTATGAACATAATTTTGATTCAATCACACAATTTCAAGTCTAAGCTTTCATTTAAATAATTTGTTTGTGTAAAAGTAGCAAGATTTGATGAGTTAATAATCGAAACAAATTTGCACCATCGAAATCCTTGCCATTATTGCATTGCCAAAGAAAGCAGCGCACGAATAGCAAACTGGTACTTACTTTTTTGGATCGCCTGTTTCTCCTCTTTATTGCGTTTGACACGACAAATTAAGTACGTACACTACTTTTTACACTTTATCACCACTTGATTATTACAAAGAGCAAATTTATGCAATATTTGCTCTATGTTTCACTAAATAAAATCGGGACTTTTAGTTTTCTTTGACAGCAGCACACTTCGGAATAGAGCGAGAGAATGTGTTTGTGAGCATATCAAACACACGCTAAAAAGATACCACGCACAATTCTATGTGATTTTGATTTTAGCAAAAATACGAACAAAATATCCGGCGATGGCATTTATTTAAAAAAAGTGTTAAAATACAAATGTTTCTATTCGGATTTTCACGCAGACCATGGATTATATTAAAAGTGATAGCAACACCGTAGTGTTTTAACACTTATGTGGCTGAAAGGACCGCTTTCCTTTTGCAACTTCAATACTTTCCAAGCTCATCAAAAAAATTATAATCATTCCCGTTCCTACATAGCGCATTTCAACCATAAATAATTGCCTACTTTTAGGGTATTATCTATTATTCAACTGTGAAACGTAGTGTAAGAATGGGGTGGCTCCTGCGGCTGGATAGGACAGTGCTGTCCATTATTCAACATATGAAGACTAGACTGGCCCAGGAAACAAAAAGTTGTCTAATTCCACGGGGCACCCCCCAGGATTGTGTCTTTGGGTGAGAAAATCAATCTCTGAAAATTTCAGCTCAATCGCTTGTTGCATAAGCTGGCGCATTTGATTTGAAGTTTGTATGGGGATTTCAGCCAAAATGTTAGGAAAATACACCTCCGTCACTCATTCGATCTGGAAATTGGTTCTTATTGCTCGATTGACCTCAGAATTGCAAAAACGGCAGTTGGTATGCCACAGAACAATTTCACAGAACATTGTATGATGATTAAATGAACTTTTATATAGGTTTCAGCTGATGCGATTCGATCAAAAAACCCAAAAATACACAAATCAGCTCCTAATAAATCAGCCGAAAATTATATAAAAGTTCATTTGATCATCATGCAATGTTCTGTGAAATTGTTCTGTAGCATACCAACTGCCGTTTTTGCAATTCTGAGGTCAATCGAGCAATAAGAACCAATTTCCAGATCGAATGAGTGACGGAGGTGTATTTTCCTAACATTTTGGCTGAAATCCCCATACAAACTTCAAATCAAATGCGCCAGCTTATGCAACAAGCGATTGAGCTGAAATTTTCAGAGATTGATTTCTCACCCAACAACAAAGTTCTGGGGGGTGCCCCGTGGAATTCGACAGCATTTTTTTCTCCCCATAGTAATCTGGGCCAGACTATTGAAGACTCACGAGGTGGAATATATTGTTAATATACTATACTACCAGAACCGACGAGCTTCGTTTTACCTAAAATTGATTAAATATATATTTTTTACATTATTTAAAAGACGTTAAGTATTCGAAATTTGCATATTTTGGATTCAATTTTTTAGATTAATTTTCGATTAAAGCAGAAATGTGTACTTCATTTGTATGAGAGTCCCTCTTCCAGAAGAGGAGGGGTCTAATATCATCATAAGAATCTTCATCGTTCGCAGAAACCTCTACATACAAATGTTCATGCCGTTTCCTAGTCTATAAGGGCAGACAGACAAATATTCATTCTTATGTGTATGGATTTGGTTTCACGTAGTTTACGTCAAGCGGTCGTGTCTTGTACACAACCACCATGATTTTTTTTATGAAACAAACATATCATGTAAGGACCGCAAAGAGCAAGTTGTATATCTGAAACAGGTTGATAGACTTTTGCTTACGCGACTCTAAGGCATTACAAAAGACAAAAGATGTAAATCTTGGCAGCGGACAAAAAGCATTTAAGTTCCCTTCTCCTAAATGGCAAACATTACTCAAATAGGTTGAAAATGGTAAAAGTAATGAAAATATCAATATTTGGGTACACGGGTACCCTATCTGCCATTCACGTCAGATTTTTGTTGGCTTCATAAGGGTTAAATTTGTTTTACAATGTGTTTAAATGCTTTTTCCTATCTGTGTACATGACATAAAATTTATGCCAAGGCTAAAAATTAATGTTTTGTGTTAAGCCAGTTTTGATAAACAATAAAGTTTGTTGCAAAATTGAGTGAAGCGAGATGAGCGTGCGGCCGATTAATATGAATGAATTTTACTACTGGAGGATATAAACAACCAGCATTTGGCACCAATACATTACCAGTTTTTCACTTCCATGTTTAGTTGCTAAAGGGAGCAAATCCATTGCTGATAATAGAAATTTCTATGCCAATAGAAGAAACGTTGACCTGTTACTTTATAATAAATTTACTGAGTTTGTGGTAAAAGCTGTTATATTTGGTGAACACCAATCATCAAAGAAAGAGCATACAAATGTATACCAGTTAAGCTTTACCTGTGTTTTAGTGTAATTATTAATTATTTTTACCATTCAATTTGGCGAATGTCTTAGACTGCCAAGAATAGGTATTTTCCCCTATTTAGGACTAATTTTAAATGATCAAAATAACATATTTAAGTACATTCAAAGTTAATTGCCTATATGCTGGATATTAAGCCACCCGGTGTGGAAATTAATAACTATGTCTGAAACTTGATTATGCATATGTACAACATGTGACAGATTTAGTTCGGAAAAGGTATTGGAGGGTAACCGCCCCTTCGGTGGGGTTTGATCCCACGACCCCAGTTCGCATGACAGGTGCTTTCCCTACTAAGCTACGAAGGACCTCCGTCGTCCACCGCGTTCTGAAAATGTATTGCGAGAGATCGGCTGGTACCTGGTGCTGGGAATTTGGTTTCATCAGCACCCGCTAAGTTGCGGTGGACGTCGTGCGGAAATTAAATAATGTTGGCAAGGCAAGTATTTTGGTTCTCGAATAGTAAACCGTCTAAGACGAATTAAGTACTGTCCATTTAATTCCACCAGTTAATTTTCGTTATCTTTGCAGATACGTATTTCGACCACAACTGTGTGGTCGTCTTCAGTGTCTTGTACTTGACTCGACTTGTCGACTAAGTCGAGTCAAGTACAAGACACTGAAGACAACCACACAGTTGTGGTCGAAATACGTATCTGCAAAGATAACGAAAATTAACTGGTGGAATTAAATGGACAGTACTTAATTCGTCTTAGACGGTTTAATACATTCCACTAAAAGCCTAATATATTTTTCTCGAATAGTGACAGTTAGAATGTCTGCTATAGCAACAAAATTGGCATGGTGATGATGATTTATCTGCAAACGATTCACTCCACTAAAAGACAGTGGTCATATCACGACAACCATGATGTTCCCAAGAGGATCTCTCTTTGTGATTGATACGATTATGATTCCAAAAACGGTTGATCGATACATAAATATATCTTTGTAATTTTAGAATCTAATTATTCTTTTAAATCTCTGGAAATTGGCCACACTGCAAATGCCATGGCCAATGGTAAATATCCCTGAGTACCTGTTTTGGGATCAATAAAAAACTGTGATACATTGAGATAGCCAGACTACTACCAATACCACAACCGTGATACTAGGATGGTGACTTCATACATCAATATGGTACTGTCACGCATCATCATTTTATAGTGTGTGTTATTATTACACAAATGCGATTTCTCTTAAAGGACTGACCAAAATTTGTTGAATATTTTTTTGTTGAATCATTTATTTAGTTAACATCTAAACAGATAACACTGAATCAACAATTTGACGCCACAATACACGGTTCGAGGCCGCATCTCTCCATCCTCGGATACGCCCCACGCTCGCCAAGTCGTTCTGCACCTGGTCTGCCCATCTCGCTCGCTGCGCTCCACGCCGTCTCGTACCTGCCGGATCGGAAGCGAACACCATCTTTGCAGGGTTGCTGTCCGGCATTCTTGCAACATGTCCTGCCCATCGTACCCTTCCGGCTTTAGCTACCTTCTGGATACTGGGTTCGCCGTAGAGTTGGGCGAGCTCATGGTTCATTCTTCGCCGCCAAACACCGTCTTCTTGCACACCGCCAAAGATGGTCCTAAGCACCCGTCTCTCGAATACTCCGAGTGCTTGCAAGTCCTCCTCGAGCATTGTCCATGTTTCATGTCCGTAGAGGACAACCGGTCTTATTAGCGTCTTGTACATGACACATTTGGTGCGGTGGCGAATCTTTTTCGACCGCAGTTTCTTCTGGAGCCTGTAGTAGGCCCGACTTCCACAGATGATGCGCCTTCGTATTTCACGACTAACGTTGTTGTCAGCCGTTAGCAAGGATCCGAGGTAGACGAATTCCTCGACCACCTCGAAGGTATCCCCGTCTATCGTAACACTGCTTCCCAGGCGGGCCCTGTCGCGCTCGGTTCCGCCCACAAGCATGTACTTTGTCTTTGACGCATTCACCACCAGTCCAACTTTTGTTGCTTCACGTTTCAGGCGGGTGTACAGTAGAGATGGGCGCTCCGCTCAGGAGCTGTTCCAAAGATTCGCTTCCTTACATTGAGCTGATGAGCCATGGATCTTTTTTAAAGAAGCCCAGCTCAGCAGCTCACTTTAAATTGATGAAATCATTGTCAAACACGCGCCTGGAGAAACTCCCTCGAGCGTACGCATTCGAGTACGCGCGCTGTTGTATTTTGTACAGTACAAACGAAAATACCACGCTCGCGGTACACAACACAAGCGAGCTTGTATGAGCATTCCAGTCCAGTACCGCGCACGTGCTGATAGTTTATTATTTGCACCTCAAGCACCATCAAGCCAAGCAACAGAAATCATTTCTATGCCGCAGAGAGGAATAAGAAGCAAAAATAATCTAGCTTGCCGTCTATTTCTTAACCCATACCCACATACTCGGCGCTACGAACGGACGCACAAAAGATACCTAGTAGTGCGGTAGCGAACGAACCGTACCAAGCAAAAGATCCGAAGATCCGAACAACTCTCAGTTCCGCTCATGTCGTCGTCCAGTCCAGCTCGGAATTGCTGTGGGATGGAAGCGAGAGCTGCGCCACCAGCTCAGATCCGTGCGACACGGATCTCGATCCGGATCAGCGCGACCGATTCTAGCGAGCAAACCGTGTGGTTCAAACGAACCGAACTGGGAGCTGTGTCTTGCACGGAGCGGATCTTTTACTTGCGACGGGTTTTCCCGCCCGCATACTGCTACATGTGCACTCGGTTTGTTTGTAGCACCGTGCTCTGTATTTTTTTACTCTCTTGTTTTTAGTTCTCTCGCATTTCGGGAACCAATATAGATGCATGGGCTTGCTTGTATGAAAATGTCCACTACGCATGGTTAGAAGGGTTAGAAGCGCGCGCAAACAAGGTATTGATTTACTGCACCCAGTATGAAGAGAAACTTATGACACGTGATATGGTTCATATACATATCAGAGATTAAGGACTGAATTATTCAAATTAACGATTTGAGAAACGTTATCAACAAAATGTAACTTAGAATTATGAATAGAAAATAATGTTGAGTTAGTTTTTGTATAGAAATAAATGTGATGGTTCTAAATGAACTCCTAGACTTCAAAACTAGACGGTCAGAAAAAGCGTAATAAATGTTATTAGTTTAAAATTGTCGGTTTTTCAATAGAAGTTATTACCTCACTGTAGCATAACATTTTAAAAATTTCAAAGTGAGGTAAATAGATGAATGATGAATGAATGAATAAATTAAAGAATGACATAAATTTCTCAAATTTTTGAACAATAATTAAAATAATAATATTAATAATTATCAGAAAAATATATTAAGCTCTTTTAGTGGAATGTATTAAACCGTCTAAGACGAATTAAGTACTGTCCATTTAATTCCACTAGTTAATTTTCGTTATCTTTGCACGTGCAAAGATAACGAAAATTAACTAGTGGAATTAAATGGACAGTACTTAATTCGTCTTAGACGGATTAATAATTATGTTTTAATATATGTAGCATTAAAGAACTGAAGAGCTGATCCAAGGAGCTGACTCTTTTCAATGAGCTGAACGGATCAGATCCGCTCACTGCAATGAGCTGTTTTGCCCATCTCTAGTGTACAGTTCTGCCACCTTTGCAAATGTTCGGCCGACAATGTCCATGTCATCCGCGAAGCAAATAAATTGACTGGATCTGTTGAAAATCGTACCCCGGCTGTTACACCCGGCTCTCCGCATGACACCTTCTAGCACAATGTTGAACAACAGGCACGAAAGTCCATCACCTTGTCTTAGTCCCCGGCGCGATTCGAACGAACTGGAGTGTTCGCCCGAAATCTTCACACAGTTTTGCACACCATCCACCGTTGCTTTGATCAGTCTGGTAAGCTTCCCAGGGAAGCTGTTCTCGTCCATAATTTTCCATAGCGCTACGCGGTCTATACTGTCGTATGCCGCCTTGAAATCAACGAACAGATGGTGCGTTGGGACCTGGTATTCACGGCATTTTTGAAGGATTTGCCGTACAGTAAAGATCTGGTCCGTTGTCGAGCGGCCGTCAACGAAGCCGGCTTGATAACTTCCCATGAACTCGTTCACTAATGGTGACAGGCGACGGAAGATGATCTGGGATATCACTTTGTAGGCGGCATTAAGGATGGTGATCACTCGAAAGTTCTCACACTCCAGTTTGTCGCCTTTCTTGTAGATGGGGCATATAACCCCTTCCTTCCACTCCTCCGGTAGCTGTTCGGTTTCCCAGATTCTGACTATCAGTTTGTGCAGGCAAGTGGCCAGCTTTTCCGGGCCCATCTTGATGAGCTCAGCTCCGATACCATCCTTACCAGCTGCTTTATTGGTCTTTAGCTGTTGAATGGCATCCTTAACTTCCCTTAAGGTGGGGGCTGGTTGGCTTCCATCGTCCGCTGAACTGACGTAGTCATCTCCTCCGCTGCCTTGACTTTCACTGCCTGTACTCTCAGCGCCATTCAGATGTTCCTCGTAGTGCTGCTTCCACCTTTCGATCACCACACGTTCGTCCGTCAAGATGCTCCCATCCTTATCCCGGCACATTTCGGCTCGCTGCACGAAGCCTTTGCGGGATGCGTTGAGCTTCTGATAGAACTTGCGTGTATCTTGAGAACGGCACAGCTGTTCCATCTCCTCGCACTCCGCTTCTTCCAGGCGGCGTTTCTTCTCCTGAAAAGGCGGATATGCTGTCTCCGCTTCCGTCTATAACGTTCCACGTTCTGCCGGGTACCTTGCTGCAGCGCGACCGCCCGCGCTGCGTCCTTCTCCTCCAGAATCTGTCTGCACTCTTCGTCGAACCAATCGTTCCGTCGACTTCGACCCATATACCCGACGTTGTTCTCCGCTGCGTCGTTAATGGCTGCTTTAACTGTACTCCAGCAGTCCTCAAGAGGGGCCCCATCGAGCTCACCCTCTTCCGGCAACGCTGTCTCGAGATGCTGCGCGTATGCAGTGGCGACATCAGGTTGCTTCAGTCGCTCTAGGTCGTACCGCGGCGGTCGTCGGTACCGAACATTGTTGATGACGGATAGTTTTGGGCGCAGTTTAACCATCACCAGATAGTGGTCAGAGTCGATGTTAGCGCCACGATATGTCCTGACGTCGATAATGTCGGAGAAGTGCCGTCCATCAATCAGAACGTCGTCGATTTGTCGATTTGTGATTCTGTCTGCAGTGGTGATCTCCAGGTGTACCGATACGGGAAGATGTGTTGGAAGTAGGTGCTACGAATGGCCATATTCTTGGAGGCGGCGAAATCAATTAGTCGTAGGCCGTTTTCGTTCATCAGCCGGTGAGCGCTGAACTTTCCAATAGTCGGTCTAAACTCCTCCTCTTGGCCAACCTGAGCGTTCAAATCTCCTATGATGATTTTGACGTCGTACTCACGTTCCAGCTGCGCGTAGAATGTGTCCTTATCATCATCAGTGCTTCCGGAGTGTGGGCTATGGACGTTGATTATGCTGAAGTTGAAGAACCGGCCTTTGATCCTCAACCTGCACATTCTTTCATTGATCGGCCACCACCCGATCACGCGCCTTTGCATATCGCCCATCACTATGAAAGCTGTTTCCAGCTCATGTGTGTTGCCGCAGCTCTGGTAGATGGATTGACTTTTTTCTTATTGGTTCCCAAACTCGCAAGGATTATTGGTTTTTAGCGTGGAACAACTCCGCGCACATTACTGTGCTTTGAATAAGTTTTTCATATATCAACATGGCAATTTCTTTTCAACGAAAAACATACCGATCGTAGAATACACCATTACACTTTAATAAAGAATTAAAAAAAAAAGAATACACCATTCTAGTTGATATGTTTGAAGTTAATGATATGATTTAAAATGATTCGAAATAACCTCATATATAACTTTATTTCTGTAAGAAGTTAAATAAATTCATCTTGACATCCAATAAACTCATATATAATTTCGTCATGAAGATCATAATAAAATCACAAATTCGTATCATATACAATTTAAATTAACTTTATATTGCATTCTATATGATTCTAACTCCATCTGGATATTTATATAATTTCAATTTGACATCCTTATACGACTGCTGGTTTGCTGGGTAATTAGTTTCATTGTCGTTTACATAGTAAATCTTGACATTTTCAGCCATAACCCCAACAGTTCATATTTTTTCCGTTTTTAATGCTTTTTGGGGGTGCCGACAACCGATCACCTTTTTATAAACGGCATAAAATCAACACCTAATGAAAGTATTTCTTTTTAATTTTCTGCGAGATAAAATAAATCAATTTTTTCACCAGTTATTAGCTTATGACTATGGGCTTCCATTGGTATGCAAATATCACCACTTTGTTCAATTGGACAAAAGTCATGAGCCAAAAGGATGCCGACAACCGACCAGCTTCCCCTACTATTCGGCCAGATGTCCTATTCAGCCAGATTACTATTCGGCCAAATGATCTATTCGGCCAAATGTCCTGTTCGGCCAAATGACCTATTCGGCTAAATGTCCTATTCGGCCAAATGTCTTATTCTGCCAAATGTTCTATTCGGGAAAATGTCCTATTTGGGCAAATGTCCTATTCTGCCAACTGTCCTATTCGTCTAGATGTCCTATTCGGCCAAATGTCAAATTCCTATTCGGCCAAATGTCCTATTCGGTCCAATGTCCTATTCGGCAAATGTCCTATTCGGGCAAATGATCTATTCAGCCGGATGACCCTTTCGGCCAAATGACACTCGGCCAGATGGGCTTCGGCCCAATGGTTTGTTCGGCCTAGCCAAATGGCTTTCGGCCGAATGTGTTTCGACCAAACGACTCTTTCGAACAAAAAACAAACTGGCAGGATCGCCAAAATGCGAAGCTCTAAATGGCTGGAGGGAAATGCGATGACAGCAGCTCTCTGTCGGTGCGTGTGCACGCCAGGGAGATCAGACAAGAAGAAGCCGAATCATGACCTGCTGCTAACCGATTGACATGCTGATGGTAACTTACTCAAACTCCACACGCATGTAGGAATTTCTTCGCTGGTATCGATAAATCTGAGAGGTACTTCTTTCAGTATTCCTAGACCGGCCGCTCATTTTCCAGTATGTACACTACGATATGCTAGTTTCCATGAATATCGCCCTTTCAAACAATTATTAACATTATCTGCCATTAGTTCCTGCAAACATAATGCGATGGATTGGTTTTTGAACAAAAGCTGAGTGAGTTCATTTTGATTCGCCCAAATACTGCGTATTTTCCACTGCAGAATTCGTCCGTGTTCCCGTGATTGGATTTAAAAGCTCTTGGCACTAGAGTTGTTGAGATTGATCCCTAATATCAGCAGATTGTGTACTGGATGGTGTACTATTACTATCCCGATGTAGCAAGACATCCCGGTAATTATACAAATTTTCAGCGCAGCAATATTTTGGTTGAAGTGCGATGTCATCGCGATACCCTGTTACAGCGATTATGCCGATACAAATATTTGAAAAAAAAACCTGTTTAATCCACCTAGCGGTGTTGCTGCCTTTCTCGTGCAAAAAAAACTAAAAAATATGATTGAGTGTTTTTTAGCGTGTTTTGCGCATTGAAAATAGTATTTTGGCCATAACTTCTGATCCCATAGTAACAATTATGTCTCCCTCGGATTGTTTTGCTCAAAAAATATATTTTGAGTTGGCAACAAAAATAATGCATATTTCCGTAAAGTGTTTTCGCTAATTTCCATAAAGTGACCCCGTTACAGGTTCCGACGGAAAGACCGGAATTTCAAACACAGACCATATTTTGGACCGATCAAATTCCTGACCAAATTTGACATAGTTTTTTGCGTTTTTTCCAATCCAAATATCTAAAATAATCATTTCCGAAGTATGCGTTCTGAGAAATGCCCAAAAGCTAACACCCATTTTAAATCCGGAATAACTCCGGAACCAAATGACCAATTCTGCAAATCCATAAAACTCCGAAAACTTGAATGAATTCTGCTTCTTCTGGTGAAAGTTGCGAAACAAAAATTTGAAAAACAAAAAAGTTACAGTTAAAAAGACTTTTATTTTCTTTTTCATAAGGGGGGTTGGTAACGGAAGGGTTAATACCATTCCATTTAATTCCACCATGTTGTAATCTTCACAGAAATAAAAGAAATAAATTTGTTTTTATTTTCTAAGTAACCTTCCACATTCGTTTCATCATTAAATGTTCATATTACGATCCAAACTTTCAAAATCTACATTTTTTCAGTTTCTAATAAACAAGGCGTATTAGACTAGAAAGAGTAAGCACATTCGTTACTCACTCATCAAATTCTAATGCCTGCAGTGCTAGACAATCAAGCGATTTATATGTTTTCCGTTCAAGAATCTTGTAATAAAATGAGTGATTGCACAATACGTTTATGCACACATAGGAAAAAAAATCATTTTATTGAGCACAAACAAACCAAAAAACTTCCCATCATGAATCCGGCAATCGCGAACGGAATTTCATCATTATCACACCCCTAATCAAAAGCGCAGTGATCCGCATTTATTCTGTTGCTACTATCCGTAGCCACTTCTACTCGCTAGTCAATGAGAGTATGTAAGTCAACGACTCGTTACTGGGTATTTATGCCATAGCGGTAGCAATAGCTGATCGAAAAGGAGCAAGCACGAGCCCCCAACCTCAGCCGAACCGAACACGTCAATCACATTTAATTGCGACGTTTTTTTCCGGCTCTGCTTTGTTGAAAACCCCTTCAAGCAACAGTCACCCCACTGCAACGGGGAGGGATCATATAAATCTACTACTTGAAGAATGACTCCAAATCAGTTCTGTCTCATTGATCGCCTTGGATAGATCGCACGGAACACGCGGAAGTACAGTAAATAAAGTGTCTCTTTGTTTTCCTTGATTTCAACTTGTACAAATAGCCAACCCTGAAGGAGGGCGGATCCTACATTATGGAAGGACACGAATCGGCCGAAGCGAAGAATGTCAGCATCATCTTCTCGCCGGTGCAGGAGGAAGCCGGTGCTTTGGCAAAAATGCTGAAGATCTTCGACGAGCATCGAGTGAACCTGCTGCACATTGAATCCCGATCCTCGACCCGTGGACCCGGGTACGAGTTCATGGTCGAATGTGACAGCAAAAGCCAAAACCTTAGCGCAGCCATCGAGGCTGTGCGGGAGAAGAGCGACTACTTCAACATCATTTCGCGTGATTATAAGGATAACGAAGGTAAGTGTTTTGAGTTCTTGTTGTGCCAGATTTTCGAAAAGTGTAATTTTGTGTATTCAATAGCCACCGTGCCATGGTTCCCGCGGCGTATTCGTGATTTGGACCGGTTTGCCAACCAAATTTTGTCCTACGGTGCTGAACTGGATTCGGATCATCCTGGTTTTACCGATGAGAAGTACCGTGCTCGGCGCAAGTACTTTGCCGATATTGCATTCAACTATAAGCACGGTCAGCCATTGCCGCATGTCGACTACAGTGAGGAGGAGACCAACACTTGGAAGGTGGTGTTCCAGAACTTGACCAAACTCTACCCAACCCACGCTTGCCGAGAGCACAATCACGTCTTCCCTCTGTTGATTGAGAACTGCGGCTATAGAGAGGACAACATTCCTCAGCTGGAAGACGTGTCCAACTTCCTGAAGGATTGTACCGGTTTTACGCTACGTCCTGTTGCGGGTCTGCTGTCTTCCCGTGACTTCCTCGCGGGTTTGGCATTCCGTGTCTTCCACTCGACCCAATACATCCGCCACCCCAGTAAACCGCTGTACACCCCTGAGCCAGACGTGTGCCACGAGCTGCTGGGTCATGCTCCTTTGTTTGCCGATCCATCATTTGCGCAGTTCTCGCAGGAGATCGGATTGGCTTCGCTCGGCGCTCCTGATGAATATGTCGAGAAGTTGGCTACGGTGAGTGTCAAGTGCGCGATTTATCGTAAAATAAACTTTTACGCGTGTCTCAAATTTCATATCTAAAATAATCTTTCCAAATCATTGTTATATTTCGTTATTACTCATCAGAAATGAGACTAAGTTTAAACAATTATATTCGTATTTTTACAGTGCTTCTGGTTTACTGTTGAATTTGGACTGTGCCGCCAGAACGGTGAGCTCAAAGCCTACGGTGCCGGTCTGCTGTCCTCGTTCGGCGAGCTGCAGTACTGCTTATCGGACAAACCTGAACTCCGTGAGTTCGACCCACCGGCCACGGGCGAGCAAAAGTACCCAATCACTGAGTACCAACCGGTGTACTTCGTGGCCAGCAGCTTCGACGATGCCGTGCAAAAAATGGTTGTGTATGCCAACACCATCCCGCGTCCGTTCGGCGTCCGCTACAATGCGTACACGCAGAGTGTGGAAATTCTCGACTCCAAACCGCAGATTTCCAACCTGATGCGCAACATCCACGGAGAGTTTGAAATACTGCAAAATGCTTTTAAGAAACTGTAAAAATAAGAAATCATAAGTGTTAAGTTTTACTCCAAATACTTTTAAGAAAACCATCGTATGTTTAAGAATACAAATGTTATTGATAAGACTGTGCGAAATAATTAAAAACAATTCCACCAGTAGATAGTGCTTGCAATCATCCGAAAATTGCCAAAACAGGAACATAGCTCAATCACCTTCCGATGATAACTGTCCAGTTGAGGCGTAGCGGCCGGCACGAGCGAAAACGTAGTCATTGAACCATGCGCCAACGGTGATTGTGGCGCGCCATTGCCACCACAAGAGCAAGGTCAATGTTGTTTGCTAATTACAGATTTGCGGACTGTCAGACGAGAGACCACCTCTTCTTAAGGTCATAAGCAGGAGCGTCGCACAATCCATCTACGTCAAACGCTCGAAAGAACGCTCATTCATGTGGATCCCCAATCTAAATAAAGCATAATTATGGAAAATTAATTCACTAGTTGAAATTGCTATGATGAATGAAAATAAAGCAAAACAGTTAGTGCTGACACGTAGGGATAAAAAAATTCGAAGAATTCTACAACATTGTACTCAATGCTTCAAACGTTTGTATTACGGCGGGTTTTACTCATCTTTCAGCCTTGTCTACATTGACTCACATACATAAATACAATTATCGGTTATATAAAAAATGGTATCCTTTTCGTAATATGTGATTTACCCGGACTACCTAATAGGTACACAAATTTCCCTAAGAAAATATACATATCCATTAGTTTGCAGTTTTCATTTCTGACTTGTTCACTGGAATGGACTCATTATCACGTGATTTATTTATGTTGGAACAAAGATAGCCAGACTTCTTCTGTGAATGTCCACATTATTCATCTTGTTTGCTAACTATACAGTTGAGCCAATATTTATTACGTCTACAGCTTAGGATAATGAAACTTCAATCACACTGTATGTACATAAATACAATTCCCTGTACGAATCTTGTTTTTGTTTGTTATTTTACATCCGATTCCGATTATTTGATACATTCACACACTCATTATCTAAAATGTTCTTGAAATCTAATAACATTATTTGGTACGTCAGTATATAAAAATATGATTCTTACCGTAAAATGTGTATATCTTTCCATGCCTAAAATATTTTGGATTTTGATTTTCAAAATATCTTTTTTTGTTATACAAAGCTCGTATTAGTTTGGCTGTCATTCTTAAAATTTTGGCACACATTCAATTATCAGACATAATGCCTGCATTCAAATAACATCGACTACTGACCATTTCAAACAGTTCATAAGATGTAACGACGGATATTAATGAAATTTGACTTGATTTTAATAAAAAAATATATGGTATAAAATGAAAGGTACGATCTGAACATCGGATTATTCATAATTCCTAGAAATTTTGAATTTTTTTGCGATCTTTGGTCGAATCCTTTCCTGTGAAAATCACAATGCGAACCGAAAATTCAAATACGAACAACAGTATTCATACGCAGCTTCACCTTAAATGAAACAAAGAGTGATTCCATGCAACAAATATAAAATACACTAGGCGGTAGTATTCGAAAAGTCTTGTAGTTGTTCTTATGTTTACTACTTGTAACCATCTCAATTCCGTTCTGTGAAAAAATGATAGAACAAAAGTTATTTGGCACACGCACAGCTAAAATAAGTGGAAAACAAAAAAAAAGTATTTGAATGTAAATCAATAGTTACTTGATTATTTTAAATAGTTTCACTATGTTTAAACAAAATTCATTGTATTCGTAGTCTAATGAAACCATAAAGATGTCGAGTCAAGTACAAGACACTGAAGACGACCACACAGTTGTGGTCGAAATACGTATCTGCAAAGATAACGAAAATTAACTGGTGGAATTAAATGGAGTACTTAATTCGTCTTAGACGGTTTAATACATTCCACTAAACGAGCTTAATATATTTTTCTCATAAAGATGTGCCAAATACTGATTTATGTTCAAAAAAAATATATTAAGCTCTTTTAGTGTTGCAATAATTCGATGAATGTTGGAAGGTGCAAAATTTGATGCAGCTCTACAGCTACCATGGGAAAGAAAGGGATAAATCAAAAATATGTCATTCATTCGCCAACAGAAAACGTAACTTGGACTTCTTCTTCTTCTTCTTCTTAGTGGCATTACATACCCCACACACTGGGACAGAGCCACCTCGCAGCTTAGTGTTCATTAAGCACTCCCACAGTTATTAACTGCGAGGTTTCTAAGCCAGGTTACCATTTTTGCATTCGTACATCACGAGGCTAACACGATGATAAATTTATGCACAGGGAAGTCGAGACAATTTCCAATCCGAAAATTGCCTAGACCGGCACCGGGAATCGAACCCAGCCACCCTCAGCATGATCTTCCTTTGTAGCCGCGCGTCTTACCGCACGGCTAAGAAGGACCCTCGTAACTTGGTCTACTCCACTCAACAAACGTTTCACAGTCCATGCATGACATTTTTATTCTTTATTTCTGTGAGTTTTGAAATGAATTCAGTTTTTCACTTATCATGATATCGCCAATGCAAGCAATTCAACTGGCAGAGGATGGGGCTGATAGCAGCGATAGCAGCGTAATAAGGCTTTTTTGAAAAGCCGTGAAAAACTGGATTTCAAAAAGTGCCTGGGCAATACGCCCCACCGTAATCAAACACGTTTCATAGCCCTTAATTAGTATTTTATCAATCCCATAATAAAGAGGTTACAAATCCTTATGTGCTTGACATTAAAAAACCAACATAAGTCCATTTAAGCAGGTGTGAATTACATTTCAATATTGTCCATACAATTTTTAAGCAACTGCTGCAGACTCGCTGCGCTTGTGTACAGTTGGTAAGGGCATACTGTCCTGCCTACACTGGGCGTTTTGGCCAGTGAAACATGTTTTCGTAAATCGTTACATTTTTGAAGATGGAAGCAATTTTATATCATATTAACCACTGAGAAAGGTTTTTTTTTCCAACTGAGTGTTCCAGTGCAAGTTTTCCGGACAGTATGCTAGAATCGCTCCAGAATGTTGAGCAAACAAACATTAAAAGTTACATCAAAACTGTAACTTTTTGTATTTTGCTATTATTTTCATTATGTAATACAAAAATACTCCCACATTCACATAGTATGATGGTTTTACAAATATTTATAGGTTCCAACTGATTTTTACCCTTAGTTAGGTATAGTTTTCTAGAAATCAAAGGGGGGCGTTTTGGCCAGGTGGGGCGCATTATACCGTCTTACCCTAATGGTTGCAACGCGCTGTTCTCCGGAGTTGAATTACTTCAACCAGATAGGAAACCCACATAAAATATAATACAATATATTAACAATATAGCCCACTCTTGCTAAACACAGGCGATCGCAACCCAAACGCTCTTACGAATTCTCGCTTAACTTTTCAAAAGGACCTAAGTAATATTTTTTTCATGAATTAATTTGAGTACTGCAATCAAAAGCTTTCATGTTTTTCTGTTGATTGCGCTATTCAAATTAATTCATGAAAAAATGTTACTTAGGTCCTTTTGAAAAGTTAAGCGAGAATTGTGGTCGAACAATTTCATCAAAGCAACACGTTACATCAAATGTAACATCAAAGCAAATCGTTGCGACAAGGGGCAACTAACTCTAAACTTTCGACAGTATCCCAGAAATACTAACAAATACTAGCGAAAAACTACGTCGTATCTACGGCGAATTGATCGAAGAGCTCTGGTTAGGAAAACACGAAACACAACGCCAACCAGTCGATACAGTCCACTCAGTTTTAGGCAACACATGATTTCAGTCTCCTTTAAATTCTTAAAACATCACTGAACAACTATTTCTATTACTATTAGTTTTTGAGCAATCTATGAGACTTACGTTTTGGTTTGATGACATTAGAAATAAAAAATGCGATTTGCAAGTTTTTCTAGAATCTGTGTTCAGAAAATAAGGTGTTTCCAACAAGACATTTCCAATCGTCAACTAACTGACCAACGCCATAACAACCGATCTAGCAACCGTTTAGTGTTTGACGAAAATCGTGGATACTAGAAATATCACGAAATACTATTGCGTGGCAATGAGTAATATTATCCCAAAGTTTAGAGTTACTTGGCCCTTGCGTTGCGATGTGTGAAGACATTAGATGCATACGTATTAGACAGCTAATGGCGCTTTAAATCTTGTAGTCAACATCTTTTGTTCAAGACCACGGTATACAGAATCAAGGTAGGCTCGTAAAGAAAATGATAGTTCAAAAGTGCCGAAAAAGCTATCGCAGTATGAACGAGTGCAAAAGAAGGCCAAACTAAATCGTAGAGCGTTGGCTTGCTTCGTCCCGAGCAGCGATAGCAGTGACGTCAATTGTTTACAGTGAAAATTGATGTTTACGTACGTGTCGATAGTGCCAAGGAAGGAGCGCCCCCCACAAGTTTCTATCTTGCGCTTCCACGGGTCATCCGATGACGAAAGGGTGGTGACTTAGCTATTAGTGCAGCCTGGGCACTGTTGTCCTTCGGACATCAGCTAGAGTGAGAAGGTACGCCTCGAGTGTCTGTTCACCAGCAGGTGCAGCTCAAACAGCGTCTACCGGATGCCCAGTGGCTGATTAATGAAATGCTGTATCGCGTCAGCTATACCTAAGGTGGCAGCCCTACCAGCACGAACCGGCAACGATTATTTCTATGATTGGAACTCGGTACCTAGAACATCAGGACAGGACTCTAAATGAACCTGGACTAGTGAGCCTTCTGGCTTGTGAACTGCAGAAGGTTGGAGTGAACGTGGCCGCTATTCAAGAAGTCCGATGGCTTAGATCCGGAGAACGTGAATTCCGTACCGTGGACCCCACGTTGGAGTTGGTTTTGTAGAATGTCGAAAATTTGTATGAATGTCTTGATAAACCCTATGGAGAGAGCCCAAAGCATGACGTGAATTTAGGTAGAGAGGACTTTTTCCATCCCATAATCGGTAGAGAGAGCCTTCACTCCGCTAACAATGACAACGGCCTACGACTAGTAAATTTCGCTACTGCCTGAGGGATGGCCATCAGTAGAACCTACTTTGCACGAAAGAACATCCGAAAGCACACCTGGAGACACCCAAATGGTGAAACTTGCAACCAGATAGACCATGTTCTGGTGGATGGGCGCCATTTCTCGGATGTTATCGATGTGCGGACATTCAGAGGTCCGAACATTGCCTCAGATCATTACTTCGTTGTCAGTAAAATTCGATCACGCTTGTCAACTGTATCGAACGAAAGATCACAGCGAACGATGCGTTACAATATCCAGCGATTGTCGACGGAAGGAGTATCGGCTGAGTACCGCCAGAAGCTCGACGAATGGATAAGTGCAATCAACGTTAGCGACAACATCAACGATCTATGGGAGTCGATCCATGGAGCGGTGAGCACAACAGCACGATAAGTGGTAGGCACTGTACAGAGGCGACCCATGACGGCTTGGTTCGATGTGGAGTGTCAGAGTTGACAGACGAGAAGAACGTTGCCAGAAGCCGGATGTTGATGTCGGGTACCCGATCGAATAGAGATCGGTACACCCAAGCAACACGGTTAATCATAAATAAGGCTACCAAATCTATATATGACAAATTTGGATGCCTGGTATTTGATAATATCACTTCTTTATAACTCATGTAAAACGAAAAAAGCGCAAGAGGTGGAGTCAATATAAAACACTTTCAAGTTGCATTTGATATATTTCAGGGACATTTTTATAACTTATTTATAACGATTGTAAAAATCAAATACATTTCTGTAGATGCCATGATTGTTACAACTTTGAAACCTTACAGATCATATGTTAGATAAGAATGCATGAAAGGTGCATTTGCAATGTTTGCCTTAGTTTATGATAAGAAGAAAAGCTAATGAATGTTTACAATCATCATATCGGTAAAATGTATGAATATCTGTAAATTTTGTCGTGCACTCTTTAATTTATGGTGAACATGAAGATTTTAGATCTCTATTTTCCAAGCGCCTCCTATAAACTGCAATATAATTCTTAGAAAATTGAAAAAAATGTTGTTCAATATATGGCCATATTGGTTTACCAATCTTAGGTATAGGGTTACCAAATGCAAAAGAACATTCCAACGAGTTGGGACCACATTTCTACAGAAGAAGCTTTCGGAAAATCAATCCAGTATGAGAATTGCAGGATATTATAATTCATGTCGCACGATATAAATCTACAATTCAATAATATTATTAAAACACATATACATGGGTTAGTCGAAAAGGTTAACTATGTGAAACATTGTCGAATTTCAAATAAGCATAAATATGCAAAGTTATCCGATTATGGTAAAATCGGGACTATTGTGTGTGTGTGTGTGTGTGTGTGTGTCATCCTCTACCCCTCACCCAGCTGGGGGCGTTGGTGAAGTAGTACTACGAATAATTTGATCATATCTCATGCTCCGTAATGGTGCCCTTATTGTTACGAAGACTAGTACTACAAAAAGGATTCACTTCTGAAGCAGGAAAGGTTTCTTCAGAATGTGCAGGGAATGGGATGTGCTAGTTGTTCATAACAGGTACAGCAAAACTTCACAAGGACGCCCTTATTCGTACTAACTACTCGGGGAATAGAAGGTCGAGAAGAGCCACCGTTGCTAACTAAAGCGTGAACCGGATACCTGGGACTCCCACAATATCCGCGGCAATAGAAGCAAACGATGCCCTGTACGTATTTAATGTTCAATTTTTAAGTTGCGAGAGATAAAGAGATAAAGGAAATTGGAACGTGCTCACCAGTTCAGCCACTGTCAAAATTGCTCCAGTTTTGGACAAGACACATCAGGAATATTCGAGGTACGACATCATTCAATGCGCTGCTCATCCCCCTTTGCTTCATTCGAAACTGTGGCGAATTGGCAGCTACAAGGTTCTTGTGGGGTTCGTTGTTGTGAAAGTTCTGGTAGCAGTTAGTGTCCAGGCTGCTTGAGGCTGCTGCTGTGCCTGCCGCAAATAAAATGATTCAGGTCCGCACACATTACAGTGATATGTCCAGACATCCAATTCTTCTCCAAGAAGAAGGAAAGAAAGCGCATCTTGCTTCTAGTTCACGCCAGGATAAGTATTGAATCCTTAAAGTGCGTTTCACAATCCAGGGTCGTAAATGCTCTGAACAGGAAGGACGATGAAACACTGTACACTATGATATATTTGACACGAAATTCTTCACTTCTAGTTTGCCGTATATGGTAAAATCGGGACTATTGGACGCAAATACTTCTTCATCTGTCCTCATTCTAAATCTTGATCGGTCTACGGGCACCGGAAATGTTCCTGGTTTTCCGAGAGTATGTTAAAAACGCATTTTTTCTGTTTGTTATTTTAAGTGGCGTTTACTTTCATCATGTTTCATGTTTTCCCCAGCTACTATAACTTATTAGCCGAACAATGTTGGTTGCAGCTCAAGAATCCATCAAGAATACGCCATTCCCGTGAAATTTGGGTTGGGATCTTAATATACATTCTGAACGAATGTCTTTTTCGCAAGCACTCCCAATTTGTTGCAAATTGGGTTATATTTAGAAAAATGTTCATATTCATTTTCATTTCAAACTTAAATGAATTAAAACTCTCATACCAGAAAAAGATTTTATGACCTTGATGACTGATTTTTTATCGCCCGATAAAGCCGATGAACACTGGGGATATGAGGAATTGGGTGACTACAGTTTCAAACTTCTGTATTTTCTCATTTATTTACATTTCTTGATTGATTGAAATATGGCAGCCCTATCCATGTCTGCTGTTTTTAAATTCTTGTGTTATATAAGTCTATTAAGTATCAGATTTAGAATACTGAATTATAGCTCGCTGTGATTGCATGGTATTAAATAAGTTTTTCGGTAACAATATCAAATCGAAGTTAGAAAATTTTGCGCTGTAATATAATTTCTGTTTATTGACGGTGGAAACTGTTGATCCAGTACAACTTTAATAATTGTTTTCGAATAAACAATTTAAAAAAGGTAAGCGAATATATGTAATGTACTTGTTGACGAGTGTTGCTAAATAACAATAAGATGATAATCAGAGAACACGGACAATGCCTTTCGAGTTTCATTCAACTAGCACTATAATCAAGACGTATATCATCTGGAAAACTGGGTTTGCTAACTTCGTATAGTGCTCATGTGAATAATTGGATGAAGCAGTAGTGCTTCGGATCGTGGCGTTTAAATTAAAATCAATAGTGTGCATAAAAAAGTACATAAAACATGAATTTAAACCTCCAACCATTCTGACGTTTTGTTTTATTCGTCTGTTGCAAATTGGTTTCAACATTACTGAGTAATAACAAAACACTTTGTTATGGTTTTATTTGAGTTATTAATCGGTAGGAATTGTGTATGACTGAAACCAAGTGTTTTTATGAGGTATTTTGAAACTATTGAGTATAAGGCTGAAAAGTGAAACATTGGGAACATCTTTATTACTAATTTGTAACTCGTAGTTACAATCGAACTGATATAAAAATGGATCAGAATGATATGCGGAGGTTTTAGGAGACTATTAATGGCGTGCGGAGAAAGACAGAGCCAGCTCCCGTCATGTGCAACAACCAAGAAGGGAATTTGCTGACAGATAAAACCAAAGTGGCTGCCAGGTGGAAGCAACACTTCGAGACGTTGTTGAATAGTGGAAGTTACGGTGGATCGGTGAACAGAATAAATATTAGCGACGATGGACACGCTGTGGGGCCACCTACACTGAATGAGGTTTGAAAAGCTATTAAAGAGCTGGAAAACAATAAGTCTGCGGGGAAGAGCCAGCTCCCGGCTGAACTTCTCAAACATGGCAGTGAGCAGCTTTAGGAAGTTCTGCACCATATTATGTCGAAAATATGGGAAGACGAGGAATTGCCTGCTATCTGGTTGGACGGCCTCATTTGCCCTCTCTTTGAGAAAGGGCCCAGACGAGTGCGCCAATTACCGAGGAATAACTCTCCTTAATTCGGCGTACAAAACTATGTCTCGTATTCAGTTCAACAGATTGAGACCGCTTGAAGAGTCCTTCGTCAGTCAATACCGACGTGAGGGCCGATCAACGATGGATCAAGTGTTTACCCTAAGACAAATGCTTGATGAATTCAGGGAGTACAACTTGCAGACACATCATCTGTTTATTGATTTCAAAGCGGCGTACGATTCAGTGAAACGGAATGAATTATGGCAAATTATGCTTGAACATGGTTTTCTGGCGAAACTGATACGGCTGATTCGTATTACGTTGGACGGATTGACGTGTAAGGGTTGCGGATGAAATATCAACGTCGTTTGTTACCTTAGATGGATTAAATCACCCTTTACTCTCGAATCTACTGTTCGATATAGCGCTCGAGGGAGCGATTAGGATAGCTGGTGTGCAAAGAAGCGGTACCATTATCACAAGATCGCATATGCTCCTGGGATTTGCGGACGTTATCGATATTCGAGGATGGAGAGATGGCGTATTCGAAGATGGAGAGATGCGGCCTCGAACAGTGTATTATGGCGTCAAATTGTTGATTCAGTGTTATCTGTTTAGATGTAGACTAAATAAATGAAATGAAATGAAATGAACTGTTTTGATTCTTAACCGATTTTGACGATTCACGACTCTATTGAGCACGTTTTGCAAAAACATGAAGTTTAAGACGTCACAAGATGGATTTCAGATCACATCAAACAGTGTCCACTTCCCCTGAGAAAATTGGTTCCCGGAATGCCACGGAACCTGACCAACACCACTCAGGTACCTCGAGATACATAGATTCTATTGAGCCGGTTTCGTAAAAACCATGAATTTTGAGACGTCGCAAGGTGGGATTCAGATCACTTCCCTTTGCTGAAACAGGTTCCCGGAATGTCACGGAACCTGACCAACACCATGCAGGTAACTCGAAATAGCCTTTATTGAGCACGTTATGCGAAATCATGAAGTTTAAAACGTTGCGAGATGGGTTTCAGATCACATCAAAAAGTGGCCACTTTCCCTGTGGAACCAGGTTCCAGGAATGCCACTGAACCTGTCCAAACCCGATTCTATCACTCAGTGGCGTAGCCAGAAAATTGGTTTGGAGGGGTTTTCTGAACATTATCTTTTTCGAAAAAAAAATTCCTTCTAAAAATGTTGTCTCTGGGGGGGGTTTATGTCCAAAACCACCCCAGTGGCTACGCCACTGCTATCACTAAAGCCCGAATGACATGAACCCGAATTCAATTCGCCCGAATGACAAACGCCCGAATTCCATTCGCCCGAATAGACGATTGACCCGAATGTATAAAATGCCCGAACCAATCGTTTAGTCAAATTGAGTTGTTCTTCGATTGGCATCATGCAAAGCGTGGATAATAACTCAAATCCAACTTTCTGCAGTTCACGAACCAGAAGGTCCAGGTTCATTTAGGGTCCTGACATTCCAGGTACCGAGTTTCCAACCATAGTCCTTATTTCGTTGCCGGGTCGGTTGCCAAAACTAACGTTATCTTTTACTTCTTTCTCCATTTTTCGTGGTATGTCAAAGGCTTCAGTAAGCTACCTTGCCGGGGTCGCGTTACCTACATCGCGTTGGTGGTTCTAGCACCTTAGGTATAGCTGACGCGATACAGCGTTCCGTTTATCAGCCACTGGATACCAGGCAGACTGTTTAAGCTGCACCTCCTGGCTCGGGACGTACCTTCTCACTCTAGCTGATGTCAGAAGGACAACCGTGCCCAGGCTGCACTAACAGCTGAGTACGCAACCCTTAGCTGGCGGTCTTGTCATCGGTCGACCCGTTGCGTGAGATAGAAACTTGTGGGAACCAGAGCTATATTGGACACTCCTTCCTTGATGTTAACTCACCATTTTGCAACCCGAATAATTACTAAGTCCGTCTTAATTCGCATTGGTCCGGAATAAAGCACATGCGAATTTGGTTCCTTTTTCAATGGTATGCACACTTCCACTTCCATCATATTGCAGAAGAAGTCATGTACTGGACTAATTCATGTTTTAGAAAGAGTATTTCTGGTATACGTTGTTAGGCATAATAGACGTCACTAAAGAATGGCCTAAGTTATACAGAAGGCAGAATTATGCTCTAATGCCAATCGGCATCATGTAGACAATTAAGTTTTACCATGATCAAAACTCCTCGGCCTAATAGTAGCTTTTACTTTCATTTTGCAGCGTTTGGTAGGGTAATGAGAGCGCAAGTCAATCCAAGGCCGATAATAGAGAGGGTAATGTCAGAAGAGTCCTTACATGCAGACCACTTGAACGCCATGGGGTAGGATAAGGATGGGGTGAAGTGTGGTTCGGATTTGGAATCGAATCGACACTAATGCAAAATGTAATTGAATGCAAACTAGTCAATGATCAAAGGTTGAAATATAATTTCAAAAAATCTAGTAAACGATTTTCTAATTTTTAAAAGCAATGTTTAAAATGCAATGTCCTCTTCTTTTGCCTAGGAAGCAGCTGATGTGGTTTGACAAGTTGAGCGAAGTACAGCTATTTTCCAACTAAATATTGAATTTAAAGCAGATCGATTGACCAGGCTACCACTGTAGATAGTTCGATACGCATCTTGAGAAAGGATCCCTTTGATTTTTATTCTGCTGATCTTACTCTATTAATTGCAATTTGCAATTTAAATTTAGTCACGTTCAGTCGTTTTCTAAGTGGCGATTTGTTTTTCAATTGTGATATTTTAATTTCACAGCATATTTTCCATTTCAACGGCCAGGAAGCTCACTGTCAAGTATAAGATCTGGATAAAATAAATGATTTATAAATGTATTCCCCTAAACCCCCTTTAATTTAATGATATCTCACGAAGTGCGCCTGACGAACTATTGAGTGGTTGCTTTTAGTAATTCGGAAGGCGCATTATTGGAAATTGATCGGTTCTTCTCAGAACCAACATTCTATTCAAGGGAATGTTAAGCCTGGACGAATTGGGTTCAAAGTGAGAATTAATCGCTTGGTGACCGCAGAAAGTTGCCGTCCGTAACAGAATCAAAAGCGCGCGTCGGAGGGAGATGCTGCAAAAATGTATTCGCATGGATGACATCAGTATCAGTAATGTGAAATTTTTCTTCAATATTCTGATTTGTTTTTGTTGCTGTTTGTGTCTGGAAAGTCGCTTTATGGAAAAAAAAACGGTTCTTTCAACAACTACAATTTTATGGAAGGGGACATTGAGCCAAGAAAAATTGTCTTCAAAGTGCAAATCTCGCGCTTAGGAAGGATTATAGGTTCGTATCTGTATTGATCGATTTCTCTTCGTCGATTCTTTCTTTCGTTAACTCAACTATTCGTTAAGGCAACTATTCTTTATCGCCCCGAATAATAAAATCTAAGGTAAACGGTTGAAATTCGCTACATTGATAAAAAAAACATCGATGAAGAGAATTCGATCAATGCAGTTACGCCTCTATGATCCTAATCACGAGAATTCATTATCGCTTGACGATCGCAAAAAGTTGCCTTCGACAGCAGCATCACAAGCGCGCTTCGTAGGGAGACGTGACGGGGGTGGCGCGCACGGGAGATCGAATGTGGCCATCGGTTAGGAGTTAAGTAAAGTAGTTCAATAAAGTTAGTCATTGTCTAGCAGTAACTGAAGAGTGTTCTTTTTCAAAAAGAAAATCCCACAACAAATAAATTAACTCACTGAAAGCGGATAGCGGTTCCAGCACCGGAAAGGAAGGAAATTTTATTTCCATCGACGGCGTGCGTGTCGTGTGGTCATCTTCGTCAGCATCAGCAGTAATTTAATTTTAATTTTAATTTAATTTAATTTAATTTAAATTCACAACAGTTGTAGTCGTGGATTTTCTACATTTCTGCAACGGTGGCGCCTGAAGTACCTTCGATTGGCAATTATCAGTGGAAGTAGCTCTCCAATCACAATTTTCTTTCATTTCTTAATCAGTTCTTCTCGGGACCACCATTCACCACAATGGAAGGTTGAGCCGAGACGAGTTTTGCTCAAAGTGCAAATTAATTGCTTAGCGTCGGCAGAAAGTTTCCGTCGGTAGCAGAACCACGCATGGATGACATCAATAGCAGCACATTAGTAGAAGTCAAGTGAAATTTTCTTTCAAAAATCTCATTTGGTTTTGCTACTGTTTGTAAGTAGAAAGACGCATTATTGGGTGCGTTGACCCTGCTCGGTCCGCCGATCAACTGTTCATGAGTTACACAAGCACACTCTACTACGACTTTCAGAGAGGTATTATTTAACGAGGTCCTTCAAGAACCAGGTTTTACTGAACTAGGCCCCACCGGTGTTTCTAATTGGATAATTCATTGGTTTAAATTTTACGTTGCATTTTTCATGAAACAGTGCACGCTGTAGAGCTTATAGTACCCAATGATGTACGGTAGGCTAATGTATGTAGAAGTTTTCATTTTGTGAGGACATGTCGTCGTCACTCAGCCGTTTTACTCTACGAGTATAGAGTTAAATGATGTAAAAATGCGGAGCCATCCGTCACTCAAACGAGACGTCAACCCTACATTGCTTATGTTTATTCAATCAAGTTGAATATCATAAAATCATCGCGTGGAATTTAGAAATTCTTGATTCAAAGAACACAACAGCTTTATGATCGCAGAAGACTTTGCTGCCCGAGGATTGTCTAAGCTGCTCTCGTGATCTTAGCATGGTGTTCACGCTTACCATGGGGCATTATGCAATAGTTTACCATTTAAATTCTGCCGTGGGCATCATTTTTAATAATGTATTAGCCGTATAAAAACTACTATCCGGAAATGTAGCAAGACGCTAACGATATAGCTATTCGCCATTGCTATCTGGTAAATAACAGATTTTTAATTTAAGTCATTCAAGAACATGCACATCCATTTATTCTCACTAAGCTGCACTTCGGATCCTATTGCATACATGAGATATCAAAACGTTAATAGCTGCTGTAAACCTATTCCACGAATTTGATCATTTAGTTCCCTCGATCATACATGATCCTAGAAAAAGGGAAGTACATACAAATAAAGAAAAACTTTAAAAGTGTTCTAAATACACTACCGCAATTAGATTATGGAGCAATCACAATGGTATAATATGGTTAGAAGAAGTCTATCTAGCCCGGTAAATTCTAACGACTGGACCAGGACGAACTCACCATGTCCGGTTTGGTAAGGCCCTGCCTTTACTGACTCTACTATTTGAGGCTATCACTTTGTTCTGCAAGCCAAATCAGTTCGACAGACGATTTATAATTTTGTATAATTTTGTATTGTTGGTGACAGAGAGGTGGCCAATAGCGGATAAATATTATTTATGAACATCGAAAAAAGAGCGATGTTGCATAATTGGTTCTTTGTAGATCTCTCTTGTGTTTATTGTCAGATCCTATTCCTATCCGATAAATAAATGTACACCCCTTGATGAACGTTTTGGCACGAAATATCTGTAAGCTGCTTAATAATGCTCCGATAATTTGGCAAGAATAAATTCGTAGAAAATTATACAGATCATAGGTTGGACGTACCCATTTAATTTGCAATGCAAATAAATATCGTATCGAGTGTAGCATTGCGCACTTGTGATGTCGAACCAGGAAAATCATTAGAAATGTATGAGCAGAACGGTAGCGTGGACTCCCAGCACCCTTAGCGAAATCTTTATTGGGCGTCCCTTTCTTACTAATATAAATAAAATGGGCTATAAGTAAGGAATCTTGCGAGGCCGGGCTGGTTGTTTTTTTTAATGTTCAAAGTTCCTTACGGCCGTCTATAAAGTCAATCACACAGAAAAAAGATTTAAAAAGTGTGACAGATCAGAAGTTTCAAATAAAAATCGTGACGAGATGGAGGGGGTTTAAAATCACAAGTTTTTGGTTAGATGCACTGAATAACTGTTTCCTCTGTGATTTTATCAGGCTTCCCTTAACCTATGTTGGAATATGATTGAATCAATAAAGTTACTAAATATTAATAGAATGCCTAGAAAACATATAAATCCATAATGAACACTAATAGTCATGAAAGACAGTCTCCTTTAACACACGATTAGGTCAGACTCAAATAAAAACGCGCCATAGATAAAAATTGTTAATTTTGAAACATTTCATAATAAAAAAAGGGTGGAAACAACAACAAATTCTTGAGACTTAGACGATACTATCGACTCTCTACATGTTAATTTGATTGACCTATAGCCTAGTATAGCGAGAAAAGAGAAAGACGAACATAGCATTCAATGTGCGAAAAGTGTTGAAAAGTGTTTCTTGATATTAAGAATTTTCTAAAAATAAAAAAAAATCCGCACAACATTGTCCAATGAATGCTAGCGGAGCTAAACCGGGGCACGATGGGACACGTGATCCACCAAATTGAATATTTTTTTAATTGCTCTAATAAAAAAAACTGATGTTACCAGATTTTCTTAGGGTTATTTCCGAAAGAATTTTGGATACATCTTGGAATTTCTTTACTCTTATACGTATTTCTTCGAAAATTCTATTGCAAATTCCTTCGTAAATTCCTGTAATAAACTCGGAAATAACTTTAGTAATTCCTTTAGAAATTTATTTGCAATTTTTTCCGAAATCTTTGAGGTTTTGTTTTGAAAAGTTGTTTGAGAATTCATTCTGAAATTTTACTAGGAATTTCTTCCATAATTTCCTTTGAAAATCCTTCAGAAACTCTATCATCTACCGGAATTCTCTCCGGGAATATTTTAGAAAACTATGCCATTAACTCCTTTTGTCATTTCCTCAGGTATTACTTCGAAAAATCCTCTGAAGAGGCCTTTGTTATTTCAATCAGATATTCCTTCGGAACTTACTCCTGCTTTTAGTAAAACCATACAAAATTCCTTTTAAAATTGCTGCAGGAATTATTCCGGAAATTTTGTTGGAAGATTTTTTCCTGAAATTTATTAAAGAATGAAATAGAAAATCCTAAAGGAGTTTTCGGAAGGGTTTCTAACGAAAATGTCAAAGTAATTCTCAGATGAAATTTCCGACGGAACTCTTGAAGTAATTTCTAAATGATTCATAAAAGAATGTCTGAATGAATTTCTGATTTCAAAAAGAATTTCTAAAGGAATGTTCGAAACCCTTAAGGAATTTCAAATTAAACTTCTGGAGGAATTTTTAATAAATTTTCTGGGTGAAATTATTAAGACATTCCTAAGAGGAATTTCAAAGGAATTCCAAGAATTACTTCCTAGAGTTTCGAAAGAGATTTCTTAAGAAATTACTGAAAGAATTTGTTTGAGAAAATCCTCGCTGATGAAAATCAGCAAAAAAGTAGAAGAAGTTCCTTATTCAATTTCGGCAGGAACTCCTAAAGGAAAGAATATAAAGAAATTCAAAAAACATAATTCTTCTAAAGAATTTTTAAAGGTTTTTCTGAAAAAATGAGTATGTATTCTTAGAGGAGATTCTGAAAAGGTTTCCGTAGGAATTCCAAACAAATTTCTAATGGAATTTACTAATTCCTAAAAAAAATATTGAAGGTATTTCCAAAAGAATTTCTGAAAAAAATCTTAAAGGAATTTTTAAAGGAATTCTTGAATAAATCTCTAGAAGCATTTCCGAGGGCAATGTATTTTCGAAAGAAATTTGTACTTTCAAAGGATTCCCTGAAGAAATTCCTGAAGAATTTCTCCTAAAACCATTTCCGAAGGTATTCCTGAAACAATTTCCGTAGATATTCCTGATAGAATTCTCGAAGAATTTTCCAAAGGAATTCTTAAGGGAATTTTCAAAGGAATTTCTAAAACCAAATTCGTAAAGGAAATTCTAAACGAAGGAATTTCAGAACCCTTCAAGATTTTTTTTCGGAATTTCTTCAGATTTCTTCTGAAAATCCTCTGGAAATTTCATCAGAGATAAATCCAGAAAATTCTTTGGATATTCCTCATAACATTCCTTCAAAAATTCAAAGAAGGAATTATAAGAAAATTTAGTTTGATATTTTTTTAGGATTTTTTCAGTACTTATAACACCAACGGACATTGTTTTAAGAATACCTTTGGAAATCCCTTTAGGAATTTCTTCGGAATAAAATTAAAGAACTCTGCCAGTACTTTGTCAAGCAATTCCTTTAGAAACTCTAGGAAGAAATTCTTGAACCTTCGAAGTTTCCCTCAGGAATTTCTTCAAAACTTCCACCAGGATTTCTTTCGAGAATTCTTTTAGATTTTATTTGGAAATTATTTTGAGAATTTCTTGGAGATTTTTTTAGAAATTCGAAGTATCTTATGGAAATCCTTTGGAATTTCTGTTAAAAACTACTCCAAAAATTCCTGTGAACTTACAATAAAATAAAATTTCCGGAATAATTCCTGTATGAATTTCGGAAGGAATCTTACTTTGGAACTTCTGGAGAATTGACAAAGGCCTTTCGGAAGGTTTTACGAAAGAATCTCAAGAGAAATATACAAATGATCTAAAGGGGGAATTTTATAAATTATTCCAGGAGGAGTATCCGAAAGAATTTTTGGAGGATTTACTGGATGATTTTAGAAGAAATTCCTGGAGGCATTTCCAAATGTACTCCAGGAAGAATTTCCGAAGAACAACCTGAATAGATTTGGGACAAAAATTTCTAAAAGAGTTTCTAAAGGAATTATTGAAGGAATTTTCTAAGGAATTATTAAAAGAATCCTCGGAAGACTTTCCAATGGGATTTCCAAACAAATTACTTATTGAATTTTCATATTTTTTTAGATTTCTACAAGAATTCTTTCTTAAACCGCTGAAGGAATTCTTCCGGGAATTCTGCCAGAAAAATCTCAGGGAAGTACTTTGAAAATTCCAAACTTGCCAAAAAAAACCAAAAACATCAGGGTTCCAGTTCATCACTTCGGATATTCTGGAGAATTCCTTAGGAATTTATGTCAATGCTTCAAAAATTTTCTTCAGTAATCATTCAGGTGATATTTCATGATTTTATTTAAAAGTTCGTTCGGAAAATCCTCCCCCAGAAATTAATTCGGTTTGTCACCCAGAAATTCTTTAGGGAATTTTTAGGGAAACCTTCAAAAATTCCTTCAGGAATTCCATCGTGAATTTCTTTTCTCTCCTGAAGGAATTTCTTTAAAAATCCTTCGCAAATAAATCTAGCAATATCTTCAAAAATTCCTTAAGGAATTCTTTCGAAAATTCTTTTGACAAAATTTATCTAAGAATTATTTTAGAAACCCCTCCAGAATTTCCGTCAAGAATTCCTTTAGCAATACTTTCTAAAATTCTTCCAGATATTCCATCGGAAATTCCATACCATCGGCTTCCGCAATACCGCTGGAATTTCTTTAATGAATTTCCGAAAAGGAATTTCCGAAGGAACTGCTGAAGGAATTTCCGAAATTCTTGAATTTCTTTGTGAAATCCTCCAAGAATGCCTTCAGAATTTCCCCAGGGATTCTTTCAGCAAATTTTCAGGAAATTACTTTGGAGATAGATCCAGATTATTTTTTTTTGAAATACGATATTTCATAGATATTTCATCAAAACTCACATAGAAAAACCTTTAAAAATCTTCCGAGATTTCTTAGGAAATTCCTTAACGAACTATTTTAAGAACTTTTACGAAAATTCTTCTAGAAATTCCATCGGAAATTGCTTTGAAAATTTGGTCGGAATTCCTACGAAAAAAACCATCGGTAATACTAACGGAAATTGCTTCAGGAAAATCTTCCGAAATTCCTTTAGAAGAATTCCTTAGGAAATAACTTTATGATTTCTTTTGGAAATAGCTTTAGGAATATCTACGGAAATTGGTTTAGTAATTCCTTCGAACTTTTTTTTAGAAATTGCTTCACACGAAAGAAATCTCGGAGTTCTTTCGATTTTTTTAAATTCCTTCGTACAATCCACCGAAAATTTAATAAAATTTCTAAAAGAATCTCTGAAGAATTTTCAAAAGTACGTCTTGGAAAATCTAGAAAGGAATTGCTGGATTTATCTCCGAATTTATCTCCAGAGGATTTTCTTAGAAAAAAATACTAGAAGGAATGTCCAGATATTTGTTCGTAAACTCTCAAGAAAATTCTTGTAATTTTGTCCTACATTTGTGGAAGGGAATTTTGCTGGCAATTCCGGAAGAATTACTCGAGAAATTTTCTGAAGGAACCTGAAATAATTTTTGAATTGGATGTTTTTCGTAAAAACATTCCAAAGATAGTCTAGAGACTCTTTTAATAAATTAGACTAGATAAATTAGACTGTTACAGACTGTTCCTATATAAGATCAAAACATTTCACTACAGGGAAATTGAAATAAGTCTTAATCTGAGTTCAGTAATTTGAATGAATGATTTGTAATAACATGACTGATGCTAGTGCACCTCTTCATCCGCTTTATCTTCAGAACAAAAAAGTTTTGACAAAACGTGTAATTCATACTAGTGCAATGTTTCAATTTAAAATATCG
Organism: Armigeres subalbatus; assembly: GCF_024139115.2. NCBI lineage: Eukaryota > Metazoa > Arthropoda > Insecta > Diptera > Culicidae > Armigeres > Armigeres subalbatus. The sequence goes on along the minus strand of NC_085140.1, from coordinate 7,354,906 downwards.
CAACATTGATTTGACGGAAATAAATATCGATATCCCAGTTTTTTCTTCAACCAGTGCTTAAGATCATTAATATCCTCGTCACCTTTCCGACTTACGGTATTAAAGCTACATATCACTCCTGGAGTGACTTCGGGTAGATCCACCGGGCGAACCCAGCGAAGAACTTTGCGAATGATGATGTTGTGATTGATGTTGATGTTGTTGATGATGCTGATGATGGTGCTGTTGCTGCTGATGTTGTTGCTGGTGTTGTTGTTGTTGTTGTTGCTGGTGATGATGATGCTGCTGATGATGCTGGTGGTGATGATTAGTAGGATGATGCATTTGCTGTTGCTGCTGATGGTGTTGTTGATGATGTTGGTGATGGTGTGACGGCTGAGGAAGGTGCTGTTGTTGTTGCTGCTGCTGTTCCATTCCGGACGTGAACAAGGTTTGCGCCTGCTCTTCCGCCATTTGGTATTGCAACAACTCCATGCTGTTGCCGCTGGGGCCCGGAAGATTTATTTCAGGGTTTGGAAGTTGTTGCTGCTGTTGCGAGGATTGTGATTGCTGCAGGTGGTGGATTGGGACGGGAGTTAGCTGCATGTAGGAAACCATTTCGTTACTTGGATCTCCGGGAAGTTTTGGCTGGCCAGTGTCGGTAAAATTGAGTTGCTGATTCGGATGGAAGATCGGTTTCTGATCCGGTGGTATGGACATTTGTTGATCCGTTTGGTGCTGGTGAGGCTGAGGATTTAGTATGTTTTGGGGTTGGTTCGATAGGGCGGGGTGCGTTGGGTACTGATGACTGCTTTGAGGTGACGGGTGATGTTGAAGATATGACGCACTACTGCTACATCTACTGCTAATATCGTTGGTACTACTGGGCGCGGATGTGAACGGAAGAGTCACAATGGAAGGTAAAAGGCCATAGCGAGCCATTAGTAGTTGCTCCTGAACCCTCCTAAGTTCCTCTTGTTGATGCATAATTAGGTGCTGCAATTCCTCGTGCTTTCGTTGTAACTGGTCCTGAACCTGGTTCTGAGAAGGAGTTAACACAACACCTCCGGCAGCAGAGGAAGCACTCGAATGAACAGTGAACGCCGCTGGTGATGTCGGAGGAATTGGTGATACACCGGTTGTCGAATCAGGTGGGAATCCAGCGACCGGTTGTACCGGAATCGCTGCCAAATACTGTTGCGGTTCGATAAATCCAGCTGGACTGATGATTTGGGTGACGGGTGGGGCGATGATGGCGGCTGATGGAGGAGGACGGATCTGATGCTGCGTTGTGGCGAGCATCTGCTGAAAAGACTCTGGAGTCGGCTGTTGAGGATTGGGAATCATCTGTTGTTGAAGCATGAAATGGGCCGCCGCATGCTGACTACCGCCATCATGCGAGGAAGTCTTCGAATGAAAAGTGTGGGAGCGAACTCGTGACTTCTAAAATATAAATCCCCTGTCAATGAAGAATCACAAATATTGAATAATTATGCTAAAACTTACTGAACTGTGATGTGTCATCATCGACTGCCTACTGACATGTGATTCAGCTGACATTGAAGTTGCCGAATCAGAGCCAGGGTCATGATAAGTGTTGTATCGGTATCTGCCCCTTGATGAAGTTCCAGTAGGCGATCCTCCCGGTGTTGGAGCTATTCTAGATGTACGAGAGCTCTTTGAACTCCACGGAGAAGTTGCCAGTAGACTCTGAGAAGAACTCGGTTGAAATTTTCGCTCAACTCCTACACTTACGCTATCCGTATCTTCCGGGAATTTTCCTTCTCCACCAGCCAAATTCCGCATCTGTTTCATTACATCCGCATAACTCACGACCCGATGCGTACATACCACAAACTCCGGCTTCGAATTCCATTGATGGTAAGTAATGTAGAAACGAGTTTGCAGCCAAATCCACTGCTGGCCTTTAGTTAGAAACCTGTAGAAACACGAAGTTCCCTCGCCTTTTTGCATTACTAAAAAGAGAAACAGAAAATATATTGAACAGCATTCAACCAAGAAACACAATTCATACTCACAAGCCTCATGACAAGAGACCACTTTTTCCAGATCGTCAAAATGGTAGTAATCATATCCGGAAGTTCCCAACACCTCAAAAGGTAGATAGCCAATAATGGGAGGTGCCCGATGATCCAGAAACAGAAACTTCCACTCCAAGCTATGCCGAGAGGTGAACTCACTCTTAGAGCTGTCAACTATCGACATCTCCCTAATTAGCTGAGGGGTCTGCAACCTACCCGTCCCCACAAAAATCAGCCTCGTATCGGCATCAGTCATGTAACCACTAAATCTCGACGTGGTCATCAGAGAATCAGCATCCACGTCACTTCCTAAAAGTAAACCAAAATTGAAACATTTTACCATTTAGGATATTTTAAAATCCATACTCACTAAAATACCCCGTGAATTGAACCAACTCGTACGAAACCTCCGTCCGGTAGTCGGCCGTACCCCGCTTTATGTAGCAGGAAAACGTGACCTGATTCTCTCGTGAAATTCCCGTCTGCAAAGGATCCACTACCGCCGCCGGGTTAAGCAAGATGTTGTACAGATCGTTCTGATCGTCTTCGTACACCATATCGTACACGGTCATATTGAGCAAATCACTCTGGAATGATTCGAGTCTTTTGATATTCCATAAACAATCAATGCACTGCTTTCACTTACTGGCAGGTGACCCAGAAGAGAAGTAATACTTTCCGATGCATAAAACACCCGTCCCGTCGACGAGAACACTATGATGAAACCGTCCAGCGCTTCCAAAATCAGGTGCGTAAACTCCTCATTGGACAGAAACGAGGGCTTCCAATCGGTTTGGATCTCGTGCACCCGAGACCTGACCGCGATTTCGTTGTGACTTTTCAGAAACGCGATCGTCGACTTCAGCACCGTGCTCTTGTCCATCTTGCGGCTGTTGGACGACACCATCGAACTGAGCTCGTTGACCAGCAGATTGAACTGATCGCGACGCTTCTTCTCACTGAGGTTTCGGGACTTCCTAAGGGGGGAAATAAATCGATCACCGTAAGTAATAAGACGCATAAACTGGTTCTTGACTACCTTTTGGTATCATCCTTGTCATCCGGATCCTCATCCATCCTCGAAGGCGATTGGGGATCTATTCTGTTCTTGTTTGAAACAATTTTGTATCTTTATATAAGCTCGTTGTTTTCTATCACTTTTTATGCCAAACAACTAGAGCACGTATTTTCCTATTGAACTACTAACTTACACACTAACTGTATCACATTAATTTTCTTCTTCGGTCGGCTTAATATTATGGAACATATATTTCACAATTTCTAACAGAAATGCAACGTACAGAAGTCGTTGTAGAAAATGCGGTGTTTTAGGTCACGCTACAAAGAAAGTTCGGATTGCACAATTCCTTGTTGTTGCGCGAAATCTGGTTTTTGGTCATGCTTATAGGATGCCGAATTCGTTTGCAACTTTCAGCAAAGTAGTGGTAGTAGCTTCTCTGGTATGGAGCTCCTTTGGAGATCTGAAGAACTCTGCGATCTAAAATGGAAATGAGATAATAAAAAATATTAAAACTTTTGTTAGTCAACTACGAAATACATAGGACGGCCTGCTAAAATCGAAACAGACATCAGTGAAATCACCCAAAAAGCAATTTAATTTATCAGTTCAACTCGTTTTATTAACAGACGAAGGTTTCCCTAAATAAGCTTCTATATATGGGGTCTCCAATAAGTCTTGTGAGCAATGATTGTTAGTCCGAAGATGGCAAGTTCGATTCTCGGTCCGGGATAAATAGTGCATGCGACCAGTACAATTCTTTACTTTTTACTTTAATCGATTTGCTCGCAATAATTTGCATTCTACAGAATATTTTCCATTGTTTCCTGTAGAAAATTTGCCTGATCAGATATGTTTTAAAGCTCTAACCAAAATACTGTTTTTTACAAGGCATTAGAAGGTTCAGAAGGCATCATTACTGCTAGGTGGATTAATTAGGGTTTTTTTAATTGTAATATCTCTCTTATAGCTTCGCCCATAGATCTGACGAGAAGACCGAAAGGCGATCGGCCGAACACGGTAGTAGGAAATCAGTTTCGCCAGAAAATCCACCGCCAAAAATCTTTTTGTTTCGTTTTCTAAAGAAATTCCACCGCCGCGCCGGTAACGTCGGAGTAGGAAAGATTCCCACGGAGTCTCCACCTCCAGAGAATTTATAATTGAACTAGAACCCACTATCGGGGACTTCTCTAGCCAATTACGTCGACCTAAATGTACAAAATACATAAATGACAAGGACTAAGATGACAATCGCACTTCGGGAAATAGGGTCATGCGCAAATTTGTCAAAAGCGCTAATTCCCGTCACATCAAATTCAAATTCACTAGATACTTGCGAATCATAATTATTATATAAACTAGTTTATTTGTGGATGCATGCAAGTGGCAAGTGTTTTTTTTTTCAAAATTTTTAACGTCTGTTGTCTGTGATTTTTTTCATCAAATGCTGTGTCTGGTTGTCTAAGGTTGTCACTTGTTTTGTTTTCTGCATCTGATAGTAAAAAAGTTTTGAAGAGTCAAATATTTTATTTTTTGTGAGAATTTCCCCGCGCGGTTGGCTAGTCACCGGATAGACAAATAGGGCTATTATATTTATAATTATAATATAAACCAACGAACTTATTACCTGGCGAGACAGAAAAAAATGTACACTATGTACACTCACTTAAATAACATTCCGGTGTTATTTCCTTGGAAATCACTTCAAACAAACTTTGCGATTCAAATAATTTGCACGATTTCCTACCTAATTCGTACGACGGAGGAAATCCAACTTTACTCCTAATACGCAGAATCGTCAACAAAATCAATGAATTTCACTTATTTTTACTACACTTTTCTACGCTAGCTTTCCACGTACTTCAAATGGTGCATAACATCAACAATCAATATGAAACTGGTGATTTTTTCGTGGTTCCAGTTTCGCATGCTCTGAACGGTCTTCGGTACCCAGACATGGAAGCGTCGCTTCAGTACGTAATCTATTAATGCCCCCTTCAGATTTTTTTTAGTACTGCTGTCATAGCAACATTTTCGTTGATTGTCTTTCCAAACTAAAACAAACTACAAAATTAATAGCCGGTGGAGGCATATACCGATGCAGAAGCGGTGTGTAGTGGGCAGTTTCCCGGGCTCTCTGAGAAATTTCCCGTCGTATAAACGATTACGGTTGACAATTCCGAAGATCCGATTCACACACCGGAATTCATAGATCTTTGAAAAGACGCCAACTGGAGGTTTTGACCGATCATGGAATGCGATTGTTGAGCTACTTACATCAGCATGGATAATCAGAGTACAACGTTTTTGCACGAATCGCCGGCGATACGGGTTTGCCTAACGATTAACATTATATTAGCATTAAACTAGTCTCATTCCAGGGAGAATCTGGTGTAGTTGGAATCGAGAATGACACACGAGTTTTTCCAAGCTGCAAAACCCTAGACAACCAACAAAGTCCGCTCAAAATGTGCCAACCTTTTTGCGGGATAAAGCGTCTTTACCAGCTGTAGATTCCGGACAAGAAATAGTCTCTGAAGTCTGACAGCAGTTTATTAAACGCTTCAAAACTAAAATGATACAAAGGGTATGAGACAGTGTACCTAGATTATATCGGTTGAACTTACATTTCAGTGACCTTTATACATAGTTCTATGGTTCCAGAATCAACTTTGAATATGCTTAGTAAGGAACTGTGGACGTGACATAAATGTAATAATTGATTCTACATCTAAAGATTTGCACCTCGCTTAGCTAATAATTCACTACCTTTCAGATTACAATTTCAGATTCACAGTTGCAATAATGTTCCAATAATAACATAAATGTTCTAGTAATTACGACTTTCTCGCGATATTTCATAATGTGCTTCGTCACGACGATGACATTCAAGATGTAGACCGTAGACAATGTAGACCTGCAGCGATCATTTTAACATTATATACTACTAGCCCAGTTGCATTCTCTTGTGGCAACACCGGCATTGAAAAACTTCCCATTCTCTTAGGTTGGAGTAGCCGTCACTCAACAGAATAAACTCTTCTGGTCTGCTCCGTGATAGACTTTTCCGCAAGATATTCCAACACAAATTGAGGTATTTCGAATTGCTTTGAAGGCACATAAAACGTCAATCGATCGCGCAGCCAATCGCTCAGAACTATTTGGCAACCTTTGTACAACAGTTTCACTCTTCTTCAGCGGGAACTCCATCCCGAGAGCCCATGCGTTTTAAAAAGCTACATCAAAAGATAAGAAAATAAAGAAAATATGCTTGTGCAACTACTCCTTCATCAAAAAACCTTCGACATACTTCGACCACGGGATTGGGAGCTTCTAACACATGTACTGCAACACATCCGTCGAATCAGAAACTTTATGTATATGTAATGCAATTCTAAAGAAAACACTACTGAATCATCGAAGATTTTTTTTTCTGAAGTTCGAAGGGAAATTCCATTGAATTTGCCTGGAGACAAAAAATACTAATTTCTATGTAACGATAGTTTCTTCCCGAAATCCCGAAACAAATATAGTTGTACAAACGAAAAATCTGTCCTCGCTGTTCTTCTATCCACCCACATTGAATTCTTGTGAATTTCCATGACAAATTCTTCCGAAATTCAAAACAAAAATTCCTGATATTTCAAAGAAAATTTTGTGGAAAATTAAAGGAGTTTTTTTTTACATGTTCGGAAGATTTTTTTTTTTTGGAGATGTTAGGAATCGACCTCCGAAATGTATCTTCATTCTTTTGATACTTCAATTCACTGCCATTGGAATTTTAATAAATTTCATTGATGTTCCAGAGATGAGCCAGCCGAGTGCTGCAAGTCTCTCTAATAAAGATTTATAATTAAACCTTGGGAATTCCTACAAAATTTCCTTGAAAATTTGGAACCTATTTTGGTGCGAACTCGAGAGATTTTTTTTGTGAAAGATGAAAAACGTTTCACTAGGAAATTCAAATGAATATTCTGTGGAAATGCAAACACGTGTTTCTTTAAATTAAAAAAAAAAAAATATTCGGTTGAATTATAAAACAAAATTTGTGAAGCTTCAAATAAATTTAGATAAATTTTCCGTGGAACTGTAGAGAAAAAGTTCAGTAAATAAGAGAAACATTTCCCAAAGGTATATCCAAAGAAAATTTAGAAAAAGATTTTCGAGAAATTTATATGACTTTCCTTATCATATTTTTAAGATATGACTGCCGCCACCACCTCTCAAACAATTGTTAATGGAAACATTCGCACCGAAATGCAGTGTATACAATTTTAACTATTCATACTCATGGGTGCATTAAGACCATTCATCCCTATACCAACTATATTTGCATTACTCCCAGGTTTTTGCCTTTCTCGTACAACGAAGTTGTACCGAAAGGCTATCATTTCACCTGATAACGAACTTTTTATAGAAGCCTCTGAGACCCATAGTGTTATATACCAATCGACTCAGCTTGACGAACTGAGCACATGTATGTCTGTCCGTGTGTATAAACGTATATTTATTGTTGCTACATCAACAGACTAATTTGGCCCAATGATGGTGCGATAAAAAAAATATTTGGGCGAATATAAAACAAAACTAAAAGTAAAACATTTTACAAAAACATATCAGTCTTTACGTAGTCTACTGGGCTGAAAAGAACTGGTAGAAACGGCGGCGCAGCGTCTGTCGGGTCCTCCTTAGCCGTGCGGTAAGACGCGCGGCTACAAAGCAATACCATGCTGAGGGTGGCTGGGTTCGATTCCCGGTGCCGGTCTAGACAATTTTCGGATTGGAAATTGTTTCGACTTCCCTGGGCATAAAAGTATCATCGTGTTAGCCTCATGATATACGAATGCAAAAATGGTAACTTGGCTTAGAAACCTCGCAGTTAATAACTGTGGAAGTGCTTAATGAACACTAAGCTGCGAGGCGGCTCTGTCCCAGTGTGGGGATGTAATGCCAATAAGAAGAAGAAGAAGCGTCTGTCGGGAATGTTGAAGTCAAACAAAGCTGAGACACGATTGAAGTTTCTCTGCAGCCCGCTGATAGCACCATGCATGCTGTAGTAAGTTCGGCTGAAAGGCATTCTTAGCATTGCGCTGATTCGAAGTGCTCTGGGACGGACGTTGATGCTAATTTGATTCAGGATAGAGCTACAGTCAATTCGGCCTTGCAAGATGTCAGCAATCAGAAGAGCTCGAGTTGTCTCCCTACGGTGTCGAAGCGGTTCCAAATTTATCAACTGACATCGCGATTCATAGCTTGGAAGGCGGGATCCCTCCATGGAAGTTTACGTAGTGCGAAACGTAAAAATCGGCGTTGCACCGATTCGATTCTGTCGGAACCGTTGTTATAGTTCGGGTTCCAAACTGCGGAGCCGTATTCCAATATAGAACGTACCAGCGAGGAGTACAAGGACTTCAGACAATAAATATCGGAAAAGTCCTTTGTAGTGCGAAAGATAAATCCTAACGCTCTGGAAGCCTTGTCCACGACATATGAGATGTGCAGCTTGTACGTGAGTTGGGAGTCGAGGATAACTCCCAAATGTATGTATGTGTGTGCACAAAAGCTTAAAAAACATTAGACAACTTTTCGCGTAGTAATCCTTAACCGATTTTCTCGCAACAAGTTTTATTCGACATGGGGAAAAGTCTTTTTGATCACTTTTGAATTTGAAAACGATCGGTCATTGCGTTTAAAAGTAATGAAGAAAATGGTACATCGAACCATGTAAGCCCATATAATGTTGGTGTCTCAACTAAATGCGAGAAAGGCACCACCAATGCTAGGTGGATTAATCTGTTTTTTTTACACGGTTTGGTTTTAGTCGTTTAAGACCTTTAGCGTCAATGAACCAATAAGTTAACCCCACAAAAAAATCATAGAAAATTCAGGGGGTATTTTAAAAGCTGTGAAAGTTCAAGTTAACCGAGAAATTAATGAATTCTAATCGCGTAAAAAAACTGGGTGTATTATGGCCTTTGAGAATCGTGAAGTTTGAAACCCATATTGGTAAAATTGAAAAATATTTTACAATGGCCTTATGTTCAGAACCGGTTTCACGGATTTCATAGAAATGTCCATGTCAACACCACTGGGTAATATCGAGGGGTGAGTGAGAGTTGTCAGAAGTGACAGGCTATTTGTCAGATATGTGTCAGGCGAGAAAGAACATGAAGATAAAAAAAAATGTAAAACAATAACAAATTAAAAGTTGAAATTAAAACGTGGATTTATTAAAGTTAAAATTAATCATTCTTGCTGTAGCTGTAAATTTAAAAGGAAATTATTGAAATTTAAACGTATGAACCTGTAAGTAAAGAAAAGTTATTCAAATCCAAAATTTAAAAGAAATAGTTAACGTACTTACCTTTGTTGTTGAACAGATTGATCGCACATGAGATTATTGGAAATAAGCGGAATATTTCGAAATCAATATTTGAAAAATTAAAATAACATAAAACCGGATTATATTGTGTAAAACGTAAGTAAAGAGATACAGTTAGTTGATTAAATCTAACAGAGAAATTTAGTACTACATATTAGGAGGAAAAGCAAATCAGGATTGAAGGAGGGTGCACGAGGAATAAAAAAGAAACTACTTTGTAAGTATCAAATGAACTGCAAATTGTATCTAAAAATAATGAAATACAAACTATTTTAGTTGAGCTAACCAAAAATAATCAGGTTTGCTACAAATTGGTTCTTCAATTCCGAACAAACTCAAAAAGTATGAGTCAGTCGGATATAACCTCAAATCTCTCCGAGGATCATGAGGAGCTGGACCTCACAATGACTCCTTGTTCGGCTTGCAACCAGACATCAACAACAAACGAACCTATGGTCGGTTGCGATGCGTGTAACCGATGGTTTCACTATCGATGTGTGGGAGCTACGGAAGCCGTAAAAAGGGAGAAGCGTTGGTTTTGTCCGGAGCCCGTTTGTCAAGAAGCGGCTAAAAAACAGAAAAAGTCCGGTGGTAAGAAGAATCCTGCCCGAACCATCGAGAAATCAAATCAAGTGCAGATAACCCAGGAACAAAAGATTAAGACCATGGAAGAGGAATATGCGAAGCAAATGGAAGAGATTGAGAACGAAAGATTGCTCCGGGAGAAGGAAATGGAGTTACAGCGAGTGCTAAAGGAGAAAAGGATGCAGATAGAAAAGGATTTACGAGAGAAGGAATTGGTTCAGGAGAAGCTCTTACTTGACCGGGCTTTGAAGGCCAAAACAGATCATTTCGAGAAAATGAAGACGATGCGACTGTCATACCAACAGTGCATGGATGGACTAGATCAGGAGATGCTTAATATGAAGAAACATGGGGAATCGGTAGAGGTATCTCAACCCGGTCCTTCCGCCATGAAGCAAATTCCCGCCAGAAAGCTTGAGCCAGCAGACGATAAGCTATTCCGACAGAAGATGGTGTCAACACGTATGCCAGAGAAAATGCGCAGAGTATCAGACCATTCAAGTGATGATGACGACCAAGAGGAAGACTACAGTAGTGACGGAGAATGCGATGGTGACAACGGAGAGTTTGTAGCAAGTGGAACATCCGGAAATCATACCGTTTCGTACGGGCTGGGGCAATCCCATGTAGGTCCCACTAGAAATCAGCTAGCGGCACGGAGTGGCGTTTCGAAGAAGCTGCCGGTGTTTACAGGTAAGCCAGAGGATTGGCCACTTTTCTACGGGTCATACGTAGCATCGAACGAAGCATGCGGCTTCAACGATGTAGAAAATCTTGTGCGACTTCAAGAAAGTTTAAGAGGGCCGGCTCTCGACAGCGTTCGAGGACAATTGATACTTCCCAAATCTGTGCCGAAAGTGATGAACAAACTCCGGCAACTATACGGTCGTCCTGAGCTTATTCTCCAAAGTCATTTGGAGCGGATCCGGAAGTTAGAGCCACCAAGATCAGACAAGCTAGCGTCATTTGTTCCTTTCGGGAATGCCATAGAGCAACTATGTGAGCATCTCGAGGCCGCCGATCTACACCAACACATGATGAATCCAATCCTTATACAAGACCTGGTCGACAAGCTTCCGGCCAGTGACAAGCGGGAGTGGGTTCGATTTAAGAGGAAAGAAAAGGAGGTAACACTGAGAATTCTCACCGATTTCGTCGTTGGGATTGTCGATGAAGCTTGTGAAGCAAATGTTTGCTTGGAGACGAAGCAGGATATGAAAACACCGCGAGCCGTCCGCGTCAACAGCGGGGGTAACCAAAGCAGTTGGAAAGGTAAACCGGGGCAGAGAGGCGTATTGATGAATCACGATGCTATTAATAGTGCTTCTAAGGACCTGACCGGAAGAACCAGAATGAAGGCATGCAAAGCGTGCAAGCGGACAGACCATCGATTGAGATTTTGTGAAGATTTTCGTAGATTGACTTTTGCTGATCGACTAGGTATTGTGACTAGATGGAAGTTATGTAACATTTGTTTGAACGAGCATGGAAACGCTGCCTGCAAGTTTAAGATTCGTTGTGACGTCGGTGGCTGTCAGCTAAGGCATAACCCGCTACTTCATCCGACAGAAGGTGTCGTTGGAACAAGTGTGCACATCCAAACAGCAAGCGCGATTATCTTCAGAATTATCCCAGTGCAATTATTTTGCGGAGGTAAAACGGTTACAACTTTAGCTTTCCTAGACGAGGGTGCGTCGGTAACGATGATCGAAAATAATCTGGCGGACCACTTAGGTCTTGTAGGAGTTCCTGAGCGATTGACAATTACCTGGACAGCCGATATTTCTCGAGAGGAAAAAGCCGCGAAACGGGTTAGCGTCTGGGCATCGGCAATTGGAGATGAGGAACGGTTGTTGTTAAACTACGTGTATACAGTAGAAAGTTTGCGTCTCCCGATGCAATCTCTAGATGCACGAGCAATGTCAAGGCAGTTCAAGCACTTGCAAAATCTTCCAATAAGTTCGTATCAAAATGCTCGACCCGGAATGCTAATCGGACTCAACAACCTACACTCATTTGCACCATTAGAAGCGAAATTAGGCGGCGTCGGTGACCCAATTGCCGTTCGGTGCAAATTGGGATGGACGGTTTACGGCCCAAGAAGCGAAGTTATGTCTGTCCAAAGGAACGTTCTAGGGTTTCACGATTGTGTTACGAACGAGAATCTACATGATCTGATAAGAACGCATTATGCCTTAGAAGAATCCGTAGTTGCTGTGAAGCAGGAGTCACGAGAGGATGAAAGGGCGCTTAAACTCATGCAACGCACAACGAAAAAAAATCGGAAACCACTTCGAAACCCGCCTTCTTTGGAGAAATGATGATGTAAGCTTTCCCAACAGCTACCCGATGGCAGCTTAAAGACTTCCGAAACTCTATGAGAATGTCCGTATGCAGATTACGGAATATCAACAAAAGGGTTATGCTCATTTGGCAACGGATAAAGAAATAACAAGTACCGACCCGTCTAAGGTATGGTATTTACCGCTCAACGTCGTCTTGAATCCCCGCAAACCAGGTAAAATCCGTCTAGTATGGGATGCTGCGGCGACTGTTAACGGTGTTTCCCTAAACTCACACTTGCTGACAGGACCGGATTTGTTAACCCCGTTGATTTCCGTGATAACTAGGTTTCGAGAACATAAGGTAGCATTCGGTGCAGATATCCGCGAAATGTACCACCAACTGCGAATCATCGAAGCGGACAAACAAGCACAGCGATTCGTGTTTCGGATGAAAAAAGAAGATCCTATCTCAATTTACGTCATGGATGTGGCCACCTTTGGGTCAACCTGTTCCCCATGTTCGGCACAATACATTAAAAACCAGAATGCTTTGGAACATGCCCGCGACTACCCAGAAGCAGCCGATGCAATAATTAATCGACACTATGTTGACGATTATTTTGACAGCGTTGACACCATCGATGAGGCGGTCCGGCGAGCGAAGGAAGTGAGTTTCATTCATGCAGAAGGAGGCTTTGAACTCAGAAATTGGGTCTCGAACTCCTCAGAAGTGCTTCGAGGCCTGGGAGAAGGGAAGACAATCCAACCGGTACACTTCGGTAGAGTCAAAGAAAGTGGCAGTGAAAGAGTTCTAGGAATCATATGGAATCCAGATCACGATACCTTCTCATTTTCATCGGAGCACCGTGAACACCTTCAAGAATATCTGAGAGGTTCCAAAAGGCCAACAAAGAGAATAGTCCTCAGCTGCATCATGGGGTTCTTCGACCCGCTGGGGCTAGTAGCTCCCTTCACTATCCATGGGAAAATGCTGGTACAGGATCTATGGCGCACGGGGTGCGCTTGGGACGATGTAGTGAACGATGAATGCTGGACAAAATGGAAGCGCTGGATTGATCTACTTCCGAAGATAGAAGCTATACGAATTCCGCGTTGTGTTTTTGGCAACGTACAGTGGGCATCGGTTCAATCAGCGGATCTGCATATTTTTACGGATGCTAGTGAGTACGCGTATGGCTGTGTTGGTTATCTGCGAGCGGTGATCAAGGGCAATGTCCGATGTTGCTTGTTAATGTCACGCTCAAAAGTGGCGCCACTTAAACGGCAATCGATCCCACGTTTGGAGTTAATGGCCGCTGTGTTAGGTGCACGAATGCTGCACACGATCTTGGACACTCATTCAAATAAATTCCAACGATATGTTCTGTGGACTGATTCACAAACCGTTCGTAGTTGGATTTTCTCCGATCAGCATAAATTTAAGCAATTCGTGGCCTTTCGTATCGGCGAAGTTTTGGAGCTAACGAAGCCTACCGATTGGCGTTGGGTGCCTTCCAAATTGAATGGCGCAGATGTATTGACAAAGTGGGGGAGAGGTCCACCAACGGAAAGCGAAGGCGAATGGTTCACCGGACCCAAATTTCTGTTCGACCCAGAAGAACGTTGGCCCGTTCAAGCAGTTTTGTCTGAGGAAACAAGTGAAGAGGCTCGAGCCGTCGTGCTACACCACCGAAAGACATGTTTGGAAAAGGTTATCGACAGTGGAAGATTTTCTCGCTGGACACGGCTGCTTCGAAGTATGACATCGGTATTGCGTTTCATAGACAACTGTAGACGGAAGAATATCGGCCAACCGATGTTAACATCTAAGGCTACTGCTAATCAGGCACTAATGATAAAATCAAACGGACTGACGGTGTGCCAACCACTTCAACAAGAAGAACTTTCGAGGGCAGAAAATATACTGTGGAAGCTCGCTCAGAGCCAGAGTTTTCCAGATGAAGCGGCCATACTGATGAAAAACATGGAAAGTAAAAATCAGACACCAATCCGCATCGACAAATCTAGTGTTTTGTACAAATTGACGCCAATTTTAGACGAAAACGGTGTCATAAGAGTGGGTGGCAGAATGGAAGCCTCGACGTCCCTTCCATACGATGTGAAGTACCCAATCATTCTATCAAGAACACATGACATTACGAAGAAGCTGATTCTTTATTACCATGAGAAATACGGACACGCAAATCAAGAGACCGTGGTAAATGAACTTCGCCAGAAGTTTCACATTCCAAATTTACGTGTTGCAGTTAGTCATGCCGTACGAGAATGCATAAGATGTAAAATTGTGCATTGTCGCCCACATGTTCCAATGATGGGTCCTTTACCCATTCAGCGAATTACGCCGCAGATTCGTCCGTTCAGTGCTGTAGGGGTGGATTATCTTGGTCCTGTGGAAGTTTCCATAGGTCGAAGGTCCGAAAAGCGATGGATAGCACTATTTACATGTATGACAGTCAGAGCTGTACATTTGGAGGTTGCCCATTCCCTAACAACACAATCGTGTCTAATGGCAATTAGAAGGTTCATCTGTAAGCGTGGCAGCCCGGAAGAATTCTTCTCGGATAACGGACTAACTTCAAAGGGGCTAGTAAAGAGTTGCTGAAACAAATTGAAAACGGGTGTGCTGAAGCAATCACTAGTGCCACAATAAAGTGGAACTTCAATCCTCCCGGAGCACCGCATATGGGCGGAATTTGGGAGAGGATGGTGAGGTCGGTGAAGGAGGCAATGCTAGTGTTGAACGACGGGAGGAGACTAACCGACGAAGTACTATTGACTACCTTAAGTGAAGCTGAAGACATGATCAATACACGTCCCTTGACGTATAGATCACTGGAACCAACGGATGTTGAAGCCATAACTCCCAATCATTTCTTGCGTGGGGTGGTCCGCGCGGCAGACCTCAATACGAGCGGCCCAACGAAGATGGCAGAAGCGTTGAGGAACATGTACAAGCGGTCACAGTACTTGGCAGATCGCATGTGGGAGCGGTGGTATAAAGAGTACCTGCCCACCATTAATCAACGCACTAAGTGGTACGACGATTCCAAGGCTCTTCAAGTGGGTGACCTCGTATTCGTAGTAGATGGCAGAAATCGAAAGAATTGGACAAGGGGAGTCATCGAAGAAGTGTTCGCTGGAAAAGACGGGAAGATCAGACAGGCTAACGTGAGGACAGCTGGGGGAGTGTTTCGACGAGCAACGGCAAACTTAGCGGTGTTGGAAATACAGGACGGTAATTCCGAATCCTCGGAAGAACCGGATACGGAGTTACGGGCTGGGGAACTGTCAACACCACTGGGTAATATCGAGGGGTGAGTGAGAGTTGTCAGAAGTGACAGGCTATTTGTCAGATATGTGTCAGGCGAGAAAGAACATGAAGATAAAAAAAATGTAAAACAATAACAAATTAAAAGTTGAAATTAAAACGTGGATTTATTAAAGTTAAAATTAATCATTCTTGCTGTAGCTGTAAATTTAAAAGGAAATTATTGAAATTTAAACGTATGAACCTGTAAGTAAAGAAAAATTATTCAAATCCAAAATTTAAAAGAAATAGTTAACTTACTTACCTTTGTTGTTGAACAGATTGATCGCACATGAGATTATTGGAAATAAGCGGAATATTTCGAAATCAATATTTGAAAAATTAAAATAATATAAAACCGGATTATATTGTGTAAAACGTAAGTAAAGAGATACAGTTAGTTGATTAAATCTAACAGAGAAATTTAGTACTACATATTAGGAGGAAAAGCAAATCAGGATTGAAGGAGGGTTCACGAGGAATAAAAAAAGAAACTATGTACTTTGTAAGTATCAAATGAACTGCAAATTGTATTTAAAAATAATGAAATACAAACTATTTTAGTTGAGCTAACCAAAAATAATCAGGTTTGCTACAAATTGGTTCTTCAATTCCGAACAGTCCATATCTCAGGTGTTTGTCGACCGATCTGTTACATCAATATTATCAATTCAATACAAAACCGAATTAGCCGCCAGCGAATAGCTAAAATTAGTAAAAAACGAAAAAAAAAGTTTTCGATTTAAAATCAGTACTTATTTGACTGTTTTCAATAATTTAACTATTTGTACTTAAAATTGATTATATTTACAGTCAAATGGAATCATAAAGATGTTCCAAATACTGCTTTTTGTTGTTGAAACAATTCGATGAAGGTTAGAAGATGCAACATTTGATGGTGCTCTACAGACAACATGGGCGGGAGAGGGTTAACTATTTTCCAACTAGAATGAGGATTAGGCCTAGCTTAAGAGCTGCTAAATACTCGAGTAGAGTTTAAGGTGGTTTAAGTGTGCAAATGCGTGGCTCTGTGGGATTCCCAGGTCGAAGCTGTGATTTATTGTCTAACCTCGAAGATAACTGCCACGTGATTTTAAACAATAGGCCACTATTGTTATAAGTTGATCTTGATCGTTATGCTACTAGATCGCCCTGTGTCGGTGAATTCCAAATCCTTCCGATTAAACCAAATCTCGATCTAGGATAAACCAGATAACATCATGTCTTTGGTAACAAGTTAACCTGATGGCTAATTGTTCACGTCAAGCAGGTAACAAACCCGAGTTGACGTGGGTATTATTCTTGAAAATACCGTCACCTATGGTAAACCATCTTTTAGGAGCACGATTGGGTGGGAAAATCCGTTGCGTTGTTCTCGCCTTACGAAACCACCCCCGGAACCGACTCGAAGAGTGTGCCGCTCCGGCGACGAGCCAGTGGCTGCCTCCCATCTTTCGATAGTGCGAGAATCAGGAGAATTGCCATCGTCCGATCCACACGAACGTGACTTCCACCGCTACCATCGTTACGGCCCGTCAGGCCATCAACGACGTCCCGATTGAACCTGAGGCTCACCAGCACGCAGCCTATATTGAGCCAATCCACCGGCGGCAAGGCATCGTCGCGATCCGACAGGTAGATTGCCACCGTCGCCAAACATAGTCTGCTAAGCGACATGGCACGTGTAGGTCAGCACCATCGCTCCCTTATCCTACTTTGGGTAGAATTCAACGCAAACGATAGAACGTTCTGCATGGTGTTGTTTAGTTTCGAATTCTTTCAGGGTTTCTTTTAGATTGAAGAAGCTGAGTGTTCCAGAGTATCAAGCCTAACACTCGCCTTTATGCAAGAGTCTCTGGCCGGAGACGGATTGTGCATCTGCAACCTTCCTTTTTGAAAGTGGTGTTTAAGTAGTTGACGTTGAGAAACCAAACTGCCCCTTACAAATGATGGAGAACGCTTTTCTCGATTTCCGCCCGGAAGAAAATCCCCGAAGGCTTGGCCAATCACCTATCGATTCAATTCCTCAACCTTTTAGACATTGGAATAAATTCCACAGTTTTAAGCGTTGATCTAAAACAAATAAAAATATTAATGTTGAAGGAAATTAAAATTATCGTAGAACAGCCGCAAACCATAGGAAAATAATAAATAAACAGTCAGGATGATAACCTTGACAACAGTAGAGAATTAGAACAATTCAAATTTTTGTTGAAGCGTTGCTTTATTTTACTGGGTACCGAAATATTAGTACATGGAACCATAAAATAAGTACTAATTTGCTCTGACCACAACATCTTGATTATTATATCTATGATAACATATTCTAAACAGGCCCATAGATCTTTGGTGACGTGTGTAGATCTGAAGGTCATACTCCAAGGATTTCTTGGATGACCAAGAACATTTTTCATACATATATTCTATTCAAGGAACCTTTTTGTCTTTCTCGTATACTAAGGCTATATGTTCGCTCCAAAAACAAACTTTTTATAGAAGGCCCGGAGACCCATAGGGTTATATACCGATCGACTTAGATCGACGAATTGAGGTAATGTCTGTGTGTATGTGTGTATGTGTCTGTGCGCACCCACCTAAAAAAAAAGGTCACTCATTTTTCAGGCACTTATCCTTAACCGATTTACTCGCAACAAGTTGCATTCGACGCAGGATACTCTCCCATTGTTTCCTATTGAAAATTGGCCAGATCAGACTATGGGCTCAAGGGTAATGGCCAAAATACTATTTTTATAATGCATTAGAAAGGCACCATCACCGCTAGGTGGATTAATCAGGGTTTTTTATTTATTACCAGACTAAGGCCGGAGTGGCCTGTGCAGTGCATAAAAGTCTTCTCTATTCAGCACGGTCCATGGCTGCCTGTCGCCACACAGTATCGGGCCCTCATACAAATGCCGGACAAAGCCTAATATGTTGCTCGAATCTTTCACCAAAGAGTAATTTTGGGACGCAAAATTCATTTTGAGGCTAGACTAGAATAGTTATCCAACATATACAACGAGTACTTCTGGAGGCGCAAGCCTTAAGGTCTGAAGCATTAACAGCGTCCTCATTCTAACATTGAAGCAGTCAATTTTCAGCTTTGGACCAACTAGGAGAAAATCACCACACTAACCACCGGAAAGCAGATTAGAAAGAGGTTTCAATACATGATACCAGGTCGTTCTGAATTGTTCCCGAAAAAATTTTATTCACATTCTCTTTTTTCATACACATTTGTTCGGGAGATTCTTTACAGCATTAACTTCAACAAGCCACCAAAAATTAAATTTACAAGCTATATTTTGGAATCAGTTCATTTGATATATGTGTGAAATTAAAAAAATACGAGTTTTGCGGAACTAACGAAAAAAAATTTGAGGTTTTGTCCGGGTTTCCGCCATTGTGCGCCAACCACGAAGTCTGCGGAGGGTCCGCAAATCGTTCTCTACCTGATCAATCCACCTTGCTCGATGTGCACCTCGCCTTCTTGTTGCCATCGGATAGTTGTCGGGAACCATATTCACCAGATTACTGTCCGACATTCTGGCTACGTACCCGGCACACCGTAGTCTTCCGATTTTCGCGGTGTGAACGATGGATGGTTTTCCCAACAGCTGATGCAACTCGTGGTTCATTCGCCTCCCCCACGTACCGTCCGCCATCTGCACCCCACCATAGATGGTACGCAACACTTTCCTTTCAAAAACTCCCAGTGCGCGTTGGTCCTCCACGAGCATCGTCTAGGTCTCGTGTCCGTAGAGAACTACCGGTCTTATAAGCGTTTTGTAGATAGTCAGTTTGGTACGGCGGCGAACTCTATTCGATCGAAGCGTTTTGCGGAGTTCAAAGTACGTACGATTTCCTGCCATGATGATAGCTATTGGAGGTGAGTGGTGAGTGAGCCCAAATACACGAATTCTTCAACCACCTCGATTTCGTCACCACCAATACAAACTCGTGCTGGGTGGCTTACGTTGTCCTCTCTTGTGCCTCTTCCTATCAAAAGTCACTAGCTATAAAGTCTGGCGGAGTGAAATCCGTGAGATTTTCCAATCAGAAAAAATTTTTGTTAGATTTTGGCAGCCCTTAAAAAAGTTCAAGCTCTCACACGATTATTAGCTTTAATAAGTTTCTTTCACACATTTATTCGCGAAAATCAAATATAATGTTTTTCGACTAGTAAATCCCAGAACAAATTCCTTTACCTTTTTCTTTGGACTTAAGCTTTTTATATTTTTGGAATAATTTTCCAATATATTTATCAACACTATCTCAATACTCTCCATTGGTTAAAGCCCATTTGAAGCGTCATGTTCGATTGGATCCCGCAAATGACAGTTCGATTGGTGACCTGTCAGTGTCTTCGCCAGACATAATATTTAGTGACTTTATTCCTATCATATACTTTGTCTTCAATGTGTTGATGACTAGCCCAATCCGATTAGCTTCGCTTTTCAGTCTGATGTAGTAGAAGTAAGTAAGTAGGCTTCCTCCATCCTCTAAGTGCCATAATATCAATGACGTCGGTGAAACCAAATAACTGGACGGACTTCGTGAAAATCGTACCACTTGTGTCAATCCCTGCCCTTCGTATTATTCCCTCCAATGTTGAATAGCAGACACAAAAGACCATCACCTTGCCGTAGCCCTCTGCACGTTTCGAAGGGACTCGAGAATGCCCCTGAAACTCGAACTATGCACATCACCCGATCCATCGTCGTCTTGATCAACCGTATCAGTTTATCCGGAAATCCGTTTTCGTGCGTTAGTTGCCATAGCTGGTCCCGATCAATTGTATCATATGCGGCTTTGAAGTCGATAAATAGATGCCATGTGGACACGTTGTATTCGCGGCATTTCTGCAATACCTGACGGCGAATACCTGATCTGTGGTACTGCCCCACGAACTCTCTTGCGATTGGTGTTAGTCGGCGGCATAAAATTTGGGATAGTACCTTGCAGGCGGCGTTCAGTGATTGCGGGGTAGCTGCTACAATCCAGCTTATCGCCCTTTTTGTAGATGGGACACACAACACCTTCCATCCACTCCTGCGGCAGAACCTTATCTTTCCAAACCTTGGTAATGACCCAGTGCAGCGCTTTAGCCGCGGCGGACGACTCCGACGCGTGTTGTACACCGTCGAGAGTTTTGAGCGCAGACATACTGCAAAGAGGTAGTGGTCCGATCAAATATTTACACTGCGGTAACTGCGAACGTTCGTGATGTCGGAGAAGAATTTACCGTCGTTTATAACGTGGTCGATTTGGTTTTCCGTTACTTGATTAGGTGATGTCCATGTGGCCTTGTGGATATTCTTGCGGGGGAAGAAAGTGCTTCGGACTACCATTCTGCGGGAGGCTGCAAAGTTTATGCATCGTTGGCCGTTATCGTTCGATACGATATGCAGACTATCCGGTCCGATGGCCGGTCTACACATTTCCGATTTTGACGTCTCGCAGTGGGCATCCATCGTATGTGTGCTCCAGCTGTTCGTAGAACGCTTCTTTCTCGTCGTCGGGTCTCCCTTCGTGTTGCACTGCCCACACGTTGATAATGCTATAGTTGAAGAAACGGCCTTTAATCCCCAGCTTGCACATCCTTGCATTGATTGATCGCCACCCAATCACAAGTTGGCGCATCTTACCCAGCACTATGAAGCCGGTTCCCAGCTCGTTGGCCGTACCACAGCTTTGGTAGAAGGTAGCCGCTCGATGCCCGCTTTTCCACACTTTCTGTCCTGTCCAGCAAATCTCCTGCAGCGCCACGACATCGAACTTGCGGGGATGTATTTCATCGTAGCTCATCATGTCGCAACCTGCGAAACTTAGCGATTTGCAGTTTCATGTTTCAAGCTTCCAATCGTTATCCTTGATTCATCGCCTAGATCTTTGCCGTTTATATCGAGTCGTACTCGTATTATATCTTATATTGCTCGTAATTATTGGTTTTACAGGCGGCTTGTTGGGCCTGCGCAAACCTCCTGTCTCGTCGGAGGGCCATCGTGTCAGGTCTGTTTAGCGTCCCACCTAACACCAGGACTTGGGCTTGTGCGCTTTGAGCGGCACACGGTTGCTTTGGCGAAGCCCCACAACTCGCAGATGGCCTGGGGAGGGACCAGATGACCAGATCACTTCGGTGAAAAAACGGGACAAACGCACTTGCAAAACGGGACATGTAAAAAAAACCTTGTGACAAAATTCAAAAGCTTTGGAAATTTCAAAATTTATGGACTTATTTTTCATTTTACGTGTAAGAAGTTAGAGAAAATATTTAGAGTGAATCATTCACCACCATAACCTTCTATCGTTAGTTGTGGAAAAATAATAAACTTCAAATATTTCACTCTTAAAAGGGGCGCGGACAAAAACACGAAAAAACAAAAAAATACGCATTTTTTAAAATATTTTAAAAAAGTTGTGGAATTTAGAAATTTTATTTTATTCATACATTAAGGATTTTATTACTGACCAACATCAAAAACTTTTCCAATTTTAAACAATTGAAAATAAAAAAAATAGTCAAAGTACCTACTCTGCCTAAAGCAGGTCTGGGCATAAAAGAGATAAGAAAAAATAATTTAAATTCCCGATTTCCCGTGCTGAAACCCTTTTTTATGAATATAAGTGAGGGAAAATCTGCGGATAAGAATAACAAGAATCTCAACAAGGAAAGAATATTAATAAAATGTAATTTAAATTATTTCCATGAATATGGTTGGCGCATGTGAATAAATGTCAAATCTTATCAATTCACAGTCCTTTTTGATCGAAATTTATTTAAATGACTGTAGCACCTCACACCACAGGAATCTTGTCCATTGATTTTGTTCTCATGTGCTTTCCAAAAAGCCGGGACTAATTTATAGGCTGGTTTACAGCGAAATTTGCAGACAAGCTCGTGATCTCTGAACCTGCTTTAAAGTAAGTGAGGACCGAAATCCAAATAAATTTTCCCTCGATTTGAAGCTGCCTTAAACTAGATTTTGTTCAGCTGATTTATAAATAATTTTACAGTTTTTCTTAATGTTTCGAAAAGAATCAAACGATTGAAAAATATGTGGTAGAGCAGATTTGAAATAAAACGCTTACCGACATCGCTAGAAAAAATATCGAAAATGAACTCAATCTGTAAATTAGAATGTCTGTCCTTGCGCTTCATTTTATTGACGTTGAGGCGTGACCTGATTTTCAGGATATATTTGCCTACCAAGTTACCGGTTCCGTTCAATCTACTGATGAAAGTGGCCAACTTTTAATGCCTTCAGAATAAGCAAAAAAAGTCATTGAAATGGAACTGTTTGAAAAAATCTCCCGGCCGTTGTTACATGTTGTCATTAACTGTTAAAAAAATCCTTAAGAAAAGTCGGCGTAGATAGAATTCTTTTAAAAGCAAAACTAATAACATAACACATCAATTTTTTTATGGGTTTCGTCCATTTTCTTTGTATTTGGTTTAGGATTCCTGTTGAATTTGTTTGTATTCTATTGAATTTGGTTGAATAATATTTTGGAGCTCTTTGGAAGAATTAATGAAAAAACGGGGCAAATTGAGATTTTTTAGATTACGACGGGACAGCACAACAAGGTCTAAAAAACGGCTCCCATAAAAGTGAAAAAAAAATGTCCACATAACTCGAGACCTAACCAAGCAAACGTAACCAAATATGGTATATGGAGGTTTTTGAAGCAAAAAAATACTATGATGGTTCGAGATCCCTATCTTGGAGAATCGAATGATAAAACGTTTTCTTAATAAATTGCGAATCTAAAAACTAAGGAAATTATTCAATTTTAGGCAAAACGAAGTTTGTCACCTCTGCTAGCAAAAAAAAAATGTTTAAAAAATAAATGGAAATCCTCTGATTTGTTAAATTATGTTTTAAAAATACTCAACATTTTTCGGACATTTTTTGTTGCCCCTCAAATTATTATTTTTGAGTAAAAAATCCTAAGGTGGGAAGACATATTTTTTTCGAAAATGTTTGTATCGACATTAAATTTGATTGGATTTTTTCAAGCAAGCTCAGCTTTAATTTATTTCAATTTAAATGAACAGTAAGATCGATTAAATATATGTGTACTAAGGTCAACCACTCTTATATAAAAAAGTTCAAAATCATTTTTTCGAGACGACCCCCTGAAAATAAAGTTTTTTGTTCCCAGAAGCTACTGTAAAAATTTCAGCCAGATTCGTCTAGTCTAAGTAGATGCTCAACGAGCGTGAAGTTTATATGGGAAAAATCGACTAAATATATGGGAAAAGGCATACTTTCCACTTTTTTTCCTCTAGGTAGTTGTAACAGTAGGCCGTTACACGAAACAAATTTGATTTATTTTGTAAATAATATTTGAATTCTTAATTATAATTAATTGTTTTTTTTTGCACCACATCACATGGAACGACTCAAGAACAGCATAATATTTCAAGAACTACGCGCTTAAGACAAAATTAAAGGTCCGCCTACATCCATGCAATCGGTAGACACAACACCTGAGCCTCCAGAAGATTCGTTACATCTCTCGCGAGAATTAATTGATTGCCCGCGATCGAGAATCAACCGAATGTTGAATTTGGTGGAGAACCTTTGGGGATTGGGGAAAAGAACGAAGAAGCGTAACTTTATGACTACTGGTGGGAGCGAGAAGTCAGCAACTAGAGCGCGAACATGAAATCCGATTCGGAACTCTTCGCGAAAAGATGACTGTGCCCTGACTATTTAATCTGAGGGCTCCAAAATTCCATTTCACTTTGCCTGGTTAGTTCAAACGTTTCTAAAGTTTTTCCCGTGATCCGCGATTTCTCAAAAGTGAGATAAATTAAAAAAGGAGGTAGCTCAGTGAATAACAGTTTGAATTTTGCAGGATTAGCTAGTTTCCCCCAAGTGCCGATTATTCGTTATAGTGTGAGCCAAGAAAAGTTAAGAAAGGTATTGAAGTCGTGCTTAGTGATGTTGCGTTGCTCTCTTGACCCTTTATCTGTCGAACAGCCGTTCGACGGCTTTATGTTTCGGATACAGGCACCTCGTGAAACAACCGTCGTGAACATCCACCAGGCAAGCCGCCGGCCCACATCCATCGGTGGCCGAAGGGGCCGCGCCGTTCATATCGCGCCCAACATCATCCCGCATCTACGTCCACGTAAGTGAGTGATCCCACCTGTGAACCTACGTAGTGCGAACCGTAACCGGGGCCGTTTTGAATCCCCAAGCCGGTCTGCCGTCGATAAGCTTAACAGCATCGGCGGTCAAGTTTCAAGTCTTTGGACCACCACGTGATCGGGAATCAACTCACCAGCAAGACCGCTTAACGCTGTAGGTGAATTGATCAACGCGTTTCCTGCTTCTTTTCCCACGCCGGTGAACAATAGCGGTTCCCACGCTATCGGAAGCAAAGCCAAGCCGACGAACAAAGGGACCCAAGCCACGCCGTCGGACAATAGAGGAAGGTGAGCGAACAATGCCGGCCCGCCGACAATAGAATGCGGAAGCGTAAAGCGTAATTAGAACATATGCACATGTGACGTCATTGTTAGAGTGTGGAAGTGTAGGGTAGAGAGCACACAAATATAGGGGTATATCATTAGGCCTAAAGATAATAGAAATAGACAATAAAGCTAGCAATATGAAAATGATCTTGAAATTGTTATCCCTCCCCCTACTTTCCGCAATATTCTTCCCGCTGTTAATGATCATTTGAGCTCTCTCCTTTCTGCGATTCTTCGTTGTTTATTCATTGGTTGTGAATGAAACCGTTCAAGCTTTCGAGACGGTCGCCACCTAGGTACAAGTAGTGGAACTTCCGATGATGATAAATTGAACTTTATGGGATAAGTTCGTCTTTGAAACGTTGCGTTAGGGTCGTGTCAGTAATGTTCGCTCTAGTTGATGAATTTTGAGTAAGACGGACGCTAGGAAAGTGGAGTTTGCGGAATTGTTCTTGGAACCTTCCTTCGAAGGTTTCTTCCATTGGACCAACTTCGGAGTCTTAGACCGGGCAACAATTCAACATGAGCGGGAAGTCCTCTAACGAGGTGGCGCTTAAGCTTCCTGTTTGAAATCGAACAATTTTCGCGAACCCACCGTGGCGAATTTTAGGGAATTTCCGGCCGGCCACGAATGCTCGTGCGGCTATATAGTGCTGTGGTCATTCAATCCCGCTCATTAGTAACATTTACTTTACATTTATCTTTGCATTATTACGAAGAGGCTCCTGAAAACCGCGAGTGATTTTGTCAAAAAAAATATAAAAGTTATACCTAGATGAAAAAAGTTGAAAAAAAAATTACTTCCCTGAGGTAAAACGCTTCATCCAACAAATTTGCATACAAAGTCGACCGGAGAAGGTAGTGAGTCCTAATATCGTTAATTTCAGTCAATTTTAAAACTAGTATCGAACAAACCAAGTAAATGGAAACAAATCGATCCGATGTCCGATGCAATCCGATGTAGAATAGCTGGATGGCGCGTTTTCCTTTTGCTGAAAAATCAACGTTTACTCTGCATTCTATAACTTTTTCATTTTTTGATAAAACCACTCGCGGTTTTCGGGAGCCTCTTCACAATAAGATAAAGATTATAAATGTAACTAATGAGCGGGATTGAATGACTACAGCGCCACATAGAGATAAAAAAGTGAAAAGTATGCATTTTTTTCCATATATTGAGTAGATTTTTCCCATATGAACTTCAAGCTTGTTGAGCATCCACTTAGATTTGACGGATCTGGCTGAAATTTTCACAGTACCTTCTGGAAGCAAAAAACTTTATTTTCAGGGGGTATACGTCTCGAAAAAATTATTTTAATTTTTTTCATATAAGTGTGGTCCACCCTTATGTGTATGAAAACATATTTAAAATCACTCCATACTTTTACCTGTGAACAGTAGTATTTGAAACTGCCTGACAATGTTTTATTGATAATTAATAGTTTACGAAACAAGGCCCTCCTTAGCCGTGCAGTAAGACGCGCGGCTACAAAGCAAGACCATGCTGAGGGTGGCTGAGTTTGATTTCTGGTGCCGGTCTAGGCAATTTTCGTATTGGAAATTGTCTCGACTTCCCTGGGCATAAAGGTATCATCGTGTTAACCTCATGATATACGAATACAAAAATGGTAACCTGGCTAAGAAACCTCGCAGTTAATAACTATGGAAGTGCTCAAAGAACACTAAGCTGCGAGGCGGCTCTGTCCCAGTCTGGGGATGTAATGCCAATAAGAAGAAGAAGAAGAAGAAGTTTACGAAACGACTAAACGATAAAAAATTACGTAATCGCGAAGCTCTCCGAAAATGTGAGAAGAGTTGAAAATAAGAGCTTATATTCAGGATGCAAATGTTTTGTCGCGCGACTATTATACGGAATACAACTTAATGGTCAATGATGCATCTTCCACATTTCAATAACAAGCAACTTTTCAAAAATTGTAGCTTATTGGGACGAATTTTCAGAACTGGCTTTTTGTCATTTGCACGGAAAAAGTGCACTTTGTGAGAAAGGTAAATGTATTAAATTTAAATTCTTATTCGACGCACGATTTTGTACTGCAAAAGAGCAAAACGATGCACCGAATATCCACGGTTTGTTCATTTTTTAACGTAAACCTAAACGTAAACGCAAATTTTGAAGCTTTTCGAATGACGAGGAAGAGTTTGAAATTTTGCATTAACTTCACTGATTCTAGATGCATCGTTAATACCTATAATTGCATATATTGAAACTAACGGTCAAACTTTCGGATTGCTTTCCGAACACATTGTTCGCTAGTATGTTGTCGTCCTACGTCAAAAAGTAAAGTATATTTTTCATTCGTGCTAGTATTGCAAGCAATAAACAAACACACAATGTGATGAAAGCGTGATATACCATCACCGAATGATCACCCCTAACCGCCAATCGGTTCTCACAGCGGAATTGCATGATGCCCGCCGCAAATAAATCGTGTATCATATTTACCTGTCTATGATTGACACAAACAAACATTCGATGATGATAATAACGTTGCTGACGATGATTGACCCTCCACTGAAACAAGGACTATGTGTGTGGTGGATGTAAACCCACCCCATCTCATCGTGATTCAAAATTCCATGCACGCTTTACATGCGAGGCCTTTGTTGGTTTGCGAAAAATGTGGACATGTCGGTAGCCCTGGACTGTGGGTTAGGTACATGCACAAATACAGGAATGTGTGTTACACCGCGCGAAGCCATCCAGGTCTTGCCCGTTCTCAGTCAACCCAAACCCCACCCACCTTCCGCCGTGAACGAGCGATTGCATAACCGCATGAGGCGCGTGGTTTTCATCCGGAATTTGTTTGTTTGGCCGGTGTTGTGGCGCGGAGACGGCGAAGGCGGCATTCGTGATGCAATTTTTGTCCGAGTCAGGATTGATTGGAATTCATTTGCAGCGTTCATTGACTAAGTCAATCCGGTATACGCAGAACGAAATAAGGGATGATCTTTAGAAGGATTTTATTTGCGTGAAATAAAAATAGTTGCATTTACCAAAGTTGAATTACATGTACGGGAAAGGTACATGTTTCTTTCTTTTCCTTGCAGGGAAACCGTGAGTAACACCGACATCACTTTAATTATGTGAGTTTTAATATGATATATTTTTGACACACTACGTAATCATTTTTGATAATAATTCTTTGATTTTCAGTTTTAAGTCCAAAGATCCATAACTGAGCATCATTTTAAATATTATTTGTAAATTTTTTAACCTTTCATAGACTTCTAGAAGCAAGTATTGAAGAAACGAGGTTTCAATGAGAGCCGAAGAATACAACTAAATCAGAGACCGAATAATATCAACCATTTCTTATACAATCATATTATACTTTGCATAACTATATTTCACCCAAATCATAAAGAAAGTTTAGAAAATGATGTCGCCACACATAATTTTCTGAAGTTTCTTAATGGTTTCCATGATTCAACCATCGTTTATGATTTTATGTAGAGTCGATCTTTTCCATACCCAGTCGGTTCTGCTTGAAAAGGGACTGCTCCCAATTCATAATAAATAAAATTTTATCAAGAAGTATTGTCATGAGAACTCATGTTCTGATTCCTAAAGGCCAAAATAGGCCCCACCGTTTCGCTATTAATGAGGATCCATTTTTTACAAAATTGAATGTCGTATTGAACATCCATAAGCACATCGACCACAAATATTCAAAGATCTATTTCAAAATTATATTTGTTTTGAAATTCCCTCCCACCAAACGTGAGGTTTTGACTACAATCAACAACCACCACACAAGAAATTCGTTATCTCATATTGTGGCATAATGTGGACACAGTAGAAAAATCTATCCCAGTTTCCATCGTCATCATCATCACTGGCAACAGCCACCAAGCAACGGGGCGCGTTTTGTTTGCCTCCCATCTACTTCCACCCTAAGCAGGTAGCTGTATCATATTTATTCATATCACTTACAGGTGAAACACAAATACAAACTCCCCCTACAGAATGAATTGCGCCGTCAGACCGCCAGACGAGCACGAGACAGGTCAATCAATTTCAGTTGACGAGGATATTGAATCCTGGAAGTTGCGATGATTTAAGCAAACAGGATTGTTACTGAAAATATCGAGATTGTAGAAGCTAGAAAAAGTACATATTTTAGACGACTCGTCAAATTGTCAAGTTTTGGGGTTGTATTATAGTTTACCCGTGTTTTTGATTCACAGATTAAGTTAGTGTGTATGATTTTTGAAAGAAAAACTTTTTAAATGAAGAAATCCGAAGCACATTGTTCTTATCAACATAAAAATCTCAAGAGCCAACCCAATCAATAGGATGACCATTACCGGGAGAGCTTTAAATTGTTTCTATATAAATAAAACTATTGTTTCCATGAACAAGATTAGCTTACGACTTTTGGCCTTCAAAAAGAGAGATCGAGCTCAGACTGGTGTAATTTATACTGACCTATCTGTAGCCTTCGACAAGCTGAATCATGACATAGTTATTGCTAAATTGAACAGACTGGGTATCCATGGAAATCTGCTGCGAAGGTTTCACTCATATCTTACAGGACGGAAACTAACGGTTTCAATATTGGAGATAGCTTTTCCGATACCTAATGAGTAGGAGGAGGTCCGTTTATTTTCCTCCTATATTTTAACAACGAGAATTTTGTGATTAAAGAACCACGCTTATCTTACACCGTGATTGATGATTGGCGACATATCAATATCAATAACCACATACTCTGAGAAACCAGCAGCTGTTAAGACCACCAAAGACTTTGACATTGGAGCAATCAATGAAATTCAGAGAACATTCAACCGTGATTCATCATTCTACGATCATAATTTGTCACGTCAAACACTACGCCAAAGAGTCTAACCTTTTTTTTCTAGAAAATTAATTAGCTCTTTTTTAGTGGAATGTTTTCACTATCATAAGACGAGTTTAGTACAATTCCATTTAATTCCACCACCTCGTATTACTTTTACTTCATTCGAGTAGAAGCCGGAAAACGATGTTTGGCGCCATTTAGGAATTAAATACCTATGGCAGACTTCCGAGTTGTTTAAAGGGCATGTAACCCATGCAATATGGGAATTCATGATGGCCGACTTTCGGTTCGGTTTTTTTTTCGCAAACTTCTTCAAAAACTACGGAGAAATTCAATGTGAAAGGGTAAGTACCAAACAAATTGACGAGAAATTTTGCACACAAAACACACACACGCGCACACACAAAACACACATACACCACATCTTGAGGCAGCTTGGACTATGTCCAAGAGCTTTGTGACCCCTCCCCATGGCTTCTGTGAGTTAAAGAGCTGCCTAGGACGTGCTGGGATTTAGCAGTGGGCTCTGTTAAACCTCTACAACAGAGGTTCTCAAGCTGAGGTACATGTACCCCTGGGGGTACCTTCACTGGCCCAGGGGGTACCTCGGACAAGAATGCGTAATGGCAGATATATTACAATTCTAATAAAAACTTATTGATACAGATCTTATAATTGTATTTTTTCTATTCTACAGCTTTGTAATGTGCATAATATGCATGACGATCAGTAAACAAAGACTTTTGAATCCTGACCACCCCAACCAGCACAGTGTATGAAAGGGCTGTGCGAAAAAAGATCAAGAGGACAAACGACTTTCAACAAATGACTAAAACAAATGGTCAAAAAATCTTCCTGTTTAAGACATAATGTTGAACAAGATGTTTAAAATAAGCTTGAATTAAAATCTAGAATCTACCAGTTTGGAAAACTCCATTTGAGAATTTTTTCCCAAAAAAAAACTCAGTAGCTTGGTGGCAAAAGGCTTGGAAGCCTACATCTAAGTGTCTGGTAAGCCTCCTTCCAAGCAGCGTGTAAATTTATATAGATTTTAATATAAAATTGAAGCTCATGTGTTTATTTTCATGCTCAAAATATGTGCATCAAAATAAATATTAATTTACAAAATATAATCGACTGTGTCCGAAACCTGCTTTCAAAAAGCTCCGGAGCTCCTTTTCAAAAGGCTCGGATGCCTTCTTCCAAGAGGCTTGGAAGCCTCCTTTCAAGGGCCTTGGTAGTCTCCTTTCAAGATACTCGGAAGCCTCCTTTCAAGAGGATTGGAAGCCTCATTTCGAAAGGCTCGGAAGGCTCTTTTCAAAAAGGAAGCCACCTTTAAAGAGGCTCGAAAGTCTTGTTCAAGAGGCTCGGAATTCTTTTTTTAAGAGGCTTTGAAGCATCCTTCAAGATGCTCATAAACCTTCTTTGAAAAGGCTTAGAAACACCCTTTCGAGAGGCTCGGAAGTCTCCTTCCTGTGTGACCCAATTTCGCCGAACGAGCTGTCCGTTGGTGTGATCGCTAAAGTGCTGTCCGACGCCCGACGCTCGTGTTGGCCGACGAAGAAAAAGGCAAACTCATGGCCTGCTATTCACGATTTTCCAGTCCGATACTCAAATTCAATGCATGAATCCGAATTGCAAATTTTTTATTGCAATATATTTTATTGCAATTATATTGTAATATTCCCATTTTATGAACAAAGTTGTAATCCCAAACCAACATTAAAATTGCAAACATTCATATAAACTATTCAAGTTTTTTTGTCTACAATCTCTTCATCTTTAATTGCTCTGCATTGCAACTGGTTCTTGGTCTACTATTTGCGTATTCTATAGCATTTCAACAGTAATCAATTGAAAGTTATATGTATGCCTGTCATTGCATGATTACATCCCGCATAATAATTTACCGTTCTTCTACAAGTTGATATCGTTACCCATCAACATTAAGTTCTTCGGACAATAAATATATATGGTAAAACACAAACATAATCAATGTAATACAGATAAAATCTCTCCTCCTAAAATGTATGTCATAGCCACTATGGTCAAAACGTTTTCAGACTACAGTACGCTCTTCCAGAGCGTCTTGGACATCACAAGTCGAAACCGAAAAAAAAAATGTCCCAATCACGCCCTACGGGATAAAACAATAATTTTCAACCAGGACCAACCTGGTAGGATCGCCAAATGTGTGGCCAAATTCCGTCGAACGAGCTATCCGTTGGTGTGATCGCTAATGTGCTGTCTTATCAAACGTGCAACTCCGTTCGTAGCCCGACGAGGAAAAAGGCAAACTCATGGCCTGCTATTCCCTGGTCATTGTTGGCAACCGAACCGTTATACAGATGATATTTGCATATATATCATCAATGCACGCTGGAAGTGGATTACCCATTGTCTAATATATCTCACCTTCACACTTACTAGAGGTTCAGAGGCCACCTTGCAAGAAGCTCGGAAGTCCAATTCAAGAAGCTAGGAAGCCTCCTTTCCAGAGGCTCCTCTCAATCACGGAAGCCACCTTTCAAAAGGGTCGAAATTCTTATTTTAGGAGGCTCGAAAGCCTTCTTTCAAAAGGCTCGGAAGCCTCCTTTCGAGAGGCTCGAAAGTCTACTTTCCAGAGGCTTTTTATGCCTCCTTTCAAGAGGCTCGGAAGCTTCCTTTCAAGAGGATCGGCATATTATTTTAGGAGGCTAAGAAGCGTCCTTTTAAGCTGCTCAGAAGCCTCCTTTCAAAAAACTCGGAAACCTTCTTTCAAGAGGCTCGGAAGCCTCCACAAGTCCTCAAAGTTTTGTTACCGTTGAGACATTTCATCCCGAGTTTGCCAGTCCCAGTCGGTACAAATAAAAATCGATTATCGATGATATTTAATAAACATGCTAGCTGCATAAAAAAAGCCTAATGGATTGTATGTACAGGAGAAGAAATTGTAAAACTTAAAAATGTTAAAATTATTTATTATTAGCATTCACACTTTAAAAGTTATTTGAATGTATGAGCGGAAAATTGAGAAAATGTAAATCATGTAAAAACAGAATGCAGTGTATAATTAATTAAATTCAAATGTAATTAGCAACAAAAATTGTAAAAACACATATAGCACACACCCCTCGCACGCATTGCCGGATAGCAAAACGGACTGCCATATGCAAATTGATAGACTGCCACAAATGAAAGAGGATTTAAGAACAGACGTATGTACTAATACTTAGTATACGAGGAAGGCAATAAAAAAGAGCTCCTAGGGTCGGAAAGAACTACATTGGTTCCATGCAAGCTTTTCCAATCCACAACTTAAACCTTGATGGATTCTAATTGGAAGATATCAAAGTTACAACCAAGTGTTTTAAAACACGTTATCCAAGTTGTTACCGAATGTTTCTCGGTGCTCATTGAATGCAAAGATTTAGATTTGGTTTCGGTGAACAATCACTAATTGAATCAGATAGGATTGCATGAACGATTGACCAACCAAGTAGCCTCGTAACCTCATCTTCTGCACCCGCCAACCACGCTATTAGGGCCCAAAAGTGTCGGATAGAGTTCGTGAAAACGTCCAACGCCCAGCATAAGCCGGTCTCTAGCCAGTCATCCAGACCGTTGGCCGAAATACGCTAAATAATGGAAAAAAACGACCAGAACCAGGCATTGAAAAAAATCAGATCATGAGTAAAAATCGGCTAAATTCATGCCAACTTGATGCTCTACTGCGGCCTAATCGCTGATGCTTTCTAGATCGTTGAAATTTGGCGCTCGTTAATTCAATGTTTAAAGATCTTCATCGCTCACCAATGGGAGACAACGGAGTGAGGCAAATCACTTGGTAACCTAACAATGAGTGTTGTTACCACACGCTGTTAGAAAAATCTTTCCAGACATTAGGAAAATTAAGTCCGCTATAAGAATGGAACTCTGATACACTGCATGAGAGGCTTTGATACTTTCTCTCCTCCATTCTAGCTACTTGAAAACAGAGTGAATGAAGCAGAACACCTGATGTGTTTTGGTTTTATTCTAGTAGAGCGAGCGTAACACAAATGCTCCAATCGTAGCTTCCCTGGATACCATACCAAGTTTGGCTTGGCGAACTCTGTTGCTCGTTGTTTACGCAGCAACGATCGCTCATAATCATTGTTTGGTATCCATCTGAGCAAGGCTGTTCACTCACTGGCATAGGATGCTATGATTCAATTAGATCAATTCTCGTCCACTTCACTCACGCTTTCAATGCCTGCCCAGAACCCCCCTTCTTATCGAGAAGCAAAAACCAAGTGACCACCTTTGTACGCTGTCAACATCTACCACCTACCGCTGTGACAATCCTTGAGTCGCCAGCTATTCCAGACCCTCGATACGTCGTGCGGATAACTACGATTGTCAGAAAACCCAAGCAACTATCATCCCAGACAATAGCTCACCACGAGGCAATTCGGCAGTCCATGGCAGATCGGCCCAACACCACCCCACACACATACACAAACGATTTATACCCGTAAGTTCAATAAATACTAAGAAAACGCAATCATAGTGTCTTAGAAGCTATTACAACTGAAAAAAACTCTTGAAAAGTTCCATAGCTCTGACTATCCGGTGCCCAGGGAGTCAACAGGGGTCCGTTTGACCCCCTCGTAACATTTTTGTAGGTCGCTTCTTGATATAGAAGCTTAATTTGGATTGGAAAGTTTCACGGAACAACGAAAATTTCAGACAATTTTTTGGAAAGCCCTATATCCAGTTAGATTTTAGGTTCGTTCTTGTGACTTATCTAATCTTCATTTACAACGAAAAAATAGGGGTACCTCTATGAATGCAAAAGATCGAAAGGGTACCTCTCAAGAAAAAGGTTGAGACCCGCTGTTCTACATAAAGCATGCATCCGCAAGCAGGTCCTATCAAAGCGACTGTGTGCCGCTCAAAGCGCACAGGAGCCCAGGGAGTGCCAATTGGCTCATCAGGATCAATACCAGTAAGATCCTGATTATGGCATTCTGGCCGGCACGGATCTTGTCTTGGATATTGAAATATTGTGAAAGCAAGGGCTGGCAGTCTGACATTCTACTTTCTTAGTAGAGCTGGGTAACACTGACGAGTGGGTTTATGCGTTTATGGATATTGGATAGGTTGTCTTCCGTCCCCTAAAACCGCGGCGGGCCTTGTAGCACGCTGTCCAATCCTGCCACCAAGCTTTGCCTGCTGTGTGGAAGTAGGCCAATGACTCGTCCTCTTCTCTTTTTTTTAATCTCTATTTCGGAGTTTTTTTTTAAATTTTAGATTAAGTTCAACACCGGTATGGAAATAAGCTTGAAGAGCTCCCTTCGCGGTCTAACCAAGGGTTCCGCCACGATGCCTATTTGTGTGCTGATGAAAAAGGGAAGGGTGGGCCGGATGGGCCCCCCTTGCGTGCCAACCTAGGGCTCGCCCGTTGATTTACTTATTACTATTTTTGATTAACCTAACACTTTAAAAAGCAAACTAATTGTAAAACAGATAAAATAAACGAAATAAACGACAAGATGAATAAAAAGATGATGACACTTTCACAAATAATCACGGGGTAGTCGTGGTGCTGCTCCTCCTGGAGCATGGACCGCATTTCTGTCAGCATCGCAGTTTGGCTTCCTGATGAAGTTCCGTAGTCCTGAATTTTGGTGCGCTGTTCTCCGGTGTTTGTTGAAGGATGTGGGCTATGTTTAAGGTCTGTCTATCTTTTGTTCATATTTTTCAGCCTTTTCTGCCTTAATGGATCCTATCGGATCATTCAGTCCTTTCATAGAAAGGTTCGAATGCCAAGTGTTTGGATAAATGGCAATTTCAGAGCCCGAACTTTTTCGGAGGAGCCATCTTGCTCGAATGTATGTTCTCTTGAAACCTTGATGAAAAGGTGAAGAAGATTACGAAGACATGGCAGAATGTCGTGTCAATAAAAGGCTGAAAAATAGAGGAGGAGGCTGAAGAGGCTGAGGCTGTAGAGGCCCGTTCGCCTCTACAGAGGATCCTGTTCCCGAAAGAAGGTGTTCGGGGGTCCTATATTTGGTGATAAAGCACGGCATCCTTCAAGAAGCAAAAGAGAGCTGCCATTATGGCTTCATCTTCTCCTAGAGCTTCTCTAATCCTGCCTAGGATCCCATAAAGTTCCCTAGGGAATTCATATTTAGGGCATCTACAGGTGAAATGCTTCACGCTGTTACTGACTCCACACAGATCACATTGAGGTCGGAAAGGGCCTCCACCAAAGTTGTGGGAGACCCTTGTGTTGAGAATAGTTGATAGGTTTCGTGAAACTGGCAACACTGGCAATTAAATGTGTGGTAATGCCATATACTTCCACACGAAAGCAATAAATTTAGCTTGGATAAGTTTAGAGTTGTGATGGAATCGGTTGCTGGAATATTGAATTCAAACTAGATTGTAAGTTAATTATATAAATATCGTTAGTTTAATAATAAATAACGGAAAATATATTCTAGCTTTGAAGCTGTGCAAAATGATCACTGCTTTCAAAACAGTTTATTTCGAGCCAGAGAAAACCGTCACAACATTCTTCAAAGAATCTAACTGCCCATACAAAAGGATTCGTCATGGAGGACTTGTATACAAAGCTCGCATTACTAGAGGAGCAACACAAGTCATGGCTAATTGAACATAGCCAGAAAGAGTTACGAATCAAACAGGAATACGAACGAGAGCTGGCGCGGCTGAATGAACATTATGATGCAGCTGCTAAGCAAATTGAGTCTACATTCCGTGCGAAGAAGGAAGCTATAAAAGAGAAGTTTAGTCAACGAGATAGCTGTGTAATTCCTCTTCGCAAAACCGCATCTGTGTCAGCAATTCTTCTGCCAAAGACTTCATGTGTCGTAGCTGACGACGCTCATAAATTGGAGACGGCTTCGCAACCAAATATTTCGGCTAACGTAAGTTTCATCGTATCATCCGGCACGAATGAGTTTGGCTCCGGTGATGAGAAACTGATAAATACGGCTGGTGCCGCTCAAACAGGCACTGGGATGAAAGAACAATGTACAGAATTGCTAACATTACGGAACAGTAGTGATGAAGTGGTAGTGGTAGCAGTAATACCAATAAGCGTGAGGGAATATAGCAGGCTGGATGCATTCGCACTAGAGAAAAATGAAACAAAATCAATTTCAAGTTTGGAAATGGGTCTGGCGGGCAATAGAAAGCATGATAGATTATACGAATTCAAGCAAGACCGTTTTTCGGAAAATAATGTTTTTGATCCAGGAGGGACTATTTGGCGAAATATGGTTCATTCAAATGGTTATAAGTTAAATTGGATGGAAGTACATAATAGACCAGAATGTTACTAGTTTCACGGGTGGGAGTGTTGAGAATAGTTGATAGGTTTCGTGAAACTGGCAACACTGGCAATTAAATGTGTGGTAATGCCATATACTTCCACACGAAAGCAATAAATTTAGCTTGGATAAGTTTAGAGTTGTGATGGAATCGGTTGGGGAAATATTAAATTCAAACAAGATTGTAAGTAAATTATATAAATATCGTTATTTAAAAAATAAATAACGGAAAATATATTCTAGTTTTGAAGCTGTGCAAAAGGATCCCTGCTTTCAAAACAGTTTATTTCGAGCCAGAGAAAACCGTCACAACACCTTGTATGTCCGGTCCGTAACCTCGATACGATCTCCTGCTGTTTCTGGGAAGTCAGTTCCCTCCATGGGCCAGTAGATCCTTTGATCTTCCTCACGGATAGTGTGCGGTTGCTATCCGCGCCCAATCCTGGCCGACGACACTTTTTGTCCACTTTTTAACGTCGGCCAGCGGGACGGAGCGGGTGTAGTGAAGATCTTCGTGCCCAACGCTTGCTAGGGCATCGGCTTCTACGTTTCCCCTGACGCCACAATGGTCTGGGATCCAGGCGAAACAGGTGTCTGGTGCCATACCTGCAAGAATTCCTTGGATTCACGGGTGCTTTGGTGTGTGGCTTTGGAGGGCAGCCACCACACTGGCCGAGTCCGTAAGGTTCGCAATCGGTTTGTTTGCTGGAAGGGTGGCAGCGACGAATATGGCTGCAGCTTCGGCCGAAAATACGCTACATTGAGGCGGTAGGCTCTCAGACCTGGCTAGATTGTTACCAGAAACACCGAAACCTACCCTTCTGCTAGACACGGAACCATCGGTTCCGGAAACGAGTGGCCACGAGCTTGATGACCGACCTTAGCTCCTCGGAGTTATCGCCCCTCCGGAAGCGCGCGGCGATGGAGTTTTCGACTTTGACGGGAGGCATCGATCAGCTTATTTCTCCAGCTTTTTTGCTGCCTTGCAGCAGATGGCCTTGAGGACTCTCTGCCGGAAAGGGAAAATTCCGGTTTCGCACAAGCTGCTTCTGCTGGCGTGGTATGGTCCGGTTAGGTATGAGATCGTGGCCAAGCTGCAGTGCGTGTTGGCTCTTGTTTCTGACCACAGAACGATCGCGCGATTTGCCGAAATTTTGTGTTTTGCACTGCGCCGTTTCAGCATAGGATACCCCAACTCATCCGGCCCGGATGTGTTCCCATTACACTTGGAGAGTGCATGGGCCTACTCACTTGCTGAAAAGGGTAGGTTCAACAGGCAGTTGGGAGGGTCCGCGAGAATAAAGGTGGCGCTGAGAGTCAAATTTCGAGTGGCAATTGTGCTTCGGCCGGTTACAGGTCTGTGGCTACCAGGGAGGCGAAGTATTCCCCGAGGGTGTTGGCAACCAGTGCGGGTTCTTTTAGTAGTCAAATCGGGTTCTTCTCGTCAAATCCCAGTGGCGTGCACACGCTCCCACGTAGAGCTGCTGTCGTTGCATTTCGCTCCGACAATTTGGGGTCACACAGCTATCAACACGTAAGTAAGGGATGCAAAGAAAACCATGGAATCATTAAAGACGACTACTCCAGTAGTATTCGACGGCAGCCACAAGGGGGACCCAACAATACATAATTAGTGATTCAAAAAACTAAATCTTCTTTTGACGATGTGTTAGCTATGGAAGTGGTAACCCCTTTGCCAAAGGGGGTTCGGTGAGGTCTCCTCCCCGGGAGGCGGAGAGCGGAGTGAGGGAGGCTGCAACCAGAAGCACCAGAGGCTCCCCAACAGCCACTAACCAGGATGCAGGTGGTCGTCGAGTTCCCCAGCGCAAGGCAGCACATCAGTAAGGAACTGAAACAGAACCTTTGGATGCTCCTAGTCGCAAGACAAGAACATGACGCTTTTATCAGGCAGGTGGTAGGAAGAGAGAAGGCCGACAAAGTTGCCCATACCGATGCCTTCTCTTTACTTGGTGCAGCGACTATGGCCCAAGAGGCGATTGATTTCGCCCTGACGGCCAATGAAGAAAATACTGCGCCCAACCCGAGACGGCTCAGGCAGCAATCCGGCGAAGGCGCTGAGAGCAAAGCCAAACGACGTGCGACCATAAAGGCCAAACGTCGTCTAGACGGAGCAAATCGGGGTGCAAAAGAGCCCGAAGGGCATCGACCCAAGAAGGGGACTTTTCGGCCCAAAAAACCGAAAGGGACCAACCAGACGCAAGTCGTCAGGCCGCAAGAGGGTACCAGCCGGCCAGTGCCATCGGCACAAGGGACCGAACATCCATAGCGGATGGTCAGTAGGTCAAAGCAGAAGTCGAGTGCATCTCGACCCGCAAAGAAGGCTAAAGACAGGGGCGAGGCCTTCTTGGTGAAAACTGACAAGGATGAGAACGCCGACGTCCTTAAGTCGATACGGGCGCTAGGCTAGGATGTGCGATGTATCATTCAGCGCAAGCTAGCGGGACGGAATATAGGGTTATAACGCCGAGGTGAGGTCGTTGGGGAAGTGCAAAGTGCAAGCAACTGGACGAGGTCACGAACGCGGACGAGGTCGATAAGGGAAGCCTACCTTAGGTTATCGGTTGCGGAAGCCAAAAAGGTGATGGAGCGAAGGAAGTTGAAGATCGGCTGGTCATTCTCCCAGTGCGCAAACTCCAGCCGCCTTCAGTGGACAGGTGCTATCGGTGCTTAGAGTCGGGACACAAGTTCATGACTGCAAGAGCCCAGACCTTAGCAACTTGTGTTGTCGTTGTGGTGAGGTAGGGCACACGGCGCAGAAATTCGATAAGGCACCAAACGACAAAAAAGATCAATATGGAGTTTGCCCGAATATGTCATTTGGCCAAACAAACCATTAGGTCGAAACCCATCTAGCCAAAATGTCGGCCAAAAATATCGTCCTTTATGGGCTGAAAGAGCATCCACCACCAGAGCTAAGATTAGGAGAATTTGCCCAACATAAATTTCATTTCATTTGAGATTTTTTATGGCTTTTGTGCACAATTTTTTGCAATTATTGTTGTTTTTGGCTTCTTGGCATAATAACCAAAAGTAAGCAAGCTGTCTGATGGCATAAATATGGTTAGAGCTTCAATATTTGAAGAATTAAAATGATAAAGGTGCTCAACCACAATACATTAGGCTAAGGTTTGACCCATGTACCCTATTTTGTAATAAAGAATTTTTAAAAAGAGTATCTTTTACTTAACGTTCATACGACCAGTTTCCTCGGTGACATATTGCATATAATCCTACTTCTTTGTTAATACATCGATAAATACGCTTCTCATCCTTAATTGCAATCCAACGGCTACCACGCTTAACTGGATCTATGTTGGAATAATGATTATTCTCTCTTTACATAAGTCAATATTGAATTATGTCATGGCAATGTCTGTTGTTTGAAAAGGAAGAGCTCAACAAGGTTTTTCTTTTATCGAAACTAGGTCATTAGGGCAATCAAGGAATATAAACTTACTGATGTCAGATATAATCGAAAGGATGCTGCTATAAAATAACAACTACCATTATTACGGGAAAACAGCAAGTAAGGACACTTTGTAGATAATTCGATCATGGACAAATGGGGCCCTCCTTAGCCGTGCGGTAAAACGCGCGGCTACAAAGCAAGACCATGCTGAGGGTGGCTGGGTTCGATTCCCGGTGCCGGTCTAGGCAATTTCCGGATTGGAAATTGTCTCGACTCCCCTGGGCATAAAAGTATCATCGTGCTAGCCCCATGATATACGAATGTAAAAATGTTAACCTGGCTTAGAAACCTTAACTGTGGAAGTGCTTAATGATGAACACTCAGCTGCGAGGCGGCTCTGTCCCAGTGTGGGGATGTAATGCCAATAAGAAGAAGAAGAAGAAGACAAATGGAAGTTAACGACCATCGACCACGATAAAAAGGTTTTCATTAAAACGAAAAATTACAAAATCCTCAAAAGGCTCAACAATAACTTCTAATACCTCTAATACCTCCTTATATTTTTTTATTTCAAAATTAAATCACATCTCGTTTGACCATTACAGTCTAAGATCATTTTTATTATTTTTTAATTGCACTAAAACCATTTCAACGTCTATGCAGTTTGATTATGTGCACCGTCATGAAATTGTTTAAATCAACACTTACACTATGATGAAGCAAGTTGTTTGCAATCCATTATCGTCGCCATCGTCGGCATCTGTTGCTCGATTTACTCGACACCGGTGGCAGCGTACAAAGGTATGATGAATTCGAAGCCCAAGTTTTACCAAACACACTGCATCGCCATCGTCGTCGTCTCCGGGATCTGTTTGAGCAGGAAACCAGAGTTGCGTCACCAGGTTTTCTTCTTTTCCCGCTACAGGAACAATGCACTTGTCGTTGGTTATTTTATTCGCTTTTCTGCTCTACTATACTTGTTGCGACTGTACACCCAATACCCCCCGGTGGAGCATTTTTCAATTACAGTATTCCACCATTTGCATAGTGATGATTTTCCGGTACAAAAACTTATTGTTGCGCTGGATTTTTAACTTTCTCCAATTTACACTGTTTTATTCAGATTTCATAAACTATTTCGTAC
The DNA here is from genome assembly GCF_024139115.2 of Armigeres subalbatus. Lineage (NCBI taxonomy): Eukaryota > Metazoa > Arthropoda > Insecta > Diptera > Culicidae > Armigeres > Armigeres subalbatus. Next base: position 7,313,078 of record NC_085140.1, on the reverse strand, counting down.
ATTGGAATAACTGGATTAAATTCCTTCAGTGCACAACTGCTCTTTTCAAATCACGGACACACTATATTTAAGCATAGAGATGTATAAAGAGACATAAAACAACATTTGGAACATATGGTCACAACGTATAACTTAATTATTTCGGTGCACTTGAAACGCAATCCCCTTATTGTAGAGGCCATACGCATCGGCTTTTTCCGTATTGCCACCTCAGCAGAAGGATCTGATTTTCAAATCTTAAATCACTTGATATTAGGCCTTTTCCTGTTTCACAAAGCTCGACTCCACCAATTCGCACCAACTTAACACTTTTAGCTCCCAATCACACGTGTTCGGACTGTTTCAAACGGATTCTACCGAATTTTCGAACCTGGAAAGCGCACCGTAACTGAAAATTACACAATATTTTCCGCCATCATAGCTCTCCCAACCTGGCACCGCACACACACATTTGCAGGTGGAAATGTCATTATGCCTACTATTTACGAACACGTTCGCCACAGCTAGTTAGTCGTTTGCCTATATAGCTTAGTATCACATTAAAAAAAACTGTCAACAACCGAGAGCCCGGTGGAAAAGCTCCTAGCCACTTGGCAAGAATCAGAGCGCCGCACGTATGGCGCAATTTCATAATTGACGGTCACCACTGTTTCGTTCTATTCGAGAACCCTGCCGGACTGCACCGATGCACATCTTCACCACGCGCGCACGCTGCAGGCTGCCCTTTTCCGGCCAACACTGAGCAGTTATCTCTCTAATACGCTTCAACTGGAATTCAATGTCTCGCACACCGGCAAAACTGCAATTGCAGTTTGTATGCAACAACCCGCTGCAAAGGCCGTCGCAGCAAAACAACCCGACGTCGTCACCCGCTGCACCATCCACCCCCTGCACGGGCGCATTTCTAATCGCACAACACACACAGTTGAGGGTAAGTACTAGATGCGCTAGAACTCGATGCACTAGACCTTATTTGATCAATTTACTATTCCACGCTCTCGGATGTTGTTCTCTTACTATGGTGCAGCGCTGCCACCGGCGTTCACAGGCTAGAGGCATTAGAGCGGTTGTGGTGTTCAGTGATTGCTACTCCGGATTTCAAAATGTGTATCGACCTTCTCTCCTACTGGATGTTCCGTTTCACCCACGTGGTTTCTAGCTTGATGTATGTACATAAATCTTGACGACCTTCAGATAGATCGTATGCAGGAAAAAAAAAAATACTCTAATTTTGGAAAAAAATAAGATTAAATTGATCAACGACAAAAACTAAACGGTTTTTTATTTTGCTGAATATTGGTGATAGTGTTTATACAGCCGGTGTGCGACAGACCATAAAGCTATCAGCCATTCCAACGGAAGGAAGAGCCCATCAGCAAGCTAGTTTGAAACCCTGTTTTCACTTCAGATCAGATCAATTCCTTCAAGCGTGCGCAATTCGTTTTCATTAGTCCCCAACCAGCACCTATGTAGACAACAATATCAAGATATCTGCACAGACAGCCAGATAGATCAATATGTGGTTTCGTTCAACCCGGCAGCAATTGCTGTTAAATTGTACTTAATAACTATCAAAATGTAATACATTTCACAATAACAGCTATGTAGTATTTTTGGGGCCTATCTTAGCCGCACGGCTACAAAGCAAGACAATGCTGATGGTGGCTGACTCCTGGTCCAATCCAGGAAATTTCCGCTTTAGAAATTTTCTCGACTCAGCCTCATGATATAGGGTAACGGTACCAATAGTGGAGGCATTAGTAGATCCACAAAAGTATTTTTTTTTTTAATTGATAATTATGGGAAATTTACAGCTTTAATATCTTAGGCAATAGATAAACTAATAAATTTGCCAACAAAAATGAGATTGATGTCCTTTAACATTAACAACGACCAAATATTGCTTGCATGACTAATACACTGTACACTGTTCCTTTAGTGGCGGTAAAAATTAATTTTGGTTCCCATAGTGGTACTATCCATTGATTTCTTATGGGACTCGCCACTATTGGTACAGTTGCACCACTATAGGTGCAAGGAAATCAATTTTATTAAGGAAAATCATTGTTTTCAATAGTTTTTCAAGCGAAATTTTAGAATAAGTTGCATTTAACATGATACTTAAAGCACGACGCATCAACTGAAACCATCGTAAATGGTATATTTATGATAAATCTCATTGAAACCCCACTACCTCCACTATTGGTGCTACCTCCACTAAGGGTACGGTTACCCTATAAATGCAAAAATGTTAACTTGACTGCCTCGAAGTTATTGTGTAAGTGCTGAATGAACACTAAGCTGCGAGGTAATAAAGCGTGTCCCACATAAAATTGCATCAGGAAAAACTCTGTCAAAATTATCCCCAAGACTGGTAGCGATCAATGTCGTTCGAAATAATAACTATAGTGACCAATTCTGACGAAAAAAGACCAAATAGTGACTTCCAATTGCAGTAAAAGTGGTTACTATTTTATTTGGTTACTATCACTTTAGTGACTGTCAGTGAGGTACGCAGCGAGCAAGATCGATCATATAGAAGACGATTTACGGACCCTCCAGACTAGTGTTGTGCGCGGCCGAGGATTTTTAAACGCCGCTGCCTGCCGCAACCATTTATGACCGGCGCGCCACTGCATTTCTCGCCGTCGGAGAATATTAAGCTTTTTAATATTAAGAATATTATTTGGTTTTGGGGGTTCAAATCCTTCCCACAATTCGTAAAGGCGGGCTCTTCTCCCCATATATTGGGTCAATCTGGGAAACGAGGGCAAGATTGTATTATTGTATGTACGAACTTTCTTCTGGAACGAGATTCTTTATTCATCCCGTGGATTCGCATAAGTGTGCCTCTGCTTATGCAACCACCCCACCCATTTTTGGCCATTCATACAGAAGTTTGATGAAATACAAACAGTAATATAAGCATGATCAAATCGTTTATCAGATATGACCAGTGCTACTGGCAGGTGCCTTGCTACAATAGATGTATCATCATCATACCCTTCCCATTTCGTTAGAAGAAATTTCCTATCAAAAGACATTTGAAAAATTTCAGCTGCGCCGCAGAAAAAGAACTCTTTAAACTCTTTCAAATAGTTATAGCCAGGGTTGTTAATCGATAAATTATCATCGTTAATTTAACGCCAACTTCGATAACGATAACACTTTTACGATAATGCTTCGTTGACGATAAAATGAGCGTTGAATTAACGTTATCGTTATCGAGTATTCGTTGATTTATCGATAATTATCGAGTTAACTGTAACATGTACTACAGTTTGAAGTGCAAATATTCACAAGCTGGATTTGCGATATCTATTTTAAAAATATTGTATCGCCTTACAATATTCGAGAACGCCTTTAAATCCTGGAATTAAATTGGGATTCAAGGAGGTCACCGAATTGACCAACACATTATTTCGTTCAATCATTAAAGTTCTTACAGAGTCGCAGTTCTCCATAGTATCTGAGAGCATTTTTAATGTCTACCTATACTTATGTTTAATCTAGCATTATTAACAAAACTTCTATTTTGAAGATCTGGAGCACCCAGTTATATGAATATTTTATGACTCACAGTTTAGACTAAACTCCTTAGTCTAACCAAATCATAGGTGACGAGGTTAGTTCACCAATCTGTTGAGAGAATGTTCACTTGGTACTGGTGCTGCCTAGAATGCAGCACTACAGATCGCTGCATCAAATAAATTTCTAGTACTTGGATCCCAATATATTGTCGATGACATCTAAAAAAACGCTAACCACCAACAGAGCACCTCACTTCTCATCGTTTCGTAGAGCAGCATGCATTAAGCAATAATTTTAGAGTGCCCCGCTTCAATCAAAATTAACTCTGATCAACCAGCTGCAAACAATTTGTTCCATTCTCGGCTTCTGTCAAAATTTTACACCAACTTTATTCGCGTAATCTAGTAACCACATTATCGCAAAATTATCGAGTTAACTTACGTTAAATTATCGAACTACGATAATAATTCAGTTGATTCATCGTTATCGTAGCAACCGATAACGTTGATCACAATCAACTTCATCGGCGATAACGATAAATTAACGATTAACAACCCTGAGCAAACCAAAGACCAAAATTGAATACTGTTTTGACTCAAATCCCAAACTCATATTCCGAACACTCATAACATGAACATTTATCTGAAGCACTTCGTTATTTTTGCATAAATAAAAGTAATATCGCAACAGACATACAGACCAAGCACATTATAATTGTCCAACAAAAGAATAACGTTGAAATTTTTCATTTGTTTGCTTTTAAGATAGTGTTCGGAATGTGAATCGAACAGCCGGATGACACACAGCTATGCTTCTGGGTCCAGCATAAAATTCATGTTATTATTTTGCTGTGGGCGTTATTTTCTGATACAATATTGTTACCAAATATTCAAATATGTTTTGCACCGTACTAACCGTGTTATGTTGAATGAGTGTCTTATTACAATTAAATTGAAAATCGAACACATTTTTCACAGCACGGAATATGTGGTACATAAAGATAATTAGTAGTATTAATAGTAATAAATTCATTCAAACCGCTTAACAACAATTACTCCATCACAGAAAATTAGTCCTGAAATGATGATTTTGCCTTTCTCGTACAACAAAGTTGTACCGAAAGGCTATCATTTCACTACGAAAACGAACTTTTTATAGAAACCTCGGAGACCCATAGTGTTATATACCAATCGACTCAGCTTGACGAGCTGAGTAAATGTCTGTCTGTCCGTGCGTATGTGTGTGTATGTGTGTGCACAAAAGCTAAGAAAAACATTAGACAATTTTTTATACAGTAATCATCAACCGATTTTCTTGCAACAAGTTTCATTCGACAGAGGGCAAAGCCTAGATCACTATTGAATTTGATAACGATCGGACGTTGCCATCAAAAGTTGTAATGAAAATGGTATATCGAACCCAGAGTGTAAGTAATTTAGAGTGGCGACACTGTCATAATTGGAACAAAATTCATCTGTCATTCCTATACAAAATCGTGTTCCAAACGAGCAGGAGACCTGTCAAATGCGACACATGTCGCCACTCTTAATTATATCCACTCTGATCAAACCATATTAGCACTATATAAGGTTGGTGTCTTGGCTAAATGCGAGAAAGGCTGTATCACTACTCGGTGAATTAAGTTGGGTTTTGTTTATTAATTTTGAATTGTCAGTGGGGCCCACCGTGCGCTAACCCCAGAGATGCTAGCCACCATTTTTTCCCATTGGAGAGATAGGTGATGACAGTAGGGTGGAATCGAAGTGTTCGTAATTGAGACAATTTGTACTATGGGTGTTCGGCATTTGAAACTAATTTCGGTAGAATTAAATCATTCAGTATTGATATAGTTACAATCAATAAATTATTAATACCAAGTGCTTATATGAAAGTTCAATTGTTTTGCTAGCTGATGGAAACTACTGATCTATTAAAATATTTTATTTCATGTGCCGTAAAGATCTCCGTAGTGAAAAATGTGCTCAAGTATGCGGAAAATGGATCAAACGGTATGTTATAGCCACATATGTTTCAGATCTTTCAAGAATTGCCTGGAGTTTAGGTTTTCAGACCTCCACGCGGAAACTAATATCTTCCAGCCTTTTGGTATGGACCATATATCAATATTTCTAGCGGTTCATGAATCAAATTGGACTTACCCCCAAGAATTCTCTGGAGTATAGGCCTTATGATCTATATGCGCATAACGAAAAATATATTAGCTCCTTTTTGAAATGCTCTTGGTGATCAAACCGGATTTAATTTAAGAAATTGGCCCTTAGTTGTTTAATCGAAGTCAATACAGAAGCCCCCCCCCCCTCTCCACCAACAACATTTTCTCGCTACGCCATTAATTTACCGGATATGGTATCTTTTTTTTAAAGAAATCTGATTTCAGTATTGTACTGCGCATACAAAATCTACTCCTCCGCTTATTTTTAATCGCAACGAAAAATAAACGCCAGATTGCCGCCTAGGGAAAACATATCTCGAAAAAAACACTACATTTGACATTTTTGAAAATTTGGCCACCACGTGGTGGATTGTGGATGAATGCTTTGATAACACGTGTTATTTGTACTGCGGATAAATTTTACACATCTATGAGAGCCTTGGAAAATGATCACGAAAGTTGTCTCAAAACGATTCGTTTAGGGAAAATATCTTGCAAACGCAACTTGTTTTTATTACATAGAAGAAAGAAGAAGATGACAGACATTTTAATCTAATGCATTGGCGTAACTAGTGAAAAATTCTAGGGGGGGGGCTAACTTTTTTTTAAACTTTTCTATTTTAACACTCATAACAGAAAGTTTACCATTTTCGCTCGATTCAACTGATGTTAATGTTCGCAAGTTGGTCTATCAGATATTAATAAACGACTTAAATATTTCAAATGATGTTCATCGACGCTCAGCCCTGTTACAAAAATCTGGAAATCTCGTAGAATTCCTAAAATCCTTAATAGGTTCAGAAAACCATAGGTGTTGCGCTCGCCGTAAATAGAATGTGAAGCACGATCCTGATTTTTAAAGGATTTTTTGATTTGCTTCGAACCAAGAATACATTGTAAATTAAATATTGGATAAATTAGTTAGTTAAGCTCTTTTCGCCAGCTTTCAATTCAGTGGCCTGACAATTCCTATGAGCTTTCAAACGGCGATCTGACCACAACAAACTAACCTTTCTTTTCTGTTAGAATAACTTCTAGGATGATTTAAAAAAAAAACAGAATAATCCACCTAGCGGTGATGGTGCCTTTCTCGTGTATTATAAAATATAACAAAAAAAGTTCATAAGAGAGGTCAAAACTGCACTTTAGGGAGATATATTCAGTTATTCTCATCAATTTACACTCATTTGCGTTCATTTCAATGCATTCTAGCAGCTTTTGAAAAAAAAAAATTATTTTGAATTTTTTTTCCAAGGGGGGATTTGGGAAAAATGGGGAAACAAACAATGTTTTTTAATAACTCCGGAACGCAATGGCTGATTGGACCAAATTTCAATAACGAAAAATTAGGAAGGATTCCGCGTCACAAGCAAATCGGATAAGGCTAAGTACAAAAAAGTGTGTCTCACATTTTTTTGTACACACACACATACATACATACATACACACATACAGACATCACCTCAATTCGTCGAGCTGAGTCGATTGGTGTATAACACTATGGGTCTCCGAGCCTTCTATCAAAAGTTCGGTTTTGGAGTGATCCTATAGCCTTTACGTATACTTTGTATACGAGAAAGGCAAAAATATGCGGAGTTTTTAAAAGCCACCCGAAAGAATACAAAGTTCTTTCTTATTCAACTTTTAGTTACCTCTACTTGAAATCTAAGAGTTCTACCAAACCTTTCTCAAGCAGTACTTGTAATACTAATAAATAATCTTCTTCTTATTATTATTATTTGTATAACATCCCAACACTGGGACAGAGCCGCCTCGTAGCTTAGTGTGCATTAAGCATATCCATAGTTATTAACTGCGAGGTTTCTAAGCCAAGTTACCATTTTTGCATTTGTATATCATGAAGCTAACACGATGATACTTTATGCCCCGGGAAGTCGAGACAATTTCCCATCCGAAGCTTACCTAGACCGGCACCGGGAATCGAACCCAGCCACCCTCAGCATGGTCTTGCTTTGTAGCCGCGCGTTTTACCGTACGGCTAAGGAGGCCCCATACATTTTTAATTCACTTGTTGATGAGGTATTTCATAAGTTATAACATGTTTGGTGGGGTCCAGATTATGTCCTGAGCAAGTCTTATAACAATTGCTCGAAGTTCAAAAACTTGAGCGAATAGATTCAACTTTCTGTAGTGTCTGTAGATATGTGCAATATTTATACAAAGTAACAAATTTTCTAGGGGGGGCTAGCCAGATCCTAGGTGGGGCTATAGCCCCCCCTAGCCCCCCTGTAGTTACGCCAATGATCTAATGTGATGTAATGTTCCATCAGATGGTGCGATGCGGTGATCAGCATTGCATTTCGGGCAATAACAAAACCACCATTGAACCGTTTCACACAAAAGAGCTAGAAATAATAGCGAACTCCTGTTTACATAACTGGTACCAAACAAAGAAATCCTCCCGGTACCATTTTTAGATTTTCTCCCTGAAATCTGGAAAATTCATTTATGGGATTCTGGAAACTCCGCTACAGGAGGATGTACCCCTTCAGTAGGGTGTCCCAAAAACACTATGTTCGAAAAGTCTTGGTGTTCAAGCCCTATATGAAAGAAAATCGTATCTGGAGCTAGAACAACCCAAAATTCTTAAAATTAGTTTAGAAGTTCCGACAGAGCGATCTGTTTTTCTGCATCTATGGTCATATATTGGCTAAGTTCGCCACATTTCAAACACTTTTTTAATCGTTCAAATTTTTTTGTGAACCATAATGAGTATCCTACATGGTAATTCAGTTGCAGTTATGCAATTATATGGCCTGTAGAACCATTTAAATATCATGAAAATGCATTTTTTTCGACAATTTTCACAGAAATTTACCTCGTGTCCGTAAAAAATGTTTTTCTCGTGAATTGTCAACCATCATTAAAAAAAAGTATTTTTTAAAAGAAAAGTTTTCGTAAAAACAAATCGAAAAAATATTATAACGGGGCTGAGATATTAAAGATTTAGTAAACCCCTAAACCATGATTTTTTGCAAATCTATTATAATTCAACAATATTTTGGTGGATATTTCAACAATTTTAACGTTTTTGGCACCAAATACTCACTTGATACTTGATGGGCTACAGCTCTTCGATGAACCTACGTCGAATGGAGTATCCTTCTCCACTGGACTCGATCCTGCGCCAATCGCTTCCAGTCGCCCTGAACATTGAGCGCCCTCAGGTCCTCTTCAACTGCAAAAAGCCATCGTGTACGCGGCCTTCCACGAAGCCTGCGGCCTCTACCGGGTTCTCTACTAAATATTATCTTCGTTTGACGTTCTTCCGGCATACGAACAACGTGACCAGCCCACCGTAGTCTGCCGTGTTGAATAAGCTTAATAAAATCCAGCCCTTTGTACACCTGGTACAATTCGTGATTCATGCGTAGCCGGCAGATATCGTTCTCCTGTTTACCGCCGAGTATTATCCGCAGCACCTTCCACTCAAGCACTCCGAAAGCTCTCGGATCAGCCTCCTTTAACGTCCATGTTTCATGGCCGTATAAAGCCACCGGAAGAATCAGAGTAGTATGTAGCGCGAGTTTTGTTTTCGTTTGCAGACTACGAGACTTAAGCTGGTTACGAAGCCCATAATAAGCCCGATTTGCAGCTGCAATACGCCTTTTCACCTCGCGAGAAACATCATTATCGCACGTCACAAATGTTCCAAGATACACAAATTCTTCTACCACTTCAAACATTTCACCATTCAGCACCATTTCGCTACTACCATATACTTCGTTTTGCTGGTATTGATCGTGGGTCCAATCCTCGCTGTCCGATAATGGAACCGCTTCTTTGCACACCAGCTCTCCTAAACGCTCCCTCGAGCGCTACATTGAACAGTAGATTCGAGAGTGCATCACCCTGCTTTAATCCATCTAAGGTATCAAATGACGTCGATATTTCATCCGCAACTCTTACACTTGATTTCAATCCGCCCAACGTTATACGAGCCGTATCAGTTTCGCCAGAAAACCATGTTCAAGCATAATTTGCCATAATTCATTCCGTTTCACTGATGATGATGATGATGTGTCTGCAAGTTGTACTCCAGGAATTTATCAAGGATTTGTCTCAGGGTAAACATTTGATCCGTCGTTGAAACCTGCTTGGTATTCGCCGACGAAGGACTCTTGAAGCGGTCTCAATCTGTTGAACAGAATAAGGGAGATAATTTTGTACGCCGAATTAAGGAGGGTTATTCCTCGGTAATTGGGGCAATCCAGTCTGTGCCCTTTCTTAAAGAGAGGGCAAATGAGGCCGTCCAACCAGCTAGCAGGCATTTCCTAGTCTTCCCATATTTTCGACATAATATGGTGCAGAACTTCATAAAGCTGCTCACTGCCATGTTTGAGAAGTTCAGCCGGGAGCTGGTCCTTCCCCGCAGCTTTTTTGTTTTTCAGCTCTTTCACAGCTTTTTAACCCTCATCTACTGTAGGCGACTCCACAGCTTATCCATCGTCGCTAATATTTATTCTGCTCACCGATGCACCGTCACTTCCACTATTCAACAAAATCTTAAAGTGTTGCTTCCACCTGGCAGCCACTTCGGTTTTATCTGTCAGCAAATTCCCTTGTTGGTCGTTGCACATGACGGGAGATGGCGCTGTCTTTCTCCGCACGCCATTGACAGACTCATAAAACCTCCGCATATCGTTCTGCTCCATTTTTTCCTGCGCCTCGCTAATCACTTGTTCTTCATATTCTTTCTTCTTTCTGCGGTGGGTTCGTTTCTCGGCTGCTCTTGCTTCCTTGTACCGATCTCTATTCGATCGGGTACCGGACAACAACATCCGGCTCCTGGCAACGTTCTTCTCGTCTGTGACTCTCTGACACTCCACATCGAACCAACCCGTTCTGGGTCGCCTCTGTGCAGTGTCTACCGCTTCTCGTGCTGTTGTGCTCACCGCTCCATGGATCGACTTCCATAGATCGTTGATGTTGTCGCTAACGTTGATTGCACTTATCCGTTCGTCGAGCTTCTGGCGGTACTCAACCGATACTCCTTCCGCCGATAATCGCTGGATATTGTAACGCATATTGAATGTCCGCATATCGATAACATCCGGGAAATGGCGCCCATCCACCAGAACATGGTCTATCTGGTTGCAAGTTTCACCATTTGGGTGTCTCCAGGTGTGCTTTCGGATATTCTTTCGTGCAAAGTAGGTGCTTCTGATGGCCATCCCTCTGGCAGCAGCGAAATTTACTAGACGTAGGCCGTTATCATTGGTAGCGGAGTGGAGGCTCCCCCTACCAATTATGGGACGGAAAAAGACCTCTCTATCGACCTGAGCGTTAGCGTCTCCGATAACAATTTTACGTCATGCTTTGGGTACTCTCCATAGGCTTTATCAAGACATTCATAAAACGTGTCCTTTACGTCGTCGGATTTATCGTTTGTCGGTGCGTAAACGTTGATTGATTGTATGACATTTGCCAGAAAACCATTTGCCAGAATCAATTTGCCAGAATGATTTTTGCCAGAAACCCATTTGCCAGAATGGACCATGTGCCAGAAAGCCATTCCCCAGAATGGACCATTTGCCAGAATGTAATTTGCCAGAATGTACCATTCCCCAGAAATAGTAAAACTGGGAATTCTGATTATTATTGATGGTCTAAGAATAGAAAAAGGATGTACTTTTGCATAACGGGTATTTCGCATTATTTAATAATGGAATGGTTTTCGGTATACATAAATAATATTCATAAAAGGGATTATTCAACATATTAAACAATTTATCAAAAAAATACATTCATATTTGTCTAATACCGAACAACCTGTTGACGAATGCATAACATATTTTTTCGCCTCATTCCAGACGCAGACTTCATTTGATTGAATCATATCTACAATTGGATAATATCACTTTAAATCATACTAGACAGCTATTCGCCCTCATTGAAGAAGTTGTAGTAGGCAAAATGTCTACTACTAAAGAAGGAATCATACCCACAATTGTCATATTCAAACACGGGCACGGGCAAACACCTAGGGATAACAACTATCCTTGCCAAAATCAGACCAAGCGCATTCATTAAAAAATAATTAATCATATCCACCAATTTCTGGGAAACTCCTATTCTCAAAGAAGGGATCACATTCACTATTGCCTTAATCCAGACAAGCGCCTACTTTTAAAGAAGGAACTACATCCACCATTGCCCTGATCCGACCGAGCACCTGCTTTAAAAAAAGGAGTCACATCAACCATTCCTTAATCCAGGCAAGCATCTAATTTTAAAGAAGGGATCACATCCGCCATTTTTTTCTACCCTTAACTGACCCCCACACCAAAGAGCTCACACAGAGAGCCCACTGGTAGTGGACACTTACTAATAAAATTACAAAAAGCGCGGGGATATGCCATTGCCTTAATACGGGCAAGCGCCTACTTTTAAAGAAGGAATCACATCTTCCATTATATTAATCCCGACAAACGCCTACTTTTAAAGAAGGGTTCAAATTCACTATTGCTTTATTTGTGGCAATCGCCTATTTTTAGAGCCTTTTGACCTTAATCCGGGCAAGCGCCTTCTTTTAAAGAAGGGATTATGTCCACCATTGCTTTAGTCTTGGAAAACGCCTATTTTTAAAGAAGGGATCACATCCACCATTGCTTTAATCCGGGCAAGTGCCTACTTAAAAAGAATGAGTCACATCCACCATTCCTTAATCCGGGCAAACGCCTATTGTTATAGAAGGGATCACATCTTTCATTATATTAATCCCGGCAAACGACTACTGTTAAAGAAGGGATCACTTCCACCATTGATTCATTTGTGGCAATCGCTTATTTTTTAAGAAGGGATCAAGCGCCTTCTTATGAAGAAGGGATTATATCCACCATTGCTTAAGTCCTGGCAAACGCCCATTTTTGAATAGAAAGGGATCACATCCTCCATTGCGTTAATCCGGGCAAGCGCCTACTTTTAAAAAAGGAATCTTATGTTCCATTATATTAATCCCGACAAACGCCTACTTTTGAAGAATGAATCACATCTACCATTGCCTTAATCCGGGCAAGCGCCTGCTTTTCAAGAAGGGATCATATTTACCATTGCATTCAGGGCCGGATGTAGGAAGGTTCCGGGGGCGTGGCCCCGGACCCCCACAAATCATATGTACCATAACCAACCTTTTTGTACATTTTGGGGCCCCCACAAACTGTCGGCCCTGGGCCCCCTTCCGGGTGAATCCGGCCCTGATTAAACCGGGCAAGCGTCATGTTTTAAAGAAGCAATTGCCACCATTGCTTTAATCCTGGCAAACGGCCTGGCCTTTTTAACGAAGGGTCCAATGGCAAATAAGAGATGACCAATTCTGGGGAATGGTGAATTCTGGCGAATGGCTATCTGGGGAATGGCACATTCTGGCAAACGTCTTTCTGGGGAAAGGTCCATTCTGGCGAAATGATTCTGGCAAAAAGCCTTCTGGCAAATGACTTTCTGGCGAATGTCATACAACCCGTTGATTAGGCTGTAATTAAAGAATTTGGCCCGTATCCTCAATACACAGATTCGTTCGCTTATGGGTTTCCACCGCATCACTCGCTTCATCTGCTTGCCCATCACTACGAAACCAACTCCATGCTCTGCGTTTTCGCCGCCGCTGTGATAGATGTTATACTTGAATGCAGTGTTGGTCGTGGGGTCCACGGCTCGGAATTCACGTTCTCCGGATCTAGGCCATCGGACTACTTGAATAGCGGCCACGTTCACTCCAACCTTCTGCAGTTCACGAGCCAGAAGGCTCACTCATCCAGGTTCATTTAGGGTCCTGATATTCCAGGTACCGAGTTTCCAATCATAAACCTTATTTCGTTGCCGGGTAGGTTGCCAAAAATAACGTTCTCTTTTTCTTCGTGGTATTTGAGAGGCTTTAGTAAGCTACCTTACCGAGGTCGCGTTACCTACATCGCGCTGGTGGGGCTGCTGACGCGATACAGCATTTCGTTGATCAGCCGCTGGGTACCAGGCAGACGCTGATTGAGCCGCACCTCCTGGTGAACAGACGCTCGAGGCGTACGTTCTCACTCTAGCTGATGTCAGAAGGACAACAGTGCCCAGGCTGCACTACCAGCTAAGTACACAACCCTTAACTGGCGGTCTTTTGTCATCGGACGAACCGTGGAAGCGTGAGATAGGAACTTGTGGGGACCAGAGATCTGTTGGACGCTCCTTCCTTGATGTCAAACCACCATTTTGCAGCCCTTTTGACACCAAATATAAGAATATAAATCCAGACTGAAGTTTTATGTAACATTAATGCTAAAACACATTAATAAAGTTAAAAAAACATTAATGCATTAAATTCAATTTTAATAATTTCTGAAGTAGGATTGACTTACATACATAATTCATGAAAATAATATTCAACCTGTTAAAACCGATTATGGCAGTCTAATAAGCAAGCTAAGCTTGGTTGGCATGGAGTTTCGGAGTGTAGAATTATGCTATCAATCATGCCCAGTTCATTGACATGCGCTATATTGCGAATTTCTAATGTAGTTGCGATATCATAGAAGGTGGAGTAAATCCAGTTTTCGTTAGACTGAATTACAGTTGTCAATTCTGTTAAAAACAATAGCAACTACACGGAACCGCGAATCAACTCTCTTTATGGTTCCTTTCACTCAAATCCGCCCTTGCGTGGAAGAAGCCAAAAATAAGTAAAATGCGAAAAAAACGGTGAGTACTTTGCCTTTACTTCCGTGTTGAATTTTCACCCACTATGAAGTTTCACCAGCTCACATTTATGTTATTTCCACTTACCCGAGACTATGGTGAAATCAACCTAAATTTGGCTTCTTCCACGGAACAACGTTGGGTCGATGCAGCTCTCTTTGTTTATAAAATCATTCATGAGAGGGAGTAAGAAAACTACTTACTTTTGAGTTAAAAAATTGAACTTCGTACTCAAAGTTGAGGTCTTTAAACTTTTTTTAGGTTCTTTACTTTTTCTGTCTTTAGTTATCTTTTGTTTACATGTTGGTAGTTTACCTAATACACTGAACGAAATCATCAGCCATCAATTGAATGAATCGTCATCCAACTGCCTTCAAACTTATACAATCTCTTTATTATATGATGCAATGGATTGGATGATTTTCCATTCAGAATCGGACTCCAATCATTCAAATTTCAAAATAATAATGCTTCAATAAATGAGATTATTTCATATTAGCTAACCTTTGCCCTGATAAAAGTTGCAAATTGAATTTTTATCATCCCAGAAAGCTTTGTTCTGAAAATCATTCTAACGATAATAGAGACAAAAGCAAGTGGCTAATTGCGGTTAGTTCGGTTGGTTGACCTGTAAGCAAAATCTGATCCGGAATAGCTTATTACCATTGTTATTTTATCGTCGTCGCCGTAACAATCCGTATCCGTAGTCTTCTGTCGTGTATTGCTGCCCGTATTCGGAAGTGTTGAAGCGGGAATTGATGACGCATTCCTGTCCTACATACAAATAAGATGTCCTGCAGCACGGTGCAGATGAGTTTAAAGACGGCGAGATGTTTAGAAGGTTGTTGGGCGATCCTCCACGAGATCGCAGGACAAAACCGAAAAATGACATCCGGTAGATCTGGAGGCTAAAGGCAAGAACCTCATTGTGTTTGCTGCTATTCTAAACTTTTTTTATTGCTATTCAAAACATATTTCAGACCCGAAATGAAAACCGTTGGGAAAGAAGTCGAAGTGTCGATAAAACCCCGGAAAAGCAACCGGCGTTTTTCAACTGATCGAGTTTCATTTGGAATACTTCTCCGAACAAAGAATGTTCAATTTGTTTAATTCCATCGCAAAGCTGCATCGTAAGTTCTCTGTTATTTCAAAAATGACAAAAAAGGTCTAAATGCTTTAATCATTATCAGGTAGGCAAGAACGGTGAAACCACCCTCCACCCTCATCGATAGGCGAACTGATACACCCGCATGGGGCCCCGGTTTGTTAACTTCGTGTAGCATCACGTCGTCCAGCCGCCAACTGCATGAAACTGAACCCAGGAAAACTGATCAAAAAGTTCCGTCGGTGGCTAAGAATTTTGGCGTGTCGGGTGCTGTGGCTATACGAGTGGTGGCGTTCGCTTCAGGAAGACAGAAATCATACGTAATACTGGCCAAGATGTACATGCGCTGCCCGAACTGCCTGGTACTTGATGATCCGACCAATCAATATTTTTTCAACGATACCCGACGAACAATGTAATAGATTTAATTGTCTTTATTACGTCAAGCACAATGTAATAATAAATACATTAATAAATCAATTTGAAATCGAATCTGGCTCATATAATTTAATTATGTGCTTTTTTTTCTGAGAAAGTAAAGTCACGACAACATATAAACTGAATTAAGAAATATAATCATTTTTAATAAGAATGCGAAAACGTTTTGAATTTGAATGAAAATCATTTCATATACCATGTTTGGTTTGACTGCCAATTGAATGATTTTAATGTGGTTGCTCTATGACGTACATTCAACTTGCTTGAATTTTATGAGCAGTAGAGTTGAATGACGGTCAGTTCAAAATCATCTGATTAACGTTATAGGGCTTGGATGAACCAAAAATCATTCAGTTTCCTACTGATATTTTAGTTCAGTGTAGTGCATGCTAGACAATATGTCATCTTTGTTTTAAATTAATCAGTAGACTGGCCCAGCTTAGTATTAGGAAAAAATGTAGTCGAATTCCACGGGGCACCTCCCAAAATTGTTTTTTTTAGGTGAGAAAATCAATCTCTCAAAATTTCAGCTCAACGCTTGTTGCATAAGCTGGCGCATTTGATTTCAAGTTTGTATGGAGATTTCATCCAAAATATATAGGAAAATACATTTCCGTAACTCATTCGATCTGGAAATTTGTTCTTATTGCTCGATTGAACTCAGAATTGCAAAAATGGCAGTTGGGATGCTACAGAACAATTTCACAGAACATTGTATGATGATTTAATGAACAGGACTTCTAAAAAGTTCCTTCTACAAAAATTCCTGTGAAATTTTTATCGTAGAATTTTGTGGGGGATTTATTCTCCCAGAATCAAAGTGCCACCTCTTATTTCAATGAGTATTTTAAATGGAGTCTCCTGAGTAATTTTCAGCCAAATCTATAAAGATTTGGAGGTGCATCAAACGATATTTGTGATTTTTCAGAGAAATGTTGTCTGAATGCCCCAATTTCACTCCACATAATAGAAGTATTAGTCGTTGAAATCTTTTTTAGACTATTATCTACCACTTTTTCGTTAATACTAGGATGTTTAGAGGGCTAAACATCGTAGTATTAACTATGACTTTTTAGCAGGTTTAGCTGAAATAATTTTAGGTGCTTCTGGGACTAGTTTAAATTTTCAATATGTGCCAAATTCAATTTTTCCGTTCGTTTCCTTCAGGTGTTGCGGAAGTTTCGTCCATACATCACTTTATACTGAAAAAGAATCTTCGGTATGTAATAATGCAGTTTCCATGAAATACTCAACATTAAAATAGGGTAATCAAGCAAGCATTCTCCCCATGCTAAAACAAAGTTGACTATGATTTATGAGTAAATGTAAATGTAAAAAAAAATGCACATTTTGATTTCCTCAGTAAGAAAAAGACGGTCAATCAAGATTTCGCCAATCCACACTACGGCTCTATTATAATATTTTTTTTGCAATACCTGATCATATTATCTGGTTTACAGTTCGTCTTTGCAACTGAAATGGGTTGCATAATATTTTTTATAACACTCATTTGGGTGCTATAATGAAAAAACAACATCGGAACAGTAGTTACATGACTACATTTTGCTGAATTAGCTTGAGTAAATGTTCAAATAGTGTATTCTCTGCGTCGTGTAATGAATGAAATAGTTTGATGGACATGACATCAAAAATTTCCAAAGGCAAGTACATCTATCGCTTCACGGCTTATCGAACTATGCAATGTGGCACGGTAACATGGAATTTGATTGTTCTCTGCAGCAACATAATTTATTGGCAAGAATGATCATGTGGAGTAAATTAGACTGTACAATTTTGGTACATATTTATCAAATTAAAGTCTATTTTTCTTCATTGCAAAAAATTGTGTGTACAACTCGTTGCAAAACTCGATTTTTATAAACTTACCACAAAATTTGCAACTTGTTGCATAAACTACTATTCAATACCTCAGAAAAACACCATCACCGCTAGATGGATTAATCAGGGCTATATTTTAATAATTTAGAAAGTACTGTTTTGCAACAACATCCTAACCAGAAGTAGCAATCAACACCATAGTTACATTAACGTTCGTCGTCTTATACTCGTCCGCTCATGGGGATCCTTGGAAACGCACTTTTTCCTCGTAATTTGCTTTCTTTTCTTTTTCATTCCATAGCGCGCACTCCACCTTCTTCATGTAACGTCCGCTGCCCTACTCACTGGTGCAATCCACCGTCGAATCGGTACGTAGTCAAGCCATCGGAGAACCCCGAAGGGAACTGCTTTTGAGTGGTTTCTTTCAAAAATAAAAACTCACAGGTACGAGCATAACCACCAGCTGTGATACAAAACGATGAAAAAAGTTCACTCTTCAAGGACTTCGAAAACCCTACGACAGACTAACCGGCGACGGGAGCGGTTGCCATATCAAACTTATTCCAATCAAATGAAAATTGAATATTCAGATCCGTAATCGGAACGAGTCGCATCGTGATCAGACATTGCAATGACGAATCGTTAACTAATATTTCATGGGCTGCAACTGAACAAAAAAAAAGTAAAAATTCAAATCGAATAAGGACACCGGGAACGACTGGATAAAACTGCTTCCGAACGCGACCAATCCCGAATGGTAACTGAACTGACTGACTGACGGAATGAATGCTTGGTTAGCATTGAACGATGGATGTCACTCACCAACAACAACCACCCAACCACCCCATCAGTCCAATTCAACGGAAAATAGAAGGAGGATCTCGGGATGGGGTGGCTTTCGCATTTGCTTTTGTTTGGTGAATCGTCTACCTGGCGGGAACGGATGCAATGCAAATGCTCCCAGGCGTAGGGTTGTACAATAAAATATCCTACAACGTGGTTTTAATGTTGTCGGTGTCTCGTGCCAAATTATACTCGGATTTTACATTTTCCAGACATTTTTATGTATGCAAAATTGAGAGTATTTTAACCCTACTGGCAAACTAACTTATAATACAAAGAGTTTGATAGTGTTTTTCCTACCACAAAAAAACAAAACATAAGGTTTGGCATAAGTTCGCCAACATAAGTTTTGGCTCTCGAGGAACACTAAAAAGCCTAATCATACTGCAGATTTTTCTTTTAGTCATCCTTTTTGGGTCAATTCTTTAATATTAATATGTAAAAGAAATGATTATTAAAGTTCAAACCTCTTATAAATTGGTTTTTAAAACTATGTTTTTTCGATGCATTTATTAACTGTATGGGGCGAATTCACCACCATACCTCGGGGCAAGCCGAGCAAGGTGGTTATTTGAACAAATGGATTGAACCTAATGAAACATTAGGTATCATTTTTGCACTTCAAGGGATTATGAACGAATGATGTTACTTCCAAAATTGTCGTTCTAAATGTTCATTTTGAGTCACTGGTCATAAATTTGACTGTAACTAATTTAACTTTATATTCGTTGTATCCGTTGTTTTAAATTAGCTCTGATTAAAACTGATCTGATCTGATTCTTTCATAAGCACTTGGCAATGCATAGAAGATTTAGATTTTACTCAGACTTGGACATAACTCATTTAAAATATTTTCTAACATTAGTATTGAGCAATTCTCACAAATTCGTAGGTGGTACAAGCCTGGACTATTGTATAAGAGTAGCATCACTTTCACCCGGTACCACAGATATTGATTTGGGACCAATCACTATCTCTTAGATGGAAGCAATAAACACTCCAATAGTCGGGATCTGTCCTGGCCAAGTCCTTGCTGAGGAAGAGAAGGATGGTTAGTTGGACACCTACTATACACCGCGCGGCTGATGTAATGTTTCCAAAAGCGCATTTAGGAAGCACCGCAATGTTATCTCCCCATAATAATCGAGTATACGGGCAGCAACAATCGCGGTGCGTGGTTTCCTGTGGGGAGCACTGCGTGTACTTTTGAGCAAATGCGTTAATAAGGAAAGATGCATAGAACTATATGACCTCTCATAGATGCCACGGAAGGTTTCGGAATAATTAGTATGGGAGGTTTTAACCACATAACATATAGGCATCTTTGCCGTAGGATGTGGTCCTTCCTTGATTTTGAAACACTAGCGAACCTAGCGGTGGAAGCCAAGCTTTACCGAACAACACGCATTAGAAAGAGCAGCATCGCATGCTTCGCTGTTTCTTTCTTTCGCCTTGGATATACGGGAGTTCCGTTCGTCGATTGTTGATACACACAGAGTTTGAAACTTGCCGTTTGCCCTATGATGCCTATCTGTTTTGTGTTATAATAGTAGGAATCGGGTTGGTAGAACATGGAACACAGAAAGAACTAAGAAAGAAATGCAAAGTAGGAAAGGGAGGTGTCTGGAATTTAACGCACGACCTCCTGCTTATAAGTCAGAAGCGGTAGCCACTAGACCACCGAGCTCGTCTTATTCATTCAAAATCTTTTCTCTACCTTTTATTGGAAGTATTAAACCAAGCCGATTTTCTAAGTTTGCTTCTAGGCAGAGTCTCTTAATTCTCGTGTATACATGGATGAGACAGTGTGCCATGAGCTACAAAAGCTCACGTAGCACCGATTCAGTGCGACGAGAGAAGCTAGCGCGCGCATAAAATAACTAAGTGAGCGTGTCTCAATGTACGTCTCATGAGACTCATCTCATGCGCTAGGAATGCATAGCTGGCGTTACTTAGGCGACGATATTATTGAATGAAAATTTCCCGCCCAATCTATTTTACGCATCTCCGTTGTTGTTGGCAAAGGTTTGCCATGGCAAACAGCGCATGAGCTGATCGCATTGAGATGTCTCAATGCGACTCACCAATGTTAATGTGAGGTACACAAGCTTCGTGAGACTCGCACACGCTAAATTTTATGTGCGCGTAGCAGTCGTTGCTCAATCTCATCCTTTTTTGTACGCGTGTATGATGTCTGCTTCTAGGGACACGGCAGGTATTTCCGGCCTTCGTCGTAGAGGCTAAAACGAACGAAAGCAACGTTCATTTGATAGAACCAGGGTTTTTAGATATCACTCTCAATAGATAACGAACAACGATGGAAGAAAGGCAAAACCCGTTACGAATCATAACAAGTCATGATAACAAATTTATCAAGCTTGTATACAAGTGCGAAAAAACAGAATCAGGCATCCCCCACAGAGAAGTGATGATTCTCGTTTTGTTTTCGCTCATTTTGTGTTGGAGACCGCACAGCTATGTAGAACAAGTTGAAATAATAGAGGTAATAAACTATAGAGGAATGGTAGTCCGAAGCACCTTCTTTCCCCGCAAAAATATCCACAAGGCCACATGAAGATTACCACAGAGAACAGACATGGAGGCTCATACAAAATTTTGTTGAAAACGTGTGTAAAGCTCCTCAGCGCCGCCAACGCAGACTGCCCGACATACAAACTCAATCTCACCAAGCGATGGCGTTGGCTTACACTACGTAAACAAGGTGATGCTGCCATCTAGTGACAATTCGGAATGAACACTAGCGCTAAAAAGTAAAATACGGCAAATTTTCACCAACATTCTTAGCACACTAGCACCGCGCAACGGGGGCATAACGACATACTTCAAAATGACCAGTACAAAGTTTTACACAACTTCGCGACATAAGATGAACGTCTGTTCTCTGTGGTTTTACCGAGAACCAAAATAGTTCTATTTAAGCGTATTTTAAGTATAGATTCTCATTCTTTGAGGTGAAGATCTGAATAATGTCAAAATTCACACAAATTAAGGACAAAAAACTTGTTTTGTTTAAATGACAAACGTACTAATGTCACAGACCATATTGAGTGTTTGGAGCCTTTTGAAGACCTTTCCTGCGGCCAGCTCCGTTGCCTGGGGATGGCAGTGTTGCCCCCGCCAAGGGCGCAAGCCCTCAAGGGGCGCCGGAATCAAGAATTACGGTATGGGAAACAGAACAATTTTATTCGTTACATGGCCAAATAATAACAAACCGACCACAAAGTCCAAAGGTCTATGGCGGAGATATTTCAACAAATCTAAGGTACTTTTCACTCAAATCGGAGGTTCAGTGTGGGAGCCCAAAATTAAGTTTTTTTTCTTAAAATTAAATAAAATTCACTTAATATTAAGTACTAGTCGACCCGGCAGACGTTGTCCTGCATAGTAGGCGAAAATGCGCGCTGTGAACTGCCCATGCGAAATTTCCATACAATTTTTTCTATTAGTTTTTCACGAGTTGAGTAAAACTTTAGTCGTGATTTTCGTAGAAAGAAATATCATAAAAACCCAAGGAATGAAGAAAATCCATCCAGCCGATTTAGTGTTATGCGGATACGAAAACAGACCATTTCATTTTTATTATATAGATGTAAAATATACTTGAAAAAAAGTGAAAAAATCTCTTTAAATGTGTGTTTAGTGCTATGCCACATAGATTCGGATTCACGAGTGTTGAAAAAAATACTAACAAGCAGTGCATTGCAGTGGTAGTGAAATTTTCCTAACATCTAATTCCGTGCGTTAGGTTGTAACTGTGGAAGTTCTGTTACGCAAATCCAATTATGTCGATTGTCAAAGTCAAAGACATGGATAGCCTTGGTTATATTGCCATCTAGATGACTTGGAATAAACGGATGCAAGTTTCGTGGTTCAGCTGAGTGACGGATCATCGTACAAATCTGGTGAGCCCGTTTCAGTATAAATATTCAAATCAAAACTTTGCTATAATTCAAAACTCATCGGAAAAGAAGCTTTTTTATTAATCTGCTTCATACACAAGTTTAATCTCAGACCTGTATCTTTATTACAGTGCATTCCTTTCTATATATTATTTTGATTTATGTTTTGATAGTTTAGATAGTTTTGATCTCCTATTTATCAGTGGAGAGAGACATTTCAAAAGAAGCATACATTTGTTCTTGATTTTTTTCTGTGTGAGACTTGAAAAGTAATTTAGCATCGAGTATAACTCCTAGCAGAGTGACTTCGGACGACCAGTTGATGGCATTATTTTCTACAGTGATCATACAATTGCTAGGATTGCCTATGTAAAATCATTATAGTTTGCGTTTTTGCTGAGTTGATTTTGATTTTCCAGTCGGTCATATATCTAATAAGAACCTCCATGCTTCTTTGAAGTTTATTTGTAAGTTCTCTGGGCTTCCTTTCCTTCATCGCAATGGATGTATCATCCGCAAAAAGTGCAAGAACGCACTCGCCAGATAGAGTGGGAAGGTCAGACGTGAAAATGCTATATAGGATGGGCCCAAGCAGGCTACCTTGCGGAACCCCTGCAGGTATTGAGTAACTATCGGAAAGTGATCTCCTAGGAGATAATTTTTAATAATTTTCGTCAAACACAGCGGATTGTTAAACCTGTTTAGTTTGTAAATGAAAGCTTAAAATAATTTACTCAGCGAGGACAGTATACTGATGGGTCTGTAGCTTCTTGGAGAGGTTGGATCCTTGCCAGGCTTGAGGATAAAGACTATCTTCGCCAACCAGGGAAGTAGTTAAGCAACCAGCAACTTAACTACTAGTTCAAGACAACGATTGAATATGTTGGGCAGTAGAAAAATAACCTTGTCGGATAGCTTCTTGAGGACTAGGTTGGAGCTGTACACAAACCACGTAGACCGAAATTTCACATTTTCAAACCCCCGTCCCCCTTAGTAGACTTTTCCGAAACCCCTCCCCTCCCCCTTGAAGTCTACGTAGACTTTTTTAAATTTTACAAAATATCATATGCGATTTTAAAAATATGGAGTTCAACCATGTTTTAAGCAATTCAGCTATTCAAATCCATTTCAGTACATGCAAGATTGAAACAACTATTGCGATTGTTGCATCAAACAACGGGAATATTGTTGTTTCAAACTTCAATGTTGTTGTTTCAGCATGTTCACATACTTTATTCAATTGAATAAGGCTTGCTGACGTTTAATCATCTTTCTCTTGCACGCTCACAGAGCGAGTAGGACTTATTTTCATCGGGAAACGCTTCGAGGTAATTTTAAGTTTAAACGAACAGTTTGAAATATTTCTCGTGGAATTTTAGAATGGTTTCCTACGATACATATTTTTAAATATCTGTTACAAATTTGGAGCAATTTCCACATTCTAAAGAATTTTCCGAATAATTTTCGATGGAAATTATGAAGAATTTTCAGTTGAAATTTTGGCTTTCTTACAAAAATTGCAAATATTTTATTTGTGGAAACTCTAAGAGTTTTTGGTGGAAAATTCAAATAATTTCTCTTGGAAATTTTCAACATTTTCTATAGCAATGGCAAAGATTTTCCATCAATAATTCCAAAGAATTTGAATTAGAACTCCCGAATAAATTGCCGTAAATTTTCTAATAATTTTTCATCGACATTCCGAAAAGTATCGCTTATATGTCTAAAGAATTCTTCGCGAAATTTTTTAAGAATTACCGAAATTAAGAAAAGGGACTCCCTATGGAATCTCCAGCTGAAATTCTAGAGGCTTTCTCGCGGAGATTTCGGAGAATTCCCCTTACAAGTTTTAAAGAATGTTTTTTGAAAATTCACATGACTTTTTCTTTGATATTCCAAGATGCTTCCTTTGTAAATTTCAAAGAATTTTCCGTTGAAGTACGACATAATTTCCCGTGAAAATTCTCAGGAATCACCTGTCGTTTCCATGGAAGTTCCTGCCGAAAATCAAAAGATATTCTAGTAGAATTTGCCATAAAGTCCGAGCGGAAATAAAGAAAAAATTGAAGGATTTTATAGAACACTTTGGAGAATTTTCCTGCTCAACATAGAAGAATTTTCATTTTCCAATTTCCAATTTCCAAAATCCATGATAGTTTTAGGCCATAGTTCACCCAAAAAAACCTTTAAAATCAAACAGGTGAACTTCCCACAAAGCTGCTGCATAAATTGTTATCCAAAAGAAAAGTCTACGTGGACTTTTGGTATACCCTCCCCCCCCCCCGTCCCTCTTCGTAATGATACAAAATGTAGAGTGTTTGATAGATCGTGTTAAAGTACGCGTCGGTTTGTGAGATTTTTTCTTCGTCGCGGGATCCGTGGAATAAATATAAGTTGATAAATAGTAAAGAGTGCAAGTTTGTTCGTGTTTTGTATTGGACGTAGAACGATCAGATATCGCGTCCAGACATGTTTGCTTCGGTAAGCAGAACGATCGGCCGGTCATCGAAATTTTGTTCTGCTTTGTGCGGTAAGCAGAACGATCGGCCGATAATCGAAAAAAATTGTTCTGCCTCGTGCGTGTGTTTAAATTAATTTGAAAGTAAAAGTTAAAATCGCGTCCAGACATGTTTTCTACAATAAGCAGAACGATCGGCCGGTCATCAAAGTTTTATTCTGCTTTGTGCGGTAAGCAGAACGATCAGCCGATCACCGAAATTTTGTTCTGCTTTGTGCGGCCTTAAAAATAAAAAAATAAAACTAGTATTGTTTTCATCGATCAAACTACACGCTATACACGGCATACCGTTTACCAAAACGAACCCTGCCACACTCCTACCCCATATATCCAACATCCCAGTGATTTCTCGTGGAAGTGCAGATGACTCGTCGGCTTCTATCAAAGCGGGTATCACGTCAACAAATTCCTACCTATTCCCTAATTGACCTGCATTCGGACACGGCCGGCGCTGGTATTGCTTATTTTTGGGTCACCAGTTCTTACACATTGAAGATGATGTTAGTCCCAAACGTCATCTGTTGGTTCTCTGTGTAATTACAGCTGATCTGGCAATAACGGAGTAGCAACCGTGGGCGGTCAATCATGCTCATGCTCATGCTCATATAGATGTAAAATATACTTAATTTTAAATTGAAACTAATCAAAAGTAAGGTAAATTTAACACAACTTTTGTAAACATGAGATTACTCAACGTTGGGTTCCCACACTTTAATCACAGAGAACAGACATAGAGGCTCATACAAAATTTTGTTGAAAACGTGTGTAAAGCTCCTCAGCGCCGCCAACGCAGACTGCCCGACATACAAACTCAATCTCACCAAGCGATGGCGTTGGTTTACACTACGTAAACAAGGTGATACTGCCATCTAGTGACAATTCGGAACAAACACTAGCGCTAAAAAGTAAAATACGACAAATTTTCACCAGCATTGTTAGCACACTAGCACC
The DNA here is from genome assembly GCF_024139115.2 of Armigeres subalbatus. NCBI lineage: Eukaryota > Metazoa > Arthropoda > Insecta > Diptera > Culicidae > Armigeres > Armigeres subalbatus. The sequence continues at coordinate 7,287,060 of NC_085140.1, read as the reverse complement.
GCGCAACGGAGGCATAACGACATACTTTAAAATGACCAGTACAAAATTTTACACGACTTCGCGATATAAGATGAACGTCTGTTCTCTGTGCTTTAATGCTCTTGTTGAGTGGTTTTGCTCTTCATTTTATGACAACAAAGAGAAGAGGGAGGGAGATGCACGAGAGAAAAAAGTACCTAGTAGTATTGGGTACTTTTTCTAACCCTGTAGCAGTTGAATGTGGGACTACGAGGCGAATGTAGTGCCAACTAAAATGTAGTGTAACTAAAATATCTTTTGACGATGCTGACAACTGATTAAGGCACCCTGTCGAACTATTGCGCAAAATCGATCAGCAATATGTCGTTCGTAAATATCGCTTCCATAGCGCCCACCAAAGTCAGAGAGACTTTGACGCTTTCTAAACTTTTCATTTATTAACTACTAGCAAACCCGACGAACTTCGTTTCGAATAAAGTTGATATCTTCTTTTTATTGGCATTACATCCCCACACTGGGACAGAGCCGCCTCGCAGCTTAGTGTTCATTAAGCACTTCCACAGTTATTAACTGCGAGGTTTCTTAGCCAAGTTTACCATTTTTGCATTCGTATATCATGAGGCTAACACGATGATACTTTTATGCCCAGGGAAGTCGAGACAATTTCCAATCCGAAAATTGCCTAGACCGGCACCGGGAATCGAACCCAGCCACCCTCAGCATGGTCTTGCTTTGTAGCCGCGCGTCTTACCGCACGGCTAAGGAGGGCCCTTACAAAGTTGATATATTCTCTGATTTATTCTCGAGGTAAGAAAAAAATGATGTTTCATTTGTATGGGAGCCTCCCTTTGCAAAGAGGGGAGGGGTCTCGAACCATCTTAAGAACCTTCCCGGCCCCAAAACCTATGCATACAAATTTGCACGCCGATCGGTTCAGTAGTTTCGGAGTCTATAAGGTTCAGACAGACAGAAATTCATTTTTACTGTTTACTTTCTAAACTGTAAGGCACAGAGAACAGACATGGATGCTCGAACAAAATTTCGTTTAAAACGTGTGTAAAGATTTGAATCGTACCTCAGCGCCGCCAACGCAGGCTGCCCGACATAAAAACTCAATTTCACTAAGTGATGGCGTTGGCATACACTACATAAACAATGTAGTGCTGCCACCTAGGACCGAGCCTAGGAGCAATTCAGAGTGAACACTAGCGCTAAAAAGTAAAATACTGCAAATTTTATCCATATTTATCAGCACACTAGCACCGCGCAACGGGGGCATAACGACATACTTTAAAATGACCAGTACAAACTTTTACACAAGCACGCGAATGAAGATGAACGTCTGTTCTCTGTGTGTAAGGATCAGCGCCAGCTTTCCGGCACAGCTCCTTGAAGCGGTTGGACATGCTGACTTCTATCTTCCGTTTGATAGTCGTTTCAGCTTCACGGAAATATATCTTACGATCCTCTCTGACGGTTTCAGACCATTTTGCTCTTCAAAATTGTGTCTTCTTGCAATGACAGGCAAGGAGGTTGACAAGAGTTTCGCTCAACCTCGCAAGCCCTCGTTAGTGTCGCCGCTGTCTACTCGAAGTGCTTCAACAAAAAGATTCCTGTCGAAGTCCTTCGTCATCCATTTTCCCCGCTTACCGTTATATGTTGTCGTACTGTCGGCATTCGTATTACCTGGGACGGGACTTGCAAAAAGGAAAAAAATGCAACGTCATCTGCTGCCAGTCAGCCACTGTCACGAACTGTCAGATGCTGCCAGCAGCGTTTTGTGCGAAAGTATTGGCATTCCATAAGAAGTATTCCACATGAAAAGTATTCCAAAATAGCCGGGCAGCTTATTATTAAGCAGTTATGAATGTGTTTATTTCCCGATATGAAAATCATTGTGGAAATAAGTTTACAAAATAGCAAATTAAAAACATTTTTATCATGCTAAGAAGAGTCTACACGGCACTTAGCTGAAGCAGTTGAAAACCCCAAAAAACCATGGTCAACTGTGATGCAGATGTGTTGAAAAGTAGAACAAGGGCCAAAACTAGAAAAAAGAAGCAGCGTCTTTGAAGGTCATCTGCACTTCACCCTGCTTATCAGTTTGTTTACCGTAGTTATCTTGAACCCAACCACTTCCTTTCTATAGTAGGGTTCTTACGTTTTCTTTGTTGCCCACGGTTGCCCTTGCGGAAGACCAAGCTCTTGATTGTTCACCACTTTCCTACCCAAGTCTTTTAGCTTCGAGTCCAACTTCTCTGCGTACTTCATTTTATCGCTCGCTGCGATTATCAAGGCGCAAACCTTGACCCACTCCGAGGGGATCGACGTTTTTCTTTCTTCTTCTTTTTCACATTCTATTGAACTTTCATTTATTATGGATCCTGGATGCCCTAATAAGTTTTGGTAATCTTTTGAATTTCAACCACCTATGTATTTCTGTATATGATTGGATCGTAAAGTACACATCTTTCCACAATTTAGGGGGAGCGACGGTTCCCCCCTGCCCCCCTCTGGCTACGCCCTTGCTGTTCTAGGATCCTCCTCTTGGCTATCCTGATTCGTAACTGGAGACCGCGAGGTTGTTTATCGGAATGGAGGCAGTCTACTTACAATAAGGTGGCTCAAAAAACATATTTTTAAATTTTGTGATGGGCCGCCCTCTTACTCGATTTAATCGAGTCGATTATATTTGATGCCCTGATGCTCTGGAGAAAATTTCAGCCAAATCAGTCAACGTTTGGACGGTGCTAAACTTGTTGGTACTTCCTGAGTTGACTTGTTGAAAGTTTATATAGAAAAATGTATGCACTTACAAAACTTTTTCACCGAAAATCAGCATAATTTTGCTGAATTTTGCCGAGCTGAATGATCAGCAATTATTTCAGCAAACTGAAATTACTGAAAATATCAGCAAGGTGGACTGTCATTTCATTTGACAACTATTTACTGAAGAGTCAGCAAAGTTTGCTGAAAATCCAGTTAGTTTGACCATTGCAGGATTTGACAGCATCATGCTGATCAAATTCAGCAAAATACTTCTAATTGCTGATATCATCAGCTTTTTCGATCTACACATAAATTATAGACAAATTGATTTTTTTTTTAAATTTATTTACGAAAGAGAACATTGAAATTTCAAAAACAATAAAGCCGATTTTTGGAAGATTTGTTGAAAGCTCGAAACGTTGGATGTCCTCTTCGATTGGATTTGGCTGAAAAATATGTATAATTTTACTAGGTATTGGATATAAATTTTATGTAAATGTATACGATATAATTCATTGGATGGAATACTTACCGATATCATGTTGGATTGAGCGAAGTTCAATGCTTAAAACACCAATTAAAAACAACAATTATAAAAACTCCTGTTCTAACTATAATGGTTGCTTTTCAGTAAACTATAAAGCTGTCAAGTCGATGTGAAATGCTGTATACGTTCAGTAATCTGAAAAGGTATACTGATTTTCAGTGAAAACCAATCAAATAATCGGTAAACTCCAAAAATGCTGATTGATTTTCAGTAAAATGTTTTGCTGAAATGCTATTTGAGATTTTGGTGTGTATGCAGGAACATCAAAAAACAGTAATTTGCAGTTGGACGACATAATTTCCCATGAAGAACTTTGATACTCATACAGTTCTTGTAGAATTAAATACAGAATGTTATGCTAAAACCTATGTAAGCTTCTGGTTTGTTCCATTATGCTTATGTACTGCATATGCTTGATTTCTTTTCGATCAATTTAATATCAAAAGTATCACAAATTAACTTGTAATCTACCAATGTCACAAAATGTTCTTTTTATTTTTCCTCAACATTCTCATGGATAAAAAATCTTCTATAATCAAATCTAAGGGAATGATAGTTGTAAGTGGAGAAATCCACTATACTAAAACAAAAAAAATACACCTGACCGTAATGGTGCCTTTCTCGTGGTTTATAAACAAAACATGCCATAGAGCGAATGTAAAGATTTTATGTACACTTAACGTACGAGAAAGGTCAAAAACGATTCCCTACATAGATGAAAATCATTTGAGCCGATTGATCAACTACCGAGACAGACAGTCTAGTGATCCCAAGTGAGAAAACTTAGAGCCTCAGGCTGGCCAATACAATCGATGTGAATTCCTTGAGTTATTCATGAATATCGAATGAAGTGGCAACTTTATGTCGCTGCAGAGGTGGCGTGTGTATGATAAACTATTCCAAAACGTATGCCAAAGTTATTCATTTGTACCCAATGCGATAGACATCGTATTTGGCTATGGGATCTTTTATTTATTGCCTACGAATATAGTGCTAAAGTCTTCTTTTTGTCTTCTTTGTATATCAGAGGTGTCCCGAAAGGCTATCATTTTCTCCAAGCTTGGAGGACCATAAGTGTTAGATATCATATAACTCAGCTCGACAAATTGAGCAAATGTTTGCCTGTTTTTTCTTCCTTTGTTTATGTGAATGCGTTCAAATTATGAAGAAAATAGTGCATTGAAACAAAAAAAGTTGGTGTTTTTGCTATGTACGAGAAAGACAGTACTGCTAATAGGTGAATTAATTCTTATTCTTCAATGGCTCTACATTCCAACTGGAACTTGGCCTGCTTTCCAACTTAGTATTCTATTAGCATTTCCTCAGTTATAAATTGAAATCTTTTCTATGCCCGCCATTGCATGAGTATGTACCTTGTGTGGTAAGGTACAATGGGTACACTATGGCCAGGGTGTCGAGAATGTTTCCCACCCGAAAAAATCCTAGACCGGACCGTGAATCGAACTCGCCATTCCTTCTTCTTCTTCTCATTGGCATTACATCCCCACACTGGGACAGAGCCGCCTCACAGCTTAGTTTTCATTAATCACTTCCACAGTTGTTAACTGCGAGCCAGGTTACCATTTTTGCATTCGTATATCATGAGGCTAACACGATAATACTTTTTTCCCAGGGACTCGAGATAATATCCAATCCGAAAATTGCCTAGACCGGCACCGGGAATCGAACCCAGCCACCCTCAGCATGGTCTTGCTTTGTAGCCGAGCGTCTTACCTCACGGCTAAGGAGGGCCCGCCATTCCTGGATTGGCAATCCTACGCCTTTGCTCGCAAGGCTACTGGAGACCCCACATGGTGGTGAATTAATTAGGTTTGTCGAAATTACCCATTCTCAACTTACGTACGTATTAGCTGGCATGGAGCTGGCGGAATCGGACTATTCTGAGTCTTGTGAATCCGATGATGATGATCAGGAACACGGTCAAGGTGCATCATTCTTTAAAATTGGATGCGAGATGCTTGTGGAAGTAAACTGAATTGTATGGAGGATTTTTTTCTTTATCAAAGAGATTTTTGTATTTTAATTAAGATTGAAAAGGGAGGACGAGTAGAATGACATCCAAGAAGAGCAATACGATGGTAAATATTGTTGGTCTGCAAGTTCAAAGAAAGGCGTTCCACCAGATCGTTGTCAAGAAGAGGAGCCTTGTAGCAGTTAGCGGCTCGAAGTATGAGTTTTATGTTGGAAGGTGTCATGAACTGTTGAATGCATTTCTGCTAGAGAAAAAGATTTGGGAGTTGACAACGTTGCCAACTGCGAGCAAGGTCATCAGATGCCGTTGACTCTATGGCAGGACAAAGAAACAGGATAAGCGGAAGCTAAGGTTGCATGGATTCCTATGGATGTTGGATATCTATGTACAGCAAAAAAGAGTTGGAGAATCTGCCGAATAAGAAGTTCCAAATTTTTATCAGCTGTTTGCTGTAGCTTCGTCTAGAGCTTACGAATATTGCACGACTAAAAAAACTTTTTTCCATAAAAAATTGCCAATAAAGAAATAAGGGTATGAGCAATTCATAATTATATAAAATTTCCACAAATAAAGCAAAATTTACATGAACAATTAAAAAATTTCTACGAAACAAAAATTAAATAGCACTTTTAAAATCAAAAATTGCATTTATGAAATATGAATTTTCCATAAAGAAATTTAAATGTTCCACGGGAAAAATTCAAAAATTTCTTTAAATTATTCAATACATATTAGCAATAAAGAATTACAAAATTTTCCACAAATTTTTTTTTCCATAAAAAAAATTAAGAACTGCACGAAAAAATCAATAAAGAGCAATAAAAAAAATATGAAATTTTCAATAAAGAAATATAAAAACTAAGTAAAACTGGACATTTTTCCATAGATGATAACTTCTTTGAAAGCGTTGAAATTTCATGGAAAATTTTATCAATTATATTGCTTTTTTGTATTTTTTATATTATTATTACGCGCCGATATTCCCGCCCTCCGCGGAGACAATTTCGTAGGACATCCGAGAAGTCAAGTGCGGGGAAGCAAGTGAGCAGAAGGTAAACGATAAAGTAACCCTGAGTGATCACTTCGAGGTTGTTTGGGTCGGAAGAGAGCGGCGTCAGCGGCCGCGAATTTAAGCAGGCTTCGATGCCAGTTAGCAGTGACGAATTCGCACTAAGAGAGAACCGACTTTCCGACGGTTCGACAGAAGTCATACGCAGGACTTAACTTCTGAAGTTTGGGCTGCAGAGTGGTATAAATTTAAAATTTATGCCTTCGTCCGCGCAATGGTGAACGAATTCTATCCTGCTGTGCTGTGAACGAAACTGTTTGTCCAATTTCTATAATTCCTTCGCGGCTTCTCAGAAGCTTGTAGCGTTATTACACTCTATGAGACTTGGTTCTGATTTTCCAGCAATAATCTGATGCAGCGTTGCTTTGAATGCCGAAGTGGGGAGGTCGTAGACCAGCTCCATATTGACAAGGCAGACGAAAATGGCTACGAAACATTTTATTCGAGGTGCTTTATTAGCCTTGCGGTACTGGAACGGCCCACAGAACTCTTCCCCTGTGTTCAGCATTGACAATTTCGGGGTATCTCTCTCTAGATGCAAATCTCACTAGCTGATCGAGATTACGAGGACGGCAGCGAATACTGCTTGCGCAGGAGTGCACATCACACGTGCAAAATCCCAAAGTCGAAAAGGTTGAAAACTCTCGCGGACGCATGCCACAAGAGTTTAGGTCCAGCGTGCAGGTGCTTCAGATTGTAGTACGAAACAATCGGCCGTATATCTCAAGCGGCCTTGAAGTCGTAGAATACCATCAACGACAATCGGGGCGATGTTCCGTAGTTTCGAGTTTCGGTTCAACTTGACTGTGTGTAGCTTCCGCAGCGATATCTTTAGCGAAGACTTTGTTTTGCGCTAGTCGAGCTACACATTGTTGAAAGCTTCAATGAGTTGTAGAAAACCTGACCGTCGATCTGTGCGGTTATTAGGCTCGCTGTTGTGACTGAAGCGACGAAGTAGAGCAACGATACTAACGAACGTCGCGTCGTAAATAACGATCGAATCAAGCATATTGGTTGATGCACGTATACTGGCGGTGATGCTGTTTTCACTTCAAGTAGCTCGTGTAGTAAGTCAAATGAGGTTTGTTGAGCTGGCGGTGGCCAACGCCGCGACGGTTGACTAATCCATGGTGGGCCATTTCACCACTACACGCTTCGAAAAATGATATCCGCATAGTTTTCGACCTTTGGGACATGCCACCAATCACAGTATGTGGTGAGATGTTGCGCCTTGGAGATTCAATTTGTAATAACAGTTTTCAACCGCGATGGTGTCGAACGAAGCCTCGGAGTCTGTCCAAAAATGACATTGACCTTCAACGCTGTACTTGGTTGGACCTTGTTATGCAAATGGCGCTAGAGAAGGGCTGATGAGAGCAAAAGACGTGGTAAACAGATGCGCTTCAGTCTTCAGTCAGCGAGGCCACCTTAGGATTTGCCGAAGCATTTTTTCGATGTCAGCAATAATAACGAAGCGATGCATCCGAAACTGCAGAATGATAATTTACATGTCAACTTAAAACTACTTGATTCCACTATCAGGGGAACGCGAAACGTCGAAGACTACTCGCAATTACATCTACTACAGTCTATAAATGATCAATATTACTATGCAACGTCACGGTAGTTAAGAAAATTATTTTGAGCTTTTTAGTGGAATGTCTTCACTTGTCATAAGACGAGTTTGTACAATCCCATTGAATTCCACCACTTAATTGTATCTTGACAGATACGTATTTCGACCTCAACAATAAGGCCGTCTTCAGTGTCTCGTACGAGAAGAGTCAAGTACGAGAAGAGTCAAGTACGAGAAGAGTCAAGTACGAGACACTGAAGACGGCCTTACTGTTGAGGTCGAAATACGTATCTGTCAAGATACAATTAAGTGGTGGTATTCAATGGGATTGTACAAACTCGTCTTATGATAAGTCACGGTAGTGCCAAATGAATGTCAATTAATTGCATATTATTCGGCAACTCGGCCGTACGAAAACCATTTTTTGTTAAATATCTTGGCTGTGCATATGCACAGCATATGTTTCGAAATGGACAAATTGATATGAAATTTGCGAAAGAGAATCCACATGTCTTGGAGGGACTCGAACCCTCAACCTCCTACTCTCTAGATAGGCGTGATAACCCCTACACAACAAGACCACTTAAAGGTCACGTTTGCGGAAAAGCCATCAGAATCCGAGTACCAACCTCCACCGCGGTTAGCTCTCTTTTTTGCAAATTGAATATCTTTCGGATGCTTGATTTGTCCAATCTCCACATGTGCTTTACTATTGTATATCCACAGCCAAGCGAGTGCACATTGTTTATTAAACGAGAGGATCGCACTCCATGCCCCCCAGTAACTGTCTGGGCGGGACGGTATAGAATGCGAATTCAATCGCACTCTGCTGTGCCAAAGGCTTGCTTGGCTAAAGCATTTGATGAGTTTGATTGCCTTTTACGTAAGCGGTCGCGTGTACTCAGACGACTAATGACGGTGAAAGACCGACACTTGATTACAATTAATTGCATATTATTCGGCAACTTGGCCGTACGAAAACCATTTTTTTTGTCTGATGGCTTTTCCGCAAACGTGACCTTTAAGTGGTCTTGTTGTGTAGGGGTTATCACGCCTATCTAGAGAGTAGGAGGTTGAGGGTGCGAGTCCCTCCAAGACACATGGATTCTTTTTCGCAAATTTCATATCAATTTGTCCATTTCGAAACATATGCTGTGCATATGCACAGCCAAGATATTTAACAAAAAAATTAATGTCATTTTATGCACTTGCAGTCCGAGTCCGTGGATCATTATTTGCGTCACTGGGTCACGTTCGCTCTTTCACTGCACTTATTTACAGGAACCTTAAAAAACGCGAAACGAGACTGATTTTTTTTCCGATGAGATGGAATTAGGCCTTAAGGTCTACACGCGTACTGATTCAGAGATTCAGTTTTAAATGTGGAACATGCCTTTTGTGGCACATAGGACAGAATGCGTTCATAACATATTGATGACTAAGAACATCTGTTGTGAACACATTCTATTCTATAATCCACAAAGGGCATGAACCATATTCAAAACGGTTCGCTTGATCTATAGTTGGGCGTGTAGACCCTATGGCCTTACTTCAGGGATTTCTCGGATGACTAAGAACATCGGTTATTAACACATTCTATTCAATGTTCCACAAAGGGCATTAGCATATTCCAAACAGTCCGCATAATCTTCGGCTATGGAAGTAGACCTTTAAGCTTTATTCCATGAAATTCTTGGATAAGCAGCTTGGGTCTTCCAGCATCCGACGACAGGCAAGTACAATCAAGTTTTCGTTTCTCCGACGTCTGATGACGTTACATTTTTCAGTATCCTGCGCTCGACCAATCTACGTGCTGATTCCCCTATATGGCCTACCTCTGGGAATTCGGAACGCGCCACAGAGAGTCTCAAAGGAGCCCTCAACTTCTACGACTCAATCAAGCCTCTTGCCATCTCCGCTTACCCAGTCCTGCTACCGGAAGCGGGGAAAGGGTCGTCCAACAACTTGAATACGCCGAAGAACATGATTATCCGTCAGCTCAACCGAGATATGATATTGCACACCTTGCCTCTACATCCAGTACGCTCCCGGGACGCACTCATGCCGCAAGTTCTGAGGAAGCCCCTAATCCTCCCAACTCAGTCGTGCCATTCCTGCCAGCGACCAGCAGACGTCCCGGTCCTGTGCTTGGGCCAGGAAATGGGGTCCTCCGAACTCCTTATGCCGGCAAGTACTCTCAGTCAATGAATTCTTCTCTACCTGATAGTATTCCGATTTGCAGTGCCTCATCCGCTCCTCGCCACATTCAGTCCGACATATCCATCTACTATCAGAACGATGGAGGAATTAACGGCCTTCTGGACGAATATAGACTAGCTGTTCTGGATCAGAACTACGACGTCATAGTGTTTAGTGAAACCTGGCATGATTCTCGAACTATTTCGAGCTACGTTTTTGGAGCTAGCTACGAAGTTTTTCGCTGTGATCGCATACCGACGAAAAGCATCAAAACTACCGGAGGTGGCGTACTTGTTGCAATTGACTCCAGATTAGAAGCAAAAATGGTTGAAGACGATTACCTGAACACCGTTGAGCAAGTATGGGTTGCTGTTCAGCTTGGTGACAGGCAATTATTACACTGTGCTGTGTATACCTCTCCGAATCGGACTCGCTACTTGGATCTCATTGACACACACTGTTGATCTGTATCTTGTGCTTCAGATATGGCCGCGCCTTGTGATGAGGTTGTGATTTTAGGCGACTTCAACCATATGGGCATTGCATGGACTCATATTCACAGCGGCTTCTTCCAGCCGGATCTTGAAAGCTCCACGTTCCATGCACGTGCCGTTAAACTTCTGGATAACTACAGTATCGCAACGCTATATCAAATCAATGGCGAGGTTAACGAGAATAATCGCTCTCTGGACCTCTGCTTCGTGAGTGGTCGTACCACGGCACCTTCCATCTGTTCGGCTCCTGCACCCTTAGTTAAGGATGTTGCTCATCACCGCCCTCTAGTGATTGCCGTCGAAGATAATGTTATGCGTGATTTCTTCAACCCCCCAGCCGTGGTATCGTACGATTTCCATAAGGCGGACCATCGCAGTATTACTGAAGTGCTATCAAATATGGATTGGGAACATATTCTTGATCTAGTAGACATTAATTCTGCTGCAGAAACTTTTTCTCACATCATGGTGTACATCATCGACAGGCATGTCCCAAAAAAGTCCGTTCGATCAGACTCTCGTATCCCGTGGATGACGAATGCTCTCCGGTCGCTGAAAAGGTGCAAGAAAGCTGCACTCAGAAGTTACACGAAACACCGTACGTTGCCACTCAAATTCCACTATGTCAGACTCAACAACGAGTATAAGCGGATCAGTCGTTATCATTTCCTACGCTACCAAAGAGGGATACAGCGACGACTAAGATCTCACCCAAAGTCCTTTTGGAGCTACGTAAATGAACAGCGCAAAGAGACTGGATTTCCATCGTCCATGGTATTCAATAGTGAATCTGCAAGCACCCAACAAGGTATATGCAACCTGTTCTCAGCTAAATTCGCCAGTGTGTTTGAAGACGAACAACTACCTGTTGATGTCGTGACCACCGCTGCCAGCAACGTCCCATTAGCTAATCAATCGCTCGGTGATATCGAGGTGAATGTCGAAGCCATCTCGAGAGCGATGTCAAAGCTTAAGACATCATCTAAGCCTGGTCCTGACGGTGTTCCATCGATGATTCTCAAAAGGAATATTACCTGGCTGCTGGAACCCCTCTCTCTATGCAGCGGCACATTCCCATCTTGCTGAAAGACTGCAGATATGTTTCCGGTCTACAAAAAGGAGAGCAAGCGTGATGTGAACAATTATCGGGGTATCACATCGCTTAGTGCAATAGCGAAGCTTTTTGAACTGATTGTCATGAACCCGCTGAATGCCCACTGCAAACAATATCTTTGCGCTGACCAACATGGTTTTACAGCTGGCCGTTCAACAACTACTAACTTGTTGTGCCTAACGTCGTACGTCACGGATAGCATGATTGCACGCACTCAAACGGACGTGATTTACACGGATCTTTCTGCAGCATTCGATAAGCTGAGCCATAAAATTGCAATCGCCAAGCTTGACAGCTTGGAGCTTGGAGTCGGTGGAAATCTTCTCGATTGGTTTCGATCATATCTGACCGGACGCCAGCTTGTGGTTGCTTTAGGCGATTGTCGCTCAGATAGTTTCCGCGCTTCGTCTGGTATACCGCAGGGCAGCCACTTGGGGCCTTTAATTTTCCTGCTTTACTTCAACGATGTTCACCATGTAATCGATGGACCACGGCTATCCTTTGCGGACGATCTGAAGATATTTCTTCGCATCTGCTCAATAGCCGATTGCCAATCCCTCCAAAACCAGATCACTGTGTTTGCCAACTGGTGTACTCTGAACCGACTTGTGGTCAATCCGGCGAAATGTTCGGTAATTACTTTTTCACGAAAGCAGGAGCCGATCCGGTTTAGTTGCTCTCTTCTCGACACGACCATTAACCGAGTGCATTGCGTGAAAGATTTGGGAATTCTTCTGGATTCGCAACTTACATTTACCCAGCACATACCCTTTGTCGTCGATAAAGCGGCCAGAACGCTTGGCTTTGTGTTCAGGGTGGCGAAAAATTTCACCGACGTACATTGCTTGAAGGCACTATACAGCTCTCTCGTCCGGTCGACGTTGGAATACTGCTCGGCGGTCTGGTGTCCTTACTACAACAACGGATTGGAGCGCATCGAATCTATACAACGCCGCTTTATTCGTTTTGCATTGCGCAAACTACCATGGAGAGATCCATTTCGCCTCTCTAGTTACGAGGACCGCTGCCATCTGATCGACTTTCTTCCGTTGCGTATCCGTAGGGACTTAAGCAGAGCACTGACCGTCGCTGATATTATACAAGGAAGGATCGATTGTCCAGACATTCTGCAACAAATTAACATTAACGTGCAACATCGGCCATTGCGGAATAGCATAATGTTGAGACTTCCCCTTCGCCGCACCAACTATGGTCTGGGCAACGCACTGAACGGGCTACAGAGAGTTTTTAATAGGGTGGCATCAGTATTTGACTACCACTTGACAAGAGATGCGCTTCGCCGTAGTTTTGTAAATGTTTTTCGTCGTAGTAGCTGACGCGCATATGCTAGATAAGTGTATTTAAGTCCCATGACAATTTTATTTTTTGATGTGATTTTACTGTTTTGTTAATTAGTTATTATTGTAATGACCATACTACCGTGGAGGCACCATATTTGACGCAGTTAAGAACATTTTAAAAAGAATCATTACTTCAAAAACAATTTTTAAATGGATTCGCCTAATATTCTGCATAACGAGCTTTCTACTATTATAGAATGTGTACAAATAATGAAACCTCGAAATATAAGTTTATTTCTTAGTTTTTTAATCTGTTTTTATATGCCCAACTTGACGCACTAATTTTACCGTGTTCCTTATTTGACGCAAAGTTGTTCCTAATTTGACGCACTTTGAAACTATGTTAAAACTCAATCATTTTTTTGTTATTATATAATGACAGTGTAATAGAACTTTGTACGATATAAAATAACAAGTTAATTTATTATACAAAGCGGCATTTTGTTTATTTTTGTTCAGTTGTTCTGCAAGTTATATGCTATGTAGCACGTAAATGTTTTGTTAGTTTCATGTACCCTGCACATCAATCAAAATGCTTCTCAATTAGGTGTAAGAATCATGTCAAAGCATATATTCACGGCCCGTGAATCACGGGAGAATTAAATTTGACATTTCATTTCGTAACCAGCCTACCATGATCTGTTGTATTTGTAATAAAAACTTCACTTTCTTTGGTAATCTGCCATTTTTAATCTATGAAATGAGGAGGATACAGAAAACGCAACCTGTATATGAACCCTTTTAGAACCACATTGAAGCTACCATTATGCAAATGTTACGTGACCGGCAGATATATCTCAAAAAATGTGAGCTGACCGTCTATACACATTTTTTCAATAAACTATTTACACACACTGAAGCTTATATAAGAAAGCCAGTCATATTTTTGTTTAATTTCATATTCAGGGTTAACCTTGTAGCATTTCGTACCTAAGACGCTCTAAAATAATTAATCATTCATATTCAGGGTTGCCCGACCAGCAGTTTGGATAGCGGCAGAAATGAATTGAAAATTTGCTTTTTTTGACTTGTTAGAATTTCGTACAAAGAAAGTAAATTAAATTATAGGATACTAATTTATTATATAATATTATTTTCTCGCAAGAATTTCAAAACCAGCATAGAAAAACTGCATAATAACCAAATACCGTGTAAGAAATGCGTCAAAAAACGCATCAAAATCGAAGACATCATAAGGCATACTATCATGGGCTGGACACTTAGTGGAATAATGTTTACTAAAGCCATCTAGCTTTATTCGTTGATATATTTTTGGCGAAAATAGGTTTTTTGAATCATTTGATATGAAAGTGCGCCAAGTTTGGACCTGCGTCAAATATGGTGCTTCCACGGTAGTTTTAAATCATCATTAGGATTACGAACAATCTGTTGATGTACACTATAAATAAACAAATAAACAAATAACTGGCACAGTAGATCATACATATGTAGCATCATAATTGGCAGAAGACCCTGTGCCCTGTGTTTTTTTCGTAACTTCTAAAAAGTATTCATTTTATTTTCACACGATTTCTCGAAATATGTGATTTTTTATACACTATTTCTCAAAAATACACATTTTTTAACAAGCTTTTCTTTTCGCACGCACGCAACAATCGTGTAAAAAAGAATTCAGTGTATATTGGGATTGGTTATAATGGGTATGTATGTAACTGGCGATTTAAAGTGAGGTTAGGTTTTGAAAAAATTGAAAACTGGAAGTGATATTTACGCTTTTTAATCGATTTGTTGCGCTTGAAATTAAATTGGGTTTGCATTTGGAATACTTTCTTCCATTTTCATTCAAAAAAAACTTTCCTTGTAATGCGTAAATCATCATTTTATCGAAGGATGATCCGTTTTAAACGTTTTAAACCTCACTTTCCCGCAAATAGAGATCGAGATCGTTTTCTTCTCGCTAGCAGATGACTGTGGAGTTTGAGTATGTTACCTTCAGAGTGTGTTTAAGGACTCAGGTCTCTTCTAAGATCTATGACGCGTGCACACGCATCCAGGGAGAGCTGCTGTCATCATATTTCGCTCCGGCCATTTGGGACTACACAATGGCTTGGGGAAGATCCATAAAGTACGTCACGCAAAAAATGGCGATTTTCAACCCCCCTCCCCCCTTTGTCACACTTTTTGTATTAAACCTCTATTTTTTTTGTATGAGTCGTCACGCTGCTCGGAACCCCCGCTCCCCCATAGGACCGTGACGTACTTTGTGGATGGCCCCTTGTGATAAAGGAGAAGGATTGATAACTGCACTGTTGCAAAACTAGACCTATAGTACTAATAATGAATTAGATACAAGCGGATCGGTTGTGGTTACAAGAATGTCACACAATTTTTTTCTTCAAGCGGAATCTTGGCGATGTTTTTGGAATTCGGACAAAATAAACGTAAAATACATATTCGGTTTTTAGAATGTTTCTTCAATCGGTATGATCACGTTCAAATCTTAGAAGATAGTCGAATCATTTCTGATCGGCTTCCATGGCGATCAAAGACACGTAGTACATTTGTATATCGAATTTCGTGTATGTGATATCTTTGTTTTTTTTTGTTTTATAATGATGAAATGTGTATTTGAACATCTAAAGTGATGAACTTGTGGAGTGTTATTAATCTTGCTTGTTGTAGTTCTTTTTACACCTTAAAATGTTTCCACATTGATATAGATATACAGTGAAAGAAATATAAAGTCTTTTATCAATTTATCTTTTTATGTAGGGTATGTTTTCGAATGATTCTCATAAAATTACGTTTGTGTTCTTTTTTTTGTATTTTGCATATCGAACAAAGTATAATCGGCAGCCATTTTAGTTTTTTGTTTCCGTGCCGTCCTCCCATAATGCAATGTTTACACTGAGGGAAGAATATTGGCCAATTACGTACTAATAGAATATAAAATAAAAACTAAATGCAACTTGCCCACTTCGTTTCAAAAAGTTAGAACCACGTTCGAAGGTGAGCAAATACAACTGGTCTTTGTGATAAGATGCCTTACTGTTTTCTCCTAAGGCGGCGAATCATTCACATAATTTACAGCCATCGAACCGCTGGTACTATTACAAGTTAAGGTGACTATTTGAATTCTTGTATACTGTATCGGGTTCCATTTATATGTTTTAGCATTGAATCGTTATTGTTTCATCTATCCTTAAGAAGTAATCTGATGTGACTAATTTTTCTTACATGCTGTCGTTAACCTCCAATTGTTTATTGAGTTGACTGAAATGCGATCAGCCCTCATAAGCAGTTTGTAATTAATGATGAGTGAATATGCAAACTAGTGAGAACATACACGAACGTTAAGAAACCAAACTATTGAAGTATCATTTAAAACCCCTTTTTACGGCACTTTTCACAGTAGAGGCAATTCCTGAAAATAAAATCCTATATATTTCGCTTTTTAATATTTTGCTAAATCGATTTGCTGATTTGATTCTTTAAATATAATGAAAATTAAAACTAATTAACTTTACTTATCCCGAATTAGTGTCGTAAAAAGAGGTTTAAATGTACTCTATATGAAACTAAAAATTAAAGGTCTTTCAATATCAGCGATTGGTGTGCTCAGTTATGTTTCCCATTCAACGAAAAACATATCTGCGAAATTGAACACTTTTCAGAAACAAAGGAAAAACTACGATGCGAGATTCCTAACATAATTCTCATAAAATTTGTTCACTCAAGAAAAAAAAACTTTAACTAAACATAATCACAATTTTCATTATCAATAGGATTCCTATTTCAAAAATTATCACTATTCTCCTCGCTTTTTGTTTGTAGCGTCGAAATAATCTTCATTATTTGTCTGCCAGAACCGTACTCGTCGTTCTACTGTCAAATCTGATTTCATTCTACTTTTTCCGTAATCTTCTTTTGTTTAAGAAATAATCAGCCTTTCGTCTATATACTTTGTTGAGTTATTATTATCAAAAGATTTGATTAGTTATACAATTGATTCTCGGTAAAATACGACTAAACCAGTAGATGTTTTAGTTGTTTTCGTTTATTGATAGTAGCAGTTCTAGAAGCAGCAGTTTTGATCGACAGAAAAGGTTCCAAAGATCGGTTATAATTTCAATCGGTTTCAAGAGAAGAAATGCGGCATTCACTTGGGACACTTCGATGGGGTCACTGCGCACACTATGGTCATAAGACTAAAAAATGGCAGTTTGGTTAAATTCAATGTACCTACCGGGGAGGTTTACTTCCGTTTATTTGGTTGAGTTTCTCCGCTTACAAATTCCTACACACTGAATAAAAATTGCTGAGTAAAAAGGGACAAAATGGACTTGACGCGTTATGTTTGATTTGAGCAAATTGGCTTTTGGAATGGATTTTAGTTCGATCGATAATCGAATAGAACCGAATTCTACAACTTCCTAAAATAAAAAAAAGGGACGTCAAACCAAATTAGGATTACTCAAACCGAATTCGGGGGTATTTTAATTAATCCTATTAACAAAAACTAGGGAGAAAAGCATTGATTATTTACACTTCTCTAGGCGATTGGTACGGATGTCACTCTCTCGTGATTTTCTAGTTGCTAGAGCAAATCCAGTCAGTTAAAACTCAGGGACCTCGTGTCGGGGAGAAATTCAATCCTGCTCGCTGGGTGCACCCGGATAGTAGTACGGTGGTGGCCGTTCGTATTCAGTCGCCGGAGGAGCCATCGGTGGATTCTGGTAGCGAGGTGGAGCACCGTCCCAGTTCCTGTAATAGCGCAATGGAAAAATTAGCACAATTATATCCGAAAATGAACATAGAATATGATGGAGAGAAAGCAGGGTCCAGGTTGCACGAAAAGGTCAATTAGCATACATCACAAGCACGCACACAAACGGGCGAGTCAGAGAACCGATGTAAATGGGAATCGTGAGTTTATTATGTACATCATTTCACACAACTTATGAGTTGACAAATAGATAACCCTTGGCGAGACAAGAGATTTACGCTCTGATGAACAAAAATTATTTTCATTATTATTACAATGAGTTAGATTAAAGAACATTAAGGAAGAGATATCTCTTTTGAAGACAGAAAAAAAACATTCAGGACTCAGAATTTTATTATTTAACACTTTAATTTGAGTCTCAGATCAATCTAAATCGATGTAAATCGGCGGATTACACCAAGTTCATTACGATAAAGATACTCAATCAATGGCTCACTCAAGAGGTCGATCTAAATAATTAATAGTATGTATATTTTAAAAGAGAAGAAACATTCGAGTCTTTTCATTCGAGTAGTGGTTTGATGTACAATTTTCTTTTTAACTATTAAACACAATGGCCGATCGTTATCAAGTTCATTAGTGATCAACTAGAATTTGCCCCCTGTCGAACGAAACTTGTTGCGAGAAAATCGGTTGATGAGGTACTAGGGTTTCTTACCCCATTCCCGGCCTAACATGCATGCGACTGCATTATTTAATTGATATTTATGACAGGAAGCAACTTTTCCTAAATTTCGTGTGCCGTACAATACTGCAATGGGGTTCACTTCTGCTTAAAAATAGCTTTTCTTGGTAAACATCGTTTGAAAAAGCTTTTATTTGATTTAAATTAACGAGGTCCAGCACTAATTTCAGTCATAGCGATTTCATTTCCGGCCCACTTCCAAACCGGTTCCCGGCCTAAGCAAAATTTCGCTCAATCTCTCAACACCTTACTCTCATTCTCTCTCGGGACGGTAGAAAATGCGACGTAAACAAAAATAAGCACGTTCAACGCCGACATGATGCCAGATGGTATTATTTATAATAATTTTTATTTGGTTGAAAAGATATATTCACTCATCCAAATTACTTCCAAACGCTTAAAAACTATATTTTTGTCACTTTTTGAAATCGAGAGAATTACAAATAACATGATACGGTCAACTAATTAGATAGTTTTCCTATGAACGTTGAAGGATTTTGTTCATACTTAAAAAGATTCCTGGCCTTCTGGCAGCACGGTGCAGCTAGAAGTTCTTAGGCCGAGGTGAATTTTTGTTCGGTTTGAGGATACATTTTTAAATGTATTCTAATATTTTTATATTAGTTCTAGTGAAACGAACAAATAGAAAAGATTAAAGTGCGTGAGTTTAGAATTATTGTGTGGTGATTAGCAGATTGAAGCAATGATTGTATCGAGAACTATGACGATTTTCAGGTAGGTGTTTACATAAAAATACCATTTTGTAAAAGTGGAAAGATTCACTCCGGCTCAGTGGTGTAGCAACGGAGAGTGATTGTTCGGAATGCACATTTTTATTTTCTATAATTGGACCAATTAGGAGTGAAATAAATGGTTGAAAAATATTGAGTATTGTGCGATATAAATGGGAGACTTTTTTAAAATTATCAACCATAAACCTACGGCTTCCAAAAAGTGTAAATCCTTAGTTTTCTGTGCAGTGAGCCGGGAATCGGGTCCATAGGCCCAAGTAGTGATTTACCCTATATAAAAAGTTGTCTAATGTTTTTTGGCAACAATCTATAAAATATTTTTATAACTTTTTAGAGCTAAACAAATATACGATAAACGATATTTAACGATGAACAAAACCAAAAGTAAATGGTATTAAGGTTTATATGCGAATTATGGGCTCTGTACAAATAGTGGGCACTTCTACAGAAATAATACTCCACCGCTTATTGCAAGCAATTTCTAGTGAAAAATCTGAAAACCCCTGATCTTTTTATTCACGTTTTCTTTGTTCCTATTCACACTTCCCTCATGTAACCAGCCCACCGTAGAATGTCGTATTTTTTCTGGCTTTAAAGCCGATTTGGTCGTTGACAAGCTGTTTCACACCGTTTAACATAGCACAGTTTCAATTAAGTGAAGACCGCTTCATGTACACAATGCAGGCGATACTAAATGAGTATTCCAGGAGCAAGCAAATCGCGGATGGTTCTACAGCTAGTGCTTAGCACATCTTATTATCTGAATGAGCTATAATTCAAGCGATCTAGTCGTTTTGCTCATTACCCGGTTATAGGTAAATAACAAACAAATAACATAATAATAACAAATTTTGCTGTCATATCAGGTTATGTAATTCCTATGTTATGCATGAATAACAGAAAATAACATCCTCACAACAAATTTTGTTTTAATAGTAAGATTTGTTATTTATAAAGCTTGTCCACGGATTTCGGACACCCATCTTATAATGCGATTTTTGAAAAATTTCGCAAACCACTGAGACGATCAATTTACATGACAGCTGAATCTTTCTGCTTCATGTGGTGCTTTCAGCAAGTTTTTAACACGCCCAAATTGATAAAACGACGACAAATAAATTTGACATTAGCTTAGTGTCCGAAATTCAACGTGGACAGGCTTTATGTTATTGTAAGGAAGAGCAGAACAATAAATGAAGAACAGATTATGTAATCATCAATAATAACTGATTTTGATATTTCTATTTTTGCTATTGATTTATTACTGTTACAATGGCAAAATGAGTTATTTTTTAGCTAATTGCTCGAACAATTTCTCCTATTAGTTATTTTAGCAACTACATCAAACAAACTAACATCAGATTTTGCTTTTCTGTTATTTATATATGAATGGTAAAATTAGGTTACTGTAACTCATATGTGTCCTGATTTAAATACAATGAAGTTGCTATAAAAAAATTTCTCTAACTTGTGCTGCTCGGGAGGTTTTTCCCTGATACTATTTATGGTAAACCGTCTTCCTCCTGCATTCCGCTATAGATAATACGCAACAAACTTATTTCAAAAATATTTTGTTATTTAAATTCTTTGCAAATTTGTCTAGCGATTATTATTAAAACATTGTTAGCTTTTAGATTTTCCTTATGTTACAACTGCACAACCAGGCTTTGGATTCAAGCATGTTTGGTAACAGTAAAACAGTATTGATAACAGTTTGGTACCATGTAACAGAAAGGCTCTCGAGTGTTCTGTTTGTGATGGCGGAGTGTCAGTAGTGGAGTACCTCCTGTAAAGTTTCCATGAGAACGCTGGTGTAATTCGGTAGGCGTGTCGTGCATCGCATGTGGTTTTATAATTATTTATTCAGCCTAAGGCCGGAGTGGCCTCTACAGTCGTCTCGTCTACACTTGTCTCCATTCTCCATAATAGTCGTCTCCATTCTGCTCGGTCCATGGCTGCACGTTACAAACTACGCAGTCTATGGTGGGTTTGTCTTCTTGTCTTCATCCATCTGATCGATCCACCTTGCGCTGTCGAGAACAATTTCACTGAGTTATTGTCCGACATTCTGACTATGTGCCCGGCCAACTTCAGTCTTCCAATTTTTGCGATGTGAACGACGGCTGGTTATTCCAACAGTTGTTGCAACTCGTGATTCATTCGCCTTCTCCACGTACCATCCGCCATCTGCCCCTCACCATAGATGGTACGCAGCACTTTCCTTTCGAAAACTCCAAGACCAACGCACGTTGGTCTTCCGCGAGCATCGTCCAGGTTTCATGTCCGTAGAGAACTACCGGTTCAATGAGCGTTTTATAGATAGACAGTTTGGTACGAACTGTACGAAAGTACGTATGACTTTCTCCCACGATTTGTCTCCGAATTTCTCTGCTGGTATCGTTATCAAGGGTCACCAGTGTGCCCAAGTACACGATTTCTTCAACCACCTCGATTTCGTCATCATCGATACAAACTCGTGGTAGGATGGCTAACGTTGTCCTCTCAAGAGTCTCTTCTTATAATGTATTTCGCCTTCGCCGTCTTGATTTCTTTTCAGTCTGATGTAGGCTTCTTCCATCTTTTCAAATTTACGTGCAATAATATCAATGTCGTCGGCAAAACCAAACAGCAGAACGGACTTCGTGAAATTGTACCACTCGTGTAAATCCCTTACTTACTTGATGGGCTACAGTGTCAATCCCTACCCTTCGTATTACTCCCTCTATCGTGTCACTTGTGGTGCGAGTGTGATATTGTGCATAAGTAATGCATGTAGACTTGGAGATTGATGACTTTCATCTAGCACAGGACTTCAAAGCCGCATATGATACAATCGATCGGGACCAGCTATGGCAGCTAATGCACGAACACGGTTTTCCGGATAAACTGACACGGTTGATCAAAGCGACGATAGATCGGGTGATGTGCGTAGTTCGAGTTTCAGGGGCATTCTCGAGTCCCTTCGAAACCCGCAGAGGGTTACGGCAAGGTGATGGTCTTTCGTGTCTGCTATTCAACATCGCTTTGGAAGGGGTAATACGAAGAGCAGGGATTAACACGAGTGGTACAATTTTCAATAAGTCCGTCCAGCTATTTGGCTTCGCCGACGACATAGATATTATGGCACGTAACTTTGAGAAGATGGAGGAAGCCTACATCAGACTGAAGAGGGAAGCTAAGCGGATCGGACTTGTCATCAACACGTCGAAGACGAAGTACATGATAGGAAGAGGTTCAAGAGAAGACAATGTGAGCCACCCACCGCGAGTTTGCATCGGTGGTGACGAAATCGAGGTGGTAGAAGAATTTGTGTACTTGGGCTCACTGGTGACTGCCGAAAATTATACCAGCAGAGAAATTCGGAGACGCACAGTGGTTGGAAATCGTAAGTACTTTGGACTGTGCAAGACGCTCCGATCGAATAGAGTTCGCCGCCGTACCAAACTGACAATCTACAAAACGCTGATTAGACCGGTAGTCCTCTACGGACACGAGACCTGGACGATGCTCGTGGAGGACCAACGCGCACTTGGAGTTTTCGAAAGGAAAGTGCTGCGTACCATCTATGGTGGGGTGCAGATGGCGGACGGTACGTGGAGGAGGCGAATGAACCACGAATTGCATCAGCTGTTGGGAGAACCATCCATCGTTCACACCGCGGAAATCGGACGACTGCGATGGGCCGGGCACGTAGCCAGAATGTCGGACAGTAACCCGGTGAAAATGGTTCTCGACAACGATCCGACGGGCACAAAAAGGCGAGGTGCGCAGCGGGCAAGGTGGATCGATCAGGTGGAAGATGACTTGCGGACCCTCCGTAGACAGATTGGGCGATAACTAGAAGCCTCAGATGGATTTTTGTCCGGCTTCAAAATAGGAACAACTTTGGCGTTTTTCCATTTATCTGGGAAGTATGCCAATTGAAAACATTTGTTAAATATATTAACCAAAAAGGATAAAGAGCTCTCAGGAAGTTTTTTGATAAGTATGTAGAAAATACCATCATCACCCGGGGCTTTCATATTTTTAAATTTTCTAGTAATAGATCTCACTTCATCCAAATTAGTTCCCAACGAAGGGAAATTCCAGAATTACCCAAATTATGGGCACTCTCGAACTGCTGAGCAAGTTTTTGAGCCTTTTCGCCATTTGTCAATAAAATTTTATTTCCCTCTTTAAGCGCTGGAATTGGCTTTTGAGGTTTTTTAAGAATTTTTGTTAATTTCCAAAAGGGTTTCGAACTGGGATCCAACTTCGAGACATTATTCTCAAAGTTGGTATTTCTCAGAATAGCGAAACGTTTTTTAATTTAATTTTGCAAATCTCGCCAAATAACTTTCAACGCGGGATCGCGAGTTCTTTGGTATTGCCTTCTTCTCACATTTTTAAGACGGATCAGTAGCTGAAGATCGTCGTCAATAATAATGGAGTTGAATTTAACTTCACATTTCGGAATTGCAATGCCTCTGGCTTCGACAATTAAATTTGTCAAAGATACGAGAGCATTATCAATATCACTTTTGGTATCGAGAGGAATATCAACATCAAAATTCCTATCGATATACGTTTTATATAAATCCCAATCAGCTCTATGATAATTAAAAGTAGAGTTGATTGGATTATAAATGGCTTCTTGTGAGATTTCAAACGTCACAGGAAGGTGATCAGAGTCAAAGTCAGCATGAGTTACCAATTGGCCACACAGCTGACTTGAATCCGTTAAAACTAAATCAATTGTAGAAGGATTTCGACTGGAAGAAAAACAAGTTGGTCCATTGGGATATTGAATAGTATAATATCCCGCAGAACAATCTTCAAATAAAATTTTACCATTGGAATTGCTTTGAGCATTATTCCATGAACGGTGTTTGGCATTGAAGTCACCAATTACGAAGAATTTTGATTTGTTGCGAGTCAGAATTTGAAGATCAGCTTTCAACGAATTCTTTTGCTGCCCATTGCATTGAAAAGGCAAGTAGGCTGCAATGAAGGAAAATTGTCCAAAATTTGTTTCAACAGAAACTCCCAAGGTTTCAAAAACTTTGGTTTCGAACGAAGAAAATAATGTATGTTTGATACGTCTATTGATGACAATGGCGACCCCACCACAGGCGCTGTCAAGACGATCATTTCTGTAGATAAAATAATTTGGATCTCTTTTAATGGAGAGTCCGGGCTTTAAATAAGTTTCTGTTATAATGGCAATATGCACATTATGAACTGAAAGGAAGTTGAATAATTCATCTTCCTTACCCTTTAGAGAGCGGGCATTCCAATTTAGAACTTTCACACAATTATTTGGATCCATTGAAACGGAGTCCGATAACAATTTTTTGTGTGTACTTTATACCAACCTGAACAGCTTCAGGAATGGTATTTGCTTTGAACATTGCAACAATCATGTGATGCAATTGTTCAGTTAAAAAAATCGAAATCGGAAGCAGTCATGCTACCTGAATCGGCAACATGTCCGTTATTTTCCGTTGGGACATGGGTATAAACCTCATTTTGAGAAGAGAAATTTTGTCTACCAGCAGCGATGTTTGCATACGTAGGTACATTCGAAAAATTGGAATTTACTGAAGTGCTTGCTATCCGTTGACGAGCGGCAAAATTTGTTTGTGAATTGTGGTGGGTATGAATTGCGCGACCGGTAGCTGGTTTCGAGATTTGAGGGTTAGAAAGATTTCTACCCGTCGAATCTGGGATCCGATTGGAATTCCCCGTCATCAATTTTGCACGGGGATTCAAGACTGTTTTGCGTGCAGGGCGTTCCCAGAAATTGGATTTATGATTGCCCCACAATTTGCACATTTAAATTTATTGGAATCTTCTCTCACAGGACATGCGTCCTTGGCGTGAGAGGTTCCACCACAAATCATGCTTTTAGCATCCATGTGACAATGTTTGGTTCCATGACCCCACTTTTGGCACTTACGGCACTGGGTGGGGTTTTGGAAATTTCCCCAGGCCTGCGGAAATGGTCCCATGTAACACGGACATGAGACATAATACAGGCCTTTTCCAAACTTTCATATTATTTAGTTCACTATTGTTAAAATGAACTAAATAAAATTCTTGAGAAATGCCCTCTGGGAAGTACCAGAGTGGGATTTCTTTTCATCTTAATTACTTGGACTGGTGAAAATCCAAGTAATTGAGAAATTTCAATTTTAATCTCATCCAGTGATTTATCATCACTGGGAAGACCTTTCAAGACGACTTTGAACAATCGCTCAGTTTTGTCGTCGTATGTGAAGAATTTATGGCGCTTCTCAGTTAAAACGTTTGCGATCGTCAAAGGATCCCGGCAAAACGCGGCAGTCACCCTTCCTAGCAATCTGAAATGAAACCTTGATCCCCTGAAGGTTACTCAAAATCTCATTCCTAAAGCCAGAAAACTCGGCAACAGATACCACAATTGGCGGAATCCTTTGCTTTTTCTCATGAATCGAATCACCTGGGCTAGAGGTATATTCGATTTGCTCAATTTCATCATTAATCAAATCGAACTGATTGCTCAGTTCGATTGGAGAAGAATTATTTCCGATATTAGAGTTAGAAGGAATATCTGAATTCTCCAGCTTCCTTCTATTTTTTCCGCGCTTTGGCAGGACGGTCTTGAAACCTTGTTTCTTTGAAGGAAGTGGAGAATTCAGAGACTCCCCTTCCTCTTGTTTTTATTAATGCTCATGGCTGAGCGTGGAGACGTGACCTTCTAAGAGTTTTTTTTCAGAACGGTGTCCCTGCAGGATTACCACCGCTTGTCGGAATTTTACTTCCGCAAACGGGTCCAACGTAAAACGAAGGCACGGTCGTAACGGGATCAGTGGGTACAAATAGCGCTAAGAAGCACCGTTGAAATTAAAATAGCTTCGGGTAGTATTAAAAACTTCCTTCCGCAAAGAGAGAAAGAACCGCACAGCACGAAAGCACGATGCGGTCTGATATTCACATTACCTTGGTTTCGCTTCACCAAGGCGTCTGATTGGAGATTTCCGTCACCATTTTCTAAAACAATGAAATGGCCCTGCGTCCATTTTGTTTTCTATTATGTAACGGAGAATTGTGCACAGAACACTCCTAATCACAAAAAAGTATGGAGCCAATATTTATGATATAAGAATAATATGAGCGCTAATAATTTTGTCCAACATTCTTTATTAAATCATGATCTTTGCATTTTCTGAATGTAAAAGCCATCTCTTTTCTGCTCGATCCACGACTGTCCTTTGCCAATCACCTAATCTTCCAAATTTTCGTCCACCCGAACAATTCATTTTGATCGTAGGGCATTTCACCTTCTTGTATCCGTTGGATCGCTATTTGATGTATATAGTGAATTATGATAACAACAATAACAACATTTATATGAGACGTAATGATAGATTGAAGCCAGCACTTCGATATATTAGAAACGTCAGAAAGGACATGATTTTTTTTATTACCACGATTTTTTGTAAGGTGTGGCCCAAGCTATTGTAAATTTTAAATATTATTTGTTATAATTTTTATTAAGAAAGGGGTTCATTCGTCACATCATTGTTTGATTACCATTCTCGAGTGTGTTCCAATTCTGTTTTAATTACGATCTCGGAGTTTATCAAAAATGTCTATTGTGGCGCAATTAC
This sequence comes from Armigeres subalbatus, assembly GCF_024139115.2. Lineage (NCBI taxonomy): Eukaryota > Metazoa > Arthropoda > Insecta > Diptera > Culicidae > Armigeres > Armigeres subalbatus. Next base: position 7,260,144 of record NC_085140.1, on the reverse strand, counting down.
ATCATTTAAACACACTCCACATATTTTCTTGTACATGCTCTAAGCATATATATTCAATCATAGACACACGAAAAATTGAAATTTTGCATGAATTTTTCCCGTTTTTTGGCAACATCCCCACTTTGACAACACTGTTGCCAAAATCGGGAAGGGACTGTATTAGAAGCGGGGCAAGACCAACATGTAAGCGGGACGTCCACATAAGGCTGAAAATGAAGGAACAAAAAGGAAAAAAACTGTATAAGGCTTAAATAGCAGAAGGCTAAAATCGAAAGGCTGAAAAATCGCGAGAAACGGATTTTAAAGGAGGAATTTCGAATTCTTTTTGCTACTTTTTGTTGCTTCTCAATTTCTTTAGGGGCAGTAGGGGCAATATGAACATACGGGGCAATATGAGCCACCCTGATTTTGAGCTTATTGACAAGTTTTATCATGTAAAAGTTATATGATCTTTAAGAGGATGCTCCACATATGCATCAACGTGAAAACCGCATTAAAATTCAATTCAAACATGAAAATACACTTGAAAATGTACATTTTCGCTGCATAGGCAAAATTATTATAAGATTTCAAGTTTATAAATAAGGTTTTGACACAAAACAGATTAAAATACAGGTCAAAAATACACCACAATCAAAAGATATATTAAAATTGAATATTGTGCACACATGTTTGTATTGATACAAATCTGAATTTATCATAAAACTTTTTTTCCCAAAACCAGTCTCTATGGGGCAATATGGGCATACCTGCACAGAGCAAGATATCAGGCCTTAAAATGCGAAAAAGTTCAAATTTCAGTAGTCAAATTCAAGAATATTATCATATATGTAATGTTCATTACGGAAAAATTACAACAGCGCATTACTGCGATCGAAACAGAAAAAATGATTATTGACCATTTGAAATGTGGCTGTTCAAACGGTAAAGAGTGGAAAATCGGTTCAGTCCGCTGTTGTGTGGCTTTTTAATTTTATTTGGTATGAAATACTCACAACTGTTGTAGGAATATAATATTCTTCCATATTACGATACTTTTTTCGCCTAAATAAACGTTTTGGATGGGTGGCCCATACTGCCCCAAATGGTGGCTCATATTGCCCCGTATAGTCGGGAACACACATTTAAATCAATACATTTTCAAAAGTGCATTCCAAGAATTTCTAAACGCATTTTTCGTCATTCATCGACGTAATATGAAAGGTAACATTCTCTAGTATAAGTCAACTACATTTGAACGATGTTGTTTTGAGCTTTTCAGCGCTTTTCGGAACGATTTCCTTAGGTGGCCCATATTGCCCCGATCCACAGAAAAAAATAATGAAAAGTAAACGGCACGTAAAACTTGAGATGCGGAAATTTACACTATTCTACGCGGAAATGGACCTCTTCCTAACAAGTTTGCTTACAACTTGCAAGCAATATTGACGATTCACGTCAAATATTGTATACATTTAGGCTATTTCACGCGTGGAATTAAGCTAATAATGGCGTTCCATTTATGTGCATCATATTTAGCGTAAATTTCAGTGGATTTTTCTATCTGTGATCACCCCTACAAACCTTTTTTTTTGGGGGTAGCATAGAAAGGAACAACACATTTTTATTGTTCTTGGTTCTTGCATTTGATTTTTGCTTCTTTCCAAGATTTTTTCTTATCCGTCTTTCTTGCTTCTATCGGTAAATTGAAGTCACACGATTAAAAAAACGACCGAAAAAAAATCGTGTGAAAACAGAATCCTGTGCATGCCACTCATTGCCGCCATGTACCCTTTGCAAGTTTAGGTTATCGACTTTCGTCTTACTTTTTACTATGTGGAAAACGATACTGAGGACCGAAAACATGTGTTTTGAGGAGAATATTAAATATATAAATTTTATGAAATAAGCAAAAAATATCCATTGCCTACCGGTGGGAATCGAACCCACACCGTTTCTATCACATTACCGCTAAGGTAGCTTAATGAGGGTAGCATGGAGTTTACCGTAGCATAGAGAGCACCCGTCTAGCGTACTGGGAGAAGTGCCATTTATTCCATTTATTTTCCTTTTCTCTGTTAATTATTTCTTACTTGTTCTTTCTTCCATTTTTCTTCCTCCCTCTATCTTCCTTGTTTCTTCTTTTCTCTTACTTCTTGATTTTTTTCTTCGTCTTCCTTGTTTCTTCTTCCTTGTTCCTTTGTTTTTCTTTTTTCTGCCTTCTTTATTCCTTATTCCTTAGTCTTTCTTACATGTTACTTCTGCCTTCTTTCTTTTTCCTCCTTCGTCCTTCCTTCATCCGTCTTTCTCTTCCTTTTTTTTTCCTCCTACAATCAATTCTCTACAACTCGATATCTCTACCTATGTCGATGGTTTTCTCTGTCACTTCGATCTACATAGATTTGGGCTTTCTACATCTCGATAACCCTTCTCGCTATCTCGATGTATTCTGGACATATTTCGATCAAGATTATTTCTCCCTATGTCGAAATATTCAAATTTGTGGGCTACTAGACCATCTTTGGACAAAAAAAAAACACATGAAAAACAAGATATGACATTTGTTCTGTTGTCGTTTTTCATAGCAACGATTTTTTTTTTCAATATAGTAGGGGGAATGACGGTTTTGGTAGGTTTTGTTCTATTATTGTCAGGATTTTTTTAAAACTGATTATGCCCAAATTTGGCCTAAACATTCTTTGCTTCTTCTTCTTCTTCTTCTTATTGGCATTACATCCCCACACTGGGACAGAGCCGCCTCGCAGCTTAGTGTTCGCTAAGCACTTCCACAGTTATTAACTGCGAGGTTTCTAAGCCAGGTTACCATTTTTGCATTCGTATATCATGAGGCTAGCACGATGATACTTTTATGCCCAGGGATGTCGAGACAATTTCCAATCCGAAAATTGCCTAGACCGGCACCGGGAATCGAACCCAGCCACCCTCAGCATGGTCTTGCTTTGTAGACGCGCGTCTTACCGCACGGCTAAGGAGGGCCCCCTCCTTCTTTGCATATCAAAGAATATTGTGGCCAAATTTCATAAAATTTGGTCAACAAAACCCCCCTTGACAATAATAGAACAAAACCTGCTGAAGCCGTCTTTTCCCCTACTCAAATTTTCTTCAATTCCTTGATCTCTCTTTATCTTGATGGTCCCTTCGATATCGAGATGTAAAAAGGGAACTGTATTTCCCTCTTGCTTTTCCTTTTGTTTGTTCTATATTCTTTATTCATTATTTTTGACCTTTATGCTTTATACATTATTCAACCACTTAATTTGTATCCCACCAATTTCAGCCTATCGATACATATCAGCCTTGATTCGCGCAAGACTGTCTAGCATCATTGGTTCTGGGCGTAAGAGAACTATGCGGCTTAACATACAGCGACTGTCAGGCGAGGGCGTTGTGGAACAATTCGCTCATTAGCTCGACTCAGAATCGAAGGACAATCAAGTGCAGAAAATGTAAACATATCGTGGCAGCAAGTCACAGAGGTGCTTGGTATCACACAAGGAAATCAACGGAAGAGCTGGTTCGATGTAGAGTGCCCAAGAGTTATAGATGATAAAAATCAGGCTAGGCTGCATACTCGTAGCAGCATGTAAAGGTTGTTTCCTAAACCATTTTTGTCCTACTTAAAGGGGTTAGACAAAAAGGTTGAGATAGGCAAAAATTTGTCGAAGTTCAAATCTGCATAATTTTGCGTAGAATGATCCGATTTTTATGAAACTGGAACCATCGCACGCTGTCCTCATGCAAAACCTCTGATTGGCCATTGACCACCGGATATGTTCCGGGTTTTCCGAGGGTATGTTAAAAATTCATTTTTTCTTCTGCTTGTCATTTTATATGACGTTTACTGTTTTATGCTTTCCCCAGAAACTAAAACTAATATACTGACCAACGCTGGCTGCAGATCGAAAATCCGTAAGGTATATGCAGAGATATGGCCATCTTCGTAAAAACGGTACGAGATTGGCCATACACCCTGAATAAATGTCACTTTCGCAGAACACCCGGAACCTGTTACAAATTGGCCAGAGAGTCTTACAGTCTTCAAAATGTATCTTTAATAAAGTTCCTACATTCATCGTCTTGGGAAAACATGAATTTTGACACCCATATGCATGGTTCCATGGTTCCAAAACCGACTCGAAGGGTGGCAGTGGACACTATCATTCTGGAAATGTTTCTGTAATCATCGTCTCGCAAAGCCATGAAGTCAGATACTCATATTTGCATTATTGCGTTTTTACGGAAATCGCCATATCTCTGCGTAGTTTAGATGGATTCTCAATCTACAGCCACCATTGGTAGTTCTAGTTTTTGAAGAAAACATAAAACATGATGAAAGTAAATGTCACATAAAATGACAAGCAGTGAAAAAAATGCATCTTGAACCTACCCTCGGAAAACCCGGAACATCTCCGGTGGCCAAGGGCGAATCTAAGGTTTTGCAGAGGGTCAGTATACTAGAAGAGTGTCCGCTTCTGATGGTCCTGGTTTTATCAAAATCGGATTATTATACGCAACGTTATGCTGATTTGAATTTCGACATAATTTAACCTATCCTAACCTTTTTGTCTAACCCCTGTTTTACATCTCGGAACGGGGACGCGCCTCTGGACACTGACTGTACTGGTAAGAATCGAAGGAATAATAAGGCAGCAACGGTAGGATGAAGCCCCAAGTGCAGGGCTGTTACAAACTAGTCGAATTCCAATCCGCGAAATCATATTCAAACTGACAGCCCCGAATAATTTGAATCACTGCTGATTGTACTCTAAGAGTACAACTTTGGCCATAACTTATAAGCGTAGTCCGATTTGGCCAATAGGAATAGGAAACAATGGGACAGGATTCTTTGTCGAGTATTAAGTTATTGCGAGTAAATCGGTCAAGGCAAAGTATCTAAAAAGTGAGTGAGATTTTTTAGCATATACATACATTCGCACTTACACACGCAGCTGAGATGATTTATATATGAAAGTCGGCCGTCTGAGCCTTCGATGAAAAAAAAATCGTTTTTGGTGTGAACATATAGCCTTTTTGTTACACCTTGGTTAGGGTGGCTCAAAAAACACTTTTTCAAATTTTTTTGATGGGCCGCCTTTTTATTCGGTTCTATTTGATGCCCTGATGCTCTGGACAAAATGCTCAATATGACCGTGTACGATATGGTGTACGAAGACGATCAGAACGATCTGTACAACATCTTGCTTAACCCGGCTTAAGCCATGATCAAGAACCATGATAGTCATTCAGTTCTTGTTGAATTAAATACAGAATGTTATGCTGAAAACCGCGAGAAGATTGGAGTTTATTACGCAAAGATATAAGCATTTAACTGCATTGTTGTAGGGGTGAATTTATTTCTTTTCAAAGGTAAAAGAAATAAAATTTGCTCAAACCTCACTTCACAGAAATGCTAATAACTTAGCCGGGCAAACTCTAATTTTCTCGCGGTTTTCAGCATAACATTCTGTATTAAATTCTTCAGGATCTGAATGAGTATCATAGTTCTTCATCGTAAGTTGTGCCGTCCAACTGCCATTCACTGTTTTTGGATGTTTCTGCATACATTTTTGCATATAAACTTCCATCGAGTTTAGCACCGCCCAAACGTTAACCGATTTGGCTGAAATTTTGTCCAGAGCACCAATCAAAAAAATTGAAAAAAGTTTTTCCCATACTAATTTGAGCCACCCTAACCTTGGTGTAGGAGAAAGGCAAAAAGCAGTTCTAACAATTCTGATCTTCCTTGATTCCTCTGTTATTATTAGCGAACAAGGTGCAGAAACCCATTCCACCAACGTCTTTTTCACTGCACATGCTTTCCGAATGCGGTTTAGAATGCCTTCCAAGTCGTTTTCTGATTTCATAATATTTGACATCACTCAGGTTCCTTCGGGAAATGTTGGGATGTCATTTTTAAAACAATGATAGCCATTTTCGACCGGGTACGTATGTTGTAAAGAAACTTGCTCTTCCAGTGAATTTAAGAAAATGGGCTACTGCTACCATGGGCTAGCGTTTTCCTAAGAGTATTCTCCGGAATTCTGTACATCGCTTCGGCTCAAAGAATCGGGTATGCTTTTCTTACCAGATCCATATCCAGAATAATTTGATTTTGTTTGTATTTCATATTTTTTCGATCGTGATTCATCTTGGAAGTCTGCGCATCATTAGGAACATAAACAAGCCCATGGTACTCAAAATTGTGCGCATTAGCAAATAGACATTTTAACACAAAATAATGCATATCTGTGTTACTTTTTAAGTGAGTACGATTGAAACAAAAAATATTCATTTATATTCATTTGATATTTTTGCTGCAGCACTAGACCTTATTTTATTATTAATTTATGTTTTCGTCATAATCATGGATAGGACACTGCATGAGCTGTCCTACTCACTACGGATATTGTGATGCGTAAAACGTGTCACTTACGACGCAACTTCCTAAAACATTATACAATTTTTAGAGGATAGAGCCAACCCTAGTAACATCGATGGACTTACACTTGTTTTATAGAATACTTGAGCAGTAAATCGTTGTCCTAAGAGCGCTTTAAAACAGTAATTCTTACTTGGGACTGAAAACGTTAAGGTCAAGAATGTGTTCGTACCAGGGTAAATATAAAAACCCAACTTAATTCACCGAGTAGTGATACTGCCTTTCTCGCATTTAGCCAAGACACCAACCTTATATGGTGGTAATATGGGTCGATGTACCATTTTCTTTATAACTTTTAAGCGCAACGGTCGATCGTTATGAAATTCAATAGTGATCAACTAGAGTTTGTAGCCCGTCGAATGCAACCTATTGCGAGGAAATTGGTTAAAAATTACTATACGAAAAGTTGGCTAATGTTTTTCGGTTTTCGTGTGCACACACACACACACACATACACACGGACAGACAGACATTTGTTCAGCTCGACGAGCTGAGTCGATTGATATATAACACTATGGGTCTCCAAGGCTTCTATAAAAAGTTCGTTTTCGGAGTGAAATGATAGCCTTTCGGTACAACTTTGTTGTACGAGAAAGGCAAAAACTAGCATAAAATGGAGAAGAACATTTTTTAAAGACATTACACTAAAAAATCATACAAATTGTTACCAAAAACCCGTTTCAAGGTTCAGAAGACCTCGGAGGACCTTCAGGATGATGAATATGGCAAACTATGCTAGATGGGAATGGGAATTCAAAAAAGGGCAACCATCGTGACGGGGCTTATGCTTTACTCACAATATCTCTGTTTAAAACTGACGATACGACGGTTGGCCACAATTAATCGTAACATCACCGTTGCAGGGCGCGTAGTTGCATCTTAGCGGACGGAGGATCGAAATGATAGAAAACACAGTTACACAACACTTAGTTATTGATAGTAATCGAGCAAAAAAGTTGATGGAAGCTTTCATGAAGGTAAGGGTAGGTGGAAACAACACAGACTTAGTGGGACACAACGAATGAAAGAATGCCAACTAGTGAGAGCGCGAGTTCCAATTACTAATGAGTGTATTTACAGGATGAATCGGATCGGATCCCTTCATCCAAGTACATATGCAGGTGCAACAGATGTTCGAGAATTCCGAAGTCCGTCTGAAATGCCTTTTGATTCGAAACATGTGCTTCTGGGAAATGGCTGATCAAATGCAACGGTTCTAGAATACGACAGAAGAGGTTTGACTAGGCAATGAGAAACATCGATTCCACCCATTGTTTGTAACCTGCTTGTTAGTTGATGACTTGATGGAAGCATTTGGATTATGATTGCTCTATTTTAGATAATCTATCACAGTCATTCCTAGGCATATTAGTATCGCTCGAATCCACTGTCGGTCCGGGAAGACGAGCGATCCCGTTTTGATTTTTCGATATCGTCCATCAGAGATCGTGGCCTTCGGAACGAAACTGTGCGGAAGTCCAAGGGCGAAGGCGTTCTGCTAGCCAAGATTCCCATCGACCGTATGGAACCAACACTGCTGTTGCTTCGGCTAACGTTAATTTCCCAACCGCAGCCATTGTCTTCAACGTCGCCACTTCGATGGCTGCCGACCTTCTGAAAGTCGTCGAACATTGAGCGTTGGAAGAGGCGGCTCAGTAATCGGTTTGGCGATGGCGGTGGGGTAACTGTAACCTTAGCGGGTGATTCCGGAATGTCACCGGAAGCATCGTACTCACGACTACTGCTATTGGTTAGTATTGATGGAATTTGAGGCACTATACTGGAAGAGTACAAGGTAGGTGTTAGGGGTGGGTTTTTCAGCGCAGTGGTACCTTGAATACCACCAGAGACGAATTTATTATTAAAGGAAGCATCGACCACTAATTGTACCTAATGAACACGGGAATGAACCTATGTTCTAAATTACACTATCGGTGCGCATTTGTTCGTGTGGTGTTTGTGATGGTCTAGAGACATCTATTTACTAAAACGTTTATTTGTTCTGGTTGGCGGAGTGGCTAAGACGGGAAATGGTTTCTGATTGAGGACAAGAGCGTTTGACAAGCAGTACTTACTTTGGTGCCATGTCATTGTATCTTGGTTCCCGACTGTGGCCTCCGGAAGGGCTGCCATCTTCGTAGTATACATCACGTCGATCGCGGGACTCCCTACGGCGATCATTCTTCTTGCGGCGTTTGTTTTTCGGTCCACTAGAAGAAGCAAGAGTGAAATATACATTAAAATCGATTTTGAATATATACTCGAGCTTTATTTCACTTTCTAGCGCAAGTGGAACGCACTGTTGTCTTACTAAAAGGTGTACACAAAGAGTTAACGGCCTAAACAGTTTATAAATGGGATGCGATCAACAGCAATAAAAAAAGTAGGAGAGACTCCCAATTTTAAACTATGAGCGATGAAACAAATTTGGATTACATTTGTCCTGATTCAACATTAAAATGGGGGATGCGATTAGAAGCACAACTTACCTCGCCAGTGGAATGTTGTCCCGTTCACTGTATGCATCATACAGGTACTCCCTGCAATGAGACGGGGAGAGAGATACCACGAAAATAAAACACTCGAACGTAAGTAAAAGTGTTGTCAAATTGAAACAAATGAATGATTTTTTTTAGTTTTGTTAGTCAAATGAATGATTACAACCAAATGGGGAACAAACAAGATTGTACCAATTCGATTTTAGATGGAAATGGGAAACACGTCATAAAAAAATTAAGAAGAAACATATAAAACATATGGCCAACTACTTGTCATGGTAAAATTATTTCACAACAAAGAAAAAAATAGAATAAACATGAATTAAATTCAAAATATATATATATATAAAAAAACAGAAACAAGATAAAACATAATTAGCACAAAAGAAATAAATAAGAATAATGATTGATTGTTATGATAGATACAATAAAGTACTCAATAATATACGCAAGAAATGACTTCCCATTAGTATTACGTAGGACTACCAACCCGGAGATGGCGTTTTCGATTCTAGATTTGGTTTTCGATGTTTTTCGAGTGGAAAACATTCTCAACAAATCTACTCGCAAAGATACATACTAAAAAGGCTTTAATTAATAACTAGGTCGCTTTTTCTCGTAAAGCTGCGCCGGGTAGATCACATCCTTGACAAGGTGTGTTACAATGAAATTTCATGACTAGCCCAGCTCCAGAGATCCCTCATCAATTGCTTGAGCTTGGCTTAATGATGTTACATTCCGTAGTTGCTACTCCGTGATTGTCCAGAACAAACGTGATTCCACAGAGAACCAATAGATGCAGCATGGGAGTTGCTCTCCAATATCAATGTGCACATCCGAGAGCCCTAAACTGGGGAGAAAATGATGATGCAATCACTCGCCCGCTGTACACCGAGTATACCTTTGCACTTGCAGTTCAGTGCAGAGTGTTGCGAGTTGAGTTGAGTTGGGTGGTAGTTTTACATTCGCTGATCCAAACGTAAACTGCTTATAAATATAACCTACAAGCTTTTTAGAGGATTCCCATAATAAAATAAACATGTGGATTCGTAAGCATTTTCGCAAAACCGTACGAAAAACCTTTATTAAAAATAGCTTTCTAAACTTAACGGTCTTATTGAAAATAAAAATCGACTCAGGGCCCGTTGCTTAACTTTGGACCGGGCGGCTATTAGGGCACTACCTCCAATCTAGGTAATCGATTTTTTATGTAAATCTTTATGTAATTCTTTTGGCATTACATTCCCACACTGGGACAAAGCCGCCTCGCAGCTTAGTGTTCTCATTAAGCACTTCCACAGTTATTAAATGCGAGGTTTCTAAGCCAGGTTTCCATTTTTGTATTCGTATATCATGAGGCTAGCACGATGATACTTTTATGCCCAGGGAAGTCGAGACAATTTCCAATCCGAAAATTGCCTAGACCGGCACCGGGAATCGAATCCAGCCACCCTCAGCATGGTCTTGCTTTGTAGCCGCGCTTCTTACCGCACGGCTAAGGAGTGCCGTTTTTATGTAAATATTAGTGTAAATAGTAATAGGTTATAATATTGTAGTTTTAAGTTGAATCAAAAATAGTGCCAACAAAGGCCAAAATGTTAAATATTTCCTTCTAAAAACCATTAAATCAACAGAATGCGAGGAAATATTCGATTACAGTTCTGCCAACTATGACAATACCCCGAGTGCTTGCAAGTTCTCCTCCAGCGTCTTGTACATAACACAATAATGGGTGCGGTGATGAATATTTTTTGACCGCAGTTTCTTCTGGAGCCCGTAGTAGGCCCGACTTCCACAGATGTTGCGCGTTTGTATTTCACGACTAACATTGTTATCAGCCGTTAGCATGGATCCAAGGCAGACGAATTCCTCGACCACCTCGAAGGTATTCTCGTTTATCGTGGCGGGCCCTGTCGCGCTCGGCCCACAAGCATGTACTTTGTCTTCGATGCATTCACCACCAGTCCAACTTTTGTTGCTTCACGTTTCAGGCGGGTGTACAGTTCTACCACCATTGCAAATGTTCGACCGACAATGTCCATGTCATCCGCGAAACAAATAAATTGACTGGATCTGTTGAAAATCGTACCCCGGCTGTTACACCCGGCTCTCCGCATGACACCTTCTAGCGCAATGTTGAACAACAGGCACGAAAATCCATCACCTTGTATTAGTCCCCGGTGAGATACGAACAAACTGGAGTGTTCGCCCGAAAGAAAGCAGTGGACTCAAGCCCATCGCCGTGCACTAAATCGCTCGCCACGACAAGGGCAGAAATCTCCTTCAAGAACCTGAAGCTGATCGGAGTAGTAACTACACCGTCGTCGGCTGGGAGCAATACCGGCCCGTGCACCGGGACGTGACGCAGTGCACCAAATGTTTCAATTTCGGGCATGGCACCCGAAATTGCCACATGGCCGCACGCTGCAATAAGTTTGGCGAACTGCACCCGATGGAAGAGTGCGACAAGATGGAGGTGGCCGATCCAAAGTGCGCCAACTGTGGCGAAAAAAAACGGGCCACTAAGAAAGGCTGTCTGAAATGCGCGGCGTTCCTGGAAATCCGAAGGAAAGCATCAACCAAAGCCCATCCGAAGAGGAAGCGTGTTCCAATGATCGACGAGGTGAATCTTTCTGCTATCACGGCTCCCCGACGAGCGGTACCAGTACTTCCAGCGTTGCAGCCGCACAAGCGACTGACCGCAGCAGCAGCATCGATTGAAGCCCCAGCACCACCAGCTCCATCCTCCAGCGATTGGCCCCCGCTTCCTCCTCCTGAGTTTCGTCGATAGCCGGAGAATCAAACTGTCCCACCGGAAGAATCTGCTCCGCTCTACACCCCGGTGCAGCTGACGCCAATCTTCTCCCAGCTCGCCACTCGGCTGCGTGGTTGCAAAACCCGATTCGACCAGGTCTTCACTCTTGGCATGTTCATCATTAAAAATGGCTGCTAGGGTGGGTCTGGTAAACTGGAACGCTTGCTCGCTAAGGAAATAGACGTGGCTCCGAAACGCACCTACACCGAAGGTGAACGTCAACTTCCCGGACTTTCGCATCGTGAGACTCGACCGGCCGACCAGGGGAAGTGGTGTGGCCATCGCTCTTCGCTACAACATCAACTGTCGTCTGCTTCCAAGCTTCTAGCTCAGTGTCATCGAGGACATCGGTGTCGAAATCACCACTTTTGTAGGCACAATCGCACTCATCGCGGCGTACTACCCAACCCAAGCAAAGTCGTCGATGACACATCGGCCGCCCTTCGGAGGGAAATCGTCAAGCTAACGCGAAGACAAGGTCAGTATATGGGGCTATAGTCGCGGCAATCGAAATGGCACCATCTGGAGCGACGACATGGAGGAAGGCCACTACACGATCCTGAGCCCGGATTCCCCCACTCGGCTGAGTCGGTCCGGAGTCCATGCAACGTTAGATCTGTACATAACCAACATAAACGACCACATCTCCCAGCCGGTTGTGTACCAAGAGCTCAGCTCGGATCACTATCCCGTGGTGGCGGAAGTGGGCTCCTCGGTTAATCGGCATCAGCTGATCCGGCAAAACCCATTCCACATTTGATCCCATTAGACAACAATGGTTCTAAGGATCGCTTGATAACTCCTGCAGAGAAGGTCGCCGAAATAGGTCATCAATTCGTCAGCCCACATTATCTCGGACAGAATATCGTCAATCCGCACGGAGCAGCCGTTAGCGAGTATGCAACCAGCATTCACCTAACTCACAACGACCTCTCAGCTGGCGAATTGACGGCCTATATCAAATCGATGAAAAACATGAGGGCCCCAGGCTTCGATAACATTCCGAATCTCGAGCTCAAACACATGAGTGCTCCGTTCTTCGAACATATTTCGCTGATCTTTAATCAGTGTCTCCGGCTCAGCTACTTCCCATCGTCCTGGAAGTCAGCCAAAGTCATCCCCATCCGTAAGCCTGGGAAGGATCCTTCCTCCCCCAAAAGTTATCGTCCCATCAGCCTTCTCTCAGCTATTCATCACCGGTTACTTGAGTCTGCCGAAAATCTCAACATCTTGAAATAAATTATATTGAGCGTCTTAGGGGAAAATGTTACAAGGTTAAAATACTTCAAATTTCCATTTACTTCCGCTATATTCACTTATGTATCATCAGATACGTATTTCGTTTTCTACTTGAAAACTTCTTCAGTGTTTTGTTATCGACTCAACGCGGTCGGTCAACCGTACACTAACTGACTCTAGTTACCAACGTCCTCAGACGGAACAAGTTTGTCTCAAAAACATCCGCCATGGACTTACTCGATGTTTAGAAGGCATACGACAATGTATGACATGATGGCCTGGTGTACAAACTACAACGCTACAATCTTCCCAGCTATATGATTGAAAATCATCAACAATTACCTGTTGGCAAGGACATTACGAGTCTCAATCAGCGGAGCGAGCTCTAAAGCGCACAACATTGTTGCAGGCGTCCCTGCTTTTCAACCTGTTCACCTCCGAAATGCCAGAACCTCCAGAAGGCGACATTTTGTCTCTGTTCGCAGATGACACCTCCATCGTATACAATGATAGAGTGATCAGAGCGCTCTAACTCTAACTAACTCTAACTCCAACGAGGCCTGAATGCCCTAACAGAGTACCTCACCAGCTGGAAGATCTGTATCAACGCGGCGAAGACCCAGGTCATCATTCTCCCTCACTCTAAATCCCCTAAACATGTTCCGCCTGGAGACTGTAAAATCATGCTCAATGGCACAACTGTGGAGTGGGCCAATGAGGCCGACTACCTTGGCTTGACCCTCGACAGCAAGCTTATTTTCCGCCAACAGGTTGACAAGACGGTGGAGAAGTGTAACCATTTTGTTGAAACTATTGTACCCTTTGATCAACCGTCGGTCGTCATTGTCCCAGAAAAATAAGCTTGCTGTCTACAAGCAAACCTGGGAGAGCTGCCCAAAAACTCATCATCTGAAACTTCAAAACGAGTTCAAAACAAGTTCCTGAGGATGATCATGAATACCCCTCCCAGGACACGAACTTCTGAGGTCCACCGTCTGGTCGGTATTAAAACTCTACTTTTGTCTTTTTGCAATGTTCTCAACATCGATATGTACCCAACCTGGCTCGATCAGCATATGCGCATCATACAAACCCAACTATCTTGAATACGAGATGTTCAAGGGACTCCAAAACATTCTCGAGTTCAGCTCAATGCGTCTACAAGATCAATCAAGGCTTTTGCAATGTTATATCGGCATATATCCAATACGCTCCAATAGACATATGCGCATCATTTAAAACCAATTTTCTTGAATACGAGATGTTCAAGATTCTTCAAAACGTTTTCAAGTTCAACCCAAAGTATCTACCGGATCTCTAGTTGGGTCTCCAGTAGCCTTGCGAGCAAAGGCGTATACGTAATCCTATAGGATTGCCAATCCGGAGATGGCGAGTTCGATTCCCGGTTCGGTCAAGGATGTTTCCGGGTGGGAAATATTCTCGACTACCTGGACATAGTGTATCCATTGTACTTGCCACACAAGATACATACTCACTCATGCAATGGCGGGCATAGAAAAGTTTTCAATTAATAACTGAGGACATGCTAATAGAATACTAAGTTTGAAAAGCAGGCCAAGTTCCAGTTGGAGTTTAGAGCCATTGAAGAAGAAGAAGATATACCGGATCGACCAAGGCTCTTTGCAATGTCCTTAATATCCCTTGAAGTGCGTGGATTGTGTCTTATATCTACGTTTAGAAAACCATAGGAGCTTTGGAAAAGCAAGAGGAGTGAAGTTTAATAAATCTAAACCGGTCGACAGAAAGGTAATTTTTAACTCCTTTGACGATTGTAAGAACAATAAGTGTTATGTCTTGTCTCGCGTCGCGTCTTTAAGTGTCGGCACCAACGTTTCAAAAGGGCGTAACTGCTTTTGTCAACAAAAGCTTCTCCCGTCGGTGGTGGGCTAATTTGAGCCCAGTCACGCAATCCAATCCCACTCTCTTTCATTCTTTCATGAAATTGCGCTAGATTGCGATGGTAGGCTCAAATCAGCCCACCAGCGACGGGAGAAGATTTTGTTTACAAAAGCAGTTTCGCCCTTTTGAAATGCTGGTGCCTGGTGCATACTGTACCCTTTGGAAATTAAAAAAAAAATGTCAAAAATTTTATGTAGACTTGATATTAAACGTTATTTTCTTTCTTCCTTTTACTTCCACTAATTAATTGTTGTGTATCATATAGATACGTATTTCTCCACTTGAGCACTTCTTCAGTGTTTTTGTCGACTGAAGAAAAACATTACTCGCTAACTTTAAATATGGTGTGTGGGTAGAACACTAGGTAGCCTAGTATGCTGCTCCCAAGGAGAACGGTCACGAAAAATTTGGTCTAATTCTTCTTCTTCTTCTTCTTACTGGCATTACATCCCCACACTGGGACAGAGCCGCCTCGCAGCTTAGTGTTCATTAAGCACTTCCACAGTTATTAACTGCGAGGTTTCTAAGCCAAGTTACCATTTTTGCATTCGTATATCATGAGGCTAACACGATGATACTTTTATGCCCAGGGAAGTCGAGACAATCTCTAATCCGAAAATTGCCTAGACCGGCACCGGAAACCGAACCCAGCCACCCTCAGCATGGTCTTGCTTTGTAGCCGCGCGTCTTACCGCACGGCTAAGGAGGGCCCACATTTGGTCTAATTACTGAAGTAAATTTGACAGCTGCTCCAGTATGGGAGAAATTCCACTTTTCTTTGCTTAATAAAAGGAAGAAATATTTTAGTTAACATAGCAGGCGATCTTAGCGTTTCGAAATTTTCGCAATTGACCATGTTCAAGAATTTCAAAAACGGAATCATTCCTTGACAGGGTTTGCAGAAATCGCTCTTAATAGATAACGAACAACGATAAAAGAGAGACAAACTGTTCCGAATCATAACAAGCCATGATAACAAATTTATCAAACTTGTATACTGCCGTTATACGCATAACTGTCCCATGTATATAGGGAATCCCAGCAAACATGGGACAAGTATGCGTATGACGGCAGTATAATACAAGTGCGAAAAAACAGAATCGGATAAGAAGCCCCCACAGAAAAATGGTGACATCATGGGGTATAACCTCTCGAATCAGTTCTCTATCATGACAGCTTGCGAAAAAAGTCTCTCGCGGTATGCTACATATCGTATATGTATGCAGAGATGATAAGTGAGAGACTTGTTCATTATATTTAGGATTCAATCCCTGTTCCTTGACCATTCCTTTGTCCTATCTATTTGCACAGTACTTTAAATGTCCATATCATACTACCTTCAAGACCATACAGACAGTTCAGTATATTACTTGAATTTTCTTCTTTCCATCGAAATCTTAGAAATTGTATTTGTTCCTTTGGTTAAATAATTCATTATTTTATCACTGTGATGTTTGAAAAATAAACTAAGTCCATCACTATTATGTTATTTTAGTCTGTTACTTCCATTATTAATTCAGCAATGCATCTGCATAAAACCACTGTTCATACTCCAATATCTTTAAGCAGTGGTATCTGGTGCTGAGAATTGAGAGAGTGCAAACCCCATTGCGTCTTTCATTCCTATTGCTAGATATAACAAATATTCGTAGTCCGAATACGTAAGCGATTTTTGTGCGTCCCCGCATACATTCCCAGACTCACATTCTTTTATTAACTTTATTAGCATGAAAAAGTTCAGGCTTATACTTTTCATTAGTCTATGAATTTTATTTGCTTTTAGGTATGAGATCATTTATTAGATCGCATAATGAATTGCATTAGTATTGTTGAAAGGATTTTTGCCAAAACTTATTAGAATGTTTGTTTTTACGGATAGTTGGTTTGTTATTCACTCAAGATCAACAATAGGGTTATCGTTTAATCATTGAGCATCACTTACCTATCGCACTTTTGAACATTCAATAATCACCCACAATCAGATTTTACACAAGCAGTAGAAAGTTAGGATGCAATTGTTATGTTCAGTTAGTTAGTATGAGAAGTATGACTTGCGACTACGAGAATCATTAAAGAATGTATAAAGTAGAGAAATACAACTTACCAAACACACTCGGAAAGAATTCAAACTACGTCACGTAACAGTGTTAGCTCGTTACAAAGGTTTTTCAAATTTACACGTGTTATTAATGATTTGTACACACTTATGAGAGAAAGGGGAAATCGTTAACTTCAAATGAACATCAGCTAGTAGGTTAACTTTGGAAATGGATAAATAATTATACACTACAGAAAAAGTTGATAATACTGTTTATTGATTGACTGGTGAATCGATCGGCTTAAAAACTAGTTAAAGCTCTAAAATCTAAATCAACACAACGACGTGCACTGCAGGCAGTCTACTAAATACGATTACAAAACATTCGTTCTAAATTTTAGAGTAGGAAAAATGATTGTATAAAATTGACTAATCTCGTATGTTCTCCGTTCAGAATGGTACATGAGTCAGAATATACAGGGATAACCAAAATTGGGTACACGTGTTTAACGAAGAAAACGCAAAATTTAGGAAGGTTTCTGGAGCGAACCAAGTTGTCTACGTGCACAGATGGGGGTTGCGCCAGAATCGATAAAAAACAAACATTAGTTTTACAGGCTAGGTCTGTATAGTTTAAAAAACAAAAGTTAACCACATAAAGTGGGGATTTGTGTGTGAGAGAGGTTTATGTGAGATGGCAGTTAAGTGTAGTTGTAACACAGTAGAAAATGAATGCACTTACGATTCGACCAGAGGTCCAGGATAGGGATCAGACTTGGAGTAGAGCGTGGACAGCTTCACGCAAAGTATGATTGTCGGCAGGAAGATGGCCAAACACCATCCCACTCCAGTCCAGAATCCATTCTAAAAGTAAGAAATATTGCAATGAGCGTGTTAACTAAGAAACAATCAAAGGAAATAGCTCACGAATGGATCCACAATCCTATTACAGGTCGCCACCTGCATTGATTCGTACACATTGAACAGCGGTCCGCAGCGCCCGATGTGCCTGCTGGTGGATTCAATGACCAAGTTCAGATACGAGTGAATCTGCGCCAGGACGCCTTCCGTCAGTTCCATGGTAACCGACACGGCAAAGTCCTGTCCGTATTCGTTGATGTATTTTTCGGCCTCCTGAATTTCGGTCAAGAACTCATCGATGGCCTCGGCGAACGAGTCGCGTCCGAACTTCAAGCTGTGATCCAACGTGGTTGAAAGGTTGACAAGCTCATTTGTGTAGCGCAACATCGGTTCGACTAGATTAGACTGTTCGAAAAAAAAATTAACATGAGCGGTCAGTTTTCCAAATTTGTATAGGCTGGATTATAATTTCCGTGAGAAATATTATAAAAACGGTCTAAATAGTGTTCATTATTAAATTACTTTCAAATAAAAATTGAAGCTATGATCAGGAGAAATGCAGAACAATATCACGATATCACTCAAGAAATTACAATCTCATCAAACCTAATCGATTTACGGTGATCTATTTAATAAGCAACAAACAGGAAAATTTGAGCGTGAATGGAAAATGTTTTCAATTTTTTTCAGAAACATTGCAATTCATATCAATTATCAAATATCAGCTCAGCCAATATTTTGCTGGCTTGAAAAGTATAGCGAGAAATGAACAAAAATATCACAACAGTTTTACCTGATAAGATGACAGATGCAGAGCCTGGTTCTTCAGATTCACCTTGATCTCATTCATATCCTTACCCGAGGGCACCTGGCTGGCTACTTTGCGCAATTCGTTAGCTATATCGTTGAGGTTGTTTTGTGTGATGTTATTTGTTAACTGTGGAAAAAAATCAATCATTAGTCAATCGACAATATTTACTTTATCTCACGATCTTATTTAACTCACGTTTTCAACAAACTTATAAGCCGCGAAATCGTTTAAACGGGAGTCCCGTAAAACACCGATGTTCGTCTTGGCTTGATCGTCCAAAATTTCAACTTCTGGAACCTTAATCTCATCCTTCAGCCGCTCCAGCTCCCGTGTGATGCCGTATTCTTCTGGGAACTGACGAATTTCCTGAATGTCATAGAAGTTAGACAGCTTGAGCACCTAAATAAACAAATACGTTTAAACGAATCATCTCAACGTTTAATAGCTACAAATGAACCTGATAAATAGAATTGTTTGCGCCGCAAGACTCAATCACATCAGCGATTGTAATCGGATCCAGCTGTCTATTTGATCCCTGTTGCTTCCATTTAGATCGCGCACTCTGAGCCCCTATCCGTTGGTACTGTTTGTTCAAATTGAAGTACGTATCGATGTAATAAATGAGCTGACTATCGTGGGGCTGTTTCAGCGAATCGCAAACGCTTCGCCGGACAAGACTTCCCGCCAGGAAGGACACTAACGTTATAATTAACGTGGCCGAAAACGCGAGGAAGATTATGAAAACTCCACTGAAATTCGACGAATTAGTCATAGATCTAACTTTAACTCTCAACTTTTAACAGACAATACTCACAACATCAAGAATCTTCCTCCAGCACCTTTATTGCAGCAATCGTCCCCGTAACCATCCGGTCGCTTACCACAGATTCCGCAGAGCAGTCCACATATCAGACACAACAGGATCAGCAGTAGGAGTGAACTCACCGCCAATCCAGCATAATACCGGTAGATACTGTACTGTGCAATGTAGCTGTCGGCCGTATCCAAGTGCCGCACCGTGTTGTTCCCAATCATATCGTTGACGTTGTTCAGCTTGGACGTAAGCTCATCGGAAGCAGATTTGATGGCACGGCCGGTGCTGTCCGCAGCCGCCGTTACCTGTGGGATGCGGCTACGCACGGTTTCCTGCAAGTTTTGCTTCATGTTTTCCAGCTCTCGGACACCGTTCTGCACCGCCTTATCAATGTTATCGGAGAGCAGCTCATGGACGTTGTTGGTGATCTCGCTCAGATCGGGCAGCTGAGGATTGGGCAAAATGTTCAACCATATGAATGTAATTTCTATATAATCAAGGCATGTAATTGACAACGATGGCAACAATTATTATGCTAAGGTTAACCAATGAAAATAATTGAACGTATTATAGCTATTTAACCCTTATGCGGCCGACGGGGTACCCGTGTTCCTTTTTCAAATTCAAGTGGTGATATTTCAATGAATTTTTATAGCTGAAAGCTGAAACTCGGTGACATCTAAGAACTCCATAAAATGTAGCATCTGTGAGAAAATCACATTGATACAGTGAGGAGGGACGTGGGGAGGGCATCTGATTTTTTACCACGTGGATGGCCGACAGGGTACCCGTGTTCCACTAAATTGATATTTTCATAACTTTAACAATTTTCAACCGATTTAGATAATTTTGACAGTTTTGGAAACAGAAACTCATATACTTTTTGCCCATAGTCAAGGTTTACAGCTTTTGTCCATGGTTATTAAAGAAATCTTTGAAGTAAGACTTAAGAGTCTACACACGTAACCGAAGGACTATCAACCAGTTTCGAATATATTACATGCTCATTGCGCTTCTTAGAATAGTCGGTGTTCACAGTATACATTATGGGTCTCCAAAAACCCCTGGAGTAAGGCCTAAGTCACCCAAAAAATCCCTGGAATAAGATCTTATGGTCTGCTAACGTAACCAAAGGTCTATCGTGTAAATTTTAAAACGGTACATGCTCTTTATGGTGCTTAGCATATAATGCTTTCACAGTATAAGTTCCTGGTAATCCAATGACCTTTTCTTAAAACATGTTTGCATTCCAAGTAGTTCTTGTTGCTGTCATTGATTCCAGGTAGTCTCCGAACTCCATACAGTCAAGGTCTTCGGATCAATCTCCGTAATGGAGGCAGTTAACGAAGAATAAACCAGTTGCGTGACTCCTTTTTGGCATATGTTTGTATTCAAAGTAGTTCTTGTTGTTGTCGTGGGCTCCAGGTAGTCTACGAACTCCATAGAGTATAGATCTGTGGATCAACCTCAGTAACGGAGGCAGTTATTGAAGAATAAACAAGTTGTGTGACCCCTTCTTGGTATTTGTTTATATTCCAAGTAATTCTTGTTGTTGTCAGTGGTTACAGGTAGTCTACAAACTACAAAAATTCAAGGTCTGTGGTTCAACCTCCGTAATGGAGGCAGTTAATGAAGAATAAACAAGCTGTGTGACCCCTTCTTGGTATATGTGTATATTCCAAGTACTTCTTGTTGTTGTCGAGGACTCCAGGCAGTCTACGAACTCCATAGAGTCAAGGTCTGGGGATCGACCTCGGTAACGAAGGCAGCGTTTGAAGAATAAAAAAGTTTTGTGACCCCTTCTTGATATATGTTTGTATTCCAAGTAGTTCTTGTTGTTGTCGTTGGCTCCAGGTAGTCTACGAACTTCGGCTACATGCCCGGTGCTGTGAATTTGGTTTCATCAGTACCGGCTAAGTTGCGAAGGACGACGGAAGTCCTTCATAGTTTAGTAGGGAAAACACCTGTCTAGCCTACTGGTTTCGTTGTATCAAACCCCACCGAAGTTCTCTAGATCAATCTCCGTAATGGAGGCAGTTGTCGAAGAATAAAACAAGTTTTGTGACCCCATCTTGATATATGTTTGTATTCCAAGTAGTTCTTGTTGTTGTCTTGAGCTCCAGGTAGTCTATGAAATAGAGTCTAGGTCGATGGATCAACCTCCTTAATAGAGGCAGTTATTTGAAAATAAGCAAGTTGTGAGACTCCTTCTTGGTATATGTTTGTATTTTAAGTAGTTATTTTCATTGTCGTGGGCTCCGTAATGAAGGCAAGGCAGAATACGTGAATGGAATCCGTATTTTTCTTGTCGAAGAGACGTACAAACAGGTACTCATAAATGATTCATAATAAGCTACAGGCAGTGAAAGTTATTTCATGAAAATCTTTATTGTTTGCGACAAATTGGGTCGAAAACGTGATAAAATCGGGTTAGGCAAAATCAGGGGTAGACAAAATCTGGGAGTGACAAAATCGGGTCAACCTCATCTGAGTGAATATACGCATTCCTAGTACAGTAGCCGTTCGATAATTGCAAAATGTTTACTTTTCAGTTATCGAATGCCGTTCGATAACTGCAACGCCTTCTAGACGTCAAACGGTTGTCAATCGAACGTCAAATACAAGAAAAGTGCATCTAAATGTGCAGCGCAATGCAGCTGTCATTGAGTCTGACATCGGTTTGAAGTTTAGCGGTCTGATAACTGTAAAACTGTTGCAACTATCGAATTGCAGTTAAATGACTTGCAGTTATCGAACGTCTGCTGTAGTTTTTGTTTTGGCCATGGTACTAGGTAGTCTATGAACTCCATATAGAAATGATCTGTAGATCAACCCACGAATGGAAGGCTATTGGTATATGTTTGCATTTCAAGTAGTTCAAGTTGTTGTCATTAGCTCTGGACAGTTATTGAAGAATAAACAAGATGTGAAACCTCATCTTGATATATTAGCATTCCAAGTAGTTATTGTTGTCTTGTTGTTGTTGGTTCCAGGGAGTATACAAACTTCATTGATATCACTAATATGAAGTCTATGCTTTGGAAATGCAAAATGTAAATAAATTGGAACGATACAACCTCACGCCGAGAACGTGCGGGAAAAAACGGGCTAATATCGCAAAGATCATGTACCATATTAAAATTAGATTAAGGCCACTCCTCACGGAATCCAAGTTTCAAAGTGCTCGCGTTTTCGGGGGCACACCAATCGATACGGAGGCGGCGGACAACTGTATTTTTTGTTGATTTAGCTTTGCTGCGTCGCAGCATGCGTGAAATAATAAAAATGACAGTTGTGCGTTGCTTCCGTATCGAGTGGTGTGCCCCCGAAAACGCGAGCACTTTGAAACTTGGATTCCGTAAGGAGTGACCTTAAAGACCCTCTAGATATTCGTGTAAGCCTAGAAGTCTAACTCCATAAATTTCTAGGATGACCATTGGCATATGCCATGAACGCATTTTATTCATGGGCCCCAAAGGCATGTACCAAATTTAAAACAGGCTGATATATCTCTGGTGTAGATCCTAATGCCTTACTTCAGGGTTTTCTTGGATGATCATGAACATTTAAAATGGGTGCATTCTATTCTACGTACTATAAATGGCATGTATAACTATTCAACTAGGCCGAAGGAACTCTGGTTACGCGTGAAGTTCTTGCTGTTCTCTTGGAGACCCATGAACATATGCAATGAAAGCGGTATATTCTATGTACCAAAAAGGGCATATGCCACTTTTGAAACAATCCGAAAGGTTACGTGTGAAGATCCTGAGGCCTATTTTAGCATTTTCTTGGAAGACCATAAACATATGCAATGGACGTATTCTATTCTATGTACCACAAAGGGCATGTACCACTTTTGAAACAAGCCAAAAGATCACTGGGTACCCATGCAGATTTAAAGTCCTATTCCAGGGTTTTCTTGGATGACCATGAACCTATGCAATGGACGCAATCTATTCTATGTACCACAAA
Source organism: Armigeres subalbatus (assembly GCF_024139115.2). Classification (NCBI taxonomy): domain Eukaryota; kingdom Metazoa; phylum Arthropoda; class Insecta; order Diptera; family Culicidae; genus Armigeres; species Armigeres subalbatus. Next base: position 7,236,734 of record NC_085140.1, on the reverse strand, counting down.
GGGCATGTAACACTTTTGAAAAAATCTGAAAGATCTTTAGTTACGCGTGTAGATCTTAAGGCCTTTTCCAGGGTTTTCTTGGATGACCATGAACATATGCAATAAAGGCGTTCTATTCTATGTACCACAAAGGGCATGTACCAGTTTTGAAACAATCTAAAAGATCTCTGGATACGCGTGTGGACCTGAAGGCCTTTTCCAGGGTTTTCTTGGATGACCATGAACATATGCAATGAAGGCACCAGAGGACTTATCCGAGAGATTTCTTCGATAGCGCAGAACATATGTAGTGATCACATTTGATTTCAAGATGCGCAAAGAGCATGTACCACTTTTGAGACAAGTCCATAGACCCATGGTTACGAGTGTAGACCTTAAGGCCTTACTCCAGAGATTTCTTGGATGACTCGGAACATATACTGTGAACGCATTCTATGCTAAGTACCACAAAGAGCATGTACCGTGTTTGAATTTGCATAATAGGCCTTTGGTTACGCGAGTAGATCTTTAGGCTTTACTCCAGGGATTTCTCGGATGACTAAGACTTCATTTCAGGGATTTTGCATTACCCGAAGCATATACTATAAACACCTTCAATTCTAAGAAGCGCAAAGAGCTTGTAGCATATTTGAAACTGGCTGAATGGCCTTTAGTTACGCGTGTAGACTCTTAAGCCTTACATAAAGATTTCTTGTATAACCATGGGCATATGCTGTAAACTTTGACAATAGGCAAAAAGTATATGAGTTTCTGTTTCCAAAACTGTCAAAATTATCCAAATCGGTTGAAAATTGTTGAAGTTATGAGAATATCAATTTAGTGGAACACGGGTACCCTGTCGGCCATCGACGTGTGTTTTTTTTGTTGGCCGCATAAGGGTTAAACAACTTGGAATTAAAATGAAGACATAAGATTAATATCATCCAAGAAAATAAATTAATGAGTACATATATACAAAATTATGCAAAATTGATACCATTAATCTGATTAACATGTATAATAATATGACTATATCGAACAAAAGGCTCAAAAACGAAACAAAAAACACTAATATCACACAAACTTTTAAAAATGTACATTCAATGTTGATCCGTGGAGAGATGTTTTTAAAATGAGCTCTGATTGTAGTTGAGGTTATTTAAAATGCTCTGTTCTGTATACATGATGGAAGAATGAATGAACGAAGCGTTTTCGAGGAACATACATAGCATGTGTATGAATAGCCATACATAATCTATTGGTCGACTTCGAAGCCGTATATGATACAATCGATCAAGACTAGCTATGGCAACTAATTTACCATCACGGATTTCCGGATAAACTGATACGGTTGGTCAAGGCGTCGAGCATAATTTACGTTTCAGAAGCATTCTCAAGTCACTATGCAATGCACAGCTCGTTACGGCAAGGTGATGGTCTTTCGTGTCTGGTAAGTATTCAACATCGATTTGAAGCGGGTAAAACGAAGGGCAGGGATCGAAACGAGTGATACGATGTTTACGAAGTCCGTTCAACAAGTTGCGTCCGCAATACGCTCTTATCGACCAGGGAAAGTCACCGTACAAAACTGTCTATCTACAAGACGCTGCAGCCGGTAGTCCTCTACAGACACGAGACCTGGGCGATTCATCAGTTGTTGGGAAAACCATCCGAACCGAATGACTGCGGTGGGCCGGGCACGTATCCAGAATGTTGGACAGCAATCCGATGAAAATGACGATGACGGTCACAAGAAGGCGAAATGCGCAGCGATCAAGGTGGATCGATCATGTGGATAACGATTTGTCATAAACTGAGCTAAATGGAGACGACTTTTATGTACTGCAAAGGCCACACCGGCCTTAGTCTGAGTCAATAAATAATATTCACTCTAATCGTTAGAATAAGCCTGACATAATTTGATCACCAGAAATGTTGTTCAGTATAATCAAGGCTCTGTTTCTGAATCACAAGTCGAAAGTCCGCTTAGGAAAAATAATCTAAAATTAAAACACGATCAAATGATATCATACGCGCAAACTATTATGAAAACATCTCCATGGAACCCAAACTCTATTCAGAAATGCAAACGATTGCTGAACCTTGTAATCGGATCGATGAAAGGAAAGAAAGGATAGCCGATAATAGAAAAACAAACCTTATTGTATAAAAATGGGTCTTTTGGAAAAGACTAAAAAAACAAGGAATAAAAGAACACCAGGCAATACAAAATAACAAACTGCAAAACAACACCGAGCCAATGCTAATGCCATACTGTGGAATGGAGCAAACACACACGATATATGAACATGCTCCATTTTTTCATTGTTGATCCATTCCTTTTTATTTGAATAAAAAACCTAATAGTGTATCGAACCTACCCGTGGGAAATATCTGTCTTGTATCTGTGGGTGTTTGAATAGTATTTTTTTCATATGGGAATAAATGGAAAATTTTGGACGAAAACACATTCAATCAGCGACACACAAATCGAATTCAATAGAATCCATTTAAAAGAACGGGTGTTTTTGTTATGGCAGCATGAAATTGAAGACAAAAACAAATCGATGGAATTATTATTATCATGTGGATTATTTTCAAAAGAAAACTTCAACTCACCGAATTGTAATCGATTCCATTGGTGTCCAACCGGCCGATTTTGTAGTCCTCCATCACGTTGATGCACTCCTGGGTGCCACACTTGGTCAAAGAGGCCAAGAGTTCACGTTTAACCCCACGCAATCCTGTTATAGACACATGGATGGAAAGGAGGGATAGAGACGGGGGGTAAGTCTAAAGTGGGGCAGGAAAACCGCAAAAAATGAAACACTCACCATCGTTTAACTGGGAGGCATTGACCCGTAGGTCCCGTGTCAGTTGCGTCATACGCTCTAGATTTTTCTCGATGGCTGGCAGCTGTTCGACGAATTCGTTCAGCGCGTTGAGCTTTTCAGCCTTGGACTGTTCCTCGAGCCGTTGGATGATAATGTCAGAAGCCTCGTTTAAAGTTTGTTTTAGTTGGGTGCTCAGTTCTTGGTAGTTGGTGTCCAACAGCTGAGAAATTTGTCGCGACGTGGACTGCAGGAATTCACGTGAGTCGTCCACGCCATACCTCGCCGATGTTGTGATGTTTTCCACGCCTTGCTGCATGTAGCTGTTGGTGGCGTATGCAATAACGACGCCAAACCTGTGGGAAAACAGAAAAAACGAAGCCATATAAATGGGTTAAACAATTGAATTTTTTAGCTAACAATAATTCACATTCAATCACAAATCTAGAGCACATTGCCTGATCGTATCCGGTAACACTTACACTAGCGAGGATGTGGTGCAAATCAGCAGCAATCCCAAAAGCACCCGCCGGCAGGTATCGTGTTTCTTATCGAACGGTTGCGTGCGACCACCGCATCCGCCGAAGCACCGACAACAGCACAGACACAGGCCGATTATGGGCATCAGGGCGATCAGCAGGACGCAGACTACCGTCACCAGCAGGACGGCCCAGTACTCCCGCAAGAGCGGACTCCAGTTGTTTTCCTGCACATTTGGACCAAATTCGAAGGCCCCTTCCCGGACGATGAGGTAACCTAGAACGAAAGGGAAAAAAATCGATAAACATGTGAGGGGGTACAGAGGAAAAAGTGTTGTTCTAAAACTTCTTCGTACAAGCGGTGATGATAATAAATCATCGCAAATTGAATAAGTTGCTCTCTGTCGTCTGCTACTCACTCATAGTATCATCCATGTGGTTATGCAACAATTGAGCTTCGCTAGGGCAGTGCTCTACAATCTATAGTAGTTATAATACACATTACAGATTGAGTGAAATATATCTCAGACAGATTTTTCTTCAACCTTGTCTTAAAGTATATTTAACGAAGTCCAGTATCTATAAAGTCCAGTGGGGCCGGGAGTAGGTAATGCAACTAGGACATGTCCTACGCATTAATGTTTCTAGGTATGACAGTCAAGGCATTGTCCTACCCATGATTTTGGTAAGAACATATCTAGATAACTATTTCAGTTGCAAAACTATCTTATAGGACTGATTTTAAGGTCTACAAAAATATCATCAAATATTATGCAGCTTAACGTGTGTAGTTTTGTTTGAAGTCATTATCAGAGTTCAAACACTAACTATAGAGGTTTCTGGGATCCTTAAAAAACTTTCAGGTGTGAAGTATCCTTAGCGTGCCGTAGAAGAGGTCTTTCTGTTTGTATCTAACTATCTACCGTTTACAGTGTAATGCAGAATCAGAATCCGTAGAACGGTAACAAAATTTACACGATCGTCTAAACGTCGATGATGAAATAAACGATGATGTTCATTCGTATCTGACACCTCATAGAATACAGAAGTCCATTCGTTTCAGCAGTTGAAAAATCACGGTTTAATTCCCTTTGTTCTCTACCGGTTAACGATTCCTACGTTTCGTATAAGTAATTGGACATAACAGTTGGCAACGAGTGTGAATCGGAGCGCTAGTTAGTGCAGAAAATTAGTAAGAAGTGACAAGTTTTCTTCTCGGCTGTCTACCTATCGGGGCTGCGAAATGGTGAGTTGACATCCGGGAAGGGGCGCCTAACATAGCTCTGGTCCTCACAAGTTCCAATACTCACGCTTCCACGGGTCTTCCGATGACAATTGACCGCCAGCTAAGGGTTGCGTACTTAGCTGGTAGTGCAGCCTGGGCACTGTTGTCCTTCTGACATCAGCTAGAGTGAGAGGGTGCGTCCTGTGGGGTCTGCCTAGGATGTGGTGGGGTTCGACAGTGGGCTCTGTTGAACTTCTATAAAAAGCTGCATGTGTCCCCAAGCAGGCCCTATCAAAGCGACCGTGTGCCGCTCAAAGCGCACTAGCCTAGTCCTGGTGTTGGGTAGGACTTTAAACAAATTTGACCCGACTGATCGAGCGTCTGTCCACCAAGGAGGTGCGGCTCCAACAGCGTCTGTTCTGGCATCCAGCGGCTGAGTATGAAATGCTATTCCCGGAAGCTATACCTAAGATGGCAGCCCCATCCCGGTGGATAGGGAACCTTGGGCCAACAACCTACTGTTCCCGAAACATCAATTTGTTCGAGAATCCGATAATGAAAGAATACGGACTGATTTTACGGCGACGACTCTTAGCGCGAAACAACGGACACGAATAGGAACATGGAACGTTTTAACCCTAGCCCAGCAGGGTAAATTGGCACAACTTGCCAATGAGGCACGCCGCATGAAGCTTGAGATCCTGGGACTGAGTGAAGTCCGTTGGCCAAACTTTGGAGAACACAGAACGCCGTCGGGACAAGTTCTGCTATACTCTGGTTTACGAGGTGAACACGCTCCCGGCAACGCGGAGTTGGCTTCCTACTAAGCGCTCAGGCACACTCTGCGCTTATGAAGTGGGAACCTATAAGTGAAAGGATAATCGTTGCCAGATTTAGAACACGGGTCCGAAACCTTACTATAATCCAATGTTATGCGCCAACCGATGCTGCCGATCTGCAAGACAAAGAGAACTTTTACAGTCAACTCAATGCCGTCGTAGATAGAATTCCGAAGGGTGATATCAAGATCTGTTTGGGCGACTTCAATGCGAAGATCGGATCCGACAACTCGAACCATGAGCGCATTATGGGACGCCATGGTCTCGGAGAAATGAGCGAAAACGGAGAGCTGTTCGCAGAATTTTGTGGTAATAACGACATGGTGATCGGGGGATCGCTCTTCCCTCATCGACCGGTCACGACAGGATAATTAAAATCGACAAGGTCACGTGGGTCTCCCGTGACGGCTTTACAGAAAATCAAATCGACCACATCTGCATCAGCCGAAAATGGAAACGGAGCCTTCTTGATGTACGGAATAAACGTAGTGCCGATATCGCGTCTGATCATCACCTCCTCATCGGCGAAATACGCCTGCGCATTGCGCGGATTCGTCGGCAGGAGGAAAGAGTTGGACGACGATTCAACACACGCCGACTGGAAGATGCCACGGTGAAACGGTCCTTCGTTGAAGAACTGGAGACGCGTGCTGCAGATATTCCGGAAGGTGGCAGCGTGGAAGACCAATGGACCGCCATCAAGAATGCCTTCATCGCCACCAGCGAGAACAATCTGGGTGAACTACGCACCCAGAGAAAACAATGGATCACCGATGAGACCTGGAGGAAGATAGAGGAGCGAAGAGAAGCCAAAGCCGCGATAGAGCGATCAAAAACCAGAGGAGCCAAAGTTCTAGCCCGCCAACGATACGCGGCTCTTGAGAAGGAAGTAAAACGCTCATGTCGACGGGACAAGCGAGCGTGGGCAGACTCTCTGGCCGACGAAGGAGAGAGCCGCCGCAACCGGGGACATTCGCCTCCTCTACGATATCTCACGACGCTTAAGCGGGGCGAAGATGAATGCAACGATGCCTGTGAAAGACGCGAATGATCAGTTATTGACCGACCCAACTGACCAGCTGAAACGCTGGTTCGAGCACTTCGAACAACTTTTTCAAGTGCCAGCCAGGCCATCACCACCTCGGCATGATCTGCCTAGGATCCGACGTATAACACGCGTCAATACCGAAGCTCCATCACTGCTAGAGATTCAAACAGCCATCCAAAGCATGAAATCGAATAAAGCCCCAGGGGTCGACCGCATATCAGCCGAGATGCTCAAAGCTGACCCCATGACATCCGCTCAACTACTGCATCGTTTATTTCATAATATCTGGGACACCGCAACTTTCCCGGTCGACTGGATGCAAGGTATCTTAGTAAAGGTGCCCAAAAGGGTGACCTGACTGTATGCGATAACTGGCGAGGCATTATGTTGCTGTGTACCGTTCTCAAAGTTCTGTGCAAAATTATCCTAGCCCGGATTCAGGAGAAGATCGATGCGACTCTCCGGCGGCAGCAAGCCGGATTCCGTGCCGGAAGATCCTGTGTGGACCATATTGTCACGCTCCGCATCATTCTGGAGCAGGTCAACGAAGTCCCTTTACTTGGTATTCATTGACTACGAAAAAGCTTTCGACCGTCTCAATCACGAGAATATGTGGGGCGCCCTGAGACGCAAGGGAGTTCCTGAGAAAATCATCGGCCTCATCGAAGCACAGTACGAGGCCTTTTCGTGTAGAGTGCTGCACAATGGGGTCCTGTCCGACCCTATCCGGGTCGTAGCTGGTGTGAAGGCAAGGATGTATCCTATCACCGTTACTGTTCCTCATCGTAATCGATGAGATTCTGGTAGGTGCGATTGACCGTGAACCAAACCGCGGGCTGTTATGGCAGCCTATAACCATGGAGCATCCAAACGACTTCGAATTGGCTGATGACGTTTGCACTCCTCGCGCAACGGCGCTCTGATATGCAGAGTAAGCTCAACGACCTTGCCGAGCGCTCCTCTTCGGCAGGTTTAGTCATCAACGTCAACAAAACCAAATCGTTGGATGTAAACACGGCGACTCCTTCCAGTTTCACAGTAGCCGGGCAACCGGTGGAGAATGTTGAAAGCTTCCAATATCTTGGTAGCCAAATGGCGTCGGACGGCGGTACCAAGATCGACATAGGCGCACGGATCAAGAAAGCAAGGGCTGCCTTTGCGAGTTTAAGAAATATCTGGAAAAACAGGCAGATAAGTGAACGCACCAAAATACGAATTTTCAACTCTAACGTGAAATCTGTGCTGTTATACGCTAGCGAAACATGGTGTGTATCAGTGGAGAACACTCAACGGCTGCAGGTGTTCATTAACAGATGCCTGCGGTACATAAATCGGGCCTGGTGGCCTCACAACTGGATCTCAAACAATGAGCTCCATCGTCGTTGTCACCAGAGGCCGATAGCAACAGAAATTCGGGATCGAAAGTGGGGCTGGGTCGGCCACACTCTACGTAGGGGCGGAAACGAAATCTGTAAACAAGCATTAGACTGGAACCCAGCGGGACATCGCAGCAGAGGCAGACCCAGAGGCTCATGGCGGCGAAGCCTCAATAAAGAAATAAAAGAAGTCGACCGAAATCTAACCTGGCAACAGGTTAAAGCGATAGCCGGGCAACGCTCAGGATGGAGATCTTTCAAGTCGGCCCTTTGCACCACCGGAGGTGTACAGGATCCGTAAGTAAGTAAGTAAGTGTCTACCTATCGCTTAGCATAATTGCTGTTGGAGGACGCCATTTGCATAGCAGAGCGATCATCAGTTCATTACACGACCAGTACATCGAAGATTTTCACCTTTTGGACTACAATCACCGTTGAAAAACAAAAATTGAAACAGCAACGGAATACCTTTGTTCGAAATTAATTGAATTTGGTGTGGTAAGTTTCTTTTGCTGGAAATTGTTCTAGAAACAATTAATCGCTCATTTTGAAAACCTAATGACTTGTGATATCCACCATTTTGAGTGTAACAGTGTAACAATAATCACTATTGTTCTCTCTAGGACATAATAGATTGAGAATCCTAAAAGAAATAATAAGTTTGTTACAACCCCCTATTAATAGAAATTTTCTTTTGTTCTATTAGTGACTAATAGGTCTCCTAGTTTGGCCAATATTGCAACAGTGAATCCGGTGATTTCTTCGGTTGTTTGCCATCCTGCTAAGGCTACCTGCCGGTGTCCGGAAGTTCGGTAATTCCCGTCGACGCACTTCCGACGAGGTCCAGAGTTGGTGGTCGTGATTGAGGTTGCGAATTCTCTGCGTTAACTGACGTTTGCGTGTTGCCAACTGGCGAAGAACGCGGCTAGTCTGTAGCTCAGGTCGGCAAAGGCTGCACAGTGGTTCTGGTGAGTCGAAATCTTTTATTTATTTTTTGGGAAAGCGCACAGTTTTAAGACATAGCACTTTACAAGCCGTTTTTTTTTATCACGTGCTGGAAATTTCTCTGGATTTCATTATTTATCATGGCTCAATCGAATATTAACAGCACATTGGAACCTTTCCGTAAAAGCAATTCATTCGGCGAGTGGATTGAACGTCTTGGATTTTTTTTAATATGAATAAAGTGCCCGAGGAAGAGAAGCGTGATCACTTCATTACACTGAGTGGTCCGACAATTTTTAGAGAGCTAAAATTGCTGTACCCCAATGGTAATTTAGCCGAAATTCCTTTTGCGGAAATGGTTGCCAAGCTTAAAGCGAGACTAGATAAGACCGAATCCGATCTAGTTCAGCGATTGAAATTTAATGTAAGGGTACAGCAACCGGATGAATCGCTTGAGGATTTCGTGTTGTCTGTGAAGCTACAGGCGGAGTTCTGTAATTTTGAAAATTTCAAACAGATGGCCATTAGGGACCGTATTGTTGCTGGCATACGGGACAAATCTCTTCAACAAAGATTGCTGAATGAGGAGAAGCTGACATTGGAAACAGCTGAAAAATTAATTGCGACATGGGAAATTGCTAGAAACAATGCCAAAAATATGGAATATAGCAACAATACGGACCAAATAGCATCTTTGAATTTCCCTGGGGCAAGATTAAATAAGTTGGCTGCGACACTGAAGTTAGCCGCTAGAAATAATATTGATTCGACGGCTGAACAAAACCGGGGATCGGTAAAAAATAGATTGGGTTATTCTCCTTATCAAAAGGATCGCTTTAAACAAGGACAATGGCAGAATAGACAATGGCGGAATCGCAATCAGGACAAGGGCGGCAGAAATCATCAATGGAGCCGCCCCGATTATTCGCAAATGGTGTGCGATTTTTGTGGTGTCAAAGGGCACATTAAGCGAAAATGTTTCAAACTTAAAAACATGCATAGGGATGCCGTGCATATGATTAACCCTAATGACTCTGGATCAAACCCGGACAATTTCTTGAGCGATATGGTCAACAGACTGCGGACGGATTCAGATAGTGAGAATGATGCGGATGGTGAGAAATATATTTTTCAATGTATGCATGTGTCCTCCATTGGTAGCATAAGTGAACCTTGTCTTTTGAAAGTAGAAATTGATAATGTCTTGTTTGACATGGAAATGGATTGTGGTTCGTCTGTAACTGTCATGAGTAAAAAGCAATATTTCAATAATTTTTCTAAACAATTAACAAACTGTGATAAGAAGTTAGTGGTAGTAAATGGTGCGAGTCTTGTGATAGAGGGAGAGGCAAATGTTTCGGTGAAATTAAATGGAATGCTAGCAAATTTAAAACTTTTAGTGCTGAATTGTGAAAGTACGTTTACCCCTTTGCTAGGAAGACCTTGGATGGATTTATTTTTTCCAAATTGGAGAAATTTTTTTGTTAATTTAGTTTCTTTTAATGCTGACGAAGATGAAACAATAATTAATGAGATTAGAGTCAAGTACAAGGATGTTTTTGTTAAAGATTTTTCTTCACCCATTCACGGGTTTGAAGCGGATTTGGTCCTAAAGTCAGAAGTTCCTATTTTCAAAAAAGCCTATGACGTTCCATATCGGCTTCGTGATAAAGTTTTAGATTATTTAACTAAATTAGAAACCGAAAAAGTAATAACACCAATAAAAACTAGTGAATGGGCTTCACCAGTGATTGTGATAATGAAGAAGAATAGTCAAATTCGTTTAGTGATTGATTGTAAAGTTTCCGTTAATAAGTTTATTATACCGAACACTTATCCATTGCCGACAGCGCAATGCTGACAGCGTTTTTGCTGGATTGGCTGGTTGCAAAGTTTTTTGTTCGTTAGATCTTGAAGGTGCTTATACACAACTATCATTGTCGGAAAGGTCCAAGGAATACATGGTAATAAACACTATTAAGGGGCTTTACAGGTACAATCGGTTACCACAAGGCGCATCATCTAGTGCATCGATGTTTCAGCAAGTTATGGACCAGGTTCTTAATGGAATTGATAATGTTACGGTGTATTTAGATGATGTGTTGATTGCTGGTAAAGATTTAAATGATTGCAAGAAAAAACTATTTGAAGTTCTTGAGAAACTACGGCAAGTTAACATTAAAGTAAATTGGGACAAATGTCGTTTTTTTGTTAAAGAGTTAGTTCATTTGGGACACGTCATTAGTGGAGATGGCTTGAGACCATGCCTGGACAAAATTTCTACTATTGAAAATGCAAAGTTGCCACGGAATGTAACGGAGCTTAAGTCCTTTCTTGGACTGATAAATTATTATCATAAATTTATTCCTAACTTATCTTCAAAGCTTTTTCATTTATATAACTTAATAAAAAATGATGTTAAATATAATTGGGATGGCAAATGCGATAAAGCTTTTGAAGAGAGCAAGGAAGCTTTAGTGAAGGCAAAATTCCTTGAATTTTATGATCCAAACAAATCGATAGTTATTGTTTCAGATGCTTCGGGATATGGGTTAGGTGGTGTAATGGCACATTTAATAGATAGGGTTGAAAAACCAATATATTTTACATCGTTCTCGCTGAATGCAGCCCAACAAAAATATCCAATTCTTCATTTAGAAGCACTGGCTTTGGTATGTACTGTGAAGAAATTCCATAAGTTTGTGTATGGTAAAAAGTTTTTCATTTATACGGATCATAAGCCTCTAGTCGGAATATTTGGTAAAGAAGGAAAGAACTCTGTTTATGCCACAAGATTGCAACGGTATGTGCTGGAACTGTCAATTTATGAGTTTGAGATAAAGTATCGTAAAGTATATAAAGTATCAAATCGCATGGGAAATGCGGACTTTTGCTCACGATTCCTTTTAGATCAGGCAGTTCCTGTTGAATGTAATTAAACATTAGTGAATAATATTAATTTCGGTAGGGAATTCTCAATTGATTTTTCCATAATAGCTAGTAAGACCAAAGAAGATTTATTTCTGCAAAATGTTATTTCATTCATGACAAACGGTTAGCCAGCAAAGGTGAGCAAAACATACCTTGATGTGTATGCTAATCAGCAAAATCTAGAATTCATAGATGGATGTTTAATGTAATTTAATGTATCTAGAATTCATAGATGGATGTTTAATGTACCAAAATAGAGTTGTAATACCTGCAGTAATCAAAAATCGAATTTTAAAACTATTACACGCCAATCATGCAGGAATTGTAAAAATGAAACGGCTTTCTAGACAGTGTGTTTACTGGTTTGGCATAAACTCAGATATTGAAGATTACGTGGCAGTCTGTGATACTTGCAATAGCATGCTGATTGTTCCCAAAACAAAAACAGAATCCAAATGGATACAGACGAGGCCCTTTAGCAGAATACACATCGATTTTTTTTATTTTGAGCACCGCACATATCTAGTAATAGTGGATAGTTACTCTAAATGAGTAGAGATAGAGTATATGAGGAACGGCACGAATTGTGATAAGGTTTTAAGAAAGCAGGTTTCTTCTTTTGCACGTTACGGTTTACCTCTCGCTTAACTTTTCAAAAGGTCCTAAGTAACATTTTTTTCATGAATTAATTTGAGTACTGCAATCAAAAGCTTTCGTATTGGTCGGTTGATTGCGCTATTCAAATTAATTCATGAAAAAATGGTACTTAGGACCTTTTGAAAAGTTAAGCGAGACCTGATGTTCTTGTGTCTGATGGTGGTCATCCATTCAATGCATATGGCTTCACGATTTTTTTACAACGCCAGGGAATCAGGGTGCTAAAGAGCCCACCATATAATCCTTCTAGCAATGGACAGGCTGAAACAGGGTGTCTACTCATCTGTAAAAACAAAATTCCAACAAATTTACTTCAGAAATTCCTCCAGGAATTCCATCGCAAGTTCACTCATAAATTTCTTCATCCATTCAATCAAAATTCCTTCAGGAATCACATAGGAAATTCATCCAGGTATTCCTTTGAAAATTTCTCCATAGATTACATCGGAAAATCCTCCGGATTTGAAGAATTGCTTCAGAACTTCCTCCAGGATTTAATTTGAAAATTTCTTTGCTAAAACTTTAGAAAACATCTCAAGGATTTGTTCCGGAAATTCCTTTAGATATGCATTTGGCAATTCCTTTGTGATTTCTTTTTGAAGCTCCTTTAGGTGTTTGTTCGAAAATGTCTTGTGAATATATATATTTTTTAAGAATTTCTTTGGAAATTTGGTTAAAAATTCTTTCGGAAATTCCTTTGAATTTTATTTCAGCTGTTTTTTGAAGAAACTTAAGAAAACTTCTTAAGGAATTGTTCCGGAAATATGTTTGGGAATTTCTTTAGGAAATCCTTCAGAACTTCTTACGAAAACTACTTCAGGATGTAGCAAGTACGCCATATTTATTTATTTATTTATTGCAATATTTAGTTTATCTTTGTAAATATATTTATTTTGTTATTTATTTAAATTATAAAACTTTGCATGTATAGTTGCGTCTTTTGAAATAAATCTTTGTCTTGGATCACCGCAAGAATAGTCTAGAAGAAGTACGCCATTGAGTTACCTACGCTAAGAATTGAGTCTTATGAGTTCCCTACAGTCAGCTACCAAAGAAACACATGGGGTTTAGCCAGCATATAGCGCATCATGACGCCAAAAGTAGCGCGTGGCTTGCGGCCAACGACCCGCACGCCGGTCTTTTGAAGTTGCGTTGACCTTTGGCTTGTCCGGCATTCCACGCTTGGCACGATTCTTAGCGAGCAAGCTTACTGGCTAATTTGAATCGTCTGTGGGAATGAGATGCACGATTTGGGGGATTTCGTGGATAAATTCTTTTGATGCTCGGGTTCGCAAATTTCAACTTCGTTGAATTTCGCGAACTATGGAGACAATGTCTAAAATTTCGCGGTATCTGAGGATTTTCCCAACCCGGAATCGTTCACTTTGTTCCGTTCCGTGGAAGAGGCAAAAGCGGTCAATTTTGTTCCGTGCCGTAGTGTGTTTTGTAAGGTAAAAGTGACATAGTTTTTTTTGTAGGTTGTTAGCTAATATACGTTCTTTGTTTTCCTCTAGTCGAGCATAAGTTAGAAAAGCTCAATTCAGTCAGTTGATTGTATATTGTGTGTGCGTAGATCCATATTAAGAAAGGTAATTTGTGACATTTTTAAATATTAGATAGTTCTCAAACATCGTGCGTGTGTACAATTAGGTCCGTGGCAGCATTAAATTGGCGAAGCCGACACACTACACCAATCCGATAAGACCGTCTTTGACCCCACGCATCGGCTACAAAAATTCCCGGGGTACACTTGGCCGGAGAAGGTTGCGTACCATCAAAAGCGCACCTTTGGCAGGCGAAGCCAACCCACCGCAAACAGCATCCAATCAATTTCCAACGTTTTCCAACCGCATAGCAGCAGATCGCCGTTGTCGTCGTCATCATCGCACTACCGACGGCGCCTCAACAATCTGCTTTGCGCGCCAGGACGGACGCTTGTACCGCGCCCATGCGTAAGCCCGCGCACCGAAGGAAGTGAGTGACCGTACAACATCGACGCAATACGCCGTCCGTCGGCGTGAGTTTCTGGACCGGAGTAGTGCGCAATGCAGCTCCGGCCCCATTCGTAGGTCCACTCCAAACACGCCAAGCAAAACCGTGAGTAATATGCATGCATAATTGTTTGTGTCGTCCATGGCCATGTGACCCAGTAGAGGCACAACAATTTTTGTTTCGGGAGTCCGTAATTAGCCAATTCGATACGGCTCCCGTGTGAAGCTCACCGTAGGTATGTGAGAAGCGAGAGTGAGCTCGCAGGAGAAGTTGTCGGAGTCAGCTAGAGGAGGAGAGTCGCGTAGCCGGAGATACCGCCGGCGAAGAGAAAGAGGAAAGAAGAGATGTGAAGAGAATGTACACAAATTAGAAGTAGAGAGGAATATTGCACGCACACACAGATAGCTCAGAGGGAAACAGTGGGAAATGCTAGGCCTAGGCCAATGCAAGGAATAAAGAAAGTGCATTAAAATCCATGTAAATGTTTGTTGAGTGTTCCATGTATGATTTGATCGGAGCCGAAATAAAAACCCAGAGTTGAGACGTTAGACTGGTCCAAATGCGTGTAATTTGAATGTAGTCAGTTACTGTCCTTTAAAGAATTTATGTCGCTTCGTGTTCGAATTTAGGTTTTTGTTGTTGTATTTACTGGGTAGTCAGCCCGATTTGACTTTTGGACCGCTTTCTAGTCTTGGACGGGGTGAAACGGGTAACTTTTTTGGGTTGGTCCGATGAGGAAAACCCCCGCCTGCATGATTTTGTCTCCAGGCCGGATATCGGAAGAATTTATTTGAGGAAATCTTTTGGAATTAGTTGTGTCCGCTCGGAAACGAGAAGTACGACGGACGTATGCAGGTTAGCCAGTCAGCTTTCTCTTTAAGGAAAGTGACCCTTCCCCTAAGAAGGTCTCAAGCCGGGCAACTAAAACTCGTTGGGCGGTCTCCTACCAGCCGCCCAATTCTAAACCGGAAACGCTACTGGCCGACCCGTTATATCTGGCGCCCAACAAAACAAGGCTTTTTCGGAATTTTTTGTAGCTGATTGTTTGTAAAATAACTTTTTATATTCAAGTTTGAATTTTTGTTGCATGAAAAAGCACATATTTATTTTGAAAGTGGAAAATTCATTGGAAGGGAACTCGAATTTCGGAAATTTATGTTTAAATATATGGTATTTTTGTTTTCTGTATTCATATTTATTATTTATGTTTATTTCAATAAACCTACATATTTGTTACATCATTGTTAATTTATTATATATTATTTACATTTTTGTTTCATAATTTATTTTTCTTGTTCTATGTTATTTATTGCTGAGTGTTATTTATTATATTATTCTGTTTGAATTTGGAATATTAAAAAAAGGTAACTCGAAACGTATACTAGACTTAATTCATTTAACTACATATTTGCGGTAGATCTTTGTGGAGTGTCATTTTCTTCTGGTGTGAATTTTCTACTATTATTTCAATATGAATCAAGTTTTTCCCAGAGCCGAAGATCTCAACTCTGAGGAGATCGATTATGAGCTCGCGATTCGACAACAACCAGAAGAAGTTTTTAAGCTTGATTTGTCTGGAAGGCAAAGAACATTGAGACGTTTATTCAAGGAAGATCAGAAAGATGGACGCAACTATCGTTCGCCCTACTCCATTAGCGAGGAAGCGGCACACGTTGAAGGTAGAATCGAAAATTTATCTAAGGCATTGGAAGAGAGAGTAGAAATTAAACTTGAATCTCGAGTGATCCACTACTGGTATCGGGTTAAACGAGCGGTAGCTAGGAACGAGGAGGAGAAGAAATTGCGGAGAGATTTAATAAGAAGAGTCGAGACTGTTATGCATAACTTCCAGTTTGGCCCTCGCTTTCACCATACAAACAGCAGATTAATAAAATCATTCATAGTAATGATGAGGAAGCGAGTGGTCAAACTAGGGGTGGAGCAGTAGGAGGACCAGTGGTATCAGAGGACGGTTCTCATTTTCTCGATAATCCTCGCAAATCGCTCGATTATTCCAAGGGTGCCATTCACAAAGAAACCGTTCAAATCAACCAGGGACAGGGCAGACACAGGATTCTAAGTTTGTGGTCTCGCGTCAAGAATGGGATGAAATGAAAGCCATGATGCAGTGTTTGATGAGTAAGTTTTCTGGGGATGGTCAGGATAATCGGGTTAGGCATTCGAACGAGGAACACCAGAGGCAAATAGGAATGAACGAAAACGACAAGAACTGCCGAGGCAGAGAGACCCACGGAACAGCTATTGGCAAAGTGAAGTTCAGCCACACCAGGATTCGTTAGGCCTTAGTGAGGATGGACACCGATACAGAAGACATCAACCCCAAGAGACAGCTCACAGTCAAGCGACGATGAGAGTTACAGGGACAACATTCCGCAACATCGAGGTTGGGCGCGTTCACAGCATGGCGGGCAACGTCCTCGGGAACCAATTAACCACAACCGAATCGAGAAATGGAAGCTCCGATTCACGGGCGAACCTAGGGGCATGCCGATCGAGAACTTCCTGTATAAAGCGAAGAAGTTAGCCGAACGAGAAGGTGTGTCGAGAGACATTTTGCTTCGTGACATCCACATGCTTCTCGAAGGCGCAGCTTCTGACTGGTTCTTTACCTTCGTGGATGAACTGGTCACTTGGGATGTCTTTGAAGCTAATATCGTCTACCGATTTGGGAATCCGAACAAGGATCAAGGGATCCGTTCGAGAATTCACGAACGTAAGCAGCAAAGAGGCGAGTCCTTTATAGCGTTCGTAACGGAGATTGAGAAGCTGAATAAAATGCTGTCCCGGCCGTTGTCGACGCGGAGAAAGTTCGAGATAGTGTGGGACAACATGCGGCAGCATTATCGCTCCAAAATCTCGATCGTAGAGGTGAAGGACCTACAGCAACTTACGAGACTAAACTACAGAATCGACGCAGCCGACCCGCAGTTACAGTATCATGCCAACGACAGCAACGTTCGGCGGCCTATCAACCAGATCGAAGCGGAAGAAAGCGATTACGACAGCGACCGTTCAGTACCGGTCAACGTGGTAAGGGGGCGCTACGAAAGAGGAGATCGTCGGAGGCAAAGCACTGGCCCCGAGAGACACGGCCAACAGCAAAGCGGTCAAGAACAGCAAGAAGGCAATCAAGCTACAGCGCCGATGATATGTTGGAATTGCCAATCTCAAGGACACGGATGGAGACAGTGTAGCAGGCCAAAAGTGGTATTTTGCTACGGCTGCGGCAATTTAGGAAGAACTACGCGGAACTGTGAGCACTGCTCCAGGAACCAGCGGGAAACGAGTAGAAGGGTGTCGGTCTGGGAACGCGAACATCCAAACTACAAAAGAAGTTCCCAAACTAACTACGACAAACCTTCCATATGACCCATTATTGGAAGTGTATCATATTAAGATTCGCGTGGGCAAGTGTCCCCACATTAGAGTAAGGATTTTCGACACGGACTGGGAAGCGCTATTAGACTCTGGAGCAGGAATAAGTGTCCTCAATTCAAGAGAAGTAATCGACAGATACGGCCTGAAAATTCAACCTGCGTCTATTAGAGTTTCCACCGCAGATGGCTCAAACTACAGGTGTCTGGGATACGCCAACATTCCATTTACTTTCAAAAACATGACGAAAGTTATTCCGACAATCGTGGTACCGGAAATCTCGCGACAGTTAATTCTTGGAGCAGATTTTTGGGAGGCGTTCGGCATTCGGCCGATGATTGATCTTGGAAATGGTCCGGAAACAGTAGAAGTCGTCGCACCGAGAGACAACGAAGTCATCTGCTATACGCTAGAACCAGCGACCGAATTACCGACGATCGAACAGGAAGAGAGCGATGAGACCCTAGACATTCCGGTCTACGAAGGACCGACGGAAACGGTAGCCGATCCGGAGAATATAGAGACGGAGCATGCATTAACGGATGGACAACGAGCACAGCTGATGGATGTGATAAAACGGTTCGAGCTAACGTCAGAAGGCAGACTCGGGAGGACACATCTCATCGAACACGAGATTGTCTTGAAGGATGGAGTGAAACCTCGAAACCCTCCAATGTACAAGTGTTCACCGTACATACAAGAGGCAATAAATGCGGAGGTAGAACGTTTCAAACAGCTTGACGCCATTGAAGAGTGCTATAGCGAGTGGACGAATCCACTCGTTCCGGTCCGTAAGAAAAACGGGAAAGTGCGAGTGTGTTTGGATTCCAGAAAGATCAACAAACTCACAATAAAGGACTCTTACCCAATGCGGAATATGCAAGACATATTCCGACGATTGGGTAAAGCCAAATACTTCACAGTGATCGATCTAAAAGACGCCTACTTTCAGATCCCTCTGAAAGAAGGTAGTCGAAACTATACTGCATTCCGTACTGCGAAAGGTGTGTTCCGGTTCAAAGTGCTTCCGTTCGGGGTGATGAACGCACCGTTTACGATGTCACGCCTAATGGACAAAGCGCTCGGATTCGACCTTGAACCGTTTGTTTTTGTCTACTTAGATGACATTGTCATCGCTTCCGAGACGTTCGAAGAACATCTTCGGCTTTTACGGATAGTAGCAGAGAGACTAAACCGAGCAGGACTGACGATTTCCGTAGAGAAATCCCGTTTCTGTCGGAAACAGGTCATGTACCTTGGGTACCTTTTAAACAAGGACGGGCTGGCGGTAGATGTATCTCGAATCCAGCCAATATTGGACTATGCACGACCGCGTAATCAGGAAGACATTCGTCGTCTCATGGGTCTGGCTGGATTCTATCAGCGGTTCATCAAGGACTACAGCCGGATCACAGCCCCAATCACAGACCTGTTGACCAAGGAGAATAAGAAGGTAGTATGGACCAAAGAGGCAGAACACGGGTTCAATGAATTGAAATCGGTACTGACCTCAGCACCCATTTTAGGCAATCCTGATTTCACAAAGACGTTCACCATCGAATCAGATGCTTCCGATCGCGCAGTGGGAGCAGCTCTGGTCCAAGAGCAGGACGGAGAGACGCGGGTAATTAGCTATTTCAGCAAGAAGCTGAATCGGACGCAACGACGATACTCCGCAGTGGAAAAAGAGTGCTTGGGAGTACTGTGCGCCATTCACCACTTCCGGCACTACGTCGAGGGAACCAAGTTCCGCGTCATTACGGATGCTCGCAGTCTGCTGTGGCTGTTTAACGTGGGAGCAGAGACGGGAAACGCGAAGCTGTTGAGGTGGGCACTCCGGATACAGGCGTACGACTTCGACTTGCTGTATCGGAAAGGGAAGGCGAACATCACCGCCGATTGCCTGTCTCGAGCAGTACAAATTGACGTCATCGCGGCCTCACAACCGGACGCTGAATATGAAGATTTGATGGAGGAGATTCGGAACAACCCGATAAAGCACAAAGACTACCGAATCGTAGATGGCGTGGTTTATCGGTTCGTAAAGGTAAAAGATCGGATGAGTGACCCTAGGTTCGAGTGGAAGCAGCTCCCTACCGAAACGCAGAAGAAGGATGTCATTCAAAGGGAGCACGATAAGGCCCATTTCGGATACGAAAAGACGTTAGCCGCGATCAAGCAACGGTATTTCTGGCCAAAAATGAATGGGGAAATCAAGAAACATTGTAGAGAATGCTTAACTTGTCAGGTGAGCAAATCTGGCAATGTGAACGTAACGCCACCGATGGGAGCACAGAAGCCAGTGGAGTACCCGTGGCAGTTTGTAACCCTGGATTACGTTGGGCCGCTGCCACCCTCGGGGAAGAATAGAAGCACATGTCTCTTGGTGGCCACTGACGTCTTCAGTAAGTTCGTTCTCATCCAGCCATTCCGTGAAGCAAAGGCTAACTCGCTTGCTGAATTCGTGGAAAATATGATTTTCCGACTCTTTGGCGTTCCTGAAATCATTCTTACGGATAATGGTTCTCAATTTGTTTCGAAGCGATTCAAAGACCTACTGGAAGCATACCACGTAAATCACTGGTTAACGCCGGCCTACCATCCTCAGGTAAACAATACGGAACGAGTGAACAGGGTCATCACTACGGCTATCCGTGCGACGCTGAAGAAGGACCACAAACACTGGGCAGACGACATCCAGTCCATTGCTAACGCTATTAGGAATGCTGTCCACGATTCGACGAAATACAGCCCCTATTTCACTGTTTTTGGACGAAATCAGGTTTCCGATGGCATGGAATATAGTAGGATGCGTGACAATTATAATTCGAAAGATGACGAAGATGAGGAGAATGCCGTTTCTGATAGGCGAAAGAAGTTGTTCGAGGAAATTAGAACCAATCTGTCAGCGGCGTATAAGAGGCACGCCAAAGCGTACAACTTGCGCTCAAATCCAAGCTGCCCTGCGTATAGGGAAGGAGAAAGGGTCCTGAAGCAGACGTTTGAGCTCTCAGACAAGGGCAAAGGGTTCTGCAAAAAGCTAGCCCCAAAATATGAGCCTGCTGTGGTTAGGAAGGTTTTGGGTACAAATACGTACGAACTTGAGAACGATTCCGGTAAAAGAATCGGAGTTTACTTCGCCAATCGACTAAAGAAGTTGCATTCCCCTCCGGGTGTTCCATAAGCGGAAACTTTGTCCAGCTATGTACCTCTTTTAGAGCGACAATTCACCGATGAACGAAAACACCTACGGGGTCATAACATCTACGGACAGATCGACGGACTCGTGCCTAGGAAGTTCTCGGACAGACTAGCACTGAGGGTACCGACTGAGCCTAAAACTACGACATTGGTAAAAAGCTATGCAACTTTCTGAAAGTATCTGCGAACAACTAAGCTTCGCGAAAATACCGTAATTCGGGCAGACATTTTCCAAACAAACCACGATTTGAGTCAATTGAAGACGCGTATTCCCGATTTAGACTTTCTCACTCTCCAGTGAGCTGTAAATATGTAAATATTAGTTTGTTAGTTAGCCTATTTCCCTATCACTTAAATTAGATTAGTACTTAGCCTAAATTAATTAAAGATTAAAACCACTCACGATATCCACTTGGATTCGTTCTGGTCGTTCACATCCTTCGGGTAACGACTGGATTTATTCTCCTGGTTACTTCGTCAAGGAGGAGCCAGAGTTGTACATATCCTAAAAATGTAAAAAGTTAATGTTTGTTGTTTGATTACTTACGTTATTTATTATTTATGCTTAGTCTTTCGTAGTTCTGTTTTGTCGATTGAAGTAAATCCGTTTTTTTTCTCAATTTTGTCCCTTCCTCATTCGTAATAGTCCAGTACAGTCCTCGTCAAAATCCTTATAAAGTAGTATCCCGCGTTTGTTTACATTTTGGTCCTTTAGTCCTTAGATAGTGCCGTTCTTGGTACTTTGTGTTGGTCTTCCAGTCCGATGCAATATATTTTAGTCCCGTCCAGTTATCCATAATTCCTTCGTCTATCAAGTATTCGCATTTGGTCCCGTCCATTCAACCACACAGGTTTCTATTAGTGGTTGTCTCTTCTCTTTATCTCCTTTCCTTCGTCCATGTTGTCCTACGCTATTTCACCGCAGATTTGTTTTTCCCGATTACCTGTAAATATAAAAACAAAACAACTTACACCAGATAGGTTTGGAACAACTAGAGGTTCACTCTCCTGAAGATTTCCATCGCTGGCCGCTCCATCGCAGATTTCCACCAACTTTTTGGGAAAAGCATGGCTTTCCCGTTCGCGAACTGTTATGGTTGCACTACATTTTGTTCACTTTCTGAGTTTTTACAGTCCTCTTTTGATGTTGACATCATATGTTTGGTAGACCGGTCTTAAGAGAGAATGAGTGCGCGCGTGTCGGAGTTCAACTGGAGTTGGATTCTGATGCATATGTGAGTGCGTGAGATGAGTGAATGATTGATATTTTGCGTCTTGCGTGTTTTTCTTGGAGTACTTTATAGCCGGATATTTCTAGGCGTAGAAAGTACTCTTAAGAAGCAATTTGAGTTTCTATGTTATGGTGAGCGTATATTGCGGATGAAAGACTCCGTGCATGCGAATCGTAAATAGAAACGGACCCTGTTTTGGCAAGAAAGTTGGTGTCTCGCGTTGCTCGCTACGTGCTGGGTGAGAGGCAACCATTCTGACTTGTTAGTTTTATTCACATGTAAGTGAATGTTTCGTAAATGTTATTTTGTATATCGGCGTAGTCCTGGTGTAGAATAATGTTTCAGTATTTTATGTGAGCTTGCTCAGAGTTGTGCACGACTCTAGAGTTGAAGCCGTTTAAATGTTGTATTTTTGAGAATTTATGTGTATGAATGAGGTCATCTATCATCATAGACTGTAAAACAAGTAACTTCCATAGACTCTGTTTTTGCTTTTCACAGACTTTCAAGCTATTTTTCGGCCACCCCTTTTCATATTTCTATTAGTGAGCGTAGCGGAAAGATAATGACTAGATTTTTGCTGGAGACCGGAGACTCACGTCGCTGATGGTCAGTGGCAGCCAGTACCAATAGGAACTTGTGCTGTAAATTGAGAAGGAGTCGACTTCGGTTGACGATGATCTTATATGACCCCGAAAATCAAAAGTTATTAATCCAATGCGTCTTGCTTGGCCTACGAAAATTTGATTGGCAATTTTCATATCCATTTTCAAATGCCAATCAAATTTTCGTACTTTTAGTGGGGAATGTTGTAGCAAGTACGCCATATTTATTTATTTATTTATTGCAATATTTAGTTTATCTTTGTAAATATATTTATTTTGTTATTTATTTAAATTATAAAACTTTGCATGTATAGTTGCGTCTTTTGAAATAAATCTTTGTCTTGGATCACCGCAAGAATAGTCTAGAAGAAGTACGCCATTGAGTTACCTACGCTAAGAATTGAGTCTTATGAGTTCCCTACAGTCAGCTACCAAAGAAACACATGGGGTTTAGCCAGCATATAGCGCATCATGACGCCAAAAGTAGCGCGTGGCTTGCGGCCAACGACCCGCACGCCGGTCTTTTGAAGTTGCGTTGACCTTTGGCTTGTCCGGCATTCCACGCTTGACACGATTCTTAGCGAGCAAGCTTACTGGTTAATTTGAATCGTCTGTGGGAATGAGATGCACGATTTTGAGGGATTTCGTGGATAAATTCTTTTGATGCTCGATTTGCAAATTTCAACTTCGTTGAATTTCGCGAACTATGGAGACAATGTCTAAAATTTCGCGGTATCTGAGGATTTTCCCAACCCGGAATCGTTCACTTTGTTCCGTTCCGTGGAAGAGGCAAAAGCGGTCAATTTTGATCCGTGCCGTAGTGTGTTTTGTAAGGTAAAAAGTGACATAATTTCTTAGTAGGTTGTTAGCTAATATACGTTCTTTGTTTTCCTCTAGTCGAGCATAAGTTAGAAAAGCTCAATTCAGTCAGTTGATTGTATATTGTGTGTGCGTAGATCCATATTAAGAAAGGTAATTTGTGACATTTTTTAAATATTAGATAGTTCTCAAACATCGTGCGTGTGTACAATTAGGTCCGTGGCAGCATTAAATTGGCGAAGCCGACACACTACACCAATCCGATAAGACCGTCTTTTGACCCCACGCATCGGCTACAAAGATTCCCGGGGTACACTTGGCCGGAGAAGGTTGCGTACCATCAAAAGCGCACCTTTGGCAGGCGAAGCCAACCCACCGCAAACAGCATCCAATCAATTTCCAACGTTTTCCAACCGCATAGCAGCAGATCGCCGTTGTCGTCGTCATCATCGCACTACCGACGGCGCCTCAACAATCTGCTTTGCGCGCCAGGACGGACGCTTGTACCGCGCCCATGCGTAAGCCCGCGCACCGAAGGAAGTGAGTGACCGTACAACATCGACGCAATACGCCGTCCGTCGGCGTGAGTTTCTGGACCGGAGTAGTGCGCAATGCAGCTCCGGCCCCATTCGTAGGTCCACTCCAAACACGCCAAGCAAAACCGTGAGTAATATGCATGCATAATTGTTTGTGTCGTCCATGGCCATGTGACCCAGTAGAGGCACAACAATTTTTGTTTCGGGAGTCCGTAATTAGCCAATTCGATACGGCTCCCGTGTGAAGCTCACCGTATGTGAGAAGCGAGTGAGCTCGCAGGAGAAGTTGTCGGAGTCAGCTAGAGGAGGAGAGTCGCGTAGCCGGAGATACCGCCGGCGAAGAGAAAGAGGAAAGAAGATATGTGAAGAGAATGTACACAAATTAGAAGTAGAGAGGAATATTGCACGCACACACAGATAGCGCAGAGGGAAACAGTGGGAAATGCTAGGCCTAGGCGAATGCAGGGGGATAAAATAAATGCATTAAAATCCATGTAAATGTTTGTTGAGTGTTCCATGTATGATTTGATCGGAGCCGAAATAACCCAGAGTTGAGACGTTAGACTGGTCCAAATGCGTGTAATTTGAATGTAGTCAGTTACTGTCCTTTAAAGAATTTATGTCGCTTCGTGTTCGAATTTAGGTTTTTGTTGTTGTATTTACTGGGTAGTCAGCCCGATTTGACTTTTGGACCGCTTTCTAGTCTTGGACGGGGTGAAACGGGTAACTTTTTTGGGTTGGTCCGATGAGGAAAACCCCCGCCTGCATGATTTTGTCTCCAGGCCGGATATCGGAAGAATTTATTTGAGGAAATCTTTTGGAATTAGTTGTGTCCGCTCGGAAACGAGAAGTACGACGGACGTATGCAGGTTAGCCAGTCAGCTTTCTCTTTAAGGAAAGTGACCCTTCCCCTAAGAAGGTCTCAAGCCGGGCAACTAAAACTCGTTGGGCGGTCTCCTACCAGGAGTGGCGCATAAGCCGCCCAATTCTAAACCGGAAACGCTACTGGCCGACCCGTTATAAGGAAATGTGTTGATGCAAAAATATGCTGGTTCCATGACGTTAGGCATAATACTTTTTTTATGTCGTTGGTAGGGAATGTAAAACTACACTAATAAAAAACATTGTCCTCTCTTGTAAATGTTAGGACAAACTCAACTTGCAACAAGCGTTTGTTCCAAACTGCAACAGAATAGGACAATGATCGCTTACCACGCATTTAGAGAAATAGTCGGTTTTCGATAATGTTTTTGGTTAAGTAAGCAGCAGTTATCAATGTTTAAACATAAACATAACCATCTGTTCACATGATTTGTGTTTTACTTCAGTAAAACACACAAGTTATCGCAGTTTGAAAAGTTCACAACAATTACCGCTCCATATTTGTTGCAGATAAAATGGAACGCAACATTGGCTTTATCCTCTGCAGATGAGGACAAAGACTTATCGCTATTTTCTTTTATTGCTCGTTTTTTGCATTTTTCAGCGACAATTACATTTCTTGGTCGTGGGCTGTTTTTAGGGCATTTTATGCTTAATATCCTTTATGTCTAACGTCCTTATACCTGTTCGCGTGACCAACATCTAGTTTGCTTGGACTAGCAGCCAAGGTACCGGTACTATAAGTGTCAAACGGCCAAGTTATAGCCTATTCAGATTACGCCATTTATGATCATAAATATCATGATAAACAACAACCTGATGCCATCCCCATACATTCAATATTCTTTCTCAGCTTCAACACGATCAAATCGTAATCTGAATTGGTTATTAAGCTTATTGAAGCATATTTTGGCAGAAGAATTTCTATGATACTAGCGTTCTATTACTGCTTTACTGTAAAAACCTTCAGGTTCCCTTTCGGGAATTTCTTAAAGAAACTATACGGAAAATCGTCCGGAAATTCGTTTTGAAATTCCTCCGAGAATGCTTTTCGGTTTTTATCTTGGAAATTCCTCCAGAAATAATTTAGAAAAATGCTAATCATTCTTATAGACACTCTTTTAGTGATTTCTTTGAAAAGTTCCATGGAAAACGGATCCCGAAATTCCTTTGGAAGAAGTATTTTGTAATATATTCCTAAAGAATTTCCGAGGGAATACTCAAAAGAATTTACAAAGTACCTAATCCCTAATTTATTTACCGAATAAATTCCTAGATTCCACCAAGAATAGCTTCGGAAATTCTCCAGGAATTCTTTTGAAGATGGCAAAACGTTTTTTTGCGGAACAACGATCCGTTGACGTTCACTACATTTTCAATAGATTTGACTTGTATATTCATTCAAAAAATTTTAATGATTTTTTCATCTTTTGAAAGAATTTCACTCATAATCACCGGGTATTAAAATTTCCCTGATTATGTCAGGAATTCCCTGATAATTCCAGGTATTTTCCAGGTGGGAAAAAATTCCCTGATAATTCCAGGTTTTCCCAGGTAGTAGACACCCTGTGAAAGGTTAGTGAGGACTGTAAAAGATGTTTTAAAAAAGTTTCTGGTCGACCCTGAGTTTTCATATTTGGATGTGGAGGATCAGATCAATTTGTTTTTAATTAATTATAGAAATAACTGCATTAGTACTGAAGGAAATTGTCCATCTCAAATGGTTTTCTCTTACAAACCCAAAACAATATTAGACCTACTAAATCCCAAAACTAATTATAAAAAATTCCTGCGAGAAGGCTCTGTGCATGACGCTTTAACTAGTGAAAACATAGTCCCAGGGCATGATGACATTAATACGAAGGAAGACCGGAATATTCTGAGAAAAATATCAGATCCCTTCGAAAATCTGACGCCTGGGGACGAAGTATGGTATAAGAACCATAATCCCCATCACACAGCGAAATGGATTAAAGCAAATTATATTAAGAGATTCTCTCGAAATACCTTTTAGATTCAAATTGGAAGCGTGCAAACCGTGGCGCATCGGGACCAGCTTCGCGTGTCTAAAGGTGGTAAATCCCACGAAAAGTCCAACATCCGTCTGGTCCGGCGACAGCCGCACTGTGGTCGGATATCATGAAATCATGGCATTAATGAATAACTCCTTAGGGTTGCCTCATAGAAGTTTGGTGTCTTCCACAAAGTTGTTGCATGATAAGTAGGCCTTCATATGGTGATAAAAATATAGTTCGGAACTCTACCGCTAGGGCGGCGCATCAGCTAACTTTTTATATGAGCATGACAGGATGATGGTGTCTTCAGCAAAAATCAAGAATTCAGTGTTTTGAGCAACTCTTGAGAAGTAACTATCTTTAAAAAGGCTTTTGATTCTGAGATACAATGCATTTTATGTAAAAAATGTGAGTTTATATCCAAAATTTGATTATTTTTAGTTTAATTTTGTATCTATGTGAAATATTTATTTCCACATAATTTTTCTGCATCTCGGAGAGTAATATATAGTAGTGTCTGAGCCGATTGGACCATGAAATAACTTGCAGAACGCCTTAATTTTTGGAAAATATTCAAAAATATGATGAAAAATCGATTTATTTTCCTACTCCCTCCACTTCCCGCTTAGATTTTATCTCGGATAGAATCTTTGGGTTATAAAGAATGTAACGGACACGAATTCGGTTGCAGAAACTTGGCGTAAATCTTCCACAGCGCCTTAATTTTTTTTTTTTGGGTTCCGCATGTGTTTGACGGAAACCTTTCACTTTTTCAATCAAAGTAGGCCGTAAAATTCATATTATAATGAGTACATAAACTTTCAGGGCTTCGTTTTAGTTATTTTGCAGTATTATTTTAAAATAAATTGGTCTGGAATTTAGCTTAGAAATCACTAAATGACGCTACAGATATCGTTCCCTTGAAGTTAAAGTTAGTACACTCTGGACGGATTTCGAAACAAGGAGGTTTGATTTTATCCATATTCTTAACAAGCTCTGACTAGATCATATCAAAACGTAAACTAATTAACGTTGTCCCTAAATCTATGTCTAATTCGAGGAGTGTGCCAACCATAAAAATTATAAAATGTGTATTTGATAAGATTCATCAGAAATACCATCGGGTGTCAGTATATTTGGCGATATTCTATTTCCGTCTTCAAGATCTAAATCGTTGAAAATGGGCTCTCATGAAACATCACCGGAAATTATGGAACAGCTCCTAGTTCTGAAAAAAAGATAAGTACGTTCTTCGATGATTAATGTACAAAACATTTTGTATTTATTTTATGTTCTGCATAAACAGTTCGTATGCCAACGTTAAATAAATATTAATGTTTTCAACTATTATTGAAGAAAAATATAGTATCAGCAGAAAATTTCTATTGCATGGTACTATAAATGGTAGTAATGGTAGGACTGCATCCAAGAAATTTGTGGCGTATGTTAAATTGAGCGCAAAATCATTCAGTTGAACAAATAAAAGTAAGTCGTTTGAAAGTTACGGCAAGTTTCTGCAACCAAATTCCTCTCCATTACATTCTTCACAACCCAAAGATACTACCCGAGATAAAATCTTGGTTGGATGTGAAGAGAGTGGGAAAATAAACCTATTTTTCTGTATATTTTGAATATTTTACAATAATTAAGACATTTTTTAGGTTGTTTGTCGATTAAATCGGGTCAGACCCTACCATATATTACTCTCTGGGATACAGAAAGTTTATGCGAAAATAAATATTATACATAGATACAAAATTAAACCAAAAAAATCAAATTTTGGGAATAAAAGCACATTTTTAACAAAAAAGGCATTGTATCTCAGAATCAAAAGCCTTTTCAAAGATGGTTCCTTCGCAAGAGTTGCTCATAATACTAAATTCTCAAACTTTGCAGAAGACACCATCAACCTGTCATGCTCATATAAAAAGTTAGCTGAAGCGCCCCCTAGCGGTAGAGTTCCGAACTAAATTTTTATCACCATATGAAGGTCTACTTATCAAGCAACAACTTTGTGGAAGACACCAAACTTCTATGAGGCAACCCTAAGGAGTTATTTATTAATGCCATGATTTCATGATATCCGACCACAGTGAGCCGGTAGTAAACGGATTCGAGGAGGAGTTTCGTGGATTCCCTGAGGAGGAGATACGGCGTAACAGGAAGAGAAAGATAGATTGGCCCTATGAAGTTGATGGTTCGCCGGGTCCAGGTCCTAGGCGGTCGAAGAGGCAAAGAAGAGCCAAGTGCGACAGTAATTTTGTTTATCCAAAGTAGTTACGTTTGCGATAGTAACATCGACTCGAAACATGTGAAATTATTTTCTATTCAAATGAAATGTTATTCGTAAAATATTTAAAAGAAAAATAAATTGAATTTGAAGCTTCCAAAAGGGGAAGGATTTAAGTATCCTTAGCGTGCCGTAGAAGAGGCCTTTTTGTTTGTATCTAACTATCTACCGTTTACAGTGTAATGCAGAATCAGAATCCGTTGAACGGTAACAAAATATACACGATCGTCTAAACGGGCGATCTGAGAGACGAAGGTCTCATCGATGATGAAATAAACGATGATGGTCATTCGTATCTGACACCTCATAGAATACAGAAGTCCATTCGTTTCAGCAGTTAAAAAATCACGGTTTAATTCCCTTTGTTCTCTACCGGTTATCGATTCCTACGTTTCGTATAAGTAATTGGACATAACAAGGTGATTACTTTTAAGGGCTCCAAGAAGTAATTTTTGATCCTAAATGTGGTTTTCTAGAGCTAAAAAGAAGTTGCAGCAATCTTAAATTGTAATTATTTTAAAATTTACATAAAAAAGTTTTGCAGAAACCAGAAAGGGTTTATAAAAATCTAAGGAAAAGAAACATCTCTGAGCACACATAAAATCTCGTTTGCAAGGAGTTCTAAACTCCCCAAAAGTTTATTTGATGATTACGATTAGCAGATAGTTCTACGATCTACAAAAAAAAACAAAAACGAAACACATTAAGTGCGTGCTTTATTTTTTTAGCGAATTGAGTGAAACTCGGTTTTGGTGTTTATGCCGAAATGAACATTCATTCCAGTTGGGAATGCAATAATTGTCCTAAAAATCGATAAAAAAATTCACAAATTATGTAAGGATTCTACCCGGAAGGTCTTTTGAAGTAGACATATTTTTGATTTGCATGGATTTCTCAACATATGAGTTTTTGCCCGAATCGGCGTTTCCCCTATTTATCATATCCATGACTGGAACGTGGATGCGCCTCATACGGTAGTAAAACTTAACATATAAATATATAATATCGAATGATCATTTAAATATTAAGCGTTACTAGCGCTCTCGCACTGTGACTATAAGTCTTCGATTCATAGGCTATCATGGTACAGAAAGAAGGAACTTTTGGGCATTCCCATCCGCAACTTTTGAATTCGGCAGATTAGGATTGTCAGTACACCCAAAACCTAATGCTAATACAGTTTTGGCATATACAGAAGGCTGTAGAATTAAAATACGAAATATTAAACTTTCCGTTCCTGAGGTCTATTTTTAAACTTTCAAATATTAGAACTGCTGTGAAACCACTGTTGCCATACCGGTTCCGTTGCAACAACTTGTATTGCATCCGGATTCAATAATTCTCTAGTCAATCCATAGTTATTACAGATTATGTAGAATCAGTTGTCTCCGGAGAAAGTTTAGCATTAGCATAGTTACGGTGTAATTCGTAGATTGGACACTAGTGATACTCATGTTTTACTTTTGAGATCCTTATCTAGAATACTGTCAGAAACCAAGAAGGGGAGTGGTCCTTGATTCCACTCTTAAACAAAAATAACAAAAGCATGAGGATTACTACTCTTGGCCACGCCCATCTTCACCGTAACTAGGGAGAGGAAGAAAGTGTTGATGTGGTACTTACTTAACGAGAGGCCACCGACTTAGCGACACCTTCATAAGTACCACGGAGTTGGATAATGAGGAAGATATTCGTTGGGTCTATAGCTGGCAATGTAACCGTGGTAGATCTTACTCTGTAACACGCCACGTAAAGGTGTCTGTCTACCCAGCGTTACGGGTCAGTCAGTTGTCTCCGGAGAAAGTGCCCATTTACAAGTCCAAAGTCCAAACAGGTCGCGTGACACCTTACAAAGCAATGATGGGAACAATATTTCAGATTGCCTGGGCCACTTGAATTCAATCCGGTCACATTGATTGGCACCAATCCGGAGGACCTACGGCATGACCATTTTCTAAATTCAATCAAAATAGGGCCTTTTTTCATGGATGAAATTGTGTTTCCATAATTTCTTAGCTACTCGGAATCAATTCGATCACATTGGCTGCGTATCCAATAATCTGCTGGAGGAAAATGAGCTAAGGCCTAAGTTAAGCCAAAACAAGTCAAACTTCATTGGTTGAACAAAATTAGCAAATGTTTTGCTACCGGGTATTTAAAGCCAAGAAACTGCGAAAACATAATATCTATCGTAGCTTCGTGAAATCATAAAGTTTGGGGTGTCAAACGGCTCATTTTGTTTCAATTTAGAAAATGGCCATTTCGTAAGTTTGTTCTTGTATTGTTTTCCTTTTTTTAAGCAGAGTCTCTTAATTCACGTGTGCCATGAGCTACACAAGCTCACCACTGAAAAAAATGAACTCCGCAAAAAACTTTCGTAAGTTTTTTGTAGAATTCCTATGCTTATTTGCATATAAACTGCCTAATAATATTGAAATAACATTACAGATCTCAGCGTCTACTGTAAAAAGTTTATTTTAAGACCTGAGTCAGAAAAAGACAAACAATCTTCATCGTCTTTTATCGTATAGATAATTCTATGCAAAATCAGTACCGAAGAATCAAACCTAATTCGCTTGCACGAGCCCTGCGAGGTTTTATATTAACATCTGTATAAAAATATTTATTGTCAGATAAATGATAGGTGTTCAATTTACCTGCTATTTACTCGCCACTTGGTTCAAACACATAAAGGACTAAGAATCAGCGAAAACGTCACAAATCTGGTAAAAATCGGTTTTCATGAATACAGCAGATATGTGATAACGCACGTCCATTCACGATCCAGATGTAATCGCACTAAGCTATACGACTTATCGACTACAATTCCAAAAACAATATATTAACGCTGTTTGGTAAACTGCCAAAAATCGCATATTTGTTCCATATGAATAGGAAATCCAGCAAAGGTGGGACAAATATGCGTATGACGGCAGTATATGCCTGCAGTAATTTGTAATGATAAGTATAGTAGTCTGTACAAAGATTTCCTCCCGGATGTCCCATTCATAATGGAACGAGCTGTTGACGATCACGTTCCTCTATGTTGAAACTATTTTTTATTTATCATAGGCAACCACGTATGCTTGTTGACTGGATTTACGAACAAAGGAGTAGGTTTGTCATTAGGGAAATAGCGTGTTCGATTCTTGGTCAGGCCTAGGATATTTTCAAGTGGGAAATATGTCCGGCTTCCTGGGCATAGTGTATTCAATGTACATCTCCCTCAAAATGTCATATTCATGCAATGACATGCATAGAACAGTTTTCAAATAATAACTGTACCAATGCTAATAGAACACTAAATTGAAAGGTAGGCCAAGTTCGTCGCCACTTATCGGCTAGGATCAAATGCACACCCCCTGAGAGGACCCACGAAATGCTGGCCAATTCAGATAGTAAATGGACTATTTCCGCGATACGAGATGACGAATTGACCGAATACGCCTTATGAATCGGACGGCAAAATATAGCTAGTGATGATTTCCCGTAACACTGTAGATCACTTTGACGTAGTGTGTTGCGGTGTAAGATCTACCAAACAGAGCCCTAGCTTAATCCATTTTTCTAGCTAGGGCAATAAGTTGTGGTAATTAAGGATTCATCGTATTTAGTCCCCGCTACCAACAGCAGTCTCAGAAATAAAACATTATTAATGTTACCTTGCAGACAGTTGAAAGACTCGAATTCCTCTTGTTTGAGGCTAAACTGTATGCAGCGGAAACAACTTTTCAAGCAATTAGTTAAAAAAAACCTCGGTACCCGGTCCTAGGCTGAACTGACTGCTGGAAAAATCGAGTTAGGGGTTTAAATACGTACTAACTCTTCTTGAACTGGTGAACAATGGTAATGAGAGGAACACACGGAAGTTCTTATCACTGAACAAATTCTCTTGTAGAGATGGTCGGGTTTCACATTTTGTCAACCCGAACCCGATTTATAAATTCTTTTCAAACCCGGACCCGACCCGAACCCGGAATGAAAAATCTTATCAAACCCGAACCCGACCCGTACCCGACAATTTTTGCAGTCCTAAACCCGAGCTGGACCCGAACTATTTTTTTGGCGGAGAACTCACACTAGATATTTTATATTTCTCTTTACACTCAAAAGGGTATAGGCCCAAACAACGAACAAGCCTTAAAATAACCAGAAGTGAACAAAAAAATATTCAATATTTTATTTCTTAAACTCGTACCCGACTCAGACCCGACATTTTATCATCTCACAAACCCGTACCCGACCCGAACCCGACATTGTTCTAATTTTCCAAACCCGAACCCGACCCGAGCCCGTCGCTAAATCCTGGGTTTTCATTGTTTTACTGGTGATATTCTAGAAGCAAGACAAGGATGTGGCTAGGGCTCCGATGCATGGCCAAAAACAGTATCACTGTTCTGTTTTCTCAAGAAAGGATTGATTTCCTATTGATAAGGGGCGCGCCTTCAATGGAATTGCTCTCTGTGAAGGGTCTAAATAGAGGGACCTTGTCATGATGCTCTTGAGAAAACAAAACAGCAGCTGTATTGAAACCGATACTGCATTGCTTATCAATAGTAATGAAGTAATTCGACATGCACTTAAACACTAAGGATACGGGTAACGCTGCAATAGATCTACCTAATTTTACGCATAACAATTCCAGGGATTGAACTTATCAATTCATTATCATTTAGTATTCAGCCAATACCTCATTCCAGACTCGGAATTCCGAAAAGTTTATATGGCAGACTTCTAGCGCTATTTTCCCTCTACAACTTTGTTTAAGTCAAATATTTACAGCGTGAAACGCTAGTATCACTTAATATACTAAACCCTAGTAACACTTTGGTTTTATACTAGTTTTATCACACTCTTGTAAAGTAAATTATGGTCTTTAAGAGCGTTATACTTAAAATGTTACTTGGGAATGATAATAAGTGTTATTATCATTTAGTCTATTAAATGATACTAGCGTTTCACGCTGTAAATGTTAGACATAGAGCAAAGTACCCTTAGACAAAATTGAAGAGGAAAATCAGCGCTAGAATTCCGCCTCTGGAATGAGGTATTGGCTGAATACTAAATGATAATGAATTGATAAGTTCAATCCCTGAACAATTCTTAACATTCTCAAACTCAATAATTGAGAATGTTCTGTATCAAATAGGCACATAAATTAATATAAATTATTTTACGTCTTCTTCTTCTTCTTATTGGCATTACATCCCCACACTGGGACAGAGCCGCCTCGCAGCTTAGTGTTCATTAAGCACTTCCACAGTTATTAACTGCGAGGTTTCTAAGCCAAGTTACCATTTTTGCATTCGTATATCATGAGGCTAACACGATGATACTTTTATTCCCAGGGAAGTCGAGACAATTTCCAATCCGAAAATTGCCTAGACCGGCACCGGGAATCGAACCCAGCCACCCTCAGCATGGTCGTGATTTACTATTATTTTACGTACTCCTTTTATAAGCAGAGTTTCAAACTACAGTCAAAAAGTCAGACCATTGGAAACGACAGAAACTGGTGCCAATACCGATGCCCAGGATACCCCCGTGATAGCTTTCGGCATATAGGCCAATCAGCCTTCCCGACAAGACTGATAAGCTATTAGAGAGGGCGATTCTAAACAAACTAGAAGGCTCTACCGAAGGTGTTGAAGGTTCAGCCAACAACCAGTTCGATTTCTGAAAGGGTCGATTTTCGATCGATGCCTTGTACTAGCCATTGGCGATGCGGCAATGCGACAAATGGGTTAAATAGCCTGGGCATGAGGTAGTGTGCATTTGTTACGCTCGATATATAAAATGCATTCAACAGTGTCAGCTAGGAATAGCGGATTCTCTACACCAACTCACCAACAAGTTCCACGACAATCTGTAATCACAGATTGAAAACAGTTGAAAAAAAAATTAATATAAAAAATTAAACGTTCGAAGACTTTTATACCCAAGGAAGTCGAGACAATTTCCAAAGCGAAAATTGCCTAGACCTGCACTGGGAATCGAACCCAGCCACCCTCAGTATGGTCATGATTTGTAGCCGCTCATCTTATTGCTAGCCTAAGGAGGGCCTCTTATGGACAATAATAAGCAGTTGGGCTTCAAAGCCATAGCAGCTCTGAAGTTTTTATAGCAAACTACTAGATACAACCAAAAACAATGTTTGGATTGGGACAGTGGGCACATTTTAACGGGAAATGATTCTGAACCAGAGTGGTTGTGTTCCTCTCAAGGATGTTATCGATCAATTAGTAATCTGCCTTCGATCATTTAGTAGTTAGTGAATAACTCATTCCAGAGCCTAAATTTCAAAATATGTTGTATGGTGGACTTCTAGTGAAAAGGCTTATCTACAGCTCTGCCTAACAGTTCGTTGTTTGAATTTTACAAATCAGGATGTCTACTCATCTGTAAAAACGAAATTCCCTGATTTTTCCAGGTGTTTTACATTAATTTCCAGGCAATAACAAACGAAACAATATAGATTAAAGCAGCAAAATAATCAATTGAAAAAAGTAAATATTGCGAAAAATATTATTTTAAAGAATATTTTGGTGGCTTCACAAAACAATGTTGTAAATTACTTAAGAAGTTCCTCCAGGAATTCCTTCGCATGTTCACCCAGAAATTGCTTCAGCCATTCAATCAAAATTCCTTCAGGAATCACATAGGAAATTCCTCCAGGTGTTCCTTTGAAAATTTCTCCATCGGAAAATCCTCCGGATTTTAAGAATTGCTTCAGAACTTCCTCCTGGATTTAATTTGAAAATTTCTTTGCTAAACTTTAGAAAACATCTCAAGAAATTGTTTCGGAAATTCCTTTAGAGATGCATTTGGCGATTTCTCTACGATTTTTTTAAAATTCCTTTCGGTGTTTGTTCGAAAATGTCTTGTGAAAATCCCTCGGAAATACCTTTATAAAATACTTTGCAGATTTCTTCAGATATTCTCCTGGAATTTTTTTTAGAAGTTTCTTTGGAAACTTGGTTAATAACTCTATCGGAAATCTCTTTGAATTTTATTTCAGCTATTTTTTTTACAGAAGCTTGAGAAAACTTCTTCTATGTTCCGGAAACATGTTTGGAAATTTATTCAGGAAATACTTCAGAACTTCTTACAAAAACTCCTTCAGGAAATGTGTTAATGCAAAAATATGAGATTGCTGGGTCCATGACGTTAAGCATAAGGACGTTAGGCATAATACCTTCTTTATGTCGTGGGCTGTTTTTAGGCCATTTCATGCTTAACATCCTTTATGCCTAACGTACTTATACCTGTTGGCGTGACCAACATCTAGTTTGCTTGGACCTAAAATCAACCGGTTAGCTCAGAATCACAATTCTTATGCTCTACAAGTCTTGTGAACATTGCGATTCGTTCCGTTCATGTTTTGACCATGTCAAAGCGATTTTCAAGCTTATAAATGCATAGAAACACTGTTTCCACTAAAAGTCGTTGCTCTACAAATTCTTTAATTTGAAAAATGACAAATCATTTATTATATTTATTTGCCTCTTTTTTCCCTGGACATTTGAGTATTATAATTGCTAATTTTTGCCTAATTTACCGTGAAATTCTTAAAAATCAGAAGCTGAACATTTGTCATAAATGCAATTTTCTTTCTTCGCTTTAAGGAGGAAGTAAAATTGGCAACCAGCAATCACGTGTTTCAAGTGAGTGTTTGTGCAGCCGCCTTGCACTACCACAGTTATAATTTTGCTGCAGACGAAAAGGGACAAACGACACACTGCCGATGGTGGTTCGATCGGAAACCTCTTCCCATTGTCCAATTGTTTCTTGAGCCTTAACACAATATTTATTACGATAAATAATCTAATCGTAATCTGAATAGGCTATTAAGCTTATTGAAGCATATTTTGGCAGAATAATTTCAATGATTACAGCGCCACTAGCGTTCTATTACTGCTTTACTGTAAAAACCTTCGGAAAATGCTACGGATATTTTTTTTGAAATTCCTTGGAATTTTTTAGGAACTCATTCAGAAGTATCTTAAGGCAAACTTTAGAAAACACCTGGAGGAGTTTTTCCGGATATTGCTTTTAAGAATTCTTTGGAAATACTTCGAGAATACCTTTAGAAACTCATGTGAAAAATCCATTCGGGAATCCTTCGGCTATTCTTTCAAGAATTCCTTTAGCAAAATCCTTCGCAAATCACTCCAGGGTGACCACTCTAGTCGACAAAATAAATTCCCGGGTTTTTCCCGGTTTTCCCGGTAGGATTTTCAAAATTTTCCCGGAAATTTTTAAAAGTACCTGAGAGGGTTTTGATTATGTAGAACAATGTATTTTATTTGAACAAAGAGAATAGTTTCTTGGTATATAAAATGTACAACTTTATGTTTATTTATCAATTCATTCATTTGATAATAAGCATTGAATTCTAACATTCATGACTCATAACAACACTCATAACACAGACTCATGACTCGTTGTAAGAGACTTCAAGTTCTAACTGCTATTTTGTTCGAAAAGCTTTTGAGATATTGATTGCACTCTAGAATCTGTGGCAGGAAAATAATCAAAAGCGCACATATCGATGGTTTCGTGCAATACTGGTACAACTCAAAATACTTCACTTTTGACATTTTGATTGCAAAGCACAGTATAAACTGAAAGTAACACTTGACAAAGACTCATCCATAATTAATGCATTTAAAATTTGATGATTTTTCGAAAAAATTGTATACCTCGAATTAATTGATTTTTTCAAGTTTATTTTTTATAAAAACACATAAAAGTAATCCTGATGTATCAACACTTAGACTGGCCCAGGATACAAAAAGTCGTCCGATTCAACGGGGCACCCCCCAGGATTTTGCATTTGGGTAAGAAAATCATTCTTTGAAAATTTCTGCCTGATCGGTTATTGCATAAGCTGGCGCAATTGATTTGAAGTTAATATGCGGGTTTCAGCCAAAATATATGGGAAAATACACCTCTGTTACTATTTCGTATAGGAAATTGGATGGAAGAGCCCGATTAAGCCCAGATTTGCAGGAAATGAAGTTAACATGCCAATGAACAATTCGACATAAAATTCTACTATGATTAAATAAACTTTATATTAGTTTTTAGCTGATTTATTTGGAGTTTGGTTGAACACTTTGAAATTCATTAATTGCCTTGAAAACAAGCGCATGTAATCGAAGGTAGCTGCGATATGTGTTGTGGCGCGCGTGCAGTTACTTATGTTTCAGTGCGCGCGAAATCACGCATCGCAGGCACCTTTGATTGCATGCGTATGTTTTCATGGCAATTAATGAATTTCAAAGTGCTCAACCCAACTCCAAATAAATCAGCCAAAACCTGATTTGAAGTTTATTTGGAAATAGTAGAAATTCATGTCGAATTGTT
This sequence comes from Armigeres subalbatus, assembly GCF_024139115.2. Classification (NCBI taxonomy): domain Eukaryota; kingdom Metazoa; phylum Arthropoda; class Insecta; order Diptera; family Culicidae; genus Armigeres; species Armigeres subalbatus. Next base: position 7,198,087 of record NC_085140.1, on the reverse strand, counting down.
CATGGGCATGTTAACTTCATTTCCTGCAAATCTGGGCTCAATCGGGCTCTTCCATTCAATTTCCTGTACGAAATAGTAACAGAGGTGAAATTTATTTCATATATTTCGGCTGAAACCCTCATATTAACTTCAAATCAATTGTGCCAGCTTATGCAATAACCGATCAGGCTGAAATTTTCAGAGAATGATTTTCTCACCTAAAGGCAAAATCCTGGAGGGTGCCCCGTAGAATCCGACGACTTTTTTTTCTCCCCATACTAGGCTGGGCCACTCTAATCAACACATTCAGATTTCGAATTGTGCCTGTATTGCACAAAACCGTTGATATAGGGAAACAATATTTAAAAAATCACAAAATGATTCATTGATGAGCCATTAAAAAAATACCTAAAGAATTTCATATGTCTAATGTTTTCTTCAATTTCTCGCATTAAAATCAAGAATCGAACAGTCTTTTGCTCTGAAAGGTAATACAGACTTTATTTTCAGTAAACTTATCATATTTTATCGTATTATCGTATTTTTAAAAAATATTCCTAAAGAATTTCCAAGGGAATACTCGAAAGAATTTACAAAGCAATCCTTAATTGATTTCCCAAATAAATTCTTAAATTTCACCAAGAATAGCTTCGGAAATTCTCCAGGTATTCTTTAGAAGATGGCAAAACATTTTTTGCGGAACAACGATCCATTAACGTTCACTACATTTTCAATAGATTTGATTGGTATATTTATTCAAATATTTTGAAGGATTTTTTTCATCTTTTGAGAGAATTTCGCTCATGATCACCGGATATTGAAATTTCCCTGATTATTTCAGGAATTCCCTGATAATTCCAGGTACTTTCCAGGTGGGGATAAATTCCCTGATAATTCCAGGTTTTCAAGGTTTTTCCAGGTAGTAGACACCCTGAAAGTATTGCAACTACCACCGTAACTCCTTTTATGGTGGAATTCAAACATCGACCTGTTTAGAAGAGTTGTAGAAAAACCTTCGCACCAAAAGTCCACCATACAATACATTTTGAAATTAGATCTGTGGAATGAGTTATTGACAAACTACTAAATGATCGAACGCAGATTACTAAATGATCGATAACATCCTTGGTTCCTCTTGTTCGACGAATAACAAAATGTGTTGCAACAGTATCATCTTAAAAGCAGAAAACTCAAAATAAAAAAAATCCATGTACATATTTTTTCACTTTAAATGAAGTGATGTCGATAGGCTTCTCATAAGAGTTAGGCAGAATCATGCGTAGAACACGATGTGCCTCATAGCGAAATTAGGACATATCGAGCCAACGCAGTACTAGGCATACACGTGGCGATCCATCGATAGCATAGCCGGCCGGTCAACAATCCCTTTCCTATACACACAAGTAGCACACATCACACAGCATTTAGTAAAAATAAAATTGTAATCTATCAAAGCGACCATACTCAGTGTTCCTGCCCGCTTCTACATCCTAATCGGACGTGACATACACCTCCTTGCCGAAATTGATCCTGAGCATAAGGGGAGGTATGATTTGACCAAGAGCGGGTAAATAGCATTATCAGATCCTTCTGATTGTAGTAACCGTTCGATGTTAAATATTTATTCGTTAGTTGAAAGCATCGACATTTTTGCTTTCAACCATTTTTACCTAGTTATGTGTACTTATTACTAAGTCATTAGAACGTTAATAATTCCAATCATAAAAGCCATGAATGTGCATGAATCCATTATCAAAATTTACAATTTATCATTCATAAATATATCAAAAACTCCTGTTCCACCCGAATAACAATCCGTTGGAAAATCGACAAGGCCGGTCGTCTTCTGCCATTCACTCATCCGTCCAATTCTCGACGACCACGCTGCGACGATGGCAACGAACCGTGGACTATGATTACCAGGAAAAGGATAATCCCCTCGCGCGGCAAAGTCGCTAAATCATGTTTGAGGAAGTGCCTCTGCCCGCCACCGTAACTATATTTAAATACGAAGGGGTTCACTTCGGTTGGTGAACGATGATGCGATTCTGGAACATCCATTTATTACAGCTCTCCAACGAGAAGCTCAATGGAGTGAACAGAATGTTTAACAATTTGTTCGTTGTGCGAGTGGCTGTGTCTATGTTGCGATGTGGTGTCACAGACAACGCTCTCCAGTTGGTCAGAAAAATGAATACAAATGGGTTTGAATATGGTGTAGTACACATGTGCCGGGGTTCGTAATTGGAATATGAATATGAAAACGCTTAGATATACGCAAGGGAGACCACTGTGGATCGGGGCAATGTTCGACAGCATGGTTGCTTGATAACTGAATAAAATATTTGACAATTCTGTAATTTTTCAAGCAAAAATCTAGTAGACGCCTAAAAAATAAATTATATGTCTTGTCAAGTCTAGAGTGATATTTGGATACGACAAGTCAAGTGTTTTTAAATTGCTCAAATGGAGCTGAAGTCAATATAATTAATCGATCTTCAAGAACGGTCATATAGCGGCTTTTATACACAATCAGTTTCAAGTAGATGGCACAGTAGAAGCCAATCATGGTCAACAATCCGGTGAAGCTCCACTTGTTCCCATGACATTTTATTTTGTAATCCAATATGTTTGATCTATCATCGTTGGTGCTGTTTTGTGTCTAGCATTTAGCGAGGATGCCGGTGCGAAACAATACACCTAACGGAAATTAAACCCTTTCCAATCCACTCAAGGTGGAATTAAGAGAATAGATCACGCGGGGCCGCTAATGGCTATATTTTGTCCAAGCTTTGCGAAATTTACATCGAATACAAAACGGCTTGCGGTTCAATGCGACCGACCGTGTAGGTGTAGGAACAATGGGTTGAATTTCTCAATTACCCGTACGTACCTTCAACGAACGGACAAACGAGAGACAATCGAGAGTTCTCATTTTCACACGGCAAATTAAAATTTGTAACGGTGTTGTTGCCACGACGAAGACGTTGACTGTGTTTTCTTGCAGCCGATTTCGAATTAAATCAAGTACAGGGCTGGTAGCAACTTATGGTGGTTAGATATAATATATGAAATGAGTAGATTTTTGATCGTTGAATTGATTGCGCTTTTTTGTTTCATTGCAAGCCACAAAATAGCAGTTTTTTTTTTCAATATTTGGTTCCATGAATTAATAACGTTGAAACAAGAAGTCTGTCAAAAATGCTTAAAAATATTGTTTTACAGAACTGTTAAAATACAAAAATGAGGAATTTATGTATGTCCAAATTATTTTAAAATAAGTTGCGATTCATACTATTCTTTTTTAATAACGGCCCGCTAACAGCCATGTTATTGGTATCTTCATATTCGAGAACTGCTTTTAAATGTAGCGAAATATCCCTGGCGTTCTGTTGCCCGCCCGCGTTTGCCACTCTCAGTGGAACATAAACCACCTCTTATCCACCGTCTGTTGTGAGTTAGTAAGTATGTAGGTTTCATTCATAAACCATTTGCCTTTTGTTTAGTGGCGAGGAACTATCCCATCCATTCATCAAAAAAGTGAATCACTTGCTGAAGAAATAAGTCATGCGATATGTAGGCTAGCAGGAAACTATGGCAGTGGAACTTACCCTCCGGCACTGGGTTCGTATCGACGAACAGCTTGATCACCAGGTTGGTCAGATTGTACAACGGGGCCATTCCGCGCGCATTGTAGGCCGTTGAGCTGAGGAAGGTTGACGTTTCACTAATGTTGGAAAACTCAGTCGTGCGGATTTTCAGAATAAATGACTCCGCGGCTTGTACACTACTGAATTGGCTACTGCTAAAAACGATGAGCAATGTGATGGCCGCCAGGGCCCACAAGGGTCCTGCGCTCCGCCAGTTTTGCCGCGTCGATGAGATCATGCTTGTGGTAGTGGTGGTGGTGCTGCTGCTGGAGGAGGAACGCCTTCGGGGTGGGCGAAGGCTGCTGGTGATGGCAATTTGGCGATTACGGCTATGGCTTTCGGTGGCGGTCGAATGGCAGTTTGGGGGGAGCTTCAGTTTTGTGCAGGACCTGCTACTTCGAGACACTCCCATCGTTGGCGATGGAAGGCCTGCAGCTTGATTCGGCGGGAATGATTGAAACTGCTTCTGGACCTGGAACGAGAAGTAAAAGCAAACGTTGGAATTAGGACGCAATTATTATCATTTTGCACGATGCGACGTGATTGATGGCACTATCTCAAGGGCTTTTGTTTATCAATTGCTATGTTTAGTGGCACTTTCATATATGAATACCACTACGTCTGGGTTGATAGTTCTTCTTTTCGTCCAAAGGCAGTCAAGAAAATTTCCAACATGAAAATTTCCTAGACCTGACCGGGAATCAAACCCAGCTCCATTCAGCTTGGTCTTGCCTTGTAACCGCGCATCTTACCGCACGGCGGCTAAGGAAGGTTGCTCACTCATTCAGGTCAATTGAAGCTTGAAATAGACTTCACACACTTCATCACTCCAGCGACGACGAAATTCAATTGAATTTAATTTCAATGTGTCAAGTGCTATTTTTTTTACACGCTGAACGTTCTGGGAAACGAGGTTGCAATCGAGAGAAGAAATCTCGATGGCACAAATAACGATGTATTTTCGGATTGATCATTTTTATGGCCTCACGGGGCTATATGAAGGTGGACGTCTGTCTGTACAATTTATGCCGAATGCAATGCAAAACGGTGAACACAAATGTTGATGAAAATTTTTCATAACTGTGATTATTTAAATTAACGTGTTTGAACATGATTCTTACTGAATAATTGACTGGCTCTTATCACAATTTTGAACTTAAATTGAATTAATAAAATTGCAGAGAACATTTGACCACTTCAATGCTAATGTCTGATGCTTCCCCCTGGTGTAAAAACCAACGGGTTTGCAGAAGACGTGATGTTAAAAGATATTGACGATACACTACAAGAAGTTGAATCAAAAGCATTTTATGGTGGTACAAGTACGGTGGAGAACTGGCTCAACTGCAGAAAACTTGTATTAACAATTCCCGAAATAGAAATAGTTAGGAACACAATCTACATAGACTGCAGCAGGCGCAAATTAGAGAAGGAGCTTGCACAGTTAAGTTTTTGAGATCCGTTAAGTATTTTGGCGTAATATTGAATGAAAGGCTTAGTTTTAAGCGGCGATTATGGTTTGAAACCACAGAATTTAAAAGGGAAACCACCGCTGCCTCACTCACTTTTGGTTTAATGTTCGAAGCAATCGTACAATCAGTATGGTTCGAGGGCAGCAACTATAAAAGGATCTCGTTAAGTTAACTTGTAAGTGACCTTAATTCGATGAACCACGCCTGGGACAACCACACATAACGCCACATAGATTCCTTCTCCCGGTTGTGTCAGTTCGGGTCTCATCATCAGCACCACCATTACATTACTAAGCTGGTGGTTTACCAGGAACTCGGCTCGGCCAAAAACAACGGAACTTTCATGTAGCCAACTGTGGTTTCAGTGTGTAGATTCCAATATACATTAAATTACGTTCTTGGAACGCTTGCAAAGATTGCATACCAAAAAAATTGTCATACGAGATTAGCACTCTCCTAGACCATGTTAAGCTAATCTGTAAGTTCTTAGTTCAATGAAATTAAATAAAAATCAATCCCTGATCTATTCCACTCCATCTGAGGATTCCAAGAACGGAACATGCAATCAACCTAACTCCAAACGACTTCTTGGGGGAGTTGGAGAATTTAGCTGATGAGCTATTTTGGTCTAAATTGAATCACACAAAAAAAAATAAAGCCCACCAGATTCGATGACATCTTGAACATCTTCTGTTGACTTAATCTTCGGCTCAGCTACTTTATCTCTTCCTGGAAGGCAGCAAAAAACACACCCCTTTGTGGATGTTTGACAATCGTCAACCTACCGTCTCATTGGCCTTATCTCAAAGTCGTCCAAGCTCTTTAAAAAATGCAATCGATCGCTGATTTGAACATGCAAAAAAAAAAACAATTTAGACTCCGCTCCGGACAGCTTTTTTTCATTTTTTTACCGTCCATCAACTAACTTGAAGCGGCTAAGATTATTTTTTTCGTGCTATGTTTCCGGTCAGCAAAAAAACGTATCAGCGGGGTATGCAGCCGTTTTCGATTTACCCAACTTGATTGTTTTTTTTTTTATTTTTGTACTTCAAGATTCATACCAAAAGGCACTTTCTGCAAAATTTTATTTCTTAATTTTGTTTAGCAAAAAAAAACCCGAAATATGCACAGAAAAATTATTTCACTTTTGAGCTGTGATTTCAAATCATGCAGACTTCCAATAATTAACAGCAACAAAAACATAGTCAGAATCTTGTGAGGAAATTTCATTGGAGTGTTATTGACGTCAACTTGAACCTTTCGATGATTTACGGCTGAAACGCGATGGACGCCATTTATGCGAATAAATTTTCGCAGCATCTACCTTCGACGAGCGCTTGCGCTGCTACCGACGCCAAGCGGTTTCGCATGGGAGCACTGATATCGAACGAACGAAAGGCGGAGCTAGAAAGCCGACGCCAATGTTACCGGTCGGTGAAGGGGCAGGGCCTCAATCTCCATTGCAATCGGACACTGGCAAGCCAAGGTCCGATTTTTACGACCGATCGACAAAAGAACCGGAACGAAGCACCGAACAACCATACAAGCAGCGAAAAAGGTGGCTGCGAAGACTGCGAATGTACTGCAAAGTACATCAGCTTCAAGTGAACGAGGACGTAGCCCTTTTCAAGGTCCCAGATGCGCTTACAGAAGAGAGAGGTTTTCCGACGAGCGTTTGCGCTGCTACCGACGGAGAATTTCTATCGTCGCCAAGCGATTATGATTCGCACTATGAAGAAAATTGGTCTCGGCTCTACCTTCTCTTGTGTAAAATGGTGGTTCTGATACGAACCGATTTTCAATCCACAATGGGCCTTTCTAATCACTCACAAACCACTACCAAACAGAGCCCTAGCCTAATCCATTTTTCTAGCTAGGGCAATAAGTTGCGGTAATTAAGGATTCATCGTATTTAGTCCTCGCTACCAACAGCAGTCTCAGAAATAAAACATAATTAATGTTACCTTGCAGATAGAGATAGTTGAAAGACTCGAATTTCTCTTGTTTGAGGCTAAACTGTATGCAGCGGAAACAACTTTTCAAGCAATTAGTTTAAAAAAAACCTCGGTACCCGGTCCTAGGCTGAACTGACTGCTGGAAAAATCGAGTTAGGGGTTTAAATACGTACTAACTCTTCTTGAACTGGTGAACAATGGTAGTGAGAGGAACACACGGAAGTTCTTATTACTGAACAAATTCTCTTGCTTGAAATGGTCTTGTAGACAGAGCTAAATCCCGGGTTTTAAGAGTTTCACTGGTGATATTCTAGAAGCAAGACAAGGATGTGGCTAGGGCTCCGATGCATGGCCAAAACAGTATTACTGTTCTGTTTTCTCAAGAAAGGATTGATTTCCTATTGATAAGGGGCGCGCCTTCAATGGGATTGCTCTCTATGAAGGGTCTAAATAGCGGGACCTTGTCATGGTGGTCTTGAGAAAACAAAACAACAACTGTATCGAAACCGATACTGCATTGCTTCTCAATAGCACTGGAGTAATTCGACATGCACTTAAACACTAAGGATACGGGTAACGCTACAATAGATCTAATAATTGGTCGCAGTGGCACACCCGAACAGGAAAAAAAAAATCACTCACAGCACCCGAATGTTGGTTTGAATCTTGCATAAAAGTTTCACTTGACTGCTTCAGCTGTCCGAAAGTCCCGGGACCGCAACCAACGCCGTTTTTGCAAACAACCCTCTCTTCTCATAAAATATCAGTCTTCAACAGAACGGATTTTCTTTTCATAATGCGCTTTTCTGATCACTAACAGGAACCAAATAATGATCCGAAAATTTCTCTTGGGTGCGGCCCTCGTATCAGCTTTGCGTGAAATCTTTATAAAACTGGGGATTAGAGCCCAAACCATAAGTTGCAGATGTCTGTGCTTGCGATGCCCATATGGGATTGGTCGGTTTACCAATTTTTAACAGTGTTTAGCAACATTGAATTTTTCAATAGTTTAGCGCCTTTAATCCATTGTTTTTAATGGTCGGACAAAATCCTTAAAAGTACGTCGATCGATTGATATCAAAGTCTCCGAAATTGGTTGAAAAAGACGGCCGAGATATTAACGCATACTTCCTGACCATTGTTCGTGACGGTCTCAAATTTGAATCTGCAGAAAGAACCCCTCTATCTTCCCGAAGGACGCAAACCTACGCCAAAAGAAATATCGGACACAACCTCGGAAAAAAGAAGAGAAGGAGTAGTAAGAAAAATAAAGTTCTAAAGGATGAGTTGAACCGGGCTAGTAATGAGTTAAAGTGAAGCGTTGTGACACTCAAATTTCTATATATTTGTGTCATAAAAATCTTCAAACCCGGGTGAGTAATGGTGGAAACTTCCAATACTAATCCAGTAAGTACACACATTACACAATTCGGCACCAACCTTTCAAAAGGGCGAAACTGATTTTGTAAACAAGAGCTTCTCACATCACTGGTGGGTTAATTTGAGCCCGCCCACGGAATCCAGCACCACTGACGGAAGCAGCGAATCCTTTTCGTTCATTCAATGGCGCTGGATTGCGTGGGTGAGCACAAATTAGCCCACAACAGACGTGAGAAGCTCTTGTTTACAAAAGTAGCTTCGCCCTTTTGAAATCTTGGTGCCGAATTGGTTCATTTTTTGTTAACATCCGGTTAAAGTAAACATTGCATGCATTTGAAATAATTCAGCCCGATTCAGATGCAGGATTATTCAAGACAGTCTAAGTATGTGATTAACCAATGAAATTTGTCCGAAAAGCAACAGTTTTGCTTTGGTTCAGGTGAATATTTATGGATTAACAGATAGACAAAAATTAATTTTTGCTCCGATTCAATTTTGACAATGCATCTCAAAATAGAATCATAAAGATATTATTATACTTAACATCAATAGATAACATATTACGTGGATCATATCGACATCGCTACCTGCTGCTGATCAATGATTGCTTGCACATGATGCTACTGACGACGTGCAGAGTGTGTCAAAAGCGAATGGAGCTGGACACGTCGTTGGCATGGTGCGTCACTGGGGTAAATTTTTCACTTTTCATATTTATGGGACAAAAATATGACAAGTGAAAAATTTACCCCAGTAACGCTGAGTTTCCTATTTATATGGGACAGATATGCGATTGCATGCAGTATATTTTTTCCATCAATTGGCGCCATGTGATTAAATCCATCGCGTAGATTGAATTTCGAGCTAGGTTCAGATTTACTTTTTTAGTGAGAGGATAGTCAGGAACGGAGTCAATATATGAATTAAATTTCTAAGTGCTTATCGGGATGAGAAGGTGAATCAATGATTGTGAGATTGTGCTGGTGAGCCGCAAGGCAGCCAATCTGAATGACATGTCGAGAAACCTTAATGATTCCGGTTCAGAATTGGAGAAGCTTTTGAAGGAGAAGACGAACAACAGACGAGAGACAGGGAGATGTATATATTAATATGGGCATATGTCAAAAGCGAATGGAGCTGGACACGGCGTTGAAAGAGAAGAAGATGTGTTACGGTTCATTTTATCTTACTTGTAAGTGACAAATGTTTGAGTGGATTTGTGTACGTACCATTTCTGAATGTTCTGTGTTTGGGCCTGAAGATAGGCAATAAAATTGTAAATAGAAACGATTCCCAGACACAGACTTTATATTGCTGGTGCCACATGGCACAAATTAGTTAAGGGTGCCCAAAAAGAACCGGAATTCTAAACAAAATCCAGCTATGAATGCAGCAGCTTAGATGCTGTAGGGGAAGTGGGGTAGCACGCCCATAGGGGTTAAAACGCGCCACCCTGAATAAGGTTAAATATCCCCATTTTGATTATTTTCAATAGTCTATACGATAAAGCAAATGAAAAATATTGCCATTGGATACATATATTTCATGATTTTTCTCTAGTTATACATGAAAAACTCGAAAAAACGATTTTTGCGTGTTTTGATGCAATTCTAGCTCGGTGGAATTTAGTCTTTCTGTCGCTGTTATACATTGATAAATTAATAATTGAGCCATGAGCCATGCTGCTTACTTGTGTTCTTTATGTTCCACACGAAATCGTCGTCAATATAGGTTTTAAAACGATTTTATGGGCCTTCAAACTTCTGAGGTCGGTGTGGGGCATTACGCCCATGCTCATTTCGTATGACCGAAACAGCTGAAACATTCGGTTAATTGCCTTAATGTAGGCAATTAAAATGGAAATCAGTACGATAAGCACATGCGCGTTTTAACCCATCCACTGGCGCATCTCACCCCGCATGGTTTCAAAATTATTTTTTTTCGGGTGCTTTTTAAAAATCAAATTTCTGTGCAATAAAATGGACAATTAGATATCTGTTATCGGTAGTCAGTCGCAGATATGCTGTTCTTCAGTATGCGCTGATGAAAACTGGCTGAAATGGTGGTTTTCATTGATAAAAATGGCATTTTCCTTAACGTGGGCGTCCTACCCCCAGTTCCCCTAAGTGTAGACGGATTGCAAAATGCAATGAAAACACATTTGCGGGACATACAACATTTGTCACAACATTTGTCACTTACAAATAAGATAAAATGAACCGTAACAGATGCAGCAGGAGAACGCGATTGACGCAAAGCAACGGCAAAACGAGAAGCTGCTCTTCTCATCCTTTCGGAGATGAGAAGAACCATATATAGGGGTTGAGGCAGATGTGTTGATTGTTCGGAGTTAGCGGTACCGAAGCAATTGGAAAGAAGGAAAAGAAAAATAGAAGAAACCCCTAGCCGAAAGTGTGAAGAAAGCCCCTGAAAATGAGTTGAGGTGGCATCGCGGAGCGCCAACTAAGGCATAGATGGCGGCGAGAAACGAAGTAGGGAAAAAGCTCCCGCTGTTCACCAGCAGACCGGAGAATTGGCCGTGGTTGTTGGTTGGTTGGCCATACGAGGTTTCCAACGAGGCGTGTGGATTCAGTGACTTCGAGAATTTCGCACAACCTCTGGAAAACCTCAACGAACCAGCATTGAAAAGTATTCGAGGGCAACTGTTGTTCCCAATTTCCCTTTGGGAATCGTTGCCGAAGCCTGCGAATCGAACATCGGTCGATTTTAAGCCCGAAGCGAAACCAGGAAGTTCTGACTTCGGAAAAGGACGGAATAAGGACAGAGGTGCCGTTTACAGCACTACAGACCGGGTCGACAATCGAAAGTCACGCAAGGATTGTAAGCAGATGGACCATCGATTGCGGTTCTGCCAGCATTTCCGGAGCAACGCACCAGTTGACCAAGTGAAGCTTGTGCGGAAATGGGAACTCTACGACTAATGCCAGAACGAGAATGTCAACGCGGAGAGCAATCTCCGAAAGTGGTGCTGCATATTATTATTAATACCTTTATTATAATGAGGTTTTCGGTCCTGGACCGGTTCGCCTCGTGGGTGCTGCATCAGGGTTCCGGAATGGTGATCATGAATGTCCACATCCGGCTTAGCAGCAGCATATTGTTGCGCACGCTGCCTGTAAGGCTGCATTTCTGGGATAAATCCGTGACTACACTAGACCTGTGCGCCGCCGCGCCACGCCGCCGCCGCCGGTGGTTTTACTCACGCCGCCGCCGCCGACGATTTTGGGTCGGCGCGCCGCCGATCATAATTTTGCCACGCCGATGACTAATCACAATAAAAAAAATCAATTAACTTGAGTCGAGTTGTGTAAAATAAGAGACACTGAAGATGGCCTTATAGTTGAAGACGAAATATGTATTTGTAAGACAATACAAAGTGGTGGAATAGAATGGAATAGTACCAAACTCGTGTTATGATTGTTGGTGTTAGTTGTTAGAATATTGTTGAGGTGGAACTCGTCAAAATTCAATTGTTAATCTACCTCATGTGATGGTGTCTCTAAGACAGTGTGGTGACAAACATTGATCAATAATTAGGTCGGTTGATTAGTTGTGAATTTGAATTAGGCTGTATCTAGTAGATTTAATCTACTAAGAAGAATAATACAAAAACTGTTTAACTGGTCTTTGGAGTTCGTCTAAGCCAAAGCCTCATTCTGTCGGCCACCTAAATCTGTAGGCAGTGCTGTCCTACACTCTGTGCAAAAAATTCTGCTCTTTGATTTTACTCCATCCAAACGATTTTACAATCTTAACTAAGTAAGTGCAACTAATAGAAGGCTATTTAAATTTTCTAAATGTCCATCGTTTAGATGGAGTAAAATCAAAAAGCAGAATTTTTTGCACAGAGTGTAAGACAACACTGCCTCTAGGTGACTCGCAAATTATGTTTCATGTGGTACTTTTGTGAAGGCTTGAATACGTGCCCAAACCGCCAAAACCACTTGGTATATTTCCTAGTAAATTCCTTCAGATATTCCTCCGAAAAGTTTCAATAAAAACCTTAGAAAATTATATTATGTATTTCTCCGAAAATTCCTTCCGAAATTTTATTACGGATTTCTTCAGAAATTCTTCACGAATGTCTTTATGAAACTCCTTATGGAATGCATACAAAAGAAATGTTTCAGTCATTTCTACGAAAATGTTGTTAGGCATTCCTTAGGAGAATCGTTAAGGAATTCCTTCGGAAGTTTCTTGAGCGATTCCTCCGGATATTTCTGAAGAAATTTCGCAAGAAATTCCATTTGGAGTATCTTCAAAAACTGTTTAGCAACTCTTTAATTTTTTAAAGCAATATTTTATTATGAATTTCTTCGGCAATTATTCTATGAATTCCTTAAATAAATTCTTCCAGAGATTGCATAAGGGGGGATTTCTTCCAGCAATTCCTTTAAAACATTCTCCGGGAATTCTTCCAGAACTTCCTGCAGGAATTCCATCGATAATGCCTTCATGGGTTCATTACGAAATTCTTTCAGTAATACCTTCCTAAATCCAAGAAGGAATCCCGGAGGCTTTTCGAAGAAACTTTTATAGAAATCCCTGGTGAAATACCCAAAGGAATTCTTAGTGGATTTTTTTTAGATTATTCAAGGAAATTTTTTGAGGAGCTCTTAAATGATTTTTTTTTAAAGTTTTTGAAGAAATTCCTGGAGGGTTTTGTGCAGGAATTTCTAAATGTATTTCCGAAGCCGTTTTCAAAAGAGAGCCTGAATGGATTTTCGAAAATAATTTCTGTTTGAACTACTTTAAGAGATTTCAAAGGTATTTCGTAACGACTTCGAAGAAGAATTCCTAAAAAAAAATCCATAGGAATCCATAAAGGAATTTCTGAAGGATTTTTTGAAGGAATTTCCAGAGGAATTCTCAAAGGAATTTATGAAGAGATTGCTAATAAAATTCTCTCAGCTATATTTTGGAATTTCTCTCAGGAATTAGTTCAAAAAAGCTCCTTCAGAAATTTGTTTAAGAAAACCTTGGAAAAATCGTTGAAGTATTTTCCTGAAAATTCCTTTAAAAAAATCATATAAGAACTCTTTTAGAATTCCTTGCAAAGTTCTAGGACGAAGTTTCCTTAAGAACTCCTGAACAAGTTTCTGAAGGATATATCCGAAGAAGTCCCTGAAGGTAACTCCTGAAGAAACTTTTGACAGTCTTAGATATCTCCGAAAATTCATTTCGACATTCCGTCAAGACTTCGTTCAGAAATTCGGATATACCTTCTGAAAATCTTTCGAAAATTCTTTTTGAAACATCTACAGAGAATGTTTTAGGAGTTCCTTAGGAAATTGCCTCAGAATTTCAAATAAAATCTAAAAACTCCTTCAGAAATTTATTCACGGATTACTTCAGAAATTTCTTTCAGCTTTGGAATTTTGCTTTGGAATTTATTTGAAAATTAATTTTTCCTGAAATTCACATAGGAAGTCTTTCAAAACTACGTTAAGCCATGGGCGTAGCCAGGATCTCTAGAAGGGAGGGGGCAACTTTTTTGGTCTTCTAAATCGTAGTTTTATAAAAACACATGAATATTAACACATGAAACCAAATCCAAACCAAATCGAAACAATAATGATTAAAACAATAATGGATTTAAAAATGCGTGATTTATTGCTCATCATTGCTATTGCTGGCATTCTATCCGAAATTCTATCAGGGATTCTTTAGGAATGTCCCAGCAACTTATTCGGCAGTGTCTTCAGGAATTCCACCATAAATTTTGCCGGGAATTGATCCGAAAATTCCACCATTATTTACTCCAAGAAAATCTTCACGAACTTCTTTATAAGTTCTACAGAATTCCCTGCAATAATTCAAATAACTTCGTGCTGTTTCCCATAAGTTTTAAGAATAAGAATATTCCGTGGAAATTCCGCAAAGTTGCCAGTAAACATTCCTGAGAATTTCACGAAAAATCTTCGAATTTCTTGTGTAAATTCCATAAAATTTTCCGTGAATTGTTTCGAATAATTTCTTGTGAAAATTTCAAAGAATTGCTCCAGGAATTCCACTGGAAATTTATACAGAAATTATACCGAAAATGAAATCAACAAGTTAGTTCTATCGGCAGTTTCTCTGAAAATTCTTCCGGGAATTTCGACTTCTTCAGGAATTTATATAGATTTTCCACCAGAAGCACCTCCGAGAATTTCTCTGCGAGCTCCTCAGGGAATTCTGCGGGAGGTCCTCTGATGATGATGATGGTCCTGCTACAAACCCCAACAAAGGTTTCTGCTAGACGAGATTTGTCTGTAAGATGAATTCTCTTGTTTCCTAGAATGTTTCTGGTAGTTTCCCCGGGGTTCCTTTGAAAATTCTCCCGGGAGATTCTTCAGAAATTCTTCCAGAAAATTCCTTCGAGAGTTCCTCCGGGAATTCCACTAGCAATTCATCCGGGAGTTCCATCAGAAGCTATTCCAGGAAATTATTCAGGCTTTTTTTTTCAGGAAATCATTCTGGCTTATTTCAGAAATTAAGCTGGAAATTCCTCCCGAAGTTCTTCCGATAGTTTCTCTGGGAGCTCATCCGGGAGGTCCTCTAGGAATTCTTCTAGGAGTTCCTCCTGAAATTCCTCCGGGAGTTCTTACGGGAGCTCCTCCGGCAGTTCCTTCGGGAATTACTCCGGGAAATCCACCAGCAGTTTCTACGAGAATCCCTCCGGGAGTTTCACCAGCAGTTTCTCCGGGTGTTTCTCTGAAAAGGAACTCCCGGAGGAACTCCCAGAGTAATTTCCGGAGGAACTCCAGGGGGATTTTCTATAGGAATTTCCGGAGAAATTATCAGAGGAATTCTCGGAGGAACAGCCGGTGGAACTTCTGGAGGAATTTATTGAAGAACTACAGGAAGAATTTCCGGAGGAAATCCTGGAGGAACTCTCGTAAGAATTCTAGGATGAACTCCCAAAGGAACTTCCGTAGGAATTCCAGGAGCAACTCCTGGAAGAATTCTTAAAAGAACATCCCGGAGGAATTCCCGTAAGAACTCCCAGAGAAATTCTCCGAGGAACTTCTGGAGGAATTTGTAGATAAATGCCTAAAGAAATGCTAAATGAATTCCTGGAAGAAAGCCTGATTGAATTCCCGGTGGAATACCCAAGAGGAAGAGAAAAAATATTTCTGAAGGAACTTCCGAAATCCCATTTCCCGTGAAATTCCTGCCAAATATCGTCCAGGAGTTCACTGTAAAGTTCCTGGAGGTATTACCGGAGAATTTCTTGGAAAAACTCCTGGAAGAACTCCCGGAGGAACTCCCATAAGCACTTCCGGAGGAATCCCCACATGGAAGTCCTGAAATAATTCTTAGAGAAGTTCCTAAAGGAATTTCCGAAAAAATATCTAAAGGAATTCCCAGAAAAATACCAGGAGGAATTAATGCAGAAATTCCCAGATGAAATCCTACAAGTATTCCCAGATGAACTGCTGAAGAAAATCCCTGCGGATTGTTCCGAAAAAATTTCTGGAAGAACTCTTGGCAGATATCCGAGTAAATTCCGAGTGAAGTCCGGAAGGAATTCTAGTACACTTCCGTGGAAAATCTCCCGGGAAAATTCCTGAAGGGATTTCTGGAGAAGTACCTGAAGAAACTCCCGAAAAAATACCTGTAAGAATTTCTGGGGAAATACTTGGACGATTTCCAGGAGAAATTCATGAAGATATTTCTAGAGGATTTCTTGAAGGATATTCTGAAGTAATTGCGAAAAGAATTCCAGATTGGAATGCTAGCCCCCCTCCCTGCCCCCCTTGGCTACGCCCTTGCGTTAAGCAATCTATAGAGAATTTCTCCTCCGGTAAATTATTTTGTAACTTTACGAAGCTACCTACAGGCACTAACAAAACTAGCTCTGTACACGTTGATTCGTCCAGTCGTCCTGTACGGCCATGAATCATGGACGTTAAAAGATACAGAATATCGAATTCTCGAAGTGTTTGAGTTGAAAATACTGCGCTCAATATTTGGCAGCGTGGTGGAAAATGGTAAATGGCGCAGACGAATGAATGAATCACGAGTTAAACCAAGTATACGAAAATGCAGACATAGGCAGGTTGATAAAATAAGGCAGATTACAGTGGGTTGGACATGTAGTGCGCATGCAAGAAGGGAGACCAGCAAAAGAACTTGCAGAGAACCTGGAAGAGGACGTTGGCTCTGGGGTGTGCAATCGAGGAAAATGCGGAAGCAGCTGCTGATGCATTTTGGAAATACTGAGACGGCCTTACTTTTGAGGTCGAAATACGTATCTGTCAAGATACAATTAAGTGGTGGAATTCAATGGGATTGTATAAACTCGTCTTATGACAGGTGAAAACATTCCACTAAAAAGCTCAAAATAATTTTCTTATTGGAAATACTGTTAGGAATTCCTTTGAAAATTTCTGTGGGTATTTCCTCAAAACTTTCTTAAAAGGTCCCTACTACACTTTCCAGCACTACTTCAGGAGTTCTCTCGGAAAGTCCTTTGGAAAATTCTTTTAGGAATTCCTTCGAAAAATAGTTCATTCTTTAATAAATTTCTGAATGAATTCCGAATGAAAAAATATTAAATGCTTTACTAAAGGATTTTCATAAAGAGAACCTAAATGTATTATGCAGAAATTGTCATAGGATTTTACGAAGGAATTCAAAATGAAATTTCCTGAGAAATGCCTGAAGGAATTAAAAAAAAGGTTTCCTCCAGAAATTCTTGAAGAAACTCCACCAAGAACTTTGTTGGCATATTTAACCGAATTTCAGGAAAAATATTTAAAAATAATTAAATTTGGAGATCAAAACGTGTATCAAAATCCTGAATTGGAAATAACTTTTGAAAAAAGTTATTAACAAATTAGTTCTATGACACCGAAATCTAATTCTTAACACTTAGGGGTCACGAAAAAGAGAAGCAGGATTTATTGTCAAAATTTGATTAATCAAAATCAAAGAATTACCAAATCGTGGTAATTCAAATAACATTTTGAAATCAGGTATTGATTAGTATCGCCGGCAATTGACTGTTTTGAATGTGCTGTTTGGTGATCGGCAAACGCAGAATATTGCAATTTTAATCCACTGAAGTCGGTTTTTATACGGGCAATTGCTACCGTGTGAATAAAAACCGCGTTAATCCAAAAATCCGCGGTAAAATTGATTTTTTCATCCACGCCGGTTCACGCCGCCGCCGCCGCCGATAAAAGTCAACGGCGCGCCGCCGTGACGCCGCCGCCGCCGGGGCAAAAGTGACCACCACGCCGCCGCCGCCGATGATATGACCGGCGCACAGGTCTAGACTACACTAGTTGCTGGACGAAGGAGCATCGGTATGATGTTGGAGAACACAATAGCAAGCCAACTAGACGCAGAGGGCGTCCTGCAAAAGCCCGAGATCCAGTGGACAGGATACGTGGCCCACGTATTCTACTAGTCGCAGGAAGACAGGGGAGCCCGGATAATTATGGAGGCGACAACCGTTTGATTGGCAGATCGTTTCGAATCCGATAATCCCCATTACAGCTACCCGATGGCGCTGCATCGGTGCAAGCAGTTGGAGAACCTGCTTATTAAAACATCTACCCTTCTAGAAACCATGCATAAGAAAATCGAGGAATATCAGGCCAAAAAGATATGTATATCAGGCAACGCCGGAGGAATTAATTAATGCCAATCCCAGCAAGGTGTTTTACAAATCGCTGGACGTTGTCGTCGTGAATCGGTTGAAAGAGAAGGTACTCTGATATGAGACGGTCATGCATCCGTGAATTTTTTTTAACTCGCAGCTTATAAAAGACTTCGACATGTTGACATCGCTACCAGCAGAGATCAATCGGTTTCGGGAGCGGCGAGTTTAGTGGGGACATCAAATAAATGTACCACCAAACTAGAAAGGAGGACAAGTCAGTGCAGTGTTATTTATTTCGAGCAGTAGAAGGAGAAGCACCCAAAGACTATTTATATTATTACGTAGACTATTTCTGCGATAGTGTCGACACGGAGAAGCATGCAATCCGCTGGGCGGAAAAAGTGAAGTACGTCAACTCGAAGAGCGTTTACGATATCCGGAACAGGGTCTCGAACTCTTTAAAGTTGATCCACAGGTTTGGAGCGCAGAAAGTGGACCAGGCCGCTCATGTTAAGCAGAACAAGGAATCAGGCAACGAGTGTGCTCGGTATAAGCGTGAAAGACAAGGTCCCCACAAAGCGAATCGTCATGAGCTGTGTAACATAATTCTTGAATCTGGTCGAATTGTTAGCCCCGTTCACGGAAAGATAATTGTACACTAGCTGTGTCGGGCCAGCAGCTGTAAGTGGGACAAACAAAGCGACGGTGAAAGTTTTGCAAAGCTTGCGACGTTGGATGAGCTTGATACCGACAGCTGAAGCCTTGCGTTTACCCAGAAGGCACTTCGAAGATCTTCACTCCAATCGATTAGGCTGCACGTTTTCACCTATGCCAGTGATTGCCCTGTTTTGCATATTTTGGAGTGGAGTGGAGGTGTTCTCCGATGAAAACCAGATTGAAAAAGACGCCGTTGAAGTTTCAATCGGTCCCAAGGCTAGAACTGGCGACTGTGCTCGGCTCAAAACTATTGACAGCGGTGAAAGCGAACCATTCGGGTACTGTTCGTCTCGTCGGCAGTTCCTGTGGACGGATTCCCAAACAAGCGGTGGCTTTCAAGATCGGTAAGATAGTCGATGGGCCCTCCTTAGCCGTGCGGTAAGACGCGCGGCTACAAAGCAAGACCATGCTGAGGGTTGCTGGGTTCGATTCCCGGTGCCGGTTTAGGCAATTTTCTGATTGGAAATTGCCTCGACTTCCCTGGGCATAAAAGTATCATCGTTCTAGCCTCATGATATACGAATGCAAAAATGGAAACCTGGCTTAGAAACTTCGCAGTTAATTACTGTGGAAGTGCTTAATGAACACTAAGCTGCGAGGCGGCTAAGATGAATACACATCTAGGTGTTTCAACCTGCCGAGTTTATGGACGAGAAGAAGGCGGGGGTGAAAAATTCATTTTCGATGCAAAATATAAACAAACTGGCTGGCTATCCCATACTAAAATCCAAGATGGCTGAATCGTGAATTTGGCAGATTGGAACACCTAGTTGTGTATTCATCTTGGAGGCGGCTCTGTCCCAGTGTGGGGATGTAATGCCAATAAGAATGAGAAGAAGAAGATAGTCGAATGTATAATCGTTCAAGACTGGCGCTGGGACCCGACCCGGATAAATATTGCGGACGTATCGATGAAGTCGGATGGAGGTCCTCCCCTGGCAGTCGGCAGGTAGTGGTTTAGGGGACCAGATTTTTTGTATGAATCTGAGAATGCGTGGCCGGTACCGAGCATTCCTTTGGAGAATATGACCGAGGAAATGAAGACACATTTCCTGTTCCACGATGAGAATCCCAGTGGTTTAGCAATCGACGTGAGAGTAACAAACCGGTTGAATAAGCTGGCAGACTAACGGCTGTAGTCCTACGGATCGGCGAAAATCTAGTGGAGAGCCTACCTGGACAGAGAAGGCTAATGACGGCTGAAGCAAGCCGAGTACATGCCGTACGATAAAAGGTTTCCGATTATTCTGCCGAGAAACCACAGAATAGCAGAGCTGCTCATCCAAAGCTGCCACAGAGCGATTGACCATGCAGAAGCCATCGTTAGTTTCTCAACGAGGTGACTTCAACTCCCCTAGAACAGCGCATGGGGGTGACGTCTGGGAAAAAACGGTGAGGTCGGTGAAAGTTTCGACTATATATGGGTGGAAATCAACGAAGTGTTAAAAACGACTCTCACCTATGCGGAGGACGTCATTGAACTTATCAATCACAATGTTTATTAAAATTATTTAAATTTAACATGCAAACAACTTTTCATAGGACGATAAACTGTAAAGGAAAAAGACAACAAGTTCGACAAGCGCGGCAATTTTTAAGAGTGTGACGGGTTTTGTACTGTTTTGTTAACATTGACAATAGGGCACTGCACGGACGAGCTTTATCTCTTTCTCACTGCATAGAAATTAGGCCACTAATTTCTGTCAAAATTAACATTTCCTGGCCTTGTTGTTTTCGAACTTTCTTGAAAAACAAATTACGAATTGCGAATGAGCCTAATCAAGTGATCCTTGACTTTATTTGATTTGTCATTCGTCGCTTGATTTTTTTTTGGACCTGATCAAACTTAAATTTCAGTCAGAGTAAAATGCCAACAACTTTTATTCCCCACGCCAATTTGATCACTTCGGAAAGTACCGAATCCACGGAACCGCCCTATCCCACCATCGAAACCATTAGACCAACTCCGCACACGGATGCTCCGGATCATCAACGAATGCTGCAAGAAATGACATTTCATGCGATTCATTCACGGTTACTGGAGATTGATCTCAAGATGAGCCGATTAGAGTCGAACTTTTGCGAGGCATTCTCTCGGATAGAGGCCAATGTTGCCAAATGCTATAGGGCCATTACTTCGGTGAATGAATCCATAGACCGGTTGAACAGAACTGGACTATACGCAGTTGGGTCACAACCCCGAGATGTAGTGATGAATCAATGGATCCGCGGCGCAACGAATCAAGTGGAAACCGCGTCTTTATCGGAACACATTTTGAATAGCCCGACGACCTCATACACTAACGGCTATATGAATCGCCGACGTACTGGCGTTCTGAATCGCCTCAAGAATCAGGTCAAAAGCGGTAAGAATGAGAAAGTTAATTCTAATTGATTTTTTAAATATCAAATTGTTGCTTTCATCTTTCATGTCCTTGCTCTTTAAATATTTCCAATTAGCTTTCAGTGTCCCGTGCGTTGTGACGCCCACCTTGGTAATTTATCCCAATTCAACCCAAACATCAGCTCCGTCCCTGGGTACCATGGCGAACCAACAACAACAACCACAACAGCCATAATATCCAAGTAGGCTGTTAATGCAACATTCGTAACATTTTTGGGAACTTTTCTAATCAGACGCTAAATTTGAAGTCTCCGCAAAACTTTAATAACTGGAAATTCAAAAATGTCCGTGAAAGAAATTTACTTCAACAAAAACGCCAATTTTAATGAATCGGTTGTCGAATTAACCGAATTGGCACCGAAGAAAGTCGTCCCATTGACGGAGGAGCTTCTCCACGAGAAACATTGTACCATTTCGGAGGACGTCCAGCAGCAGCTAATATCCTTCGAGCAGCGCCTGCTCAACGTAGAAGCGAGGATAGATCGCTTGCACGATATATGCGAAGAATGCGTCCAAAGCATCCAGGTGGAATGCGGGTCAGAGCTGGCGAGTGTCGTGAGTTCCGTTCAACAACCATCAGAAACGGAAGAGGTTCAGGAACGTCAAATAATGAAGTATATTGCCAAAAAGGAAGACACTGCTGGTTCGAGTGTGTCGCTGAACGAGCAGTACGAACGAGAGAAGTCCCTGGAAAGAGTACGGGAGGCCAATATTCACCGAATGCGACGCAACAAACAGTATCGCGATTTGCTGCTGAATGGGGTCAGCTTGAATCCGTGCAGCTGCAAGCGATTTCACGAAGAACTACCAACGAGTTGTTCGAGAGATGCCCCTGACGTGGAGAAGGTATTTATTCAGTAATCGTTAAATTGATTGATAGCTTTTGCAATGCGTGGGATTACTTTCAGATCTGTAAGTTCAAATGAAAAGCGAACGATCAAAATCCGAGGAATTTTCGCACTGGCAATAAAACCTTTCGTGTCCAATCACGAATATTTACTCGTTTTTCAATTCTTCACATCACACACAACGGTCGGTGTTCAGTCCGAAGGTTGGCAGCTTAGAAGGGAGTTTGTGATCTTACTCTGATTGGTGGTGGCGACTGGCAAAGGCAAGCATTGTTGCCTTTCCGTGCAGCTGCAGAATATCTTTATGCATTCGGTCGGTGATGACTGGGCAAGGATTGGGAAAACAAAACACACTCGATAAATGCCACTACAGCGATCGGTGAACGGTTTCTATCCAATGTGAGTAACACGAGCCAACTGTGCCGGCAGTTGGAGTTTGCATTGAGTCTGAGTGAGCCCTACGGATTATGCGTTCACGAGGCGGGAGCTCTACAACAATATGAGTACAATTTTGCTTGTTGGTTTAGCATACCGATGTTGATGGGAAATATGTGGTACAGCTGGATCTTTATTTTGAGATTAAGCAATGGCACACAAAGAAATTCCTATAATTTTAAAGTCATATAGGGTTAAATGCTATTGCACAGGCTAAAATACACGGCTTGTGCAAATAACCTTTGTATCTTTATTGGCTGGCTCACCTCTGGTAATCAAATAACCTTTTATCCTAACTTAAATCAATCAATCGACTATTGCAAGATTCAGTGCCTGTTTTTTTCCAAATCAGTCAAATAAGTTGAATTTATTCTTTGAGTAGAGTGTGGTTACAGTAAATATAAATATGAGCAAGCAGAAATATGCACTTAGATGAAAATTATGACTCAATAATTCCAGTTAAATCCAATTTTGAAACAACTTTTCTTTAATCATGTTTTGTTGTATAACCAAATACATCAACACTTAGCTAAGAAGGACCACAGATTTTCAAAATCACACTCTATATTGAATTACCTATACTAGAGGGTACTAGACACCAAAGATGAATCACAAGAAGCACAACTAGGCCGACAGTCATACAGCCGCAGCAAAACAGGTTTCGTTTCTCTGCGAAAGAGAGCAACCACCTCACAAGTTTCACCATCATCAAAATCCCATGTGCTAATGATCTGATCCGACGACGGCATGTCAGGGAAAAGAACAAGACCACAATTCGCTTGATCGTGCGCGCTATGTTGGTTCAAGTGAGGCAGCAATTTGGGGTCTCGGGTATGAGTCACCACTCTTCGTCTGCACACAAGACGCCAACTAAGCCACTGAGGTTGATCCCAATCAGCGTGCAATCGCGCCAAAAGCAACGCCGAAAGTTGAAAAAGCAAACCCGAAATTAAAAATACCGTCTACTCATGTGATACAATTACCCACTAACCATCGAACGATCGTAGACGATAGTCAGATAATTCGACGCAACAGAGTAGAAACTGGTTCCTTTTTTGTGTCTATTTTGCTTTTCTGGTAGGGTTTTCTGCTCATTATGGGGTTTCCGCAATCAAAATCCATGAATTTTTGAGGTAGAAGCAAACTCACTATCGAGATGAAGTTCTAACTTTTTTTTATTTCGAATCCACGTTATTTCACACACTTCAACAACACCGATTTAATTCACGTGTTGAACAATCATTTTCGTTATTTCACAGCAGAAATAGTAAAATATCAAGTATTTGTTTATATTGAGTGTACACTCTTATTCGTTCAAACAGCTCGTTGTAAGTGGACGTGATGTTAATTTCATTGATGACCAACACTACGAGTTCCTCTTGTTAAGAAAAATTACTTTTATACTAACTTTAATACTAGCTGCGTGCTATTATCAATCCCCATTCACGTCCGGGTCAGTACTGAACCGTTTTGTTTCTGAATGTTTAAGCAGAACAACCTTATCAGCAGCTATTTGAAGATAGCGATGCAAATCCTGTGTTTCCCGATACGATTGAAGTACCTCAACCACAGTACAATTAAATTAAAATTCCACTCAACAAATGATGACTCAAATCGGTTGAGCAGGTACCTGCCCACACCGGAGAAATCCCATTCAAAGAGTCATAAAAATTAATGTCTTTTGCTTGGTAGGTAAAAACATCCACTAGAATGTGAAAGGTTTTCATCATATAAACAAAACCGATTTGAGTGTACTCTTCACTGGGGGCATGGAACACGAGTTGTTTACAACTTACACAAGTTAACTGCACCATCAACGTGGTAGCATGGAAGGTCGTTCGATTGGACTTGGTTCGTTTGAATCTATTTTGATGCGCTGCTGCTGCTGCTGCGCCATGAAGGAGGAAGCAGAGAGAAGACTCAATCAGGGAATTTCCTCTGGGTTATATTGCTTCCATGTTACGTTATTATGGTGCGCTCCGTCTACCTTACGTTGGTTGATGGCGTGACACAACACGGCCGCAGGGGGAGACTATTGGAGCAACAGGAAGTAGGGTGAAACGAGTGCAGGTATGTTGTTGATTGATTATAATCTCAGCTACACGAGACCCAAAATTATTACGTACCCAACATACATAAGTCTGTCGATACTTCCAGTTTTGAGTAACTTCAATCAGTCAGGCAAAACCAAGCAGATATGGTGAAGATGTTAAACGTTGTCATTCCTATATCAGAAAATATAACTGTGGTAAGGCAAACTTAAACTATCACAAATTCGGGAGATTTTTAATGTAATCTTCAGGAAATCACAGCACAGCGTTGGTACTGAACGATTTTTTTTTTCTGAGAATGTGTTGCGCATTCATTTTGACTGCCACCAACATCAAGGATAATTGGTAGCAACTTAAGCGTAACGGATCAATGTGATTCTTCAAGATCTAGACTAGTTTTATTGAAAAAAAAATAGGCCAGATCGATAGCATTACATCAGTCCATGACTTCAGGGTTTCCATGGGGGATTATAAGAGCTATGGAGGCACCAAAATCTACAGCAAATGTAACAATAACCAGCAAGAAATCGCTAGTAGAAGCTGCCTAGCCCACGTAGCAGAGATTAATTTACCATTGAAATCGACCAGAACATCACCTACAGTATGGTCCATAAAAAAATGCGAAAATATTTTTTAACTTATGTTTTTGTACATTAAAGGGTTATTTCTACTATTCATATATATGTAGGTAAGCAAACGTATCATGAAAAAAACATTTGTATCTAGTGAATGTATTAATGAAATAAATTGTTACTATGTAACATAGTCTCTCAGCTATGTAACTACGTAACTATAATTTTGATATTTTCGCATTTTTTTATGGACCATACTGTACTCAGAGCCAAGGAGACTTCTACAGTTCAAGAAAAAAAAGATAAGGATCATACGCTGATTTTGACCAATAGCTATTTATCCTTAGGTAGAGGACCTCTTAGAGTTGGGGGTCATATTTGGAGCGTGGGATCCGTTTCATCAAATTGTGGGGCAGGATTATTGTGTCCTTATTTGCCAAATCGGCGTAGAGGCTATTGAGTTTTTGCTGCAGAGCATTTAGGGGTAATTAACCTAAAAACAGGTCTCCAGATTTGTCCTACACAGTTGGCAAAAAAAATTTTCACAATTTTCAAAAATTAAATTAAATTCTTTCAGTGAGTACAATTAATAGATGTATGTTTGAGTTTTCTATATGTCACTTTGATCTGCCTCCATTGGCGCTGAAGTATAACTTGAGGGGGAATTTGATCGCCAGTCATCCGTCTCAATCGAAAATAGAAGAAGGGCAAAAAATATATTACCAGAAGGTTACCCGGAAAGGATAAAAACCCTAGAATTTTACCATGCAGCTCGTAACGCATATCACACTTTCTGCAGGCTGGAAGCATAGCTACGTAGTCCCCATCCCCTAAGGCACCGATTACGCTAACGAAGTCGTCTCAATTGCCTTATCTAGCTGTGTGGTAAAGGCGATGGATAGGATGGCCAACCGCAGGCTGATTGGTCACCTGATAGCGAATAAAGCTTCCCTTGGTCAGACTCAGGATGATGCCGTGAAAAACCGGTAAACATGGGTATCTTAAGAAAGGCGGAAACACGAAAAGCGGAATACAAAAGGCAGAACACGAAAGGCGGTAAAATCACCATAATAAAAGTTAAAAAACGAAAGGCGGAATTACAAAAAAGCAGAATAGCATTGGGTTGTTTTTACTCAGGCGGACATTTTGAATCACCAGATCAAACGGCACGCCTTTCTGAAGCTAAGAAACCGTACACTTAATAACCCTGGAAGTGCTCAATGGATATTAGGCTACGAGTTTGCTAATGTTTCTGTTGTGAGATGGGTTTCCAATACATACTCCATTCGATTTTGGAAACATGTTCGGTAAATATATGTTGCCAAAATCAAATGATTTTGTCTTTTTTATGATACTTTACATTTTATCACTTGTTGTGCCACACTTTTGTGATACATTGACACTTTTTTACGCGGATTTAGAAATCCAGAAATTTTTTTTAAACAAATTTATTATGCGATTTTTTTACGTAATATTTTTAGGCTGGTTCTGTTAATTTTTCTCAAACAGATTTTTTTTCCAAACAAAAAATAAGTTTTACGTGGTTTATAAACGGGAAAATGGTAAATGCATCATGAGACAATCATGATTATCCTTAAACAATTGAAAAATGCTCCTTAAAAAAACTGATCATTTTTCCTTAAATTATTGAACAAATTACCTTGAAATATATAAAATGCTCCGTAAACATTTGAAAATGCTCCTTAGAAAAACAAAGATTTGCTATTTAACTAATGATAATTGCGCAGTATATTGATATAAGAATTATTTTGAAATAGTTGAAAAAGTACCTTGAAATTGGCTGTCATAAAGTAGAATCTTATGCACCATTGTATAACCCCTGGAGTATGAAGCTGATTCTTTTGCTTGGTAACGCTATTCAACAGAAAAATGCTCCGAAAACTAAAGAAAATGCTCCCTAAAAAGAAGAAATACTCCTTAAACCAATAAAAAATGCTTCTTAACCTGAGAAAATGCTCCTTAAATTAAAAACAGTGTTCCGTAAAAAAAAAAAATGCTCCATAAACTTATACAAAATGTAATCTCAGCCTACAAGCAATTCAAAGCATTGTTAAAGAAATTGTGCACCAGACTGCTTACAGACAAACAGACGTCCCATACAACTGCACATCGCTTAAACATGCTTGACGATACGAATTTCATTAAAATCACGTTGCATATAATGGTTTATTCATCAATTTCCCTTCATAACCACAAAAGATATCTTAGTTACAAGATAAATATTGTCGCTTCGGTTCCCTTTGTTCTGCTGTCCGAAACATGTTGGGTACCGAACTGTCAAATCGTATGTATTTTTCCTTCATTGACATTTAGCACCCTATCCTCGCCAGCAAAAGATGTCAGACAGCCACGACAGCGACAATGTTTATCTTGTAACTAAAATATATCTTATAACCACCCACGGCTTGAGGAACTCGAAATTGTGCTTTGAATTGCTTGTAGGCTAAGATAACATTTTGTATAAGTTTATGGAGCATTTCATTTTTTTTGCGGTGCACTGTTTTTAGTTTAAGGAGCATTTTCTCAGGTTAAGGAGCATTTTTTTGTTGGTTTAAGGAGTATTTCTTCTTTTTAGGGAGCATTTTCCTTAGTTTTCGGAGCATTTTTCTGTTGAATAGGGTTACCAAGCAATCAGCTTCATACTCCAGGGGTTATACAATGGTGCATAAGATTGTACTTTATGACAGCCAATTTCAAGGTACTTTTTCAAATATTTCCTAATAATTCTTATATCAATATACTGGGCAATTATCATTAGTTAAATAGCAAATCTTTGTTTTTCTAAGGAGCATTTTCAATTGTTTACGGTACATTTTTTTCGTTTCTACGGTACACTTTTCAAATGTTTTCGGAGCATTTTATATATTTCAAGGTAATTTGTTCAATAATTTAAGGAAAAATGATCAGTTTTTTTAAGGAGCATTTCTCAATTGTTTAAGGATAATTTCATCTGTTTTAATGGACAATTTTTGGGCTGCTGTTTATAAACAATACAAAAAAATAGAATAAAAAATGTTGTTGCCAAAATCAAGTGTTTCCAAAATCGAATGGGGTCTGTAGATAGAAAGTAGAGAAATATACAGAGGGGCGTGCTTTTACAGAAGGCATCATATCCGCCATCAACTTAGACCGGGCAAAGCCATTTAAAAATAAAATAGGGGGAAAGACGGCTTTGGCAGGTTTTGTTCTATTATTGGCAGGGGGGTTTTTGTCGACCAAATTTTATGAAATTTGGCCACAATATTCTTTGATATGCAAAGAATGTTTAGGCCAAATTTGAGCCTAGTCAGTCATAAAAAACCCCTGCCAATAATAGAACAAAACCTGCCAAAGCCGTCATTCCCCCTATATCCTCCCTTATCTCAAGCAGACGCCTGCTTAAAACTAACCTGTTGCAATTCCGCCTCTCGTGTTTTCACGTTTTGCAATAACGCCTTATGATATATTCTACCTTTTGTTACAGTGTAAGAAGGTCTGCCTTTTTTCCGCCTTCCGAGTTTCCACTTTTCGTTAGGGTCCTACGTGTGCTTTGGCACTGGGAAATTCCTTGCTGCCCTTGGTCAGATTCTGCATGATGCCGCGAAAAACCGGCTAACATGTAGAGCTTGCATCCCTTGACCTGGCGAAAGTCTACAACAAGCATGGACCAACCAATGGACGAACGACAAACGAGTCAGGTACTAGTAGGAAACTATAATAGGTCCAAAGTAGTACAGGAAGAAATTGGCGTATCGCAATAACCCGCAGCACAATAAGAAAGCTGCAGTACAAACAGTTTCTAGTTGGGCCCGGGATGTAGGTTTAGAAATTGCAGCAGAAATTGTGCTAGGTTTGAAATTCAAGATTCGAGGCATATACCACCGTGTGAACCCATCAAAGTCCGTAAATGCAGTGACGATTAACCAGCACCCAACATTTCGACTTAACAAGTCTTCTTCCACAAGTACCAAACTGTGCCGTTTCCCAATAGGAACCATAGGACGGGCCTCGGCATTCGGAGCAGGTTTCTGGGCGAACCCGCTGCATATAAGAATGTGCCAAGAACCTGTCCAAAGCCCTCTGTACTGCCATGGGGCGAATTTGCGTATGACGGCAGTGTAGTAGTTAGTGGTCCCCAGTGCGGACACCTTTTCACACCAGAACTGGGAAATACGCCTCGGCATAGGAAGAAGAGGAGGGAAAAGGGGCAAATCATCCTTTTGCAAGCTACTCCAACTAGACTACATAGGGACCCAATATCCCCATGCAAGCCTTATGAACCAAATCTACGTGGGATGCAAAATTCTCAAATAAAAGAGCTGACTGCGCCCCAACTGGGAGTAAAGTCCTACCATCGGAAGCAAAAAGGCAACAACCCTAATCAATCAAATACATAATCGAAAAACAAGTTGAAATGAAAAATTGTTTTTATTTTCACAGATGCAGTGTACAATTCTTAGCGCGTGATTTTATAAATGATTTTCCATTGAACGATAAAGCAGGATGAAGCTTTAGAAGCGTTATAGCAAACAAATTGGATGTGTGCTTTTTTGCACACGCTGAAGTAGTGCCATCTGCATGTCGTAATGTTGCAACTTTTAGAAAAGATAGCTGGCAGCAACTATTTTGATGTAAATCATTTCAATACTGCACCCAACCTGCGAATAACAGATTTTAATAAAGTTCTGCATAAGAACCTAACGGAAATTTTATAGAATTTTGGCATATACGATTTCGATTTTATATACGATTTTAATACAACCATTGTAATATCTTACAATTTTGTAGTATTTAAATACAATATCTGTATAAAAAGCTTACATTTCTTGTACTAAATTGTATATGC
This sequence comes from Armigeres subalbatus, assembly GCF_024139115.2. Classification (NCBI taxonomy): domain Eukaryota; kingdom Metazoa; phylum Arthropoda; class Insecta; order Diptera; family Culicidae; genus Armigeres; species Armigeres subalbatus. The sequence goes on along the minus strand of NC_085140.1, from coordinate 7,168,162 downwards.
CAAGATTCTATACAATAATTGCAAGATTTGTTTTTTGGGTATATCTATTGTGCATGCCACATAAGATACAATGAAAGACACGAAGGAGCTTTCAAATAATAGCTTTGAAAACGTTAGTAGAACACATAAACGAAGCGAAACTCTTTATCCAAAATATTAAAAAAATTGGGATGCAGGACTCTTTAAGGAATACTTGAAAACACTTTCAAGGAAATTCCAAACTCGATTCAAAACTAAAATCCCATCACTTAGAGAAGTTTGTTTCTAGTGCATTAGATATTGAGAAAAAACTTTAGTGGAATTTTCTTAGCGTATTTGTTTTGATAAAAATCGTATTCTGGCCAGCCCTTTTGATTCCGCGAAAAAAAATCCACAAAAAATCTAAGAAACCCAGCAGGTCTTTAAAAAGCGGTGGAAATTAGGGTAGAATTGTTATAAAATATTAAAAGTTTAGTACAATTCCATTTAATTCCACCACGATGAAGAAATCTTTCATTTTGTATTTTTCTGAGAATTTGCAACAGAGAATTCCATTTTTGATGTTCTTTAAGGTATCATCTAGCATTTGACAAACAACCTACCAAGATTTTATTTTCTGGGAAATCTTCAGAGAAATCTATCAAAAGTTTCTAAGGAAATCTCATTAAAAGTGGATTCAAATGAAAAAAAAATCAATAAACTTTCTCCATGATGTTCTCTAAAGTATGCACCAGGAACTTTTCTAGAAATATTGATGGCTGCGAGGATATTGTTTGGCTGTGACGTTCAAGTACAACTTTGACAAGTTCAAAAAACATGTTACAAGAATGAATGAATGTGTTACTTTTATATATTTACTATTCAAATTCAGCGAAAGAATTAAAGTTATGCAATAAATATTATTTCGTAATAAAGTAACTCAAGAGACGAGAGTTTAGTTTGGTCTGCAGCTCAGGGCGTGAAGATTACGAAAGCCCGCTCGTCATGATCATTTATTTGTCTTTCATTTACTGTATACAAAAGAAGATTCACAGTTTATCTATTTATCAGATCGCTACCCCTGTAGCTTATCGTTTAAGTGCGGTATTCTCAACATAACTAATCGTCAATAATTACTATTTTATTTACGAGTTTGCCTTTCATTACCTATTCTCAGTTTGGACACACTTTACATAATTAGTTTCGTGAATGTCGACCAATCTTTACACAAGCTGACCGGCTTGTCGGATTTGTTTTACTAACCCATGTATTCATCGTGAACTACTCCACATATTCCTACACGGCTGCCAAAGAACGAAAGCGCTTCACCCGGTTCAGTACGAGTCAGGCCAATGACTCTCCCTCCATTCCACGTACATCATCAACGGGAGTGCAGGCTGAATCAGTATGCGCAATTAAACCTACAACCTACGATACGATATACGTGCATAAAATGCATAATGATAGCGTCTGGTTGCTGCTTTTTTTTATTTTGCATTTCCGTTTGGCCGCTCCGAAAGAGGGAACCGGGTCGACCAGATTCGAAGATTGCCCACCGTCCGTTCCTTATTGAATTAACATGACGGAACTGCTCGCTTTTCGAGTATGCTCTGGCTCTGGTGAAAAATCATTTTAATTGAAGCAAATTGATAAAGTGTTGGGTGAGAAACTTCGGTGTTTCAGACTTACTACACTGTCTCATTGATGATAATTGCAGCTTTTACAGCTAGAAAAACGTAAATCATCTCAATGAGTATAAATTTTTCAATTTAAGTCGACACACGGTCCAAAAAACAGCGGCCCCTCGATAATCTTACAATTTGAAAGCAAAACCAATGGATTGCCGTGCTGCTTATCCCATTAGTACCATTTGCAACCTCTGCGAATATGTCAAACAGTCAGTGGTAGAAACACCATAGTCAATACCGAATCGAATGGGCTTGAACGTACCTCGGTGAATGCTGGCTATGAAAAGACCTTAGCTTGGGTAAGATGGGGAGAAAGCTTTGCGCTCCCTTTTGGCCCCGAGTGCAACGATGCAGGTGGTGCTGTGGTGTAAAGCCCTCTTTGGTCTTTAGCTTCGAACGAGTGAAGGTGAAAGGAACGTGTTTAACGAATTAGAAACTGTCCCCGAGGTGTTGTGATAAACGCCGTCGGCCATAAAGAGATTCGAAAGTTCATCGTTGGCTATGTTAAAGTGCTCTTCAGCCGATGGGGTCGACGATTTTTGAATATCATTAGTCCGGCAGTAAAGCGTTTTATAGTTCCAATGTTTTGTGCCAAATAAACAAACCCACGAGAAGCTGTATCAATTTACATAACAAAAAGCACTAAACATAAATCTAAAGATGGCATGGAACAATTGCATTTTTGGTCTCCCGTTTGAGGCTATTTCATTCTTTCATTCAAAGCTGGTAGAAATGATGGCGTGTTCAGTCGGGGTTATAATAATAATGCCTGTCAAGGCCGTCATTTCTCATAATTATTCGTTCAACCTTAGAAACCATTATTATGATATGCTGATTTTAGACTCAAAAAAGACACATCACAGCAACAGAAATGCGACCAGATAGTGCCAAAGATGCTGTTGTTCGTTTCGGATCAACAAAAACATCGATAAACAACTGCGATGGACGATGATCAATGTTACGAGAATGAGAGAAAATGAAACCCGCTCGCTGAATGTGCATCGTTCCAAGTTCTCCAAGTAGGTCAACAAGCAAAAGGCTACATATAAGATGAGATGCCCCACGAAGAACGCGCCTTTGTCTGTTTTTTTTTCTTCTGACCAGAAAACAGTAAGACACACAAGACGTGGTAAAGACATTAGCCGCCAGGAACAAAATCGGTTCAAGCTATCAGCAAATATTGAAAAAAGAAGAAAAATTTGATGGGATTAAGTTAATGTGAAAGAAAAATCCAATTTTTGACACTGGAGAAGAGGAACCTCAATAATCAAATACCAGAAAAAATATTTTAAGCTCTGTTTAGTGGAATGTATTCAACCGTCTAAGACGAGTTTAGTAGGGTAAATCACTACTTGGGCCTATGGACCCAGTTCCCGGCTCACTGCACAGAAAAATAATGATTTAAACTGTTTGGAAGTCGTAGGTTTATGGTTGATAATTTTTAAAAAGTCTCCCATTTATTTTTCACAATACTCAATATTTTTCTATCACTTGTTTTACTCCTAATTGATTCAATTGTAGAAAATAAAAATGTAGAATTCAAAATTTCACTCTCCGATGCCACACCACTGAGCCGGAGTGATTCTTTCCACTTTTACAAAACGGTATTATCGAATAAACACCTACCTGAAAATCGTCACAGTGCTCGATACAACCATTGCATGAAGCTGTTAATCAGCACACCATAATTCTAAACACCCGCACTTCAATTATTCTTATTTGTTCGTTTCACTAGAACTTATTTAAACATACTAGAATACATTTTAAAATGTATTCACAAACCGAACAAAAATTCACCTCGGCCCAAGAACTTCTAGCCGCACCGTGCTGCCAAAAGGCCAGGATTATACAAATGACATCGTTAATAGGAAAATTGTCTAATATGTTGACGTTATTTATTTATAGTTCTCTCGATTTTAAAAGGTGAAATAAATATTGTTTTAAAGTATTTGGAAGAAATTTGGATGAGTTTATATATCTTCGCAACCAAATAAAAATGATTATGAATAATACCATCTGGCATCTTGTTGTCGTGGAACGTGCATATTTTTGTTTACATCGCATTTTCTACCGTCCCGAGAGAGAATGAGAGTAAAATGTTGAGAGATTGAGTGAAATTTTGCTTAGGCCAGAACTGGTTTTTGTATGCCGGATTGGGAATCGCTATGACTGAAATGAGTGCTGCACCTCGTTAATTTAAATCAAATAAACGATATTTAGCACGAATAGCTATTTTTAAGCAGAAGTGAACCCAATGCAGTATTATACAGCCTACAAATTTCAGAAAAAGTTGATTCCTGTCATAAATATCAATTAAATAATGCAGTCGTACGCATGTAAGGCCGGGAATGGGGTAAGAAACCCTACTTTCTATTTATTTCCACTTTTGTTATCTTTGCAGATACGTATTTCGACCTCAACTGTGAGGTCGTCTTCAGTGTCTCGTACTTGACTCGACTCGAGTTGAGGTTGAAATACGTATCTGCAAAGAACAAAACTTAATGGAGTTAAATGGAAAGTACTAAACTCGTCTTAGACGATCAAATACTAGCAAATCAAAAATAAATTATTTTTTCTTCGTTTCGAAGGTATTATTTAATACTTAGTTACTGCTGCTGCTATTTGTTTTTGTGTAGTATCAATAATTAAAAATCAATGATTATTTATGTTGCTGTATATGATATACAGGAGGAGCTGTGGCCCATCAAGTTATATTATAATATTGTAATTAATGTTACGATTGTACTTTTTAGTACTACCTTTTTGCTGAACTGTTCCGATATCAGTCAATCACTGTCATTTGTAGGAAGGTTAATAAAAATCAGAAACAAATAAAAAGTTAACGTTTGGAATAATAACTCACTAAGAATAGGGACTTTACATGTGTCTCCATTTTTTTCCACGGATTTTATTATATTTATATATTTATTGGATGTCACATAGCGAGGACTTTACATGTGCCTCCATTTAGGAAAATATGGTTATCTCCTACCGATCAGAGTATGACGGATTTTATTATATTTATATATTTATTGGATGTCACATAGCGAATCGAAAGTTTAAAATTTTAACAGAGTTCGTAGGGCAATACCAGGCGGGATTCAAGAAAAAAAAATCTGATTACCGAGGCTTCAAGGTTCGCGACATGGCTATAATTTTTGAAGAGTGCAAAAAGATGTACACACAAGCATCCACACCTTTTAAGGACGGAGAAGCTGCACCAATGTCCGCAGGTATTTAGCAAACTCATCCGTCAACATCTCTACCGGAAACACATGGTGGATCCCGACAGTTACCGTGTCAACGAACAGCAGGAGATTCGAAACTTGGTTGATGGCGAAACATAGAAAATTCCTAGGTTTTCTGCAACTGAAGGTAATTCGCCACAAGATGATCAAGAAAGAGCTGCAGGAAAAGTTCTTTCATCGTGTCAACGGTATCTTGAAGAGCTTCCTGTCGGCCGGCAACAAGATGAAGGCAACACACACGTTTTCCTTACCCTTGTTGAAAAACAGTTTTGGGGTGGTAAAGTGACTGACATGACTGACTTGGAGACGTTAGAACGAGTAATACTACTGGCGTTCATCAAGCATTATTGCATGTGCCATCCAGAATCGTTCATTAAGTGTCCCCCTGCCACGTGCCACGTGGAGATAGAGGCGTCACCGATATACAAACAGCAGTTTCGAAAATACTTCTTGGAGAGCTGCTATCACGCTATTGTGAAGCTGACCCTACATCTGGCGTATGAAGACGATCAGCTGAATTGCAACATCAAAGCTGTTGACGAGATAATCTCATCGTGGAAGCAGAAGGAGTTGCATGGGACTCATCCCTATCGAAGAAGCTGGAATATATCGACAAAGCGCTGTCGAATACGTGGCTGGTGCGGGGTGAGCTCTTCTCAGAAACAGAAAGATTCATGGTCGCCATGGACCGAGTAATTATGACGTAGAACTATCGGCACTATATCTTCTTCTTCTATATACATAAAAATGAATTTCTGTCTGTCTGAACCTTATAGACTCGGAAACTACTGAACCGATCGACGTGAAAATTTGTATGCAGAGGTTTTCGGAGCCGAGGAAGGTTCTCTTTGGAAAGGGGTGCTCCCATACAAATGAAGCATAAATTTCTGCATAACTCGAGAACTAATCAGAGAATAAATTAATTTTAGGCGAAATAAAGTTCGTCGGGTCTGCTAGTATTGCATAAAAACTTGAAGGACCCCGTAGCAGAAACAATCAAGCATATCGTATCCGGGTGTTCAGCTTTAGCTGATTAAGCCTATCTCGATCGCCAAGATTATGCACCAAGAGCTTGCTTTGAAGCAAAATTGTTATCTTATTCAGTTATCTACGACAAAAGGGTGCAACGAATAACACTCATTGACAATACTGTTCCGCTGAACCAGCGGTTCTCAACCTTTTTTTTATAGGTATCACTTCGAGTTTTTACTTTAATTGGGGTATCCCACATTTTTTCGGTGTACATGAAAATAAACATAAAACGGACTTGCGAACTAACAGGAAAATTGTCTGAAATTTTCGATGTTCTGTGAAGCTTTCCAATTCAAATAAAGTTTATTCATACTTTCACGAGTTTTGGAAGTTTCCGAGCCTTTTGAAAGGAGGCTTTCGAGCCTCTTTAAAGTAGACTTCCCAACTATTTAAAAGTAGATTTTCGCTGTTTTCAAATGGATGCTTCCGCGCCCTTTGAAAAAAGTTTTCCGAGCCTCTTAGCAGGCTTCTGAACATTTTGCAAGGACGCTTATAAGCCTCTCGAAATAAGATTAGGAGCCTTTTGAAAGCTGGCTTCCGGGCCTCTTGGAAGGAGGCTTCCGGGCCTCTTGGAAGGAGGCTTCCGGGCCTCTTGGAAGGAGGCTTCCGGGCCTCTTGGAAGGAGGCTTCCGGGCCTCTTGGAAGGAGGCTTCCGGGCCTCTTGGAAGGAGGCTTCCGGGCCTCTTGGAAGGAGGCTTCGGGCCTCTTGAAAGGAGGCTTCTGGCCTCTTGAAAGGAGGCTTCTGGCCTCTTGAAAGGAGGCTTCCGGGCCTCTTGAAAGGAGGCCGGGCCTCTTGAAAGGAGGCTTCCTGGCCTCTTGAAAGGAGGCTTCCGGGCCTCTTGAAAGGAGGCTTCCGGGCCTCTTGAAAGGAGGCTTCCTGGCGTCTTGCACGGATGTTTCGTGGCCTCTCTAAAGGATGCTTACTGGCCTCTCGTAAGGATGCTTCCGGGCCTCTTGAAAGGAGGCTTCCGAGCCTCTTGAAAGGAGGCTTCCGGGCCTCTTGAAAGGAGGCTTCCGGGCCTCTTGAAAGGAGGCTTCCGGGCCTCTTGAAAGGAGGCTTCCGGGCCTCTTGAAAGGAGGCTTCCGGGCCTCTTGAAAGGAGGATTCCGGGCCTCTTGAAAGGAGGCTTCCGAGCCTCTTGAAAGGAGGCTTCCGAGCCTCTTGAAAGGAGGCTTCCGAGCCTCTTGAAAGGAGGCTTCCGAGCCTCTTGAAAGGAGGCTTCCGAGCCTCTTGGAAGGCGGCTTCAGCGCCTCTTGGAAGGAGGCTTCCGGGCCTCTTGGAAGGAGGCTTCCGGGCCTCTTGGAAGGAGGCTTCCGGGCCTCTTGGAAGAGGCTTCCGGGCCTCTTGGAAGGAGGCCTGGCCTCTTGGAAGGAGGCTTCCGGGCCTCTTGGAAGGAGGCCTGGGCCTCTTGGAAGGAGGCTTCCGGGCCTCTTGGAAGGAGGCTTCCGGGCCTCTTGGAAGGAGGCTTCCGAGCCTCTTGGAAGGAGGCTTGAGCCTCTTGGAAGGAGGCTTCCAGAGCCTCTTGGAAGGAGGCTTCCAGAGCCTCTTGGAAGGAGGCTTCCAGGCCTCTTGGAAGGAGGCTTCCAGGCCTCTTGGAAGGAGGCTTCCGAGCCTCTTGGAAGGAGGCTTCCGAGCCTCTTGGAAGGAGGCTTCTGAGCCTCTTGGAAGGAGGCTTCCAGGCCTCTTGGAAGGAGGCTTGAGCCTCTTGAAAGGAGGCTTCCAGGCCTCTTGAAAGGAGGCTTCCAGGCCTCTTGAAAGGAGGCTTTGAGCCTCTTGAAAGGAGGCTTCTGAGCCTCTTGAAAGGAGGCTTCCAGGCCTCTTGAAAGGAGGCTTCCTGAGCCTCTTGAAAGGAGGCTTCTGAGCCTCTTGAAAGGAGGCTTGAGGCCTCTTGAAAGGAGGCTTCCTGAGCCTCTTGAAAGGAGGCTTCAGGCCTCTTGAAAGGAGGCTTCCTGAGCCTCTTGAAAGGAGGCTTCCTGAGCCTCTTGAAAGGAGGCTTCCTGAGCCTCTTGAAAGGAGGCTTCTGAGCCTCTTGAAAGGAGGCTTCTGAGCCTCTTGAAAGGAGGCTTCTGAGGCCTCTTGAAAGGAGGCTTCCGAGCCTCTTGAAATGAGGCTTCCGAGCCTCTTGAAAGGAGGCTTCTGAGCCTCTTGAAAGGAGGCTTGGAGCCTTTGAAAGGAGGCTTCCGAGCCTCTTGAAAGGAGGCTTCCGAGCCTCTTGAAAGGAGGCTTCCAAGCCTCTTGAAAGGAGGCTTCCAAGCCTCTTGAAAGGAGGCTTCCGAGCCTCTTGAAAGGAGGCTTCCGAGCCTCTTGAAAGGAGGCTTCCGAGCCTCTTGAAAGGAGGCTTCTGAGCCTCTTGACCCTCTTCACAGCTTGAAAATCAGAATATTTCATCAGGCTATGGCCGCATTGGCTTCTGCTATACATAACAGTCGTCTGCGTTCAACTCAGTCAATAGCTGTACGTTGTCAACCATACAGTCCATGGAAGATCTGCAAATCGTCTTCAACCTGATCGACCCCCCTTACTCGCTGCAGTCCTCGCCTTCGAATCGCTATCGAGAAACATTTTCACCACTCTTCATAATAATAATAGTTGCTGTTTTATTTAATTCCACCACTTGATTGTAAGGTCGTCTTCAGTATCACTTTTGGTTTTTGTGGTTTATGCTAACGTAACAACAACACGGTTGTTGGACAATGGATATAGTCCTGATGATGGGCAGCATCGCAATAACGATAAGTGTTATATCTTGTCTCGCGTCACAGTTTATTGCCGTCTTCAGTATCTCGTCGAAATATGTATCTGGGATAGTACTAACTCGTCTCATAAGAAGTTGCAGACTAAAGCTCAAAATTATTTCCTATTCAATGGCAATCATTCATTATTAAATCTAATCTACTGAACAACGGTGCTTACTGCTTATTGGCACCCACAATCTTGAAAAAAAAAAAATACAAGAATTATTGGAAGCAGGGAAATGCCAATGTCGCACTTGTTCAACAATATCTTATCAATCGAATCACCTGTTGCGAGCTTAGACACGACCGACAATTATTGTGCCGATACTACTGGGTCACAGATAAACTAACAGTCACCAGCACGATTCGATGTTGGTGTGACACGAACAGGCTATCATTCCAAGAGAAAGTCAACTCAGCGAGCTTCCATTTGACCCTTATCCATTGAATGACACTTTCCACTTAAATTCAGCTGATTTACATTAAGCATGACTTCAGCTGCCCTCCGTCAGCGACGAAAAAGGTCCACAATTCTCCGAAAAGCATCACTGTAGGCAAATTAAATTTTCATCCAAACTTTCATTCGTAAACAACAACTCTGATGACGAGAGATAATTAAAATGCGGCGACCTGACGCTGCAGGTTCGTTCCATTGAGTAGTGTGAGGATAAACATTAAACATGGACGGAATGGAAAACGTCACACTTGACAAATCTCATTCAAAACGTGCCTGGAATGCATTTGGCTCCTCACCCCACTATCAGCTCAATTTTATGGATGGTAAAAAAAGAACGAAGAACAGTCCTAAAGAGTTCAACTCATGACAAGTCCAGAAATGTTATGACAAATTTACTAACCCCACCTCACAGCACTCCACACCTCGGTGACGACATTGTCAGAGGAAGCCGACAATAAATATAGCTGTTTCAGAGGTATTTAGTATACGAATGGGGATTTTCGCCTAGTAGACGTTGTACATTGCATTGGGGGAAAAAACACACCGAAAGAAACAGAAAACAGACGGCATGAAAATAGCTGGCAAGAACCGAACCGTTGCACGTGTGAGAATGAATGACAACGCGAGAGTGCACGCGGACAATGACATCGCCAACAGTGACGCGGACAGTGGGCGAAGTAGCGGGATTTTAATAATTAAATATCACCAAAGTATCATTGTGGTAGTCTTATTGCATACAAATATATAAAATTGTAATTTGATTTAAAAACCTGGCATATGCAAAATGTGATTTTTAAAACCTCGAAGATAAAAAAAATATCATCATATCATTTTCTAACGTGATTCAATTTAGCGCGGATTTTTTTATTTGTTCGGTTTTCACAAAGTTACACAAAACGAATAGTCGTTAGTCCATTAGTTCATTATGTATAGAACTTTTCGTTCCCTGTTTATCATTTCATTATACTAAGTGGACTATTTTGACCATAGTAAAAACTCGAGTTTCCCCAAATGCAACATACAAAAAAAGAAGACCCGAATAACTCTATGTTAAATATGCACTAATGTGCAACAGCACCGCTACAGTATGCTTTTCTCAGTCACTTTGGTCATACGACATAACCACCAGTGAAAGATATGAAGAAACGTTCGCTTTCAAAATCCAAAGACAACAGCGACAGTAGCGTGGCGCTGCTTCTGATTAGTGCACATAACACGCAGTGTCACAATGATGAAGTTCGCTCAACTTTGCAAAAGCATTAAAGGCTTTTTTTTCGATGTGCAATATTTCTCTCCAAATATTCAAGTAAAAAATAGTCGTTATACAATCGGAAATCATGTAAACAACTGTCCACTATAAAGAACCCCCAAAACTATTTTAGTTTTTCTTCAAAGTGAAGCTAGAATAAACTCCGTGCAGCAGGCAGCAGTGAATCATTACAAATCAGAGCGCGCACCTACCATGTTCATGTCAACTCCGACATAAATTTCTTCCTTTATGGCTTCCCACAGCTGAAATTCTTGCAGCGTTGTTATGTTATTAAAAGAATGAATCATATAAAACCTGCAGGCAAGCATAACAGGGAAATATTATTGATAACTGTTGGAAGCAATTAAGAAGTAATTGATCCACCAGCCTCGTCAATTAAGTTCATCCAAATCGTTGAGGTTGAGGGATGAGGTTTCTTTTCACTTTGCATTCATCGTCATGTCCTACCTACCTATATAATAAAAGCGCGTAGGAGAAATCAAAACCGAACTCATAAATCATCGCCATTCGACGCAAACAGAAGTACGAAATTTTCGCGAATGGCAGGGCGGGGCGTCACCATGGCCGTTTTCATATATGTGCAAATTGCTTCCATTGTCAATAACACGCGAAAGAGAGAAAGTTAAAAGCTGTAGAAAAGAAATTGGGAATATAAATTGTTTATTAGTATGTTCAAACGGTAAAGCAGCGGTTATCGTTCATAAACGATTATAGGTCCCTGAACAAAAAACAAAATGTGTCTGATATTGTCGCTTGGGAGCAGATACGTGACTTAGTTCCGATTGGACAGCCACATGGATAAAGGATTGTTTCAAGATGATATTGGCGAGTCGGAAGATAATTCATTAGAAATACCGCATACACAGGAATATCTCGGCACGTGGCGATTAGTGTCGTTTGGTTGCTCTATTAACAAACAGAAGAAAAAAAGCTCCTCGCAATACATTAAGTTTCAAAATTGTTCATATTTTCATCAGATCAGATTGTTCATCCTTCGACACCACAAACCCATACAGTACACACGAAACTTTCCAGACGAATTTCCTTCAGAAGGTTCCGTTAGACAAAGTTAGACGTCGCCCTCAGTTGCATACTGATTCTGCAAGCAGACCGCAACCATTTTCAGCATGTCATCACAGACACATAGACGTAAAAAAAACAAACATCGTTGGTGTTTAAGCTAGAAGTTAATTGATTGTCAAAAGGATAATCCTAAATGATGATGCTCGCCATCTCGGAAATTCACAAATAATTTGTATCTCTTTCTTGGACAACATTAAAATCAGCAATTATTTTATCAGAATGAAAGAGTGTTGTCTGCAAAGCGAGAGACAATAATATTTCAACATCATTTCAAAACGAAGGATACGTTTGTCCTATCATCTGTGTTAGAAGACGGGTACGACATTTAATTATGATTCATCGCGCTGTGATTGGTCTTTGTCTCAGTACCACATACTGTGCACCCTCTGTTTTCTCATGCCACGGTGTCCAATGATGAAGAATACTGCCAACGATGACAGACAGGTTATTGCTTGATTTTATTGCAATAATTTTAAATTACTCATGCAGATTGTGTTTACCCTAGATAGCTTGCGCTCAATAAAACTACGAACAACCGTCACCTCGATGGCGTTTAATCTAACTCAGCTCCAGCTGTCAATTTGCGTCCGTACCTCGTATCAATGCGATTTTGTAAAAAATGATGGTCATTTGTTGCACGGAGCCATATCACCTACTAACCCAATGGATGTAGAGCAGGCAAGCGAACAAATCACAACTTCCGGCCCAAATGACTCGCCGGTTGCCCTTGCACTAGCCGACGAGTCTTTCGAAGGAAGTTTTTGTGAGTGTCTTGCAGCAAGAATGGCGGGTATTGCTGCTCTAGGCGGCATCACCGCCATCACCACCAGTTGCTTGTTGATATACAGTTGTTCTCCACGCTAGCGTGTCGTTTAAAAGGACATAATTATGCCCAATTATTGTTAAGCACCCGTGCCGTCCGTTTCAATTTGTCTGTTTTCGGGTATATACTTACGAATGGATAAATCACGCTCATCGTGGGAAAGAAACAGTTATGAAACACACCTGCAAAGAGAAAAAAAAAACAAAATTGTCAGGATTTTTTTTAGGAAGTCTAGAAGACGAGTTAATTTTATTTATTTATTTCCACTATTTTTCTTCTTGTTTTTCTCGAATGTGAATCAACTTGCTCATTGACTAGAATCTTGTCTTTTATATACGTCATGGTTCAGTCGAGCAGAGCAGGAAGCAACAATCATCTATCCGAGAACAACAAACACCAATTGGCAGAACTTATTTTGGTTCTGCAGAATATTTTTTTTTTTAAATCTTTATGTGAATTTTAACACGTAGTTAGCTCTTAAAAAAAACTCACGTGAATAAGGATTTTAAAAAACTCGTGTGTTAAACACTGTTGTGTAAAGAACAAAATGATTTCCAGTACCACATTTTCATTGAAAGAGATCACCCGATATTTACATTTTATTCTCTCCGGCTTTCATAGAAAACAATGAAAGGAACCCACTAAATTTTCACGGATTTTTATTTCATGAAAGCGCATCTAACTATTTTAAACAAGCTGTTTCTTCTTCAAAAATGTTACTTCTTACTCGAAAATCAGGAACAATACAATCATTTTATCGACTAGTCATCGTTATTTGCACAAAACTAATAAAACTGTTTAGAAATTTAGATTTCAAAACAAAGCAACATTCCTATCATGACTGCTTGTAATGTGACAGGTGACCGGGAGCCCGCTACATTTTCATTTGGTCTCTTGAAAATGCAACTGTTTTCGCTTTCACATGACGATCACAAAAACTAACAGTAGTATCCAAGTAATTTGTATTTCTTGTATTTTTCTAAGCATTTATTAATCTTGATCCTTGTTTCTCGAGACGAGCCAGTCTAGGCCAAACGTTACGGCCAAACACTCAATTCGAGGGTGTCCTACGAAAGGCTGAAACACATAAGGCTGAATACTCATAAGGCTGAAATCTCGAAAGGCTGAAAGTCTCAAAAGGCTGAAAGTATCAGAAGGCTGAAATGTATCGAAAGGCTGAAATTGATGGGATGAAATGAATTCCAACCATACGATATGTTGTACCAACTATGTTGAGTGGTTGGATAGTGAATAAAGAATAAAGAATAAAGAATAAAGAATAAAGAATAAAGAATAAAGAATAAAGAATAAAGAATAAAGAATAAAGAATAAAGAATAAAGAATAAAGAATAAAGAATAAAGAATAAAGAATAAAGAATAAAGAATAAAGAATAAAGAATAAAGAATAAAGAATAAAGAATAAAGAATAAAGAATAAAGAATAAAGAATAAAGAATGAAGAATAATAAATGCAGAATACAGAATAAAGAATAACAAATAATGAATAAAGAATAAAGAAGAATAAAGAATAAAGAATAAAGAATAAAGAATAAAGAGTAAAGAATAAAGAATAAAGAATAAAGAATAAAGAATAAAGAATAAAGAATAAAGAATAAAGAATAAAGAATAAAGAATAAAGAATAAAGAATAAAGAAAAAAGAATAATGAATAGAGATTAAAGAATAAAGAATAAAGAATAAAGAATAAAGAATAAAGAATAAAGAATAAAGAATAAAGAATAAAGAATAAAAGAATAAAGAAAAAAAAATAAAGAATAAAGAATAAAGAATAAAGAATAAAGAATAAAGAATAAAGAATAAAGAATAAAGAATAAAGAATAAAGAATAAAGAAATAAAGAATAAAGAATAAAAAATAAAGAATAAAGAATAAAGAATAAAGAACAAAGAATGAAGATTAAAGAATAAAGAATAAAAGAATAAAGAATAGCGAATAACGAATAAAGAATAAAAAATAAAGAATAAAGAATAAAGCATAAATAATAAAGAATAAAGAATAAAGAATAAATAATAAAGAAAAAAGGATAAAGAATAGAGAATAAAGAATGAAGAACAAAGGATAAAGAATAAAGAATAGAGAATGATGAATAAAGAATAAAGAATAAAGAGTAAAGAATAGAGCATGAAGAATAAAGAATAGAGAATAGATAATTGAGAATAAAGAATAACTAATAAATAGGAGAAGAAGACGGAAGAAGAGAGAAAGAAGACGGAAGAAGAGAGAAAGAAGACGGAAGAATGGAGAAGGAAAAAAGATGAAAGATTGAAGAAAGAACGTAGAGGAAGGAAGAGAGAAGAAGTAAGATAAAGATGGAAAAAAGGAATAATGATGAAGCAAGAAGAAACAAGGAAGAAGGAAAAAGGAGGAAGAAAATGGAAGAGAGAGAGAGAGAGAGAGAGAGAGAGAGAGAGAGAGAGAGAGAGAGAGAAGACGGAAAAAGGAAGAAGGAAAAAGGATGAAAGATTGGAGAAAAAACATATTCTTTATTCTTTATTCTAAGTAATATGAAGGTGGAAGAAGGAATAATGATGAAGCAAGAAGAAACAAGAAAGATGGAAGAATGAAGAAGGAAGAAAGAAGAAAGAACAAGAATGAAGAAAAAAAGAAAAGGAAGAAGATAAAAGAAAAAAAGAAGGAAAAAGGGAAAAGGAAGGAAAATTAAGGAAGAAAACAGGACGAAAGAAGAAAGATGAAAAAACAAGGGACAAGGAAGAAGGAAAAAAGAAAGAAGAAGAAGAAAGGACGAAAGAAAGAAAAGCAAAAAAGGTTGAAAGAAGTAAGTAAGAAGAAGGAAGAAGGTAGAATGAATAAAGAATAGAGAAAAAGGAATAAGGAAGAAGAAATTTGAAAAAGGAAGAAGGTAGAAGACAGAAAGGGAAGAAAAACAAGGTAATGAAAGAAGGGAGAAAGAAGAAAAAGAAAAAACAAGGGAAAGGAAGAAGGAAGAAATAAGAAAGCAAAAGAAATAAATGAAGAAGGAAGAAGAAGAACAAAGAAAAATAAAGGAAAAAGAAACCAGAAAAAAGGAAGAAGCAAGAAGGAACTAGGAAGGCAGAAGAAGGAAGAAAGAAACAGGAACAATTCATTTATTTAGTTAACATCTAAACAGATAACACTGAATCAACAATTTGACGCCACAATACACGGTTCGAGGCTGCATCTCTCCATCCTCGGATACGCCCCACGCTCGCCAAGTCGTTCTGCACCTGGTCTGCCCATCTCGCTCGCTGCGCTCCACGCCGTCTCGTACCTGCCGGATCGGAAGCGAACACCATCTTTGCAGGGTTGCTGTCCGGCATTCTTGCAACATGTCCTGCCCATCGTACCCTTCCGGCTTTAGCTACCTTCTGGATACTGGGTTCGCCGTAGAGTTGGGCGAGCTCATGGTTCATTCTTCGCCGCCACACATCGTCTTCTTGCACACCGCCAAAGATGGTCCTAAGCACCCGTCTCTCGAATACTCCGAGTGCTTGCAAGTCCTCCTCGAGCATTGTCCATGTTTCATGTCCGTAGAGGACAACCGGTCTTATAAGCGTCTTGTACATTACACATTTGGTGCGGTGGCGAATCTTTTTCGACCGCAGTTTCTTCTGGAGCCCGTAGTAGGCCCGACTTCCACTGATGATGCGCCTTCGTATTTCACGGCTAACGTTGTTGTCAGCCGTTAGCAAGGATCCGAGGTAGACGAATTCCTCGACCACCTCGAAGGTATCCCCGTCTATCGTAACACTGCTTCCCAGGCGGGCCCTGTCGCGCTCGGTTCCGCCCACAAGCATGTACTTTGTCTTTGATGCATTCACCACCAGTCCAACTTTTGTTGCTTCACGTTTCAGGCGGGTGTACAGTTCTGCCACCTTTGCAAATGTTCGGCCGACAATGTCCATATCATCCGCGAAGCAAATAAATTGACTGGATCTATTGAAAATCGTACCCCGGCTGTTACACCCGGCTCTCCGCATGACACCTTCTAGCGCAATGTTGAACAACAGGCACGAAAGTCCATCACCTTGTCTTAGTCCCCGGCGCGATTCGAACGAACTGGAGTGTTCGCCCGAAATCTTCACACAGTTTTGCACACCATCCACCGTTGCTTTGATCAGTCTGGTAAGCTTCGCAGGGAAGCTGTTCTCGTCCATAATATTCCATAGCTCTACGCGGTCTATACTGTCGTATGCCGCCTTGAAATCAACGAACAGATGGTGCGTTGGGACCTGGTATTCACGGCATTTTTGAAGGATTTGCCGTACAGTAAAGATCTGGTCCGTTGTCGAGCGGCCGTCAACGAAGCCGGCTTGATAACTTCCCACGAACTCGTTCACTAATGGTGACAGACGACGGAAGATGATCTGGGATATCACTTTGTAGGCGGCATTAAGGATGGTGATCGCTCGAAAGTTCTCACACTCCAGTTTGTCGCCTTTCTTGTAGATGGGGCATATAACCCCTTCCTTCCACTCCTCCGGTAGCTGTTCGGTTTCCCAGATTCTGACTATCAGTTTGTGCAGGCAAGTGGCCAGCTTTTCCGGGCCCATCTTGATGAGCTCAGCTCCGATACCATCCTTACCAGCTGCTTTATTGGTCTTTAGCTGTTGAATGGCATCCTTAACTTCCCTCAAGGTGGGGACTGGTTGGCTTCCATCGTCCGCTGAACTGACGTTGTCATCTCCTCCGCTGCCTTGACTTTCATTGCCTGTACTCTCAGCGCCATTCAGATGTTCCTCGTAGTGCTGCTTCCACCTTTCGATCACCACACGTTCGTCCGTCAAGATGCTCCCATCCTTATCCCGGCACATTTCGGCTCGCGGCACGAAGCCTTTGCGGGATGCGTTGAGCTTCTGATAGAACTTGCGTGTATCTTGAGAACGGCACAGCTGTTCCATCTCCTCGCACTCCGCTTCTTCCAGGCGGCGTTTCTTCTCCTGAAAAGGCGGGTCTGCTGTCTCCGCTTCCGTCTATAACGTTCCACGTTCTGCCGGGTACCTTGCTGCAGCGCGACCGCCCGCGCTGCGTCCTTCTCCTCCAGAATCTGTCTGCACTCTTCGTCGAACCAATCGTTCCGTCGACTTCGACCCATATACCCGACGTTGTTCTCCGCTGCGTCGTTAATGGCTGCTTTGACTGTTTTCCAGCATCCGGCAACGCTGCCTCGAGATGCTGCGCGTATGCAGTGGCGACATCAGGTTGCTTCAGTCGCTCTAGGTCGTACCGCGGCGGTCGTCGGTACCGAACATTGTTGATGACGGATAGTTTTGGGCGCAGTTTAACCATCACCAGATAGTGGTCAGAGTCGATGTTAGCGCCACGATATGTCCTGACGTCGATAATGTCGGAGAAGTGCCGTCCATCAATCAGAACGTGGTCGATTTGTGATTCTGTCTGCAGTGGTGATCTCCAGGTGTACCGATACGGGAGGCTGTGTTGGAAGTAGGTGCTGCGAATGGCCATATTCTTGGAGGCGGCGAAATCAATTAGTCGTAGGCCGTTTTCGTTCGTCAGCCGGTGAGCGCTGAACTTTCCAATAGTCGGTCTAAACTCCTCCTCTTGGCCAACCTGAGCGTTCAAGTCTCCTATGATGATTTTGACGTCGTGGCTTGGGCAGCTGTCGTACTCACGTTCCAGCTGCGCGTAGAATGCGTCCTTATCATCATCAGTGCTTCCGGAGTGTGGGCTATGGACGTTGATTATGCTGAAGTTGAAGAACCGGCCTTTGATCCTCAACCTGCACATTCTTTCATTGATCGGCCACCACCCGATCACGCGCCTTTGCATATCGCCCATCACTATGAAAGCTGTTCCCAGCTCGTGTGTACTGCCGCAGCTCTGGTAGATGGTATGATTACCTCTAAACGTTCGCACCATTGATCCCTTCCAACAAACCTCCTGCAGCGCTACGATGCCGAATCCACGGTCCTTGAGCACATCGGCTAGTATGCGTGTGCTCCCGATGAAGTTGAGAGATTTGCAGTTCCACGAACCGAGTTTCCAATCGCTAGTCCTTTTCGTCGCAGTGGTCTTCGCCGATGGTTCCGGTCCGTACTCTCTTGTTGATTGTTCGTTGCTTAGGTTTTTTTTTCAAGGCTGGCCTGCAGGGCCTGACACCAAACCTAAATTTCCGGGGGACCATTCCTCCTTATTCCCGGACAGTTTCACTTAGAGTCCCTCGCTGGCACTCGGACGATGATCAGCCGCCCCTAACATGGAGAACAGACGCTGTTGTTAGCCGATCCTGACATGGAGAACAGACGCTCAGTAAGATTTGCACCTCCGGAGAGGAGCAAACCCCCCTTCCCTGTCAGCATACGACCATAGTTCCCACCGGGTTAGTTACCCGATCTTCCCTAAGGTTGCTCGTATCCGGCCAGCACCGCGGGGAGGTAGGGATAGGAGTTGCTGGGTAAGAGGCTAAGGACCGCGAGATGGGGTCTATTTTATTCCTTCAGGTACGCGAAGTACCAATGGTACGCTTTACCCAGCATTTGCCGTGCCAAACAGGAACAAGAAAGGAGGAATTAAGAAGGAAGAACTAAGAAGAAAGGTAGAACGAAGAAGCAAGAAAGAAACAGAAAGAAGAAACTAGGAAGGGTATAAGAAAGAAGGAAAAAAAACGAAAAAAATGAATGAAAAAGTAGGAAGAAAGAAGGGAGAATAAAGAAGCAAAAAGAAAAAGGGAGAAGGGAGGAGAACAAAGAATAAAAAATAAGAAAGTAATCTTGGCATAAATCAAAAACCAAATATGTACAAGAACCAAGAACAATAAAGTCTTGTTCCTTTCTATGTTACCTCAACATTTTTTTGAGCTATATAGACTAAAAAATAAGAATTCCATATAAAAATTGAAAGACAACAAGAAGTCGCAAGAAGGTTGCGGATCATTTTAGTTTGTGTCCCTATTAACGTCAAATGTGAATTCTTCCACTAAAATTGGTTTCTCACGATTTTTCAGCCTTTTGTTATTTCAGCCTTATGTGAGATTTTTTCTTTTCAGCCTTTCGTGTTCAGCCTTATGTGATTCAGCCTTTCGTGGAAGACCCCAATTCGACCAATTGGAATTCTGCTAGATGATTTTGGTCTTAACGTGGTATTCGGTCAAGTGGCATTAGAACAAATGGCTTTCCCCAAAATAACTTTCTGCCAAAGAGTTGTTTGGTCGAATATGTTATTGGGCCGAATAGAACATTAAAATGAAACAATTGGATGAAACCCATCCGAAAATGTCGTTTTTCCGAATAGTTATTTGGCCCTTTGACTGAAAATATCATTTGACCGAAATTGATATACATACGGCTATGAGAATAACGGTCGAGTTAACTGTTCCTTTTGTTACCGAACAAAACGATAACATTGTACCAAATTTATGGTTCGGGAAAAAGGATGTTTTATTCGAATCACGGTAACGTTCAATTTAAATGAACGAACGATAGGACCAACAGCAGGGCCTGTGTGGTGGTAGCTACCAATCCGAAAGCAAACCTGAAGTTATCCGCAATGGCTAGGCGGATATCAACAAGCGAGGAAAGCCGAATAAAGAAGAACCTGGCTGCTGATCGGACAAATCCAGTTCGTTCAACTATTTGGTTCGTCAGCACAACGTTAGCCCTAGTATCTACAAAAACCCACACGGACCACGCAGACCACCCTCCCCCCCTCCCTCGGGGTGCACGAGATGAAAATACATGTGAGCGCGTGTAGTCGCCCGAGTCCAGGCTACCCGAATTCCCCCACCACAAGATGTTGTCCAAGAAGAGGAAGGCAGTTATCATCGTCGACCGTATCTTCAAAATTTATACATAAAATTCTTCGGAATTGCATCCGGAGACCCTAAGGAGTTTCCACGACGAACTCTGTAATTTGTACGTGAAATTCTCCGGAATTTTCAAGGAGTTTCCGCAAGAGATTGTTCAAAATGTGGATTGCAACAAAAAATTCTTTGGATTTCAACGACATTGTTCGGAGTTACCATAGGAAATGTTGGGTTTTTCAACAGAAATTTCAGGGGAAGGTCGTTTGGCTGAAAATCATTCGGAGGAAACACTTCACACGAAACACTACGGAGGAAATCTTTTCTTGGCCCAAGCCGGTTAAGCCGAAAGCCATCAAGGCAAATTTCATTTGGCCACGGTGAAAGTTTACGAAATGGTTAAAGGATCGAAATTTCATTTGGCATTTTGGTAAATGGTATTTTCGGTCAAATGACCTATTTGTTGATCAAACGACGTTTTCGGCCAAATGACTAGTTTGGTCGAACGACATTTTCAGCCGTATTTCTATTTCGACTATTTTTTTTTTGTCCCTTTCGATTGCTATCCCGAGCAAAGTCCGAAAACATAATGAGAGCATATAGAAAACATATTTTGATATTGATATCAAAATGAAATCATAATTTGTTTTCAAATATGAATCATCATGACTGATTACATATTTTGATCTCATTTTGCTGTTGATTTCTAAATTGTATGGTCTGACATCAAACTGTGTACTTATTTTGTTATCGGAACCAATATCAAAATTAGTTTTCGATTTGCTCTCATCGATAGCAGGAATAGTTTTCGATTTGATGTCACAGTAAGATTTTTCTGCTGTAGATTTTGATCTTTTAACCGTTAAAACGACCAAAAGGATATCAACCTGAGTTATCAAAATTAGGCGATTTCACTACAACAAAATTAGTTATCGATTTGCTCTCAAGCTTTGCTCAGGATGATCGGGGTGTATCGGTTTTTTGAAAATTAACAAGTGATTATGTCGGAAGAATTAGACTTGTTGGCCGCATAAACACCGGACTGTAGGAATCAGCTCACATGATCTTCTTGGACATTTTTCAGGAACGTGTTTTGGTCAGTCAAGTCAGCCAATAAAGATGAAGTTTCAGTTCAGTTTGAACATCTTAATGTTCTGTAAGTACGATGTATGTCTTTTGGTAATTAGTCTTTGATTATTTGTCGAGTCCTTTTAGGTCTGTTATTGTCATTGCACTAGCATAGTGTTGTTTATTGTCTATGTAGTTTCAACATTAAGGTCTTAACACATTCCCTTCCTTTCCCAACTGACTGTAAGGACTTGGCCGGCGCCGTTATTGATCAACATTTGCGAGCTGCTGAAACGTGCACTTCGAGAATAGATGGCAAATCCCAACCACTATTCATTTGGATCGAAGTGCAATTTGCACCAGTTCTGATCAATCACGGAGTAGCAACCATTGATATGTCAGTCAGTCTAAGCTAAGCTAAGCTATGTAGTTTCAAAATTAAGGTCTCATGAAACTTTGTCTTATTAGTGTTGTATTAGTCATTGTTAGATAGCAAGCAGTATGAAAATACAATAGAAATGCCAAGTCTTGCCTTACAATCGCTATGTTTTTCTTCTATCTATCAATCTTTATTTCCTCTTCGATCTATCAATCGCTATTTTCTTCTTCTGTATATCAATCTTTACTTTAATCTTCTGTCTATCTTTTGATAGCATTTCTATAAATCGATTTAAAAAAATAAAAGTTTGATTAATTCAAAAAGTTATCTGAAAATCATAATTTTTCTGTTCAATAGTAGTGGTAGTTTAAAAGGCTGATTTCTAGGTCGCTATGAAGTTGAGGCTCAACATCAAAACCAATGCAAAGATCACGAAAAAAGTAAAAGTGTTAAGCTGAAACATAAAATTCTGATTCTTTTCATTGAGTTAATTTTGATTTTTTTTTCACTGCATCGACGTTACTATGTTGAACTCTCCAATCTAAGACAAATCCTAATAACTCCTTCCTCCGATTAACCTGAAATTTTTATATAAGAATATTGAAATGTGATTTGTGTTTCCCGTATTCCATTCTATATAACAACCTATCCTATCCTACCTGTGGTCACGCGTTAGCTTCGCTACCTCCCGTGGGCGCGAAATTGCCGAGGCAATTCCCTGACCCTTTGGAAAGTACTACTGAGCCCTAGCGGATCCTCAATGTTTAAAGAGCTACCTGATAAATATGCCGGGACATACAATCAGGTGCTCAGTCTGCCTAGCAGCCGATTCACTGTGAATCGTTAGAGGTGCACTGAAGTGCTCCAAATGTGATATGATACACAGATGAATATTATTTTCAGTGCCTTCAACTCCCGTGACCTTGGCTAGGGCGTATTTCTATTTCGACTAAATGCCATTTTTTGCCATATGGGTTTTGGCCTAATGATTTGTTCAGCCAAGTGACATATTCGGCTAAACACTTTTCAGCCTTGTGGCTTTCGGCAAAATGACCCTTCCCGTCGTTTGGTCGGAGGTCATTCGGCGGAAGGCCATGTTCGAATGTCGTTTGACCGAATAGATCATTTGACCGAAAATACCGTTTGGTAGAAATGGTTGTTAGTCAGAAATGTGATATATTCTGCCAAATGATCAGCTAAACGACTTTGCCAAAAAATTGACTAGTTCAGCCGAACGACACTTTTGGCCCAATGTCCTATTGGCAAAAAGGTAGTTCAGCATTATCACGAAAAGATCACACACGGCAATTCGGAAACCGTGTTCAACGATATGTGGTTCTAGATCCTGAAAATATGGTCTGGTCTGGAGAAACAGCAGGTGGCGAACAAATCTCGCATAATTTTTCAAAATGACATAAGTAACATTTTTTTCATGAATTAATTTGAGTACTGCAATCAAAAGCTTTCATGTTGTTCTGTTGATTGCGCTATTTAATGTATCTGG
This sequence comes from Armigeres subalbatus, assembly GCF_024139115.2. NCBI lineage: Eukaryota > Metazoa > Arthropoda > Insecta > Diptera > Culicidae > Armigeres > Armigeres subalbatus. The sequence goes on along the minus strand of NC_085140.1, from coordinate 7,145,161 downwards.
TGCAAATTTATTAACTTCCGTCCATGAAACCATGAGAATGGTTAAACCGGTCACTTCTCAACGTCGGCCGCTCAGCTCCGTGGGTTTAGATTACTTTGGTCTGGTAGAAGTCACAATTCCGATTGGTTTTTTTGGTCACCGTTAGATATGATGAGCACCAGACCAACATTTGAAAAGGACGTAACAGCCAAAATGTATCCTTTCCAGTTCTTTGTTTATGTATGTAGCTTTATATGTAGACGAAGAACCGGAAAGAATAAGTTTTGGCTGTTACGCCCGTTTTAAATGTTGGTATAGATTACCGTCCATATGATCAATAGTTAATCAGAAAGTCGGGTTTTTGCCAAACGTTCTGGATTGAGAATCCTGTGAATGTGTACTTTTTATGCTAATAAGATTAAAATGATCCCAATTTATTATCTTAAAGATACATCGTCCAGCTCAAACTCTTGTAAGGGTATGTGGCAGAGATGTTGACGAAATAACTTAGATTATTATCTTTAGGCAAGGATTCAGATATAATGAACTACAGCTCGAGACCTCAAGTTTGAAAAACCGCTACTTTGTTGTATCTTAACCTTGTCAACATTGTCCTTTATCCTCTTACATTCTAAAATTTCATTTGCAAGAACAATGTTTGCATTATAACCGAAAATGTTTGACCTTCCACTTAGTAACTCACTAATTACTAACAATTTTCCCACTCCGTAGTTTCGACATCCCGTGTCTTATCAGTAGAGCATTTTACGTCTGCCCTTACCATGGCAGTGCTGTAGTCATTATTAGCATCTGCTTGCGGACGGCAGTACAAATTCTTACACGTTGCATTCTACGCAAGTGCAGCAGCAGCCGCAGGAAACGAAACCTGACACAACGAGCGACCAATCTCAGCGAAGCGTGGCCTTTTGTTGCTGCTGCAGTCTCTTATTTGCTTTAATTTTCGTTCTGGGTCTTTTTCTCTACTTTGCACAAGTAGCATAGCAGGGGCACAGTCAACTGAGTGCAAGTTCTATTTTAGAAACCAAAACACGAACTGCGTGGCTTCTGAAGTAGAAATAGCCATTTCCGGATATCATCCTGCAGTAACAATTGGCTTCTGCTGCTGTTGTAGGAAGAAGCCGTACCGAGCAGCATCGAAATTCTCATCAGCACCACCGCCATCTGTAATCAGCCCACGACCATACCGAACTCTGATGTGAGGCAATGCAAACGACCTCATGTTGTGTCTTGTCTCGCGTTGGCTCGAAGCAGATGCCGCAGATTTGACATAGACTATGATGAAGTACGACAACCCATTACAGTGAATGACTGCGTTGATTCTGGCTTTGTGTGACGAACAAGAAGTGACAAACATATGCAAAAAATCTCATTTAGGTTCTAATTGAGCTAGGGTAAAACGTTCTATCGCTGTTTGTGATACACGTTCCAATTGCTGCGGTAGTGTGTATAATATAGTCGAAAAATCGCCATAACAGACTCAGCAGAGTTTAGTATTTTAATAATAGGCTCTACGTGCTAATAATAGGTGAGGTAACCCTAATACCACGCGATGGAATCAGGAATGTAGCGAGATAAAAGATTGTTGAAGAATATCAGTGTTCCTACTGTTTCCGCATAAGTGTGTGAGGTGTGTGGAAAAATGCGATTTGCTTACTTTGCAGATTCCTCGCTGTTGGAGAGGTTTGAAAATTGAGCACAAATTTGTGCGCGACGAGCCGAGAAATTACTTTCCTAGTCGAGAAGTACTGGCAGGAGTACTTGACTTTCTTAGGTTTTGCGCCAGGGAAGAAGAGTACAAATTTCGACGCTGTTACAGCATCATCGAGACGAGAAGCCAAGCAAAGTAGGTACTTGTGCTGCCACTCAATGTTAAAGATTATTCAATTTAGTTAAGCCCAGCTGTACACTGTGAAGCGTTGGCTTATTGTAAATGGTAGACTATTTGCCAACATAATAGAGAGGTGCGAAGTCGACGAGCTCAAATAAATGAGTATTTATGTAAACTTGATTCAAGAAATTTCAAAGAATGCAAATTTTCACGTTTGAATCTGCTTGTGAAATTTCCGCTTTGACCTAACGGGTTAGCACCCAATAAAATAAACAAACAACTTGTTGATCCAAATGTTATGACTCTCTTCTTCAAAGCTGTCCGTCTTCACTACGAACGATTCCGATCAGTGCTTGCTGTATTTACTGAGCGCGTGTAAAGATTGAACTGCATTCGCATAATTTCAAAAATAGATTGCTCCAGTCTCTCAAAGTAACGGAACGTTCCTATTAGCTAACCGATCTGTTCGGGTGACTCACCTGCCTGTTTATTAGCACCTGTACTCAGTAGGACAGCGTAGTTCAGAGGAAAGTACGGCGGGAAAGCAGTTGCTTGTTCACTAGGGTGCACGGAGTTACGGAAAATTGCAGACGATTCCTCGCGTCACGAAGCTACTGCATCCCGCTGCCAGTCTGAGACACTTTTAGACAAAGGTTGAAGTCTTAAGATGAAGTTTGTGTGGCTCAACACAAAGTGTTTGTAATAAAGCTGGAAAACGCTGTCAGAACTGGAGCAAAATTAATCTGTTATTCCCACACAAAATCGTTTTCCAAACGAACAGGAGACCTGTCAAATGCGGAACATGTCGTCACTCTTAATTACATACATTCTGGTTTAATCCACTAGAAGTTATGGAGCGAATAGATTGATACTGTAGATAAACGTCCATGAACATTTATGTTTCGGCCACCCTAATGGTCATCTGGCATCCGGTTCGATCTATGCATGGTTGTGCAAAGTGGTTCACTTTGTGGTATCTGAAGTAATTTGATGAAAGGCCACACAACATTGCAGAAGCAATCTTACAAATTATACAAGGACTAAAAAACAAGGTGGATTGGTATTTTCTTAAGCTGTATGACTAAGTTTTCAAATTAGTATTGAAAAAAACCTGCTACAGTAGATGAACGAATAAAAAATCCGGATAATCTCTCACGTAGGTTGTAGATCACTTGCAGTTTATAGGACGAAAAAAATTGTTGATCATTAATTTTAGTCATTTAAAGAATCATTAATGTGGCGATGAATCCCATTAGTGTGTGGTGCATGGCCATATCGTAAACTGAAACGAAGAGCTGAAGAATGTTTGTACATTCGTTATTTACAGCTCTCGGTCTGTTTACGTTCTAAGACTTCCGCTGTCAGCTCTTATATTCTCTTTTTCGAAGTTGCGTTAGCTGATGTGGAGTTAAATATGCGAGTTCATTAGGCAGCTATAAACTTAGAAGTCATTCAAGAATTCTTATCTTTGATGTTATTTTGATTATTAAATCACATTAACCTTTCAGCATGCGCGCACTCCTGAGTCACAAATGGCACCTCGCCTGCACTGTTCACAAGATGCGTTTTATGTTCGACAGTGTTGTTTTCCTTGAGTGTTACTAAACCTGTGACTAACTTATGTCTGATGTCGCTATGCAGATAGAATGCAATACTACTGGTAGAATATAATTTACAGTATTTAATGACAAGCCTCCCGGAATACACAACTAAATGCACTCGCGTTTCCAAAAGCACCGCCTTCAAAACGGGAGCCAACATCAAAAGGCATTCGCTGTATGAAGTAGAGGTATGCGCCGCACCGGGCCGAAAATCATCGGCGGCGGTGTTCATCATTATTGTGGTTTATCGGCGAGACGATTATTTGTTAGATTTTTTTTACAGAATTTAGCATTTTCAGGAAATTATTTACTTAAAATATCCATTTGGATATTTTATCCAGATTTTCCACGAGAAATACTTTCAAGTTTTCACGGGAAATAATTTTGAAATTCCCACGGGAAAATTGAATTTCAAATTTAAAAAAATTCTCTGGATATCCAAAGAAAATGTTTCGAAAGTTCAACATTGAATTCTTTAATATTTTTGGACAAATATTTATAACTTCCATAGTAAAATCTTCGGAATCTCCACAGGGAATTTTTCCGGGATTTTCATTAAAATTCATCAGAATTTCAACGTGGAATTTCTAAATTATCACGGAAAACTGATGGGGATTTAATTGGGAAATTTTCCAGAATTTTGATGTAATTTATTTAGATTTAGCCGAAAAATTATGTTATTGTTCGGAAGAAATTATTTGGAAAATCCGCGGGAAAGGAGAAGAAGAAAAAAGGAGAAAAGGAGAAGAGTCTTTTGCCCGTCATTTAGCCATTTGGCCGAATGTCACTAGATCGGGTAACACATTAAACTAAAAATCATCTAGCCGAATTCCATTTGCTCAAAGTAAACGTTTGGCCGAAACGGTAATCACGTCGAAAACGGTTTGGTTGAAAATGTCATTTGGCCAAATATGATGTACGGTCGAAAATAGGGTGTCTACTCATCTGTAAAAATAAAATTCCCTGATTTTTCCAAGGTTTTTTTTTGGGTGTTTTAGATTAACTTCCAGGTAAAACAAACGTGCCATATATGTATAGATTTTTGCAGCAAAATAATCAATTTAAAATATTGTAAAAATCGTTTTTCAAAAAAAACGAAACGAAACATATTGGTGGCCTTACAAGTCACAACATTTTTTTCTCGTTAGTTACTCAAGAAATTATTTACGAAATACCTCCAAGAATTCCTCCGCAAGTTTGCCCTGAAATTGCTTCAACCATTCTAATCTAATCTAATCTAATCTCATACATGCGTAACCAATACTTGAAAGCATCCTGGAAAATTACGGTTTCTGAATTCCGTCATTTTTCTTTCCATATGGCCAGGCCAACTACGCAGTATGTACCGCAAAGATGACTCCTAGATATTGAGCGACTTCAGGAATACCTAAAATAACTCAAAAGCTTGGAATCGAGGGGAAAGGAAGAAAGCGTGGACCTCCTGTACCAAACGCTTCCAATAATATAGATACCTAATATATGATAATGTGTATGTATGAGTGTGTATGTGTGTTTATATGTCTACACTGATAGACAAAAGTATTCGTCGTTTTAATAGAGCTACTATGAAAACATGACAAACACTCATGTCCATCAGTATATGTATGTATTTGTGTATATGTATGTGTGTATAATGTGAATGTGTGTGTGCGTTTGTGTGAGTGCGTGCGTGTTAAGCGTTAAGTAGAGCCCAAAAACCAACCGCACTGGAAGACGGTCGAAACGAGACTCGTTCAAAACAAATAACTTTCATAAGACGAAAAATTACACTGTTTGCGAACCGGAAATGAAACAGTATTTTTTGTCCCGGGTATCCCGGGATTTTCGGGATTTCAAAAATAATATCCCGGGTATCGGGAAATCCTGAATTTTCCTTAATACCGGGATTTTTTGTCCCGGGATGTCCTGGGATGGAAACTCTATTCACAATTGTTCAGACAAACGACTCTTTTGGTCAAATGGCTCCTTCACCAAACAACATTTACGGTCGCGCTTTGTGCAATCCCAGAAATTGCTTAAGCCATTCAATCAAAAACTCTTCCAGGAATTCCATCTGAAATTCCTCCAGGTTTTCGTTCGGAAAACTCCTTTGCAAATGATTTCAAAAATTCTTTCAAAGAGAGAATTCTAAGAATTGCTTCGGAATTTCCCTCAGAAATTCCTTTGGAACTTCGTCAGGATTTCATTCAGAAATTCCGTTAGCAGCTCCTTCGAAAATTTCTTTAGATAATCCCTTGGAAATACCTTTGTAAAATACTTTGGAGATTTCTTCAGATATTCTTTTAAAATTTCTTCGAGAATTCCTTTAGGATTTTTTTTCGGAAATTTATTCAAGAATTCTTTCGGAAATTTCTTTAGGAATTGCTTCAGATTTTAATTCGGTAGTATTTTTTAAGAAACTTTAATTTTTTTTAAAGAAACATTCCAGAAATTTGTTTGGAAATTTCTTCGGGAATTCCTTCATAACTTCAGGGATTTCTTTGTAAATTCCTTAACGAGTTCCTTTAGAAATTCCTCTGGTAATTTCCTCGGCAATATTTTAAAGAATTCCCTTGAAAACTCTTTCAGGAGTTTTTTGGAAATTCCTTCCGAAATTAGTGATAAAATCAAACATGCTCTATAACATGATGGACAATAAATGAACAAGTTAAGCATATTGAAGCATATTTTAACAAAATAACAAACACTAGCGGCCTTGTATTTATGCTTCTACTTTACATCTTCGGGAAATTCTTTTGAGATACCCTGGAATATTTATCAGTAGGAATTCATTTAAAATTTTCTTTAGAAAATCTTAAGAAAACATTTAAGAAATTGTTCCGGATGATATTCGTACGATTTGTTTAGAGCTTCCTAGATTCCTTCGTTAATTCCTTTACGAATTTATTTGGAAATTTGAATACATTCCTTCAGAAATTATTTCTTGAATTCCTAAAGGAGATTGTTTCTGGCATCTCTTTAGGAATTCCTCCGTAACTTCTTCGGAAATTCGTTCGGACATTTCTAGAGAATTTCTTTGAACAACTTTTCCAAAAAATCTTTTTAAATTTCGAAAATTTCCTTAATTTATTTTTCGGGAATCTATTTAGAAATTCATTTCAGATCCTTCTGAAGAATTATTTAAAAATTCTTTTAGGAATTTGTTCGAGAATAGCATTAGAAATTCCTTTGAAAATTTCCCTTTTCCACAAATCAATTAGGATATTTATCAAAATACCTTTAAGGTTCTCCTTCGGAAATTATTTAAGGAATTCATTCGGTAATTTCTCCTGAAATTCCTCCAGGGATTCTTTCGAGGACTTATCCTGGAAATTCATCCAGGAATAATTTAGAAAATTAAACTAATAATTCCTATTCCTTTAGTGATTCCTTAAGAAAATCCTCCGAAAATTTCTTTGAAAATTGATCCAGAAATTTCTTCGAAAGTTCCTTCAGGAATTGCTTTGAAATATCCTAAATAAATTTGTACTTTTTTATTGTCAATACGTTCCTGAGCAATTTACAAGGCATTCACAATAGAATATACAAACAATCTTTAATTGATTTCCAGAATAAATTCTTATATTTCGGCAGGAATTGCTTCTGGAATTTCTCAGGAATTTATTTGAAGTTGGCAAAACGTTTTTTTTTGCCATGGATCAATAATCATTCAATACATTTTCAATTTTATGATTTGATTGAAACATTAATTCAAAATTATGGGTCGTTTTCATCTTTTGAGATAGTTTCACTCATGATGTATTGATGACCGGGCTAACTACCGAGAAAAGTGTATGGATTTGTGTTTAAGTTCCGAGTAAGGATTTTTTTTTATTTTGGTGCATATGGGGGAACTGCTTCTGGAATTCATCTCATGGGTCCGATATTTATCTTATCAAAACAAAGCAATCGAAAGCAATTTTATTTGTTTCTTATTTTTGTGATTTTTTTTAGGAGTGTTGACAAAAAAAGCGACAAAATTGGTGTTGTATTTCTTTGTTTCGCGATGAGATGAATATATGTTCATGAAGATGGCGATCGGGACAGTTTCCCTAATTAAATTTAAGGACAAATGTTCAATTTAATGGACGCGTGCCTCAGTTTAGCTCCTTTTTGGTTTTCCCTAGAGACAGTAACAAGTTAAGGCGATAGGATAAAGATCTTCCAAGTCAGTTCTTTGCATCACTCGGGTGTACAGGACCCATAAGTAAAAAGTAAGTTAGTAAGTATGGACAGAAATTGATCCATACGTTTCTTTGTTAGATCCTTGTCTGAGATGATCAGACCTGAATCGATCGACGAGTATGCTTATGTGAGTAAATGGGTTATATGAATAAAAAGTAGCAAGTTTTAGCTCATTACGTTTTGGATATTGAACGTGACTTGTGGAACATGTTCGAAAAAATAAAGATTTTATTACACTATACTTTTCAAACTTACTAATTCGGCCAGACGACTTTTTCGGCCAAATGATCAGTTCGCTGTTTTCATTCCCCGTAACGCTGGGTAGACACCTTTGCGTGGTGTGTTACGGTGTAAGATCTACCACGGTCACATTGTCAGCTACAGGCAAATCCTGACCCAACGAATACCTTCCCCAATATCCAACTCCGTGGTACTTATGAGGGTGTCGCTGAGTCGGGGCCTCTCGTTAAGTAAGTACTACACCAACACTTCCTTCCCCTCCCAAGTTACGGTGAAGATGGGCGTGGCCAGGAGTAGTAATCCTCATGCTTTTGTGATTTTTATCCTAGATTGAAATCAAGGACCACATCCACCTTGATTTCTGATAGCAATCTGAATAAGGATTTCAAAAGAAAAACATGAGTATCACTAGTGTCCAATCTACGAAGTACACCGTAACTATGCTATGCTATGCTATGCTATGCTATGCAAATGATCAGTTCGCTGTTTTCAGCTGTATGTCCATTTTTGTCAAATTACGAACGACATTTTGGGCCGTAGCTCAAATAAAATAACGTGGAAATAACCAGATGATGTTCGGCCAAATAACATATTCGCTTTCATAAGGGAGATGGTACTATCCCATTTAATTTCACTTGTACCTGACGCTGAAGACGGCCTTACTGTTGAGGTGGAAATACGTATATGTAAAGTTACAATCAAGTGGAGGAATTAAATGGGATAGTACTTAACTCATAGTCTACTCATCGGTAACAACAAAATTCTCTGATTTTTCCAGGTTTTCTCCAGGTGTTTTACAATAATTTCCAGGTAAAAACAAACGTGCACAATATAGCTAAAAATATTTCTTTAAAGAATTTATTGGCGGCCTCACAAAAACAATGTTGTAAATTACTTGAGAAATTCCTCCAGGAATTCCTTCGCAAGTTTACCCAGAAATTGCTTCAGAAATCACAAAGGAAATTCCTCTGGGTATTCCTTTGAAAATTTCTACATAGATTCCATCGGAAAATCCTGCTTCAGAACTTCCTCTAGGATTTGATTTGAAAATTTCTTTGCTAAAACTTTAGAAAACATCTCAAGGAATTGTTCCGGAAATTCCTTAAGAGATGCATTTGGCGATTCATTTACAATTTTTTTTAATTCCTTTAGGTGTTTGTACGAAAATGTCTTGTAAAAATCCCTCGGAAATACCTTTATAAAATACTTTGCAGATTTCTTCAGATATTCTTCTGAAATTTTTTTAAGATTTTCTTTGGAAATTTCTTTCTTTCGGAAATTTCTTAGAATTTTATTTTTCCTTTTTTTTGAGAAACTTTAAAAAACTTAAGAAACTTAAGAAGGTGATGTTCCGAAAATATGCTTGGTAATTTATTCAGAAAATCCTTCAAAACTTCTTACGAAAATTCCTTCAAGAAATGTGTTGATGCAATTTGGAAATGCTTCCAGAATACCTTTAGAAACTTCTTTGAAAAATCCTTTCGGGATTACTTTGGCTATTCTTTCAAAAATTCCTTTAGCAAAAATCCTTCACAAATTACTTTACAAAACGGGAATTTCTTAAATTTCTTCCGTTTTGAAACTCCTCCAGGAATTCTTTTGTTTTTATCTTGAAAATTCCTCCAGAAATAATTTAGAATAGCTTCGGAATTTCTCCAGGAATTCTTTTGAAGATGGCAAAACGTTTTTTTGAGGAACAAAGATCCATTAACGTTCACCATATGTTCAATAGATTTGATTGGTATATTTGTTCAAACATTTTTAAGGTTTTTGAAATCTTTTGAGAGAATTTCACTCATTATCACCGGGTATTGAAATTTCCCTGATTATGTCAGGAATTCCCTGATAATTCCAGGTATTTTCCAAGTGGGGAGAAATTCCCTGATAATTCCAGGTTTTCCAGGTAGTAGACACCCGTCTTATGACAAGTGAAAACGGCCTTTCCCATCATTTGATCGAAAGTCATTCGTTCGAATGCCACTTGGCCGAATAACACGTTAAGCCGAATGCCATAAAGCCGAAAATAACGTTTGAACCGTTGTGTTATTAGGTTGAAAATGGTTTGACAAAAAATAAACCAGAAGCAACCTACGGCCGAAAGAAACATATGGTCGAACTGGGGATCAGGCAGATATGACATTTGCCCTAACAGGTAATTTAGTCGAAATAGTCATTTTGCTGGAAAGGTCGTTTGACTGAAACGAGGATTTGACTAAACCGGCGCACAGTGGCGGGCCCCCATACAAATGCCGGACAAAACCTAATATGTTGCTCGAATCTTTCACCAAAGAGTAATTTTGGGACGCTAAATTTATTTTGAGGTTAAAATTGTTGTCCAACCTATACTATGCTATTCGAGAACTTCTGGAGCCGCAAGCCTTAAGGCCTGAAGCATTAACAGCGTCCTCATTCTAGCATTGAAGCAGTCAATTTCCAGCTTTGGAGCAACTTGGAGCAAATCACCACACTAACCACCGGAAAGTAGACCAAACATAGGTTTCAATACATGATACCAGATCGTTCCGAATCGTTTCCGAAAAAAACTTTAGTCAAATTTTCTTTTTCCATACAAATTTGTTCGGGAGATGCTTTACAGCATTAACTTCAACAAGCCACCAAAAATTAAATTTACATGCTACAATCATCAAATTTTGGTATAAGTTCATTTAATATATGTGTGAAATTAAAAAAACTTTCGCAAAACGAACGAATTTTTTTTAGGTTTTGTCTGGGTTGTCCGGGTTTTGTCCGCCATTGTGCGGCGGAACGGATCAAATGGGCAAAAATTTCGACCCGTTCGGTCAAATGGGCTTTTCTGCCAAACGATAATTTTGGCCGAATAGCTTCTTCGGTCAAATAACCAGATCGGTCCAGCAACTTTTTCGGCAGAACTACCAGTGTAGCTGAAATACACTATCGGTTGTATGTCCATTTCGGCCGCATGGCCTTTTCTGCCATACGACAATTTCGGCCAAACGGCATTTTCAGCCGTAAATCTAACGACATTTTCAGCCAAAGAGCCCTTTCCGTCAAAGGATGGCCAGCCGGATTAGAAATTAATTACTATGTTTGAAAACTCGATTTGTACAATTGCAAAACAAGTGAGAGATTTAGTTTGAAAAATGTGTTGGAGGGTAACCATCAGGTCCTTCAGTGGGGTCTGATCCCACGTCCGTACGGATTGATGCTTTTCCTACCTAGCTACGAAGGACCTCCGGCGTCCAGCGTTATCTCCATGAAACCTGTGTAGACGAAGTTTGTAGACACGACACGAAAAAGTGTGTCGTGAATGTCAGTCATGTTTGATCTACATGACGAGTCCTAATCCTAAACCACCAGCGATGGAACCTCTTTCAACGGCGCGAAATTCTTAGAAATTCCCACGAATTTTTTTTTGTTCTACCTGCAATACTTCGGGATTTCCACGGAAAGCTCTTCCAAATTTTCAGGGAACAGGGAACTTTTCGGAATTTCCATTTCTGTTGGAATTTCCATGAGAAAATCTTTAGAATAATAAATAGAACTCCTACAAGCAACTATGTAAGTTTTCTTTCTCGGGTATACGTAGTCAAGCTCAAAATTTTAAACTATTTTCAATTCGCATATTCTAGATAGTAATGAACTCTACATTTTCAGTTCTTTTTACATATCAGGCACACAGAAGAAACTCTATAAACAACAATTTGTTTTCTAATCGATACATTTCGTAAAGTTTACTGCCACTACTGCGGTGTCGATTACTTCAAATATTATTCATTGGCATTTTGTAACCGAATACGAACAACCTCCTACCACAAATTTAAGCACGATCGGCAAATTAATAATAGTTGCATGCACAGCATGACGATTCTCAGCCGCATCATCATCATACACCAAGATTGGAAGCAATAATGGCCGGCTCAAGCAACAACAAAAACAGAACAGAAACACGGTCAAAAAAACAGAGCGTAGTATGCCGAAAGGCTGATGAAACGAGCAACATAATGGATTTGGCGTGAACGTGATACTTTCATCTCCTTCCTGTGACGGACTGGCCATCGATCGGCTTGAAGAAACAGAGGAAGCGAAGAGTTTTCGCTTTTAAACATTCACTGCTGAGTCAGAATTGAAAGCGATTGGAAGGAAAGACCCCATCGCCACAGTTACGGTTGTGCCAATATCTCATCCAGAGCAACTTCTTTTCTTTTGATGAATCCCCCTTTGAGCCATAAAATGCAGGTATACTCAACATTAACTCAGGCAAAATAGCGACAAAAACAGTAACCAAGTAGTAGGACACCAGACTGGTTGTCTTGGTTTTTACGACTGCGACTGATGATTCAGAATCGGCGTTATTCGCTAAGCTTGCACTTTCCTTTCGTCGATGGTTTTCCTTCGAACTCCAAGATTTCGTTTCGCTAACCACTTCTCAATCGATGACACAGCTGGTGATGCACATTTTCCAACTGGGTATGATAGTGACGACTACGGTCGGTGGCGGTGAACGTCGGCCCACTCATTCGCCAATGACCTTTTCCAACGCGAATGGAGGGAAACCTGTTTTTCAACCATATGCAGCAGCCTCGTCACCCAATCTACAGAAGGTGCATTCGATATGAGCTTGCAAATGGAATAAATCCGTTGAGCAGCTTGTACTTGCAAATATGACTTTGCGGGCACATGCTGATATGCCGTAACTGATATTGAAGAGGAGTGCAGCACCGAACCTGAAACAAATCTGAAACGCGCGTGGTATATCACATTTTGGCATTATATCATGTGTTGAAATTGGAACACCATGCTGCTTTGAAACTGGAAGAGCTCCGACACCCCATGAGCAAACAGCGCCAGCGTTTGTTGATGATGATGGTTGGTTTTCACCATTCGCTACCATAGTCTAGAGTTCATCTCCCTGACCGATGTCTTCTCTACTAACAGCACTTCAGCTACTATCCAAACCGCCACCGCATCGTCATATCATACTCAGAGCGTAGACCGTATGTCGCCGTTTTGGACGCTCGAGTGAACATATGATTCGCCACGTTGCATGACCCGAGGCTGCCCACTTTTCACGCTGCCACCCACGTCCCCCAGTGAAACGAAGTCGAACGAAGCCAAAAGCAGAGCACCCTGGCATGAGGATGATATGTTCTGCCGCTTAATTTCCGCAGTGCTGTGGCCGGTTGACCAGTTTTTGGCATCAAAATAAATAGGCTTCCGTGAGGGGTACGGGACGCACGATGGGCCAAGCACAGTAATCGATCGAGCATCAGCCAAAACTCCGATTCCCTGTGGCAAATTCAATCGACGATGCTGCAGGACCGAAAAGATAAGGTGAGCGGCACATTGGCCCAGAGGAAATTATGGCAACGACCTCATTCGCGTGCAAACAACAACTGCGTAGTTGCTGTTATTTTTTATTCTGGGTATCGATTTTTCTAACGTTAACCGAACCATCGCCAGCAGCCAGCAGCAGGATGATGGAACTGGCAAACACAGCATCAGCTCAGCCTAATCCATATTAAGCTTTGGAAACTTTTTTTCGTTTTGGGAAACTCTGTGGTGTCAGTACAGCTCCACTGAGCTCGGAGTTTGCCAGCTGATGCGCCAGAAAGGAAGTCGGCTGTCGTTTGAAAATCCATTTAGACGGAAAGGTCAACATGCTTATCTCAGTCTATATAGCACCATCCGTGACTGAAGCGAAGCGCTACAGCGTTATCGTTTTGCGCTAAAGTGCGTTGAGCAAACAAGTTACTTCAATCGACGTAATTTATTGATGGTGTTTAAAAATATTACGGACATAATATGGTTTGATGGACTGTATCACATTAAAACATTCAGGGAATGGAAACACCCTAGGTTCCAGGAAATCTTCTGCGAAAAGATCGTTTAACATTGATATGGAAATGCTAATATCATCTTCGTGAGTTCGTTGATTTTCGAGCGTAACCTCGCACATGAAACAGCAGCTACTTTACGGACCTGCAAGAAGGATCTTCTAAGAACATCAAGCGATGTGTGCTATGATTCAGCAGGTCACAAGAACCTCTTTTGCTAATATAATGATTGTTCCGGATCTAGAAGCAAGCCTTATATCGGCCCGAAAGTTTGTTGCAAAAATAACAAATGCTGCTTTCGATGTTGAATTCATCCAACGAGATATCAAGCAAGTGGTCGAGAAGCGAATGAAAACTGTCACGAACCTAGAAATTGCATCGGATATATATTAAAACATTGGATAACAAATGTTGTTCCATTTACTAAGCAGATTATATTTCGTATACCTTTGTCGGCTGCTTTTCAATGTAGGATGAAATTTAAAATTCATATCGCGCTTAGCATCATGGGGGTGTGTCTACATTGATCCGTTTCATGTAATCTATTATCTCTCTTTTCTCTACTTGATCAAGTTTAAACCAAAGAAGACTTCAGTCAACTGTGATGGTATCCAACTTGAAAAGTGAATTCAAAATCGGATGCAAACTTCAGAATACTGAACCGTTCATTTAACGACTAACACAAAAAGATTAGAGACAATAGGTCTAAGAGAAATAAGGTCTAAGCGCAGAAATGGCTAAACGTCGAAGAGGACAAGAGATCAAAATGGGCTTCCTTCTGTTTTTATTTCTTTCTTCTTCTTGCTTCCTCTTTCCTTCTTCTTCTCACCTTTTTCCTTCTTTCTGCTTGCTTTTTTCTTCATACTTCCTCCTTCTATCATTTAATTTCTTCATTCATCCTTTTTCCTACTTGACTCTTCCTTTTTTCTTTTTTTTTTCTTCTTTTTTCTTCCTTCTTTCTTCCTTGTTTTTCTTTCATCCTTCTTCCTGTCAAATTCTTCATTTTTACTTTCCTTTCTCTTTTTTCTTATTTCTTCCAATTTTTCTTCTTTCTTTGTCATTTTGACCTTTTGTCATAGATCCAAACGAAGAGATCGTGGAAAATCAAATATTGGTCTGGCCGAATAAAATAGGGAGTAGGATATCAGGCAATTTTACACGCGACGACAAAGGCTTTGTGTAGTTGAATGAAGAGTAACTTTAACTGTTAAAGGTTTGTGTAGCGACGGTAATGTTACCTTATTGACCAAAAGTAGATGTCCTTTTACTTTGAAGTACAACTACACAATGTTTACAAGTTCCTTGATATGTGCGTTAAGAGCGGTCTCGTTCAACATTTCAAGTTCATTGAACAGTGTTAATACCCTTCAGATAACGACTGGAGCTCGCCGAGACTGAGTACGAGGTTCATCTATTGCTAATCGAAATACTTGGTGAATCTCCGTATTTTGACGTCTATCCGGTTCGAAAACCACTATCTCGGCAGCACAGAAGCACGGTGGATTAAGGCGTTAGAACCAAAAAGGATATCCGAGTATGATGGTACGGTTCACTAGTCTTGACTGATTAGCCTTACTTTATTAACTTAACCTCAAACTTCTTTTAATTCTAACGTTTTTTTCCAATCCAATGCATGAACATAAATAGGTGACACGGACCGCGAATTTCTGTTGCACAAGCATACTTATTACGAACACGTCACAGTATTTGCAGGATATTTACGGTACTCCAAATTATTCTTGAGTTCAAAATATGAAGTTCCGAATGGTCAGCAAGGCGATTCACGGAGACTTGGCTTGTGGAATGCAATAACTCCATGACACACTACTTTACTATTATACACATGTCACAATATACCCAGAACATTAAACATAAATTCCACATCATTCTTGACTTCAGATCTTGAAGCTCTGTATGGTCAACATAGCTTGTAATAGCTTCATGGAACATTCCCAGCATATCTACAGTATCCCAGACTATTCTTGAGTTCAGATCAGTACTGCAAAAGATCGTGATCATCATAAGACAGAGAGCAAAGCGCCTTTTTCTATTTGATCAATTTTGCATGCAGAATGTTGTGATTTATTTTAAAATTAATATTTCTAAATTGTTTTGATTGATATATGCGAAGAATAGTGACTAGTCGATAAATTAATCGTAATGTTTTAATTCGCCGAGCAAATATGTGAACATAGCGTGACATCTCTTATTGAAGATGAGAAATTGCAGTTCTGGTTCAGATACTAAAGTGTGGCCAACAAAACCGTTATACGGAGTCTTGGCCATAATTTTAAATTGGTATAGCCCGAGATTTGATTTCAAGGACAGTTCCTAGTGTGATAAATGTTCTGCGGAGATTTCTTCTTTTCTATGGCTCTACATTCCAACTGGAACATGACCTGCTTTTCAACTTAGTGTTCTATTAGCATTTTCTCAGTTATTAGTTGAAAGTTTTTCTACACCCGGCATTGCATGAGTATGCATCCTGTGTGGCAAGTACATTTGTACTTTTCGTACCTAAAGAAATAAAATAGCCCCCAAGTCGCGATTCGAATAGATTCCACTCACCCAATTTGGAAATTTCGCGTAATCAACCCCGGTGGGAACTATAGTCGTATACTGACAGAGAAGGGGAGGTTTGCTCCTCTCCTATTAGTGATGGACTTGGGTTAACTTAAAAATCACTTTAACAAAGATCATTAAAAAAATGCTCCTCTCCTCACCTCCGCGGAGGTGCAAATCTGTCGAGCGCGTGTTCCCCATGTTAGGGGCGGCTGATCATCGTCAGAGTACCAGTGAACTACTCTAAGCAAAACTATACACACTATTCTGCATCACTTAGGCATCACTTGACGCGATGTAGATAACGCAACCCTGGAAAGGTAGCTTACTGAAGTTTTTACAGTTAACAAGAAATGTAAAATTAAAGCCAATGGATGGATTCAATGGCAACAGACCCGCCAACGAATAAAGGACAACGATTGGAAAGTCAGATCTTGGAACGTAAGAATTTTAAATGAGCCCGCTCTTATTGGACTCCTAGCTCGTGAGCTGCAGAATGTCAGTATGGGTGTGGCAGAAATCCAGGAAATAATGAATGAAGGGCAATTCTTCAACTATAGTCTGACTAGCGTCTATGCTCCAACGAATGATAAGCCTGATGACGTGAAGGATATGTTCTATGGAAGCCTTGATAAAACCTACGGAACACGTGTCCAACACGCGATGTAAAGATTATCTTCGGAGATCCACAAACACACTTGGCAACACCCGAGTGGCTCACAGATAGACTATGTACTGATCGGCGGAAGGTATTGACGGACGAGAAAAATGCCGCCAGGAGTCAGATGTTAATGGATTGTACCCGAGCAAAAGATAACGATAGGGGAAGGGGGGGCCCTAGCTAAGCAAACACTGCTTTATTGTCTTATTTGTAACACTATTCATGGGTATTTTTACTTTTACTTTAATAAGATAGCTAGTTGATGCCATCTTTAAATAGTTAAAAATCTCAATCATATTGATAATATTCACATTTAAAAAAAGTGGTGATATTCTGTTGCCGGAAAACTCATGAGGCAAAACGCCTTTTAGTTGGCAGCTCCTAGGGAACAAAGGACCACGCGTCAGCGAATCACCTTTTTGGTATGGATAGTGCGTGGAGACGCAAGTTCAATGTAGGTTAGTGACAATAGGGCGTTTTGCCTCGCCAAAATGTTAGATGTTTCTTCAAGATGTGGAAATTTTTGGTTTTTCCAACCTTCCTATACACTATTTTGAAACTTTTTTCGCCTAACCTACATATTTTTAGATCTAGTTTTGTTACAGCCATCTTAATGACAGTAAATATGAGGGAAACCACAAAAGGCGTTTTACCTCGGGAGGGGGGGGCGTTTTGGGGCCTCTTCCCTTACAGTGTAGGAAGAACAGAAACAAAACGAATCCACCGTAGAAAGAAAATGCAGCACGAAGAGAGTGTGATACAGTGTTGACCCGATTTTATCACGTTGTCGACCCGATTTTATCACGTTTTTGACCCGATTTTGCCACCCCAAAAAAATTAAAATTCTTGTGTTTCTTTTTATTTTCGTAAATAATACCGCAAATAACAACGATTTTCATTAAATAACTTTTACCGCCGGTGGTTTATTATGAATGACTACTGAGCACCTGTGAAGGATTCTGTAAGCATTTTCAACAAGAAATAAGAAGAACCGCTCACGCATTCTGCCTTTCTAAGGCGATTCATATTTGTGAAATGAAATGAAAAGTCGCCAATATTTTTTTTTCGGTTTGCCCTATTTTATCGCCCCAAAATTCACCAGGGGGTGATAAAATCGGGATATTACTGTAGTTGAAAGGCAGCACAACATGGACAGAAACGATATGTGGAGGTTATACACGACTAGCAATGGCGCGTAGCATAAAACTGCACCCGTGCCCGCCATGTGCAATAACCGAGCGGGTAATTTGCAGACAGACAGGACTATGGCTCTAAATGAGCTGAAAAACAGTAAAGCTGCTGATAAGGACGAGATCTCAGTCGAGCTTCTCAAACTTGGAAGTGAGAAGCAGCATCAATCGATCCACTACATTGTTCAAAAATATGAAAGGACGAGGAACTGCCTACAGGCCCGACCTATAAGGAATGACACAGACTAGAGCTTGACAAATTTTCGTGATGGGCCGATCTACGGTGGATCAGATCTTTAGCCTGCAGATGATCTTTAATCAATTCCGGGTTTATAACTTGCAGACTACGTTCATTGTTTTCAAAGCAACGTTTGACGCTGTGAAAAGAAATGAGCTGTGGCAGATAATGTCTAAACATGGTTTTCTAGCGAAATTGATTAGGCTGATACGTGCAACGCTTTCGGATTGCAGATGAACTGTCAACCTCGTTGTTGATCTTAGACGGATTAAGCAGTGTAATAATAGAAACCCCGTAAATCACTCCGTTGTCCATTCAAGTATCCACAACCCACAATAACAATGTCAGATTTCTTATGGTAAATTTAAATTATTTATTATTTTATCATAACTTCCTGGTGGGTATGTGCCAGGTTGCGATGAGTTTGTTTTCGTTTAATAATACCTTTTTTCAACCGTCGGGACTCGCACCATTATAAAATGTACAACACCATCACTACTGAAAAAAGCACGATTGTCGCACTCAACGTGGACGATATTGCATGAGCGATTCAGGACGAATCGAGTCCCGTGCCGGAAGGTTAAACATGTTGCAAAATCATACCTGCAATGAGAAGAAAAGAAATGTTGAAATTATTAATATTGAGCGTCTTAGGGGAAAATGTTACAAGGTTAAAATACTTCAAACTCCCATTTACTTCTGCTATATTCAATATATATAGCGGAAGTAAATGGAAGTTTGAAGTATTTTAACCTTGAAAGAAATGTTATATATCTTGAAGGCAACAAAATTGATGTGATAGGTAATTCATAAAATGCATATTTAATATACATTTGTTCTTTATCAAGATATAATGGACGGATTGTTTCGGAAGCATGCTATTACAAACCTCTCTGAAAATGCTTGTTTCTACAGATAGAAATGATGAACAAACGGAAAGATTCCTGCAAAACCTATTATCACTATTCAGAAAATTCTAACTGTTCTTGGGTTGAAGCAGACGTAGCACACATACGGCACTTAGCTAGTAGCTTGAAATTTAATTGAAAATCAAAATAAACCTGAAGTGCATTTCAAATTTTTTCATCACTTTATTTACGTGAATTCTGAAATGCCTTTAGTTCTTCACTTGTCATTACATCAGATCGCAGTCAAATAAAAGAAAAAATATCGCAGACCGCGTGGCATACTCTGAGAACGACAATTTTCGTATTTTCGTGTTTTGTACCTCGCATCAGTGGTGCGAATTCTCAGTCTCAGTGACTGAAATTTGTTGGATATTGATACCATTTCCTCTTCACACTCACTTCTTAGCAGTGAAAACTGAAAGTGATTAGCAGCAACAATCAAAGATAAAGTAAACAAAAGACCTCTCTTCTCATTGCACACGCAGCCCGCAGTGACGGTCCATTCAGTTCACTCGCTGCTGCGTGAATGCGACGGCCCTATATAAATGCATGGGTGAATACTATCACTTGAAAGACAATGACAGGAAATTTGTGCCGAATGATCATCAGCTTCAGCCCGCTGTTGGCAAACCGAGTTTGCTAAGCTACTCTTGCTTTGCCTTGCTGACTGAAAGGCATCGTCATAGGCAAAGAGGAGTGTGTGTGTGTTTGTCATCCTCTATCCCTCACTCAGCTGGGAGTGTTGGTCAAATAGTACTACGAATAATTTGATCAGATCTCATGCTCCGTTATGGTGCCCTTTTTGTTATGAAGACTAGTACTGCAAAAAGGATTCACTTCTGAAGCAAGAAAAGTTCCTTCAGAGAGTGTAGGGAATGGGATGTACTAGTTGTTCATAACAGGTACAGCAAAACTTCACAAGGACGCCCTTATTCGTACTAACTATTCAGGGAATAGAAGGTCGAGAAGAGCCACCGTTGCTAACTAAAGCGTGAACCGGATACCTGGGACTCCCACAATATCCGCGGCAATAGAAGCAAACGATGCCCTGTACGTATTTAGTGGTATTTTTTTAAGAATCTATTTGTTTTTATAAACAATGCAATAAACATTGAAAGTACAGAATTGAAACGTGCTCACCGGTTTAGTTCCTCTTCTATCCAAATTTCGCATTTCTCATCCTACTTTTCTCCCATCGGAATTGTGGCTGCAATGCTCAACTGCGGACGATTCGGCGACTGCGAAGGTGCTCGTCAGTTTTGAAGCTGTAGAAGTTCCGTTGAAAGGCACCGTCATAGGCAAAGAGGAGCAGAGAAAAATATAAAACAAAAGAATCACACTCAGCAGGCATTGTTGATTAATTGCACCACTACCTCGCATATTTCACAAACGAGACCGGGCAAGTCGTTCCAAGGTTTCGTGAATCCTTTGATTTTACGTAGCTGAGTGGTCCTAGAGCGCTGCGCAATGGTTTTCCCAATCCTGGCTGACGATCTTTTTGATCCAGACTTAGGCCGATGACATGCTCACGCGTATGCATGCGCGAACGCGTTCAAGACAAAAGAATTTCTCTTGCTGATATTCTGCTTTACGAATGCTTGGACGCGCTCCGCATCGCTCGACGCGTCAGTATGTCATCGCCCTTACACGTCAGTCGGGGGAAGCGATGATGTGAAACACTGGCCTTGGTGACCGACTCCATCCAGAACAGACATCATGCACGCGTACGAAAAAGGATGAGATTGAGCAACGACTACTACGCGCACATAAAATTTAGCGCACGCGAGTCTCACGAGGCTTGTTTACCTCACATTAACATTGGTGAGTCGCATTGAGACATCTCAATGCGATCAGCTCATGCGCTGTTTGCCATGGCAAACCTTTGCAAACAACAGCAAACAACGTCGCCTAAGTAACGCCAGCTATGCATTGCTAGCGCATGAGATGAGTCTCATGACACGTACATTGAGACACGCTCACTCAGTTATTTTATGCGCGCTCTAGCTTCTCTCGTCGCACTGAATCGGTGCTACGTGAGCTTTTGTAGCTGTATACACGATAATTAAGAGACTCTGATCCAGAATGCCCGCAGTGACGTTCCTTGGCACCCCACAGTACCTCGAGATCCAGACGAAGGTTGTCGACTGTTGCTCCCAGGCAAGAATGGCCTGGATCTACGAGTATTGCGGGCGGTCGCTTTGCTGCGTAGCGATGGCACTGACGGAATCAGCCAGGACTAGCACCGATTTGGCGGAACGAGTGGTAGCGGTTATTAATAGAGTTACGGTTTCCTCCGGTAAGACGCAGTGTTGTTCAAGAAGGTTATCCGATACCGTTTGGTTGTTACCAGTAACGCTTAAGACGACTTCTTCTCTCAAGCGATAATCATCAGTATAGCGGTGCTTGTGGTTCCTAAACTCAGTGTTTAGCAGCTTGGTGTTGGATCTTCGAAGAGCTTCCGTGTTGCCCCCTCTTCTAAAGCGCCTCGCATTGGAACAGTTTATATTGATTGTAAGAGAGTGCCAGCTCCGTGCCAGTGGACCCTAGACTGGTCATCGTGTGCAGGATCTGATCCCCTTGAACAAGCTATGCGGAGGTACTTATTGAAAATTAAGGAGAGTATGCTGACAAGCTCCCGACGTGCTACACAAGTCATATTTAGTCCGTATAGCAGTCTGCTGTCAATCACCGCTTGGTCGATACGATACCGAGTGTCTCTCTCTATTGTTTGTTTCGTGTGGTCTTGATAAGGTTTTGACAAGGTTAATCCTCGATCTGCAGCCGGATCTGACCGCTTTGAAATGGGGGCTGAAGAACAGTTCTCGGTCGATGAAGACTTCAAGGACCATGACGAGTTTGCGGTTTGGGATCGGCAGCCCATTATCTTGATACTAGGGCCGGAGAGTCGGTGTCGCCCATTACACAGATGCCCACCAGCGGACACTTTTCCCGGCCGACATGATGAAGCCGACCGAGCAGTCACATCGTTTAAATGCTCTAACCGCTGCTTGAGTTCGGACACTCACGACGGAGTGTCTTCGATGCCTACAAGCAGGACGTCGTCCGCGAAGACGAAAATGTAAATGTTTTTGGGGAGGACTATGGAGACCCCTCCGCCAGAACAGACCCTTGCGGAACCTCAGTATCCTCTGGGTAGGTCCTGAAGACGGAGTTACACATAATGCCGCGTAAGGACCGGTGGAAGGGGAAGTTATAAACAAAGGCTAGGATTCTAACAATGAAACCCCAGCTCACCAGCTGATTGAGCACTAGTGAGAAACTATGAGATCGACGTGTTTCGTGGAGTGCGTCTCCTAATCCGGCAAAGTACGAATGGTCCGTTACCCAGGGCAAAAGGCGTGTTGGCCGAAACCATGTCCTCCATCGCAACGAACTTTTCACGCAGCCTACGGTTAATCAACCTCTCGATGACCTTCAACACACAGGAGGTCAACGAGATAGCCCGGTTATTAGCGGTGAAGCGGGAGGAGATACTGTTTTTAGTGATCGGAATGACGTGGCTGAGTGATGCAAAATATTCCCCGTTCGGCACTCATAGTGTTTCTGTTTGTAGTTTTCCATCGCGCTTACCTTTCTCGGTGCCCAAAAGGGTTGGCTGAACGCTGAATGCGTTTCGTCCGACTACCAACGAAGGGCTCTGCGTCCTGATAGAGAATTTGCCTAAGGGATGGATAAACCACGGCATCGAGAGAGAGAGAGATATTTAAGAAATCGGGAAGTATTAGCGGGAGAGTGTGCTCCAACGCCAACCTTGTACCTCTCCAGGTCTGATGGTGGGCGTTCATATCTCCCAAGAGCTTTTTTTTTGCAAGTCGATTACTGCCTTATTTCCGGTTATTGACCACCTACGTTGAGAACTCGATTTATGCTTTTTCACAAAATGTGAAGGATGTAGTTCGAAAAATGAAATGAAATGTCAGAGGTCGAGTATAAAATAATTCATCGGAATACGAACGTGAATAAAACAACGGTGAAGCAAATAATTATTACCTAAACGTCTCCATCCATACATTCCATACATGAGCTGCTGTTTGGAATTTATTTCTGAACACACTTCCAAACACATAGCGGAATAAGAATAATACATGTTTTATGCATTATGATCTCAATAAACGTAATGGGACGTACTATGGACGGTGGCATGACTTTAATTTATACGAGAGAATATCATAGATCTTTAAAACAGAGACACTGACACTGACATTGAGACACTTTACAATATGAAATACTGAAGACGGCTCGAAATTTGTACTCTTCGTTTCAATGAGACCAAAGCAAGCATTTTTTGAGTCAAAGGATAGACTATTTTCGTTATTTTTGGTGAGGAACATCTTTCACCCATCACTCTTTTTTTCTAGAACTAGCTTTGCAAGATCGAAACGAAAATCGCGTCTATTGAATGTAATTCCTTTTTCGTTTCATCACTTTTCCGTCTCGCTAATTTTTCGCGAGAATTCTCGTCGAACAATCATAAAAATGGTATGGCCGCAATGGGAGTCGAACCTAGAACAATAACAATAATAGCTAAGTGATGGGCGCACTAGCCACGCCACCGTGCTATCTGCTTGAAGGCTTCAGGTTATTTGTTTTATATTGCCGTTTGTATTGGTAATAACACAAGAAAGCTTGGATATGTAAGAAAACAAACAAACAAACTTTTTGTGGCAATAGAAGTGAGCGAAAAATGGTTATTACTCTTCAGGCCAGTGGCGTTTCCCTAACCTCAATTTACCTGTGCACTGGATTTAAAGTCAAGGAATTTTTGTGCGAAAATGCATAGAATAGCTAGATTTTGATTAATTCAAATGACTCTGAAAACACACAGGTAAAAAGTGAGGTTACGCGACCTCACTGATTCAGGCTGTATTTCCTTCACAAAAAAGCGATTTTACGCCGATAATTTACGTTCTCAGATTTGCGTGAGGAAGGATTCTGAGCTCCTGAAATTGGGTGAGCATTAGAGATAAACTGAATAATTTGAAACAAGATTTTCAAAGACCATTCATTCTTCACGATTTTCAAAGACTTGTATCAAATCTTAATTTTTCATATTTAAGGATGAACTGCTGTAAAGCTCATAACTCAAAGTTAATAGGCCTATCATTCTCACCTTAAGAGGACAGAATAATTGAACAATATAAACATTCTAATCTTCAGAATTCTCCATGCTCGAGTCTTATCGATGTCTGTTTCTCTGTCAGCTGATCAAGTCGTGTAGAGAAATTCATATGCTGCACCAACGTTGCCGATATGGTAAATTGCCCTGTAATGGAACCTCTGAACGAAGGGGTCGTTCACAAATTACTTATCTCCTCCTTCCCCCTCGTAACATTTTTTGTTTGGTAGATTTATTTAATGCATTAATATGAACCATAACACCATACCACCATTGGCAAAAATGAAACGCATAAGAGCGGCACGGATTGAATTTCAGAACTAAGAAATCCACTATTGCTTAATTTACCCTACATCAAACTCTTCGAAACATAAGTCGTAAACAAGTCACTGCCGCCATCAACGCAGATGACCTCGAGCCTCGAGCCCCTCTTAGCAATGAGTGGAGAGGATGATTAACGTGTTTGTAACTGTTTTGTGTTCCGTCAGATTTTTTTTCTTCTGTTTCTCTCGACAGCAAGAACTTTCTCATTTTATTTAAGACTCTTTGCGGTATAGCATCATGTACAGTGAGGTATTTGCTACAAGACTCGTATCATTTCTAATATTATACAAAAAGCGAAACGACACGACATTATGAAAGACGTCAGTAAATACGGAGAAAATACTTTTTATCAGGATTAAAGTTTTTGCAAGTAATTCCAGTTTAAATGAATAGTGAAAAAGACTTCATACATCACTGTCGTACTAGATGTGAAAGCATGACAGTTGACCTATGATGACTAGTTGGTAGCATAATGCCGGCGAACTATGTGCGAAGTGCGACTTTGACGGAAATCCTCTCGTCTGTTGATTCAGTGCATACCATCATCCAACATTATATTCACAAAAGAGGTGAAATCAAATAATAGTGCGCCCCAACCAGGTCTCCACTCAACGTCGGCGGTGGTGATGGTCGCACGTTGCTCTACTTGAAAACTAAATCTCCCCTGGAACGATTGTCCCCTCCGTAGTCCGTACACGACTCCCATCAAAAGCCACCAGAGATGTGCGCCGAGTGTTGACTCTTGTCATTCACCATTAACGAGAATCCATCATCCACCAGTCGTCCGAATGACTGACTTGGTGCTGGATATGCCACACATACATACTGTCAGCACGCTGCACACATTCACGCTGTAAACATATCTGAAAGTGTATGCGACGAAAAATAGGGTACAGGTTAAAAACTACATTGCAATGTGCATCATGATGACGGGGCGGTGTTGATATTCCTGCACCCGTGGACCGTGTTCCGTTGGATCAGGTCTCTCTATTTACCGAAGTGAGGCAGCACTTGAAAGTGGAACACTACAAACTGGTACCAGTGATGCGATCCCATCATTATGTACGCAGCGGTTGGAAGGAACATGGGAGGACGGAATGGGTACTTTAGATAAATGAACCCAGCAGAAGTAGATAACGACTGCAGCAGCGAAGGCAAAGTGTAAATGTTTGTAGATGATATAGCCAAATCGATGCACAGCAATAGAACGGGTTTAAAGAAGGATAGATGATCATTGTTATCGTCCATATGATACCTCAGAGGCGACCCAGCCAATGATTTGAATACTTCTTTATTAAATATAATTGAAATGCTGATAAATAGGAGTTAAATAAATTACCCTAAGGGTGAATTTTAACCTTTGAATGCCTTGTAACAATTACAAGCAATTTTCAAATATGATAAAAGCACAAACCAAAACAAATATGGATCAAATTGGACCATACTCGTTTCGAAACGGTTATTTTCCACTTGAACCGCTTACCATCAATTCCCCACTCTAGTAGATTGGATACACTATACGAGGACCAGACAAATGCCAAGAAACACTCGAGACGACCTTCCCCAGCTGCCGCTGAACTTCTCAACAATCTATTCTCCGGGAGCGCACAATCATTATTTATCGCCGCCACCGCCATCACCATCAACAGCAACAATTTGGGGCTTACGAAGTAGGAAGAGAAGCTGAAAGTTTCGAAACATTCACTTTTTATGGGGCACGACTCGTTTCGTTTCAAGCTTCTCCAATAATTGACCGTGATCATGGTGTTATGATGACCGCCCGACCGACGCCTGCCCAGAACAATGGAATCCGGCGATTCATGATTAATTAATGTCGATCTATGGTGGAAGCGAACATTCTCTTTTTTGTTGTAATCTACCGACAGACTCGCCATCATCATTACAGGTTGTGTCTTGGGCAACAGCCACCGCATCAATTTTGAGTGACCATTTGTAGACAACAATCAACTGTAACTGTACGCCCCGGACAGAACATCGGTAATTGTTGGGAGTCGTATCACACCTGTTCCCAACCCCCAACTTGCCACCTAACAAAGTTGCGAACATTGCAACAGTGCGGAAAGGCCAACCGTTTTATGTGTGTACTTAGCAGATCTATTCGGGTGGATGAAGGGGAGGAGGGCATTTTCGCATTGTTCCACACGGGGCACACGATGAACGGTTTTTCCTGTCGGCTCGAGACACAGAAGCTCCACCGACCGCTTATCCGTCGCCGTTTGTTGGTTTTGGAGGCGCACGCGACAATCCAACATGTTTGTGCCATCATCGCATCGCCAGCGACAGCGAATCGTGATTGAATTAAATGCGGAGGTATTTTGATTTTGTACGTAAGCTGCCTAGGAGAGTGAGATTAGTTTATGCTGACGGTGACGATCGGCAGAGCTTCAGTGTTGTTCGTTGAAGGAAGTAGCGTATTTGATGACACCGAGACTGCTGAACGGACCGGAAGTGGTTAGATTGAGTGGAAGGTATCCAATTGCAAGCCTCAGTAGTCTGCTCGTTTGTCGCTTTAATCAATCTTGAATCTTAATAAAGAATAATTTACTTGTAGAATAGTAAAGTTATTTAAGGACCGACAAATATCAAATAACTTTCACAACGAATGGTCCAGCATGTATAAAATTTTTGATTTGAATCAATCGTTTCTAGTCACAATTGGTATAATTATGGAACCGTATAAAACGATGACATCAATGAACACTTGAAAAAAACAACTCATATTTTGTATATTTTCAAGAAATTTTTTTTCTGAATTTCGAAGAGAAATTCTTCTAAATTTAACGGGAAAAACTTTCGAAGTTCCGAAAATTCTTCGGAATATCCATTGAAAATTTTCCGAATTACCACGATCGGAATAAGTTAAGGCTCCATAACATAATTTAAGGCTCCAATATCTTAGACCAAGGAGAGAACCAAAATGCCGCATTATACAACTGCACCAGTGACGATTCGTTAACCACAATCTACCTGTTCGAATCTTCCCATTTGCCCCAGTAAGATGCGACTATTTCTAGTCACTCAATCATTGACCCCAGCTAACCACTAACAGATCTCCCGAGAGGACATCCGAAGCAGTGTTCATTTTTTGAATAGCAATATCAGGGCAACATCATTTTTAAGGACCACCCATTGATCCTGGAAAACCAGTTGCCAGTTGCCAGAAAGATGTTGCCGATTCCGTTAATTTGTCTTAAAAAGCTGCCACTTTTAAAAAATTGAGTGTTGTATAGCCATGAGCGAGCAAAATCAATACAATGAGTCATTCATTTCGGATGGAAATGGTCAGTTGAACAAGTGCGTCGTTTGAAGCTGCGATTTTTATAAATCGATTGTTGACGTAATGTGAGAGCAAAATCAATGCACACAACACTCATCGACTCCGGATGGCCAATAAGTGGCCATCCAAAAGTTTCAGAACATGCGGAGAAATGAAAAATTCTGGCATTTCGTCCTAGAAAACCAAGACTTTAAAGATCCCTTATTGTAGCAAGGACAATAAATTGAACCCGAATGGGCACCAAGTGGTCCTATGGAAGTTCCGGAGCACTCGGAGTAGTGACCAAATCGGCAACCGTCCTAGACTGCTGTTACTTTTTATACACCATTTGCTCTAGCAACGTGAGGGCCAAATTCCACTAAGTGGTCGTTCAGGAGCTCCGGAACATCCAGATTAAAGGTCCAATTTTAAGTTTTGTCCTCAAAAAGTAGCGAGGTTCACATAACAATTTTTGTATCAAAATGAGAACCACATCTTTTCAAAAACCATCCATTGACCCCGGGAGACCACTAAGTGGAGCTTCAGAAACTCTGGAACATCTGGAAATGTAATCAATTCTAGAAATTCGCCCTAGATAGTGGCGGTTTTTTTAACGTACTAAGAAGCTGTGAGTTTTTATAAATAAAATATTGAAATAGGAAAAAAGAAACTGATTAGACAAGCCAGTTTCTCCCTCGAGTAAGAAGCGCATCTAACGGGTGGCCACTAAAAAGTGGCAATAAAAAGAATGGCTCAGGAAGAAAACTACAGAGAAGTACAGTTCAATCTGATATACGTTATATAAAGAGTTGGCCTTAGTCTTTAAACTTAGGTAAATGAATAATAGCATATGGTTTGTGGTCCGCCGTGCGGCGTAGTTTAATCTTGCAG
The DNA here is from genome assembly GCF_024139115.2 of Armigeres subalbatus. NCBI lineage: Eukaryota > Metazoa > Arthropoda > Insecta > Diptera > Culicidae > Armigeres > Armigeres subalbatus. The sequence goes on along the minus strand of NC_085140.1, from coordinate 7,116,324 downwards.
GTATCACATGACCGTTGGACGGCGGCCGTCTCCGGATAATTCTTCTGATCCTATTGATGAGTTGCTTTGTGTCTTTGACCTTCCAATCTCCTTTGAATACAATGGAGCTTGGTCTACTTAAAACCCTTTAAAAATTTTCGAAACATTTTCACGTTCAAATTGTCCACCGTATAGTTTTCCCACGATCTTTGTTCGTTTAAAACAATTGCACAATGCGGCGCGCAACCTTCCTGTTTTGACGGCATTTTTTCGGCAACTGAACATATTGGAGTAAAAATGTGTGAGCGACAATTTTCTGAATATTCTAAGGATTCGTTTACATATAAAAATATTACTCTGAAAGCATTATTGTTCTCATAAAAAAATATTGAAGAATTGAAATTTTAGTGACCACCCGTTCTTCTGGAGGAGTTCCTGGAGGAACTTCCGGAGGAGTTCCTGGAGGAACTTCCGGAGGAGTTCCTGGAGGAACTTCCGGAGGAGTTCCTGGAGAAACTTCCGGAGGAGTTCCTGGAGGAACTTCCGGAGGAGTTCCTGGAGGAACTTCCGAAGGAGTTCCTGGAGGAGCTTCCGGAGGAGTTCCTGGAGGAACTTCCGGAGGAGTTCCTGGAGAAACTTCCGGAGGAGTTCCTGGAGGAACTTCCGGAGGAGTTCCTGGAGGAACTTCCGGAGGAGTTCCTGGAGGAACTTCCGGAGGAGTTCCTGGAGGAACTTCCGGAGGAATTCCTGGAGGAACTTCCGAAGGAGTTCCTGGAGGAACTTCCGGAGGAGTTCCTGGAGGAACTTCCGGAGGAATTCCTGGAGGAACTTCCGAAGGAATTCCTGAGGAAGTCCCTGGAGGAAGTCCCGGAAAATTTCCTGGAGGATGTCCCGGAGGAATTTCTGGAGGAAGTCTCGGAGGAATTTCTGGAGGAATTCTCGGAGGAACTCCTGGTGGAAGTCCCGGAGGAATTGCTGGAGGAAGTCCCGAAGGAATTGCCGGAGGAAGTCTAGAAAGAAATCTGGAAGTCCCGGAAAATTTCCTGAAGGATGTACCGGAGGAATTCCTGGAGGAAGTATCGGAGGAATTTCTGGCGGAACTCCCGGAGGAACTTGCGACCATGATTTTTACTCGCGAACAAAATACTGCCATACTCTTTGTCTTTGCTCTGCCCATACTCGCGAACAAAGCAAGCACCAGAAAAATGCAAGCAGTAGGTTCCGCGTTTGCAACAAAAACGTTGGCGAAATTACTTTCTTTTCTTGAAGCGTGAAGCGAGTATTTCCACCACTGGTATACAGTTCTACTCCCGAATACCACTTAGTGGCTATCTAAGGCCGAGGAGTAGTGCATGCAATGATTTTGCTTTCAGAATGCTGAAACAAATGATTCATTAAAAGTCACAACTGTCTAGGACGTATTTCCGGAATTGATCACATCTCCGAATGTCCTGAATCTTTTTGCGGGTCACTTGGAGGTCACCGGGGGGTCAATGAGTGGTCCTTGCGTTGATTATGCACTCGTATTGCTAGAAAATCGATTTCTGAACCATTGAAATTTGTTTATAACTACGCATGACCCATCATGGAACCTATTCCGGAATGGACACTCCGGAGTCAACTTAACTGGTTAACTCAGGTTCAGGGAATCAATATTTGAGCAACGCCTAACAATATACCCTTTGTCATCAACAGAGTTTGTTACTGACAAACGCACCTCGCAACAAGCCATAATACGACATAAATCATTTGCCTTGCACGTTCTGATATTTCCGATAATACGATGCTAATTTTGTAAACAGAGCTAGATTCTCGAAAATATCCATAAAAGCAGAAACTACGATAGTTAGCAACAAAATTGTCTTCTTTTTTTTGCTGACAAAATTTTTCGGAGCTTTGTCATTACTATCTCCGACAAAACAAAGTTCGTTGGTTCTCTTTTGTCGCTTACTTTTCATGCGCATTCAAGAAAAATTAATTCCCTGCTCAGGATCATCAAGAGCATACGCTTGAGATAATTTCAAGAAGTTTGATAACCATATTGATGATGTTCCATTGAAAAATGTTTAGGTCACCTATGCCCCTCGAGGAACCTGGGGTGGCATTGCGCATCTCGATTCGAACGAAATTCTATCGAGTCGAACATGTTTGGCATTACGGCTTTCGATTCGATCTCGAAAACGACTCATCGTTCGAGTATGCTCGAGGAGGTACAAGAATAACGAGATGTTTTGGCATTATGGAAACTCGATAACACACTGAAAAACGACTCAAGTCGAATAAAAAACATTCGTCACCTTTACAGCTTTCGAATGTTGTTCGAGAGTCATTTCTTGCTGAAAGTTTTCAATTATATTGGTTATTATTTCTCTACGGGAAGAGAATAAATGTTTCATTGTTGTATCTTGAAGAAAAGAATGTCATTAGTATACCTATTTTTAATGCATTGCAGTTATCGAACGGCAATCTCTCTGTTGTTACCTTTCCAATAGGTCACAATCCCTAAACTTGATTCTTTTATTATCGTTTAGTTTCCGTTTTCCTTTTTTTGTAAATAAGTATGCTTTAATTCTAGAATAAATAAATAAAACTGTAAATATGTAAATAAATCCTTATATTCCCTATCCTAAGATACCATTTACCCTAAAATTTAATGTAAATAATTAGAAAAATAAAAGATTGAAAAAAGAAAAAATTGAATTCAAAAATCCCATTTCACCACATTTATCCCCTTGGTATCGATCTGTCAAAAGTGTATCCCATCCTATATGTACATAACCATCATGGCGCGCGGTACCAACTGTGCACAGACAAAACCATCCCGGGAAATGTTCTCCTATACTTGGATTTTGCTGTGTCATCGAAGGCCTTATAAGCCTAAGCAGGATGAGGCCAGGGGCTCTTTTTGGTAACAAAATTCCGACAGTTTAAACCTTCCGTTGCTCTCTTCAAGTTTTTTCTGAATCCTTTAGGAACAAAATTCCTAGCTGTTTTGCGAGTGAACTGCTAATTGGCAGAGATAGTGTCTCGGAAGAAAATTGATGTCACCACCCATCATCGGAATTGCCGAGGGTGATCTAACGGCCTGTGATAGGTGGACCGTAAGTGATAGTGAAATCACCCATCCGGTACAAGAGGAAGAGAACTGTGCGACGCCCCCCCTTCAACCTCGGACGTTGCATCCCTGGACCCGACCCAATCGTCGACGTAGCCATCGGTGAGGAAGTGGACCGGTCGAAGCCAATAGTCCGAACATCCACCGACCGACTGGAAATCGCCTCAACCTTTGAAGTCAGGTGAAAATTTTGTACATTCCCATTCCCAAAATTTTGTACATTCCCATGAACTCCTGTAAATACTAAATAAACCCAACCAGTGAACTTTGAATTGATATCTAGTGTTTAGCATACTTATTTCACGCGCAAATCCCTTTTCTCCATCATTCGTTTTATTGAAATTGAATTCGCATTGCAAGCTTGGGAAGTGAGTCCGCCCCAACGATTATCCCGGACAGACCCTGAGAGGGCTGAAGTGTAAATAGTTTAGTAAATTTTCTTGTATTAATATAGTTTTATTTTAGTGAATTTTTCCCAATTGAATTAGTATTTGAAGTTTTCTTAGTTTTATCATTTCTTTAAAATTTCATTGCAATAGAATAGTTAATCGTAACACTGTTTACATTTCGTTTGACAGAACATACTCGATTGAGCTAGTACAGTATCATTTGAAATCTTGTACTACGACTGAATGAAGTCGAACGAAATACATGATGCCGCATTTTTTCGAAACAAATGCAAAAACGTACGAATCGAGTGATTTGATTCGAGATGCACAATGCCACCGCTGTTCAGGAATCGCCAATCGAAGGTTTGCACTTCTTATGGACGCAAAACAATAAAGATCAATCTGCTGATGAAATTTCAAGAAGTTTGATACCCATATTGCGGATTACCTACCGAATTCATCATCTAAGTAGGACATGTCTCTGGAATTCCGGATTTCCCGGAAATCAGAGTGGCCAAATCGTCTTATTTGTCTTATTTGTCTTATTTGTCTTATTTGTCATATTCACACCTGCACCACTGTTATCACCCAAATAGTTTTCAAAGCTGGTGTGGAAACCTTGTACAGAAATCCTCTCACGATATTTTCTAATGTTGTTCTAGAAACGGCTCATGTTTTTATTTTCCAAAACCAGCTGGAGTTTGTTTATTTGGATTTCCTCATTGCGTGATTGGTCGGCGCTGCTGCTGTTCTCTCGCCGAACCACTGCATGAGTAATAAATTTCTTCCCCATTGTTGCCAATTCCTTTTGTTCTCCGTGCTTTTTTAACGGAAAACCCTTCCCTCAGACCTTAATATATAAATTTGTACTGCCCACGTGGATGTTGTTGTTAGATGCTATCAGTGCTATCACATAGAATGAAGATCCTATGTTCACCACTAAAAGTGGCAAGGCTTGCAAGAACTAAGCATTGAATACCTTTTTAAAGCGCAACACTGTATAAAATAACAGATTCTGTCTTAATCATGAATTTATTACCCCACGAGACAAATATGCGTAGATATTCAACAATGGAACAAATTGACTTGAAGTTGTTTTCACAGATTTTTCTAACTAAGTTCGATATTACCGAGTGTTTTTGGAAAAACACATCAAAATAGAGCACTCTGTGATAAAAAGTCAAAATCTTCAAAAACTAACTTGGCACAATTATGCGTAGAAGAGCAGTGTAGCGTCAATGAAACAATGTGGACCAGATTCTTTAACAAATTTGTAGTTCTAATTCGATATTCTACAGAGTCCATCAAATCATACCAAACACAGGCATTCCGGACAAAACGATACCGGAACGGACCGAAACGAATGTACGGTCTACTGAGTATGACCATCCATCTATCGCAAGCAGTGGATCGTCGGATGTCCCACCAATCATCGAAGCCAATTCGCTAATAAATATACGAGAAAGGCAAAAAGCGTTGATTTCACTCCCAGTTTATAATTAATTTTCCAGAACCTAACCTCCCTTTAGATAACTAATTACTAAGATGAATGTTTGCACTACGAAGGCAGCAAAGAGTGAGGATTTGTTACTGATTGAAATTGATTAAGGCCAATATAGTTTTTGTAGCATTTTCAAAACCTTGTTTTCTTACTCTACTTCCGAAAACGATGCAAACCTAATTATAACTGGTTCTCCATACGGCACGCTGAACTGTAACTGTTTAGTGTTCCTATACATAAATTTACGAATATTCATGGAACGTTATTTCGAGCCAAATCCAATTCTTCAAATCAAAATATTATAAATCAATTAGATATTCTCTTAGATATTAGATTGCTCTCTAATTTACTCCTCATCCTCAGTCCATATTTAAATCTAGCTAGAGTAGAGTGAAGTGAGTTAATCAAGCTTTTTTTTAACAAAAATTAAACAATAAATCTCGTCATTAAAAAGCATGGAATTCAGAAACGACGAGTCATGATATTCGTACAATCGAATAGTTTTAAAATGTTTATCTCCTGAATTCCACTGGTTTTCCTTTCCTGAAAATTCGATTCCTACAAGCTGTACAGAAAGTTCAGATTCCGAAATACAATCCGGCCCGTAGTTCCAAACCTAATTGCGCCAATTAAAAGTGTCTCTGCATTCAGTTTCATTCGTTCGCCTGCGGAGCAACGGTTGGCGGTTGCCATGATAAATTCAAAGTAATTAACCATATTGTCACCAATTAGTTTTGTGCCCGTTGCAGTCGGTTATTGATGTCGGGGCGTGCGGGATAGGTTTCAAATGCGAATCCGGATGAAAATATGTACCACGAGAAAGGCGAAGTAGTCGTCTAACGGTAACGACGCTTCAACACCCGATCGAGGAGACCGTGTGGTCCACATTTTCGCGCACTCTTGTCTCAACGCCTATTCAGTCAATCGCAACATCCATGGCAATTGAAACCCCAACAGTTCCCATTGCGGCCACATTCGCGTGAAGACTCGTACGCTGCAACGGGAGGATGGCTTGGCTAGTGCATGTAGGTAGGTACCACCGCCGCCGCCGCCGAGAGGCACCACTTCACTTCAATTAGCTTCTACTTCATTGCACTTGCACTTTAGTTGCTGCCAGCGAGAGAGTACAAAAGTACAGTTATTGGTCGGTTTGTGGCCCTCCGGTTTTCGCTGAATCAGCCAGTCTCGACGATTATGTTTTTTTTTTTTCATCCGAGCAGTAATGGTAGCGGCTGCCTGCCTGCCTCTCGGATCTCTTCAGCAGCAACGAGCTGCGCAAGTTTCAACGACCTTCAACGAGCCAGCTGCAGCCGGTTCTCGAGAACAAGTACCCCCACCGACCGACCGAGTAAGGCACGCTTTGCGACATTCGTGCACTTCCATCACTTGGTAATCTTTAGTGGAGTCGATGCAGCGCTAAGATAGTGGACTCATGAAATCATAAAATGGTGCTTTGTAACATAAATCACCGACTTTATGCATATGGCCAAGGACGTACTATGGACGTTCATTTACGGTCTAGAATATGAATGATGATCAGTTTTTTTTGGTTCAAAGTAAGAATGTAGGTCATGAAAAGTGGTTTTCACTTTATGCCGATGGGCGAATAAAGTGCAGTAAAAACATCATTGTTTTTAACGAATAAACTGCTCGAAAAAAGCCATGATTGGTGATGATTCATTGAAATTATTGAAAAATGTATAGATGTCATCTATTCTTTTATCTCACGGTATAAGAAGCAAAATAATAAATGAACATATAAAACATATAAAAAGAACAATAAATATGTTTGTACCTTGACATATTGTTAAATAAAAAAGGGAAAAAAATGATTCGCCCTTTTTTTCTTTGTTTACTGTAGTCATCACCGGTTCTTCCAACCTACGTAATTTAGTTTTCGAATCGAAGCTATTACCATTCAGCATTCCGAACGAAGCGGATTCAACTCAATTACTTCCAATAGAGTTTCATTTTCTACCGATTCGGCGATTGGCCAGTATGCCATTGGCGAGCAATGCGCCCTACAGTCTGTCAGTAGTGTTTGCAAAAATAAAGACCAAACGTATTTTTTTCTCCTCAAGCAGTCGTGTAGGCTGTTGTTTCGAACGCATCGTCGCCCGTCGGTCGTGTTCACTGGCACTGACCTTGGCCATCGAAAACCGCTGCGCAAGGGGCTTGACTGATTGATTTAGTTTTGAGTTGAAGTGTTTCACGGTATAGCCAAAGGCAAATTATAGAAATTGGATTGGTGGCAATGCAGTTCATTTTGAAAAAATCAAGAAAGTTTTTAAAAATTCAGCGCGGTGGAATTTTGGGTGTGAAAATCTGCAAATGATCCCAAATACTACAATCATTGTAGTTATTTGCATCATTTATTTGAGAAGGTTCACAATCCATTTTATGCAATTCCGAGAAAACAACAATAAATTGTTAATTAAATAAATTAATTAAATAAACTGCTTTTGAAAAAAATAGCACCAAATCTTTCGATTTCTTCGATACAGTCCAGTTTTTTTTTTTTTTTTTTTACAAGGGAGAATGCATTTACACACTAACCCAGTACACGTGCATTGTAGTTGCCAAACTACCACACGGAAGTGTACTGGAGTGTCGGACTCGACCATACCGGTAATACCGACTAAACTCCCTTGGGCTCCACCATCGTTTCCCCCAGGAACTACCTCGCAGTACTACTTCTGGGGGGACGGCAGTACTAAGCGTACTCACTCATTATCGCTCACACAGGCACTCGTCCCACGCGAGACTGACTTGGGTGCTCGCACACCATTCACTCTATTTGAGTCTTACTTGGATGCTCTCCCGGGCGCTCCGCTGCCATGCCTCGAGGTGTCAATAGCGGTAACTGCCTGGGCCTACAGATATTACGCTACGACACTCCTGCCTCAGCACGAGCAGATCAATCACACCACTGCCGAAGCAGACCACACGCTACCCTGCCGAAGCAGGGACACTCCCCATGCACCACATGTGCACAACTGTAGGTGTGTGGGTACAACCCACTGCTACCCTGCCGCCTAAGCAGCTTCTCCAAAGACCATTCGCTCCATGTGACCCTTTTTCGGGTGCTCACTCTAACACTCCACTGCAATGCCTCGGTACAGTCCAGTTTGGAAACGGCAAACTGTGCTCCATAATGGCTTTTGTGTGTGTGTGTGCATATGTACCCGGATAAAAATTAACAGTAACTTGTATGACATAACCCATTGAAATACAATAGATTGTGGGGTAAAATTGTTGTTAAAGATCTTTATTGTATTTACATTAGAAGTACAATATATTAAATGTTACCGATACATTTTATTACATTTTTATTGTTCGCTTATGTTTAGTATTGCTCATCCAAAAACTAAACAAATTATGTAAGTATTCTATCTGGATGATCAGGAAATCCGTCTTGAAGAAAAAAACCCAGATCAATCCACCTAGCGTTGGTGGTGCCTTTCTCGCGCAAAAAGGTAATAAATGTAGCCTTTACGCTTACACCTCGATCATGTACAAGAAAGGCAAAACAGTTACACCACATTACACCAAATTTACACTAGTAGACGACAGATGGCGCTGCCAAAAGTTTCTCGAATTTCCTATGTTCGAATTTTGACTTTCGGACAATTTCACTATGAAACTGAAACGGACTATGAAACTGAACGAAGAGCATACTTACGCCTAAATGCGTGCAACACGAGCATCTTTATAGTACGATGAAACTCTTAATGGGACCAAGCCGCGGATAAACTTTAAAAATATTCATAGATGCAAGGCATTTTTCATAACACATTATTGTTCTATGTCACTATATCTCATCACTATTTTAATATTATCTATTTTTTGCAATTTGCAATTATTATGAAATTCAATAGTGATCAACAGCGTTTTAGTCTCTGTCGGATGCAACTTGTTGCAAGAAAATCGGTTAAGAGTTTCTATGTGAAAATTTGGCTAATGTTTTTTATGGCATTTTGTGCACACACACACGCACACACATACACACACACACACACGCACACACGGACAGACAGACATTTGTTCAGCTCATCGAGCTGAGTCGAATGGTATATAACACTATGGGTCTCCGGGACTTCTATCAAAAGTTCGATTTTGGAGTGAAATGATAGCCTTTCGGTACAACTTAGTTGTACGAGAAAGGCAAAAAATAATATAATTTTGGAATATTTCATGGATTTATTATATTAATGAAATAACAATTGAAAACAATAAAATAACAATAGCTTTGCTTATTAAATGAAAAAAATATACCGATTCTCAAGAATTTTAATATTACAGGTCTATAAATGTTATGCAATAAAAATTTGAAATAAAAAAAAATAAAGAGAACAAAAACTTTTGCTTATCATTTACTCGGAGAATGAAATAAAATTTGAGCGTGTACAGTTTTGTTTATAATTAGTAGAAATACAAAAATAATAAAACTGTATGGTACAGGAAGTGTCTTTTTCATTACTGTTTTTGGTGCTGGGCAAGCGGTAGATCACTGGCTTCTGAATCGAGGTAAATTACTAAAGTGTTATATGTACTTCTTCTTCTTCTTATTGGCATTACATCCCCACAGAGCCGCCTCGCAGCTGGGACAGAGCCGCCTCGCAGCTTAGTGTTCATTAAGCACTTCCACAGTTATTAACTGCGAGGTTTCTAGGCCAGGTCACCATTTTTGCGTTCGTATATCATGAGGCTAGCACGATGATACTTTTATGCCCAGGGAAGTCGAGACAATTTCCAATCCGAAAATTGCCTAGACCGGCACCGGGAATCGAACCCAGCCACCCTCAGCATGGTCTTGCTTTGTAGCCGCGCGTCTTACCGCACGGCTAAGGAGGGTTATATGTACTACAAAAGTTTAATGTACAGTCGCGCTTCGCTGCTGGGGCACAGCCTCGACCCAACTAACGAATTCTGTTTTTTAGTTGGGACATCAATTTGAACTCGTGCATTTCGACTTGAACATCGCAAATGATGTCTAATGACGTCAAAACCCATTTTCGGCGTTTGCATTGATTTTAAATGTATGAATGCTTTTTAGTTGGGCCATAGCCCAATCAACGGAGGCCCTACTAAAAAATGACCCATGTATTATAATCCCAACCAGCAAATCACGACTGTAATGGATGCAGTGGAAATAAGTGTTATCATCATAATACCTGATGATATTGATGCGGCAGAAATCTTTAAAGTACCTTTAAGAGGGTCGTCTAAGCAATTCGGAACATTTTTGGTAACATGTATCCTTGTTCCTTTTCAAAAATGAAGCTCATGATAAAATATTGCTGCTCGCTGCATTCACTGCTTCAAGATCGTTCAGTGACTATCATTGGCCAATCTCACCAAAGGGATATAATAAGAACTGATGCAAGTATTTTTTGACGTAGGACTACGTCTGTCTTTTCTATATTGGAGTACACTTTACGATTGCGAAAATCGGGGACCGTCACGAAAATATGATAGACTTTAAACTTTAATATCTCAGCTGTTTCTCGATGGATTTTCATTTTTTTTTTTGACCATTTGATCAAGGATAAGTCAACGCTTCTTTGTATTTATATAAAAAGACTAAACTATTTATTATCGATAAGTTATAAAAAATCACGTACATGCATCACTAGCACAGACATCAAAATTGAATCACTTGCGGGTTTGGATCTAATCCTCAGTTTGAACAAGATTTCACGCAGAGCGGAGCAGCATTACGAAGGCGCTGGTAACATTTTCAACGGGAATCCGTCGCATTGGTGGTGGGTCCTCGGTGTGTTGCTGCAGATCATTCAACTTCAACGAACCAGCATTTTATAGGAAGAAAGGGTTGACTACAAAAATAGCACTGTTGCGATCTTGTGCCGCCAGTGGCGATGCTTTTATTACATTACATTTATTTATTACAAATTGTGGTGTCAGTTAGTTGTTGGAAAGGCGCATTGGGGAAAGATAATTGGTTCTTCTCAGGACTGAACAGAAAGGTTTAATTGCGAAAATGGACTGTTTCGACTTTTGGCGTTAGTGAATCCATCCATTTATATTTAAGGGCTTAATTTATTGAATACAAGAAAGCTGCTTTCCGGTGTGCGACCCATTTTGATCGGGATTTCGCAAAGAGCGGTTTAACCATTTATAAGGCAGTGGCAACTATATTGCCACCAACAAATTATATGTTTTTCTGTTTATGTATTAAGTAGAGCTCTTTACTTATTATTTTCCAAGTAGTGGCTATATTTACTACCTAGTAATCCCCCAGATGAATTTGAGCCATAAAAATTGAAATGTCAATTTGAGGACGGGTTTTTTTACGAACAGATCGTAAGTTTCGAGTGGAGGATGGATTTTCAGTTTTAATTCGTTCAAAAATGACGACAAAGATATACTTTTTCCCATTGGTAATAATTATTTTGAATCTCATGTGTTAGATTATGGCGTGATTAGCGTGAAAAATGCTTTGCCTTTCTTGTATATTTGGTTTTTGGATTTTTGACGAAATTGTTTGGGAAAAAAGTGCAAAACAATTTTTTTTCACTTATGATGCGTTTTCCTAGGACTTTCTAGGACTAGGACTTCCCGCTAAAAAATGTAACATGCCTTTTTTTATTTGTTTTACGTAAAAGCTAATTTTTTAAAATCTTTTATTTATTTTTATTGCATTTTCTTCCGCTTGCAAGGCAAGGCAAATAACATTCTCCGAAACGTTCGTTGTTTGCGGAATCCCGATCAAATGGCTCGTGCGCGCCGGTAAGCAGCTTTCTTATATCTAATGAAGTAATTCCATTAGCCCCGTCCCTTCATTAATCGTTATGAGTGCACATTATATTTACATCCGTATCAGATCACAAAGGGGCGGGGCTGAATACAAGAAAGCTGCTTCCAGCGCGCGCGAGCCATTTTGATCGGGATTCCACAAAGAGCGGTACGACATTTGATGCAGCGGAGCGGATACAGCAGCATGAAGGCGTGGGTAGCAGTGGCAGGCAATGCTGAAAATTTATTCCAAATTGTGGAGGCTTAGCGAAAAATCATCGAGTTTCAACGGAAGGTGCCGACTAGCGTTTGGATGCAGTTAGTTATTGGTAAGGCGCATTGGGAAATGAAAATTGGTTCTTTTCAGGACCAACATTTTATGCAAAGAAAGAGTTAATTGCGAAAATGGACTGTTTCGGTGGCATCGGGTTTGGCGTGGTAGCTTGGTTGCTGTTAGTGATTACATCCATCTCACCAATTTATTGCATCATCCCTTCCATCAAGCGCTTGTGATTCTGCTACCGAAGAGTATCTTTCTGCCGTCGCAAAACGATAAAGTTTTGCACTATGAAGAAAATTTATCTCGGATTGACCTTCTTTTGTATAAAATGGTGGCTCGGAAAAAACTGATTTCAATTCCAAATAATCTTGCAAGAAAATTTCAATTTCCGCCAATGACAGCCAAATCGATGAAGACGCCAATACCTCTTCTTGGATAAATAATTTAAGTCCTGAAAAGAACTATGTGTAATTAAATCTTGAAGTTCTCCTCACTTTACCACGTACATTCCCATCGCGGGCGAAAATCAAACGTTACAAATAAATATATTTGCGTGCCACTTCTGATTCTCCTTATTTCTCCTTTATTTCGGACTTTTTTGAGGATGGTGTCTTCTAGGATTGTGATATCCTCCACTGAAAGCCAGTCGAGTAACTTTCAGCGGCGATGCGGCCGATGAGTCATGTTAATTCCATAGTTAGACTCAAAGTCCATCCAACTGCGAGCAACTATTCGCCTTCCTGATTCAGTTGACCTCCGAGCAGTTTGCTCAGAGACACAAATTATTATGGCAAATACCATCATTTTCGTATAGCTACGTAGTCCTACGTCACCTTTGCGTACAAACCGATTGGGCTGCACCTTTGAGTTTTTTCTTTTGTTCTCAACGGGGAAAGTGGATAATGTTCTAATTACACAATTTTTTTTCTTCCCTCCAGGGTTTAATTCGATAGCTGTGAATCCTAATATGTTTCTACTTTGTTATCATTGAGATTTCACCATTGGACTAATATAAATAAGAAAATGCCTGATTAATCCACCTATCGGTATTGATGCCTTTCACATGTTTTACATGCGAAAAAAAAAAGTTTAACAAAGTTAAAATCAGCACTTATAGGTAAATATATTCTATAATTCACATTAATTTTTGTTCGCATTAATTTTTGTTTCGCCGTTGAATGCAATTTTTTTGCGAACAAATTGGTTAAGGACAAGTGTTTAAGATTAGCTGATAATTTTGTACGCGCTTTGTGCACACACATACATACAAACACGCACATACAGACATCATCTCAATTCATTAAACTAAGTTGATTAGTTTATAGCCCTGTAAGTCCCATTTTTCCTTTAAAGAGATCATATTTGGGGCGAACATATAGATTTTACGTACACTTAGTGTTCGAGAAGACAAAACCAACCCTCCCCTAGCTATTACAAGAATTCCTTTATGATCTATTCCGTTAAGGTAATGAAATTACTCCACAAAAGATACTCAGAGCAATCATCGTATTGATTTTAGTTATATATAACTACGCATCACTATTGAAGGTCAAGGTAACATGGGTTTTCCACTTACCCCATCCCACTAGGGTAAGTGGAAAAACAACTCCTAATTTTAAAATCTATTTCCATAAATTTCAAACAACCAAAATAGTATGAATTACCACATAGCTGGTGCAAAATTGACTGTTTTTGATAGCCCATTTTGATTGAACGCATTTAGATCATTTAAACTGGTTTTACACTAATTCAAACATGCACTATCGATTTTTCCTTTTCCACTTCCCCCAGTGTACCTTAAGGAAAATTTTCGATTTTTTTTATTGTGAAGATACGTCATAACTAGAGATGCACCGAATAGTGGTATTCGGTGTTCGGCCGAATACCGAATATTTCAATTTTAGTTATTCGGCGAAACGAATATTCGGCCGAATGTTCGGCCGAATAATCTGCCTTTATTCGGCCGAAAATGCACTCATGCTCAATTGATACCAATTTCAGTAGGTTTATTCTACAAAGAAATAAATATGTTTACCTCCTACGAAATCAAACACAGGATTTCTTTTGATAGACTACTAATTGTTTTCGAAGAGAAGAACGTCTTATTTCTAAAACATAACGATTCATATAAAATGAAATTAGGATGTGGGAACTTTGACATTAAGACATTTTTATCAAGTGTCAAAGCTAGGCCAAAGCTAAATAGGTTTTGAGACGACTGCAAATCAAATGTCGGCAATTACTTTATTTGGAACGCTTCACGTAATTCCAGAATATGTTTGCGACCAAGCCAAAAAGTCGACAATAATTATATTTGTGTTTTCCTTATAGAGAAATCCGCTTTAAATAGTAAGAGCAAAAGGATGTCGGATGATATGGCCGGGGTTCTGCCAAATCGCACTGAGCGCCAACAAAAAATTACTCATTTTTCTACTCAAATTTTCGGTTAGCAGATTTAATTTATCACGAATCGTATCGGTTATCCCTCAATCTCATAACTATTGGATATCCTACAACAAATGTACGAGTAAATTGATATGGAATGATGTTCGTTTTATTTTTGCGAATAAAATACCACAAGTCAGTCAAAAAGCCGCTTGGTGCGATTTGGCTGAACCCCGACCATATATAATAGGTCTTGAAAACCCATAATCAATAAAAACGTCATAAATACCAGATTCATTAACATTTTTAAGTATTTTTCTGTATACCTGAGTAGTGTTATCACCTGCTCTCGACTGAATTTCACTATGATTTTTTCATATAGTAAAGACCGGAAGACAAAACATCATATTTTTTTTTGTAACCATGAAAATTTGATACCAACATGTTCGAACACAACACGTTGAATCCACGTTGAATCAATTCAAAGAATTAAAAATTAATTCACTAATTATGAAGAGAGCTGGGTCTTATTTTTTTAGGCTTCACCCTGTTAGGGATTACATTACTAAAAATACCACAGTAGAATATTCAAACATTTCTCGCTTAACTTTTCAAAAGGACCTAAGTAACATTTTTTCTTGAATTAATCCAAATAGCGCAATCAACTGAAAAACATGAAAGCTTTCGATTGCAGTACTCAAATTAATTCATGAAAAAAATGTTACTTGGGTCCTTTTGAAAAGTTAAGCGAGATTTGTTTTATTAATCAGTAAACTATTTTTTAAATAAATTTAAATAAATTTTGGAATTATTCAACATATTCGGCATTATTCGGCTTATTCAATCGAATATCGGGATTCACTATTCGGTGAAACGAATATTCGGCAAAATCAAAATTTTACCATTATTCGGCCCGAATATTCGGCTGACCGAATATTCGGTGCATCTCTAGTCATAACAACTTCCCTTTTTATTGTAAAAGTTCCATTTACCATTCATTTTATCGTGGAAAACTATTATTTCTCATGTGATTTTATTGTCAAAATTCCATTATATTCAATGGTAAAAACTATGTTTTAAATGGTGGTGTAACAATAAAAATTATAATATTTTAATGATATATTTTATCCGGGTAGTTTTACACACAAATGAAAAATAAATAATACTAATCCGAACGGAAAACAAATTTTGTCAGAATACGTATTTTTGGACAATAATACAGATATAAAAAAACTCATTTTGGCAAAAAATGCCTAAAGTAGTGGAATTGAATGGAATAGTACAAACTCGTCTTATGACAAGTAAATACATTCCACCAAAAGCTTTAAATAATTTTCGTAACAAAAATGTCACATATGCAGTTTCCCTTCCAGAGCTGCGAATATTAATTTAGATCGTTTTTATCATTTCATTGCCAATATTGCCGTTTGTGAAACTAATCATTGATGCCGGTAAAAAATGTACGGATTCAAATGGAAATAATGAATTTTTTTTTTTTTAATATTTTTTGAATCATACTATTTTGTTGGCTCCACTTTCTGAGAACTAAAAAAAAATCAATCCTAAGTCCAAAGAGAAAGCTTCTGTTACGCAAAGGCGGTGCATCCTATCTCCCGTTCGCTCCCGACTAGTCTCTATCTGCCACAAGTGCAATGTTTTGTTTACCCATAATGGATTTGCAAAGCAAATATTATGCATTGTCTTTCCGCACTAACTACAGCTACAGCAGTCGGTCGGTCGGTGGCGGCGTCTTCCATCGTTGTTTTTCATTTTTACGGTTGAGCTGGCCACTGAATCAAACAAACGCGAAACGCAGATAGCCGCATCATCGTCATTATCACCGCAGCGCGATTCGTTCGTAGCCAGCTATTAAACCAGAAAGGAAAAAAAATCGTTTATATGAATCAACGGCTGGAAAAGGAAGAGCCTTGAACGGATGCTGTCGATGTGGTGGACTGCAATTAATTAGAATGTGTCAATAAAAGAGCTTCGCTCATCTTTTGTAAATATTTCGAAGTTGAATATTAAGTCATTGAGGGCGATTGATTAGTAGTTATTTGAACCAATGGTTGACGAATAATTTATTGGAGATGGTCCAATGTGGATTGTGACAAAATTGTTTGATGAGCATTACCCACTGCAAAGACATCCTTTCCTGCAAATAATAATAATAGGAGCTGCATTTGATTTTCTTTATAATAATAATGAATTATTGGCAGTGGCTGATTTTCTACCCGCCGCTGTCACATCCAGGCGCTATAGTATATGCGCAAAATAGCCAGCAAGAGTTAACCGCCAGAAATTTGTATGGCGAAAGACATCTAACGCGGGTTTCCTCAAAATAAGAAATTTTTCATGAAAAACTATTTGGTACCGATTATGAAGGATAGTGTCCGCTACTACGCCTACAAAATATTTTTTCGACTAAGCTGTTTAATTTTGAGAAATCGAACCTTAGATGCCTTTCGCCATACTGATTTCAGAAAGTTAACTCCTAGTGTGCCGCTGTAAGCACGCTCAAAGCAGGCGATTCATTGATAGCATAACGCATATGTATCAAATCAAGGAACATTTTTGTGTTTTGTTTGTTGTGTAAACTCTAATTCATTCTAGATGAATGCTTTTAAAGTAATATAAAATGTTTCAACACTAGGTATAAAAGAATTCCTGACGAAAAAAAAACTTTTGAAAAATTATTTGATATATTTTGCTATATGGTTCAGGCGTCTCTCGCCTCATAACATTTGTTTAATGAATGCTCAAGATTATAATGCATTCTTTCCAATAAGGGCTTGGACATCCAAAAAAAAATAATGTGAGTAATAGAATTCAAACGTAAGTTTTGTTAATGAAAATAAAGCCCATCTTTAGATGTAGATAAACTAATTTTCTAGATCCTTTTTGTATGAAAGGTTTAGTTTTTTATTCGAATAGACTAGAAACTATTTAATTTATTAAATTTCAACCTAAAACTAAATCCCCGCGAAAATTGTTATGCAAATCCGAGCCGAATCTGCAAAAATCATGAAATTCGGTCGAAAATAAAAATTGAACGCCCAATCTTTAAATGAAATTTTTCGGAAAACAAAGTTGTAATGAATCACGATGTACTAGCCCTGTTGATGAACGCCTAAATAACTTACTGGTCGTTAGCACGTGTTTGTGTGCGTGCCATCGAAAGTGACAGTTCGTTCCAAACATCAGATTCTGCACCTTCGACGTGAACATTGCGAATGCCCATTATTTTCAAAATCAAGCTAAATTAAAGTAATTGAGCATTGAAACCCACAATAAAATTATACTAACTTACCTTTAAGTTGCACCAAAACGAACCGGACCTTCTGCTGTAATCAAGCACTTTCCCACTCGAACGGATTTCGAAACCGCAGTGAAACGACAAGAATGAACGCAATCCTTTTCTCTCCGCTCCAGCACTCTCGTTTTTCTTACGACAGGAAACGACCAAATTCACCCGTTGCGATGGAGAAGATAAAGGCAAAAGATTCGTCTGTCGCCTTTTTTTACTTTTCCACTAATTCAACAAAGAACAATAACTTTTCACTGAACGAATCTTTTCCGAACACTTTCTATGAATGAAATTCAACTTTATTCCGACTGCACCAGCATTTTTCCCCACAGAATCTGCTCTCCACCGAATAGTATTACATTTTCATCTACAAAACAATTGAGCCCATCCTATCAAAAACACACCTTGCTCTACCACTTCTTCAGCAAGGAAACCAGCAAATTGATTCTTAAAGTTAATATTCCAACACTAAACTCTAAAGTTTCATCACCGCCAACAGCATCCGCCGCCTGGAGGAGGTGTTCTGCATAATTTCGCACTTTTAAATCTTCGATCAGCCCCTTTCCATAACCGAACCCTTCTATGGAAGAGTCCACACCTAATCCATCGAATATAAATCCAACCAGCGGCACTCCCACGTTTGCCCTACAAAACCTCGCATGCAATAGTAGATTAATTATTATTGAGCACTTCTCTGGACGATTTCACTGATCGAAAAACTAAAAACAAAGTCTGAAAGTTCTCCACCACCTATAGAATGGAAAATCGTTCCGCGACCGAACACAACCGCACCAACAACGAACCACACCGGGCAAAAGACTCTCCAAGACTGAACGTGAAACGAAACGAACAAGCGAAACAGAAGTCGTTACCGAAATGAATGCATTTCTCACGAATGAACCACCAACGGGAGAGTTTGACAGTCGGTTTGCGCAAGGAACCTTCTGAAAATGGAATGGTATTCACATACCTCTCGATCAAATGTACGTTGGTACCGTGCACGCACCTAACTTGGGAGCATCTCCTAACTTTGCGCATTCCGCGGTCATTTAGCGTTTAAAGCAGATTTCGGGACATAAATTCAACTTGGCCTATCTTATAATGATAGTGAATGCATTTTGCCGCTGTCAAATGACTTTTTTCTACATTTTAATAGTTAAAACTGTACTGCAAACCTGGGTGCTGCGGATCTCTGCGGATAGCAGCTTTTCTGCTCTCAAGCGAGTAGAGGGATATTTTAAAATCACTCCCATTAGTAAAATTATTTTGCAGTTACTTAGCTGTCAAACATTTCCTACTCTTGGAATTTCTCTCTCCATGCTGCATGAGGGCGCACAAATGCGTGAAACTCCAAATGACTTTATGATGGTTTACATACATTCATGCTCCAATCAGCTGATGAATCTCGTGAAATTTCGTAACGAGTGGTTTTTGATTGCATTCTTACTAATTTTCCTCTCGAAATATAATGTGAAAAAATGTGTTGCAATGAATACAAAACTCAAACTAAGTTTATTTCTATTTTTTCCCAAATATTAACAATGCTTCTCAATATAAGATCTGAAAAGAACATAACTACAATCTTCAATACATATTTCAAGCTCTTTCTGGAATAAGGGCGAATGTCGCAAGAGAGGTTTCTCTTCGTCGACTTCCCCTCTTTTTAATAAAAGTTACAAGCAGGGGATTTCTTTGCAGTTTATCACCTCAGAACGATAGAAAACTATGCGAACTTGCATTCTGAGGTGATAAACTGCCAAGAAACTTTTATTAAAAAGAGGGGAAGTCGACGAAGAAATTTCTCTCTTGCGGCGAATGTCGCAAGAATGCGGCGAATGTCCCAAGAGAGGATTATCTTCGTCGACTTCCCCTCTTTTTAGGGTAAAATCAGCAATGATTCAAATCGCACGGGGCTGTCAGTTTGCATACGAATCTGAATCATGCACTTTCCCAGCAGTGGCTCAAGATTCATTTTTTATAACAGTCGAGATTCAAAAGCTTAAAACTGTTATACCGCTCAGTTCTATTTTCTGCAGATTTGAACCACGAATGAATCACGAGATTCAAATATTTTTCAATTGTTTTGATCCATTACACGGTGACGTCATTACCTCTCCTATGTTTTTTCCACATGAAGTAAATTAGAAAATAAAAGGACCAACTCCAGTCAAATTTGACAGGTAGTGGTCCTGTTGTTTTCTAATTTTCTTCAGGTGAGAAGGAGATAGAGAAAATCCATGCAATGCGTGTTCTTAGCACAAAAATGCCATTCTCTTGCCAACAGTTTGTACTAACATAGCATTGACTGACGGATTGGAAGAATGTATGCTGTAGGAATAATAGCAAATACATCAAAATTGTTATAATACAAAAACGGACATATTTCTAGTGTAGTAAAAGTTCAAATGAACCAGTGTGCTCTAGTACGTTATATCATTGGTATGGTTGAAATGAAAAGCTTATAATTGAGCTTTTACATTCATCGGTTTGAAGCAAGAAGAAAAGAATGAGTGAGATCTCTTTCTCTCTCGAGAGAGTAATTGTATTGTCGACATAACGTGTGTTGACGAACGAAGAAGTGACGAGAGCTCAGTTTTGAAACAGAAGTTGTGAGTAGCAGTTCAGCTTATAAAAATTTAGCGTGAAACAAAAATGGAGGCCTCCGACATATGCAACGCTTCTTTAAGGTCACTCCTGACGGAATCCAAGATTAAAAGTGCTCGCGTTTTCGGAGGTACACCACTCGATTCAGAGGCGGCGCACAACTGTCATTTTTGTTGATTTAGCTTTGCTGCGTCGCAGCATGCGTGAAATAATAAAAATTGTTGTTGTGCGATGCTTCCGTATCGAGTGGTGTGCCCCCGAAAACGCGAGCACTTTTAATATTGGATTCCGTCAGGAGTGACCTTAAGCAGGAAGAGCGTTTCGAGGAACATTTTCAACGAACCTTTCGTCGGGAGAAGAATGGGCAATTCGTGGCCCAATTGCTTCTCCGCGATACCGTAAACCAGTTGAGAAATTCCCAAATTCCAGATCCCTCGCCTTGAAGCGCTTCCTGCTTCTAGAGAAAAGATTGGCCGGAAACCCCGACCTTAAAAACCAGGGGTGGCATTGTGCATCTCGATTCGAACGTAATTCTATCGAGTCGAACATGTTTGGCATTACGGGGTTCGATTCGATCTCGAAAACGACTCATCGTTCGAGTATGCTCGAGGAGGTACAAGAATAACGAGATGTTTTGGCATTATGATATTGCGAGAAGATTGAAAAAATTCGAACCGGGGTCCGACGGTCGACTGTCGGAAAGCTGTTCCGCAAACGTCAAATCACTTGTTGCACGGTAAAAAATTTTGGTTTATTTTTTCGGTGTGAATGTTGATTATTAAAATCAACGGGAATATGCAACTTTAAACGAGTGTTACATGCCGCTATATTTTTTAAACAAGTTTTATGATACTTTGAAGGCATTTTGTCATATATTTATGTGATTAAGAAACATTTTAGATTTCTCGAATATTCTTAATATCAAGAAATATCAACACTTTTCGTACAGTGCATGCCATTTTGAAGTTTCCGACACTCAGTCTGCTTCTTCTTCTTTGCTCCGCAAAATTAGAATTTTTCTCTTTTCTCGCAATAACTCGATAGCATACTGAAAAACGACTCAAGTCGAATGAAAAACACTCGTCACCTTTATAGATTTCGAATGTTGTTCGAGAGTTATTTCTTGCTGAAAGTTTTTAATTATATTTTTTATTATTTCTCTGCGGGAAGAAAATAAATGTTTTTTAATTGTCTCTTGAGGAAAAGAATGTCATTAGTATAGCTACTTTTATAGTTTCCAGACAATATGCAATCTCTAATTATCCCGGAATCTGCGTAAAAACAACTTCAACTAAAATCGGTTTTTTGAAGTTTTCACGTATTTTTTGACGATTTCGATAAATCGCGTGAAAAATCTTTGAAGAAAATCTGCGTAAAAATAGATGAGTTAAATAAAAAACGCGAATGACTAAAACGCGCATAAAAAAACTCAAGTGCATTTAACTAAAATACATGGAAACATCAAAGTAATTTATTATCGAATCCTTCTTTAGCTTTAAATTATTTAGCTCAAAAATGGATCTGTGGCATACACTCGAATAAACATAAAACTTATAATTTGTGTCATAACAGTAACTCAATTTACAAAACATGTCGTATCGGCATAATGTTTTAATCGGTTGCAACTGCTCAATAAATAATATTGATTTGCTTGTTTATAAATTAACTGTCAATTCATGCCCTGAAGGATGCTTTTCCAACAGGCAACATGCTACACGCAGATGAAATTACTCTTATTCTCTCTGTTTACTCACATTCGCCATGCGCTGAAGGTTGTCTCTCCAGCGGGCGGCATGATAAACACGGAGACAGCTATCTCTTATTCTCTCTGTTTACATTTCGTTTGACAGAACATACTCGATTGAACTAGTACAGCACCATACGAAATCTTGTACTGCGACTGAATGAAGTCGAACGAAATGCATAATGCCGCAATTTTTTCGAAACGAATCCAAAAACTTACGAATCGAGTGATTCGATTCGAGATGCGCAATGTCACCCCAGTATGTAGATTTCATCGAACAATGACAATGAACGAACAATGAAAATTCAACGAACAATGACACGCGATATTGAAGAGGAAGATGAACCTCCTCCTTGTTCATCATCGTCATGCGCTTTCGGATCCACCGATCGTGATTACGGCGGATGTATCGAAAATGTACAGGGGTACAGGCAAATGGCTGCAAAATGGTGGGTTGACATCAAGGAAGGAGCGCCCAACAGAGCTCTGGTCCCCACAAGTCCCTATCTCACGCTTCCACGGGTCGTCCGATGACAAAAGACCGCCAGCTAAGGGTTGTGTACTTAGCTGGTAGTGCAGCCTGGGCACTGTTGTCCTTCTGACATCAGCTAGAGTGAGAAGGTACGCCTCGAGCGTCTGTTCACCAGGAGGTGCGGCTCAAACAGCGTCTGCCTGGTACCCAGCGGCTGATTAACGAAATGCTGTATCGCGTCAGCTATACCTAAGGTGGCAGCCCCATCATCGCGATGTAGGTAACGCGACCCCGGTAAGGTAGCTTACTGAAGCCTCTCAAATACCACGAAAAATGGAGATAGAAGAAAAGAGAACGTTATTTTTGGCAACCGACCCGGCAACGAAATAAGGACTATGATTGGAAACTCGGTACCTGGAATGTCAGGACCCTAAATGAACCTGGACGAGTGAGCCTTCTGGCTCGTGAACTGCAGAAGGTTGGAGTGAACGTGGCTGCTATTCAAGAAGTCCGATGGCCTAGATCCGGAGAACGTGAATTCCGAGCCGTGGACCCCACGACCAATACTGCATTCAAGTATAACATCTATCACAGCGGCGGTGAAAAGCAGAGCATGGAGTTGGTTTCGTAGTGATGGGCAAGCAGATGAAGCGAGTGATGCGGTGGAAACCCATTAGCGAACGAATCTGTGTGTTGAGGATACGGGGCAAATTCTTCAATTACAGCCTAATCAACGTTTACGCACCGACAAACGATAAATCCGACGACGTGAAGGACACGTTTTATGAATGTCTTGATAAAGCCTATGGAGAGTGCCCAAAGCATGACGTGAAAATTGTTATCGGAGACGCTAACGCCCAGGTCGGTAGAGAGGACTTTTTTCGTCCCATAATCGTCACTCCGCTACCAATGACAACGGCCTACAGCTAGTAAATTTTGCTGCTGCCAGAGGGATGGCCATCAGTAGCACCTACTTTGCACGAAAGAACATCCGAAAGCACACCTGGAGACACCCAAATGGTGAAACTTGCAACCAGATAGACCATGTTCTGGTGGATGGGCGCCATTTCTCGGATGTTATCGATGTGCGGACATTCAGAGGTCCGAACATTGACTCTGATCACTACCTCGTTGTCAGTAAAATTCGATCACGGTTGTCAACTGTATCGAACGAAAGATCACAGCGAACGATGCGTTACAATATCCAGCGATTGTCGGCGGAAGGAGTATCGGCTGAGTACCGCCAGAAGCTCGACGAACGGATAAGTGCAATCAACGTTAGCGACAACATCAACGATCTATGGGAGTCGATCCATGGAGCGGTGAGCACAACAGCACGAGAAGTGGTAGGCACTGCACAGAGGCGACCCAGGACGGGTTGGTTCGATGTGGAGTGTCAGAGAGTGACAGACGAGAAGAACGTTGCCAGAAGCCGGATGTTGGTGTCAGGTACCCGATCGAATAGAGATCGGTACAAGGAAGCAAGAGCAGCCGAAAAACGAACCCACCGCAGGAAGAAAAAAGAGTACGAAGAACAAGTTATTAGTGAGGCGCAGGAAAAAATGGAGCAGAACGATATGCGGAGGTTTTATGAGTCTGTAAATGGCGTGCGGAGAAAGACAGCGCCATCTCCCGTCATGTGCAACGACCAACAAGGGAATTTGCTGACAGATAAAACTGAAGTGGCTGCCAGGTGGAAGCAACACTTCGAGACTTTGTTGAATGGAGGAAGTGACGGTGCATCGGT
The DNA here is from genome assembly GCF_024139115.2 of Armigeres subalbatus. Taxonomy (NCBI): domain Eukaryota; kingdom Metazoa; phylum Arthropoda; class Insecta; order Diptera; family Culicidae; genus Armigeres; species Armigeres subalbatus. Next base: position 7,092,045 of record NC_085140.1, on the reverse strand, counting down.
GAACAGAATAAATATTAGCGACGATGGACAAGCTGTGGAGTCACCTACACTAGATGAGGTTAAAAAGCTGTCAAAGAGCTGAAAAACAATAAGGCTGCGGGAAGGACCAGCTCCCGGCTGAACTTCTCAAACATGGCAGTGAGCAGCTTTATGAAGTTCTGCACCATATTATGTCGAAAATATGGGAAGACGAGGAAATGCCTGCTAGCTGGTTAGACGGCCTCATTTGCCCTCTCTTTAAGAAAGGGCACAGACTGGAGTGCGCCAATTACCGAGGAATAACCCTCCTTAATTCGGCGTACAAAATTATGTCCCGTATTCTGTTCAACAGATTGAGACCGCTTGAAGAGTCCTTCGTCGGCGAATACCAAGCAGGTTTTCGTGAGGGCCGATCAACGACGGATCAAATGTTTACCCTGAGACAAATCCTTGATAAATTCCGGGAGTACAACTTGCAGACACATCATCTGTTTATTGATTTCAAGGCGGCGTACGATTCAGTGAAACGGAATGAATTATGGCAAATTATGCTTGAACATGGTTTTCCGGCGAAACTGATACGGCTGATTCGTATAACGTTGGACGGATCGAAATCAAGTGTAAGGGTTGCGGATGAAATATCGACGTCATTTGTTACCTTAGATGGATTAAAGCAGGGTGATGCACTCTCGAACCTACTGTTCAATATAGCGCTCGAGGGAGCGATTAGGAGAGCTGGTGTGCAAAGAAGCGGTACCATTATCACAAAATCGCATATGCTCCTGGGATTTGCGGACGATATCGATATTATCGGAATTGATCGCCGTGCCGTGGAAGAGGCTTTTGCGCCTTTTAAGAGGGAGACAGCGAGATTGGACTCACGATAAATACCAGCAAAACGAAGTACATGGTCGCTGGCAATCAACGTGGGTTCATTAGTGGTGGTGGTAGCGAAATAGTGCTGGATGGTGAAAATTTGAAGTGGTAGAAGAATTTGTGTATCTTGGAACATTAGTGACGTGCGATAATGATGTTACCCGCGAGGTGAAAAGGCGTATTGCAGCTGCAAATAGGGCTTATTACGGACTTCGTAACCAGCTTAAGTCCCGTAGTCTGCAAACGAAAACTAAACTCGCGCTGTATACTACTCTGATTCTTCCGGTGGCTTTATACGGCCATGAGACATGGACGTTAAAGGAGGCTGATCGGAGAGCTCTCGGAGTGTTTGAGCGTAAGGTGCTGCGGACAATACTCGGCGGTAAACAGGAGAACGGTATCTGGCGGCGTCGCATGAATCACGAATTGTACCAGGTATATAAAGGGCTGGATATTATTAAGCTTATACAACACGGCAGACTACGGTGGGCTGGTCACGTTGTTCGTATGCCGGAAGAACGTCAAGCGAAGATAATATTTAGTAGAGAACCCGGAAGAGGCCGCAGGCTTCGTGGAAGGCCGCGTACACGATGGCTTTTTGCAGTTGAAGAGGACCTGAGGGCGCTCAATGTTCAGGGCGACTGGAAGCGATTGGCCCAGGATCGAGTCCAGTGGAGAAGGATACTCCATTCGGCGTAGGTTCATCGAAGAGCTGTAGCCCATCAAGTATCAAGTAAGTACAGGCAAATACTCGTTGACCCATCTCAGACGCGATATCAATGAAACTTCAGGAGGGAAAGGGGCCGTTTGGCCGAAACCCATTCGGCCGAAAGCCATTTGGCCGAATGCCACTAGGCCGAACAAACCATTAGGCCGAAACCTATCTGGTCGAAACGGTCTTCCGGCCGAAAGGGTCATTTGATGAACACCTGCAGCCGTTGAGTGTTCTCCACTGATACACACCATATTTCGCTAGCTTATAACAGCACATATTTCACCTTAGAGTAAAAAATACGTATTTTGGTGCGTTCACTTATCTGCCTGTTTTTCCTGATATTTCTTAAACTCGCAAAGGCAGCCTTTGCCTTCTTGATCCGTGCGCCTATGTCGATCTTGGTACCGCCGTCTGACGGCATTTGGCTACCAAGATATTGGAAGCTTTCAACATTCTCTACTGGTTGTCCGGCTATTGTGAAATTGGATGGGGTCACCGTGTTTACATCCAACGATTTGGTTTTGTTGACGTTGATGACTAAACCTGCCGAAGAGGAGCGCTTGGGTCGTTGAGGTTACTTTGCATTTCAGAGCGCCGTTGTACGAGCAGTGCAACGTCATCAGCCAATTCGAAGTCGTTTAGGTGCTCCATTGTGCAGCACTCTACACGAGAAGGCCTGGGCTACGAAATGGTGAGCTGACATCCGGGAAGGAGCGCCTAACATATCTCTGGTTCTCACAAGTTCCAATACTCACGCTTCCACGGGTCTTCCGATGAAAATGGCCGCTAGCTAAGGATTGCGTACTTAGCTGGCAGTGTAGCCTGGGCCCTGTTGTCCTTCTGTCAACAGCCTTTCGGCCAGATGGCTTTTAGCCGAATGGGTTTCGGCCAAACGACCCTTCCCCCCAAAGAAAGCGTTAGAATTCTGGAACTATTAACTTTGACTTATGGAGCGTCAGCAGCTTCGTTCCTTGCAGTGCGTTCGCTCATATACAATTAGCCCGTTATGAGATCAAACATTTTCCAGAAGTCGGATGAAGCCGTTTCCTCCGAACACGACACAACTGAGGCTATATTAGATGGCAATGGCATATTTGTCTTATATATCTAAATAGGAAATACAGCAAAGATGGGAATGATATGCGATCATAGGCAGTATATGAACGACATTCTATCTGGTGCTGAATCAGTCGAAGCTGCAAGGAAATTACGGTATGATGTCGAGAAGTTGATGATGAAGGCCGCATTTCCCGTTAGAAAATGGTGCTCCAACTCGCAAGAAGTACTTATTGATGTTCCCGACAAGGACCGAGAAACATTGGTACTCATCCACGGTTCCGGTGTCAACGAGACAATTAGGGCTTTGGGACTTTTGTGGCACCCGAAGCGTGACCAGTTCCTATTCCACCAACCTTCTGATTCAGTTAACCTTGACGTGGCAGCGAACTAGCGAAGTGTTCTATCCCAAATAACACGGTTGGGACTCATCGCCGGTGATTATCGAAGTGGATATGTATATGGGTATATGGGCTGCTATTCTAGAATGGAACGATCCACTTGAAGGAGATGTATTGCAGAGTTGGAGTGAATTCCGTGTATATCTTTGGATAGCATTCTTGATTTGGAGATCCCCAGATGCGTGAGATTCCCGAGTTGAAACTTATCCCACTTTGCTCGGGGCACCCAGCTGGATATGCTAGGTATCAGCCGTTGGGTCCACCTACCATTCGAGGAGTTATCCCATTCACGCTGCCATGTGGCAACCGAACTGCCCATGATTTCATAGATGACGTAACAACCATTGCACTTTCGTTTGTATTTCAAACAATTTAGGGACAAACATCGCAGATTTAAATCGTTCCAACCTGCAAGCACTTAAGGTGAAGCGTTGTGACACTCAAATTGCTATGTGTTTGTATCATAAAAATCATCAACCATGGATTTGTAGTGGTGGAAACTTCCAATACCAATTCAGTAAGCATACACGTGGGATTCATTTTTTGTTAACATCCGACAACAGTAAACATTGCACGCATTCGGAAGAATTCAGCCCAACTTAGAAACAGTATCAATCAATACAGTCTAAGTATGGGATTAACTGATGGAGTTTGCCAGAAAAGCATCAGTTTTTCTTTGGTTTAGGTGAATATTTATGAATTATGTTTTCACGATGCTGGCTGTTTATGTTTACATCCTCAACCGTTGTTGCCAGCTGCCCGCATAATGAAAAACGACATGTCATGCAGTCAAAATTACATATGCGTTATAAGATATATTGTCACTATTCACTTCATTGTTAGCATACAATTTTAAGCTTGATTCACCATACCAAGCCTACATCAACACTTACTGTTAATACATAACATGCTGTCGATGTGTAATTATATAGTTCTTGAATTGTACATCTACCAACTGATGTATGGTACATCGAAAATTTTGTTCGAAAAAACGGCCAGATTTAAATGTTAATTATACTTAACCGCCCATTACTCATATGGTAGTTTGGCCGTTTACCATCTGAGCTACTGTTGAAACAGTATATGAGACTGTCCATTTATAGTTAACTACTATTAGTGAGACCATCGCTACAATACCACTTATTCTCTTCAATTATAACAGATGCGGTCTACGTATGGTCCATGATTATGCGGGTGCTCAAACGCACCAATAACAAAATCATTTTTTGCTCCGATTTTTCAATATTTGAAACGCACCTTAAAACAGAATCAATAAGATATTATTATTGCATCAATACATAATGCGTTAGGAAAAGATTGATTAATTAAATCGATATTTTACATGTTTCCGCTATGATTTTACAATAGTTCATATCGACATCACTGTCTGCTGCTGATCAATGATTGCTTGCATACGACGCTACTGACGACGTGCAGAGTGTTGAAACCGGCGACGTCGTTGGCATAGTGCGTTACTGGGGGATTTTTTCACTTTGATCACTTGCTTATATATCTTCCTAAATTAGCGCTATGTGGTAATATCATCATATCGCTGCATAGATTGAACTTAGAAGTAAGTCCAGATTTACTTTTTAGTGAGAAGATGGTCAGGTATGTAGGCAATATATGAATTAAATTTGTCTGTGCATATCGGGGTGGGTGGGGTGGTTGATTGTTTGACTGTGTTGGTAAGCCGCAAGGCAGCCATTCTGAATGACATGTCATGAAGCCTTAAATGAGGTTTGGAACGAGCACCGTGTCGATGTTGCAGCAGTTGAATCACCCTAATAAGTACGTAATTAGTCAAATTCGCTGAAATTTCGAATGGTTGATACGTCAACTATGAAATCATGGGCAGCGAAGTCAACCTGATGCACTTGCGGGCTCCTCTGCGCAGAGCTGTGGTGCCACGTAGCTCGAAGCAATCATCGTCTTCCCGGATAACCAGCCCGACTGGCCTCATGCCCGCTATCACACAGGATGCGTAAGTGATATCGTGCGGTAGGCAGGACGGGCCGCCAACTAAGGATAGATACGGCCAAACCTGCCTGCCTGCATCCGAATCCTGGCAGCATTTTTTCGTCCGTTTTCGATGGCTTTTCTCATAGAACCAATCATTTTGTTAGAGTGGCTGTGTAAGCAAAGAGACGTGACCTTCTAAGAAGTTTTGCTAAGAACAGTTTCCGGTCCAGACAAAGATCGTAACATAATCCATTGGTATAAATAGTGCTGAGTATTACAATAATTACCTCAACAATGAGCCGTTCCATATCGATGTGTAGTAAACGTTAACATACAGAAAAACGTTTACGAGCGTACTTGAAATTATGTCCACGGTCGCGTGCCTAAAGATCGTTGTTAAGATAAAACAATGATTAAATGTAAATCTGTTGATTTGCTGTTGTGGTCTGTTGCACTGTCTCTCTCGGCTGTCGTATGGATCATTTCTCCTATAAAAGCAAGTTGAGCCTTGAATCAATGAACAAGTTTTCTCGGTTTTCATTTCGTAATGCAACATTTAGTGGTCTTGTTAAGTGTTTTGGCATTGCTCAGTGCCCAATTGATCGATATAGATTGGTCTAATGTGCGTCCAATTGTACAATTTGACCGTTATAGGGCTCACATGCCAGCTGAGCTGCAATTGCTGCCAGGAAGCACCATCAGTAGACAGGTGGCTACAGCCGGCCAGTTTCCCTACCAGGCAGCTATCGTTAGCAACTTCAACGATGGCGACGGTCTCTGCGGTGGATCCATCTTGAGTAGCAAATATATTTTAACTGCTGCCCACTGCGTTCAGGATGCCTTAGGAGGTGTTGCCATCATGGGTGCCCAAAACCTAGAAAATGTCGAACCATCGCAGCAGCGCATTGCATACTCCTCGGTTGGAATCAACGTACATCCTGGATTCAACCCAACAAGCACTCATAATGACATTGCCACCATTCGCCTGGTCAGTGACATGTCTTTCAATGCTCGTGTAGTTCAAAGTCAGCTTCCCGCTGCTACAGATACGCGTGAATATGTATATAAGATCGGAACCTCTTCCGGGTTTGGAAAGACTAACAGCACATCGACATCTAATGAGCTCATGTACTTCCAAAGGCCAATAATAACTGAACAGGAATGTGTTCTTTACTGGGGCAACTTAGTCGATTCTGGCAATATGTGCTTGTCCGGAATTGGGGGACCTTCAACCTGTGACGATGATTCGGGTGGCCCATTGACTATTCAGGACGGTGATAACACCCTGCAGGTCGGAATTGTATCGTTTGGAAATCCTGGCATGTGCAGTCTCGGTGTACCGCCAGTGTACACTCGAGTGTCGTTTTTCAGACCCTGGATCGTAGATAACTCTGACCTAGTCTAACTAGGCTGGAAAACATATATAAATGGTATGTGAAATAAAGTCAACCAAACTTCTCAAACTGTTTTAAATTCAAAGAAGCTAGAGCCTGGCTACAGGAAACGCGAAAAGAAAATGTAACTTTGCTATCACTGCCGTAAATCTTCTCTATTATAGAACAACAAATAAAAATGAAGAAATGGTTTAACTAGGTAAATCTCTCATACCGCTATGTGCTCACATCAAATAACAATAGAATCCTAAGTACAAACTGAATTCTGGCTCGATTGATTGTTCATTTTTTGACGCATACGTATCCTCATTTCTCCTCCAGGCTTCTAACATTAAAGGATAACATTGTATATTTTGCCTTAAGCATTTTGATAATTTGATAATGATAATTTTTATTATTTGTTGGTACTTTCATTAACAGAATTAGTTATAATTACGTTATTTTCTTTTGCTCAAATCTATATAGGGGGAAAAACGGCTTTGGCAGGTTTTGTTCTATTATTGGCAGGGGGGTTTTTGTCGACCAAATTTTATGAAATTTGGCCACAATGTTCTTTGATATGCAAAGAATGTTTAGGCCAAATTTGAGCATAGTCAGACATAAAAAACCCCCTGCCAATAATAGAATAAAACCTGCCAAAGCCGTCGTTCCCCCTACATAAAAAACAATTTCTGTCTGTCTGACCCTTATAGACTTGGAAACTATTGAACCGAGCGGGGACTCCCATACAAATGAATCAGAAATTTCTTCATAACTGGAAAACTAATCAGAGAATAAATCAGTCTTAGGCGAAACGAAGCTCGTCGGGTCTGCTAGTATGGGATAGAACTAAACCAAATTCTTTTTTTTTGGCAAAAATCTTATAGATTTCACTTATGATAAAGTGAACAGATATTTCTTGGGCCAATCCGGGACATCATGCATTTTTTTAATTTCAAAGTATATCAAATTGTTTCAAAAAAGTTTTTTCCTTCCATCTTACAACATCCAGTATGATGCTAGCTACTCAATTTCGTAGAAACAAATATCCTGATGATGGATTTAAAAAAAATGAAATAAGAAATATTTCACAATCTGACCTCGTGGTCATGCTGTTAACGGCGTCATCGTCCAAGTGTATTATGCTCAGCTGTTCAATTTTGCCTCCAGTCGTGGAAACTCTTTAATAAGCTAAGCATTCTGTGCTAATCTACCAGGTATTGTCCGTTGTTTTTTACTGCTCAGGTGTGTCACTGCGACCACCTATTAGGGCCATTGTCCGTTGTGTAAGTTGTCGTAAGTGTTCAGTTTGAACAACCATTGGTTGAAGACGGAGAAATTGTCTCGGACGTTTCCGACGTTTACCTATTTTAATATTTAATCTTTGTGGATTTTGGAATGCTGCAGATTTCACACATTTTCTAATGTCTCATTTTTGCCAGATTCTGTGACTGACTCAGATCCTTTCGATCCAGATCATTGTCATGACCCGAACTTTTCGAAACATTTTTGATGGTCATGGTCAGTCAATAAAATTAGTCAACTTCCAGTTTTCCGTCGCACGACCGGAATCCCACGACTTAGGCTAAATCATATAAACCTTCGCTGGGCCCAGGGGGTACCTCGGACACAAGTGAATAATAGCGGATTTTAATCAGTTTGAATCAAAACTTGACTCACCGACAATCTGGAGGTCAGATAGAAAAATCAATCAAAAAGGTCTCCTATAATTTAGTTTTCTTGGGCTCAGATACATTCAATCTATTCTACAAGCATTCTAAGTAGTTAAAACAGTGACCCATTCACACCCCCATTTGACCCATTGTCACCCCCGACGACGGAATGTATGTTTTTTTACTTCGAAATTTTGTCCTGTACATAATATGCATGGCGATCAATAACTCAAAGAGAATGCACCCTCCGCAACCAGCACAGTGGATGAAGGGCTGAAGGACAAAAAATCAAAAGGACAAAACGACCTATAAACAAATTTTAAAAATCTTCTATACAATCAATCTACCTGATTGAAACAAAATGTTGAATGATATGTTTAGAATATGCCTCTGAACTATTTGAGAGACAAGAAGGCTTTTTTTTTCGAAAAGCTCAGTTGCTTCGTTGCAAGAAGATTGGAAGCATCATTCTATGCTTCTCGAAAGCCTCCTTCCAAGAGTACTATTTTCCTACTTTCAATATGCTCGGAAATCTTTTTTTAAGTGGTTCGGAAGCTTCTTTTCAAGAAGCCCGAAGCCTCCTTTCAAGCAGCCGGGAAGCCTCTTTTCAAGAGGCCGAGAAGCCTCTTTTCAAGAGGCCCAGAAGCCTCCGTTTAATAGGCCAAGAAACCTTCTTTCAAGAGGCCCGGAAGCCTCCTTCTAAGAGGCCCGGAGGCCTCAAAAAAATTTTTGGTATCGCCGAGAATGTTTTATCTGGCTTGCCTCCTGAAGTAAATGTGCATATATATGGTGATTTTAACCAAAGAAATGTAGATTCCATACCGGACTGTGACAATGAGAGCATTTTACTTCCAGTCATAGGGGAAAATGAGCTATTGCATTTTGTATTCGATAAAATTGCTAACTTAGGATTAAATCAAATCAATCATGTGAAGAATATCCAAAAGTGTTATCTAGATCTACTGCTGACTAACTGTTATGAAGATTTTTGTGTAAATGAATCACTAGCTCCTCTTTGGCGAAATGAAGTATTCCACACAGCAATTGAATTCTCTTTGTTTGTACACGTTAATGATATACCAATCGAATGTGAGTTTGAAGAAATCTTCGATTATCAATCAGCCAACTACGGAAATATAAAGCATAAACTGAAGAATATAGATTGGCAAACTGCTATACGAACAAAATGTTGATAAAGCGACAGAAAAGTTTTATAACACATTGCACAATATAATAATGGAAGAAGTGCCGGTTAAAAGACGGAGAAGTCATGCTGTATCGAAAAATCCAATTTGGTTTACAAGAGATATTAGAAATCTTAAAAATCGCAAGCAGAAAGCACATAAAAACTACAAGAAGCATAATCTTCAACATTATTTAGAGGAGTATCTTAATATTTGTGATCAACTGAACTGTGCTATAAATATCGCATACAATGAATATAATTTAAAAACTGAACGTGAAATCAAGACAAGTCCAAAACATTTTTCAGCTATGTGAACACTAAATTAAAATCAGCCAATTTTCCATCGAAACTTTATTTAGATGGTAGAACAGGTAATGGTCCAGAGGAAATATGTAATTTGTTTGCCGATTTCTTTAAAGAAGTATACACTACCCACTCAGAAGATGATCGAGATCGCGACTTTTTCGATTTTTATCCTGAGTTTTCAAATGACGTTTGCGTCAACCATCTGAATGTACACGAAATTTGTGATGCCCTGAAACATCTAGATGGGTCTAAGAGCTCCGGACCCGATGGAATACCTCCAGTGTTTATTAAGACTCTAGCAATTGAACTTACTGCTCCATTATTCTGGATTTTCAACATGTCACTGGAATCAGGATGTTTTCCGTTAATATGGAAAAATCATGTTTAGTTCCAATTTTTAAATCTAGTATAAAATCCAATGTTCGTAAACTATCGTGGTATTGCTCTTATATCTTGCATACCGAAATTGTTCGAAGCAATTGTTAATGAAAAATATTTGTTCAAATTAAAAATCGAATCACATCTAAGCAACACGGTTTCTTTAAAGGTCGTTTGACAGCCACAAATCTAACAGAATTCGTTAATTATTCTTTGGATGCAATGGATAGTGGTCACCATGTAGAAGCCTTGTACACAGATTTTAGCAAAGCTTTTGATCGCGTTGATTTACCCATGCTTTTGTTCAAACTGCAGAAGATGGAATTCAACCAAAACTTCTTCATTGGCTTGAATCGTATCTAACAAGTCGGGTTCAAATTGTAAGATTCAAAGGAAAATTATCAACCCCAATACAAGCCTCTTCTGGAGTTCCTCAAGGATCTCATTTAGGTCCGTTACTTTTTATTTTATTTGTAAATGACCTCCCTGTTGTGCTTCATAAATTGAATGTCTTAATTTATGCAGATGACATGAAACTTTTCCTAAAGATCAAAACTGTCGAGGATATCGATACATTCAAAGATGAAATATTGGTATTCCATACATGGTGTAAAAAAAGTCTTCTACAGTTGAATATAAAAAATGCAACTCAATAACCTTCAGCAGAAAACGAAACATAATCAGCGCAAATATTAGTTTTGATGATCAGAACGTAGTAAGAAGCAATAGAGTAAGAGATTTGGGAGTAATATTGGATTCAAAACTAACTTTCATCGATCATTATAACTTAATTGTAAGCAAATCCAACAACATGTTATGTTTTATAAAACGATTCTGTTACAATTTCCAGGACCCATACACAATAAAAACACTATATACAGCTTATGTAAGGCCAACCTTAGAATATTGCAGCATAGTTTGGTCCCCATTTTCAGCTATTCATGCCAACAGAATTGAGTCAGTTCAAAAACAATTTTTATTATATGCACTACGCAAGTTAGGGTGGACCGAATTTCCTTTGCCACCATATGTAGCTCGTTGTAAGCTCATCAATATTCATTCACTGAAAGTGCGTCGAGATTTAGCAATGGTAACTTTTATAAACAATATTGTTTCAAACAGAATTGACTCAACGGAGCTATTATCAAAACTTAATTTTTATGTTCCATTACGATCTTTACGACATCGTCAAATATTCTCCGTAAATTATCATCGAACAAACTATGCAAAAAATGGCCCAATGAATCAAATGATGATCACTTATAATAAACATTGTGACACTATTGACTTATCGATGTCCAAAACACAGCTGAAACAGATCTTCTCTCGTATTATAAGCTAATGACACTTTACAATAAGTTTAAACAGTATCAACATTATTTAATGTTATTTAGAATAGTTAAGAATACAAATGTAAATAGGTCTACAATTATGATTGACGACAATAAATAAATTAAGTGTACTTCAAGAATAATGAAAATTTCGGCCAACTTTATGGAGAGTCATATATCCCGTTAATTTTCAGTTCCATTTTTCTTGTATCTTATGAGTTACACTTATTTTCATTTACAGCAAAAAAATGGGGGTACCTCAATGAATGCAAAAGTGCGAAGGGGTACTTCTCAAGAAAAAGATTGAGAACCGCTGCTAGCTTATTTAATTGCTTTAGATTCTTAAGGTCACTCCTGACGGAATCCAAGATTAAAAGTGCTCGCGTTTTCGGGGGCACACCACTCGATTCAGAGGTGGCGCACAACTGTCATTTTTGTTGATTTAGCTTTGCTGCGTCGCAGCATGCGTGAAATAATAAAAATGACAGTTGTGCGTTGCTTCCGACCGAGTAAACAGTGAAAAACTAAAATAAAGATTCGTACGAAAATTTTGCATGGGCAGTTCACAGCGCGCATTTCCGCCTACTATGCAGGACAACGTCTGCCGGGTCTACTAGTACGATATATAAATTAGACAATTTGGGAATAGTAAATTTTTCGATAAATGACCAACCTTTTCCCCATTGTCCCAAGTCCCCCTTTTCCTTTTGCTTAGTCGGATCCGTTTCCTACTTCCTGCGGATATCATATATTCTGCAGGCTTTGCAGATTTATCATGAAATGCGGGACGTTTTCCGGGACGCATGGCAATGCGGGACAAGTAGGCTGAATCCGGGACTGTCCCGCATAATCCGGGACATCTGGTCACTTTATAAGACTTATGATCATGTTTAAGGTTATCTTATTGTCCAAAGTAGTAGAATATTATATCCTAGAACAAAAAAAAAATCAATAGGTAAACCTACTATGCCTGGTACTAAACCGAAAGCAACTTGCAAGTCGAATCAAGAACAATGCAGACATTTTAGAATCTCCTCATTGTTCTGGAGATAAGATCAATTGGTATATTCTAGGTGAACTACTTGTATGATTTATACTTTAATTAGGGAAAAAGAGACGCAGCCTAAATTACGTCACACATATGTAAATAAGCTATTTTACGAAGCAATAGAAACAAGACAGGGTAGTGAGCTAATTCTCGTCATAGTAGGTAGTGCTTGGTTTTCAAATCTGATTTATACGCTATCCCAAATACTTACTCTAACTAACTAACTAACTCTAACACGTATTTTAGTGTTCCTAGTTTTCATTGTGTACTATTAGCGCATTGAACAAATCATAGTTTATTGAGTATCGGCAATCAAAAACACCCTTCAAATTTTTAAATTTGTCTTATGAAAATCTGTTTACGTCCATGAGAATTTTCATTCGTCCAGTCTAAAATTCGATGGATTGCTGTCAAATAAATCTGTTGGTATTGGTGTGCGATTTCTACAAGTACACCAAATTAGTTTTTTATGCGGTATCATACCGTGTTAAATAAAAATAACATAAATTCAATTAATATTGGCCTGTTCTGAATATGATATGTGTACATTGTGAAACATAGAATAGAATATGTGTATGGAGCATGTTCGCGGTTATCCAAGAAACACCTGAAGTGGAGGCATTCAGATATTTACGCGTAACCAATGATCTACAGGCCTGTTTTGTAAATGTAATGTACCCATTGTGGTACATATGATAGAATCTGCATATGGAAGATCTTCACGGTTATCCAAGAAATCCCTGAAGTGAAGGTCATCAGGTCTACAGGCATAACCAATGATCTACAGGCCTGTTTTGTAAATGTAATGTACCCATTGTGGTACATATGATATAATGTGCGTATGGAAGATCTTCACGGTTATCCAAGAGATCCCTGAAGTGGAGGCCTTCAGATCTACACGCGTAACTAATGATCTACAGGCCTGTTTTGTAAATGTAGTAAACCCATTGTGGTACATATGATAGAATCTGCATATGGAAGATCTTCACGGTTATCCAAGAAATCCGTGAAGTGAAGGCCATCAGGTCTACAGGCATAACCAATGATTCACAGGCCTGTTTTGTAAATGTAATGTACTCGTTGTGGTACATATGATATCCACGGTTATCCAAGAGATCCCTGAAGTGAAGGCCTTCAGATCTACACGCGTAACCAATGATTTACAGGCCTGTTTTGTAAATGTAATGTACCCGTTGTGGTACATATGATATAATGTGCGTATGGAAGATCTTCACGGTTATCCAAGAGATCCCTGAAGTAAAGGCCTTCAGGTCTATACGCGTAACCAATGATCTACAGACTTGTTTTGTAAATGTAATGTACCCATTGTGTACATATGATAGAACCCGCGTATAGAAGATCTTCACGGTTATCCAAGAAATACCGGAAGTGAAGGCCTTCAGGTCGACACGCGTAACCAATGTTCTGAAGGCCTGTTTTGTAAATGTAATGTACCCATTGTGGTACATATAACAGAATATGCGTATGAGAGCCTTTCGGGGATATCCAAGAAATACCTGAAGTGGAGGCCTTCAGGTCGACACGCGTAACCAACGATCCAAAGGCCTGTTCTGAATATGTAATGTACCCATTATGAAGAGAGCATGTACCATTTTTGAAACCGGAAAATTGAACTTTAGTTCCGCGTTTAGATCGAAAGGTCCTACTCTAGGAATTTCTTGGATGACCTAGAACATATGCTGTGAACACATTCTGTTCTTTGTACTACAGAGAGCATGTACCATATTTGAAACCGGAAAACTGATTTTCCGTTACGCGTGTAGATCGAAAGGCCTTACTCTAGAGATTTATTGGATGACCATGAACATATGCTGTCAACGCATTTTGTTCTTCGTACTACAGAGAGCATGTACCATATTTGATACCGGAAAATTGATCTTTAGTTCCGCGTTTAGATCGAAAGGCCGTACTCTAGGAATTTCTTGGATGACCTAGAACATATGCTGTGAACACATTCTGTTCTTTGTACTACAGAGAGCATGTACCATATTTGAAACCGGAAAACTGATCTTCAGTTACGCGTGTAGATCGAAAGGCCTTACTCCAGAGATTTCTTGGATGACCATGAACATATGCTGTCAACGCATTTTGTTCTTCGTACTACAGAGAGCATGTACCATATTTGAAACCGGAAAATTGATCTTTAGTTACGCGTATAGATCAAAAGGCCTTACTCCAGAGATTTCTTGGATGACCATGAATAAATGCTGTGAACGCATTCTGTTCTTTGTACTACAGAGAGCATGTACAATATTTGAAACCGGAAAACTAATCTTTAGTTACGCGTGTAGCCTTACTCCAGACATTTCTTGGATGACCATGAACATATGCCTTAGAACACATTCTGTTCTTTGAACTACAGAGAGCATGTACCATATTTGAAACCGGAAAACTAATCTTTAGTTACGCGTGTAGCCTTACTCCAGAGATTTCTTGGATGAACATGAACATATGCTGTCAACGCATTTTGTTCTTCGTACTACAGAGAGCATGTACCATATTTGAAACCGGAAAATTGATCTTTAGTTACGCGTGTAGATCGAAAGGCCTTACTCCAAGGATTTCTTGGGTGACCAAGAACATATGCCTTAGAACACATTCTGTTCTTTATAAACCGGAAAACTGATCTTCACTTACGCGTGTAGATCGAAAGGCCTTACTCCAGAGATTTCTTGGATGACCATGAACATATGCTGTGAATACATTCTGTTCTTTGTACCACAGAGAGCAGGTACCATATTTGAAACCGGAAAGCTGATCTTCCGTTACGCGTGTAAATCGAAAGGCCTTACTCCAGAGATTTCTTGGATGACCATGAACATATGCTGTCAACGTACTCTGTTCTTCGTACTACAGAGAGCATGTACCATATTTGAAACCGGAAAATTGATCTTTAGTTACGCGTGTAGATCAAAAGGCCTTACTCCAAGGATTTCTTGAGTGACCAAGAACATATGCCTTAGAACACATTCTGTTCTTTGTACCACAGAGAGCATGTTCCATATTTAAAACCGGAAAATTGATCACCAGTATCCTTTCTATGTACCACAAGGAGCGTGTACCATACTTAAAACAGGACTGCAAATCTTTGTTCTCGAGCTCAAGCCATTTATTGGATAACTGGACGATATCTGTGAATTAATGCAGAATAACTATCATTTCGATCAATATTGAAAGTCAAACTTAAAAGTTTATTTTCGATTCCAGTTAACAAAAATTTCCTATTGCAATCCCATTTCGACCGCATAAAAATGGTTTCGATTGTGCTGCCATTCAGTTAAATGCCTCAGTCTGTCAAACAACTAACACACATGCTTAACATGTACGTGGGTAGTACTGCCAACAAATTTATATTATGAAATTATTTCTCCTGTTTCAAACTTTTGGAATAGTAGAAAATTTTAGTATGAATGACGAGTGTGAATGAAAAATATTTATTTTGAAGACTTTACTTTTATTACGCTAGCGAAAAATAATTGAAAACCTACTTTTATTGACTGCATGATGTATTATCAGATGTGTAACATAAGATTATATCAGTGCAAACCGCCAGTTTGGCAACGCGTTTTTCGACTATAAACAAGGCGACGAAGAAAATAAATTTCAAACGCTCTAAAGTTTGAAAAAACAGATCATTTGAACGCCTTCCGGTAGTTATTTTTCAATTATTTGACACTTGAGCAATAAACATTGCTTTTATTTAGTGCGCAGTGGAAGATTTATGTGAAAAGTGCGGTGAAAATCAGTGAATTACGTTGATTTTGGTGACGGTGTTGCGCATCTTCTACAGCAGTGAACGAACTGGATTTTCCTTCGTCGCACGGATAACGTAGGAAATTGTGCAAAAAGTCACAGTCGCAAAGTTAAATTTAACTGTATTTCAAGTAAGTAACACCGGAATGTAATTTAAATGAATGCAGATGTAGTGTACACTTTTTTCTATCTCGCCAGATGATTAGTTTATTATGTTAGTTTACGATTCGCGAGTATTTAGTGATTTAGAATTTGATATGACGGATACTAGCGCCATGGACGAATTAGCGCATAACCCCACCTAATACTTTTAAATATTTTTTTGTGCGTCTATCAGAATACTTGTGAAAATAGAATCAATTGATGACGATGATGAGAAATGATGACAGCGTGCTATGTTTTTGCCTTTCTCGTACAACGAAGGATATCATTTCATTCCAAAATCGAACTTTTTATAGAAGTCTCGGAGACCCATGATGTTATATACCAATCGACTCAGCTCGTCAAACTGAACAAATGCCTGTCTGTCCGTGTGTATGTGTGTGTGTGCACACGAAAACCGAAAAACATTAGCCACATTTTCATATAGTAATTCTCAACCGATTTTCTCGCAACAAGTTGCATTCGACGGGGGACAAACCCTAGTTGATCACTATTGAATTTCATAACGATTGCGCATTCTAAAAAAAAATCTTTATCTCGCTTAACTTTTCAAAAGGACCTAAGTAACATTTTTTTCATGAATTAATTTGAATAGCGCAATCAACAGAACAACATGAAAGCTATTGATTGCGGTATTCAAATTAAATCATGAAAAAAATGTTACTTAGGTCCTTTTGAAAAGTTAAGCGAGAAATATTAAGATGCAAGCTCTTCTATTCGACTTTGTACACGACTTTAGTACAACAATTGCAACGCAAGCTTTGATTGCATGCAAGTTACGATGCAAAACGCCATAACGTTTCTGCAGCTTTCTGGTATAATAAAAAAGCTCGCATAAAACGAATTTCCCGATAATGCATTTGATTGTTTGATTGGGTTGTTTAATAATGCACGAGAAAGGCACAATCACTGCTAGGTGGATCAATCTGTTTTTTTTAGAACAAAAGACAGAGCCGTGTTCACTCAATTCGGCACCAACATTTCAAAAGGGCGAAACTGATTTTGTAAACAAGAGCTTTTCACGTCTCTGGCGGGCTTATTTGTGCTCACCCACGCAATCCAGCACCATCAAATGAAAGAAGAGGATTCGATGCTTCCATCAGTGGTATTGGATTGCGTTGGTGGGCTTAAATTAACCCACCAGCGACGCGGGAAGTTTTTGTTTACAAAAGCAGTTACGCCCTTTTGAAATGTTGGTGCCGAATTTGCAATGGAATCCGATCAGACGTCTCATATAAAATAGCTTAGGGGAAACTGAGCTATATGCACCCCGGGGCAAACGACCTTTTCACGTTTTAGAGGCCATTTTCGGCAGATTTTCAGGAGTGTTTACAACAGTGCATGTAGTTCGGATCTCGAACTACGAATCTAGCAGTCATCATTCTTAAAAGTACATATGTCTGAAACATCGCCAATAAGCCAAAAGGTCGTTGTGAATCGGGGTGCTTTTAAACCTTGTTTACTTTATTAGCTTATTGACCATTTTTAAAATCATTCCAGATGAACAAAAGATCCATGATCCCGATTTTCCTTCATCAAGCTTTTTATTGCGACAACTAATTTTTTGTTCAAATCGCCGCACTCGATAAATTTTCTTCCCCTCTAGATGCGTAAACCCAACTAACATTTAATGTCAATGTAAATGTTATTTCAACTCGTCTATACGGCTTCAAGCTGAATATGTGTGCTATACATATGATCAAGAACTTCTATTCAATGCTTTTACCAGCAAATCTGGCGAATCTATTCAGCTGTTTTTGGCGTGCCTGCACAACTACTTTACAGCATGTTACACAATTTTTTCTCAATCTTTATTAAACCATTTAGTAATATAATTCGCTTCAATGGCGCTTATTCAGAATTTTTTAAATCTGTTAAATAAGTTTTATACAGCCACTATATTTATTTTGATTAAATATTATTTGAGAGGAGAGTAAATTTCGGAGTTTATTCAATGTTTTTTTTTTGTGAAAACTCAAATATCAATTTTGTTGCTACCTAGATTCGAACTCCTGATCTCCTGATTCAATGGCCGCTGCTCTGTCATCACCGTCACTTTGACATATGTAAATAACAAAGAAAATTATGGATGTGCTTCTTCGCACACCCTATAGGTTGTTTTACTAACGCAATTTTCAGATTCATGCTGTATAAACGTTAGAAAGAGGCATACATGCTGCTTTCTGCACATAAGCTTAAAATATATGCTTTCAACATTATTTCAACCATTATTCAAACATCTGTCAGCATGTTCTGTGGGCTAACTTTTATGCATGATCAATCGCTGAAATTGTTTTTAGGCAACATTTTCTCGATCTGTATAGATGTTACTCTGCTGCTAATCGTTTAACAGTAGCCGTCAACAGCAATATCGCTTCTAAATGGCTTGTTTTCTTACACTATCTGCTAGCATTAATGACAGCGCTTTGTCAGTTGCTATAAAAGCAGGTGAATACCTTTGTAGCTGCGTTACAGAAATCAATAGCTCATACACAGCTCCGGCAAAAAAAAAAACAAATATAAACATTGCGGTTTTGACGTTCCATACTGATAAGCTATTAAAAGAAGCAGTATAAGGTTTACTTAAACGTTGTGTAATCTTCAAAGATACAGAAGTTGCCTAAAAGCTTCGTTAGTTCATTTATAGCGCCATTACGCTATATTGTTAGTGCTATAACAAAAGCGAAAACGTTTTCATTGTGGATGCTACTCACCGTAATATAGGAAGTTGCTAACAAGAAACTTAATTACATACATGAGCTCTTAACCGATAAGCTTTGTTGCTAATTCAGACAGAGCTGTTATATGACTATATGAAAGCTGCATAAACGATAAAAGATGAAATATATTCGGCACAAACTGACTAGCTGATAGATATTTGGGTAATAGTCGAGTTGAAGTTTAAGGGATTTTTTTTCTTTTATTCAGCATTGGCTGCTTTTATTCAAATATTATACAGCCAAAGGCTAGAAGTTGAAGCTTTTAGCACCAAAATTGTTAGTTGGGAAGTACTCAGCACTTCCATATCGGTTTGATAAAACGACACCCCAGGAATAATTGATAAATCTGTAGTAAACATGCACTTGTTCTGTATGTACATCTTATCATGCATTATATTTTTGTTCACAAAACTTTCGATCCAGAAATTGATAAGCCATTTACTGCGCAGATGATCCTTTAAATAGCCTTGCAATATATTTTGTCCAACTCATTCCTTTTCGATAAATCGAATCGTCAGCATGAAATTCCTGATAACCATAGTCCTACTTCTAGTGGCGGTCGCCACAGCTTCTGTGGTCCCACAGAAGGAAGAACGCATCATCGGTGGATCGATTGCTTCAGCTGGCCAGTTTCCGTACGCAGTTGGTTTAATCACCCGAATCAATATTCTGTTGTCGGGCCAATGCGCAGGATCTCTACTATCGAACCGCTTCATTCTGACCTCGGCTAGCTGTGTCAGTGGGTAAGCGTAACACGTGTTCCTGCTTGCAAACGTTTATTTTAACACACTCTCGTTTTTCCAGAATACAAAGTGCCGTTGCCGTCATCGGTGGGCTTAATATTAACGATGCCACCGAACCGGGTCAGATCCGCCCGACCATTACTCAGTTCATCGTCCACAATGGTTACATCGAAGGAACGGATGACTTCGATGTTGCCTTTGCCGTACTGCCGATTCCGATTAGCTTTACGGATAATATCCGTCCAGTCCGTTTGCCTAACCGTCGCCAGGTGGAAGGCACTTTTGTCGGACGACAAGGAACATTTTTAGGATGGGGACGATTCGGCGATGGAACATCCAACTCCGATGTTCTGCGCTTCGGAAGCTCATCGGTCATCACCAACCTTTCGTGTCGATTGAGTCTGCCCACGAATACCATTCTCAATGAGCACATCTGCACTGACGGATACGACGCGGAAGCCGGCCGTGGATCACCGTGCCAGGGAGACAGCGGCGCACCGTTGACCGTTGTGGACACCGATGGAATCACCACCCTGATTGGAGTGTTTTCGTTCCACTCGATTTTGGGCTGCGACGGAGGTCGGGCCACCGTATTCACGCGTCTTTCGGCATATCTGGATTGGATTCAGAACAATTCGGACATTGTTATTCAGGATTAGCTGCGGGAATATGCATTGCCCAGAATTGATTGTTTAAATTCGTAGTTGCTGAGACAATTGGAAAATTATGGAACCGGTACGTCAACGTGATTACTGTGTTACTTATATTTTATCACATGAGGAAAAGGGAACAAAAGATAGATTAAAAATCATCCAACGATAAAAAGATGACAAATAAATTTTTCCTCCAAGTGATTTGAAACTAATAGATGTAGATAGATGCAGTCTGATATTTCTAACAGTAACGATGCTCGTGAATATTATATCTCACTTAATAGAACGACAATATTGTTTTAGGATTCGATATACCATTTAGATTTCACACTGATATGAATATTTTGTAATTTCAAATGTTATTTTATGTACATGTACCTATTTGAAGCATGTAAATAAACGCCACCTATCCACCACCTATCAAACTTGTAAAATATTATTTGAAATTGAAATTAATTTAAACTGATCTGGCTTGAAAAATCCAATCCAATTAAATTGAAAGTTTATTCACTTATTGGGAACACATAGTTGCTTTTATAATATTGTTAAATTTGAAGTGTATTTTACTAGGGTTGTCCATATACCATGTGGACATTTTAGAGAGAAGGGGGTGGGGTATGATGAATGTCCATGGTCCATACAAGTTTTTGGAAATTTATATAGGGGAGGAGGTAACTTAAACTGACCAAAACCTGTCCACGTGGTATATGGACAGCCCCAGCGAAATGCACCAAGACTACGCGCAGCAGCTGGAAGTAGCACTCCCAATGGAAGAGCAGCTAGGCGCAGCGTCTCTTGAAGATGGCTGGAGAGATATTCGATCCACCATTGAAAGCACCGCAACCGCTGCACTTGGCACGGTGCCCCCGGATCAGAGAAACGAGTGGTATGACGGCGAATGTGAGCTGTTAGTTGAGGAAAGGAATGCAGCATGGGCGAGATTGCTGCAATACCGAACGAGGCACGATACAAACGGGCGCGGAACAGACAAAACTCGATTTTTGGAGGAAAAAGCGCTAGCAGGAAGATCTAGACCGTGAAGAGACGGAGCAACTGTACCGCGCTAATAACACACGAAAGTTCTATGAGAAGTTAAACCGTTCACGTAAAGGCCACGTGCCACAGCCATGTGCAAGGACATAAACGGGATCCTTCTTACGAACAAGCGTGAGGTGATCCAAGAGCACCTGAATGGCGATGTGGCAGACAACGGTGGTGGTATGGAAATGAATTTAGGAGCACGCGCGCAGGACATGCGACTTCCGGCTCCGAATCTCCAGGAAATCCAGGAGGAGATCGGCCGGCTGAAAAACAACAAAGCCCCTGGAGTTGACCAACTACCAGGAGAGCTGTTTAAACACGGTGGTGAGGCACTGACTAGAGCGCTGCACTGGGTAATTACCAAGGGTTGGGAGCATGCGGTTCTGCCGCAGGAGTGGATGGAAGGTGTCGTGCGTCCCATCTACAAAAAAAAACGATAAGCTGAATTGTAGCAACTACCGCGCAATCACATTGCTGAACGCCACCTACAAGGTACTCTCCCAAATTGTATGCCGCCGACTAACACCAATTACAAGAGAGTTCGTGGGAAAGTACCAGGCTGGATTTATGGGTGAACCAGAGGGGCGACAACGGATTTTTTTCATATGGAGTTTGGCAAGTATGACAGTACCCTCTTATTTGGCGCATAAATTTATACTCCAATGTCAAAATGCTCATATACTATCATAAATTGTTGAGGTATTTGTGAAAATTTGTATTGTTTACCGTTTTTACAAGAGAGAGTGGTGTCGAATGCACATATTAGATTAAAGATTGCAATGAACAAAAATACACCAAATCCGTAAAAATGTAGTGTTTTCACTTTATTCCTTACGCGAAATATTTACTTTACTTACTTATGGATCCTGTACACTAGACTGGCCCAGGAAACAAAAAGTTGCCTAATTTCATGGGGCACCCCCCAGGATTGTGTCTTTGGGTGAGAAAATCAATCTCTGAAAATTCCAGCTCAATCGCTTGTTGTATAAGCTGGCGCATTTGATTTGAAGTTTGTATGGGGATTTCAGCCAAAATGTATAGGAAAATACACCTCCGTCACTCATTCGATCTGGAAATTGGTTCTGATTGCTCAATTAACCTAAGAATTGCAAAAACGGCAGTTGGTATGCTACAGAACAATTTCCAGAACATTGTATGATGATTAAATGAACTTTTGTATAGGTTTCCGCTGATGCGATTCGATCAATAAATCCAAAAATACACAAATCAGCCCCTAATAAATCAGCCGAAAACTATATAAAAGTTCATTTAATCATCATGCAATGTTCTGTGAAGTTGTTCTGTAGCATACCAACTGCCGTTTTTGCAATTCTGAGGTCAATCGAGCAATCAGAACCAATTTCCAGATCGAATGAGTGACGGAGGTGTATTTTTCTATACATTTTGGCTGAAATCCCCATACAAGCTTTAAATCAAATGCGCCAGCTTATGCAACAAGCGATTGAGCTGAAATTTTCAGAGATTGATTTTCTTACCCAAAGACACAATTCTGGGGGGTGCCCCGTGGAATTCGACAACATTTTTTTCTCCCCATACTAATCTGGGCCAGTCTACTGTACACCTCCGGTGGTGCAAAAGGCCGACTTGAAAGATCTTCATCCTGAGCGTTGCCCGGCTATCGCTTTAACCTGTTGCCAGGTTAGCTTTCGGTCGACTTCTTTTATTTCTTTATCGAGGCTTCGCCGCCATGAGCCTCTGGGACTGCCTCTGCTGCGATGTCCCGCTGGGTTCCAGTCTAATGCTTGTTTACAGATTTCGTTTCCGCCCCTACGTAGAGTGAGGCCGACCCAGCCCCACTTCCGATCCCGAATTTCTGTGGCTACCGGCCTCTGCTGACAACGACGATGGAGCTCGTTGTTTGAGATCCAGTTTTAAGGCCACCAGGCCCGAATTATATACCGCAGGCATCTGTTAATGAACACTTGCAGCCGTTGAGTGTTCTCCACTGATACACACTATGTTTCGCTAGCGTATAACAGCACAGATTTCACGTTAGAGTTGAAAATTCGTATTTTGGTGCGTTCACTTATCTGCCTGTTTTTTCAGATATTTCTTAACTTGCTTTCTTGATCCGTGCGCCTATGTCGATCTTGGTACCGCCGTCTGACGCCATTTGGCTACCAAGATATTGGAAGCTTTCAACATTCTCCACTGGTTGCCCGGCTACTGTGAAACTGGAAGGAGTCACCGTGTTTGCATCCAACGATTTGGTTTTGTTGACGTTGATGACTAAACCTGCCGAAGAGGAGCGCTCGGCAAGGTCGTTGAGGTTACTCTGCATATCAGAGCGCCGTTGCGCGAGGAGTGCAACGTCATCCGTCAATTCGAAGTCATTTAGGTGCTCCATGGTTATAGGCTGCCATAACAGCCCGCGGTTTGGTTCACGGTCAATCGCATCTACCAGAATCGCATCGATTACGATGAGGAACAGTAACGGTGATAGAATACATCCTTGCCTCACACCAGCTACGACCCGGATAGGGTGGGAAAGGACCCCATTGTGCAGCACTCTACACGAAAAGGCCTCGTACTGTGCTTCGATGAGGCCGATGATTTTCTAATGAACCCCCTTGCGTCTCAGGGCGCCCTACATATTCTCGTGATTGAGATGGTCGAAAACTTTTTCGTAGTCAATGAATACAGAATGATGCGGAGCGTGGCAATGTGGTCCACACAGGATCTTCCGGCACGGGATCCGGCCTGCTGCCGCCGGAGAGTCGCATCGATCTTCTCCTGAACCCGGGCTAGAATAATTTTCCATAGAACTTTGAGAACGGTACACAGCAACATAATGCCTCGCCAGTTATCGCATACAGTCAGGTCACCTTTTTTGAGCACCATCACTTGCATCCAGTCGACCGGGAAAGTTGAGGCGACCCAGGTATTACGAAATAAACGATGCAGTAGTTGAGCGGATGTCATGGGGTCAGCTTTGAGCGTCTCGGCTGATATGCGGTCGGCCCCTGGGGCTTTATTCGATTTCATGCTTTGGATGGCTGTTTGAATCTCTAGCAGTGATGGTGCTTCGGTATTGACGCGTGTTATACGTCGGATCCTAGGCAGATCATGCCGAGGTGGTGATGGCCTGGCTGTGCTCGAACTAGCGTCTCAGCTGGTCAGTTGGGTCGGTCAATAACTGATCATTCGCGTCTTTCACAGGCATCGTTGCATTCATCTTCGCCCCGCTTAAGCGTCGTAGAAGATCGTAGGATCGTAGAGGAGGCGAATGTCCCCGGTTGCGGCGGCTCTCTCTCCTTCGTCGGCCAGAGAGTCTGCCCACGCTCGCTTGTCCCGTCGACATGAGCGTTTTACTTCCTTCTCAAGAGCCGCGTATCGTTGACGGGCTAAGACTTTGGCTCCTCTGGTTTTTGATCGCTCTATCGCGGCTTTGGCTTCTCTTCGCTCCTCTATCTTCCTCCAGGTCTCATCGGTGATCCATTGTTTTCTCTGGGTGCGTTGTTCGCCCAGATTGTTCTCGCTGGTGGCGATTTAGGCATTCTTGATGGCGGTCCGTTGGTCTTCCACGCTGCCACCTTCCGGAATATCTGCAGCACGCGTCTCCAGTTCTTCAACGAAGGACCGTTTCACCGTGGCATTTTCCAGTTGCGTGTGTTGAATCGTCGTCCAACTCTTTCCTCCTGCCGACGAATCCGCGCAATGCGCAGGCGTATTTCACCGATGAGGAGGTGATGATCAGACGCGATATCGGCACTACGTTTATTCCGTACGTCAAGAAGGCTCCGTTTCCATTTTCAGCTGATCAGATGTGGTCGATTTGATTTTCTGTAAAGCCGTCACGGGAGACCCACGTGACCTTGTGAACTTGTCGATGAAGGAAAAGCGATCCCCCGATCACCATGTCATTATTACCTCAAAATTCTGCGAACAGCTCTCCGTTTTCGCTCATTTCTCCGAGACCATGGCGTCCCATGATTCGAGTTGTCGGATCCGATCTTCGCATTGAAGTCTCCCATACAGATCTTGCTATCACCCTTCGGAATTCTATCTACGACGGCATTGAGTTGGCTGTAGAAGTTGTCTTTGTCTTGCAGATCGGTAGCATCGGTTGGCGCATAACATTGGATTATAGTAAGGTTTCGTACCCGTGGTCTAAATCTGGCAACGATTATCCTTTCACTTAGAGGTTCCCACTTCATAAGCGCAGAGAGTGCCTGAGCGCTTGGTAGGAAGCCAACGCCGCGAGGCCGGGGAGCGTGTTCACCTCGTAAACCAGGAGTATAGCAGAACTTGTCCTGACGGCGTTCTGTGTTCTACAAAATTTGGCCAACGGTCTTCATTCATTCCCAGGATATCCTGCTTCATGCGGCGTGCCTCAGGCAAGTTGTGCCAATTTACCCTGCTGAGCTAGGGTTAAAACGTTCCATGTTCCAACTCGGGTCCGTTGTTTCGCGCTAAGAGTCGTCGCCGTAAAATCAGTTCGTATTCTTTCATTATCGGATTCTCGAACAAATTGATGTTTCGGGAACAGTAGGTTGTTGGCCCAAGGTTCCCTATCCACCGGGATGGGGCTGCCATCTTAGGTATAGCTTCAAGGGAATAGTATTTCACACTCAGCCGCTGGATGCCAGAACAGACGCTGTTGGAGACGTACTTCCTTGGTGGACAGACGCTCGAAACGTTTTGCTGATCAGAAACAGTTGTTTCTTGCATTATCCAAACTTTGTGCGTTTCAGAACATTCTCACTAAGTGTTTATTCTTCATAGACTACGGCGTAGTGTTAGTGCCGTCGGCATTCGCTTGATTGGAGGCAACACACATTTGACAGCTCACCACCCGCCTGGGGTGAACGCTCTACCACAAATCAGGTGTGCGTTATACGGCAGGTATTGCAGAAATGTCGCGAATACAACGTGCCCACACATCATCTATTTATCCACTTCAAAGCCGTATATGATACAATCGATCGGAGCCGCCGTACCAAACTGACTATCTATAAAACGCTTATTAGACCGGAAGTTCTCTACGGACACGAGACCCGGACGATGCTCGTGGAGGACCAACGCGCACTGGGAGTTTTCGGAAGGAAAGTGCTACGCGCCATCTATGGTGGGGTGGAGATAGCGGACGGTACGTGGAGAGGGCGAGTGAACCACGAGTTGCATCAGCAGTTGGAAGATCCATCCATCGTTCACACCGCGAAAATCGGAAGACTGCGGTGTGCCAGGCATGTATCCAGAATGTCGAACAGCAATCCGGTGCAAATGATTACCCACGACGATCCGACGAGAACAAGAAGGCGAGGTGCACAGTGGGCGAGGTGGATCGATCAGGTGGAGGACGATTTGCGGACCCTCCGCAGACTGCGTGGTTGGCGAAGTGCAGCCATGGGCCGAGCTGAATGCAGAAGACTTTTATGTATTGCAAAGGTCACTCCGGCCTTAGTCTGTAATAATAATAAACAATAAAAGTGTTTTATTTCTTATGTCATAATTCTTGATTTCAGCGCCCCCGAAGAGCTGCCGCCCTTCGCGGGGGCCAACACTGCCAACCGCACGCTACGGCGCGGCGCTGCTCGCAATATCTGATCATTCCCCAGCCTCTTAAAAATAGAACAACTTTCAAATCTTATCTAATTCCATATTAGCAAAAGATATATATGATAGCGTTCCGGGAACTATGTGTTTTTAAATGGTAACCTTCCTTATCATAATGCCAGATCAATTACATGGTATGAATCGCAAAGATGACTTCCACAAACATTGCCTTCAATTTGTCGAACTGAGTTGATTGGTTTATAACACTATGGGTCACAAAGTTCAGATCACAGTGACGCTTTACGAACAGTAGGCTTACGAGAAAAACAAAACGTCTTTTTTGGTGAAATCTTTCAATAACAATATCTCTGGTTCGATCATTCCGGGTTTTCCTAAACTGAACATGCCACTAAGTCCAAGAAACACTTTGGCAGGTGTTCTAGTCGTAATGTTACACCCTCTATAAATCGGGTTCAGAAAGCAAAATTACGTCAACGCAGTGTAATCATAACTGGGATTCTAATCTGTCATTAAACTTATCATTTCGCCAATCCATGTGAGAAAATCGCTTGTGCGATTTCCAATTGTGGCCACAAACAAACATACCTAGCCCTTGACATATTTATTTGGTAAATCTATCGTCACGAAAACACTAACAATATTTCGAGTTCTCGCGCCGTATTTGTTTTTATTAACACTCGCATAATGACAATCCGTGCACAGCGAGTTCTTGCGTGGAATATTTGTGAATTTATATTTCGAACACTTCATAAGTTAGGAAGATCTAATTGAAATCATAATTTATTCACTTTAGATCTTTGGTTGTTCGAAATTTGAATTCACCGGTAACTGATAAATATTTATTAAGGTCAAGTATGTTTGTCTGTATCGAGGGCTATTCAACTAATGCACACACCTGTTGCGCGCAGATGTTCATATTATGGACACTTGTTCCGCCTCTCGCGGAAATAAAGATTTTCAATTACTGCTCATTTTATTCTACTTTCTACTTTGTTGGAATTACATTCCTCACTGGGATATTGCCACCTCGCAGCTTATTGGTGTTCATTGAGAATCAGCACTTCCACTCCAATTTTTGCATTAATATAAAATTTTGCGCATTTTGTTAGACTAATGAAGGCATTATTTGTATTATATGTGAGCAAGTACGGAACGCATAAATTGACCACTTTAAAAGCCACCCCAATTCCCTTAATCAAGATTTTTATATAAGACGACTAAATTTTTATTCAGATCGCCACACTGTCCAAATTCTTCCCCCCTATAGAAGCGTGGAGTATTATTAACGCCCCCATATCGCTTTAATCAAACGGCACCCCATATGAATGACTGTTAAATTTCTTGTAAACATGCAGCTGTTCTGTAAATCTTATCATGAATCAAATTTTTGTTCGCAAAAATGCGATCCAAAAATTGATAAGCCAGTTACTGCGTAGATGATCCTTTAAATAGCATGCTATTCGTTCCGTTCGACTCACTTCATTTCGACAAACCGTATCGCCAGCATGAAATCCCTGATAGCCATAGTCCTGCTTCTGGTGGCGGTTGCCACAGCTTCTGTAGTCCCACAGAAGGAAGAACGCATCATCGGTGGATCGATTGCTTCAGCTGGCCAGTTCCCATACGCCGTTGGTTTAATCACCCGCATCAATGTTCTGATGTCGGGCCAATGCGCAGGATCTCTACTATCGAACCGCTTCATTCTGACCTCGGCCAGCTGCGTCAGTGGGTAAGCTTGACACGTGTTCCTGCTCACAAACGTTTATTTTAACACGCATTCTCGATTTTTTCAGAATACAAAGTGCCGTTGCCGTCATCGGTGGGCTTAACATCAATGACGCCTCCGAGGCGGGCCAGGTTCGCCAGACCGTTACTCAGTTCATCGTCCACAATGGTTACATCGAAGGAACGGATGACTTCGATGTTGCCTTTGCCGTACTGCCGATTCCGATTAGCTTTACGGATAATATCCGTCCAGTTCGTTTGCCTAACCGTCGCCAGGTGGAAGCCACTTTTGTCGGACAACAAGGAACATTTATGGGATGGGGACGATTCGGCGATGGAACATCCAACTCCGATGTTCTTCGCTTCGGAAGGTCGCAGGTCATTACCAACCTTTCGTGTCGATTGAGTCTGCCAACGAATAGCATCCTCGATGAACACATCTGCACTGAAGGTTTGGACACGACAGCCGGCCGTGGATCACCCTGCCAGGGAGACAGTGGCGCACCATTGACCGTTGTGGACGCCGATGGAATCACTACTCTGGTTGGTGTATTTTCGTTCCACTCGATTTTGGGCTGCGATGGAGGTCGGGCTGCCGTATTCACACGTATTTCGGCGTATCTGGATTGGATTCAGAACAATTCGGACATTGTAATTCAGGACAATTTCCAATGAACTCTTTTAGTTACTATAATGAACGGATTCATTTACACAATTAATCTTACTAAAAATATTTATTACCATCAACTACATGTTTAATTTTTACCTTTCTATAAGCAACTTGCAGCTCATCAGCTTTGACTTGATGGGTTTAATATGCAGCCCTTAAGTTTTTGCAATGTTCAAAACAATATAAACTGTAATACATAATCATTTGAACACAAAACAATATAAACTGTAATACATAATCATTTGAACACAAAATTATCCAAATATCACAGTCCGATCCAGAATGTTTGGCAAAAAAAATCTGACTTTATTTATTATTATTATTATCTTTATTACCGAAATCTCAACAGCAGAACTGTTCGGTAAATAATTTTACTGATTTTCGGTGATTTTGACAGTTGAACAATGGAAAACATTACTAAAAATCTGTAAAATATTTACCGAACAGTAAGTTCTGCTGTTGAGATTTCGGTAAAATTTACCGAATACTATGAAATGAGTTAAGTGTGTATGGTCCTAGCTGAATTATCAAATAAATTTCAGTCTTTTGCTCTCGTGAGTACTTTTAGCTTTCGATCTTTCATTGGCGTTTATTCATCACTGGTCATGCCATAAGAAAAAAATCAGCATTTGTAATGTGTTGGGTAATACGGTTTAACTATGTGCATCAAAATTAAACATATTTTCCCATAAAAGAAATCTGACTTCCCTTACAAGTTATTAATCAAGAAAAAGTACATGTCATAAGACGAGTTTGTACCCTTCCATTTAATTCCACCACTTGATTGTACCTTGATAGATACGTATTTCGGCCTCAACAGTAAGGTCGTCTTCAGTGTTTAGTACTTGACTCGACTTGCGACTTAAGTCTTATGACAAGTGAAGACATTCTACTAAAAAGATCAAAATAATTTTCTTAAGGAAAAGTAGAAAATTAATTTTTCCAGTATGGGATATTCTGCCAGGAATTCATTCTGGATCAGAGACGTTTTTCAGACGATACCGCCAGTACCACCACCCTATCTGCTTTTTGACTGCTGGGGGCCTATATCGAAGGCGAACAGGCGAACTGAATCAAATTTACCTTCGGATTTCTTTTGCGTTCTGAATTATTTCCATTGATCAGCGGACAGCGGGCTGAATTCTAACGATTTTGGGGTTCCTGCCTGTGGCATCGACGAACTATTGGGGTTCGTACCCTACTGTGGAGAGTGGACAAACAGTGTAGAGTGTGTGTAACAGGGAGCGTATTGAGTTCAGTTGAATCAGAGTCGTGATTGAATAAAGATAGTCCCTTGGTGGCCGGTGCGGTTCATAAAGTATCGAGTGCAGTGTTTTCATTTAAATAATCCGATATCACACTGCCGTCGCATCAAACAAGAATAATCATCTCCGGAAAGCAGCGAGTACAATAAGATACCGACCACAACTCCAATGGATTGGCAGGTTTTCAACCGAAGTATGGATCCCCCTCTGATTTTGACGGTTCCTTGTTTCAACCGATTTTACCAATGGACCAAATTTTATGCAATTTTAATGTTTTAGAGTCAAGGCTATCAGTTTTTCGTTTTTAATTAGTAGTTTAAACCTATTATTATTTATTTATTCAGACTAAGGCTGAAGTGGACTGTGCGGTATATAAGAGTCTTCTCCATGGCTACACGTTGCCAACCACGCAGTCTACGGAGGGTCCGCAAGTCATCTTCCACCTTATCGATCCACCTTGCTCGCTGCGCACATCGCTTTCTTGTGCCCGTTGGATAGTTGTCGAGAACCATTTTCACCGGGTTACTGTCCGACATTCTGGCTACGTGCCCGGCCCACCGCAGTCGTCCAATTTTCACGGTGCGAACGATGGATGGTTCTCCCAGAAGCTCATACAATTCGTGGTTCATTCGCCTCCTTTACGTACCGTCCGCCATCTGCACCCTACCATAGATGGTAGGGTGCAACTTTCCTTTCGAAAACTCCAAGTGCGCGTTGGTCATCCACGAGCGTCGTCCAGGTCTCGTGTTCGTAGAGGACTACCGGTCTAATGAGCGTTTTGTAGATTGTCAGATTTGTACGGCGGCGAATTCTATTATATCGGAGCATCTTGCGGCTCACATTGTCTTCTCTTGAACCCCTTCCTATCATGTACTTCGTCTTCGACGTGCTGATCGGTCCGATCGGCTTGGCTTCCCTCTTCAGTTTGATGTAGGCTTCCTCCATCTTCTCAAAGTTACGTGCCATAATATCTATGTCGCCGGCGAAGCCAAATAGCTGGACGGACTTGTTGAAAATTGTACTACTCGTGTAATCCCTGATCTTCGTGTTACTCCTTCCAAAGCGATGTTGAATAGCAGACACTAAAGACCATCACCTTGCCGTAACCCTCTGCGCGTTTCAAAGAGACTCGAGAATGCCCCTGAAACTCGAACTACGCACATCACCCGATTCATCGTCGCATCGATCAACCGTGTCGGTTTATCCGGAAATCCGTGTTCGTGCATTGGCTGTCATAGCTGGTCCCGATCGTTTGTATCATATGCGGCTTTGAATTCGATGAATAGATGATGTGTGGGGACATTGTATTCGCGGAATTTCTGCAGCACATGGCGAATGGCGAACACCTGGTCCGTGGTGGAGCGTTCACCCATAAAACCCGTCTGGTACTGCCCCACGAACTCCCTTGCAAACGGTGTAAGTCAACGGCATAACATTTGGTAGAGTACCTTGTAGGCGTCGTTCAGCAATGTGATTGCACGGTAGTTGCTACAATCCAGCTTATCGCCCTTTTTGTAGATGGGACACACGACACCTTCCATCCACTCCTGCGGCAAAACTTCCTCCTCCAAAATCTTGGTAATTACCCAGTGCAGCACTTTAGCCAGTGCCTCATCACCGTGTTTAAACAGCTCTCCTGGTAGTTAGTCAACCTCAGGGGCTTTGTTGTTCTTCAGCCGGCCAATTTCCTCCTAGATTTCCTGGAGATCCGGAGCCGGTAAAATTATGTCCTGCCCCCGTTCTCCCAGGTATATAACTATACCGCCATCTCCGTCTGCCACATCGCCATTCAGGTGTTCCTCGTAGTGCTGCCGCCACCTTTGGATCACCTCACGCTCGTTCGTAAGAAGGTTCCCGTTTATGTTACACATATACATATCAGGCTGTGGCACGTGGCCCTTACGTGAACGGTTCAACTTCTCATAGAACTTTAGTGTGTTATTAGCGTGGTACAGTTGCTGCGTCTCTTCACGGTCTCGATCTCGCTTTTTCCTCCGGAAAATCGAGTTTTGTCTGTTCCGCGCCTGTTTATATCGTGCCTCGTTCGCCCTCGTGCGGTGTTGCAGCAATCTCGCCCATGCTGCATTGAGTTGCACTGAGCACTTTATGCGAGCACCACTCGCGCTCATTACAAAATCAAGCAACATTTAGTCGCACTGAGCACTTTATGCGAGCACCACTCGCGCTCATTACAAAATCAAGCAACATTTAGTAGCACTGAGCACCTTATGCGAGCACCACTCGCGCTCATTACAAAATCAAGCAACGCTAAGTTGCACTGAGCACTTTATGCGAGCACCACTCGCGCTCATTACAAAATCAAGCAACATTTAGTCGCACTGAGCGCTTTATGCGAGCACCACTCGCGCTCATTACAAAATCAAGCAACATTTAGTAGCACTGAGCACCTTATGCGAGCACCACTCGCGCTCATTACAAAATCAAGCAACGCTAAGTTGCACTGAGCACTTTATGCGAGCACCACTCGCGCTCATTACAAAATCAAGCAACATTTAGTCGCACTGAGCACTTTATGCGAGCACCACTCGCGCTCATTACAAAATCAAGCAACGCTAAGTTGCACTGAGCACTTTATGCGAGCACCACTCGTGCTCATTACAAAATCAAGCAACATTTAGTCGCACTGAGCACCTTATGCGAGCACCACTCGCGCTCATTACAAAATCAAGCAACGCTAAGTTTCACTGAGCACTTTATGCGAGCGCCACTCGCGCTCATTACAAAATCAAGCAACATTTAGTCGCACTGAGCACTTTATGCGAGCACCACTCGCGCTCATTACAAAATCAAGCAACGCTAAGTTGCACTGAGCACTTCATGCGAGCACCACTCGCGCTCATTACAAAATCAAGCAACATTTAGTCGCACTGAGCACTTTATGCGAGCACCACTCGCGCTCATTACAAAATCAAGCAACGCTAAGTTGCACTGAGCACTTAATGCGAGCACCACTCGCGCTCATTACGAAATCAAGGAACACCAAGTCTGCATGTTGAAGATGGTCATTTTCCAATAGAGTCCTACTTTTAAAATTAGTACTACAATTAATATAATCGGCGTAAATAAGGCCCAAGGGGTGTCAGGAGGGCTTGCCCGTGCCAAGACCCACTTGTGGCTACCTTCTGAAATTTATATAATAAACTCACGGTCTCCTATATCGCTTCAAATAACTTAATTTTGAAATTATAGAAAAGTATCCTAATCTGATTCCTACAGACTTCGCAAATACTGAAAAATCTTTCCTTCTCGAACTTCAACAACAGATTTTTTTTTATTATTATTAATTGGATTCACATTTGAAATGTTAACCGTAGCTTCACTGTTATGACCAGGTAGCATTAAATCCTCGGGACTCGATAATTATTTTGAAGCTACGTGGAATTAATTCCACATCCATTCCACAAAATTTGGAAATCTGAATTCGAAAACCTTGTGCATAATTCGTAAAAATGCTATAATAAATCACATGCAGTTCATACGCGATTACAAAGCCTCAAACTACCTCACTCATTTATTTACAATTATTACAATGCGATATGAAAAGTAGTCACCGTGTTTTTTTGCAATCAAACCATTATTGAAAACTAGTTGATTTTCTTTTTTCTCAGTTGAGTAATGATAATAACAAGACAAATGACCAACAAAAGAATTAAAGCAGTGTCCTATATCGACTAAGAAAATTATCTCTCAACAGCTGGAGTCATGTTCCCCATAGACCGGGACTATATATAAACTATAGTTACGACTATGAACAAAAGTTTCGTTTGATAACTAGTCAGCCTAATGCCGACCTATGCCTTTTCTCTGGTCCGACTTTTCAAAAAAATAAGTTTTCACCTCTCGCAAAATAAGTCTTTTAATATGCACTTACCATTATAAAAAAGCATAAAAACACAGCATGAAAACCTATGTAACATTTTTTTCACTTTCACCCACGTAAAAAAAGCAATTATATTTTTGTCCATACAAACTCCCGCTTGCTCCAGACTCCACAATGAGATCTAATTCAGAAATGATGAAAATCCGGCAAGATCGCCAAATGTGGAGCTTACTTCGGGAATAGGTAAGCGGGAGTCTTCCGGAAAACTGTCACTCCTGTCTGCGATGGTTCACCACATGTCTTTGACTGACGGCAAATTGCCACGATTGCTTTGATTGATAATTTGGTGGCTCACCGTTGTCGTTCATATAAAGCCTACTTCGATACTTTCAAATCAATTAGATATTTCCTTTCCATACTTAAAACCCAGTGCCATTTCACTGCCACACACATGCGATGCCACCATGTCTAGGAAATCCATCCTATGGGAGGTCAACCTAGGAATGGACTCAAGCAGTTGAAAACAGAAATGTCCCCTTTTACGGGTTCCCCGGGGGCACCTTGCATGTACCAGGAGTGGCCACTTTCGTCGGAAGCCCTCTCATGGACCATACATTACCGTCTTAAGAGAATCTATGACGAATTAGCGATCGAAAGGCATATAAGAACGATTTTTGTGCTCCCCTTCTATGACCGACAAGGTCCCCGTAGAGTCGTTTCCCGGTGGTTATTGTCTCCAGAACCAGCATATCGCCACATAACCACAAAATTGATGAGTTTATCTTTCGAACGGTATATGAAATTTGTAATTCCGTTATAATTTGACTATTTTATAGGCATTAACATTTCTGGGTCAATATGCCCCTAACATGTTATTCGTAACTTTTTCCTAATATCCGAAGAAGGTTTTAAGATAGGGGTTAGAACGTCTGTAGGATTTAAAAGTCCGCCTTTTTAACGGTAGTATGTTCACGCAGAAAATGAATTTCTGTGCCAGCATAACTGCTTGAATTGTAATCATATGGTGTACTCTGTCTTTAAAGCCAAGAGATTGAGCAACAGTCAAGTTAGTTACATACCATACACGGAATTAAGTGGTCATATGACTCGAATCTCGTTATAGTAAATTCTGTTTAGTGCATAAAGGTTGTTTCGCTTCTAACTCCAAACAAGACCACTGATTACCTCCTATTTCGAAAGACTCTCATCGCGGTAACACTTGTAAAAATAACCAGAGACGACAGTCAGCTACCGATGACCTGGAGCAAGGCTAAGGCGGATTGAGCACTCTGTCCTCGTCGAACTGTGCTTTAATGCAATTGACGAAAACTAAAATTAAAATCTATTTTTTATTGAAGCGTCAAGCTAAGCGCAGAAGTGAAATTCAGTTTGTAGTATAGAAATAAAGAATATCGAAATTCATACTAATAAAGGAACAAGATAATAGTTAAATTTCTAATACACGTTTTACAGAAAAACAATTTGATGTTTTGGTTACGATCCCTCAAACGCGTATTATCTGTATTTGCTTCTTTTTAGTTTTCAGAATCACGAATTAGTTGTCAGTTGACTTTTGACCACCGTACGACACGGTCCTTTAGCTACTACAGCATTTACGCATCCAAGCTTTCCACCTTTCTGTGTCCACAGTCTACACGGTGTGGGTAATTCAGCAGAGACTGAACAGATAGATATGTATATTGAAAAGTAGAAAGTGCTTCACCCGGGACGTCCGAATGCAGAAGTAAGGATGACCAGTCGTCCAACTTTGACCATAAATTAAGTCCACTTAACATAGAAACCACATTGGATCATATAAAACAAAAAATCGAGGTCAATACTCAATTTTAAGAGTATACTGAAGTGATTTAATTTCATAATAATCATCGTATTCAAGAATATCAATTCATGGTTAATGAATATCGTAAGAAACACCTCATTTAAATTAATTTGAATTTAATTAATATTCCAATGTCAGATTGTCACAATATTGAAACACTTTATTGCAATCATTCTTACAACTATGGGTTGAATATAGCGAAACAAACTCACGTTTTTTATACCATTGCTATTCATTCAACAGACTGCCTGTTTTTTTCTTGTTTCAGGGTTGCAGACCAAATAAACGTGCTCATTGAGCCTTTTAAAGTAGATAATTTTACCTCTAGGGTAGTGAAAGTGTTTTGGACTCTCCAAGAAATTATTGCTACCAATTATTATGCACGAATTGAACAAACAATAGTATTAAAAATAAAATAATTTGCTTTTCAGTAACATTTTTACGTTTCTCGATTCCATTATTTTGTATTGTTTAAATAATAATGTTAGAAGATCATTCATAATATACGTTCAAATACACTTTTAGCTCGTACCAAATGGTTAAATAACGTCGAAACCAAGTGGGAGTATGAGCATAGGGGCATTCAAATGATATCTAATACATATCGTATTGTTTCTTTTTATACCATAACTCGATAATGAAATATTAAGAAATTGTCTTCAAAACTAGAACATTGCAGATTCAAATGTCTACTCACATACTTTGTCTTTTAAAGCGTGATAGTAGGCAATAATGCCCTTTTCACCCTTTTATGGATCGATCGACGAGTATGTCATACACAAAATCGTAAATTTCGAATACCAATAGTTAAAACTAAATTATAACAATTAACTGCCTTTTCTAAAAGGAGCAATATCTTGACAGAACTCGATCTACCCTTAGTTTCACGTCATTTGTGAATGGCCCTCTTGGCTCTCATATAAAAGAGGTAAAATTCCTAAGCAATGATAGTACACTTTGCGGTTACAATCCGCAATGAAACATTTGGCTTTGTTCATTACTGTGCTGACAGTGAGCTGTGCCGAATGGATCGAGATCGATTGGTCCAAGGTGCGTCCAATCCATACGTTCGACCGCTACTGGGCCCATATACCCGATAAACTACAATACTTGCGCCAATTGGTACCGCCAATACGCATGATCGATAGGCAGGATGCTACTCCCGGACAGTTCCCTTATCAGGCAGCTCTAATACTCAACTTCACCGATGGTCTTGCTCTGTGCGGTGGAACGATCTTGACCAAAAATTGTATCTTGACTGCTGCCCACTGCGTCGAGGACGTATTGAGAGGAACTGCGATCGTTGGTGCACACGACATTCGTCAAGACGAACCAACGCAGCAACGAATTGCTTTTGTCACGGATGGAATAAGCATGCATTCTGGATTCACGCGTGCTAGTCTACGTAACGACATTGCCACCGTTCGCCTAAGCAGACCCATGACCTTCAATGGCCGTGTTATCCCGATTCGCCTTCCTGTGGCTACGGATATCCGCACGTTTGGCTATTGGAGCGGAACCGTGTCTGGGTTTGGGCAAACATCCAAAGAAAACTTTAACACATCTACCGAACTAATGTTTGTAAGGAAACCGATTTTGACCAATATGGAATGTTATCGTTACTGGGGCAATCGAATCGACATGCAAAATATATGTCTGTCCGCGGCAGGCGGTCCCGGTGCCTGTTCCGGTGACTCTGGTGGCCCACTGACGGTCAAATCGGCTAAAATTCTACAAGTAGGTATTGTGTCGTTCGGACCACCTGGCCTATGTTCCATTGGTAAGCCATCGGTGTTTATGCGCGTGACACATTTCCGAAATTGGATCATTCGGAACTCCGATCTGTGATTGCATTTTTCAGTCGGTGTCAAAACAATTAAAATTACTCATCCACAATAAAATCAAATTTTTCTCAGCATTTAGCATTAGCATTAGCATTGTTACGGTGTAATTCGTAGATTGGACACTAGTGATACTCATGTTTTACTTTTGAGATCCTTATCTAGAATGCTATCAGAAATCAAGAAGGGGAGTAGTCCTTGATTCCAGTCTCAAACAAAAATAACAAAAGCATGAGGATTACTACTCCTGGCCACGCCCATCTTCACCGTAACTAGGGAGAGGAAGGAAGTGTTGATGTAGTACTTACTTAACGAGAGGCCACTGACTTAGCGACACCCTCATAAGTACCACGGAGTTGGATAATGAGGAAGGTAATCGTTGGGTCAGGATTTGCCTGTAGCTGGCAATGTAACCGTGGTAGATCTTACCCCGTAACACACCACGTAAAGGTGTCTACCCAGCATTACTCATCCACAATAAAATCAAATTTTTCTCAGACTTCCAAAAAGTATAAGTAAGTTCATAGTATTTCACTTTTATAAAGTAAATAAATACCTAGTCTGATTAATAATAAGATTAACTAAACTCTTTTGTTGATTATCACTTAATAATATATAAAATTGTCTAAACGTTTTATGAATTTTATTTGCTGCCAAAAACTTAAATGAGACAATAAATAGCCGAGATAAGTTTATTATAAAATAATCTAAATATAATACTATTTTTTATGAATAAACTTGAAAATAGTTAACACTAGAACCATGTATCCTTGTATTGGAAATCTCCGAAACCGGAGATTATTTTGTTCGGGTATGACGTTTACTCAATACCGCCATCTGATGCATGACTTGTCTAAATCGATGTAAACCACAGATGAGTTTATGAAAAAGGCACCCCGTTGTTTACGTACTCAACGTGCCATAACATGGAATTACTCTTCTTCTTCTTATTGGCATTACATCTCCCACTGGGACAGAGCCGCCTCGCAGCTTAGTGTTCATTAAGCACTTCCACAGTTATTAACTGCGAGGTTTCTAAGCCAGATTACCATTTTTGCATTCGTATATCATGAGGCTAGCACGATGATACTTTTATGCCCAGGGAAATCGAGACAACTTCCAAACCGAAAATTGCCTAGACCGGCACCGGGAATCGAACCCAGCCACCCTCAGCATGGTCTTGCTTTGTAGCCGCGCGTTTTACCGCTCGGCTAAGGAGGGCCCCAACATGGAATTACTCACAAAACAGATATTTGTAACTCAGAACTGCAAAGTGGACTAATTGTTTCAAGATAAAGGAAGA
Source organism: Armigeres subalbatus (assembly GCF_024139115.2). NCBI lineage: Eukaryota > Metazoa > Arthropoda > Insecta > Diptera > Culicidae > Armigeres > Armigeres subalbatus. The sequence continues at coordinate 7,052,645 of NC_085140.1, read as the reverse complement.
ACTACTCCAAAAATACCCATTTGCTTTGAAAACTATGATCCCTAAAAATGTCAAATAAGTACTATGTTGTGGATACTAAAACACTCTATTCGTGAATGTAATGCTATCAGAGGCGGCGGACAGTTATTAAAATGTTACCTTACTTATGCATGGAGTCCCATTCATTACGTTATACAAAAATCGATCATTTTAACCTCCCTCAAGTACATTTCTGCATGGATTATCTTGCCCTTTTCGAAACAATGCTCCATTTCATTAGCGTGTCGGAATATATGGGCGTTCTTTGCAAAAACTAAAAAATATGAATATGTATCTTTTTTGCACTCTTCGAAAGACACACAAAAATGGTCAATTTTTAACCTTTTGTTCGTACATTTTTTTATGGAAGCTTTATATGGTTCTTAGATATAACCTGTTATAAAAAAATGACTATTGCTTCCGCAGTACGATACATGTTAAACGCCTCTACATAACATGAATTTACATAAAACATCGTGAGAACCGCCGTCGCAGTGGCAGTGCGTCCCCCACATGTCAGACTGCAATGAAAAGTTTTTCGTTTCTGATTACGGGGTGGGCAGTGATCAGTGCCGAGTGGATCTATATTGATTGGTCCAAGGTGCGTCCGATTCATGCCTTCGATCGCTACTGGGTCCATCTGCCATCAAGACTGCAATACTTGCGCCAATCAGTGTCAGCGAGCCGCATCACCAATAGACAGGAAGCTCTTCCCGGTCAGTTCCCCTATCAGGCTGCTTTGGTCGTCAACTTCACCGACGGGATTGGCATGTGCGGTGGGTCCATCTTGACCCAGAAATTTATCTTAACTGCTGCGCATTGCGTCTACGATGCCCTAGGAGGCACTGCAATAATGGGTGCCCATAACATTCGCCTAACCGAACCAACCCAGCAACGAATTTCTTTTGATGCAGATGACATCAACATGCATTCCGGATACACGTATATCAGTCCACATAACGACATTGCCACTATTCGTCTGAACGATTTAATGATTTTCAACGATCGCGTGGTTCCAATTAAACTGCCAACTGCCGCAGACATCCGCACCTTTACCTATTTCACCGGAACCGTATCTGGATTCGGGCAAACATCCAACGACACATCTGAAGTGCTGATGTTCCTTAGAAAACCAACTATAACCAACATGGAATGCTTTCGTTACTGGGGTAACTGGGTCGACCACCGGAACATTTGTTTGTCCGGAGCCGGCGGTCCCGCCTCCTGCGTCGGTGACTCTGGGGGTCCACTAACTGTCAAGGTTGGTGCGATTGTACAGGTCGGCATTGTATCGTTCGGAACGCCCGGTTTATGTTGCATTGGTTCGCCGTCGGTGTACGTTCGTGTGTCACACTACAGGAAGTGGATTATTCGTAACTCAGATTTGTGAATGGCTAACAGCTTGAAGAGAAAAAAATATTTATATAAGCTATCTTTTTTATTGTTAGTAGGATAGTGATTGTTTTTATGCGTGTGTTATTTAAATGTCTCGTCAAATATATGTACACAATACATAGTTTTCCATTATGCATTCAGACTTCTGCACAATTGGGAACATGGATTATTGTTGGGCTATAAAGAACTCGGTTGCATATATACAAGCAGTTCAGATAATGAATTGCGAGAGTTCGGCTATGTGCCTACTGTTGAGAATTGAAGTACCTGGTACCTGCTGGGGTCTTTCGTAGCTTAGTAGGAAAAGCATCTGTCTAGCATACTGGGGTAGTGGGCTCAAACCTCACTGAAGGAAGCGGTTATCTCCGATACATTTTTCGAACAAAATCTTCGAGAAATTGTGCATGTGCACAAATCGAGTTGTAAGCACAGTAGATAAAAAAAATGTTTAGGGGTCGGTCAAAAATGATGTCACAGGTTTTAGGGGGGGGGGGTCTAAGATTATGTGACAGTATATGTACTACTAGGTATATAAACAAGCATGACGGAGGGGGGAGACACACACACACACAGATGGGGCGTAGGCCGGTGGTGATAGCGGGGGACTTCAACGCTTGGGCCGTGGAATGGGGAAGCCGATCTACGAATCAACGGGGGCAGATCCTGCTGGAATCACTAACCATGTTGGATGTGGACTTGGCTAATGTCGGTACCAAAAGTACCTACAGCTGGAACGGGGCCGAGTCGATTATCGACGTTACGTTCTGGAGCCCTGGCCAAACGAGTAGTTCGAACTGGAGGGTAGATGATGGCTACACTCACAGCGACCACCTGGCGGTTCGCTACAGTATCGACTATACGACCAGCATTCAGCGGACGGAAGAAGGGGCGAGGCCTAGCCCTCGTATGTGGAAGACATCATACTTCGACGACGAGGTGTTTAAGGAAGCGCTCCGCCGCGAGCACAGTACTTTCGGTCTGAGCGGCGAGCAGCTGGTAACAGTACTCTCGCATGCATGCGATGCCACCATGCCTAGGAAAGTCCACCCTAGGAATGGGAGGCCACCGGCTTACTGGTGGACTCAAGCAATTGCGAGCTTGCCTACGGGCAAGGAGGCGGATGCAGCGAGCACGCACAGAAGAGGAGCTTATTGAACGACGGGTGGCGTTCGTGGTTGCTAGAGCCGCTCTGAAGACTGAGATTAGATCAAGCAAAAAAGCCTGCTTTGAGGGCCTGTGTCAAAGTGCCAACGTGAATCCATGGGGTGACGCCTATAGGGTCGTAATGGCCAAGATACGTGGGGCGATGGCCCCTACAGAGCGGTCTCCAGAGATGCTGGAGAGGATCAACGCAGGGCTCTTCCCACGTCACGACCCAAGTCCCTGGCCTCCCTTTGTGGAGCTGCCAGGCAGGGGCCAGGGTGGCCGACGAGGGAAGACTAACTGTGGCGAAACTTGCGGGGATGGCGGGGATTGGTATACGACACGGAGGCGGGTCGGAAGCACGTTGACATAACCTCAGGGGTTCCGCAAGGTTCCATACTGGGTCCGGTGTTATGGAACGTCATGTACGACGGTGTCTTGAGGTTGAAGTTCCCGGTGGGCGTGGTAATCGTCGGCTTCGCTGACGATATTACGCTGGAGGTCTACGGCGAATCGATCGAAGAGGTGGAGTTGACTGCAGCCCACTCGATCGCAATTGTGGAGGAGTGGATGAGTTCCAGGCATAGGCGTAACTAGAGTCTCGGTCTAGGGGGGCCATGGCACCAGCTGGTGGGATGTAATTTTCAAAGGCGATTTAAAGCACTGTGCGCATGGATTGCAATGGAAATTGTGACTAAGTTTATCGCTCATTCGTCCTAGAACTAACATAAAAAAATCGCGAATAATACAATTGGTTTCCAATGATGCTGTGATTGCTTCAAAACGCTATGTCTGTGTCAACTTGTCTTCTCCATGTTAGTAATGTGCATAAGTGTGTAATCTAAGATTTAAGAATCTTCTTCGAATTATCTATAAATGAAATTCGATATGAGTATATTTCTGAAAGTTTTCAAGCATTTCCATGATTACTTTATGCATAAAGATCTCGATTTTTTTGAAACTTGAAATTTTTGAAACTCTTTAGATGTGGAATAAATTCCACGAAATTTTGTCATAATCAATATAAGTATTCATGCAATTCCAAAATGTATGCTATGTGCTGAAATAGTTAAGTACCGATGAACACAAATTTGGATTCCTAAAGTGTTTTTATGAGTCATAAATTCCATGAGTCATAAAATTATGAGTCATAAATCAAATTCCAGTATAACATAGGGTTTTTGTAGTTACTGACGTTAGGAAGAGGCTTTATTATGGTTTTCTGAATAGGTGAGAGATTTCTCTGCAAAAATCAAAGAGAGAAGCAACCAAATCGATCTGAATTGTGCTGCAAAAGAAATGTTTTCTGATACGAACTGGTTTCTAAATCTAATTTTTTTATCCTAAAAAACAAATTCTAACTAAAGCAGGCACAAAAGAGTTTTCCGATGATCCTTATGAAATCACCAAAAAATTAAATGGAACAAGATCTTTTGAGGATTATAAAAATATTTCTTTAATGCAATCTCTGTTGTGAGTGCGAAGGTTGCCTAAGTTTTGTCCTAATATTTTCAATGGAATGCGTTGTTGATTTTTCTGTCATTGTAACAAAGATTCTTAAGTTTTATAATTTTGTATCTTTCTGTGCCAGAATTATATAGCGAGAGCAAAAAGCTCCATAGGAATTTGATCAACTGTTTTGCGGCATACCTTGCGATTAACTCGAAGATTTTCGAAAGAATGGTCGTTCGAAATTTCATTGACCGGATTTGTGTACATGTGCTCATTTTGATGTAGTTGCTTCAGTCTTTTTTGAAGCGGATGGTAGTTTAATAGAACAGAAATATTTATATGTTAATACAATTATGTTTTTATGTTTCTGCGACCAGGATACTAGTCAAACAAATGCAGAACAAATTTATTATTTTAAGCTAGCAACTAAATTAGAAGCGGCATTGATTTTAGATTGTTCCCGGGGGTCCAACTTAAATATTTCGATGCTTTGCTGAACAATTGGTCATAGATGTGATAACGCAATAAAAATATGTTTATGGAATTCATAATCAAAATTAAGAAATATGTAGGAAATATGTAAATGGAATAAAAACTGACTAAGTTGGAATTACTTTTCAAAATTTTCTGGGGGGGGCCACAAATAGGTCTGGAGGGGGCCAGGCCCCCCCGGCCCCCCCTTGATTACGCCAATGGTTCCAGGAAGTTAGAACTGGCTCACCACAAGACTGAGGTGGTTGTTGTTAACAACCGAAAGTCGGAGCAACAAGCGGTGATAAGGGCAGGCAACTGCACGGTCACCTCTGAACGCTCCATCAAACTCTTGGGGGTAATGATCGACGATAAGCTCACCTTTGGTAGCCACGTCAATTACGCCTGCAAGCGTGCCTCCACAGCTATAGCGGCATTGTCCCGGATGATGCCCAATAGCTCTGCGGTTTATGCCAGCAAGCGCAAGCTTCTGGCTAGCGTTGCTCTGTCCATACTGAGGTATGGGGGGCCAGCTTGGGGCACGGCCCTGCGTATTAACTGCTACAGAACGAAGTTAGAAAGTACGTATAGGCTCATGTGCCTAAGAGTTGCGAGTGCGTACCGTACCGTGTCGCACGATGCACTTTGCGTCATCACCGGTATGATGCCTATTGACATCGTTATCGGTGAAGACATAGAGTGCTTCGAAATGCGCTGCACGAGAGGCATCCGTAGGACTGTCAGGTTGGCCTCAATGGTCAAATGGCAGCGTGCGTGGGACAGTTCCACTAAGGGTAGATGGACACATAGGTTGATACCGGAGATAGGTACGTGGGTCAAGAGGCGCCATGGGGAAATCACTTTCCACCTGACCCAGGTCCTTACAGGCCATGATTGCTTCAGACAGTACCTACACCGGTTCGGACACTCGGCCTCGCCCGAGTGTCCGGTGTGCGCAGGTTTAGAGGAAACGGCGGAACACGTGTTGTTCGTGTGCCCGCGTTTTCGCACAATGCGTGACCACATGCTTACCACATGTGGTCTGGACACTACTCCGGACAACCTAGTCCGGAGGATGTGTAAATATGAAGTTGGCTGGAACGCCGTTTTATCGGCTATCGTCCAAATCGTCTCTGAGCTACACAGAAGGTGGCGCGTGGACTCGAGGAATGGCTAGTTCAGGCGCAAATAATAGGTGGTCCAAGGGTTCGGAGTCGGCTGGGGCAGGCGTAGGCACCGCGTCGACAAGTCCCTCTGTGTGCTGGCGAATAGGCCCTATCGCAGAGAGGTCAATTTGGGGTGCACGCGGCATCATCATTCTTGATACCAGTCGTGCAGAGGGAAGCAGGCGCGAAGTCGACCCTTCCCACCTTCCGAGGACAAAGGGCGTGGTAAGGCCACCTGGAAAGCCGGCAATGCGCTGGCACGATACCATGGTGTTCTTCTAAAAAAGCGAGTCACGATGTTCGATGCTGCAAGGACACGCAGCTAACCTCGAGGGTGCGTTATGCACTGGCCCCCCTTTGAAGCATTACTTTCTGGTTGTACCGAAGGGACGATGGGCTTGGCGGCAATGGAAACGGTTTAGCGGGGTTTCCTGAGAAAAAAAGAGTGACATCTTTTTGAAATGGCAGGCAGAAAGATGTCACTCTTTTTTACTCAGGAAACAGATAGCTCGACTGTCAGCCCATATACGTCTAATCCTATCCAAAAACCGAGAATCGTCCAATGTCGTTTGTCGTGACCAGTATACCATAATCAGGATCTTACTGGTATGAATCCTGATGTGCCGGTTGGCACTCCTCTTGGGCTTGTGTGCTTTGAGCGGCGCACGGTCGCTGTGATAGGGCCTGCTTGCAGACACATGCAGCTTTTTATAGAGGTTCAACAGAGCCCACTGCCAAACCCCACCACATCCTAGACAGGCCCCCTAACTCGCAGTGGCCATGGGGAGGGGTCGTCAAGCCCTTGGACAAATGGTTCGACTGCCTCCGTCCCGGTAAACAACCTGGCAGGCCTCCGGTAACGCTCAACACCTGTCACCTATACCGGTGGGTAGTAGGTTCAGATGTAACATTCCTAATCTACGTCGATCCGGCTCTGAACACGGTGCTATACAGAGTTACTTTATTCTCATGCGTACAAAAATGTGCTACTGAGACTCTTACTATACCAGCTCATAGCACATAAGAATCGAAGTGTGCTGAACAGTGAAGGGACGCATGAATCAAAATTTTGCGCGTGACTTGAATGTGACACTTAAGAAAATTCAAGTGCGCGCGCCCCGCGCTCGTCGCCGCGCGCTTTCTCATCCTTTAATTTAAAGTTTGTCATTCGTATTCCTGTTTTCATTAGTTTACTAACACAAACTTTATGATGAAAACTAATGAAAATGTGCTCTCAATCGTATATTTAAGTAAGTGAATTGCCTCAACCCGAAACCAGGGGTGGCATTGTGCATCTCGATTCGAACCTAATTCTATCGAGTCGAACATGTTTGGCATTACGGGTTTCAATTCGATCTCGAAAACGACTCATCGTTCGAGTATGCTCGAGGAGGTACAAGAATAACGAGATGTTTCGGCATTATGGACACTCGTTAGCACACTGAAAAACGACTCAAGTCGAATGAAAAACACTCGTCACCTTTATAGCTTTCGAATGTTGTTCGAGAGTTATTTCTTGCTGAAAGTTTTTAATTATATTTGCTATTATTTTTCTACGGGAAGAGAATAAATGTTTTATTATTGTCTCTTGAGGAAAAGAATGTCATTAATACCTACTTTTATATGCAATATGCAATATGCAATCTCTAATTATCCCGAAATCCGCGTAAAAACGGCTTCAACTAAAATCTTTTTTTTTGTAGTTTTCACGTAGGGTATCTGTTCCCATATTAATAACAGCCCGTATATTAATCCCAATCGTCGATAAACCAAATAAAAAATCAATTTAATTATTATGTCTCACATCGTATGTACACAATAATGGATGGAACACATTCTTGAATGTTTCGAATATTATTCAAGATTTTCTTAAAGTAATGTTTTAATGCACAAGCATCAAATTATTAAAAGATAAAATTATTATGCACTTTTATTTTCATTTTCCTACCTCTGAACTGTTGGTTTGATGCACTGCTCGATTGCTACTAGCAGATTCATCCGTTTTCACATCGTTGTTTTCCACTCAATTTCAAGCTAACACAAGTGTATTTTTTCGAAATTCACTTCACAACACATAAAGCACATCACATTTTCACTAAACATATAATTTTATTAGAAAAACCAACGCGATTTCCTATAGTTTGATATAGGTTTATTTCGAACAACGTCTAAATTAGCCTTGCCCGTATTCCAAACTGTTTACATGCCTTGCAGTACTCTCAAGGGTTGCCGACCTAAATTTTTATTTCAAAAATGCTTGAATAAACTTTTACTGTGAATTTCAACTCTAATGTTTGTGAAATAAGGTATATCGAAAAGATTATCTACGACAAACATAAAATTTAACTGATAAGTTGCAAAACTACAACAAAAACTGGAATTTCGTAATTATATTTCAACTCAAATACAAAACATTGTAGAATTCGGCATCACTGCAATCATATCGTTACGTATACACACAGGTAATAGTGTGCGTATTTTATTTTGGAAACAGTATCCAGCTTTCCACGCTCGGTAATGGCGGCTTGCTGCTGTGTAAAAATCAATCGGTCACTGTACTGTTTGACACTAGCTGGAGGAAAGCTCACTTGCGTTCCTGGGTGAGGGGAAGGGAAAAAAGGCCTTTTCGCCAGTGAGTTTTCCTCCAGCTAGTGTCAAAAAGTACAGTGACTGATTGATTTTTACACACCGACAAGCCGCCATTACCGAGCGTGGAAAGCTGGATTATTGATATAGGTACAAGCATATGATTAACTATTCTTGAATGTTATTGAAATAGGTGCATGGCGGTGATGATGTTTTTCAGATAAATACCTTTAAAATGTGATAATAATTTCATTTTTGAAGTTACCAAAATGTTTTCAATTAAAAATTACGTAAGCCGAGCATAATTATTCTCATGTTTCTTGATTATTGGGTGAAAAATCAATGCATTTTATATGCGCATTGCCTTATTGTTATTGATATAGGAACAGATACCCTATTGTGAGATCGCGTCCGCCCACGGCTGCGACTAAATAAGACTGAGCTGTCACCATCTCAACAGCAATCATCATCATCAACAGTGTTGCCGAACACATAACAAATGCAAGAGCTACACATTTAATGACTGTTTACATATTGTGCATTTCATCATAAATTGTACGGTAATGCGCGTCTAATATACTACAATCCCCTTTTGATATAAAATGGCCAACATGTTTGGGTTATACATATTGAATTACTTAACGGTTTCACACCAACTCAAGATATCATCGCAAGTTATGCCAGACGAACTTCAGGCTAAATTTAAGTACATGGTCATTGTATCTACTGTTGTCATCTGGTAAATGTCTCTAGTATAAATTCACCACCATTTGATTGAACTTGTTACCAGATGATACATTATTATAGTCCAAACAGACTTGAATAAACTACAATGCACGCGTTCTAATCATTACTGCAATCCCACAAAGATTTCAAAATTAATTCCAGTGTCTTGATAATAGATTCCATCTTTAACTTCGCTTCACTTCAAATCACCAACTGAATTTCGATACAAGAACTGTCTTAGTCACGACTTATTTTTACCAACCCTTATGCCATGAATGACTGGCACTATATATCCACCTTTTACAGTATAATCCTATTGCTGCATGCCCTTCCTTCCTCTTCTTTCGAAATTGGCGACCATGTCCATTGATTCTTCACAATTAGGCTCTGTCTCATTTGGAGAATTAAACTTAAAATTGACAGTTCAAAAATTAGCAAATAATCCGGTCATAAGAATGGCTGGTGCTACCCAGCAATTCCAATAAGACATCGATACAAAATGATTCGATATCTGTCAAAAGTAATCTTGCTCTGCGAGCAGGGTTATTTGATAATTATTGAAATGTCACTTTTAAGTTTAATTTCAGTTTAATTCTCCAAATGAGACAGACCCTTAGCATCTATTTTTGAAAATTACCCCATCATCTGAATGTCTCATGAAGCGCCCAGATACTGATTCCTGCACTATTCCTGTAGATGAAACTTTCGAATGGATCTTTCAAATCTTTTTCTAAAATTAATCAACTTTCGCTACATAAGCCTGCTTGTGATACAAATCATCATAGTTTAATCAATAATGTTCACCGCTCACCACAATCCAATCAATAATGGTCATAATATTGTTAATCCAGATATTGTTAACTATTTCTATAAGTACTAGTATACCTGGCATGTTTCCATGTACTTCTACAAAACCGTAAATAGCATTCAAAACATATCAGTATATGCGGCTTTTTGTGATTATCTTGCCTAGGGTATGAACCCAAAAGCGCTATCCCACGCAGACCACTTTTCGACCAAACAGTATCCAATGTAGTCTGATTCGATATAAAGGAAAGGACTTCTGATGAAGCAAACGTTTCATGCAACGTCTTCAACATTTAAACTTGTACCCACATTTCAAGTTATTGATGACCTAATAATTATACACAAACATAGCACAACTTCATAACTATCCTCCTCGAATAGTGCGTTTCGTCAACCTATCACACAATAAATCGTCAAGGGTATGGATTCAATAACAGTCTCCCACCTACATTGCGCACACATCAAGCCTAAATCTCCGGTCATATGAAGTAAATCCGTACCTTAACCCTAACTTTGCCGTTCAAAAGTCGTACTCGACCGATGTAATCTCTTTCTTTCTTAGCTCCTCTCATGTCGACCGATTTATACACGAACAAACAAGTGTTTATAGAATACTGGCCAATATTAGAATGAATCCCCTGCTAACGTGAACTGCCCGGCATTCAATCTCATAAGCAATAAGCACTTGTGTAGGTATATACTACACAAACCAAGAAACTCCAGAACTGAGTGGCAATTAGTGAATTTTAGCGCAAAACAGTAAAATGTGACGAACAAACCATAATCATACTAACACCAGCGGGCATACCTCCAACATACTACAAATTAACTCTCACACCACGACCACACACCGGTTCGAACTACTATGAATTTTTATGCATCGACTCTCATTATATACAGTTCCACGTATTTTAAAAGAAACTTTACTATATTATGACAAATGCCCTCGGATAAAGAATTCGACCCTTCTTCTACAGGGCGACAGAAACTGTCTTCTTCACAGCCACCAACAAAAATGTACCTCTCATGTGAAACTACCGAATCCAAAGATCACACTAAATCACAAATAGTCAGGTCTAGCCTCTTCGTTGCTACATCCCAACCCATCTTATAACACACTTCTTCTTCTTCTTCTTTTTCTTCAATGACTCAATATTCCAACTGGAACTTAGTATTCTATCTGCACTTCCTTAATTGGAAGCTTTTCTATGCCCACCATTGCATGAGTATGTATCTTGTGTGGAGAGCACAATGGGTATACTATTCCCAGGGATCGAGAATGTTTCGAATCGAACTCGTCATCTCCGGACTGGGAACGCTACGCCTTCGCTCGCAAGGCTGTGTTGTTTCACTACATCTTCTGAATTTTCAATTAGGATAAAACCAGTCTGACCAGCCACATAGTCAGAAAAGAACTCTAAACGCACAAATCAGCATGCCTTATCACACCTACCAACGCCATGTATCAACCGTCTCGTTGAAATGCACAACTGAAGCCACTTCCATCGAAACCCAGCCCTCATCAAGTATTTCCACAATTTCCAAGCATGAAGGTATTGCAAAATAATGATATTCACCTGCTTTTATAATACATACACTCATCGTGCAGCCTACACGATGGGGCATTACTTTACCTGAAGAGCGTGTATTACAAAGTGTCGATACTATCAGAATTAGAACAATATTCATCGTCCATTCCCATACGAAATTGTGTTCCAAACGATCAGGAGACCTGTCCAATGCGGCACATGTCAGTACTCTTCCTACTCCTACAGGACTCTACCTTTACCCACCGATGAATCTATCATTCTGGAATCCTTTACACCGGAACAAGAATCAAACACCGCCCACTCGCAAATTGCAGCTGCGTATCATATTCCTCAGCCAAAGAAGAAGCGCAATTTCTTTCTTTCCACTTTAATGACTTTACATCTCAAACCGGGACATCGTTGCCTCCAGCACTTTTCAGATATCTACATGATGATAGTCAAGAGTTTGATAATTTCCAACCTCTCAAATCTCAAGATAGGGTCGTAATAAAATCCAGCCGCCTTCAACACATTCAACGTTGTAGCCATACATCTTACTGGTAATCCAAGCGAAGTTCCGAGGGTCTCAATAAAGACTATACTCAGTCGAGAAACTTCCGATTAATCTAAATATCACTCTACTTCCGAAGTGCATCTTGAATCATGCACCTCCAATCCACTTTATCTTAGTGCGACGACAAAGCTACCATCGCTCTTAAGCAACTAGTCACGGCACAACACTCTCCACCAAATCAAATAATGTCTACTATGCACTAAACTAAGAATTGGTCTTCAGTAAGTGAATACATCACTGTCAATTCATGACCATATTTTCTCCAAATTTCCAAAATTTAGCTTCTTAGCATTCGATGCTCGGCAATACCTTAGAACAGAACTCTGCGAAATACACCGATAAACACCCATGAGTGCACCTCTGCACACTCTGCCATCTCTTCTTTTTTAACCTCCAACTAATCTTTCCTCTTAAATGCAACCAAATGTCAAGAAGGCTTATGTTATGCAACAGGAGCATCTTTTAAATACAGATCTCTTCATTTTCGTTGAAGTGCCAACAATGGACTTTTCCATATGAATACTGATCCTCACCTTATCATAATTCATTCATTATTTTATTTCTTTTCTCTCCGAGGCCGACACTCACTGTCATCAACATGTATTACTTCTCTAACTTCCAAGTGCTCAGAGGAAATCCATGTAATATTTGCGTGTCATTCTCATCAACATTTTACATTTTCCTGCTTCAGTAAATCTCATTAACTCCGCGCTCTTAAAAAAAACAACAACTATCCAAATCAACGAAACTTCATCCGGAAAACCAGAAGTCTTCCGCCCTCTCACATTTCAGGGAAACTCTCCGCACCACAATGACTACTGCAGAATTCACAGATTTCGCCTGACAACTCATCGTCCGGGAAATCCTATAAACTTCCGCTTGCTCCGCGAAAATGCCAAACATTTTCTCTATACCTTCAGAATCCACAGATTCTGTCAGATTTGCTTCATCTGGGAAATACTGAATATTTCCGCTTCTCCACGAGAACCATTCTCTCGAACTTTGCCCCCTGGAGAATTCTTAAAATTCTCGCATCTAATACTAGGGGAATCCTTCAGATTCCCGCCTACTCCAAGAGAATCACTCTGATTCTCGCAAAGTTCGCTCCCCATGGAGAATTCTAGCAAATTCTCGCGTCTTTTTTCTCATCCAGTCGGCAGTGAAACTATCATTTTCACTCCGCAAAATCCAACCAAGGAAAAGGTTCCACTGGTTCCAACATTTTTCAAACGAAACCATTACTTTCGTAATACAACGGCTAACCAGTATCCACTGGTTCTTTTTTCGGAGAAAATCTGCAATATTTACCTTTTACGATCCCATCCTCGTCGCCAGTTGTGAGATCGCGTCCGCCCACGGCTGTGACTAAATAAGACTGAGCTGTCACCATCTCAACAGCAATCATCATCATCAACAGTGTTGCCGAACACATAACAAATGCAAGAGCTACACATTTAATGACTGTTGACATATTATGCATTGCATCATAAATTGTACGGTAATGCGCGTCTAATATACTACACCTATTCTTTGACCATTTCGATAAATCGCGTGAAAAATCTATGAGGAAAATCTGCGTAAAAACGTGTATATTCCCAAATCTACTTAAAAATAGATGAGTTAAATAAAAAAACGCGCATGAGATGACTCAAGTGCATTTAACTAAAATACATGGAAACATCAAAGTGATTTATTATCGAATCTTTCTTTAGCTTTAAATTATTTAGCTCAAATTTGGATCTGTGGCACTCGAATAAACATAAAACATTATAATTTGTGTTGTAACAATATCTTAATTTACAACACATGCCGTATCATCGGCATAATATTTAATCGGTTGCAACTGCTCAATAAATAATATTGTCTTTGCCCTGAAAGATGCCTTTCCAACAGGCAACATGCTACACGCAGATGAAATTACTCTTATTCTCTCTGTTTACTCACATTCGCCATGCGCTGAAGGTTGTCTCTCCAGCGGGCGGCATTGAGTTCTCCAAGCGCAGTTTTTCGCACACTAACCTCACTGTATAGAATATATAAAGTAAAAGTGGGTGGTAATCTAGTTGCGGCAAAAATATCACGAATACTTTTGGAGGAAGACAGCACACATTGACAGGAATACAGCGAAGTCACGCACACCTCCATTCATTTGGAGAAGTCAATACTACGGAGACAGCTATCTCTCATGCTCTCTGTTTACATTTCGTTTGACAGAACATACTCGATTGAGCTAGTACAGCACCATTCGAAATCTTGTACTGCGACTGAATGAAGTCGAACTAAATACATAATGCCGCAATTTTTTCGAATCGAATGCAAAAACGTACGAATCGAGTGATTCGATTCGAGATGCGCAATGTCACCCCAGCTTCCAATTCCCATATTGGGGTCATTGTGTGTCTGATTTAACCTTCCGGGATTCGTTTGGTCCTGGATCGTTCGTATAGTCCCTTTGTTGTGAACGTGAAACGTGCTTTTTTCTGAGCTATTTTACTTTTTAAAATAATGAAAAATTACTGAAATAAATGAATGAGTTCAGGCTTGTACTTTGACTCCAACGTCCCACGACTATATGTGAATGGTATTATATGGAAATGTAATGTAAGATAGTGTTTCTGGTTGAGGGTATTATCAGTTTTAAATCAGAACTGGCTAAGTTGCAAGAAACACAAACTGTGGTAAAAATGGAACAACAGTTCGGATTTCCATCAAAATGTTAATCATTTTTAAATGATCGTACGTCACAGTTCAAAAAAGTTTATCAACCCCGTGGAAAGTTGATGTCTATTATATACATACCATCAAAACTGGCGTAAAAAATGGGGTTATCAGGGGTATTTGTAGATTTTAAAATATTAAGGAAAATGGTTAGAGCATCTTCAGAGAAAAATATATTTCAACTTTTTATTGATGTATACATTAACATATGTCACCATTATTGAATAGTCTTCAAGACGTTTGTATGTTGCAATCATGTTATTGGCGTTATCAATTGACATCGACAAAGTTCTCCGTACATCAATACCGCAGAGGTGCAGGGGTGGTGTCAATATTTCGTCGGTTGAATTTGCTGCATCTTAACACCGATGAGCATACCGTCCATGTCTAAGATGATGTGTTTTTATGTGTTTATGAACGGGGTTCATATGCCGCGTCGTTCTGAGTCCATTTTCGATTGGTCTTAGGTTCTATGGAAAGCATGATGACGAAGCAGCAAAAGTCTATTTACGGTGAAAAGTGATGCACTAATGGAGGTGTATGGTTCGTAAAATGCAAGAAATTCTTCAATCCAATCAATTACTACGGCGAACTTGTATATTGGAAGCTACAAAAAGCATTTGAAGTCGTTATTTGAAAAAAGAATTTCACGCACACACCTTTTGGACGATGGGCCCTACTTAGCCGTGCGGTAAGACGCGCGGCTACAAAGCAAGACCATGCTGAGGGTGGCTGGGTTCGATGCCGGTCTAGGCAATTTTCGGATTGGAAATTGTCTCGACTTCCCTGGGCATAAAAGTATCATCGTGTTAGCCTCATGATATACGAATGCAAAAATGGTAAACTGGCTTAGAAACCTCGCAGTTAATAACTGTGGAAGTGCTCAATGAACACTAAGCTGCGAGGCGGCTCTGTCCCAGTGTGGGGATGTAATGCCAATAAGAAGAAGAAGAAGAACCATTTGGACGATGTTTTCAATAACACAAACTATGTTCAAAAATGGGCGAAAATTACATCTGGACCAGCTGCGAATACTTCCAACAAAACTGCATCGGTGGTAGGATACAATTGGCTTGTCCTTGTTTATTTTTCCTAGCGCTCGGTCACTAGGTGATCAGCTCATGCGACGAGCGCGTGAGACGAATCGCATGCGCTTCACATGAGGCACACAGCAACTAAGCGGAGGCGCGGGATTGCCCCCGACCATTGCACGCATTGACCACCACCCGTCGATTACTGGGAAAGTCCCGTCCGGCGCGTCAGCCGGTACATCCGACGAAGTTCCGCAGGATACACCCCTGAGATCACGCCTTGGGGAGGCAGCAATTATTTTCTCGGAACTGCTGGGCACGCCCTCCAGACAGCGAACGAAGCAATGTGTTTCAAATCCTTTTCGCATCCAGTCGGTCCACGCGGCCAGGTCCGTACAAGCTCCAGCGGCCGTCAAAACCCCAGCGAACGAAGCGAAGCGCCACAAGTCCTCCTCGCATCCGGTCGGTCCACGCGACCAAAATCGAACAAGCTCCAGCTGCCGCCGAAACCCCAGCGAACGAAGCAAAGCGTCACCAGTCCTCCTCGCATCCGGTCGGTCCACGCGGCCAAGACAGAACGAGCTCCAGCTCCAGACCGGTCAGCTATTCAGGCCAATCCGAAGTCACCCGACAGAGTCTTCATGCCGCCGAGGCGACATCTCCCCGAACTGTGTAAGGTATGTTGGGAGTGCGATCTCCGCAAGACACCGAAAGGGCCCCAACTTCTCCGATCGGCCGCAACCTAAACTAACCCTAACCCACTAACCCTAAAATAAGATGAAAAAAAATAAAACAAAAGTGAAATGTATCTCACTATTCT
The DNA here is from genome assembly GCF_024139115.2 of Armigeres subalbatus. Taxonomy (NCBI): domain Eukaryota; kingdom Metazoa; phylum Arthropoda; class Insecta; order Diptera; family Culicidae; genus Armigeres; species Armigeres subalbatus. The sequence goes on along the minus strand of NC_085140.1, from coordinate 7,036,209 downwards.
TCTTTTTCAATGAAAGTAGTCCTACGCATGCAAGTGGTTGGTCCTGGCTAGTATAGTCCGCTTCGTTTCGTCCGTGTGTTCCCTAAAGCAGGTCGATTGCCGACCCTGAGACAGATCCTACAAGGTGAGCTAGTTTGGGACGTGAGGACGTCCACTCTCCAGACGTGTGGACGTCATCGAAAGTTACATGTTACCAATTGGCCACACAGCTGACTTGAATCAGTTAAAACCAATTCAATTGTCGAAGGATTTCGAGTGGATGAAAAACAAGTTGGACCATTGGAATATTGAATAGTATAATATCCCGCAGAACAATCTTCTAATAAAGTTTTGCCGTTGGAATTGCTTTGAGCATTATTCCATTAACGGTGTTTGGCATTGAAGTCACCAATTACGAAAAATTTAGATTTGTTGCGAGTTAGAATTTGAAGATCAGCTTTCAACAAATTCTTTTGTTGCCCATTGCATTGAAAAGGCAAGTAGGCTGCAATGAAGGAAAATTGTCCAAAATTTGTTTCAACAGAAACTCCCAATGTTTCAAAAACTTTGGTATTTGGTATTATATTAATATAAAACAAGCTTGGCTGTCCATTTTCTCAAAACTAGGCTGACAAAAACCTTACATCTCTTGCTTTTAATTCTCTAAATTTTAAATAATTGTTTTCAACAAATGAACTTCGTCATCCTAGTTGATTAAACCGATGTTTTCACCAAGACTTCAAATTTTCTATATGCTATACACTTTGTGAAATGTGGCACGAGTGAGTAACGCCTTGTTTGACTTAGGAACAAAAGTTTTTTTTATTCTTTATTACCGATACTTTCAGCCCAAGGCTGGCTCGTCTCGAGGAACAAAAGTTGAATTATCCTGATATGGTGCGAACGAAACTGATACGAAGGAGATTAGGCTATCTGGAACTTAATGTATGACGTTGCATAGATTTTTCGTACGGCAGCTCCATTCGATATCTAAGTACGTAGTCGCTGTTACGCAGTTCAATATATTCTTCTTTGCTTATTGACTAAATAAATGTCATGATGCCTGCCAGCTCAAAAACCATCTCTGATTTCAACGTCCGAGTTGTCCGCAATCCAATTCAGGTATGCTGACATGCGAGTGAAAACTGCAGCACGACCACTTTCGCACCCCAGAAGAGAGTTGAACGAAAACACGCCCACCTGAGTAGTGATTCCATCGGCGTCGGTAATAGTCAGTGGTGCCCCATTCTCCCCAGGGCAGGGTGACGCACGGCCAGCATCGGCACTGAAGCCTTCCGTACAAATGTGTTGATCAAGAATAGAATTTGTCGGCAGGTTCAATCGACAAGCCACATTTGTCATGATTTGTGAACTACCGAATCGCAGCACCGGGGAATTGGTGTTTCCTGATCCGAATCGGCCCCAGCCCATAAAAGTCCCCTGCTGTCCATTGAATGGAGCCTCTACTTGTCGACGAGTTGGAAGACGCACTGGGCGGATATTGTCCGTGAAACTCACAGGTATCGGAAGGCCAGCCAAAGCGACATCAAAGTTGTCCGAGTCTTCATAATATCCACTGTGCACAATAAACTGCGTCACGGTTAGCCGAACTTGTCCGAGAGCAACAGGGTCGTTCAGCTCGAGGCCACCCAAGACGACTACGGCACTCTGAATTCTGCAAATTAGAAACAGTGGGACATCAATAGGTTACACACAATCATACTTTAGTTTTACCCGTTGACACATCTGGCTGAGGTTAATACGAATCGAGACGAAAGCAACGATCCAGCGCACTGACCGGATTGTAGAATGTTGATTCGAGTTATAAAACCAACGGCGTACGGAAACTGTCCAAGTGTGGCTGGCGATCCTCCCACAACTCGTTGTTCTGGTAGAGCAGAAGCCGAAAAGACGGCTACTGACATAACTAAAACCACAGCGGATTTCATATTGAAACTATCGACTAGCTACTAGTTCGAACTAACAATGATTGTTGGTTTCCGTGACGCTATTTAAAGCAACCACGGGTGTTGTAAATATCGATTTGGATTAGATAGTGCCTTGTTTTAATTTATCAAAACTACTGTTGATAATCCTCATATCTTCGTAACAGCATAACTAAAGCTCAAACATCAGTTTATGCTGACCCAAATGTGTCAAGAGTAATCAACCAGGTGTTCAGGTAAGCTGACAAGCCTATCTAAAATGCAGGTTGATTACGCATGGTATACTGTCCATAATTGCATATTTGTCCCATATCTAGGCTTAGGATGAAAAAATGTGTAGAATCGAAAAAACGAGATATACAAAGGCCAAGAAATCTTAAAGATAGCAATAGAGAAGGAATTCCAAACTGTTTGGGGTAATTATTATGGAAGAGGAATGATGTAGAACCCATTCTTATCTTAGTTTACCACCCTACAGGATTGTGGATATGTATTATAATGTTCTAGAGGCGGAAGAGATAATCGGATTTATATTGTACTAATTACGTTTCATATCTTGGTTTATTGTAGAAATAATTCACCTTGTATTATCGCACTACCCTACGTCATTTCAGATAGGCAGCCAAGTAATAAGCGATTACATACAACAGTGATTACGTTTGATTTAAACATCAATCGTACGATTTTAATCCGCCCAATATCAATCAGATAACGGCACATTTATTTTGGCTAATTTCAAGATCACAATCTATGCATAACGACAAGCAGCTCAAAAGTCATCGGCAATCACTACATCCGAGTTCTGCTCGATCCAGTTCAGATAAGCAGACATGCGGGTGTAAACAGCGGCACGGCCACTGTCGCATCCCAAGATCGAGTGGAACGAGAACACACCAATCTGGGTTGTGATTCCGTCGGCGTCGGTGATGGTCAACGGGGCGCCACTGTCTCCCTGGCATGGTGATCCACGGTTGATATCGACGTTCAACCCATCCGTGCAGACATGCTCATCCAGAATAGTGTTGGTTGGCAGGCTCACACGGCAAGCCAAGTTGGTTATGACCTGGGAGTTTCCGAAACGCAACACATCGGAGTTGCTGGTTCCCTCTCCAAAACGGCCCCAGCCAATGAAGGTACCTTGTTGGCCATTGAACAGAGATCCCACCTGGCGGCGGTTCGGAAGTCTCACAGCGCGAATGTTGTCAGTGAAGGTAATTGGTGACGGCAAAACGGCCAAGGCAACGTCAAAGTACTCCCCATCTTGTTCGTAACCGGAGTGCACGATGAACTCGGTGACGGTCATGCGCACCTGTCCAGGCTCGGTTGAATCGTTGATGCGAAGTCCTCCCACTACGGCAACGGCACTCTGGATTCTACACAAAGGACAATTCCCATTAGTATACATTTTCTGAAGCAATCTCACTTTCAAAATTTAAATTCTTACCCATTGACGCAGCCAGCCGACGTCAGGATGAATCGGTTCGAAATCAGTGATCCTGAGCATTGTCCAGACAGCAGGATGTTGATGCGGGTGATCAAACCTACGGCGTATGGGAACTGACCGGCCGTGGCGATAGCGCCACCGATGATGCGACCATCGCGCTCGGGGATTGCGGAAGCCGAAACGGCTGCCACGGCAAGAGCAAGCACTGCCAAAAATTTCATGTTTGAAGGCTGAATCGATGCGAACTGAACGGTTGGCGCGCAAAAGTGCCGTTATTTAAAGGATCCCAGGTCAATGTGGGTGCGCTTATCTATCAGAAAGTCAAATTTCCAGCAATTGGTGCTAATCTGAACGAGAGGCCTGCGCTAATCAGTAGCAAGAAGTGATTTTGATTAGCAATGAAACAGGTGATTTTTTTCTGTTAGATGATGTGGAGCTTATTTAATAAGATGATGATAAAGTTGGGTGTGTTATGTTCGTGAAGAAATTTATCTATTCTAGAAAAAAAAGTAGATTATTTTTAGAAGGAAATCTTGTTTAGCAATGATGATAAGCAAGTCACAAAAGCGTAGACGAAAAAAACTCTTTAAGACATAGTATTTACTTTAAATTTCAAACGAAATTGCATTATTTTTTAAATAAATAATGCAATTTCGGTTGAAGTCGGAACAATTGATACATGGAAATAAAATTCTAAAATTTCAATACGCTAAACATTAAGGCTTTTCAAGTACGCTTTAAATTTGGAGTAAGTACTGTGTCTATAAGATTTTTTTTCGCCTCACGCTTTTGTAACTTGCTTATCATCATTACTAAACAAGATTTTCTTCCAAAAATAATCTCCTTTTTTTTCTACTGATATTCCGTTGGATGTTGGATCCAGTTTTGGAATCGTTAAAAAAAAACTCAAAGGTACATGCGAAGGTAACGTAGGACTTCGTAACAGTGCGTAATGGATGGTATTTGTAATCATAGATTGTGTGTACCCTGGTAAGAGCCGTTTGTTTAAAATTGTAAGATAATTTCACCTTCTACCACTAAATGGCTACATAGCGACTGTGCAGCGAATACACTTCCTGCAGCAATCACCGCCGACGGTCATCAATGATGCGGTTTGGACCGCTACCGACGTTTTTGCGCACGTACATACACACGCACATACACACATACACACTCACAGACAGACATCACCTCGGTTCATCGAGCTGAGTCGATTGGTATACAACACTATGGGTCTACGGACCTTCTATAAAAAGTTTGTTTTTGGAGCGAACATATAGCTTTTCGGTACACTTAGTGTACGAGAAAGGCAAAAATTACTTGAGTCCTGCAGATGACGCTATAGACGTTATACGTGCGAATAAATTTTCGTAGCGTCTCTCTCTGACAAGCGCTTGCGATTCTGTTACCGACGGCAATTTTCTGCGGTCGCCAAACGATTGTGCTTTGCACTTTGAAGAAAATTCGTCTCGACTCAAACTTTTCTTGAATTAAATGGTGGTTCGATTTAATCTAACTCTCATTTTTTCTAATGTAAAATGTTTGGCCCTGAGAAGGACCGACTAACTTTTAATCATGGTCATTCCAATCACTAACTCAAAGCAGCCAACCATCCGGAACATGCGAGAAAATATCGAGTGATTTCCCGTTATCCAGACACAATCATTGAGGTTTTAGTTCTGCGTCACAATTCTCTGTCCGGCGATGCTGATGATATTCCGTTGCGTCCGCTACCGGGCGGCACCTTCATGGAAACGCTACTGTGTCTCCTCTCCGCGAAATCTTGTGTGAACTGAGGATTGTATGTACTTTTAACAACAATTGATGATAAATAATTAAAAACCAATATTTTAGAGGGCTATATAGAAGCGTTGACTCTTCCTTGATCGAATGGTCTTTCTTGATCAAATGGAATTGAACATCCATCTAGAAACGGCTGAGATATTAACGTTCAAAGTTAGAAAGGTCAGATTATAATTAGCGATCGATGATTGGCGATTGATACCGTGGCTGCATCATGGAAGTCGTGGTTGATACGGTAGATCACTTGATTTAAATTGCAAAACATTTTGGAGATCTTACAACATCTCACATGCCTGGATTTGAGATGCAAATGAAAGACAAATATTCGGAGCACATAATTGGGTTGATATCGGGGATTGGAACATCATGTATGTCGTAGTTGATCCGGTAGACCGGCGTTCTAAGCCTGGGGTACATGTACTCGTTCGTTCGTAGACGTTCTCAAGAGTGGTCCACTTGGTCATAACATAATCTTGTAGTGGTCTTCAAGTGGTTGTCATGTAAATCTTAGTTTTATTGCTAGTCTCCAAAATTTGCTCTCCAAAACTGGTGGAATGGCCATAAGAAACCCCGGAACCACTTGAAATTTGTGTCTTTCGTGAGGCTTGGAAACCTTTTTTCACGAGTCTAGAAATTATTTTTTCAAGAGTTTAAGAGATGAGCCAGCCCCGAGCAGCAAATCTCTTTAATAATGCATAAAAAAATCATTCTAGAGGCTCGGAAGCCTTCTTTCAAGATGCTCAGAAGCCTCCTTTTTAGAGGCTCAGAAGCTTCCATTTAAGAGGTCCGGAAGACTCCAATTGTCCTCAAAGTACTGTAGGAAGCTTGATGTCTAATCTAATCTAATCGATCTAATGCGATCAATAAATCCCAATTGAATCCTGCCTTCCACAACCAAGACAATGTTTGAAGGGCTGCGGAACAATAGATCAAACGAACAAAACGTCGAATGAACAAAATGCATTTTTTTTTCACTAAAGCTCGGTTGCTTCGTTGCCAGAGGATTAGAAGAACCTTCTACACTTCTCGGAAGCCTTCTTCCAAGTAGCTCTATGGCCTTCTTTCAAGCGGCTCGGAAGTCTGCTTTCAAGAGGCTCGGAAGCCTCCTTCCAAGAGGCTCGGAGGCCTCCTTCCAAGAGGCTCAGAAGCCTCCTTCCAAGAGGCTCGGAAGCCTCCTTCCAAGAGGCTCGGAAGCCTCCTTCCAAGAGGCTCGGAAGCCTCCTTCCAAGAGGCTCGGAAGCCTCCTTCCAAGAGGCTCGGAAGCCTCCTTCCAAGAGGCTCGCAAGCCTCCTTCCAAGAGGCCCCAGGCCTCCTTCCAAGAGGCCTGCAAGCCTCCTTCCAAGAGGCTCGAAGCCTCCTTCCAAGAGGCTCGGAAGCCTCCTTCCAAGAGGCTCGCAAGCCTCCTTCCAAGAGGCTCAGAGCCTCCTTCCAAGAGGCTCAGGAAGCCTCCTTCCAAGAGGCTCGGAAGCCTCCTTTCAAGAGGTATGGAAGCGTCCTTCCGAGAAGCTCAGAAGCCTCCTTCCAAGAGGCCTGAAGCCTCCTTCCAAGAGGCCTGGCAGCCTCCTTCCAAGAGGCTCGGAAGCCTCCTTCCAAGAGGCCTGGAAGCCTCCTTCCAAGAGGCTCGGAAGCCTCCTTCCAAGCGGCCTCGAAGCCTCCTTTCAAGAGGCCTGGATGCCTCCTTCCAAGAGGCTCGGAAGCCTCCTTCCAAGAGGCTCAGGCCCTCCTTCCAAGAGGCCTGGAGGCCTCCTTCCAAGAGGCTCGGAGGCCCCTTCCAAGAGGCCTCGGAGGCCTCCTTCCAAGAGGCCTCGGAGGCCTCCCTTCCAAGAGGCCTCGGAAGCCTCCTTTCAAGAGGCTCTGGAAGCCTCCTTCAAGAGGCCTGGAAGCCTCCTTCAAGAGGCCTGGAAGCCTCCTTTCAAGAGGCCTGGAAGCCTCCTTCAAGAGGCCTCGGAAGCCTCCTTTCAAGAGGCCTGGAAGCCTCCTTCCAAGAGGCCTGCAAGCCTCCTTCCAAGAGGCTCGCAAGCCTCCTTCCAAGAGGCTCGGAAGGCTTCTTGCAAGAGGCTCGGAAGCCTCCTTCCAAGAGGATCGGAAGCCTCCTTCCTCAAGCAGCACACATGTTCCTCATTGGTTTCTGCAACTGATATGTGACCAGATTCAGTCACAATCAAGTTGCTGTAACAATTTTTGTCTGACTTGTGCTGCTCGGGTTCCTAGATGCTCGAAAGCCTCCTTCCTAGAGGCTCGGAAGCCTCCTTCCAAGAGGCTCGGAAGCCTCCTTCCAAGAGGCTCGGAAGCCTCCTTCCAAGAGGCTCGGAAGCCTCCTTCAAAGAGGCTCGGAAGCCTCCTTCCAAGAGGCTTGGAAGCCTGCTTTCAAGAGGTTCGGAAGCCTGCTTTCAAATAGTTCGGAAGCCTCCTTTCAAGAGGCTCGGAAGCCTTCTTTCAAGAGGCTCGAAAGCCTCCTTTAGAGAGGCTCGAAAGCCTCCTTTAAAGAGGCTCGAAAGCCTCCTTTTAAGAGGCTCGAAAACCTTCTTTTAAGAGGCTCATAAGCCTCCTTTCAAAGGGTCAAAAGCCTCCTTGCCAGAGGCTCAAAAGCCTCCTTTCAAGAGGCTCAAGAGCCTCCTTGCAAGAGGCTCAAAAGCCTCCTTGCCAGAGACTCAAAAGCCTCCGTTCAAGAGGCTCGAAAGCCTTCTTTCAAGAGGCTCGAAAGCCTTCTTTCAAGAGGCTCGAAATCCTCTTTTCAAGAGGCTCGAAAGCCTTCTTTCAATAAGCTCGAAAGCCTCTTTCCAAGAGACTCGTAGTCGGTACAATTCTGTTCTAACATTCGACATTATTAAATCATCTTGCAGTGACTTTTCTTTAGCCTCACGGAGCATCAACGGGTCATTGCATCCATACGCCACCCCAAGGTAGTTGCCATTGTAGACAGAACATGCACACTTCTTTGCGGTCCAGTACATGATTTTACAAATCTGTTGATTTTATCATCTGCTATTTAAAGTAGAATTGAGCGATAAAGCCGATAATGGATTTGAAAAAAAATCGCTGGGTAATCCCCCTAGTGGTAATGGTGCATTTCTCGTGAATTAAGAACATAGTTTTTATGTCATAAGTTTTGAGCCCAGATTCCGATTTGGAACATTTTCAATGGGAAACAACGGCTCAAGATTAGTGTCAATGCCTTACTATATATTACTTTGAAGAAAGTCTAAGTTTATCCGCTCTTACCAAATTCAGGGGCAGCGCCGTAGCGTGTGGCTGGCCAGGTTGGCCCCCGCCAAGGGCGCCAGGCCTTAGGGGGCGCCGAAATCCAGAACTGTGGGAAATGATAAAAAATCTCATCAAGTTTTTTTTAACGCACTTGGTTACCACTTGAATTGAACAGGAAATACAATTGAAAAAAAGTATGGAACAAGTTTCTGGGGAAGAAGCCCTAGATGAGGACTTCAATAAGCCAAAGACGAAACACAGAGTAGGCTGTAAAAAATCGCGTATAATTTTCGTTCGTGGCTAAGAAATCTAAGCCGTTTTTGAATAATAGATACTTGGAAGTAGTGAGAGGAAGTTTTTTTTTAATTTAAGACCAATTCTCTCATTTTATGCAGGCAAACTATTTGAGGTTCAAAAACGGACCATAACGATCGAATTTTATCTAGTGACATTTTCGATTCCTGGTATAAAGGAACATATAAAGGACCACGGTGCCTCTATGGGGAAGTATTATTTTTCAAAAATCAGTGTCTCTGAGACACGCACCACGTGAAAGTATATATTCTCCTCTTTCATATCGAGGATAGACTAAAATGTTCTATCGGGGGATCTAGAATAATTTTTATTTTTTTCACTATTTTTGGTGCAAACTCCTTAGAAATCTCAAATGATAGCCGATTTAACCCCCCAAACAATGTATGGAAAAATGACCCCCGATAGAACATTTTAAAAATACACCTACGTGAAAGAGGAAAACCTCTACTTTTGTGTAGTGGGTGTTTTTGAATTACTGATTCATTTTTAAATAAGCCCCTTCGGACAAAGACACCGTGAGACACTTGTATGATGGTAAAAGAACAAGCAAAGTTTACTTAAAGACTTAAGGAATTCATTAAGCAAATATTTATTAAATCCACCAAGCAAAACAGAAATTATTAACAAAAAAATAACTTTCGTTTTTTTGGAAGGCTCATTTGCCGTTAAGCGTTACGAAGCTAAAATCATGTTTTAATTCCAATTTTTCATGATTCTTATGTACTAATGTTAGTTTTGGGGAACTGAAAGACTCGCGATTTTGTTATGGAATACAATAATACAGTAGGAAAGGAAGAAAATTTAGGGTGCTTAATTATAACGATGCGGATGTTCACATAGTTGCCATTCTTGACGATGTTTCACTTCTGAAAAACATTTTCTTGGGAGACAATACCGAGAGGAAGGCATATGAAAGGGAAACGACAGACATTAAACGGGGAAACAAGAGGAAGATATTCGTGAAGGGGTATGGCAGAAAAGAGGATGGGCGGACTATGATTACATTCTTACATCAGAAACTCTCAAAAATTGATTATTGAGGGACATGTAATAGAGATCAAGACCTGCCAATACTTTGCTAATCTCAACAAACAATTTAAGTTGAATAAGCTTATTTTTCCAAGACTATTTTTAACTGAATAAGCGCTTCACCCGCTTTCAAGGTTTGTTAGGAGGCTTTGGTTGTTTTCCTCGGACCCGGAGATATTCCTTTAGCGCAGATCTGGGGCCACGATGTTCCTTGCACGCCCACACGACGTAAACAATATCCTGAAAAGATGTGCATTTAGAGTGTAGTGATTGGACAGTAGACGACACATAGTTCGAATGAAGTCTCGTCCCTTATTCAATTTTTTGAACCATGGACGCTTCGACATCTACATGCGAATTAAATACAGCCAACTACTCAACTCCCCTTTTTTTCATTTCTGTTGGTTTTGTTTCAAGATTCCTGAGGCTGCTAGTTCAAGGTTTTCCTGACGAACTAATAGAAAAAATCATCGAAGGTTATTTTCTGGTCGTAAACATCATCGTACAAGCGCCCACCTTATCCAAAGCATCCGCTTTCTCATTTCCCGAGATCGAGCAATGAGAAGGGACCCAAACCAATTTATTTTAAAAGTATCCCAGCTCTTATCATGCTTTTTGTTTTGAACATGCCAAGCAAGTAAGGGGCGCCTAATAACGATTTCGCCAAGGGCGCTGGAAGTCCACGCTACGGCTCTGTTCAGGGGTATTTGAATTTTCTAAATTTCTTGTCAATCTGCCAAAAAATGAACTCTAGAGCCACAAGAGCACGCGCACTGGAAATCCACTGAAGTGTACTGAATTACACACATACTGAACTAAGATTAGATAATCGTTTAGATGGTGTAAAAACAAAGAGGCAAATGTTTCGCGAAAAGTGTAGGACAGCACTGCCCAACGTCCTCATGCCTAACGTACTTATCCCAAAAAACGTACAAAAACGTACTTATCCCAGAAAACTATTTTTGGCGCTCTATCAGTATCCAATATTTGTTACGATGTCTAACGGGGTATACCCATAATATGCCAATAATTCTTACGATCGTGACAAATCATTATTCAGGGGTCAAATTCTACTGAAAATTAGCAAGTTTTTTGCAAGCTTACCCCAATCTTATCTTATCCACCCCAAACAGAGCCAAGAACCTATTTCTAACCGTTATATATAAGTCTCCGGTGCAACAGTTGCGACTTACAGTGCTTTCTCATCAAACGATGCAGTGTATTGCCCTATTTCTCACATTGTGCCTTGGACTAGCCCTGGCCAGTCCCTTGAATGAACGCATAGTCAACGGCGACATCGCTGAACGTGGCCAGTTTCCGTATGCCGTGGGATTACTCCTTCCAACTGGGGTTTGTGGAGCGTCACTCGTTTCTGCCAATTATGTTCTGACGGCGGCGCAGTGCATCAATGGTTTGACGTCCGTCACGGTGGTGCTGGGATCCACTCGAATATTCGACGTGCTGGACGAAGGTCAGATTCGCTTGGAAGCGACAGTGTTGAAAGTGCATCCTGGATTCGAGATCGCACCCGATATCTTCGACGTGGGATTGATTCAACTGCCCCAAAGTGTGCCTGACTTCACTCCGATCAGGTTGCCCAACTTGAGACAAGTGGATGCTACGTTCGTCGGCCAGCAGGCTACGATCATTGGATGGGGCAGCACCAGCAACAACGGACCCCAATCCATGGATTTGCGGTATATTCGGTTGCAAATTATCTCGGTTATCTCCTGCCGGCTCGGTCTTCCTACGCAGCAAATCACCGATAATCATATATGCACCGATTCGTCGGCGAGTGCTCCCTGTCAAGGGGATTACGGTGGCCCTTTGACGCTTGTGGACTCAGACGGCATAACAAAGCAAGTAGGAGTCTTTTCGTTCAGTTCCGTCCTGGGATGCGAAAGCAATCGACCGTCGGTGTTTACTCGGATGGCCTCGTACTTGCAGTGGATTGGCGACAACTCGGATGTAGATATTCGTGAGGGTTTCGAATAATGTTGTGCACGAATTAAATTGGTTTCAATATAATGACTTTAATTTTTAGGGGATAAAAAAAGGAAATGGAATGACATTCCCCACAACTATGCATACAAATGTCTATTAAAGTATTTTCTTTCAGTAGATGACCTCAAATATGATATGGGTAAGAATGAGACACTGTTTCAAGTCCTTAGAATGCCTGTAGAATAGATCAAATGTACATGAGGGCTGGAACACAAAATTCTAAGAGGCCTTTTCGAACGATTTTGTTATCCGACCACACTTATATGAAAAAATTCAAAATCATTTTCTCAAGACATATGAAAATAAAGTTTTTTGCTCCCAGAAGCTACTGTGAAAATTTCAGCCAGATCCGTCAAGTCTAACTGGATGCTAAACGAGCCTGAAGTTTATATGGGAAAAATCGACTGAATGTATGGGAAAATGATCCCCTTTCACTGTGTTACCTCTTGGTGGCACTCTAGTTATTCAATCTCACTGAAATTTTCACAGTAGCTTCTGGAAGCAAAAAACCATATGTCTCAAAAAATGATTTTGAGTTTTTTCATATTAGTGTGATCCGCCTTATTGCCTGTCATGCACGGCCGAACGACCTATTCGGCCGAATGACTTGTACGGCCAATGAACATTTCGGCCAAATGACTTTCGGCCCAATGTTATTATACGGCCAAACAACTTTCGGCCCAGTGGCATTCGCCTAATGATTTTCGACCAAATCTCTCTTCCCCTGCACAGGTAATGCTTGGAGAAACTCAGGAATTGATAGATGAATATAAGAGCTTGCTGCTCATGTCAAATGTGTTCATTGCATGATTCACCGATATGCCCTTACTTGTGGAACCCATTTGTATGAACTATTTCAAATCTAGAGTTCTCAATACGCGTTTGAACTCTGCAAAGAAATGCTTTCAGAGATTCATGCATCAGAGAATCATGCACAAAGTCCTTCTTTTCTGCACTACCGTACGTTGGTTATCAAAATGCAATGTTCTGAACCACATTTTGAATTGAGGGATGTTTTTTTTTTAATGACGGTCATCATTTCGTAGTTGCTACTCCGTGATCGACCAGAACAATCGCAATTACACAGGGAACCAATGGATGGAAGCATGGGATTTGCTCTCCAACCTCAATGTACACAGTCCGAGAGCTCTAGTATTTTGGATAGTCGATAACGGCGCTGGCCACGTCCTCACGGTCATCGGGGATGGGAAGGAATTGATGATGCAGTCACTCGCCCACTGCAAGGTGTTCTTCTGCACTCGCCACGAGTTCCTGCGGAATTTGATTGGAATCTTGGGGTTAAGGTTTTATGGCAGAGGTTCGTCTTGGTTAACGGGTTGCCAATGTGATAGTTATGAAAGGGTGGTGTAGTATTCTAATTAAATGCCGAAACGAACTTTTTCGCTCATTTTGAATTCTAACAGTTGCCTGCTAGAACTAATCAAGTTGTAGGTATAGGGATAGAAGTTGGAAACGGTATGAAAGCCCTTTTCCAGTTCAAGCGATTGCTAGAACATGAGAAATATATGAAAAGATACAAAGTAAGAGGAATGGAACGGGCCTAGGATTGAACCCACGACCTCCTGCGTATGAGGCAGAAGTGGTAGCCATATGACCACCAAGCCCGAATGATAAAAGATATTAAATTTAATAACCTAATATATGTTTGTTCTTGATTTCAGCATGACACATTCGGGGGGCCGCGGGTCATTTAGCCAATCATAGAAGGGGGTCGCGATCCCGAAAAAGTTGGGAGCCACTGCTCTAGACCCTGACCAAATACAGTATATTAACAATATAGTTCACTGCGTAAATCCCCATATGTTAGGCAACAGACAGCACATTCACATTCGCGGGCAGCAAGGGCTTGACGATCCCTCCCCAGGCCATCTGCGAGTTGTGGCGCCTGTCTAGGATGTGGTGGGGTTTGACAGTGGGCCCCGTTAAACCTCTATAAAAAGCTGCACGTATCCGCAAGTAGGCTCCGACAAAGCGACCGTGTGCCGCTCAAAGCGCACAAGCCCAAGTCCTAGTGTTAGGTAGGACGCTAAACAGCCCTGACACGACGGCCCTCCGACGAGACAGGAGGTTTGCACAGGCCCAATAAGCCGCCTTTAAAAACAACCATTACGAACAACATAGAAGATAATACGACTCGATCGCGGAACAGACAAAACTCGATTTTCCGATTTTCAAATTTTCAAACGAGCGTGAGGTGATTCAAAGGTGGCAGCAGCACTACGAAGATCACCTGAATGGCAATATGGCAGACAACGGGGGTGGTATGATAATTAACCTAGTAGCACGCGCGCAGGGCATGCGACTTCCGGCTCCGAATCTCCAGGAAATCCAGGAGAAGATCGGCCTGCTGAAAATCAACAAAGCCCCCGAAGTTGACCAACTGCCAGGAGAGCTATTTAAACACGGTGGTGAGGCAGTGGCTAGAGCGCTGCACTGGGTGATTACCAAGGTTTGGGAGGATGAGGTTCTGCCGCAGGAGTGAATGGAAGGTGTCGTGTGTCCCATCTACAAAAAGGGCGATAAGCTGGATTGTAGCAACTACCGCGCAATCACATTGCTCAACGCCGCCTACAATGTACTCTCCCAAATTTTATGCCGCCGACTAACACCAATTGCAAGACAGTTCGTGGGGAAGTACCAGGCGGGATTTATGGGTGAACGCTCTACCACAGACCAGGTGTTCGCCGTACGTCAGGTATTGCAGAAATGCCGCGAATACAACGTGCCCACACATCATCTATTTATCGACTTCAAAGCCGCATATGATACAATCGATCGGGACCAGCTATGGCAGCTAATTCACGAAAACGGATTTCTGGACAAACTGAACATCGCTTTGGAGGGAGTAATGCGAAGGGCAAGGATTGACACGAGTGGTACGATTTTCACGAAGTCCGTCCAGTTATTTGGTTTTGCCGACGACATAGTTATTATGGCACGTAACTTTGAGAAGATGGAGGAAGCCTACATCAGACTGAAGAGCAAAGATAAACGGATTGGACTAGTCATCAACACGTCGAAGACGAAGTACATGATAGGAAGAGGCTCAAGAGAGGTCAATGTAAGCCACCCACCACGAGTTTCTACCGGTAGTGACGAAATCGACCGCCAGCAGAGAAATTCGGAGACGCATAGTGGCTGGAAATCGTACGTACTTTGGACTCCGCAAGACGCTCCGATCGAATAGAGTTCGCCGCCGTACCAAACTGACTATCTACAAAACGCTTATTAGACCAGTAGTTCTCTACGGACACGAGACCTGGACGATGCTCGTGGAGGACCAATGCGTAATGGGAGTTTTCGAAAGGGAAGTTTTGCGTGCCATCTTTGTTGGGGTGCAGATGGCGGACGGTACGTGGAGGAGGCGAATGAACCACGAGTTGCATCAGCTGTTGGGAGAACCATCCATCGTTCACACCGCGGTGGGCCGGGCACGTAGCCAGAATGTCGGACAGTAATCCGGTGAAAATGGTTCTCGACAACGATCCGACGGGAACAAGAAGGCTAGGTGCACAGCGGGCAAGGTGGATCGATCAGGTGGAGGACGATTTGCGGACCCTCCGCAGACTGCGTGGTTGGCGAAGTGCAGCCATGGACCGAGCTGAATGGAGAAGACTTTTAATTATTGCATAGGCCACTCCGGCCTTAGTCTGGTAATAATAATAATAATAGCACATTCACACCATCTTGCGTCACAAAAGGTGACTAATACCTGAAAACGATAGCCAAGGGGTGCAACAATTGCAAAAATTACACTAATTTCACAATTTTTGAAAATTTGAATTACGTTTGTCAAAATTTTATTTTTAAACTCAGATATCAAAATGGAGTCATGAGATGATTTCTAGCAAATTAGTTCGACTTGTTATACTGCATATTAAATAATACGTTTAAGCATCCCTCGAAATGTCTGTTCACTATATGTCAGGGGAACGACACCCAATTTTTTCACTATGGATTTTGACAGATTCGCCTGTTCGTGCTTTTTTGGGTGATAAATTTATCCCCCAGTGTCAAATCACCCCAATACTGATTTATTTTGCAATAGTATGTGCGCGAATTTTGAATGTTTACGTTTTTACAGGAGAATATGATGCAAAACGCCCATTTCACTCAATAATGCAACATGATACAATCATAAGAAAATAGAGAAAAAAAGAACGAACTATAAATTAAAACTATTTTAGACTCGATTCCATACTTTAAACTTAAGAATGTTCAACTTATTTGCTCAATTCTTAAGAATGTTACTTGCGTAAGGCACTGTCTATGCCTTCGTTCGTTTTATATCATTTTCACCCTGGAAGTTGTTTGTGTTGCATTCGCAGTGCACTCGTATTGGTGACTAAGAAAAGATGTGACAAAGATGGTGTAGCTTGTCATCCCCGTGCTATATGTACATTGCTTGCCTTTTGTGACACCGCGGCGCTACTGCGCTGTCTCTTCAAATCAGCCAGAGTGGGCTATATTGGTAATAGAATATATTTGCCGTGACTGTATTATAACGTTTGGTACAACATGCTACAATAAATGTGATAGTAAATAGATCGATCATGAAAGCTGATATTAAATAGATAGAGCATGTGTCCGACTCGATTTGACTAATCGCATTCATTAGTGCAAGCATCCGTGTTGAGTCTAATGCTACGTACACACCAGTCAAGCAGTTCGACGAACATTGACTCCACCCCCAAGAAAACGCTTCGGTTGCTGCTTTGTTGGAACGTGTGTGAAGTTGTTCGAACAATCATTTGACAGTTGGCGGCTCGGTTGGAAAAAATTAAAACGGTTTGATTTTGGTTTGAGTTGTCGGGGGTGGAGTCAAGGTTCGCCGAACATGTTTGAGCATTTGTAGTGAAGTTGCACAAACCCCCATATATTTTTTTGATGGTTGATGCTCAAGTTAGCGCTCCGGTCGTTCGTGTGTGATATTGTTGGTCGAATAAATTGATTGTTCGTGCCGCTGTTGGTAAAACTTGATGGATGTTGGAACAAACGAGAGGTGGAGCCAATGTTGGTCAAACTGCTTGACCGTGTGTACGTTCCATAATACAAAGGAGAACGTAATAGGTAAAGTCGTCTTCAGTGTCTCGTACTTGACCCGGCCAACGCCACGCCACCGAAGACAGGAGGACGTACACTAATTACGCAGGCAATTTTCCTGGGTTTTCCAACCCAAAGGTGGTGAACTTTTGCAATTAACAAGCTTCAACGAGTTTTATGATCACTTATTATACACCATGCTATAAAATTATGTTAACATCACTTGAATCCTAATGAAATATTTATTTGAGTAGTTTGTTATCGCAAAATGTCGAGCTTATTCAGCACCACGCAAATTCAGCACGTTGAGGGCTGCCTAACATACAAGCGCATTTTGCAAGCTTTCTTATCGTTATTGCGTACAGCACGTGTTCCATTAAAAACTGATGCCCTCTTAAGCCAGAGAACGCATTACACCGTGAATCAAATAGTACTAAAATTAACTCTGAACGACTATGTTTTTAAAATAAATATTTCGCCAGGGCTTTGACTTTTCATTTCGATGAGACCAAAGCAAGCGTTTTTCGGGCCAAGGTAGAATCTTTTTCCGTTGTTTATTAGAATTAGAATAAAACAATAAAAAGAAGAAAAAAGTTTAGTAATAGGGGGAATGACGGCTTTGGCAGGTTTTGTTCTATTATTGGCAGGGGGGTTTTTATGACTGACTAGGCTCAAATTTGGCCTAAGCATTCTTTGCATATCAAAGAATATTGTGGCCAAATTTCATAAAATTTGGTCGACAAAAACCCCCCTGCCAATAATAGAACAAAACCATAACCGTCCAAAGCCGTCTTTCCCCCTATCAGTTATTTTGAAATTAAATTTAGACTCAGTGTTATCTATTTGGATGTAAGCTAAAAAATTAACATAATTTATATTCATACCTCACTTTCTGATCACATAACATAAAAAAACGAGCCATCGAATGACTGGTTTGTATTAAACCTTTCCCGCCTAGGACTTTTATCGAAGATTCCAATAGAAGGAAACATCTTTGAGAAAAATGCTAGAACAAAAAATATTAGAGTAAAACAAAAAAAAACTTTTGATTGTAAATCAATAATTAATTAATTGTTTTTAATACTTAAACCATTTGTATCCAAAATTAATTATATTTGAGGGGGTTAGAAGCAGAGGGGTGTAAGTGACATTCTGGTCGAAATTGAGTTGAGTACAGCAAAAAATACTTTGGTTCTCAAGCTTTGCGGCAATATGTTGATATAGGCTGTACGATGTTTATCAAAAATGTTAAAATTCACAGAAAATAAGTATTTTTTTCAACTCCCATACAATTTGTATGAAACGAAAAAATATTGAAAAACTTTGCACCCATTTTTCTCAAAACCAACTTTTTGTCACTTACACCCCTTTGCGTTTGACCCCCTCATTTGTAGTCTAATGGAACCATGAAAATATTGCTTTTTGTTGTTGAACCAATTCGATGAAGGTGCAAAATTTGATGGTACTCTACAGACAGTGTCTGTAAGACACCATGGGTGGCGGGCAGCGTAGTTCGCCTCCGCGCGGTGCTCGCTGGAAACGATAGCGTATCAACGGCAGTTGAAGGGCTAGGCGGCTAAATGGACTACAAACGAGGGAGCGCGGTAGCGCATTGAGACTTAGGCTGCCATTTAAGTCTCAATTACGGTTATGGCAGGCGTGTTAAAGGTTGTGTGTTTTGTATATTGTTATATTGTGTATTGCGAGTAGAGCCGGGTGAAACCGACTCGAAACGGCGGGTGGGCTGATGGCAAGGCTGCCTTCCGTCCCATAAAACCGTGGCGGGCCTTGCGGCACGCTATCCAATTCTGCTGTCTGGTTGGTGACCAAACAGAAGTAGGCTCAGATGAACTCCCTGACTAACGCCGATCTGGCTCTGAACACGAAAGTGTCAACCCACGCATGGCCTCCCTGCTTGCTTGCAAGCATAGACAACCATGAGATCATAGAGGCGACTACTTCAGTAGGATTCGATGGCAGCTGCAAGGGGGACCCATGAGCTATGTCAAGTACTCCAGTTTCAAGAGGTAGGGGCGCCGTAGATGCAACGGGAGGCCCCTTCGCAAGTAGGGGTCTAGCGAGGTCTCCTCCCAAGTAACATTTTGAATTCTATTTGGATTTATTCAAGTTTTATTGCAGTTTTATCAAGGATTCGCATAAACTGTAGAGTTTTATCATAGTTTTCATCTAGTCCAAGTTATCTCAAAACTAAATTCTCTTATAATAGTTTTATGGTATGCTCCAGGTCCATCTTAAGCTGTTTATTTTGATAAATTATGCAGCAAGAGCACTCTATCCCAATTGAAACCAAATAGTTTTGAGAAAGTTTTATGGTACTCTTCATTAAGAAAGAACGATCTTGAAAATGCCTTGATTGAGAGAAAGTGCTCTTGTTGAAGAATACATCAAAACAAACAAAACGTAATGTCAAATTGGACGCAAATAAGTGTATAAATTAAAAACAAGTGGATCAAAGGCAAAAATAATGTAAATTTGTCCCATATATGGAAACTCCATTTGCGCAGGCATCTGTTTTTTTTTCTATCGGAGTTTTCTTTCTATCGGATCATCAGCTGCAGTTTTCTTTCTATCGGATCAAATTTACCACCAGCTGTCTTGATCTTCCAATACCAAGCAGATTTCATATCCTCCCTCCTCCTTTCATATATGATCGATCAATTTTCCTCAAAATACATTTTCTCGATTTTTTGGGCATTCGTAATCATAACCATCTGGGTACAATATACAAGCGAATTTCACCAGTTTTCAACGGACGGTTGAGCTACACAACAAATACTGGCAAGTTAAGTATTTATAAGATAGATTTTTGAAATCTTTAACATATTAGTACTACGTATTACTACTCGTATTTCGAAGCTGGTTTATTTTTAATAAAGAAGTATTAACTATTTACTTTTTGATTAAAAATAACCCTATAGATATTTAACTAACAGGTAAACAAATAAGTTATATGCATTTCTTTTTCAGTTGAATTGCATGTTATTATATGACAATATTCGCAAAATGGATGATTTCGGCTCAATCTGTGTCGTTTTTTTATTGCAATCATGCGTGTCAACTACTGAAAACCATCACAAACATGGAAATCAAAACATTTTGCGCTCCAATACTTTGTTCTCGATTGTTATTGATATAGATAGATAGATATTATGAACCCGAGGAGCAGTAACCCTATTGAGTTTTAATTTAATTCAGCATTTTGTGCAGATATTCAGTTTAGTAAATATTTAACGGCGAACTCTTTCCAAATGAACGACTTGTTTTCAATGGATATGTAAACAACATGTTATAATGAAAGCACCAAACTTATAACGCTCTTCAATAAAACTTCTTAGTTTTGACCAGCACTAGTTAGTTTTATTCAAGACAAACTAAGCTTCGTCAAGATTGCGATAAATCTAGTTCAATTTATCATGCTCCTGCATAAACTTAACAGGTTTTGTATGAGATAAAGTGGTTTTAATCAAATGTTATGATGGTTTTCGATAAAACTATTGAAGTCATGGCGGATTATCGTCTACGAAAAATTTCATGATGGAAGCCATTTCTATATGAACGCTGAAAACCTTGCTGAAAACTATTTGTTTTCATTTTACATGCATGAGTCATTCCATAGATTGGGGCATAAAACAAATATTACATCTGCGAAATAAAAAGTAGAGAAAATTTTTTTTTTTTTTTGGGTATGTATAATTTTTTAAATAAAAATAGTTACTATATCTTGCAATATAAATAAGGCGCATTTAATATTTGTTACATTTATTCGGAAAAGCATCGACAAAGTGGTTGTGGCATGTGGAATTACACGATCACAATGCAATTAAGTTTAAATTTTTCAACGTATCCATAATAATTTTCATCATTATGAGATACTGTTCGATTTGGTTCAGACAAAATTCAATATAAACAAGTATAAACATCAGCGGATCTAGATAACGAAAACACATGCTGTCAAATTCGTTAGTAATCCTAACAGGGTTTTATGCTGATCTTTCATGCTATCATAAGCTCAATTTGATAAAACTAACAAGTTTTAAGTGAACCTTGGAAAATGGTCTTGAACACCTTCTCAAGAGTGGGCCTCTTTCGTCTTATAGTGGTTTTATGTTTATGGTTTATTTTGGAGCAAGCTTGTAGGACAATTGGCTTTAAATGTGGTTTTAAGGCACTAGTCTAGAAGTGTGCTTCAAGTGCCTCATAAAATTAATTTTGCTACTTGGGCTCCCACTAGGGAGGAGAATGGTGTTGAGGCACTAGCTAGTTTGCACGGGACTAGCACTACCCCAGCGGGAGGGGTTGACAGCCAGAGCGATGCTCAGGCAGTCAACACGCCAGGCGAGCCTCTAACCGGTATCCGGTTAGTCGCCAAGCAGCTCGATGAGATCATCGAGTTCACGAGCAGTCGAAACAATATCAGCAAGGATCTGAAACAGAAACTTCTGGTACTTCGACAGTCGGTTCAAGCGGTAAAACGCGAACATGGCACGCTCACCAGGAGGGAGGTTGGAAGCGAGAAGGGGGCAGAACCCTTCTCCTTCCTTGGAGGGAAGGTTTCGACGCAAGAGGTGATTGGTACCACCCCGAGTGTCGGCGAGGGAGGGACTGCGGCGCGCTCCAAACGCGCCCGGCAGCAGTCAGAGGGTCGGTCCGGTAACGTTAAGCGGCGCCTTACTGTTACGGACAGCGGTACGGTCGAGTCCGATAGGGCGCCCGATCGTCGAGAGAGGGCACCCAATCAGGCGGAACCACGAAGGAAGGGCAACGGTGCGGCCCAGGCTACTAAACCCAAGGGTGATGGTAGCCAACCTGCGACGACTGCTCAGCGGACCGAAAATCCCTGGCAGCTCGTTAGCAGATCTAAGAGGAGGGAAGAGGGTCATCACCCCGCAAGGAAACTTAGGGACAGAGGCGAAGCCTTGTTGGTCAAGACCGACAAAGAGAGGTACGCAGACGTTCTTAAGACCATGCGAGGTGCCGAAAAGCTTTCGACACTGGGTGAGGACGTGCGAAGCGTCAGACGCACCAAGGCAGGCGAACTGATCTTGGTGCTGAAGCGTGGAGCAAAGGCGAGCGGTACCGCCTATAAGAGGTTGGCCCAGGAGGTCCTGGGTGAGGGAGTGGAAGTGAGGTCTCTGGGCACCGAGGTGACCCTCCGGTGTAAACAGCTGGACGAAGTCACCGAGGAAGAAGAACTTATTTCGTCTTTAAAGGTACAGTGCGATATAGAAGTCGAGCGGTCTTCTATTCGTCTTAGAGGTGGACCCTTTGGCACGCAGGTAGCTTGGTTCAAGTTACCGGTAGCGGACGCCAAAAAGGTCCTGGCGGTCGGGAAACTGAAGGTTGGATGGTCAATATGCCCAGTAAGCATATTCCAGCCACCTTTAGTCGAAAAGTGTTTTAGGTGCTTCGAATCTGGTCACAAGTCATGGGAGTGCAAGGGGCCGGACCGAAGTAACCTGTGTCGTCGTTGTGGAGAGGAGGGACATTTTGCGCAGGCCTGCGATAAAGCACCAAGGTGCCTTATCTGCGCTAGTAGGAAGCAAGCCCGTAACCATGTTATGGATGGACCTACTTGTCCCTTCGGTGGTGGCAATAAGAAGTCGCCGTGCGGGTAGCACAGTTGAATCTTAACCATTGTGCTACTGCCCAGTAGCTGCTGTGGCAGTCGGTCTCTGAGTCAGAGACCGATGTCACTATTCTTGCAGATCCGTACCGTCTTCTTCTTCTTCTTATTGGCATTACATCCCCACACTGGGACAGAGCCGCCTCGTAGCTTAGTGTTCATTAAGCACTTCCACAGTTATTAACTGCGAGGTTTCTAAGCCAGGTTACCATTTTGCATTCGTATATCATGAGGCTAACACGATGATACTTTTATGCCCAGGGAAGTCGAGACAATTTCCAATCCGAAAATTGCCTAGACCGCACCGGGAATCGAACCCAGCCACCCTCAGCATGGTCTTGCTTTGTAGCCGCGCGTCTTACCGCACGGCTAAGGAGGGCCCCTATCTGTACCGTGTCCCTGCCAATAACAGAAACTGGGTCGCGGACGACTCCAATATGTCGGCGATCTGCACAACGGGCCGGTTCCCGGTCCAAGAGGTCGAAGGTGTCGCCATAGCTAAGATCAACGGGGTGTTATTGTAGCTGTTATGCCCCACCACGGTGGCCAATAGAGCAATTCACCCGGATGGTCGTTAGGTTATCGTCCGACCTCGTAGGTCGGAAGCCGGTTGTCATAGCGGGTGACTTCAATGCTTGGGCGGTGGAGTGGGTAACCGCTGCACCAATCAGAGAGGTCATGCTTTGCTAGAGGCTCTAGCAAAGTTAAAGGTCGTGTTAGCCAATGACGGCTCAACCAGCACTTTCCGTAGGAATGGGGTGGAGTCGTTTATTGACGTTACGTTCTGTAGCCCCGGCCTAGCCGGGGACTGAACAGGAGGAGGTCGACGAAGGCTACACCCACAGCGACCACCTAGCCATCCGCTACGTGATCAGCTGTGGTGTGCAGCAGTCGAGGTTGAGAAATCCCCGTCAGGTCCGTGGGTGGAAGGCCCAATGCTTCGACAGCGAAGTATTCACCGCGGCGCTGGGACTGGAGGGTAACACCGACAGTCTTACAGAGGACGCACTGACAGCTGTCCTGTCACGTGCATGCGATGCCAGTATGCAGAGGAGGGCACCACCGAGGAACGGTAGACCTCCAGTATACTGGTGCAGTGCAGCAATCGCAGACCTTCGGTCAACCTGCCTTAGGGCTAGGCGAAGGATGCAGAGAGCTCGCTCTGAGCAGTTGAGGGATTAACGCCGCTTGACGTTCAAAGCTGCGAAGTTGGCCCTTAACAAGGCCATCAGTAGCAGTAAGAGGAAGTGTTTTGACAACCTATGCCTGAACGCCAATGCTAATCCTTGGGGCGATGCCTACAGGATAGTAATGGCGAAGACCAGAGGGGGGCTGGCGCCTCCCGAACGGTCGCCGGAAAGGTTGAATCGCATTATCGAGGTTCTCTTCCCGTCCCATGCCACAAGCCCTTGGCCACCCCCAGCACCGCAGAACGCGAGTGCTGAAGTGGCAGCGGTGACGAACGAAGAGTTGCTTGCGGTGGCCCGAACCCTTGACACGAACAAAGCTCCGGGGCCCGACGGAGTTCCAAACCTCGCTCTGAAGGCAGCGATCATGGCTAACCCGGACATGTTCAAGAAAGCCATGCAGAAATGCCTGGACGAGCGCAGTTTCCCCGATAGGTGGAAGAGACAGAAGCTGGTGCTGTTGCCGAAGCCCGGGAAACCACCAGGTGACCCATCGGCGTACAGACCAATCTGCCTACTGGACACCACAGGGAAGTTGGCAGAGGATTATCCTCAACAGGCTTACCCCGTACACCGAAGGCACGAACGGCCTGTCTAGCAATCAGTTTGGGTTTCGTAAGGGTAGGTCCACGATGGATGCTATCAACTCGGTTGTGAAAACTGCGGAAGTAGCGATACAATGCAAGCGGAGGGGAACTCGATTCTGTGCGATAGTGACGCTCGACGTCAAGAACGCATTCAACAGCGCAAGCTGGGATGCCATCGCGCTCTCATTACTCCGGTTGGGCATTCCGGTGGGCCTGTACAACATTTTGGAAATCTATTTCCAGAATCGCGTACTCTTATACGAGACCGATGAAGGGGAGGGTAGTGCTTCTATCACCGCAGGAGTCCCTCAGGGATCTATCCTGGGCCCGGTGCTTTGGAACACTATGTACGATAGTGTTTTAAGACTGAAGTTCCCCCCAGGTGTTAAGATCGTTGGCTTCGCCGACGACATAACGCTGGAGGTTTACGGAGAGTCGATTCAGGAAGTGGAACTTACGGCGGCCCACGCGATCGCTATAGTAGAGGAATGGATGAGCTCAAGGCAGCTGGGGCTAGCTCATCACAAAACAGAGTTGGTTGTTGTTAACAACCGTAAGTCGGTACAGGAGGCAGTGGTTCGCGTGGGCGACTGTGAGATCATTTCCAAGCGGGAGGTGAAGCTCCTCGGGGTGCTGATCGACGATAGACTGAACTTCGGCAGTCACGTAGATTACGCCTGCAGGAGAGCTTCGACAGCTATTGCGGCATTATCCAGGATGATGTCCAATAGCTCGGGAGTGCGCTCCAGCAGACGCAGGTTATTAGCTGGGGTTGCAGTATCTATCCTCAGATACGGCGGTCCAGCTTGGGCCTCGGCGCTTAGCATCGAACGTAACCTGCAGAAGCTGGAGAGTGTACACAGGCTAGCGTGTCTCAGAGTGATAAGTGCCTACCGCACGGTATCACGGGATGCCGCTTGTGTGATTGCGTGTATGTTACCCATTGGACTAGTCATACGGGAAGACGAGGAGAGTTTTGACATGCGCGGAACCAGAGGAGCCCGTAAAGCCATTAGAGTCACTTCGACTATCAAGTGGCAACGGGACTGGGATAACTCTTCTAAGGGTAGGTGGACCCATCGGCTGATACCTAGCGTATCAAGATGGGTTAATAGGAGGCATGGGGAAGTTCACTTCCATCTGACACAGTTCCTGTCAGGCCATGGCTGCTTTAGGTGGTACCTACATAGGTTTGGGCATACGGACTCTCCCGGACTGCCCAGGGGTCGACGAAACTGCCGAGCACGTACTATTCGTATGTCCTCGTTTCGTCGATGTTAGAAGCGGAATGCTAGAGGTGTGCGGGAGGGACACTACTCCGGATAATCTTATCCAGAGGATGTGTCAAGAGGTTGATAAGTGGAACGCGGTCTCGGCCGCTACCACTCAGATTGCCAGCATCTTGCAGCGCAATTGGCGCGCCGAGCAGCAGTCGGATAGCGCCGACTAGTGGGTAGCTAGTCTCGAGGGTGAGGTACCAGCGGGTAGTTGGTTAAGTAGTAGTGGAACTAGTGGGTAGCTAGTTATGAGGTAGAGGAACTAGTGGGTAGCTAGTTGTGATTTGAAGCTAGTGGGTAGCTAGTATGTGGGCGTGCGTAGTAGCACGGACCCCTCCCAGAAGTAATGCCGAAAAGTCTGTTCCGGGGAGACTCAGGGTCTGTGAACAGGGTGGTTTAGCGGGTCGGCAATAGCTAAACCCCGTTCGCCGGTAGCCCACCGGTGTCTGGAGGCAGATTCCCACCCTACTGGAAAAAAAAGACACCATGGGTGGGAAAGGGTTAATGAAAAGATGTTTTAGTTACTAGATAAAGATTGTCGCTTCGGTCCCCTTTGTTCTGCTGTCCGGAACATGTTGGGTAGCAAGCTGTCAAATCGTATGGATTTTTCTTTTTTGACATTTAGCTCCCCTATCCTCGCCAGCATAAGATGTTCCGGACAGCGACAATCTTTATCTAGTAACTAAAATATCTTTTGGTTAATGACTCGAATGTAAATAGGGTATAAATGTGATAAAATTATATCGTGATAAAATCAGATTAAAACCGTAATAAAATTGGGTCACAAACGGAGGTGGACAAAATTTTGATAAACAAATGCCGTTGCTAATGTAGAAATATACAACCATCACTAAGCTGTGAGGCGGCAGGATTCCACTTGGGGAATGTAATGCTTGTAAAGATAGGATATACCTTACTAATAATAAAAAATAAACCCCCGTCAAGCACAATCATATATTGAAAAGCTGCCCCTCGCCCACATGAACAACAGGAGGGGTCATTAGATTAGGTTTGACGTAATACATTGAATAGTATTTATACAGACGGTATCAGATTAATCCGGTCTCGATTACAAGATAGCCCATTGTTGTGGGGAGCTTATCAATAAATCAAATCCCACCGAAAATCCAATGTAATTAATTGTTATTCCGCAGGAAAAAATCATTGAAATTGGCAAACCACCCCGAAATCTTCTCAGTAGAAGATTCACATCGACAGCGAAAACAAGGCAAAATGCTAAGATCATTAGTAATCCTAACGTTAGCCTTGACCGCTGTTTCGGCAGTCAAAAGTCCAGAAATTTATCCAAAAGCAATCGACTGGTCCATCGTACGCACCCTTCGAGAGACGGACAAATTCCGTGCCCGTTTTGGGTTGGCCCCACTGAGTGATGATGAAATCCGTCAGTCCCGTATCTCCGGTGGCACCTTGGCGTCACCAACCGATATCCCATGGGCAGTTGGAGTCTTGATCCATGGAGGCACCTCGGGACACAGTTTTTGTACAGGTACCCTGATTTCAGCGCGTTTTGTCCTCACGGCTGCTAACTGCGTTCAGGGGTATGAATAATTTTGTTTTAAATGTATATTGATTGAATTTAAATCGAAATTATTTAATTGGTTAACAGTGAAACCGACATTGCTATTGCTTTGAATGCTGCCAACATGGCCAGCATCGGAACGTTGATTGCCGTCTCTAGCGTATTGATTCACCCGAACTTCAGTTGGTTGTTGGGTCGTGATGACCTTGCAATTCTCACTTTGAGTAGAGATGCGCCCATCGATGGAAGCACGATCCAACCGGTGCTGATGCCACGTCGCTCTGATGCCAGCTTGTCCTTTAACAATTGGGCAGCAACGACGGCCGGTTGGGGCAATACTGGAAACCGTGACAATGAACCCATTCCGACACAGTTCCTTCAGTTTGCAACCGATAGCGTCACTTCAAATGTATTGTGCCAACTTTCGTACGCTTGGGTCAGAAGCACACACATCTGCGTATCGACCGATAATGGTGGAGCTTGTAACGTGAGTAACCCAGCAGTTATGATGACATGTATTAGCCCTTATATGAAACTGAACTTGTTTTCCAGGGCGATGAAGGTGCTCCAGTCACGACCCGTGAAGCAAATCGGATATTCCTGATCGGTCTGCACTCATTCCACTACAGTGGAATCCGTGGATGTGATCGAGGACGTTCGACCGTTAATACTCGGATCACCGAATATCTGGACTGGATTGAGCAGAATAGTGACGTTGTGGTTCCGGCATAAACTGTGATATTATTTAATAAGTGTTTAGAATTTAATTTCGAAGTAATGTACATTATTTAAACCTATAATCGTTTTTTCGTAAGTGATCTTTTTATAAAACGGGCATAATAATTTATACATTCGTTACGGCTCTTGCAGACTTTATATGTTGATCATTTATATCATTTGAATGTTACTTCGCAGACCTTGCGTTTAAGAATTCCTCGTTCAACCAACTGGCATCTCTATAAAGAGTTGCTCTCGACAAAATTTCATGGATATCTACCATCCATTGAATTGGATGATGCCGTTGATACTAAAACGTTGCAAATCGTGGGAGTTTTCGAAGAAGTTTGCCCTTTGCGTTCTGTGAAAACCTCAATAAGAGGAACCCCATGGTGGAATTCCGAATTGGCTAAACTCAGGACACAATGCAGAAGAACAGACGCCACTCAACAGGGACAGAGTCTTTCAAATCCGCTCGGAAAGCGTATAGACTAACGCAAAATGACCTCCCCCTAGAAATTATTACGTTTGAGCGGGTCGCATAATGAACGCAAAATGAACTTTTGTTCGAGAAGACTCAAATGTCAAAATCCATCGGGTAAGTGAATTTGTTGAACTCTTGCACAGGTCTATAAGAAGGCCCTCCGATTTGCTGAACGATCCGGTTGGAAAAACCTTTGTGCAAATGTTTCCAATTTGAGTAAAGCCAGTAGGTTAAATAAAATTCTTGCGAGATTCAAGGATTTCCAAATTCGCAAATTCTTCTGACGAATAAGCGTTAGAGCAATTATTTGATACACACTTCACTTCTATAGATAAAACAGTTTGCATCTTTTTTGATGGAGAGTCCAGGTTTCAGACACGTTTCAGTTATAATGGCAATTTGCACATTATGAACTGTTGAAAAGTTGAATACATAATTAATTCTCCTTACCGTTTGTATTTAAACCAGGTGGGTGTCATCCATATCTCTCACAATGGGCAGCAGACAACATTGCGCGACTGGTCCCCACTGACATTTCTGGATCCTAACGGGAATCAAATCAGATATTGGTAAACAACACAAATACTATCATTAATTTTACTTTGAGATGTTGATTGCAAAAACATGGCGTCGTGCCGTCCAGCTGATATAAACCAAGGTTCATCTGCTTACTGCGGGAGATAGGATGAACCTCGTGAATCTACCACTAATTTAATGTCAAATTGAGTTCATTCGATTGAGTTTTTGAGGTTGTGTTTATATGATGTAAAACCTAACAGGAGGAAAACAGAAAGTTAAACCTAAGTCAGATGTCAAACAAGTACAGTGACGGACACATTTTAAACCCGCAAAAGCCGCCATTATCGTGCGCGGCGCGGAAAGATTGATAACAGCATAGATTTCACGTTACAGTTAAATATTAGATTTTTAGTACGTTGACTTATCTGGTTTGATATCCAAATACTTGGCAATCTCGCAAAGGCAGCCCTTGCCTTCTTGATCCGTGCTCATATAATTCCGCCGTGTCCATCAGCTTAATTGCTGCCAAGATATTGAAGGTTCTGACCTTCGCAACTGCATGCCCGGCTACCACAAAATTGAAAGAGTTTTTCTTATTGGCAACCAACGATTGGACCTGCTGACCTTGATGGTTAAATATTAACTATCCAAGAGAAATTGACGTAAATTGGTTTCCAGGTCATAATGATAAACGATACGATTAAAGGCATGCGGTGCAGTGTGAGGATATCAAAGGCGTTATTGCCTAATTGCCCGTGAAGATGGAATAAATATAGAACTATACTTAGACAAAACTGAGGTTAGCGGAGAAGATGACTATCTGGTGCATTATTACCGAAAGTCGTACTTGCAGGTTCCACATTATACAATAGAATAGGAGCTGGATCACCCTGAAAAAGGTTTTCATGCAATACACGTCAATACCATCTTTGACAATTCAATCTGCGGAGACGAGCCAGCCTAGGGCTGAAAGTCTCCTTAATGAAGATACAAAAAAAAAACTTCAATCTGCTGGGCATCATAAGAAAGGTAAGCAATATGATCGACGAGTCTCCTTCACCTGTCCTCCTCTTGGGGAGACGTGAATGCGCATCACCAGGCCTGGGGTGATTCAAGGACTAATCCCCGAGGTACCGCCCTACTTGAATCGTTTAAAACTGCGGACCTTGTACCACTCCACAATGGTTCGCCCACCTTCTTCAACGGCCACTCGGCCACTGCCATCGACGTGACCACCGCTAGTCGGTCTATTCTACCCGCTCTCAAGTGGTCACCGTCCATGCCTCGCCCCATATCACCCGGCGGCGCTATAATGCCGCCGACTGGGAGGAATTTGACCTCCACATCCGACCCTTGTTTGAACGAAACACGCCCACAACCCTTCCTGAGTTCGTCCAAACTGTCATGGATGCCGACGTTGGCTACAACCCGCAAACCAGCTCCCGGCCAGGACGAAAAAGACTCCGCTGGTGATAGGATGAAATCGCCGGGCGGTCAAATCGAGAAGAAAGGCCCGAGCGTTACGGAAACTTCCCGCTGGTCATCATGAAAAGGGAAATGCCCTTCAGGCCTAAATGCAGGGCATTCATATTTGAAGCCAAGAGGAAACAATGGGAGGACTTCCTCGAATCAGTTGACCTGCCTCAATCCAATGCCTGGGTCGGGCCGATACTCTGGGCCGGGCTAGCGTCGGTGAACGACTACTCCACCGAATTCCTGCGGACAATCGCTGGTAGCACTTCGTTCCTGACAATCTTTCGGGTCTCCCCGGATTTACAAAATTCTGGCTTCAATCTACCATTTTCGGCTGACAATCTGTCGTTCGCCCTCTCCAGCAGTAATAGGACCCTGTGCTCAAAAATCTACCGCCTTCTGCCAAGATTCGGTTCCTAGAGTTGGTTAAGAGTGGCGAAAAAGTTTGGTCATCCTCATTCCAAAGAACAGCATCTCCTCCTCGGAAAACCGAGGCCCATTTCGCTGACCTCTTGTGTGCCCAAGATCGTCGAGAGGTTGGTGAACCGGCAGTTGCGCAACAAACTAGAAGCAGAAGGTATACTCGGGTTCTGGCAGCACGCATCCCGCCCTGGGTAAGGTACGGGCACGTACTTTGCAAACCTGGGTGACGTTTTGCAGGATAGTTACAACGAGGGCAAACACGCCGACCGGATATCTCTGGATATCTCCAAGGCCTTCAACAGGACTTGGACCCCCTTCGTCCTTCAACAGTTGAGAGAGTGGGGATTTTCTTATAGGGCGCTCCTTTAAAGTCCTAATCGGGAACCAAGGTTTCTGGAGGAAACTGGGGTACCCCAGGGTTCCGTTCTGGCGGAGACGCTGTTCTTGTCGCCATGAAAGGCGTGTTCCGTTCACTTCCACTGAACATATACATTTTTGTCTATGCCGACGATATATTGCTGGTCATTGCTGGCGACACTCCATGCCGCACGCGGATAAGAACATGGGCTAGCTCTGTGGGCTTCATTATGACCGCCAGTAAGTGCGTCAGAGGACATGTCTGCCGTTGGAGGCATCAGTTCTCTGGGCCAAGCGTCAAGTTGGGAGAACATCCCAAGTAACATTTTAAGTTTCATAACGCTCTTGAAGACCATCTTTTACTCTTCAAGAGTGTTATAAAACCAGCATAAAACCAACATGTTACTAGGGATGCCATCCTCAGCAAGAAAATTGTGAAAGTTCTTGGAGTGTCCATTGACCGGATTCTCGAATTTCTACCGCACTTCCGTGAAGTCAAAGTTAATTGTAAGACCAGAGTTAATCTGGTTCTTATGCTTTCCAAACCGCACCGAACTAATAACAGGATGCTTCGGTTAAGGTTAGGGTAAGCTATAATTTTTAGCCGCATACTTTACGGCTGGGAACTTACCTGTATCGCCCACCGTAACCTTATTGAAACTCTGTCGCCGATCTTCAACTCATACGTTCGAGCTGTTTCCGGGTTGGTACCCTCTACACCAGCTGAGTCTGCCTGTGCCAAGGCAGGCATCTTGCCATTTAGCCATCGTTTGCAAGCGGCCATTTGCCGCAAAGCCGCCTCATTCGCCGCCGTAACTTCAGGAAAAAACAGGATCCCTCTCCTTATCGAAGGAGACCGGATTCTTCACGCAATGGCCGGCGTCAGTCTCCCCCAGTGGAGCGAGTTGACTGGCATGGAGCGAGGAGCTGGCACTCCCCAAAAGCCATAATTAACAGCTCCTTAACTCATAACTTCAGAAGGTCAGTGCCCGAGCTATTTCACAGAAGTTCAACAATTACGAACACAGGTATATGGATTGGTCCCTTTCAGGCCGTGGAGTTGGCATCGGGGTCACCGGGACCAACATTACTATATCGAACAGTATTCCGGACATATGTACCATCTTCTCAGCCGAAGAAGCTGCGACTTTCATTCATGCTACCTACCCATCCAGGAAGCCCGTATTCATCCTATCCGACTCTGCTAGTGTTATGTCCGCACATCAGAGTGAAACGCCTCAACACTGCTAGATCCAAGGCATCCTAGAAAACATACTCCTGAATACGAGTTTTGCTTGAATCCCGGGCCACTGCGGAGTGCCTGGCAACATCACGGCTGATTATCTTGCCGGAGTCGGTTATCAAGGCTGACGATTTGTATCAACCGTCCCTGTGGGAAACGGTAAAAACCTGGATTAGAAAGACAGTTCGAGACAACTGGGAAATATTCTGGAAAGCTGCGGCAAATCAAGGGCACCACGTTGGCTTGGACGGACCTAAGCAACCTAGAGAACCAGCGAACCCTCTTTCGACTCCGAACCGGACACACGCAGTTTTCACTCATCTTCGGCGGGAGCCCCTTCCGGATAATTTGCGACGTTATAGGATACCTGCCAGTATCAGAGACGCGCTTTTGGATGATCCAGCCAGCATCACTGCTATCATCTATTTCCTCAAAGATGGGGGCATATTCAGGAACATCTAATCCAAATGGCTCCATGGGCATTGTACAGTAATTAGCGTAAAGCCCCAAACGGAACGGCGACGGAAACGGCAAATTTGACAGAAAATATATGGGGTAACTGTCAAATTTCCCGTTTCCGTCGCCGTTCTGTTGTATTGCGTTTAGGGCTTAATTGCTTCGATTTATTTTGGACTGTATTCGATCACTTTCTCAACTAATACTGTCTTCTCTTCGCAACGGATCACTTTTGCAGTTTCCGATCAATTCCCGCACTTTCTACTACTTAGAATTAATTCCCCTTTAACGCAGGGAGACACACGGCAACCAATTGGCTGTTTCTTTCACAAGAAAAACCAACAAAACGAACAATTTCGTGGGAAGGGAAACCGCTCGCGACGAAATTTTATTTCAACTGTTGTTGTTTATTATGTTGCGCATAAACATACTGGTGGAAGAGTTGCCAGTTTTACTTATTCAACTATTTACAAAATATGTTTGCGCACTATAGGTAATTCAATGATCAAAATTATGTACAAATATTTTTCTTAATTCTAGGATTAGTGGACTTAAAGGTAAGGTTAATTATTTACAAATTCAAGTTTAACTATGTACAAATTCAATTTTCATTTTTCATATTCCAGGTTTGTGGGGGTCCCGTAGCGTAGTTGGCTACACGTTCGCCTTGCAAGCGAATGGTCATGGGTTCGATTCCCAGCCCCTCCGCCAAACCCTCGTCAGTCGCCGGATGCGCAGCCTATGCGGTGGCGTATTGGCGAGCGCCCTTACCGTTACGACTGCCCGATGACGACTGACAAATTGGTTCTCTTCGGAGGCATTCCTCCAACGTACCCGGATAAATGGCAACCGAACTATGCAACAAACAATTGGATACACGATACGGACAAAAGGACACAATGGACTAACAATGAGCTGGACCCGGCTATGATAATAACAACAAATGTCTAAAAATAGATTCTGTGTGGATTCTGTACAGCAGAATACACAGTAGATCTCGGCACAGTAGCGGTTAAGTAACACAGAGTGCCTACCAAATAAAGAAAGGAATAAAAAAAAATGACAGGTTCTTTAGGATTCCATGAATATTAAACGGGCATTCTAAGGGTAATTTCGGACCCACAATTGGAGACGTTCGGGCTTTCCTTGGATTCTCCCAAGGTTGTGAGTCTCCACCCCCAGTGACCGAGCAATCCGGGAACCTCAATCCGGGTTCAAAAACCCCTTCTCAACCTCAACTATTGATTTCAACAAGGTCAGCTGGGAAGGCCTCACACATCCCCAATTACAACATTTTCGCCGAACCCGCTCCGTCTATCTGCTGGTCGTTTCTTGCAGCACAGCAAGTTTGCTACCATCGAAAACTTCAATGAAGATCTCCAGCTGAATAACAGCGTTCTGATTTTACATTGTGTTCGTCGGATACCAGACTTTCTGATTTGCCTAGTTGTCTATCGGGTAGTCCTGCGGCAAATTTAACACAAATTTTCGGAAGTATCACTGTACTAAGCCTACCATTCGACCAGAGGAAATTAGAAGCTAGATTGACGAGTTTTGGGGTATGGGCCTGGCCTTGAGCCTATTTTAGCATCTCCGGAGAGCAGCACATTGAACGACAACAGGTCCAGGTCGAAGACTTCCAGTGGTAACCTGGATCCCAACTGTACGACTGGAACCGGGTTGCTGGATTAATACTAGAATCGTGCACGTATGTGTGTGACCTTAACGTATGACGATGCTACATGGGCTTTCCCGATATTAGGTGTCGATATCGACTATCATAACGCAGTCGATATAGCAACAGCGGCAACACTGCTGCACAAGAGACGATCAGCCGAGACCTTTCGAGCGCACTTGGTATCTACAACGTGGAAGAGGTAAGACGTGCGGTTCCATCTTTGTCGTGGCGGACTTTGGCTGATTTTCCTAATGGCGTTGGTCACCACAGTATGTTTTTTTCATGTTTCTTTCGTCGACTAGTTTTTAACTTAAAAACAAAATTTATTTATTTGAATTCTTAAGTGTTAGTTATAAGTTTTATCAATGTTAGTCTTAATTTTCACTTTTTAATTGAGCTTTGCCTATGAAAGGTCCCGTTGGACCTGAGAGTGGCAATTTTGGAACCCCTCCCCCTTCCAAGTGTCTCTGGCCTTGGTCCATGCGTCGAGTGAAGAATTGATTCAAATATATTTTGATGAAACCGGGACCATCTGGCTTCTAGTATACAGTCTCCATGCAAAGCCTCAGATTGGTTCTTGGCCACCGGAGATGTTTCGGGTTTATCCAGGGTATGTTAAAATGCATTTTTTTTCTTCTGCTTGTCATTTTATGTGACGTTTATTTCCATCATGTTTTATGCTTTCCCCAGAAACTAGAACTAATTTGCTGACCAATGCTGGCTAAAGAACTAAAAACCGTCCGGTATACGCAGAAATATAGCCATTTTCGTGAAAACGGTACGGGATTGGCCATACACCCTGAACAAATGTCACTTTCGCAGAATACCCGGAACCTGTCACAAATTGGCCAGAGATTCTTACAGTCCTCAATCTGCGTAGTTTAGATGGATTCTCGATCTAGAGCCAGCATTGGTCGGGATATTAGTTCTAGTTTTAGAGAAAGCATAGAAAATTATGAAAGTAAACGTCACATAAGATGACAAGCAGTAGAGAACATGCATTTCGAACATACCCTCGGAAAACCCGGATCATCTCCGGTGGCCAAGGGCCAATCTAAGGTTTTGCATATGGAGGCTGTATACTGGAAGAGTGTCCGCTTCTGATGATCCTGGTTTTATCAAAATCGTATTATTCTACGCAAAGTTATGTTCATTTGAATTCCGACCAAATTTTACCTATCTCAACATTGCTGTCTAACCCCGGTAAAACCCTTATTAGCTTCATTTGAATGTTTGATCAAATAACGTTAATACTTTTTACAATCAATTTCGATTAAATGGTGCACAACATCTGAAGAGGATTGAAGACAAAAATTTGATCATAGTACAAAGTTCAATTTATTTATGCTTATCTAAATCTTGGTGGACTAGGTCGATGATATTTGATCAAGCTTTTTGCGTTGATCTAGAAAATCGCTATATCTAGGAGAGTACAATAGATAGGACACGGGCATGATTTGGGCATGGTTCAATGACTAAACAAAGTGACACGCAGAACCGATCCATTGATTTCTACACGTTCAAAGTATTTTCTAAAAAAAATCGTTAGATAAGAACATTAAATCTGTCTATCAATGCTTCTAAAAAACATTCTTATCGTTTGAGTTTTAATGATAAGAAATTCCAACCTAATAAAACTTAAAAATATCCAGCATCAATAAAACCAATAAATCTGCTCTCCAGAGTCTCAGTCCCGCAGTTGAACTCATAGTGAAAGCAGAATAAAATGTACAAGCTTGTACTCTTTTTAGTATCGACAGTCGTCGCCGTTTCGGCTATCGATGGTCCCAATTTCGATCTCTGGTCGACAATCGACTGGTCAATAGTGCGTACTCTGCGAGAGACAGACAAATTCCGGGCTCGATTCGGATTGGCTCCGCTTAGTGATGATGAAATCCGCCAGTCGCGTATCACCGGAGGAACCATTGCCACGCCTACCGACATCCCATGGGCTGCTGGAGTTCTGATCCATGGAGGAACCTCAGGACACAGCTTCTGCAGCGGTACGCTGATCTCCGCACGGTTTGTTCTGACTGCAGCTGAATGCGTTCAAGGGTAGGTTTGTTCAGAATTTTGTTTCGCGACTCGCGCTAATCAAATTTCCATTTCACGTCCAGCGAAACTAACATCGCCGTCACTTTGAATGCTGCCAATATGGCCAGCATAGGAACGCTGATCGCCGTTTCGAACGTGTTGATTCACTCCGGCTACAGTTCGCTTCTAAATAGAGATAATCTTGCCCTTCTAACCCTGAGCCAAGAAGCCCCCGTCGATGGATCAACGATCCAACCTGTTTTGATGCCACGTCGCTCAGATGCGAGTTTGTCCTTCAACAATTGGTCAGCAACGACAGCCGGCTGGGGCAATACTGGAAACCGTGACAACGAACCCATTCCGACACAGTTCTTACAGTTCGCTGTAGATAGCGTTACGTCAAATGCCGCATGCCAGCTGTCGTACACCTGGATCAGAAGTACCCATATCTGCGTAAACACAAACAACGGTGGACCATGCGATGTAGGTTTCAAGCATGTGAAACTAAAATACGAGTATGCTGACTAATGATTTGTTGTATTCCAGGGCGACGAAGGCGGTCCCGTGACAACTCGTGAAGCAAACCGAATTTTCCTGATTGGCATTCATTCTTTCCACTTCAGCTTAATTCGTGGATGCGATCGGGGTCGTTCGGCCGTTCATACCCGCATCACCGAGTATCTTGATTGGATTGAAGAAAACACTGACGTAATTGTTCCAGCATAGAGTATGCTAATATCAAAGCGTTCAATAAATGTGATAGTTTGTTAATGACTCAAGTTAAGTACCATCAAAACATTCCGAAATAACTGCCCATCAGAACTTTTCATTCTAGGTTTCACTTAAACTTGAATAAATAGTTCAAGCCGCGGAACAGCGATGCACTTTCTTACATTTGATCTTTTTTATATAAAAACTGTAAAGCAATTTGATTTGTACTGAAATTATCGTAGTTATTAATACCCCAATAAATAATGTACAACGCGTAAATAAGGCTGATTAGATATTGCATTTCACCCAGGTGGAAAAATCTGTTACTATGCTTATCTAAATCAATTTCCTTCGGTAGTATTTTGCTTTGTTCCACTTATCTTACATTTGCGTAGGTCCCCTTCAAACAAGTAATCTCATAAATACGTAATCCGTAATTCCCAAATGCTATAAAAGACTTACCTGAAAAGCATCCACCTCATTCAAAATCGTTCCTATTCTTGAAATCAATTTGTCCAGCAAACGTTCAAAATGCGTAGCTTGATGAATCTTTTAGTGTTATCGTGCGCGATCACATGTATCGTGGCCATCGCCAGTACTGATTTTGATCCGACAACGATCGATTGGAGCACTATTCGGACCGTCCAAGAAACGGATAAATACCGAGCAAGACTCGGTCTGCCACCACTAAGTGATGATGATATTCGCCAATCCAGAATTTCCGGCGGGACCATTGCGTCCCCAACTGATATTCCATGGGCCGTTGCAATTTTCATTCATGGTGGAACCTCCGGACATGGATTCTGCAGTGGTGTTCTGATTTCCAAGCGTTTTGTGCTGACGGCTGCTGTTTGCATTTCTGGGTAAGATCACAATTTCGAATAAAAGTACTCCAGTTGATCAGTCTTTTATCTACG
Organism: Armigeres subalbatus; assembly: GCF_024139115.2. NCBI lineage: Eukaryota > Metazoa > Arthropoda > Insecta > Diptera > Culicidae > Armigeres > Armigeres subalbatus. The sequence goes on along the minus strand of NC_085140.1, from coordinate 6,998,174 downwards.
CAGCGAAAGCACCCTAACCGTAGCCTTGAACTCCACGGATATGATGAGTGTCGGAACGTTGATCGCCGTATCGCACATCAATCCACATCCAAACTACAGCTGGCTTCTGGGTCGGGATGATATTGCACTGCTCACATTGAGCCGAGACGCACCGGTGGATGACGTGACCATTCGACCAGTTCAAATGCCGCGCCGTTCCGATGTTGGCATGAGCTTCGTCGATTGGTCGGCCACGACAGCTGGTTGGGGTAACACGGGCAACCGAGACAATGAACCCATTCCAACACAGCACTTGCAGTTTGCCACGGATAGCGTTACATCGAACTTGCTTTGTCAGCTATCATACACTTGGGTCCGGAGTACACATATCTGCGTGGCGACAAACAATGGAGGACCTTGCAATGTGAGTTCTATCATGACGAAGTTTTTTGTTAGAAACTGTCAACATTTTTATTTCAGGGAGATGAAGGAGGTCCGGTGACAGTCCGCGAGGCGGGTCGCATCACCCTGATAGGAATCCACTCGTTCCATTTCAACGGAGTTCGTGGCTGTGATCGAGGACGCTCGTCGGTTAATACCAGGATTACGGAATATCTTGACTGGATTGAGGAGAATTCTGATGTAGTAATTCCCGCATAATCAGTTGCTTTTAAACGCATAAACAAATAAAACATTTTCCCTATACAATTAAACCGCGAGTCAGACAGTTCATCCACTTTTGTCGTAAAAAAAACAGTTACTTACTTCTTTGCGCACTCTGAGTGGTGCAAATGGCCGACTTGAAAGGTCTCCATCCTGAGCAATATCCAGATATCGCCTCAACCTGTTGCCAGGATAGATTCCGGTCGACTTAATTACTTTATTCGTGGGGACTACGCCGCCATGAACTTCTGGGTTAGCTTCTGCAACGATGTCTAGCTGGGTTTCAGTGAAATGCTTGTTTGCAGATTTTGTGTCCGCCCTTATGTAAAGTGTGGCCCAGTCCCACTTAATTTCCTTAATTACTGTTACTATCGGTCTCTGGTAACAATAGCAACGACGATGAAGCTTCAGGAGAAACGGTGTTTGAAACCAATTGTGAGACCACCATACACAAAGTATTTACCACAGGCATCTGTTGATGAGCACCTACAGCCGTTCTCCACTGATACAAACCATGTTTCACTAGCGCATAGCAGCACAGACTATACCTTGAAATAAAAAATTAGGATTTCTGTGAATTGACTTATTTGCCTGTTTATCAAGATATTGGAAGCTTTCAACATTCTCCACTGATTACTCGGCTACCGTGGAGCTGGAAGAAGGCGCCGTGTTCAGATCCAACGATTCGGTTTTGTTGACGATAATGACTATACCTGAGGATGAATAGCTTTCGGCAAGCTTACTCTGTATATCCGAGCGGCATTGGGTTACGAGTGCAAGGTTATCAGCCAATTCGAAGGCGTTCAGGTGCTCCATAACATCTCGCGTTTTGGTTCACGGCCAATTGCATCCACCAGAATTAGATGAGGAACAATAGCAATAATAAAACATCTATCTTTGCCTCACATTAGCTTCGACCCGGATGGAATCGTTTAAGACCCCGTCTAGCAACTCTACACGAGATGGCTAACCAAATGACTTTTGGATCTGTTGTAATGATGGAATTTCAGCATTGATTGTTGTTATACGCCGATCCTTCGACGGATCATGCCGAGGTGGTAGTGCTGAAGCTGAAAATTGTACAACTTGTACTAAGTACTCGAACAAGCATTTCAGTGGCATTTCACAACTTTGCTCCGGTGAGATAGGGGAAGGTGGGGAGACTTGTTCCATTGGGAGACTTGATCCTCCCTCCCTCTGTTTTATCGAAAATCAAAGTAGTTTTGTTCTAGCATTGATCGTTGATTCGTCTAGATAAATGATCGTCATGTGGTTTGTTATTTTTGGATTAACAATCGTATTTATTATGCAGGCCAGTTTGTGTGTTTTGACCCTCCAAAAGATTTTTTTAGTGACCACGAAAAATTTGAACAACTTCTCCAAACAACGACGACGGCCTTTTTTATTTGCCAGACGACAACGTATGTAACTCTCCAAAGTCCAAAGTTACTATTCGACTTTCTAGTGACTGTCTCATTCGCCGGTTCGAGCCTAACAACCACGGGCCAACGATTTGAGGCTTCAACAAGCTTTTTATTCCCATCTCCTCTTTCGCTCTCCGTTCGTGAAGGAGGTTTCCGTTCCATCAAACATACCAACCGATATTCAGCCTTGGCGTATAGCTGCCCAGTGGACTTGGTAGCGGACGGCAAGCAAATAGGCGGATAAAAAAGCAAGCAAGCAAATACAATTTTATTATTACCTTCGTGCGGGGCTTCTTTTGACAAATCGGGGGCTGCTTTGGACATTTTGAAACAAAAATTGTAACGTAAATTACTATCAAACCGCCATTTTTACCATTTGGGTATCTTGTTAATAGTTAAATGCTAACTTTCTGTTTCAAATTTGGTATTTTTTTCCCTTAATTTTTTCAGGAAATTTATAATCCAAAGTAGCCCCTGAAGTCAAAAGAAGCCCCGCACGACGGTATTTAATTTTAATGGGACATGATCCAATGATACAAGACATAGAAGTTTGGCGGCTCAGACACTTAAATACTTGGAGAATTGAATACTTGGAGACTTGGGCACTCGGAGACTTAGAGTCTTGGAGAGTTGCAGACTCGGAAATTTAGAAACTTGGAGACTCGAAGACTTGAGGACTTGGAGACTTTAACACTGGGAAACTCGGAGACTAGAAGACTTGCAGGCTTGGCGACTGGGTGACTTGAAGAAATTTGAGGCTTGGAGATATGGAGACTTGGAGATTTTGAGACTTGAAGAGATGGAGATTCTGAGGTTTGGAGGCTAGGAGACTTGGATTCTTTGCGACTTGGAAACTTGAAGAAATTTTTTTTAGAGACTTGTAGACTATTAATTGGGAAAATTGGAATATTTGGAGATACTCGAATACTCTTAGATTTAGAGACTTGAAGATTTGGAGAAATGCATACTAGGAGACTTAGAAGCTTTGAGACTTGGATACTAGGAGACATGGAGACTTGGAAAGGCTAGGCTAGGAGACTCAAAGAAGCACTGGGATACTTTGGGATTTGGATACTTGGGGTCTTGGTTACCTGGAGACTTGGAGACTTTGAGACTTGTAAATGACCTTCAATTTGAACTTTTTCGTCTTCGATAGTTTACATAACAACAACTACACTAGAAATGCTTTGGCTGATGTTCCCATATGAACACACTTGTTCAAAGAATTCAAATGTAGCACCCCGAAAACCCAAACAACATCGCAGATTCCGGGCATGATATTGGAGTCCGTTAGGGCCTACCCTGTATAATATACTCCATAAGCTACTAAGGTACTGTGGATTTACCGATATTCTTCCCGGACCCTGGGGAGATTAGCTAATCTCCCACAAATCATCAACTTCTTTTTCGACAGCAACTCAGCGCGGTGACCTAAGACCTGTCTCCGGTGGAACTTCTGAGGGGAGCATTCTTCACGTCGTTCACCCAGACCATTTTGTCCCGTTGCCTCCGCCGTCCTCTGCACTTGTAGGTTCCAGGTCCGCAATTCTCAGCAGCTGTTCCGCCTCCTCCAGTATCTTCAGAATCCATCAAAAATCGGATCATATATCTACCAGTCGGTCACTGTAGGAATCCGGAACGGAACACCCTTCGCCCATATCGGTATCAATGCCAGCTTCCCAATCATCGTAGTAAGGTTGGACTGGCCCTTTTCCTTCCCGCACGATGGAGCCTAACAAATGTTTCAACGGGCACTTACTGGAAACCACGCCCACTCTGGAAATTTAGAAAACAATTATTTATATGTCATGGAAACACTATCGCGTAATAATTACAATAATAATAATTCATAATTATTATTATTTACGTCATACGAAAAGAGACGAATCAGCCTCGGGCTAGAAGTCTCTACATTAAAAATTATATTTAAAAAAAACTGTTTAATTCACCTAGTGGCTTTGGTGCCTTTCTCGTACCAAAAAAAAATATGAACGGGTGTTTTTTAGCGTGTTTTGCGCCGTAGAAATAGTACTTAAAAAAAGGCAGAATCACCGTTTGGACCTAACTTCTGATCCCATAGTCCGATCTAACCAATTTCCAATAGCAAACAATGTGACAATATTTCCCGTCGAATTGATGCTGCGAATCATTCGGTAAATGCTAAGTTTCAAAAAGTGTGTCTACAAAATATTGTACACACACATAACAGACATCACCTCAGTTCGTCGAGCTGAGTCGATTGATGTATAACACTATGGGTCTCCGCACCTTCTATCAAAAGTTCGGGTTCATATAGCCTTTACGTATATTTTTTGTACGAGAAAGGCAAACACTAGAAAATGGACTTGCACATGGACTTGGATTTGGACTTCAACTTGAACCTCCTGAAATACTTGGATTAAACATTATTGTGACTGTATTCAACAGTCTTCTGAGGCATTCCACGGGGGCATGTCAGTCGATCCTGAGCGACCATTTCGAAAATATTTGAAACTCTGCACAGTTTTTCAATTTCATCTAAATCGTCATTTTCGATATCAAATCTTCATATTGAGTCACGACTAACTTTTCAAAAGGGTGTATGTGAAAATGGTTCAAAAATATTTAAAAGCTGCGCAGCAAAACGGAATGTTCGATTGTTATGATTTTTCAGCAAAGTTAGACAACTAAATGGTGATTTTTAAGAAAATGTGCACAGTAAAAAATTTTTTTTGCCTTTAAAAATATCATTTTTGTCACAAAAACTCAAATATCTCAAAACCCTATCTTTTTTCGAACGTAATTTTTTTAGGGAAAACGGTCCATTATATTAGCTATCTACCATAAAAATTTGGTGATGGTAAACTAATAAACAAAAAAGTTATGTCTGAAACTTGATTATGCATATGTACAACATGTGATAGATTTAGTTCGGAAAAGGTATTGGAGGGTAACCGCCCCTTCGGTGGGGTTTGATCCCACGACCCCAGTTCGCATGATACAGTGTTGGGATCTGACGACCAAACTGGCACAACCTCACACAACCCTACTTCATTGAGCGCCGTTGCTGATGAAGCAAGTGTGTAGGAGCCGGACAATACTAAATACTCATCCTACTTGGTTGACATGATGTGTACAAAAATACATTTGAGAGAGTTAGTTCTGAAAATGTATTGCGAGAGATCGGCTGGTACCTGGTGCTGGGAATTTGGTTTCATCAGTACCCGCTAAGCTGCGGTGGACGACGGAGGTCCTTCGTAGCTTAGTAGGGAAAGCACCTGTCATGCGAACTGGGGTCGTGGGATCAAACCCCACCGAAGGGGCGGTTACCCTCCAATACCTTTTCCGAACTAAATCTATCACATGTTGTACATATGCATAATCAAGTTTCAGACATAGTAATTAATTTCCACTCCGGGTGGCTTAATACCCGGCATATAGGCAATTAACTTTGAATGTACTGAAAAAAGTTATGACATTTCAAACATTTCACAATTTTCACACTTGATAAACAAAAATTTTCCCGTGTGAGTTATTTCGAGAATTGCACTTTGATGCAGATTTTATTGTTAAGGGACGTGATTTAAACAAGTTGTTTTCATGATATTTTGATTTAATTATTCATAGCATCTATAAGAAACTTAGACACGATCCAGTGTTGTGATCAAAAGTATTGATAGTGTCATAATTTTCATTGCACGTGACTGGCGAAAATTCTTTTAATAGTGTTGAAACCTGTTGATAATAACGTTGATAGAAACATATCAGAAATGTTATTTTTAAGACAAAAGCTGCAAAATCAAAGATTTATATACACGTGTACGTCTATAGTTTACCTGCAAAAATATACCTCTTAGAGAATAGACTTTTATGATCGGGAGGAAACGGGTATCTTCAACAACAACAAATGCATGATAGGTACATACCATGACAATGTTTCACGAAAAAGCAAAAATTACTACTACTAAGGTTGTTAAAGATCTTATAGTAATTTTTTCTTCAGTCAAGCAAATGACACCAAACTAGTCAGTAAAAACTTAAAAGTGATTTTGTTTATTGAAATATTACGAACAACATGAGTAGCCGCTTTCTCAACTGTTGTAGGCCGTTTGATGGAAAAAGTGTTCAAAAGAGTTACGAAATCTCACCGAAAGCACCATAGATAAACTGAAAGCGACTGGTTATGCTCCAATGTCCACATTGAATACAAATTTACGCATTTGCACGTCCTGCCGTCTAAACGTTGACAAAAGAGCAATCTGTATATCATCGGTTGAGCAGAGCGCAGGAAGTTCGAAAACGACAGCAACTGAGGAATTGCCAGATGTATCGACAACAACTGAGGAATTACCAGAAGTATTAAGTGCTGAGAGCCTTGCCACCGTACCATCAGCGAAATCTGTTTCAACAAATCAATCGGAAGATGAGTGTATCCAAAAGGTCAACATCGAACGCTTTAACGAGGGCATAGCTGGGATAAAAGTGACTCTGATTAAATGGAGTAAGATGGACTACGTTTATTACCCGGAGAAAAATACCGTGAAATAAACGAAGCTGTACGAAGAAACCTCTTCAAATTAGGACCTGATGATGTGGAAAATACAGACTACGATGAGGTAATTATAAATATGAAGGAAAGGTTCTCGAATGCAGCCACGACAAGGAAAGAAAAATTATTGATTTTGTCGATGCTGCCAAGTTCGTGGTCTATTCAGGATGCCATTGATGAGTTCAAAACCAATAGAAATACAGTAAAAGAGGCAAAACAATTGAAGAATAACTGTCTTTCAACCAAAATACTAGGTCTAGTACTGCATTAACAGATGAGACAAAAGAAATAGTAGTTCAATATTTTGAAGATGATGAAGTAAGTCGAGCTATGCCTGGTCAAAAAGATTATGTATCAGTAAAAAGATGGAAAGCGTCAAGCAATCCAAAAACGATTAATGATGACGATTTTGAAAGAAGCGTACACACGCTTCAAGGAAATTCACGATAATATTAAAATAGGTTTTTCCTCATTTGCAAGCCTTCGGCCAAGGCAATGTAAGCTTCTTTCCAATTCAGGAACACATAATGTGTGTGTGCACAACCCATGAGAATATTAATCTTATTTTACATAGTTTGAAAAGAATCAATTTAACAAAGGATATTAAAATGTTAACTGGTAGTTTTTTGTGTGAAAATACAACATCAAATTGCTATCTACGATCTTGTTCGGATTGTCCAGATTCTTCATCATTGGAAAATACTTTATTCGCTGAGTTTGAAGAAAATATATTGATCAGTTATCATTTGAGCAATGGGTGACCACGGATAGGTGTGACATAGAAACTATTGTAAAACCTGTAGATGAGTTTGTGTCATATTTTTGCTTGAAATTAGAAAGTTTAATCCTCACGATTTCATTAAAACAGAATAATCCAGCTTTTTAAAAATACGAAAATACATTACAAAATGGTGAATTTTTAGTCATTTGTGATTTTTCTGAAAATTACAGCTTTGTATTGCAAGATGAAGTGCAGTCCCATCACTGGAACGTACAACAAGCTACAATTCATCCATTCGTTATTTATTTTAATGGAAGTACGCAAATTGAACACTTAAGTTTTATTATAATTTCCGAAGATTTAAGACACGATTCAGTATCCGTAAACTTGTTCATTGAAAAATGATTAACTTTTACGCGTTGATAAGCATAAAGAAGTCAAAAAGATATATTTCATGTCTGATGGAGCAGCGTCGCAGTACAAAAATCGTAAGAATTTTCGAGCCTATGTCAATTTAAATCAATGTACGGAATTGATACAGAATGGCATTTTTTGCTACATCACATGGCAAAGGTCCTTGTGATGCTATTGAGGAACAATAAAGCGCATGGCCACAAGAGCAAGTTTAGCCAAAGAACGTGAGCATCCAATTAAAACTGCGAAAGAACTTTTGTTTGGACAAATCGTAGAAAAGAAAAGATTTAACCAAATTATCATTTTGTTTTACTACTACTGAAGAGTACGAAATAAAGGCTTCAGAGCTCAGCGAGCAATTTAATAACGCGAAAACGATCCAAGGAACCCAAAAATTTCACTGTTTCATTCCATTGTCGGAAAATAAAATTAAAGCAAAACTATACTCAAACTGTGCTGATAATAATTCAAAAGTGTTCGATATTTTAAAAATTTGAATAAAAAAAATAAAAATAAGTATTAATAAACTGTTTTCATGATATCATAACCCATACCAAAATTCAAACCCAAAACTCTTAGAGTTTCTATAACAACATTGTGTAACTGCCACATTTAATTTAATACTTAGGATAATATTAATTCATTTTTATTTATTTATACATATAATATACATAATATCGATGAATACATAAATATGGAATATCATACAAACAACTTGTTTAACTCACGCAAGGCCCTTAACAACAAAATCAGCATCAAACTGCGATTCTTGAAAAAAAAAAATACACGGAAATTTTTTGTTTACTATATGTGAAAATTGTGGAATGTTTGAAATGTCATAACTTTTTGTTTATTAGTTTACCATCACCAAATTTTTATGGTAGATAGCTAATATAATGGACCGTTTTCCTAAAAAATTACGTTCGAAAAAAGATAGGGTTTTGAGATATTTGAGTTTTGTGACAAAAATGATATTTTTAAAGGCAAAAAAATTTTTTTTTTTACTGTGCACATTTTCTTAAGAATCATCATTTAGTTGTCTAACTTTGCTGAAAAAATCATAACAATCGAACATTCCGTTTTTGCTGTGCAGCTTTTTAAATATTTTTGAACCATTTTCACATATACCCTTTTGAAAAGTTAGTCGTGACTCAATATGAAGATTTGATATCGAAAAATGACGATTTAGATGAAATTGAAAAACTGTGCAAAGTTTCAACTCAATAGAAAATCATGAATTAAAAATTTTCTTAAATTTTGATGCTGTTGCTTGGAATCGCTCTTCTATATTTTTGCTTTTGGATTGATTTTGATCTGGGTTTAAATTGTGATATGTATTAAGATTCGAATCAATCTGGAACTAAGTATAAGATATATTGGCTGTGGGCTCAAAATCTTGTTTTTGTATTTACGTCTGTAATCCACTATTTGTATCGTCAAAATTTTGCAATGTTCATTCAGAACCTAGCAGACTGATTCGATATCGGCAAGAGTTTGAGACGGCCAAAAAAAGTTTGTCATCATATGACAAAGATTATACTGTTTGCTTTATAAAGCCTATTGGCTTGGACTTTGACTTTCGCTTATACTTTTACTTGGACATGCGCTTGAGATTCCCAAATAACGTTAGATCATTAGGCATAATGGAAGATAAAAGTGCCTTAAAAAAGGTTTTAACCCTCGTTTGTTTACACGTTTTACTTACACACTACATTCAGAAACGGAAAACCCCACCCAAATAAAAACCCTTATCTTTAAAATGTTTATTATCAACAGACGCTACCACCTGCAATGATCCATTTTTCGGTAGACTCTCGTAAATCTTAATCTAATCGACGGTAGAATTGATTGTAGCATGTAGATAGCGGATTTCATCAAAACAGTAGCTTTTCTGTGATTCAGTTCTGCAACACCGGAGATGAAAATTACAGTGATTTTATTATTTGCGGCTCTGTCCGCCGCCTTGGCTATCGAAAGCAAACAAGCAAGGATCAGCGGCGGGTCGGATGCGGGTCCCAACGAGTTTCCTTTCACCGCGGCGATTCTGATCTCCGGAGATGAAGCACACAGCTTCTGTGCTGGAATTTTGGTAACTCCACGTCATGTTTTGACCACCGCCAATTGCGTGATTCGGTATGTTGTTGACATTCCATTAAATGATCATTCATAGAAGGTCATACGTTTTTCACCATTTAGCCAAACAATGCTGACGGTTATGCTGGGATCATCGGATATTACGCGTATGAATCAGTTCATTCCTGTGACCAATGTTCGGATTCACTGGAACCACAGCGCAACTGTGATCAGTCGTGCAGATCTTGCGATCTTGACCCTGGCTCGTAATGCCAACATAAACGAATCTGTCACCGTTGCTCAACTGCCTCGATGGTCCCACGTAGGAGAGTCATTCAACGGTTTTGGAACCACTATCGTTGGATGGGGGATGACAGGCCACCGAGAGGATGAGACTATTCCGTTGCAGAATCTACAGCTCGTTCGGAACCCCGTCATCAGTAATTTTGTCTGCGGTTTATCTCACAACTTCCTTCAGGATGAACATATCTGCACATCTGGTGACAATGGTGGACCATGTAACGTAAGTATAAATACACAAAAAGGAATTTCTCCTCATCGTGAACGCTTATTTTACTTCGAACTCAGGGTGACGAAGGAGGCCCGGTGATGATCACGGAAAGTGGCGAACAAACGGTGATTGCTATCCACTCATTCCACTTCACAGGAATTGGAGGATGCGGTCGTGGGCGATCTTCGGTCCATACCCGACTTACCGATCACTTGGATTGGTTGGTCGAGCACACTGGTGTCTACATTCGACCTTGAAAATGTCATCGATTATTGTAAAAACGATTATGTCTGATAAAAAAAAAACTACCACCTGTCTAGCAAAACAGATTATCCTTATCTAATCTTCGAAATTTTCTCATTTATTGGAGGTTCAGTCTTTGTTTACTAAATCAGTTTGTTCTCAATTTTCGCCGAATGATGAATGCAATTTTTGCGTTAACCTTATTGATCGCAAGCACGAACGCTGTTTCCACGAGAATCAGCAACGGTGCAACGGCGTCCGCTTCGCACTTTCCGTCTGCAGTGGGAATACTGATTTCCGGAACATCGGATCATTCGTTCTGTGGAGGTGTCCTGATTTCTTCACGATTCATACTTACCGCTGCCAGATGTGTCTCAGGGTAACAATGTGATCGTTGAATTTCTTCAATCAATAGTTAATGAACGATATTTTTAGGTTGAACACATTAACGGTAGTAGCTGGAGCGAGTGACATGACCAGAATTGTCGAGGTCCTTCCGGTGCTAAACATTCCAAGCCACATCATAATTCATCCGAACTACAGCTCGTTCTTCAATCGTGACGATATAGCGATAGTGCAGCTATCTCGTCCAGCAGTACTGGGAGAATACGTAAATGTTGCGCGTCTACCTAATAGGTATCATGCTGTGTTTACCTTCGCGGGTTGGAACTCGACGGTTGTAGGTTGGGGTAATACTGGAAACCGGGACAACGAGCCTCTCCCACTACAGCATCTGCAATTCGCACATGGGGATGTGATAACCAATTTCGTTTGTGGTCTGACACACAGCTTCGTACGCGAGGGTCACATTTGCACCAGTACCGACGAGGGAGGGCCGTGTGATGTGAGTACACCTGGGTCTTATTATACGCTGTGGAAATTCATCAATCTCTTGGTTATCCTGGATTTCCAAAACTTTTTGAATACCACCTGAATTATATTTGATTTTGTGTTGATTATTCTTGGTGTCAATTCATCGTTTCATTGCACCATGAAGTCATAATCGATCATAATCAAATCGCGTAACATAGGAAGCCTAGGCTTAGATGTTATTTGTATAAACGTTATATTTAAATGCGATTGATTTTCAGGGCGACGAAGGTGGACCAATTTATGCCGAGGTTGATGGAGATACTTTGCTGATTGGAATCCATTCGTTCCACTTCAGTGGCACTCGCGGATGTGATCGTGGTAGATCATCTGTTAATACGCGTATCACAGAGTATCTGGACTGGATTGGACAAAACTCTGATGTGGAAATTCTGAATTGATATGTAAAATATACGAAATGCACAAATCGAACATCGTCTTAAGAAAGCAAATTAGACACTGAAGACGGCCTTACTGTTGAGGTCGAAATACGTATCTGTCAAAGGTACAATAAAGTAGTGGAATTAAATGGAATAGTACAAACTCGTCTTATGACAAGTAATATCCCTAAGTTTTCACCACACCATAGCATTGTGCAGAAAAATGCTTATAATTTTTAGTCTTGGGCGATGTTCCTCCAGTTTACCCGAACGTTTAGTTTCCCTGGTCCGATTCCACCGCGTGCAGCCAGCGTGTTCGAGGCCTTCCACGAAGTCGCCGGGCTCTATCCAGTCTCTATTGAATATTGTTTTCGCTATTCTTTCTTCCGATATTCGCGCTAAGTGACCAGCCCACTGAAGTCTGCCGGATTTTATACAATATTTTCAATATTTTCTTATCGTGATTCATGCGTCTGTGCTACATACCGTTTTCCATTCCCCCCGAGTATTGTACGCAGAACTGTTCCATCGAAAACCCCGAAAGCTCCCCGGTCCACCTCTTCCAACATCCACGCTTCATGTTCGTAAAGAGCCACTGGTAAAATCAGAGTTTTATACAAAGTGATAAGTGATAATTTATATTTATTTAAAAATCACGATAAAAGATAAAAAAAAAGAGTTTTACACAGAGCAAATTTCGTTTCCGTCTTCATGTTGCGAGACCCAATCTATTTACGTGATCCATAGAAGACCCTATTCGCAGCAGCAATACGTGTTTTCACTCCACGGGAAACATCGTTGTCACATGTCACAAGCGGTCAAAGGTAAACAAATTCTTCAACAACTTCAAACACATCCCATCAAGCACTACCTCCGCACTAACACCACACTACCCGCAACCATGTGCTTTGCCTTGGTAGAGTTAAGGTTTAAGCCTATCCTCCCCGTTTCTCTCTCCAATGAGACAAAAGCCTCCACTACGACTAATTGTCGCCATCGCGGCAATAAAATCGCTTAGGTCTAGGGGAGCCTTAACTGTTTTTTCAGCAAACATGAAATCTACCGTCGTCGGGGTGACAATGGGTCAAATGGGGGTGAGAATGGGTCACTGTTTCAACTACTAAATCTTGTAGAAAGGATTGAATGTATCTGAAGGCAAGAAGACTAAAATATAAGAGACCTTTTTGAACGATTTTGCTCTACGACCTCCAGGCTGTCGATGAGAGCGAAGACCCATTCTCACCCCTCATACCCATTGTCACCCCGATGGCGGGGGTTAGGGACAAAAGGTCGAAAGACAAAAGGTCGAAAGGACAAAAGGTCGAAAGACAAAACGTCGAAAGACAAAATGTCGAAGGGACAAATGGTCGAAAAGGACAAAAGGTCGAAAGGGACAAAAGGTCGAAAGTACAAAACGTCGAACGGGCCAAAAGGTCGAAAGGACAAAACGTCGAACGGAACAAAAGGTCGAAGTAAACAAAAGATCAATAAGATCAAAAGGTTAAAACGGACAAAAGGTCGAAATAGACAAGAAACTAAAACGGAGAGAATCAATCTCGCACCAGAGTTGCTCTACATAATTGGCAAAACTCTTCTCTTTTATTTTTCCCAATTTTAAACAATTAAATTCAATTCATTCAGTGAGTACAACTTATAGATGGATGTTTTACCCAAGTAACACACGCAACATCTTCCTAAAAGCACCTTGTTTCTATTCAGTTTCATTGAAGGCATTGGAAAAACATCAAATCATGAAAAAATTACATCAAGCTGTCAAAAACGTTCGATTTGTGTTCAATGTTTCATTAAAATTGCAATGCAGTACGTGTTTGACATTTGGAAACAAACAAACAAAGAATACTGCACTTCATGTTGCAAACACGAAACAAAATCATCAAGTTGCATACTTTTTACCATGTAACTTCAATGCGGCTTTCAAAATTTAATTGTTTGTTTAAATTAAGTTGCAGATATGTTGAATGTGTCTTCATGTTGAATTTAGCATCGTTCAACGTTTTGACAACTCACATTTTTTCCTATGATGGTGCAATCAAGTAACAGAAAACCCGAGTACAAAACTTCATAATCGTATAGTTTTTATGGTGAGTCAGTATGCAGACCCTTCGAAGTGTTGAATGGTGCTGTGGTAGAGTGAAGGACTATCAATCACAAGATCCATACATCGAATCCAGTTTTATATTTTTATTTTATTTTTTTTCCGCTGTAGTATTTTGCAACATTATTGCCATTTAACCGCAATCGAAGGATGATTCCGTAGGCTCCACCTCTTGCGCTTTTTAGATGGCAAGAGAGTTATATTTGATGGCACATACGCAAAGATTGTTTTCTTTCCGAATAGTTGCAACACAGTGAAATCTTCAGTAGTGAAACAATTTGTGCTGCTTGGGTAGTTTTCTAAGTGTTCGATTTCTTCGTTTCTCAAAATGGCGGACGCCGCACATCAAATACACCGGCGTGTATTAAGGTTCCCCCAAACACACGCGATTTTATCGTGATTCTATCGCCTGGGGACTGCGATTCTGTCGTCGTTGGTATAGAAATAAATGAAACATTGCCAGCATCCACCCAACGATAGAATCGACTAGCTGTCTGGGGGGGCTTTTACACATCGGCGTATTTTCAATGCGCGCGCCTGCGTGGCTGCGGCGTGCACTTTTTTGACAGATCGAAGTGACATTTAGAAAACTTAGATATCCATCTATTATTAACACTCATTGAATGAATTTTATTTAATTGTTAAAAATAGTGAAAAATAAAAGAGCAATTTTTGCCAACTGTTTTTATTTTCTAAATCAACAATCTTTTTGGGTTAGGGACAAAAGGTCGACAGACAAAACGTCGAAAGGACAAAAGGTCGAAAGACAAAACGTCGAAAGACAAAAGGCCGAAGTGACAAATGGTCGAAAAGGACAAAAGGTCGAAAGGGACAAAAGGTCGAAAGGACAAAAGGTCGAAAGGACAAAACGTCGAGCAGGACAAAAGGTCGAAAGGTCAAAACGTCGAACGGGAAAAAAGGTCGAAAGGGACATAAGTTTGAAATTGACAAGAAACTGAAACGGAGAGAATCAATCTCGCACCAGAGTTGCCCTACACAGTTAAAAAAAACTCTGCTCTTTTGTTTTTACAATTTTTAACAATTAAATGAAATTCATTCAATAAGTACCACTAATAGATGGATGAGTGAGTTTTCTAAATGTCACTTCGATCAAATACATCGGCGTGTATTGTACGCCGGTGTATTGTCGGCGTAGCACCAACTTAGAATTCGGAAGTCGGGACTTCCGAACCGAACTTTCTTCCGAAGTTTTATTTGTCAAACTAATTGATGCGTTGTCTAGCGCATCTTTAGGCGAATCCAGCGCACTACTTCCGAAGTTTGGAAAGTTGCCTGTATCTGGAGAAAAATCCAACTTCGGTATAAAAAGCGGTATAAATTTATTCCGGATAGACAATATTTTCAATGCGTGCGCCTGCGTGGTATAGGACAACTCTGTTTCGCGAAATACAAACTTTATTCATTTGTTATTACCAATCTTTTTATCTATTTCAGAACTATTTAGATATTCATAATATTGTCTTATAGTAATTACTTCTTCTTAGAAAATTGCTCATTCTTCAACTTTGATTGATTAGATGAGTGCGTTATTTCTGCTTAAAGTTAAATGCATTTCATAAATTCTTTTGGAATACACCCTAATTGTTATTAACTTGTTCTTGATAGACCTTTTGTCCTTTTCGACCTTTTGTCCCTTTCGACCTTTTGTCCTTTTCGACCTTCTGTGCCTTTCGACCTTTTGTCCTTTCGACCTTCTGTCCCTTTCGACGTTTTGTCTTTTCGACCTTTTGTCCTTTCGACCTTTTGTCTTTTCGACCTTTTGTCTTTCGACCTTTTGTCTTTCGACCTTTTGTCTTTCGACCTTTTGTCATAGATTCAATCTTTTTTTATCTCTAACAGAACTATCTGGATATTCATAATATTGTTTCATAGTTATTACTCCTTCTTTGAAAATTGCTTATTCTTCAACTTTGATTGATGAGATGAGTGTGTTATTTCTGCTTTAAATTAAATGCATTTCACAAATTCCTTTGAAATATACCCAACTTGTTATCAACTTGTTCCTTATCGACCTTTTGTCCCTTTCAACATTTTGTTCTTTTCGACCTTTTGTCTCTTTCGACATTATGTCCTTTTCGACCTTTTATCCCTTTCGATCTTCTCTGCCTTTCGACCTTTTGTCCTTTCGACCTTCTGTCCCTTTCGACGTTTTGTCTTTTCGACCTTTTGTCCTTTCGACCTTTTGTCATGGATTCCGATGGCGGTAACAAAATTCTTCCAGATTAACACAAAAAAATATTCCAAATTTCTACGGAAAATTGTACCGCATTTCCAAGGGAAATGCTTTTGAATTCCCACAGTCGAATTTCTACGCCTCATTGTTTTGCATTTCTAATTTTTTTCTGGGTTATGGCATATTTCCAAGGAATATGTTTCTAACTTCTAAGAAAAATTCCTCCAAGTTTCCAAGGAAGTTTATTTTAAGCTTCCAAGGGACTTTCTTTTAAATTTTCAAACGGGTAGTCATTGAGTTTCCTAAATTTCAAAAGATTTTTTTTTTCAAATCAATTATTTCGAATTTTCACAGAAAATTCTTAAAAAATTCCGAATTTCCACCAAAAATGCTTCAAAATTTCCATGGTTTTCAAATTCTATAGAAAGTTTTTCAAAATCACCAAAAGCAATTATTCTGTATTTTCTCTAGCAATCCTTCTACATTCCCATGGATTTTTGTTTTTCAAATTTTCGTAAGAAATTTCTTCCGCACTTTCACCAGAAATTTCACCATTTTTTCACAGAAAACTCTTTTGAACTTCCACAGAATTATTTTGAAAATGCTCCGAAAACTTGAAGGAACAATAGTTCTGAATTTCCATGAGAAAATCTTTTAAATATCCATGGGGAATTCATCCGAAATTCTTTGTACGGAAAACTCTTCTAAATTTTCAAGGAAAAATCTTTCGAATTTCCATGGGAAAGTCATCCAAAATTCCACTGAGAAGACTTCTGCATTTATAAAACTTTAAGAATTCCAAGAAAAATTCTTCTCAAAGATATTTTTTCCGAACTTCTAAGGTAAATTCTTTCGAATATGAATCGGAATTTCATCTGCATTTGCCAGGGATTTTCTTCCAAATTTCTAAGGGATTGTTCCGATTGAAAATGTTTAAGAATTTCTAAGGGAAATTCTTTTAACTTTCCATGAAAACTTTTTTCAGAATTTCCAAAGGTATTTTTCCCCTAATTTCGATGAAAATTCAGTTCAAGAGAAATTATATCGAATCTCCAAGGGAAAGTTTTCCAAATTTTCTAAGATTTTTTTTCTGAATATCAAATGAAAATACTTCTCCATTTCCAAAGGATATCCTCCTGAATTTCCAAGGTGAATTCCATCTACAAACCTAATTTTCTATCGGAATCCCAGCAATTTGTTCTACTTTTATAGAGATTCGCGCAGCCGAGTCCCAGCAAACATGTTTTTCCCCAAGATATCTGTCAAAGTTGCTGAGAATCAGCAAATAATTTGCCGAAACCTAGCTTTGTTAGCCTAACGAAACCCAGTGATTGTATAACATTTCACCGAAAACTATTTCGCGGAATTCAGTTTCGCGGTTGAATATTTCGCGGAATAACATTTGGCGGTTTGTAACTTTTCGCGGTACGACATTTGGCGGTTTGTACCTTTTCGCCGAATGACTTTTGGCAGAATGTACGATTTCGCGGAATGCACCATTTCGCGAAACATTAATAATAATAGCCTTTGTTCATTCAGCATTCCTAGAATTATTACTTGCGAGGTTTCTAAGCCAGGTTACCATTTTTTTTAATTCGTTGAGCACGAGATTAACACGTTAAATCTTTTCTACCTAAAAAGCCGAAACAAATTTTTCGATAAATTTCCTGAACCGGGCCAGATATTGAACCAAGCCTCCTTCAACATAGTCTTGCTTGGCAGCCACGCATCTTCCCGCACGGCTAAGGAAGGCCTCCCAGAATACTTAGAAGCAGTTTTCAAAATTTCAGTTGTACCTTATACTGGGCAGATACATCCATTTAAAGAAGACGTTACCCCTCCTTTCGCCTTACACCGGGCACACGCGTTTTGCCTTATACCGGGCAGATGCATCCATTTAAAGAAGGCGTTACCTCTACCTTCCCTCTATACCGGGCAGATGCATCCATTTAAAGAAGGCGTTACCTCTGCCTTTCCCTTATACCGGGCAGACACATTCTTTTAAAGAAGGCATTATCAGCTCCTATCGCCTTATACCATTTAAAGAAGGCGTTACCTATGCCTTCGCCTTAAACCGGGCAGACGCATTCTTTTAAAGAAGGCATTATCAACTCCTTTCACATTATACCGGGCAGATGCTTCAATTTGAAGAAGGCGTTACACCGCACTTCGCCTTATACCGGGCAGACGCGTTCTTTTAAAGAAGGCATTATCAACTCCTTTCGCCTTATACTAGGCAGATGCATCCATTTAAAGAAGGCATTGCCCCTCCCTTCGCCTTATACCAGGCAGATGCATCCATTTAAAGAAGGCGTTACTTCTCCCTTCGCCTTATATCGGGAAGACGTGTTCTTTGAAAGAAGACATTAGCAACTCCTTTCGCCTTATAACGGGCAGTAAATATGGTGGGGTTTCAGGTTTTGAAACTCGCAACCTCAATCGAACCCGAACCCGATTTGTTTGGGTCGGATTCAGGTTTGAAAAATTAGTACAATATCGGGTTCGGGTCCTGTACGGGTTTAAAAAATAAAATACTGAAAATTATTTTATTCAGTTTTGTTAATTGTGAGGTTAGTTCTTTGTTTGGGCTGACATTTTTTTTCAATTTAAAGACAACCAGAAAATATCTAGTTTGAATTTTCCGGGGAAAACTTTTGTGCGGGCGTAAATAATTAAATTATGTTGGGTTCGGGTCGAGTACGGGCTTACGAATGCAAAAATTCTCGGGTACGGGTCGGGTTCGGGTTTGTATAAGATTAAAAAAAATGGCCTGCATTTCATGTAATTAAGCAGAAATCGTTAAATATTTGAATGATAATTATTCTAACTGAATTCCGCCAAATGGCATTCCGCGGAATGATTTTCGGTGAAAAGGTACATTCCGCGAAATGTCTTTCGGAAAAAAGGTTTATTCCGCGAAATGTGTTTCGGAGAGTTGATACATTCCGCGAAATGTCGTATCGCGAAAAAAAATCCGAATGTTTTTCGGCGAAATAGTATACAACCAAACCTAGTCATTTTTGATAGGATATCAGTTTATTATTATGCTGGGCCACGAGCTGCAGAAATAAAAACTGAGTGTGTAAACTGTCACGGGAAATTCTTTTGTGCTTTTGTGTATGTTTAGGCTAGTTAGTAAACGCACCAGCCTAAAGTCTCTTACCTATGGCTTATGTACGTAGATTGAAAGTTTCACATAAGACAGATAAGATTTGATTTGATCAGCCCGAGTGATATGCAACCATGAGTACTCATGGTTCCGTTCAATTACAATTGAAAAAAGCACATTAACAAAGCACAAGTCACATCACATTACATTGGAAAATCACATTATCATTTGCATTTGTATTTGTATTTGTATTTAAAATGGTCTATCTGACAAACAGTCTTAATAAAAACTTATTACTAGTTTAACAAGCGTTTAACCCGATTTACGAAACGTGTAGTTGGTTCGTTGAACTCGAATAAATCTTCGACAGCCGTGAATGCGCGAATACATGCCGAGATCGGTTCATTGTATCCAAACACCGTTCATAAACACAAAAACAATTAGAGATTTGATTCCATATTATTAAAGGATGTATCAACTGAAAAACTAAAATACTAAATACTTAGGATCTGTCTCATTTGGAGGGAGGGTCATTTGGCCGAAACCCATTCGGCCGAAAGCCATTTGGCCAAATGCTACTAGGCCGAACAAACCATTAGGCCGAAACCCATCTGGCCGAAAGGGTCATTTGGCCGAAAGGGTCGTTTGGCCGAATGGGTCATTTGACAGAAAGGGTCGTTTGGCCGAAAGGGTTGTTTGGCCGACAGTTCAATAATTACCCAATAACTCTGCTCGCAGAGCAAAATTATTTTTGACAGATATCGTCTTATTGGAATTGCTGGGTAGCACCAGTCATTCTTATAATCGGGTGATTTTTTTTTCGAGCTTTCACTTTTAAGTTTAATTCGCCAAATGAGATAGATCTCAAATAGGTACCTATCATTGCTAGCATTAGACAACGGACAAGACATTTACATAACACCCAGTGCGCCGGTAGAAAACTTTCCCCTTTGCGAAGAGTTATCTCCTTACTTTATTAAGATAATTATCAGAAGTAGAAATTTTGGCTATCTCAGTTCTAAAAAAAACCATTAAACGATTAGCGATTTACTCTGCCCTGGTAATTATCAGAGATTGGCATGAAGTTACTCTTTATTATGATAATTGTTATCATACATGGCGTAATCTGAATAGGCTATTGAACTACTGACGTCGCTTTCAGCACGACAACGAAGCGTAAAAGATGGATTCAAATCAGAATGTGCTGAAAACCCGAAAACCAGAATGGACCATCATCGATGTGAATGAAACTTGGCACATGTTTTCAGCTGCTATAAAAAAATCTCATGTGGAAAGATCTTAACTTTAAAAAATAATTTTTGAGGAGTGCCTATAGCGAAGTTGTAGGTCTACATACACAAAAAAATCATCAAAAAATTATAAAAATACCTGTAACATTGCTTTTCACTTTTTTCAATATCTAATAGGTGTATACATAAAAATGATTTAGTCTCCTTATAGTCTCGAAAACTACACTGAACCGATCGGTGTGGATTTTTTTATTCGCCTCTAATTCTATCATGAACATCTAAGTTTGGAAGATGATAGGGTAAGGGAGGTATTTTGGACCGCTTTGGGAGATGGCCGAACAATTTTTCAAATAAAAGTTGGATTATGTAATAATGCTTGATCAATTCCCTATGCAACTAAAATTTGGTAAATGCTAGGTGGGATTTGTAGGTAAAATGTTTCTAAATCCCACCGAAAGAACCAAAATATCATAAATTCTGAAGATATGTAAGATTTAATTTTGGACCACCTGTTTTTATTTTGGACCACCTATTGAACATATTTTGGACCACTCGAATAATTTTGTATTGCTTACAAAGTTATGTTACTATTAGAGTAAATTAGTAATCTTCAGCATTTTCGGCGTTTCATCCTGAAAATCCTTGTTAGGCAATACATTTTTATAAGCACTCAAAAGCTTTGAACAATATCTATCAGCTAATTGTATTAAAACTAATATCAATTTCAATACTACTAGGTACAGCATCATGAAAGCAAAACAAACGTACGGCCCATGCCGCGGTATGCACCTGGTCACTCCTACCCTGCCATATATTTATGTAGTTTGTCAGATCTGTTCCATTTGTGCCATTGATAATAGTGGGTTGCCCGGTTCTTCCTTGCTCCTTGCACATTCTTTTTCAAAACGAAACATAATCGTAGAACGCGGCACTATGTTGCATTGGCGAGCAGCACGGACGGAGAGCTCTAGCAAAGATTGGTTCTAGTCATGGAGCTTCCTTAACTATTCTGCCCACAATCGCACATTTGTCCCATATAGATAGGAATTCCAGCAAAGGTGGGAATGATATGCGATCATAGGCAGTATTTTCGTATGAATATAATAAAAACAGTTACATGTTGGGTTAATAGACATTTTTCTAGGGCTTACATCAATGAACGGTAACACTATCCAACAAAATTGAACTTTTTTTCGCTCCCTTCAACAATTTTTAATGTACTCAATAGATTTTTTTAAGCTGAATTCAGGTATGTATTCAGATTTTCTGTAACACATCCAGTTTTTGAGAAAAACGCATTTTAATTCACGAAAGTACGTATTTTCATAGAAATTTGGTTTCTCTCCCCCGCAAAACTGAATTTTGGCTCCTCACTTTTAAAATAAAGTTTGAATTTTGTAGAATGGGCCTTGTAGAATGCATGTGGGTTGTTGGATTTCATTTGGTACGTACATTTGTTGTGAAAAACGGAATTTCATTCACAAAAGAACGTCTTTTCATAGAAATTTGGTTTCTCTCTTCTGCAAAGCTGAATTTCGACTCCTCACTTCTAGAATAAAGTTTGAATTTTGAAGAATGGGCTTTGTAGAATGCATTTGGGTTGTTGGATTTTATTTGGCACGTACATTTGTTGTGAAAAACGGAATTTCATTCACAAAAGTACGTATTTTAATAGAAATTTGGTCTTTCTCTTTGGTTTCGCTGAATTTCGGCTTTTCACTTTGAGAACAAAGTTTGAATTTTTGTAGAATAGGCCTTGTAGAATGCATGTGAGTTGTTGGATTTTATTTGGCACCTACATTTGTTGTGAAAAACGGAGTAATTCACAAAAGTACGTATTTTCATAGAAATTTGGTTTCTTTCCTCTGGAAAGCGGAATTTCGGCTCCTCACTTTGAGAATAAAATTTGAATCTTGTAGGATAGGCCTTGCAGAACGCATGTGGGTTGTTGGATTTTATTTGGTACATACATTTGTTGTGAAAAACGGAATTTTATTCACAAAAATACGTCTTTTCATAGAAATTTGGTTTCTCTCCTCTGCAAAGCTGAATTTCGACTCCTCACTTTTAGAATAAAGTTTGAATTTTGTAGAAAGGGCTTTTTAGAATGCATGTGGGTTCTTGTGTTTGTTGTGAAAACGGAATTTTATTCACAAAAGTACGTATTTTCATAGAAATTTGGTTACTCTTCTCTGCAAAGCTGAATTTCGACTCCTCACTTCTAGAATAAAGTTTGAATTTTGTAGAATGGGCCTTGTAGAATGCATGTGGGTTGTTCGATTTCATTTGGTACGTACATTTGTTGTGAAAAACGGAATTTTATTCACAAAAGTACGTCTTTTCATAGAAATTTGGTTTTTCTCCTCTGCAAAGCTGAATTTCGGCTCCTCACTTTTAGAATAAAGTTTGAATTTTGTAGAATTGGCTTTGTAGAATGCATGTGGGTTGTTGGATTTCATTTGGTACGTACATTTGTTGTGAAAAACGGAATTTCATTCACAAAAGAACGTCTTTTCATAGAAATTTGGTTTCTCTCCTCTGCAAAGCTGAATTTTGGCTCCTCACTTCTAGAATAAAGTTTGAATTTTGTAGAATGAGCTTTGTAGAATGCATGTGGGTTGTTGGATTTCATTTGGTACGCACATTTGTTGTGAAAAACGGAATTTTATTCACAAAATACGTCTTTTCATAGAAATTTGGTTTCTCTCCTCTGCAAAGCTGAATTTCGACTCCTCACTTTTAGAATAAAGTTTGAATTTTGTAGAATGGGCCTTGTAGAATGCATGTGGGTTGTTGATTTCATTTGGTACGTACATTTGTTGTGAAAACGGAATTTTATTCACAAAAGTACGTCTTTTCATAGAAATTTGGTTTCTCTCCTCTGCAAAGCTGAATTTCGACTCCTCACTTCTAGAATAAAGTTTGAATTTTGTAGAATGGGCCTTGTAGAATGCATGTGGGTTGTTCGATTTCATTTGGTACGTACATTTGTTGTGAAAACGGAATTTTATTCACAAAAGTACGTCTTTTCATAGAAATTTGGTTTCTCTCCTCTGCAAAGCTGAATTTCGACTCCTCACTTCTAGAATAAAGTTTGAATTTTGTAGAATGGGCCTTGTAGAATGCATGCGGATTGTTAGATTTTATTTGGTACATACATTTGTTGTGAAAAACGGAATTTTATTCACAAAAATACGTCTTTTCATAGAAATTTGGTTTCTCTCTTCTGCAAAGCTGAATTTCGACTCCTCACTTTTAGAATAAAGTTTGAATTTTGTAGAATGGGCCTTGTAGAATGCATGTGGGTTGTTGGATTTCATTTGGTACGTACATTTGTTGTGAAAAACGGAATTTCATTCACAAAAGTACGTCTTTTCATAGAAATTTGGTTTCTCTTTTCTGCAAAGCTGAATTTCGACTCCTCACTTTTAGAATAAAGTTTGAATTTTGTAGAATGGGCCTTGTAGAATGCATGCGGATTGTTCGATTTTATTTGGTACATACATTTGTTGTGAAAAACGGAATTTTATTCACAAAAATACGTCTTTTCATAGAAATTTGGTTT
The DNA here is from genome assembly GCF_024139115.2 of Armigeres subalbatus. Lineage (NCBI taxonomy): Eukaryota > Metazoa > Arthropoda > Insecta > Diptera > Culicidae > Armigeres > Armigeres subalbatus. The sequence goes on along the minus strand of NC_085140.1, from coordinate 6,974,134 downwards.
CTCTCTTCTGCAAAGCTGAATTTCGACTCCTCACTTTTAGAATAAAGTTTGAATTTTGTAGAATGGGCCTTGTAGAATGCATGTGGGTTGTTGGATTTCATTTGGTACGTACATTTGTTGTGAAAAACGGAATTTTATTCACAAAAGTACGTCTTTTCATAGAAATTTGGTTTCTCTCCTCTGCAAAGCTGAATTTCGACTCCTCACTTCTAGAATAAAGTTTGAATTTTGTAGAATGGGCCTTGTAGAATGCATGTGGGTTGTTGGATTTCATTTGGTACGTACATTTGTTGTGAAAAACGGAATTTTATTCACAAAAGTACGTCTTTTCATAGAAATTTGGTTTCTCTCTTCTGCAAAGTTAAATTTCGGCTCCTCACTTTGGGAATAAAGTTGGAATTTTGAAGAATTGGCTTTGTAGAATGCATTTGGGTTGTTCGATTTCATTTGGTACGTACATTTGTTGTGAAAAAAGGAATTTAGTTCACAAAGGTACGTATTTTCTTAGAAATTTGGTTTCTCTCCTCTCTAAAGCTAAATTTTATCTCCACATCTTGAGAATAAAGTTTAAATTTTGTAGAATGAGCCTTGTAGAATGCATGTGGGTTGTTGGGTTTCATGTGGCACGTACATTTGGTGTGAAAAACGGAATTTTATTCACACAAGTACGTCTTTTCATAGAAATTTGGTTTCTCTCCTCTGCAAAGCTGAATTTCGGCTCCTCACTTTTAGAATAAAGTTTGAATTTTGTAGAATGGGCTTTGTAGAATGCATGTGGGTTGTTGGATTTCATTTGGTACGTACATTTGTTGTGAAAAACGGAATTTCATTCACAAAAGAACGTCTTTTCATAGAAATTTGGTTTCTCTCCTCTGCAAAGCTGAATTTTGGCTCCTCACTTTTAGAATAAAGTTTGAATTTTGTAGAATGGGCTTTGTAGAATGCATGTGGGTTGTTGGATTTTATTTGGCACGTACATTTGTTGTGAAAAACGGAATTTAATTCACAAAGGCATGTATTTTCAATGAAATTTGGATTCTATGCTCTGCAAAGCTGAATTTCGGCTTCTCACTTTGGGAATAAAGTTGGAATTTTGTAGAATAGGCCTTGCAGAAAGCATATGGTTGGTTGGATGACATTTGGCGCATTGAGAAGCCGAATTTCTATGAAAATACGTACTTTTGTTAATTAAATTCCGTTTTTCACAACAAATGTAAGTGCCAAATGAAATTCAGCAACCAATATGCATTCTGCAAGGCCCATTCTATAAAATTCAAACTTTATTCTAAAAGTGAGGAACCAAAATTCAGCTTTGCAGAGGAGAGAAACCAAATTTCTATGAAAAGACGTACTTTTGTGAATGAAATTCCGTTTTTCACAACAAATGTACGTGCCAAATGAAATCCAACAACCCACATGCATTCTACAAGGCCCATTCTACAAAATTCAAACTTTATCCTAAAAGTGGGGAGTCGAAATTTAGCTTTGGAGAAGAGAGAAACCAAATTTCTATGAAAAGACGTACTTTTGTGAATGAAATTCCGTTTTTCACAACAAATGTACGTGCCAAATGAAATCCAACAACCCACATGCATTCTACAAGGCCCATTCTACAAAATTCAAACTTTATTCTAAAAGTGGGGAGTCGAAATTTAGCTTTGGAGAAGAGAGAAACCAAATTTCTATGAAAAGACGTACTTTTGTGAATGAAATTCCGTTTTTCCCAACAAATGTACGTGCCAAATGAAATCCAACAACCCACATGCATTCTACAAGGCTCATTCTACAAAATTCAAACTTTATTCTAAAAGTGGGGAGTCGAAATTTAGCTTTGGAGAAGAGAGAAACCAAATTTCTATGAAAAGACGTACTTTTGTGAATGAAATTCCGTTTTTCCCAACAAATGTACGTGTCAAATGAAATCCAACAACCCACATGCATTCTTCAAGGCCCATTCAACAAAATTCAAACTTTATTTTAAAAGTGAGGAGCCGAAATTTAGCTTTGGAGAAGAGAGAAACCAAATTTCTATGAAAAGACGTACTTTTGTGAATGAAATTCCGTTTTTCACAACAAATGTACGTGTCAAATGAAATCCAACAACCCACATGCATTCTACAAGGCCCATTCTACAAAATTCAAACTTTATTCTAAAAGTGGGGAGTCGAAATTTAGCTTTGGAGAAGAGAGAAACCAAATTTCTATGAAAAGACGTACTTTTGTGAATGAAATTCCGTTTTTCACAACAATTGTACGTGCCAAATAAAATTCAACAACCCACATGCATTCTACAAGGCCCATTCTACAAAATTCAAACTTTATTTTAAAAGTGAGGAGCCGAAATTCAGCTTTGCAGAGGAGAGAAACCAAATTTCTATGAAAAGACGTACTTTTGTGAAATAAATTCCGTTTTTCACAACAAATGAACGTGTCAAATAAGATTCAACAACTTACTTAGATCTTGTACGATTTATTCTATTAAATTCAAACATCTTTTTCAAAGTTATCACCTGAAAACCAGCTTTACAGCACAGAGAAAACAAATTCCCATAAGACTTCGTAGTTTTGTGAATTTAAACCCGTTTTTCTCAAAAACTGGACGTGTTACAAAAATCTGAATACATGACTGAATTCAGCGAAGAAAATCTTCAAGTACACTGAGAATGGTTGAAGGAGTAAAACACTGTTGACTAGTGTAATTTATGAATGCGGTATGAACAGTAATTTATGAATGGTTTGATACTAGAGAAACAAATGGTTGGTAAAAACAAAAGTTTAAGAGATCTAGAACTTCAAAAGAAGATATGTCGAAAATATGTTCGGCTTAATGAAAAATGAACTTATTTTGGACATTCCTCAGAATACTGATTTAAAATTTACAATGTATTGTTCGAGATATAAAACTACTTCAATTAGGTTGTAATAAGTCAACAATATCATTCACATGTTTTAAATCTATGTACAAATAAACTTACAGCTTTTGAAAGTTGACTTCAATTTTACAATGTCGTCTTAGTTTTGGTCTAATCCAGCCGGAATGGGTGAATGCGTGAAAATATTCTTAATAATTGCAATATTTTATAAGAAACAAATGTAGGAAATACCTTATTAATAGTTTCTTTTTGCAATAAATTCTAAATGTTGCATGTTTTATTTAGTTTTGTGCGATATAAATACAAAATTCAGCTGGGTGGTCCAAAATATGAGCCCGGTCCAAAATACAGCCGTTACCCTATTAGCATTTCCATATAACTGTGAAAGTGCTGGATGAACACTAAGCAGCGAGGCGGCAATTTCTTTTGGGCGAGACAAACAGGGGACTGAAGAGGTAACTAATTCGCCTACCCAACATTCATTCAATAACTCGTTCAAAAGTTGTTCTGGCACTGTTCGTGCTTATATAGGAGATGCGTGACGAATGACTAACATCGCTAATCTTGAACGGAAGAAAAAACCAATGAGCAATCCTTAGTAGGGATTTCCTATTTCCAGTTCGACATTTAATATCAAAATGTTTCAATGTGTAGGGTAAGACGGTATAATGCGCCCCACCTGGCCAAAACGCCCCCCTTTGATTTCTAGAAAACTATAACTAACTAAGGGTCAAAATCAGTGGGTACCAATACATATTTGCAAAACCATAGTACTATGTGAATGTGGAAGTATTTTTGTTTTACATAATGAAAATAATAGCAAAATACAAAAAGTGACAGTTTTGATGTAACTTTTCATGTTTGTTTGCTCAACATTCTGGAGCGACGCTAGCATACTGTCCGCAAAACTTGCACGGGAACACTCAGTTGGGCAACAAAATAACTTTTCTCAGTGGTTAATATGATATAAAACTGCTTCCATCTTCAAAAACGTAACGATTTTCGAAAATATGTTTTACTGGTCAAAACGCCCAAGGGTAGGCAGGACGATATGCCCTTACCAACACGACAGAAACGCGGCGAGCTTGCAGCAGTTGCTTCCAAATTATATGGAAATTATTGAAATGTAATTAAAACCTGATTAAATGGACTTATGTTGGTTTTTTAATGTCAAGCACATAAGGATTTGTAACCTTTTTATTATGGGATTGATAAAATACTAATGAAGGGCTATGGAACGTCTTTGGCTAAGGTGGGGCGTATTGCCCAGGCACTTTTTGAAATCCATTTTTTCACGACTTTTCAAAAAAGCATTATTACGTGTTATCTGTAATATTTTTATATGACTAGTCACGGGCAATGCATTTGCGACTTCTTGCACTACCAAATAACACAAAGTTTGCATAAATTGCGATTAAAACTAAAAAGTTATCAAGGTTTTGCCTTAGGGGGGGCATATTATACCGTCTTACCCTATTTGAAAGGGGACAATCCATCTGAACAATTTCTCTATTGTAGCCTGGAACTTGCTTAGTCCTGTCGTTTTCTTTACCTTCCTAATTGAGCAGACCCTTTGTCGAATCAGATATTGAGCGTGAGCATTAAGCAAGCTACTGACATCTTATTGTTTAGACCATTGCCAGATCGTAGCCAGGATGTCCTGAGCTATAATTTTTTTTCCATACTGCGTTTTAATGATTACAGCGGTCTATGTCTATTGATGATGATGACACCGCGCTTGTCACCGGCTCGGCATTAAGCATTATGAACGTACAATTCAAAGTAGCTACTCCGTGGCTTCCAACTATTTACAGGACATTCTATTGCCTAGTATTAACGAATGTTTTGAAAATGAGAATGAATAACGATTGTACGACCATCCCCCGCCAACCACTTCCCCGAATGCAATTTCCCCGAATGTAACAATTCCCTGAATGCAATTTCCTGAATGTAACAATTTCCCTGAATGTAACATCTCCCTGAATGGAACAATTCTGAAAATAAAATACCTGCAAACACATCTTCGCAATCGACTGTATGCGTCCGAAAAAGCAGTGTTTAAAGATACATTCAAGAGTGTCTTATTAGAGATTATCAGCTGAATAGCCTTCGGTAGTATTTGTAGTTCTTGATCCTCCAAGATATGTTGTTGAATTATAAAGATATCAGAGTACAGTGTTCTCTAAGGTAGTTTTTTTTCCCCTAAAATAGTATCAATCTGCAATTCTGATTGAAAGCCTTTTGGTAAATATTTTTCCTATCTTCGGAATCATACTCCTGTCCTGCATATACCTTCTTCAAATATATAAGGCAATGGTGGATGTGAATCCTTGTAAACAAAAATAATGCGTTTGCCCGGAAAGAGGCAATGGTGAACGTGATTCCTTCTTTAAAAAGAATGCATCTGCTCGGAATAATGCAATGGTAAATGTGTCCCGTCTTCAGTGGGTGTTTCACCAGATAATTAATGTTATTGATCGTTCTTTTATTTTTTTACATGTATTTTATAACATGTATCTGTCCTGAATATGGGAGATAATGGGGGATGTGATGCATTCTTTAAAAAAAGGCAATTTTACAAAGTAAGAAAATGGTAGATGTGTTCCTTCAAAAATAGGTGTTAGCTCGAAATAATGCAAAGATGAATGAATTGAGAATGAGAATAAAGACTATTCTGATCTCTTATTTTGATGCAGGTGAATTGGCCATAATAAGGAAAAAAATATAAGATCCCTTATTACGCAATATATATTAAATGTATTATATTTCACCGAAAAACATTTTGCCGCATTAATTTTGTTAACATGGCATTAGGCGGTCTGTAACTTTCGTTGTGTGACTTTTGATGGATTCTACCTTTTCAGAATGACCTTTGAAGGATGCCGTTTTCCAGAATGTTATATTAAACAAAAAAGCATTTTTTTGAATAAGTGTGGTGTAATATAAGAGAATTTTTGAAACATATAATTGCTTCATATCAATCATGTATTATACCTGGCAAGCTACTTGCTTAAAAAACAAATTGTCTCCTCTTTTTGCTATATTGCGGACAGAATTTCTGTCTCGAGAGACCTTAATTTAAAGAAGGCATTATCTCCTCCATTCACATTACATCGGACAGATGCGATTATTTAAAGAAGGCGCTGTTTCATTCAATCACTTTATTCCAGACAAACGAGTTCATTTAAAGAAGGGACTATCTATCCTCTTTGCCTTACACCGGGCAAATGTGTTCATTTGAGGAAGACATTATCACTTTCATTCCCCTAATACCGGACGATGCTATCATCTGAAGAAGGAATTATCTCCTACCGTCATCTTATACCGGAAAAACGCGTTCATTTCAAGAAGACATTCCCACTGTTAACGCTTTAGTAGTGCCTGGTACACAGGCTACAGGATTAAGGAATCCGAACCCGGCCAACTGGCCGGGGTATAAGGAAAACGATTCGATCCACTTGATGATTTATTACGAACGGTGTCCTATTTATAGTCAGCTCTACCCTATTCATTACATAGAACTTTCTAGATTTGTGTACAATTGTTGCTTGCAAGTTGTTTGGGCATTATTGTATAAAGTGTAACAATGACTGAATACGACTGTCAAAAACAATACATGTATAAACAGGGATAAACAAATGACTTCATGTTGTTTACTTCACGAATGATCGAATGGTAAGTTCGACATAGTTGTTTCATAAGGGCCGAAGTCGCAAATGTAAACAAATCGAGTTTATGACATAGAATGTACTATATGTAGCATATTAAAAATAGTACAAAATGTTGTTTTTTTGCTGTAAAAACAGAAAAATACAAAAGGGCGATATTACATTTCCGTTGGATTTTTTTGCTTGGTGCGATTGCGCCCCGTTCTCTCCATGGCAGCAAAGGGGCTAAACTGTGCTTCATTTTTGCATTATGACACTTTGTTCTTGCACCAAAAACACATGTGAGCAAAAGGGCTAAACGGTACTTTGAAAACACAACGGGGCGATGCAAACAGGCGATATTGACAAATGGGTTGACAGCCGGGCGTGGAATTTGGGCGAAAAGGATGTTGTCAAAAACATTATGGCGCATTTCTGAAGGGCGCAAGTGTACACTGTTAGAAAAAAGGACGACTAGTTCTTTAATCATATTTTCAAATCGAAATCAATCCAAAATAAATTTTATTTATATGGGGCTTCAATGATTAGATGTGGATGTATTTCGTGCAAACTATTAACATTTAAAATAACATCTAATTTTCGAATTACAATTGAAAGCATGTCATGGAACATTGGAACCCATTTTTCTCCATTCGAGCTCATTGCGACATTGGCCCTTATGAAACAACTGTGTCGAGTTGTTCATATTATATCAGTGTTTTGTATGTAATTAAATCATGTTTTATATCGTTTCAGGTATGTTATGAAATGCTCCAAAGGTGGAGTAAGGTATGCGAAAATGGGGTAAGTATTCAATGACATTTAAAGTGGCGAAAAAGTGATTTGTTGGGGCCTCAGCATGAGGCATGTCGTCCACCGGCGCGGTGTGATGAAAACACCCTGGGGGCTTGCTGATGGCCTTAACATTCCGCCCACCAAATTGTTTACAATTTTCGATTATTGAGTTTAGATGGGAAAACGATTATGTTGCTTACGATGTTTGCAACTTATCAACGGGTTGATGCGATCTTGATCTTGATGATGACCTCAGACTGCAGTTGTGTTGGTATTTATGATGATTTCCCTTGTGTTGGTTCACGCTACTACGTTGAGCAATTGGGTTGAATCGATGTCTTGAATGCTTGACTGGTGTTTCTTCGTTGATGCTACTAACTTGGATGGGGTTGTTGGCAACCTTCACACCGCTCACCCTGAGCGATGTTGCTATACGATTTAAGCCGATGTTCAAATGATGACACTCTGTCTGCTGATGCGATGACGTCATAGAATCCCTTGAACGATCGGGCTGGATCGAATCGACGATGAGTTTTCGTTGATGCTGAGGATGCAAATTGTTGACTAGCTTCACACCGCCCACCTTGAGCGACCAGGTTGGATTAATGACTTGACTAGATGATTCTTTTCTTGATGTTGATGTTTCGGTGGATGTAGGATACGGACGAGCTCCGTGCCGCCCACCTTGAGCGATTAAATTGAACTTGAATCGATGATTTTTTGTTGATTTGTTGATGATGTTTTGTTGCTGATGAACTTCATACCGCCCACCTTGAGCGATCGGGTTGGATTAACGTTGACTAGATGAATGATTTCCTTCTGATGATGATGTTCGTTGTGATGCAGGTAGCTGATGAGCTCCGCACCGCCCACCTTGAGCGATGGGATTCGATCGATGACTTTGGATGAATGAATTTTCCAGGTAGTAATGGACGCTTGATACTCCAAATTGCTTTAATACGATGCCATGATGGTTTTACGATGATTATTATCCTGCTTGTGTGCGTTGCCATTTGTAATCGTCTGTTGGCTTGAAATGGAGTCAATCTTATGGTGTATTCTCGGATGAACTACACGCAAATATGGAATCCTCCGGTCCGGCCACGCTTTAGATACCGAGGAACAGAATCCAAAACAGAAGATGCATCTTGTGGTATACTCAACACGACTTTGGGATGAGTACCACGGAAATATGGATCCCTCCGGTCCGGTCACGCTGGAGGTGCCGAGGAACAGAATCCAAAACGAAAGATGCATCTTGTGGTATACTCAACACGGCGTTGGGATGAGCACCACGGAAATATGGATTCCTCCGGTCCGGTTTGCTAGTCTAAAGGTGCCGAGGAACAGAATCCATGACGGTAGATTGACTTCTGCTTTCTGTCTGTGGCAAATCCTGTGGTATAGTCTGAAGCAGGCTACACGCAAATGGATTTCCCAGCCCAACCACAGGGAGTGCGTTGCGGGAAACATCCAACTATCGGAGGATAGTCACAGAAGATACGGAGGTTGACGACGAAACTTGATTCGAGACGAGAGACACACACTTCAGGATCCACTTTTGTTGGTGTCCAATGATGTTGCACAGTTTCACTTGATGGTAACGATTCCATTGTACTCACGGATGACGATGGCGTTCGCAAAGGAATCGTGATGGCGTTGATGATGAATTCAGTAGGGCTTCTGTTGTACTCCGGATACGAACGGCTGCCAGGTCCGAGCGTTTATCCGGCTCCAAGGACCAATGTTAACGCTTTAGTAGTGCCTGGTACACAGGCTACAGGATTAAGGAATCCGAACCCGGCCAACTGGCCGGGGTATAAGGAAAACGATCCGATCCACTTGATGATTTATTACGAACTAATTTCTACATAGTACGGTGTCCTATTTATAGTCAGCTCTACCCTATTCATTACATAGAACTTTCTAGATTTGTGTACAATTGTTGCTTGCAAGTTGTTTGGGCATTATTGTATAAAGTGTAACAATGACTGAATACGACTGTCAAAAACAATACATGTATAAACAGGGATAAACAAATGACTTCATGTTGTTTACTTCACGAATGATCGAATGGTAAGTTGTTCATATTATATCAGTGTTTTGTATGTAATTAAATCATGTTTTATATCGTTTCAGGTATGTTATGAAATGCTCCAAAGGTGGAGTAAGGTATGCGAAAATGGGGTAAGTATTCAATGACATTTAAAGTGGCAAAAAAGTGATTTGTTGGGGCCTCAGCATGAGGCATGTCGTCCACCGGCGCGGTGTGATGAAAACACCCTGGTGGCTTGCTGATGGCCTTAACACCCACAGTTATCGAAAGCTTTCCGGTACCTGCCAGTTGCATGAATATCTTGTGTAGCAAGTACAATGGATACACTGTGCACAAGGAGCCGAAATGCTTCCTACCCTGAAGCATCTTAGGTCACACTGAGAATCGAACTCGCAACCTCCGTATCGGCAATCATACGACTTTGCTCGCATAGCTTACTTAATACCTATCGCCTTGTGCCTTACTCAAAAAGAAGGGAGATGCATTCGGGGAAATGTTACATTCGGGGAATTGTTACATTCGGGGAAATGTTACATTCGGGGATATGTTACATTCGGGGAATTGTTATTCGGGGAAATTGCATTCGGGGAAATTGCATTCGGGGAATTGTTATTCGGGGAATTGTCGTACAATCTGAATAACAATGGAGTTTCACTACCCAGCATTTGTGGCAAAAACTTCTCAGAATGCAAATAAAAACAATCTCGGTTGTAATTTTTCCGGAAAAGCTAATGCCGGTTTGTAGAGGCGTCTACTTCCGCAATCACCGGATGAAGATCCGAGCTGAGCTCCTGGCAGACGACCGGCCGCGGGTGTATTCGTTTATATTTGTGGGATCGTGTAGTGGTCTTCGTCCATGTCGTTGACGACATTTCGACTTTTGCTTCAGCGACCGCGACTTTTGCTCTAGGATCGACGTACTGATCCAGCCGGTTACAATAATCAGTAAGGGTGAAGTTTGAACGGTTCTTTGCTACTTTTGAAAAATTGGTGAAAGAGTTTTGTTCCCTGGCTGCCAACGGAATACAGGAGAAGCAAGTGGAGGCCATTCGCTGATGAATAAAACAGGTGATACTGAAGCTGCCGCTAACAGTCGAGAACAAATAATTTTAAGTTTGCTTATCATTTTTATGTTTCGACGTGCTGAAAGTAAATCTAACCAACTTCTACCATCATCGAGCTTAACATTTTCAGTATGATTATCTCAACCAGTGTTGTGCTGAATCATTATCAGACGATAATGATTGCAATTTTCATGTGAAAACTTTTCACGTGAAAACAGTAGGCGAGTTGTCACCGGCGACAACTTCTCAAATTATGTACTCAAACGATAATAAACAAAGAATTTTCATTCAACCATTAATCTTTACTATAATCAGCTAATTGTCAACAGTCCCATTATATCTTCTATTTGGCGTTATGGTTTCATGGTAGTAAGGAAAAAATGTTCAAAATGTAACGGTAAGTGCTTCAAATCAAGATACGATTTTCAAACGATGGTGAGTTTTTATCACTTGATAATTTCTAAATAATCATAATTGACACAGCGCGTTAAAAATATGTGTGGTACCCAGAAAGGATATTTTTTTAAGTAAGGTCTCTAGAAATTATTGAATAGCTAAGGGGCTGTCCATATACCACGTGGACAGTTTAGGGGTAGGGAAGTATGCCGATTGTCCACTGTCCATGCAAATTTTTGAAAATTTATATGAGCAAATGTCCAAGCTGGGGGAGGGGGGTATATGAAACTGACCAAAACTGGTCCACGTGGTATATGGACAGCCCCTAACATGATTGTTTTTCCCTTGTCATAAGACGAGTTCATACAATTCCATTTAATTCCAGCACTTGATCGTACCTTTGACAGGTACGTATTTCGACCTCAACAGTAAGGCCGTCTTCATTGTCTCGTACTTGAGTCATGAAACATTTCGATATAAAAAAATCTGAATGCGATATTGAAAAACCCTGATTAATCAACCTAGCGGTGTTGGTGCCTTTCTCGCCAAAAACAAAAATACTAAAAAATGACGTTTCGGTCAAAACTTCTGATCCCATAGTCAAATCTGGCCTATTTTCTATACAACACGACAGGATTCCCCATCGAATGGAACTTGTTGAGAGTAATTCGGGCAATGCTAAGTTCCCCAAAGAGTGTCTACAAAAGTTGTACACATACACACACAAACATACATACATCACCTCAGTTCATCAAGCTGAGTCGATTGGTATATAATACTATGAATCTCTAGGCCTCCTATCCTATTCGTTTTTGGAGTGATCATATAGCCTTTCGGTACAACTTTGTTGTACGAGAAAGGCAAAAAACATTAATTGGCGCTGCTTATCGTGACCCTATTATACTGAATATATTTTTTCAATAAATCTAATCGCAATTTTCCTCTTTACGTCACGAGTTTGTCATGATTGTCTTGGGAATATCCCTCTTGCAGATAAATTTAATACAATCAAGCTTATCGCTCCACACTATGCATTATCTTTCATAAGCGAATTATTGAATTTTGAGTTTGTGAAGGCACTCAACGTCAAATAGATTAACCATATAAAAGGACATTTTTAGTTCCACGCTTATCAATCCATCGGCTGTTGTGATCGCGAATACGTCTCACGTGAACATGAAGCTAATTGGTGCCGTACTAACGGTCCTGGCTTTGGCCAGCGCATCTGTAATTGACTTCCAGTACACGAAACGCGTAGAAGATCTGGACATCTTTTGGGAACAGCTGGATCCTCAGCTGCAAGCGTTGCGACCATCCCCCGATGGGCGTATTGTCAACGGTCAGGAAGCGCAGCCCAACCAGTTCCCGTATCAAGCTTTGGTACTAAGCTTTTTCGATGGTGGCAACTCGGGATTATGCGGTGGCACCATATTGACTGCAAATTTCGTTCTGACTGCAGCCCATTGTGTACAAATAGGAACCGTAGCCACTCACGGTACAGTGGTTTTGGGAGCTCACAACCGTCAGGTCGTTGAAGCAACTCAGCAGCGATATAGCTTCGACCAAATCAACGTTCATCCAAGCTACATTGCATCACTGCTGCGTAACGACATCGCCACGGTACGACTATCTGCGCCAGCCGTGTTCAACGCATTCGTTCAACCGATTGACATCCCGGCCGTTTCGGACACAAGAACGTTCGCTGGATTGACTGGCATCATTTCCGGATTCGGACGTACCTCCGACGAAGATGGATCCCCTGCCAGCGATGTGGTGATGTTTTCAAGCAATCCAATTTTGACCAACGCCGATTGTGTTGCTTCGTGGAATTCCATTATTATTGGGGCTCAGAACATCTGCTTGTCTGGAGCTGGTGGGCGCTCTGTTTGCAATGGAGACTCTGGTGGTCCGCTGGCCGTGCAGGATAATGGCCGCAGCCTGCAGGTTGGTATTGCTTCGTTTGTTCACGCGACCGGATGTGCCTCGGGTATGCCTTCTGGATTCGTTCGGGTGTCCCACTATCTGCAATGGATCGCTGAGAATAGTGATGTTGTGCTCGGAAATTAGGAGTGAATAAAATTATTCAAAACCCAGATTAAATCTGCAGCTTCTTTGTACCTCAGACATGTTAGAATTAAAAATATTACTATCAGACAAGAAAACGTTTGTTGTAATGACCGGAATAATTGCAGGATATGCTCAGGAATATGTACTACATCATAGAATAATGAAGTAATTTTATTCATAGAATAAAATAAAATATAATATATTAGTTGTATTTTGCATATCTTATTGTGATTTACATTGCAAAAATGTGTTCGAACTTCCATTTGTATTCTATGCGAATGTTTTATCAAATTCGTGTGTTTATACCACCTACAAGCAAAGGATTTATGCTCGTTACCGAGCCACTCAAAATAGGACGGAGGTGATTAGTGTATATGCTTACTGGGCATACTAACCACCCTACCTTTAGTCAGGTCCAGCTAGGCAGCCTTAAAAAACCAAGTCAAGAACAATAAACGAGAGAATACGGACCGCAACAATCGGCCAAGTCCCCAGCAAGGAAAAGGGACTAGCTTTCGAATGCTCGGTTCGGGGAACTGCACATCTCTCAGGTTCAACTGGAGCACACGCATACTTGCCAATGTGTTGAAAAACCGCGGATTCGACATCTTAGGGCCGATTTCCTACGAAGCGTTTTTTTTTTTTTCAAAGCAGCGTCCACGCAAGGTACCCAACATCAAATGTATACACGAATACGTTTGCAAATGACTGCGGATTTTGAGCGTTTGAAATGTTTACCCGGCGAATCTGGGATCCTATTGGAATTTCCCGTCATCAATTTTGCACAGGAATTCAAAACTTTTTTTGTGTGAAGGACATTCCCAGAAATTTGATTTATGATTGCCCCCACAATTGTCACATTTAAATTTATTGGAATTTTCTCTCACAGGACAGGCGTCTTTGGCGTGAGAGGTTCCACCACAAATCATGCATTTAGCATCCATGTGGCAATGTTTAGTTCCGTGACCCCACTTTTGGTACTTACGGCCCTGAGTGGGGTTTTGGAAATTTCCCCCAGGCCTGCGGAAATGTTCCCATGTAACACGGACATGGGACATAATACAGGCCATTTCCAAACTTTTCATATTATTCAGTTCACTTTTATTAAAGTGAACTAAATAAAATTCTTGAGAAATACCCCTCTGGGAAGTACCAGAGCGAGATTTCTATTTCATCTTAATTACTTGTACTGGTGAAAATCCAATTTATTATTATTCATTCAGACTAAGGCCGAAGTGGCCTGTGCGGTATGTAAGAGTCTTCTCCATTCGGCTCGGTCCATGGCAACACGTCGCCAGCCACGCAGTCTACGGAGGGTCCGCAAGTCATCTTCCACCTGATCGATCCACCTTGCCCGCTGCGCACCTCGCCTTCTTGTGCCTGTCGGATCGTTGTCGAGAACCATTTTCACCGGGTTATTGTCCGACATTCTGGCTACGTGCCCGGCCCACCGCAGTCGTCCGATTTTCGCGGTGTGAACGATGGATGGTTCTCCCAACAGCTGATGCAACTCGTGGTTCATTCGCCTCCTCCATGTACCGTCCGCCATCTGCACCCCCCAATTACAGATGGTACGCAGCACTTTCCTTTCGAAAACTCCGAGTGCGCGTTGGTCCTCCACGAGCATCGTCCAGGTCTCGTGTCCGTAGAGGACTACCGGTCTAATGAGCGTTTTGTAAATGGTCAGTTTGGTACGGCGGCGAACTCTATTCGATCGAAGCGTCTTGCGGAGTCCAAAGTATGCACGATTTCCAGCCACTATACGCCTCCGAATTTCTCTGCTGGTATCATTTTCGGCAGTCACCAGTGAGCCCCAAATTCTTCTACCACCTCGATTTCATCACCACCGATGCCAACTCGCGGTGGGTGGCTCACATTGTCTTCTTTTGAACCTCTTCCTATCATGTACTTCGTCTTCGACGTGTTGATGACTAGTCCGGTACGGTTGGCTCCCTCTTCAGTCTGATGTAGGCTTCCTCCATCTTCTCAAAGTTACGTGCCATAATATCTATGTCGTCGGCGAAGCCAAATAGCTGGACGGACTTATTGAAAATTGTGCCACTCGTGTTAATCCCTGCTCTTCGTATTACCCCTTCCAAAGCGATGTTGAATAGCAGACACGAAAGACCATCACCTTGCCGTAACCCTCTGCGGGTTTCGAAGGGACTCGAGAATGCCCCTGAAACTCGAACTACGCACATTACCCGATCCATCGTCGCTTTGATCAACCGTGTCAGTTTATCCGGAAATCCGTTTTCGTGCATTAGCTGCCATAGCTGGTCCCGATCGATTGTATCATATGCGGCTTTGAAGTCGATGAATAGATGATGTGTGGGCACGTTGTATTCGCGGCACTTCTGCAGTACTTGGCGAATGGCGAACACCTGGTCCGTGGTGGAGCGTTCGCCCATAAAACCCGCCTGGTACTGCCCCACGAACTCCCTTGCAATTGGTGCTAGTCGACGGCATAAAATTTGGGAGAGTACCTTGTAGGCGGCGTTCAGCAATGTGATTGCGCGGTTGGGAGATGGGACACACGACATCTTCCATCCACTCCTGCGGCAAAACTTTCTCCTCCCAAATCTTGGTAATGACCCAGTGCAGCGATTTAGCCAGTGCCTCACCACCGTGTTTAAATAGCTCTCCTGGTAGTTGGTCAACCCCAGGGGCTTTGTTGTTCTTCAGCCGGCCAACCTCCTCCTGGACTTCCTGAAGATCCGGAGCCGGTAAAGTTATGTCCTACGCGCGTTCTCCCAGGTCGATCACCATACCGCCATCTTCGTCTGCCACATCGCCATTCAGGTGTTCTTCGTAGTGCCACCTTTGGATCACCTCACGCTCGTTCGTAAGAAGGTTCCCGTTTATGTCCTTGCACATAGCAGGCTGTGGCACGTGGCCCTTACGTGAACGGTTCAACTTCTCATAGAACTTTCGTGTGTTATTAGTGCGGTACAGTTGCTCCGTCTCTTCACGGTCTCGATCTTCCTGTTGACGCTTTTTCCTCCGGAAAATCGAGTTTTGTCTGTTCCGCGCCTGTTTATATCGTGCCTCGTTCGCCCTCGTGCGGTGTTGCAGCAATCTCGCCCATACTGCATTCTTCTCTTCTACTAACTGCTCACATTCGCCGTCATACCAGTCGTTTCTCCGATCCGGGGCACCGTGCCAAGTGCAGTGGTTGCGGTGCTACCAATGGCGGATCGAATATCTCTCCAGCCATCTTCAAGAGACGCTGCGCCTAGCTGCTCTTCCGTTGGAGGTGCCACTTCCAGCTGCTGCGCGTATTCTTGGGCTAGTCTACCGTCTTGTAGCCGCCCAATGTTATGCCGCGGCGTCCGACTTCGACGCGTGTTGTACACCGTCGAGAGTTTTGAGCGCAGGCAAACTGCAACGAGGTAGTGGTCGGATTCAATATTCGCACTGCGGTAAGTGCGGACGTTCGTGATGTCGGAGAAGAATTTACCGTCGATTAGAACGTGGTCGATTTGGTTTTCCGCTTCTTGGTTAGGTGATCTCCATGTGGCCTTGTGGATATTTTTGCGGGGAAAGAAGGTGTTTCGGCCGTTGTCATTCGATACGGTGTGCAGACTATCCGGTCCGATGACCGGTCTATACATTTCCTCCCTTCCTACCTGCGCGTTCATGTCACCGATGACGATTTTGACGTCCCGCAGTGGGCATCCATCGTATGTCTGCTCCAGCTGTGCGTAGAACGCTTCTTTCTCGTCGTCGGGTCTCCCTTCGTTTGGGCAGTGCACGTTGATGATGCTATAGTTGAAGAAACGGCCTTTAATCCTCAGCTTGCACATCCTTGCGTTGATTGGCTGCCACCCAATCACGCGTTGGCACATCTTTCCCAGCACTATGAAGCCGGTTCCCAGCTCGTTGGTGGTGCCACAGCTTTGGTAGAAGGTAGCCGCCCGATGCCCGCTTTTCCACACTTTCTGTCCTGTCCAGCAAATCTCCTGCAGCGCCACGACGTCGAAGTTGCGGGGATGTAATTCATCGTAGATCATCCTGTCGCAACCTGCGAAACCTAGCGACTTGCAGTTCCATGTTCCAAGCTTCCAATCGTGATCCTTTATTCGTCGCCTAGGTCTTTGCCGATTATATCGAGTCGCATTATCTCTTATATTGTTCGTAATTATTGGTTTTCCAGGCGGCTTATTGGGCCTGCGCGAACCTCCTGTCTCGCCGGAGGGCCGTCGTGTCAGGGCTGTTTAGCGTCCCACCTAACACCAGGACTTGGGCTTGTGCGCTTTGAGCGGCACACGGTCGCTTTGGCGGAGCCTACTTGCGGATACATGCAGCTTTTTATAGAGTGGGCCCTGTTAAACCCCCACCACATCCTAGGCAGGCGCCACAACTCGCAGATGGCCTGGGAGGGATCGTCAAGCCCTTGGACAAAGTCCCTGCTGCCCCTAAAATCCAAGTAATTGAGAAATTTTAATTTTAATCTCATCCAGTGATTTATCATCAATGGGGAGACCTTTCAAGACGACTTTGAACAATCGCTCAGTTTTGTCGTCGTATGTGAAGAATTTATGCCACTAGATGGATCGAAGTAGGTATTTTTTCTGTTTTGTTTTACTAATATTTTTTTGGTTTCAGCTGGTGCTATGTCGCCGGGACACGCGTCTCGCTGGAATTAGTGATCGAGCTTCCTAGGAGTGCGCGGGTGCTTAATGTAGCGTACACACCAGTCAAGCAGTTTGACGAACATTGACTCCACCCCCTAGAAAATGTCTCGGTTGCTGCTTTGTCTGACCGTGTGTGAAGTTGTTCACCATTTGACAGTTGACGGCTCGGTTGGAAAAAAACCAAAGCGGTTTGATTTTGGTTTGAGCTGTCGGGGGCGGAGTCAAAGTTCGCCGAACATGTTTGAGCGTTTGTAATGCAGTCGCACAAACCCCCATATATTTTTTTGATGGTTGGTGTTCAAGTTGGCGCGTCGGTCGTTCGTGTGTGATATTGTTGGTCGAATAAATTGAGTGTTCGTGTTGCGGTTTGTAGAACATTGTCGATGCTTGACTAAACGAGGGGTGGAGTCAATGTTCGTCAAACTGCTTGACCGTGTGTACGTACCAAAATTAGCAACGTTTTCTTCAGTGATACTACATATGATATGATACTATATGATACAGTGACACTATTCCATACTATTGCATGAATTATCGTCAAACCACTGTACTGCCGCTAACCGCAAGTCGAGCACATCTGTATATGGGCCTCCATATACAGATGTGCTCGACTTGCGGTTAGCGGCAGTGTATTGCCCGTACCGTTAATAGTTTGAAGCTACAATGCTCGGTTCGTGGCCATTGAAAAATCAGAGTGTGTCTTGCTCGGATACGGATGTGCTAGAAAACTTCTCCCGTGTTTCATCAAACTTTTGTGCGCGAATTGTCAGATTTCGGATGGTAGTAATTCAAACTCTGCCAGCAGAATTGTCATGATTTGAAATTATGTAAAGAAAGGAATAATCTTGAACAGTTTTCGGGAAGTGATCAGGTTGTGGAAATATGGCGTTCAAATCCAGATTGAGTCTACGAAGTGTGCAGATAAGTATTTTTCCTATATTTTTCAGTTTAAATTATACGGTGGGTTTCCGTTAAACTTGACACTTGATTACGAACCGATTCACAGACAGTGACGGGAGTTTTAACTGAGCTGTTTGGTTTTGGAGCGGAGGGGATTTGGTTGCAATTTTATCAACGCAACGAGAGGATTGGAGGTTTGGAGGTAGAATTCTTGTTGTCTTTAAATCAGTTCCCAAAAACCAATCATGCTTCGGTACGGTTACTTGTAACCGCGAGTATAATTGCTATCAAGCTGTTAGGATTCAAGCGACCATTCACAGAGTGTGAGTGTGAGAAAAGAGTGATTCCATTTATCTTATTTGAACCTTCACGTCCTAAGTCACATATTGCTAAAAATAAATGAAATTTTATCACTTTGATTTGCGTTTAGATCATACGAAAACTAATCGAAGGGACGATATCTTACAAGCAATAAAACTCTTTTACCGATGGAAGATGTTTTTCTTAATATTTACCAGGTTTAGTCAGTTAGATGAATTTTGAATTGTGTTTTTGACTTTAGCCAAGAAGACAAGCCCATTTTCACCATTATATTCAGGAAATATATTCATAAAATCAAATGTTGGTGTGTGACTTAAAAGCTTTCGATGACACTATCAAAAACATAACCCTATTTTACACTGCTTTACTTGAGCTTGTCTGGATATTTCATCGTATGCTGATATTCTGAAGATCTGGGTTCAACCACTTATTCAATAAAAATTGAACGTAGTGTTCATGTTTATTCATTTCCTTAGAATTTTCTTATAAACTAGACGCCATGAATCTGACCTTTGAACTCATCTAAATGACAGCAGAAGTCTGTCAGCGCCGATATGCCGTTTGTCCACACATAGTGCATTTTGCATTAGGCGACAATGTTTTCGTGAAGATGATGTTGATTGCATTTTGTTCTAAGTGAGACGCTTGTTTCTCTGTGTTTTTAGTATAATTGCAGATATTTTCATACATTTTCATGTACTCTTTCAAATATGTTCACATTTGGTCAAACCTAACGAAAACAAAAATACCTAATGTGTGTATAATTGATCAAAAATCGTGGATGAGGATATCCGATAGCAAATGTACAGATTAATTAGGCATTATTAGTTCCGAATCATTTGTTTATAGGAATACGGAATTTAAAAATGTCAACAAATGGTTCTTTTACGACTAATGATATTTTCGCAGAACTGACATCATTGTATTGTCGCGCTTATCTTTTTCTAGAATGCTGCGGCGGTCTTACACTCGCAGGCTCGACTGCGAACGTTAACGTCAAGATTGCCGCCGTGTTAAAAGTTAGGCAGAATTGTCCCGCTCAAACAAAACCACGTGCTTTTCGCGAAATGACAGTGAGAGGCAACCGGAGTAACTGAGTACATGGAGAGTGTTTATCATGGCAAATGCATACGGTGGGTGAGATTTTCATTGACACTGTTGTGTTTAGTGACCGTTGCGATTACCTGAGAAGCAACCAGCAGGAAGCCGCAGTATTCTATTTTATGTCGAGTTGCATAATATGAAGACTTTACTTATATTTGCATCATCATAGGAATCATTTATTGATAAAAAAAATTTCAAAATATAAATTAGAAAATTATACGGGGGAGCGGGGGAGGGAGGTTTTTAATTTTTTTCTTCTCTTTATCGTTTCAGAGAGCGAGCATAGGCTAAGTAGCCAGGGCAAGGCTAATACCTTTGCACCATCAGAGAAGAATCATCAGCCAAGAAAAAGAAGAGACACACATTTCTTAGCTAAGTCGCTTCCAACGTATTTTCGCAAATTTGATATCACTTGCTTATGATGATACTCCTAACCAATATACCCTACCAACCATCCAACTCCTTGATATTTATGAGGGCGTTGGTGAGTCGCTGGCCTCTCGTTAAGTAAATGTCATATCAACATTTCCTTCCTTTTCCTTAGTAACGGAGAAGATGGGCGTGGCCAGCAATGGTAGCTTTCATGCTTTATCATTTTGGACCTCCAATTGGGTTTCCATTAAATCCCAAATGGAAATTTATAAACAATTGGGATATGAAAGTTAGCAAAGTTAGCAAAGCAATCTGAAATGAAACCTTGATGAAATTCTAACCCCGTAAACCAAGATTTTTTTGAGAAACGTCCTTAATTTTTGTTTTATAACAAAAATAAACTTCATTTCCTATCCCGACTAGAAGATCATAGCAGAAACTGAACACAATATTAACATATTGTGATATTTATAACTTATTTTGATACAATTTTGTTCTTAGTAGCCATTATCTTACCAATGTTGTAACAGAATTTTATCATAATATGATTTAAAAATGCTCAACACCGAATTGCCCAACAGTAGGCAATTAAATTATATGTAGCAAAGTCTCCCAGCCATATAGATATCATAACGCTGATATAATTTGGAAAGATTGCCTTATTTGTAATCTTGTTAGTTTCAATTTCTCGAGAAATATTCTTTTTCAGACAAAAACAAAAATTTCTGATTTCTGTTGATCACAATCTGGAGACGTATCACGAACTGTAAAAATTTGCCACTGCACAGAAACAATATATTTTGTATCTAATTCTGTTATAAATTTCTAACAAAATATGTTATTTTTATGATAAAATTGTAACAAAATTTGATAGTTTTTTGTTTCCAGTAGTGTAATTTTTGATAGAAATTTAGATATTTTAACAACATCCTGCACCATGTTTCTAATAAATTTTGTTATAAAAATTTAATAAGAAAATTATTTTGAGCTTTTTAGTGGAATGTCTTCACTTGTCATAAGACGAGTTAGTACAATCCCATTGAATTCCACCACTTAATTGTATCTTGACAGATACGTATTTCGACCTCAAATGTAAGGCCGTCTTCAGTGTCTCGTACTTGACTCGACTCGAGTCAAGTACGAGACACTGAAGACGGCCTTACATTTGAGGTCGAAATACGTATCTGTCAAGATACAATTAAGTGGTGGAATTCAATGGGATTGTACTAACTCGTCTTATGACAAATAAAAATTTAGTATAACATGATAACATAGGTTGATATAATTTTGATATGACCTTCTAGTCGGGTCGGGATACCACACCGTATTAAATTTCGATGATTCTACTTTTTCTCTCGATGACAGCTAGTGGTCTTCTCCTCCCCTATGGGGTTTTCCATAGAAGGGAAGAGCAGAATTTGCTTCGACTTCGCGAATTCGTGGAATCCTTTGCTTTTTCGCATGGATCGAATCACCTGGGCTAGAGGTAGATCCGATTTGCTCAATTTCGTCATGAATCAAATCAAACTGATTGCTCAGTTCGATAGGAGAAGAATTATTTCCAATATTAGAGTTAGAAGGAACATCTGAAGTCTCCAGCTTCCTTCTTGTTTTTCCGCGCTTTGACAGTACGGTCTAGAAAATTTGTTTTTTAGAAGGAAGTGGAGAATTCAGACTCCCCCTTCCTCTTGTTTTTATTAAAGCTCATTGCTGAGCATGGAGACGTGACCTTCTAAGAGTTTTTTTCAGAACGGTGTCCCTGCAGGATTACCACCGCTTGTCGGAATTTTAATTCCGCAAATGGGTCCAACGTAAAACAAAGGCATGGGTCCTTGCAAAGATCGTAACGGGATCAGTAGGCACAAATAGCGCTGAGAAGCACTGTTGAAATTAAAATAGCCTCGGGTAGTATTAAAAACTTCCTTCCGCAAAGAGAGAAAAGAACCGCACAGCATGAAAGCACGATGCGGTTTGATAGCAAGAGAATTATTCAATTTTATGGATCGCGTGCCCCAGGTAGAAAAAGAAGTGATAAATTACAGTAGTAGATCAGCAACAAGGAGGGGTGATGTGAACCGGCGTCAGCTACAGCCCGCAATATACATGGATTTTCATGAAAGAAAATCCTACTGTTTTTCTTTTGCAAGTTATTCTTAGGAGGAGGTCTTCTGGGAATCCCTCACAAGGCTCCTTTAGTAATTGTTCTGTATGTATCTCCCTCAAGTTTCTCTTTTCTGCCGTTCATGACATTCTAACATGATTTGCTTTGGAAATTCATCTACGATCCCTGGAAGATTTTTCCGGGAGCTCCCCAGCCATTTTTGAGTTCCTTTAAGAATCTTCAGCAGTTCTCTCAGAATAGTTTAAGGATTTCTTCCAGAATCTTTCGGGATTTTTTATGGATGTTGCCCTATAATTTCTAATATGATTTGATTTGAAAACTTGACTAGTTTTTCTAAGAAAACTCTTCGGATTCTTTCAGATATTGTTACAAAAATGTTTCACCAGGACATCCGTCAGAAAAACAAAAATTGTGGAAGCAATCCTGAATAATTTTGTAAAGATTATCTTGTAGGAAAACTTCGGAAGGAATTTCTTCGAGGTAAATTTCCAAGAGGAAGGAAATCCAGAACTTTGAATTAAAAATGAAAAAAGTTTAATATATTTAATTACTACGACGGGTCTCCAGTTAGCCTTGCGAGCAAAAGCGTAGGATTTACCTTCGGAGATGGTGAATTCTATTCCCGATTCGGTCAAAGATGTTTTCGAGTGGGCTCCCTGGGGACTCGGGAGGGACCGCTATAATAAGAATAGCTATGAGGACTCCCTTGAAGATGCTTTGAATAGTGAGATGTCTCACTTCTCGCTTCGCACTTCTTACCCCTCATTTCTCATTTCTCACTACTCACTATGTCAAGGGAGAAGAGCAAATTGAGAAGACGCTTCTCTTCTCACTCATCACTTCTCACTTTTCACAGTGAGACGTGAAACTGTGAAAAATGAGTAGTGCGAAGTGAGAAATGAGACGTCTCACTTTTCACACTTCATTTCTAACTTTTTAAATTATCCTATTCGGCCAAATGAATCGTTCGGCCAAATGACATGTTCGGTTAAATGACAAATTCATCGAAATGTCCTGTTCGGCCAAATGGCCTATTCGGCCTTAATACCTATCGACCAAATGACCTTTTCGGTCGCATGACCCATTCGGCAAATGGGTTCCGGCCTAATGGTTTGTTCGGGATAGTGGCATTCTGCCAAATTGCTTTCGGTCGAATGGGTTTCGGTCAAACGACCCTTCCCCATCCGGAAGGTAGCTAAAGCTGGATGGGTAGGTACATTGATCAGGGCATATTGCAAAAATGCCGGATTGCAATACTATAAAAATGGTGTTCGCTTCCATCCCGGCAGGTACAAGAAGGCGTGGAGCACAGCAAGTCGAGTCAAGTACGAGACACTGAAGACGGCCTTACTGTTGAGGTCGAAATACGTATCTGTCAATATACAATTAAGTGATGGAATTCAATGGGATTGTATAAACTCGTCTTATGACATATGAAGACATTCCACTAAAAAGCTCAAAATAATTTTCTTAACAAAGCGAGATGGGTTGACTAGATACAGAACGACTTGGCGGCATGAGGCGCAACCGAGGATGGAGACATGTAGCCTCGAACCGTGTATTGTGGAGACAAATTGTTTATTCAACGTTATATGTTTATATGATTACTGAATAAATGAAATGCACTACTTGAGAGTATACTTCATCCACCCAGGCGTAACGGGAAGACTTTTTTGAGTGAGATAATCAAAATGATCAGTTCTAGAAGTGTTGAAAATCCAAAGAATCCGTCCAATTTTACAAAAACAAAATGGTCAGAGGAATGTGTGGCAAATTCTTTTTTGTTAATCGTTTCCGGTAAATATGCTATTCATACCGTGTGTCCTACCAATGAGATGCTAATTTCAACTGATTACAAAACGGTTCAAACCGCATAGTACCTACGGTTGCTCACTAGTTAAAACCAGAATTTACTCATAATTACATTTTACCATAGTTTTTACTCATATAAAACTGTATTAAATTATCAGTCATAATTTGTTATGACTTCGATTGATGTTGAAAATATGAACGTTTGAGAAAAAAAAGTATTCTGCTGCAAATTTATTTTCAATTGCATCATCAAAAATAAACCCAGGCCAGGAAGTCATCCAATGATTTCTGTGATATGAAACTGGTTGAACTGGCGCTTATCGTGTCCTCAATGTGCTGAATATACTGGTTAGTTTAATCGCAATTTCCCCTTTTACGTCACGGGTTTGTCACATCTTTTCTCGGAATATCCTTCTTATTGACAAATTTAGCACATCTAAGCTTATCACTCCACACTACGCATTATCGTTTCTTAGCGACCCTTATGGGAATTTCGGATTTATGGTTTCATTATATAAAAGGACAATTATCTTCTGCACGAATATTAATTATAATAAAGTCGTCCGTCGTGATTGGAAAGACATCAAAACATGAAAACAGCTGCTCTCGTACTAGCAGTCATGGCCTTGGCCAGCGCATCGGTTATCGAATTCTCGCACGTGAAACGCGTAGAAGATCTGGACATTTTCTGGGAACAGCTGGATCCTCAGCTGCAAGCGTTGCGACCAACTCCCAATCAGCGTTTCGTTAACGACCATGAAGCTCAGCCCAACCAGTTCCCATATCAGGCGTTGGTGCTAAGCTTTTTCGTTGATGACAACTCCGGGCTATGCGGCGGTACCGTGCTGACGCCAAACTTTGTGCTGACTGCAGCCCATTGTGTACAGATAGGAACCGTAGCTACACACGGTACAGTGGTTTTGGGAGCTCACAACCGTCAGGTCGTTGAAGCAACTCAGCAGCGATACAGCTTCGACCAAATCAACGTTCATCCAAGCTACATTGCATCACTGCTGCGTAACGACATTGCCACGGTACGACTATCTGCGCCAGCCGTGTTCAACGCATTCGTTCAACCAATTGACATCCCGGCCGTATCGGACACAAGAACGTTTGCTGGATTGACTGACATCATTTCCGGTTTCGGTTGTACCTCCGACGAAGATGGATCCCCTGCCAGCGATGTGGTGATGTTTTCAAGCAATCCAATATTAACTAATGCCGATTGTGTAGTTTCGTGGAATTCCATAATGGTTGGAGAACCGAACATCTGCCTGTCTGGAGCTGGTGGTCCGCTGGCCGTGCAGGATAATGGCCGCAGTTTGCAGGTTGGTATTGCTTCGTTTGTTCACGCGACCGGATGTGCCTCGGGTATGCCTTCTGGATTCGTTCGGGTGTCCCACTATCTGCAATGGATCGCTGAGAACAGTGATGTTGTGCTCGGAAATTAGGAGTGAATAAAAATAAATGATTCAAAACATTGATTAAATCTTTAGCACTTTGTGTTTTAGACATGTTTTGACATGTTTGGTGCAATTACTAAAATAATTGCAGGATTTGATTGAAAAAGTTCACTTCACTTCTTTTATAGAGATTTATAAAAAGTTGTATTTCTCGTGCAATGGTGTACAATGGTGAAGGAATTTCTACAAAGATTTAGCTAGAAGACCAATATTTATGGATTCGTTTGTAAATAACATCAGGAGTTTCTCTTAAAACTTCTGCTTCAGTGATTTTACCGCTTGCGATGGGCTTAAAAAATACGCTAATAATGGCGTTCCGTTTATGTGCATGATTTTATTGAGTAAATAAATTAGTACACGACTAGAGGCGTTCATATTAGTCAAGAATTCAATCCCATGGCCGTTCCTATTAAAAAAAAATGTGGCGTGGACTATATTACTTCCCTTGGTAAATCCTTCAGTTCATCTACCCTACTCAACTAACACAACTTCCTTTCCGTGGTAATTGTGGAGGTGCAGAGGTGTTTCGGTATCTAGTAGCAACAATGACTTGACTGGTGCTGCAGTTCAACACATGTGGTTGAGCACATTTATCGTTGTAAATCTTCATATATTGGAGATCTGACCAAAATTATGCCACCAGACGGCTTGCTTACTTTTGGTAGTCAGAAACAACTATAATTGCGCACAATCTCTTAAATATTTAGGCCTGAATTTTTGGTCTTCAGCGAAATGCTCTTTACGTTCTAGTTTAGTACATTATTCACAATAAACCGCTGTCTTCCGTTTTTCGCGTTGTGAACGATGGATGGTCCTTCCAACAGCTGATGCAACTCGTGATTCCTTTCGAAAACTACCAGTGCGCGTTGGTCCTCCACGAGCATCATCCAGGTCTCGTGTCCGTAGGTAACTACCAGACAAATAAGCGTTTTGTGGATAGTCAGTTTGGTACGGTGGCGAACTTTATACGATCGAGCGTTTTGCGGAGCCCAAAGTACGTAGATATCCTGCCATGATATGTCTCCGAATTTCTCTGCAGGTATCGATATCGGAGATCACCAGTGAGCCCAAGTACACGAATTCTTCAAATACCTCGATTTCGTCACCACCAATACAAACTTGTGGTGTGTGGCTTACGTTGTCTTCTCTTGAACCTTTTCCTATCAGTTTAGCTTCGCTTTTCAGTCTGATGTAGGATACCTCCATCCTCTCAAAGTCACGTGCCATAATATCAATGTCGTCGGCGAAACCAGAAAACTGAACGGACATCATGAAAATCGTACCACTCGTGTTGTGTCAATCCATGCCCTTCGTATTACTCTCTCCAAAGCGATGTTTGTTTGTTTGTTTGTTTGAATGATGAATAACAGACACAAAAGACCACTACATTGCCGTAACCCTTTTCGCGTTTCGAGGGACTCGAGAATGCCCCTGAAACTAGGCACATCACCCGATCCATCGTCGTCATGATCAAACGTATTAGTTTATCCGGAAATTCGTTTTCGTGCATTAGCTGCCATAGCTGGCCCCGAGCGATTGTATTATATGCGGCTTTGAAGTCGCAAAGCAATGAATTATCTCCGAATTAATGATTGCGTGATGAGCCAACGCAACATCTAGGGCTAACATTACTTCCCGTGTTAATTATACAAAAAACCAATTGGATCATTTGTTGTGGAATTTTTGGTTTTCACTATCAATTTTTGTCAAAAGGATTGGATGTGTTTTTTTCGACGTTTGGGCCTTTATATTTGGCCTTTTCAAGCTTAAACCTGTCTATCGTTTTCTGTTTCGTGATTTGTCGTTTTTTCAAGAATAGACTCGTAATCATTTCAAACATATTGAAAAAGTATTGACAAACATATTGACTTTGGAAAGCACTTCTAATGTATAAGACTTGTACTTCATCAATGTGTGGCATGAATTTATACTTTTAATGATATGAGTGTATTACTTCTATGATAAACGATTTACAATGATATGGAAATGCTAATATCATCTTCCAAACTTAGAAGTACATGTTCATGATAGAAATAGAGGCGAAAGTATAGATTTGATAGTTCCGTTAGGATACGACAGGCATGAAGAATGTTTTTTTATAGAAGACGATTTGAAAGCGAGCGGAGGGCAATATTTGTAATGGTATAAATCGCACGACTACGACCTGTTTCTAATTCTATCATGTTGTACATGTTGTCTAAGTTTGGAAGATGATACTAGCGGGCCCTCCTTAGCCGTGCGGTAAGATGCGCGGCTACAAAGCAAGACCATGGCTGGGTTCGATTCCCGGTGCCGGTCTAGGCAATTTTCGGTTTGGAAATTGTCTCGACTTCCCTGGGCATAAAAGTATCATCGTGTTAGCCTCATGACATACAAATGCAAAAATGGTAACTTGGCATAGAAACCTCGCAGTTAATAACTGTGGGAGTGCTTATGGAACAACAAACTGCGAGGCGGCAATGTCGCAGTGGGATGTAATTCCAATAAGAAGAAGAAGATTAGCATTTCCATATCATCTCGAATTTATAGTTATTTGAATTTTTGTTAGGCAGTGCGTAATATGCAAAATATCCATTACCGATATCTATCTTACTAACCATACGTCTCATGTGACTCGCCATACGTCAACGCCCCAACGCAAAGCAACCACAAATAGGAGAACGTGCTCGGTTGTCGGCACCCTTTTGTTAATGGTTTCCAACTTTCTCCCAATTGAACAAAGGGGTGATATTTGCATACCAATGGGAGCCTATAGGCATAAGCCAATAATTGATAAAGAAATTTGTTTTATTTTATCTATTAGAAAAAATCAGGCTCGATGGTCTAGTGGCTACTGGTCTTATAAGCAGGAGGTCGTGGGTTCAATTCCATGCTCGTACTTTGTATTTCTATCTTAATTCCTTATGTGTTTCACGTTCTACCAAAACGATTCCTACTGTTAGAAAACCTTTTACACTAACAAGTCCAAAACCTCCTGTGGCACCTATGAGAGATCGTAGAGTTCTCTGCAGCTTTCTTAAGTATGTGTCCAACTAACCATCTTTCCCATTCATCAGCATTCGCAAGGAGGTGGCCAGGACAGATCTCGACTGTTGAAGAATGCATTGCTTCCATCTAAAAGACAGAGATTAGTCCCATAATAATTTTATTAGGTGTTGAAAAGGTGTCGGTTGTCGACAACCAAAAAAACCTTAAAAACGGATAAATATTAGCTGAGGGTGTTATGACTGAAATTTTGAAGATTTATTTTCCATCACACTGAACATATATTCATCTCATCGCAAAATAGAGAAATACAGCACCAATCTTGTCGCTTCTTTTTGCAAACATGGGTGCTCACTGCTGAAAAAATCACAAAAATAAAAAACAAATCAAATACCTTTCCATTGCTTTGTTTTTGATGGGATGGAAATGGGAGCTATGAGATGAAGTGCCGAACCGTTCCCCTACGTAATAAATTCAATATTTCGATCGTTTTAAGGTTCCCCCAAACACACGCGACGCCCTTCTATCGCATGGCGATTCTGTCGCCGGTGGTATGGAAGCGAAAATGGAACATTGCCTGCAGTGACCCAACGATAGAAGCGCGGCGACTAGTTGTCGCCATCGCGGCGATAAATACTTACGATACTTTGTTTTGTAACACAAATGACACAGCTAATGACCGAAAAAAAACTTCCCTTTCACTTGATAAAAAAAAAATCATTTCTTTGTTAAACGAAACATAGGCATCTGTCGAAAGGAGATTATTGGAATGTTTTTTATGCGCCTTCATGTAAAAATTGAGATAGTTCTTTTATGGCAGCTTTGTCTCTGTCAGATTTTTCAACAGTGATGGATTTGTTGGGGCTAGAGTTTCCATCCCGGGACATCCCTGGACGAAAAATCCCGGGATTTTGGAAAATTCGGGATTTCCCGTTTCCCGGGATATTTTTTTTGAAATCCCGAGAATCCCGGGATACCCGGGACAAAAAATCTTTTTTTACTTCAGGCTTACTAATAGTGTTTTTGTTCACAATTTTTTTTTGCATTGAACGCCCAGCGCCAAGGGGACCCCTTACAAAGAAAACACAAGACTAGAGTTTTCTTTACCCTATGGCGGTCTACTGACTAATACTTCTGCCAGCAACTGCAGCTCTCTTATATTTAAACAACAAGTATCTACAATATATCGCTAGCTAACAATATTCCTTGATATTACAAAAGAGCAGATACATCTAACTGACACATGATTCCTACTTATCTTCCATCTACAACGAGGAGTCGCACACTATCCGATACATTGTACAGCATTTCTCTACACAGCCTGAAATATTTTGTAAATTTACATTCATTTTGATGCACATATTTGGAGCATAAAAAAAGACGCAAAAATAAACGTTTTAATTTTAAATCTTTATTGATTAAATTCATTATTTGATGTAAAAATACATCTTATAAAGTTTATATTTGCATTTCTATTTTATTTTATTTTCCGATTCTATTTTACGCGTAATTTAATTTTCATTACATAGTGTGCACGCCTCGTTAATCTCCTCGGCCCTCCTAACACCGAGCTAGTCATCCTGAGCTCTTCGTCCCCTATGTTTATGTTTTGGTCCGAGTTCCTTCAGGACTTCTGCTGACCAGCTTTTGAATGTTTGGGATTAAAGCTCTTCTTAGACTTTTGCTGACCTGCCTCGATAACTTCGGTACGACGCTACCCATGATTAACGCAGCCAATTCATGATCTCACGCCACGCGACTTATACAACCGATTCATGGATCCCGTACTGCGATTACGTCAAAGATTAGTTACCGTCGTCGGGGGTGACAATGGGTCACTGTTTCAACTACATAGAATGCTTGTAGAATAGATTTAATATATCTGAGGACAAGAAAACTTAATTATAAGAGACCTTTTTGAACGATTTTGTCATCCGACCTCCAGACTGTCGGTGAAGGCGCTGACCCATTCTCATCCTCAGACCCATTGTCCCCCCGACGACGGTACTTAATAACTTGGTTTTTGATAAAGTCTTTTGGAGACTAGTTTAACGACATTAAGTAGTAGATCTGGAACAATTCCTGGACCTATAACTCGTTGATGAATAGGGGGGCTGTAGCTCCTGGTAGAAGTATCAGTCAATAACCTGCAATGAAGTATAGGGAGCTCTACTATTGTGTATTCGTTGTGACTCGTGAGCTTATGGTTCCAGTGCGATTCCACTGGGCATCTTACGTCTACAGCGAGGTGTCTGACACTAACTGGTATTGCAACAGAAAATACGCTGCTTGAATAAAAACTTAGAAATGGTCTAAATCCAACAAACAATCAAGGCTACTTCGACGGACAGCGAACGCGTCTCTTCGAGCTCGGCGAACATTTGATCCAGAAACCTACCAGAAACCAGAAAACTGCTTTCCGATACAAACGCAAATACTATTTACTTATATATTTATTTACAAATACTATTCAAACCAAGGATCGATTTAAATTTAAGTTGAATTTAGTTTCAATTTGAATTATGTATCATCTGGTCTTTCTAAAATATGAACTTTATCCCTAAACTTCGAAAAAAAAACTTTTTCAAAACAAAAAAGCATCGAAAATTCCCGGGATCCCGGGATTTCCCGGGATATACAAGAATTTTCATCCCGAATCCCGGGACAGCAAAAATGGCCGGGAAATGGAAACTCTAGTTGGGGCTGCAAAATGGTGGGTTGACCTCAAGGAAGGAGCGCCCAACAGAGCTCTGGTCCCCACAAGTTCCTATCTCACGCTACCACGGGTCGTCCGATGACAAAACACCGCCAGCTAAGGGTTGTTTACTTAACTGGTAGTGCAGCCTGAGCACTATTGTCCTTCTGACATCAGCTAGAGTGAGAAGGTACGCCTCGAGCGTCTGTTCACCAGGAGGTGCGGCTCAAACAGCGTCAAACAGTCCGATGGCCTAGATCCGGAGAACGTGAATTCCGAGCCGTGGACCCCACGATCAACACTGCATTCAAATATAACATCTATCACAGCGGCGGCGGAAAAGCAGAGCATGGAGTTGGTTTCATAGTGAGGGGCATGCAGATAAGGCGAGTGATGCGGTGGAAACCCATTAGCGAACGAAGCTGTGTGTTGAGGATACGGGGTAAATTGGAGTTACTGTTGGAGGTGGCCCCTAACCACGCACTTCCTGGACAACCCAGGATGTCTGTTGAGCAGATTCCCCCTCCATTGCTTAGGAACAAAAAAAACGATAAATCCGACGATAAGCATGACGTGAAAATTGTTATCGGAGACGCTAACGCTCAGGTCGGTAGAGAGGACTTTTTCCGTCCCATAATCGGTAAAGAGAGCCTTCACTACGCTACCAATGACATCGGCCTACGGCTAGCAAATTTCGCTGCTGCCAGAAGGATGGTCATCAGTAGCACCTATTTTGCACGAAAGAATATCCGAAAGCACACCTGGAGACACCCAAATGGTGAAACTTGCAACCAGATAGACCCTGTTCTGGTGGATGGGCGCCATTTCACGGATGTAATCGAGGTGCGGACATTCAGAGGTCCGAACATTGACTCTGATCACTACCTCGTTGTCAGTAAAATTCGATCACTGTCAACTGTGGTTGTCAACTGTATCGAACGATGCGTTACGTGCAATCAACGTAAGCGACAAAATCAACGATCTATGGGTGTCGATCCATGGAGCGGTGAGCACAACAGCACGAGAAGAGGCAGGCACTGCACAGAGGCGACCCAGGATGTGGTTTGTCAGAGAGTGACAAACGAGAAGAACGTTGCCAGAAGCCAGATGTTGGTGTCGGGTACCAGATCGAATAGAGATCGGTACAAGGAAGCAAGAGCAGCCGAAAAACGAACCCACCGCAGGAAGAAGAAAGAATATGAAGAACAAGTGATTAGCGAGGCGCAGGAAAAAATGGAGCAGAATGATATGCGGGAACAAGGGAATTTGCTGACAGATAAAACCAAAGTGGCTGCCAGGTGGAAGCGACACTTTGAGACTTTGTTGAATAATGGAAGTGACGGTGCATCGGTGAACACAATAAATATTAGCGACGATGGACAAGCTGTGGAGTCGCCTACACATCTTTAAGAAGGCTGATCGGAGAGCTTTCGGAATGTTTGAGCGTGAAATGCTGCGGAAAATACTTGGTATACAGGATCTGGCGGTGGTATCTGGCGGCGTCGCATTAATCACGAGTTGAACCAGGTGTATAAAGGGCTGGATATTATTAAGCTTATACAACACGGCAGACTACTGTGTGATGGACACGTTGTTCGTATGCCGGAAGAACGTCAAGCGAAGATAATATTTAGTAAAGAACCCGGAAGAGGCCGCCGGCTTCGTGGAAGGCCGCGTACACGATGGCTTTTTGCAGTTGAAGAGGACCTGAGGGCGCACAACGTTCAGGGTGACTGGATTTTGGCCGATTGGCCCAGGATCGAGTCCAGTTGAGAAGGATACTCCATTCGGTGTAGGTTCATCGAAGAGCTGTAGCCCATCAAGTCTATGTTGTTGCCGGATGTATGTTGCAGGATTTGTAGACGAGAAGGGTTGAAGCAAGCTTCCAAGCATCCGGGAAAACATAATTGCTACTGAAAATTGAACAACGGGCAATGTAAGTGATGAAGCACATGATTTGATGAAGGTGGGCGGTAAGTGATCGGGTCCCGGTCCTTTTACGGAGCTGAGAACTTCAAAAATATTCACATTGCTGAAAGTGACCTGAGGAAGCCGTACGGAATACGACGGGAGGCTTCCAATGTAGCTTTGATCCAATGGAGGAGGATTGTCGTCATGTACTGAGCAGAAGAAGCTGACAAACAAACTTGCTGTTGTGACAAGTGAAAGCGTAAAGTATCCAACAAATGCAATGTTTGGTAATAAGATACAGAAAAGGGTCGCTGTAATTGAAATACATACTACATTGTGTCGTGCAGAAATTTCATCAAAACGCATTAAATTTTTATTTCAAATTTATCATTTTTTTTAAAATGAATAGAATAGTGAAACTGATGTATCCAGAAGCGCCGATACGCAATGACATGCGGGGAAAACCTGTAGATTTCTTAGAAAAGATTACACAATATTGTACAATTAACTTAATAGTTTTTATATTGGCTACCTATGTATTAGTCACTACACCTGGTCACTCTACAGACGATATCGTTAGGAATTTCTCCAAAGAACGCAGAATTTCGGGAATCACGACAGTGCGAAACGTTCTTATCTTGAATGATTTCGATCTGACATGTCCACCTATGTACCACCATCATATACCGTCTACACAACAAAGAGCAAAAATAAGCCATATTTGATAGGCACTGATTGGTGGTTCCGGAGGAATTCAATAAAATAACACCATGCCCCAGTTGCGCATCCAAGTATTGTTCCAACACGCGAAGCGCCATGATCAAACCAGTCGCTCTAGTCGCCTTCTTCGCGACCTTGACCCTTAGCCGAGTTCACGGTGGTCCAATGATTGCGCTAGAGGGTGATACCGGATGGATGGAAATGTCCACATTCTGGATAAAGTTACCAAATTTGGACTATCGGAAGAAAGTGTTTATAAGTGAGGCAAGCATCGGAGGATCGAAAATTGCCGGTGGTTCGATAGCGAAGAAGCAACAGTTTCCGTACCAAGCAGCTATATTAGTCAACTTTCCGGACGATTCTGGAATCCTTTGTGGTGGAGCGATTATTTCCTCGACTTACGTTCTGACGGCTGCCCATTGTTTGGATGGAGCAGAGGATGCAACAGTGGTTGTAGGAACGAATGTTATCAGCATTCCCAGTGACGACCAGGCCGAAGAAATTAAGGTGACCTCTCATGACATGTTGGTGCATCCAAAGTACGATCCGGTGGAAGTTCTCAACGACATCGCCATAGTAAGGTTGACCAAGGCGCTCGTGTTCTCCGGTGAGTCATAGTGAAATTATTTCGTTGCCATCCCTAGTGATATCGATTGTTACTTTCCACTGTCGTTCCAGATAAGATTCATTCGATTCGGCTTCCCAGTCAAAAAGAAGCTCGATTAGATTTGGTGAACACCGATGCTACCGTTTCCGGATGGGGAGCGTTGAGTGGAGATGAGTATGTCGAAATCAGTGACAGCATTAGGCTTGAACTACGGTACACGAACAATCCTGTAATTTCTAATGAAGATTGTAAGATCGTATTCCAAGATATGATTCGGGATTTCCATGTTTGCGTTTCTGGCTATAAGGGTCGCAATGCTTGCCAAGGGGATTCTGGTGGTCCTTTGGCTGCTAACCTGAATGGAATCAATACTCTGGTAAGACTGCATATCATTGTTAACGATTGAAGCATTATTAAATACCGTTTTTCTCCACTGCAGATTGGAATTGTTTCATATGGATCCATAGATGGCTGCGAGAAGGGATCGCCCGCAGTTTATACACGAGTTAGCTCTTATCTCGATTGGATAACACAAAACACCAATGTTTCGTTGAAAAAATAAGCAATGGATCTTCATTAAGATAGCAATGATAGCAAATATGTCATCAATAGAGCTGGGTTCCCAATAAAATAAAAGTATGTATCCATGACTGCGTAAATGTGTGAAGAAAGATTTATGTGATGACCCTATTCCTGTAAGGCGGTCTTTATCAACGTCATGTCTTAATCACTTTTGCGGTTGTTTCGTTACCCTTAGAGTTGTATAAATACAAACATTGGACATGGTTACGAGTTAGTTCTTTCCATCTAAACCGGGTTGCATGGTGTCATAATCGGTAGCGATCCAAAAACCACAATGCGTCATCTACTATTGCCTTTATCTTTTTTACTGGCTTTGAGTAGCCTCTCGGCTGCTTACAGCGTTCCAAGTGCGAGAACAATCAAGCTGCCGATTAACAAAGAACTGCCCGATTTCGAATCATTTATTCGAGAATCCAATCTACAACGGATCACGGGAGGCGAACTGGTCCAACCCACTGATATTCCATATGCAGCCGGTATTCTTGTGCAAGGAACAATTGGAACGCGATGGTGTGGAGGAGCATTGATTTCGCCGAACTTCGTGTTGTCAACAGCCAGCTGTCTAATCCTGTAAGTTTAAATTAAGACTGCTCCAAATTCCTTTATATGATACAAATGTCGTTTTCTAGCGAGCCAATTCCCATAACAGCACTCTTGGGAGCATCGAATATGAGCACCATAAGCGACCCTGTCCCAGTTTTATCAATTCAGGTTCACATTGAGTATGACCCGGAAGCATGGCAAAACGATATTGCTCTTCTGCAACTGTCACGAGCCGCTAATGTCGGCGGTGAGTACATATCGAGACAGTTTTGACCAACCAATCATACAACTCTTTTTTCTTTAGTAACCATCCAACCAGCACGCTTACCTAACTGGCGTCAGTTACAGTCACCATTCACCAATCAACTGGCAACCGCATCCGGTTGGGGTGCCCTTTGGCACAATGCCCCAGAAGTCCTCCCTTTGAACGATCTCCGCCGGGTGAGATTGCCAGTCATCTCCAATATCAACTGCGCTATTCGATTTCCGGGATGGATTACCGAGAACCAGATCTGTGTGGCAACCGATAATGGTTCGCCGTGTCACGGTGACCAAGGCGGTCCTCTAACGGTGGCTGATCCCGACGGAAGAACCACACTGATCGGTCTCTTCGCCTACACTTCGTTTCTGGGGTGTAACTCGGGATGGCCGGCTGTTTTCACCCGAATTACTCCGTACCTGCTCTGGATTTCGACGAACTCGGACGTTACCATTCTAGATGACTTTGAATACTGAGGTGATGTAATTTTGTCAATAAATTGAGAAGATTATAAAATTATGAAACCTCTTTTTGCTGTCGTTCTACGCATATTTGTACCAAATTCAGAAAGAGAGAAAATCATCTTCGAATTTTAACCATTCTCACTCTTAATTTT
Organism: Armigeres subalbatus; assembly: GCF_024139115.2. NCBI lineage: Eukaryota > Metazoa > Arthropoda > Insecta > Diptera > Culicidae > Armigeres > Armigeres subalbatus. The sequence goes on along the minus strand of NC_085140.1, from coordinate 6,937,587 downwards.
ACAACTTTGCATCACTATAATAGACTATTGAGAAAACACATTAATTTTGGATAAATAGATTGTACAAGTTTTTGTTATCAAGTTGATCGAAAATAACAAAAATACAAATACAATTACACCTAATTTATAGAAAAGTTTGGTACATTTATATTATAAAAATACTGTAAAAATGTCGTAAAAATGGGATTCCGATCAAAACTGTTTCTGTCTACGAGGCAGTTGTGACTTGTTTAAAGCCATGGCCGAATTACCCGTATCTGCAAAGGTAGATCAAAAACTTTTAAGATCCGTAAATTACATAACACTTATAGTAAATATTAGGAGGTTCCACGGTGTGTGACGATATGGTAGTGATCGACACAAATTTTCAGATTTATTGTTGGTACTGAACGTATGACGAGGGAAGGGGTTGAATATCCAATTAGCGTGACATATTTAACGGGTCTTCCTAATTCATTAGACAAGCATTCACATATATGACCAAAAATTCGCAATTGATAACAAATAAAGACATCGAATTGCTATCATTGATTGAACAACATATTTTTCGAATTTGATGGATTGGAAAAAAAAACTGATCAATTCCGGTATCGGAATTTCCATTGGAATACATTTGAAGTCTGTTCATCATTGATGGGTGGTAGCAATTAACCGAACAATCGTTGAACTCACATTGGTAATTAATATGTTGCATATTCCGTGTGAAATGTTTTGTATGACTGTCGTTTCCCGAAGATTTTTCCAACTTTTAGAGTATCACATAATAATCGGGTAGATTATAATTAGTACTCAGATGTCAGAAAACCAAAGAAAACTACTGGCTTGCATATAGACAACATCACGATCTCTCATAGCACCTCTTATCTTCCTGAAGGCTTGTTCACCTCGGGCAACAAGGATATCCAATAGTTGCTCTCTGAAGGCAGTCATATTCCGACGAACAGTATCAAACAACGTGATCGATGTCATCATAACCGGCTCTGCTATCAACAAGGTTTTTTTCTGTAGAGATGTGCGTTTAGTGCAGTGATACTCAGCATTTTGGGCATTTTTCCTTAATTTGCATCTCACACAATAAAAATGATCTTTGACCATACAAGTTAGTTCTTATATGAAAGCTTAGTTAGTTAGTTCTTTTTTTTTAGCTGATGGTATTAAACCAGATCTTCTTCTTCTTCTTATTGGCATTACATCCCCACACTGGGACAGAGCCGCCTCGCAGATTAGTGTTCATTAAGCACTTCTACAGTTATCAACTGCGAGGTTTCTAAGCCAGGTTACCATTTTTGCATTCGTATATCATGAGGGCTAACACGATGATACTTTTATGCCCAGGGAAGCAGTGGTGGAAAGCTGCGAACATTACTCACAAAACAAGAAGTAGACAATGCAGAAGACTCGCGAACATTTGTTTTGCATTTTTCTTGCCTACCTACTACTCGCAGAGAAAACAAAAAAAAACGAACCCCGAAAAATGTTCGTGAAGCTTCGCGAGTCATTCGGGTTAATTTGCTAAAAGTCATAAAACAACCTCGGAACTTATTTCTCACTAATGTTCGAGCAAGAACACAATTATTTATTGTTATTGTGTTTATGTTTAGTCAAATCTATCCATTGTATTCGAAGTAATCACAAAAACTCATGACCGTGTTTTTACTCCCGAATAAAAAAAAAAGCTCGGCATTTTGTTATTGCTCTGCCCGTACTCGCGAACAAAGCAAGCGCCAGAAAAATGCCGGCAGTAGGTTCGCGCGAGTATGGCATTTTTGGCAGGCCAAATTACACTCTTTTCTTACTCGTGAAGCGAGTATTTCCACCACTGCAGGGAAGTCGAAAGAATTTCCAAACTGAAAATTGCCTAGACCGGCACCGGGAATCGAACCCAGCTACCCCTCAGCATGGTCTTGCTTTGTAGCCGCGCCTCTTACCACACGGCTAAGGAGGGCCCCAAACAGATATTGATATTAAAATATGTCCGTACGACTTAATCAAAGTAAAATTACAGTGCGGCCCCCGGGCTGGACCTTTTTTACTTTGATTATTTCGCAAGGAGTGCTTTTAACACCATATCCATTTTAACACCCTCAGTTGATAGATACATTTGAAGCTTCCGTCCAAGTATTAACTTGTATGGCCAAATCTCATTTTTATTGGGTGGAAATGTTTCCAAAGGAGGACAAATCGTGTCAAAAAGGAGGACATTTGGTTAAAAAAGGAGGACATGTGAAAGAAATTACCAAACCCAAAATTTCCTGTATTTGAAATTAAATTGACTGATTTTTTGAAACGTCGAGTCAAATACGCATGACATACAAATTTATTAAAATAAAAACAGAAAACAGGAACTCACCAACCTTATATAGTGAGATTCTATTAAACAAGCTTTAACCTATCTGAATAATGGTACACAAATGTTCGATATATAGATATGCTGGCATTTTAGGCAGCATTGCACAAAATTTTGGCAAGAAAAACTGAAATATGATTATTTTCGAATGACTCAACCATCGTATACAACGCAACGTTGTGCAATGGACAATTGTTGTTTATCACTTAAGACGCCTAGTAGACCAGCGGAGATTATTTCTTGAATACCAACAAGTTTATGGCATGCTAATGCACCTAGATGGCTTTCACCATGACCACGAGGATTTCAACAGTTGTTTGTGGAAATTTAAGGCTGGATACAACTACGGAGATTTCCATTGCGATTTTAAAACTTTGTGGGATGTTATTGTTAGATGATTAGGTAAAGAATGATCAATCCAAGAAAGATTACAATTAATTTATCATCAGCAACTACTCAATAGTTTGAAATAATAACTTAATTGTAATCTTTCTTGTAATCAAGAAGTCGAATAGTTGCTCCCAGTTAGATGGACTTTGAGTCTCCAACCGTGGAATTAACATGACTTATCATCGGCCTCATCGCCGCTGAAGCCACTCGACTAGTTTTCATTGGAGGACATTGCAATCCTGGAAGACACCATCCTCAAAAATGTCGGAAAAAAGGAGAAATAAGTAGTTAAAAGTAGCGTGAAACCAAACGCAAATATATTTATTTGAAACGTTTGGTTTTCGCCCGCGAAGGAAGCGTACGTGGCAAAGTTTGGAGAACTTCAAGAATTAATTACACACAATCCTCGATGATTTTCCGCTAAGCCTCCACCATGTGGAATAAATTTTCATCATTGCCACTGCTACTACGCCTGTGCTGTGTCCGGAGCGCTGCATAGTGCATATAATTTTGTCAAATCGCTCTTTGCGGAATCTCGATCGAAATGGCCGCGCGCTCCGGAAAGCAGCTTTCTTGTATTTAATAAATTAAGCTCGTTTGTTCCGCCCCTTTATTTTTTTGACTTTATGTTGATTTATTTTAAATTTGTGTTTTACACAGAAATTTTACATTTCAAGTGTTTAGCCTTCTGGCCCTTCATCTTTGTATTCACACTATTTTTTTAATTTCAATTTAATTTTTACTACTTCTATTTTTTAAGAGAATCCTACATTATGTTATTAGGCTTTGTTTGTTATTAGATATACTTAAAACTAAATTTGATTTGAATTTCCTAACTAAATTTACACTACAAGCAAACAAATTTGATATTCTACATTGGACCTAGCGACCTCGGATGTTCTTGTCCTGGGAGGGATGTTGAGGATCATCATCAGGATTTTGTTTTGGACCCGTTGAAGTTTGAGGTGGTGGGTTTTATCGCAGCTCTCCCAGACCGACATGCCGTATTCGATCACAGGGAGAATGATTTTGTTGTAGACAGCAAGCTTATTTTTCAGAGATAATGACGACCGACGGTTGATCAAAGGATACAGTAGTTTCAACAAAACGTAACACTTTGTCACCGTGTTGTCAACCTGTTGCCTGAGAATAAGCTTGCTGTCGAGGGTCAAGTCAAGGTAGTCGGCCTTATTGGCCCATTCTACAGTCGTGCCATTGAGCATGATTTTGCAGTCGCCAAGCGGAACATGTTTAGGGGATTTAGAGTGGGGGGAAATGATGACCTGGGTCTTCACCGCGTTGACACAGATCTTCCAGCTGGTGAGGTGCTCTGTCAGGGCATTCAGGCCTCGTTGGAGTTTTGCCACTAGCGCTCTGTTGTGCGCATTGGAACTCGCCCCGCTGATTGAGACCCGGAATGTCCTTGCTGATTTTCACCAGGTAGCTGGGAAGATTGTAGCGTTGTAGTTTGTACACCAGGCCATCATGCCATACATTGTCGAACGCCTTTTCGACATCGAGTAAGGCCATGGCGGAGGTTTTTGAGACAAACTTGTTCCGTCTGAGGACGTTGGTAACTCGAGTCAGTTGGTGTACGGCTGACTGTTCTTTGAGCAAGATGTTGACATTATTGATGAATTTACGACCGTTGTTTGTGATTTTTTGGGTTTTATGGCGTTATATCGGTCCACGGGTTACTAATAAAACAACCGTTTTAGTTAAAGCTTTGAATGCCTGGGGCCTTTATGTTCTTCGATGATTCGCCAGCTGAAAAATCGTTAGGAATCAAATAGATGTTATTAGCATGCTCGTTGACGGCTGCTTCGTGTGGACTGACGATGTTCTGTCAAATATTGTGTGAGCTGACGAAGGGACGACCAATTTCAGCGACCTTCTCTGCAGGAGTTATCAAGCGATCCTTATTATTGTCTAGTGGAGTAAAAGGTGGAATGGGCCGCAACTTGGATTTTGGAATTTAGGTCCTTTTCCAGAACGGCTTTGCATCATCTGGAAGTGTGTTATTCGAGAAATCGTTATTTTTTAGGTCCACTATTCTGGGCTTGATAATTTTTGTGATTCGATTGCAGCGTCTTTTAAGCTCAGGCAGTCCAATACGTTGAAACTGCCTGCGAGAGACATTCCGCAATCGAATCAAATCTTTGGTGAGTGTATCGATGTTTAAGGAGTTGGTTATCTGTCGAGCCGTCGGTACATGTTGGAACGCAGCTGCTGATCGATTGCTTCAGGCGTTACCGGCCGCGCCTCGTAGTCGACGTTGTTGTCCACGTACATTTGACACCGGCCCCAGTCGACTCGGTGGTAGTTTCGCCGGAACTGCTGATGCCGATTGACCAAGGAGCCCACCACCGGGTAGTGATCCGAACTGAGCTCCTGGTAGACGACCAGCTGCGAGACGTGGTCGTTCATGTGCCGTTTCGATTGCCGTGACTGTTGCCCCAGGATTGATGTTTGGCATTCAGGTCGCCGGCAATGATATACTGGCCTTGCCTCCGCGTAAGCTTGACGATGCCCCTCCGAAGGGCAACCGATGATCCACCGCCGGCTTTGGCTTGCGTTGGACAGTACGCTGCGATGAGCGCGATTGTGCCGACAGAAGTGGTGATTTCGACACCGATGGGCTCGATGCCATTGAGCTGGAAGCTTGGAAGCAGACGACAGTTGATGTTGTAGCGAAGAGCGATGGCCACACCGCCTTCTATGATCGGCCGGTCGAGTCGCACGATGCGGAAGTTCGGGATGTTGACGTTCACCTCCGGTTTTAGGTGCATTTCGGTGATGAACGCCACGTCTATTTCCTCTTCCTCAAGGAAATCCTTCAGCTCAATTGTTTTGCTCTTTAGTGAGCAAGCGTTCCAGTTGACCAGGCCCGCCCTAGCAGCCATTTTCAATGATGAACATGCCAAGAGTGAAGACATGGTCGAATCGGATTTTGCGACCATGCAGACGAGTGGCGAGCTGGGAGAAGATTGTCATTAGCTGCTCCGGGGTATAGAGCGGAGCAGATTCCCCACATGTCCTACCCACTACCGGCGCCACTGATGTTTTCCAATATTTGTAAGAAAGGGGGATACGTGCTAAACTTGTGTCATGGACCGGAATGCCTCAATAGAACTAAAACTATCCAAGCAGATGAAATAATGGTCTACGGGCTAATTGGAAATTATCCCCAAAGCGAAGTAACTTGCTGCCAGCTCAGCAACACAAACCGAACCCGGTTCCGACAGTTTTCGGAAAGTGATTGAATTTACGTTGCAAACACCGAAGCCAGTGGATCCGTTATTGCGAGAACCATCAGTAAAATACCTGGTCTTCCAATTAATGTTTTCATATTTTTCCGAAAAAGGTAAGAATAGTTGTGTGTGTGTGTTACTTGTTCCACATTTGATCAGTATTCTAGGTGAGAGTTCCCAGAAACGGCACTTTAAAGAATTGACTCCAGCAAGCACCTCCAGGCTCATGTTATGAGTTGAATGCTTGCAGCCAAGGGCTATTACGCAAACAACGATATTGAATTCGTTCCAGCATAATTAGATGGCACTCTGCTGCAGAAAGGAAGCAGAAAGAGTCGTACTCTATAACAGAGAGAATAGTCGTTCTGTAGATAATTAATTGCATATCATTCGAAAACTCGGCCGAACGAAAATTCATTTTTTTGTTAAATATCTTGGCTGTTCATATGCTTTTACTGACTAAACAAAATTTAAGTAATCGCCGTGCTGGTTTGCTGAAGACAAAATCATGTAATCTTGTAAAAATTAAAACAATGTACATTTTTACAATCACAATCATCGAAATGTTTTTATTTATCTTATCAATGCAAATAACATACATATACCCAACCTGTTAGCTACTTATTTCCATGGTTTTGTCTATTGTCATCGTGACATAACACGCATCAGTTGAATTTTATGGTCCTGCGGACAACAGTCGCTTTTACGATGTAGATTAGGTCAGTTCGATCTGATAACGACGTCGGTGTTCGCTGCTATCCAATTCAGGTAAAAAGTGACCCGTACGTACACCGATGGCCACAATGATTCGCAGCCAATAACGGATCCGAATGAGAAAACACCAACGAGCAAACTTTGACCGGCATCCTGTACAGTCAAGGGACCTCCGTTATCTCCCACGCATGGACCACGAGTATTGGAGTACGACAAACACAATTTCTGACCATCGATTAGATCCCCGTACCAGCCCGCATTACAGTCGGCATTGGTAAGGATTGGATTCGAGACGTATCGAAGCACTTCTGAAAACGAAGTACTAGCATCTGAGGTTCGGCCGAATCCACTAACAGTCCCTTGCAACCCAGCGAACGTTCGTGAATCGCTACCGGCTGGCAGTACTGCCGGACGAATTCTATCTGTTATCGGAACCGATTGTGGCAATCTTACTATGGCGATATTGTGTCTGAATATGAACTCCACATATTCTTCGTGGATCTTAACATCCGAACCAGTGAAGTCCAAGCGCAACTGCCCCACTTCATTCTCGTTTTGTAAATTTTGGGCTCCTAGAATAACGGTTCCCTCGCTAGCACCATTGACGCAAACAGCGGCGGTTAGTACGTAATTTGAAGATATCAAAACACCTCCGCAAAGTCCCGAACCATCGTCAATATCGGCCAAAATTGCCGCCTAAAACAGAATGAGTTGTAGATAGTGCCTAAATTGTCATACAATCAACCTTACTAACCTGATACGGAATCTGTCCAGCTGACGCTACTTGTCCACCGACAATGCGTTGATTGCTTGCAAACTTCTCGCTAGCAGAATCTCCTAGTATGTTCTTAGTTATCTGCTGCACATGAGGAAACTCACTAATCGGACGAACCAAACTCCAATCGATCTTGCGGACTGACTTACCGGGGATACTGAGCGCCACAACTGATCCTGCAAGGGCAACTACTAAGCTGAGAAGTACCACCAAATGGCTCATTTTGAAGTTGATGACTATGGTTCCAGCCAGCTCTTTGGACTTTTTGGACAAAACACCCGATCGGATATAAAACCAAGTTGTGTTTGATTGAGCAACGGCAAACGAAAGGGGTACCTATCCTCGCCGATACTGATGGTGGCATCTTATCATTTACCGGATTAGCAACAGATATTTTGTGTAATTGAAATTTAAGTCCGCTACGGTAATTTTGGTAGCATCAGTCTACTGGTGCATGCTTCACGGGTGTCAATAAATTAAATTGCATTGATCAGAAAGATAGGTGTGTAAAAGATAAGAAGCTATACTCTTCTATTTGAAGCATATGAAATGCGAGTTTGCAAGCTGATAAACGGTACCAGTTGTTTGAATTTTTATCGGGGCGTTAGATGGTGCATAGCGATAGGCGTTACCCGAACCAGTGTTGACCTGCGAACAAAGACTTTCAAAAGTGCTGATTGGGGGAAGGTGAACAGATTGAACAGCTGTTCGTAAAACAGCTGCGATGAAGTTCAATTGCTCACACAGATATTGTTGATGCCAAATACAGCACACGGCGATGCAGCTAGTGGAGGAGAAGAATGCTGCGTGGGCAAGATTGCTGTGACATAGCACGAGAGCGAGACGTGGAAAAGACAAAGTTCGATTTTTCGAAATAAAAAACAAGAAAGCGCTAATGATGTACGAAAGAAGTTAAACCGTTCACGTAAGGGCCACGTGCCACAGCCCGACGTCTGTAAGCACATAAACGGGAACCTTCTTACAAATGAGCGTGAGGTGATCCAAAAGTGACGGCAGCACTACGAAGAGTCTCTGAAAGGCTGAGCGGCAGACAACGATGGCGGTATGGTGAGTTACCTGGGAGCACGCGTGCAGAACATGCATTTTCTAGCTCCGGATCTCCAGGAAATCCAGATAGAGATTGCCCGGCTGGAAAACAACACAGCTCCTGGGGTTGATCAACTACTTAAACATGGTGGTGAGGCTAGACTAGCTAGAACGCTGCACTGGATAATGGGAGGAGGAGGCTCTGCTGCAGAAGTGATTGAAGGGAATAATGTGTCCTATCTACAAAAACGACAATAAGCTCGATTGTAACAACTAGTGTCAAACGTTCTATCGTTGTGGTATGCCCTAATGTTGCGGTAGTATTAAAATAGTCCATTCTGGATATAATACCATTGAAAACAATTGTGGGTACGCTAAAACTTTTCGGATTGACAACTAGAACAGCTTTTGTTTGACAAAATTCCGTTCAAAATGATGAAAAATCAACATTTTTCGTTAAAAATTTGAATCCTTTGAGCCTATTATTGCGGTAGTGCTAAGGTCCTATTGTTGCGGTATCGCTCTCCATAAGAATTACATGCAATACCGCAACAATAGGACTGACCTTCAACAAATATCGCAACGATAGGCAACTGCGTCCTATTGTTGCGGTAGTTTGATTTTAAGGTGTTAAAAACAAAACACCATAAGTTCAGCACAATTGACGTAATATTTACGAAACTATAGTTAACGAGCATTCTATTCAACTACTACAGTATGGAAATCGACCAACAGGTAATTTTTGAAGAATTTTTGTAATGAATTTTGTTTTGACACGGTGCTTAACCCCTCCATAATAGGTCGTTTTACCCTACTGTGCAATTGCATTGCATAAATGCCGCGAATTTAATATACTCATTTATCGACTGCAAAGCGCTGTTATTTTGGCTGTTATTCATTCCGACGACACTGATATTTTGGCACGCAACTTTGATGATATGGCAAAGCGTACATCAGACTTTAGAAAGAGGGAAGCTAAGCGGATCGGACTAGTCATTAACACATCGAAGACGAAGTAAATGATAGTAAAAGGCTCAAGAGAAGACCAGCCAGGTGACCAGAGAAGACCAGGTGAGCCACCCATCATGAGTGTGTATCGGTGATGACGAAATCGAGGTTGTTAGAGGATTCGCTCACTGATGATCGCCGGAAACGATACCAGCAGCCAAATTCGGAGACACATCGTGGCTGTAAATCGTACATATTTTTGGACTCCGTGAGATGTTCTAATCGAATAAAGATCGCCGCCGTACCAAACTGACTATCGACAATACGATCATTGGACCGGTAGTCCTCTATGGACACGAGACGTGGAGGACCAACGTGTATTTGGCGTTTTTGAGAAGGAAGTGCTGTTTAGCATCTATGGTGGGGTGTAGATGGCGGACGGCACGTGGAGGAGGCTAATAAACCACGATTTGCTACTGCTGTTGGGAGATCCATCCATCGTTCAAACTGCAAAAATCGGACGACTATGGTTGGTCTTGCACGTAGTCACAAAGCTCTTCGGCAGTTATTAAATGTGAGTTTTCTAAGCCAAGTTACCATTTTTGCATTTGTATATGGCTAACAATATAATACTTTTATGCCCAGGGAATTTCCATCCCGAAAATTTCCTAGACCAAACTGGGAATCGACCAGCCAGCCACCCTCAGCATGGTCTTGCTTTGTAACCGCGCATCGCATCGGTTAAGGAGACCCCCACTTAATAACGTACACTGGTCAATTTATCCCAAATTTAACGACACAGGCAGGATCGCTCAGAAAATTTATCCAGTCAATGAAAGGAGGAACAACAAACCGTTGCCAGTTCTTATGGGTTAGGAGGAGTACAATTGAAGCTAAACCCAGGATTGTTCCAAATTCACTTATTTTAAACGAAATATTTCCAAACTGAGTGTGAATATTCAGATATTCTGAGGAGTGGAAAAATCAAGTTGAATCCTACTAGGATTCAAGTTCGAGCTCATCACATAATGCAAAAGCTTTGAAATTTGTATTTAAAGCGAAATTTCGTCCATTACCTAGAATAAAACGTTAGGTACTGCGTAGCCCAATTATACAACTATGATATCAAGTCATAAACCTTGGATGTTTATCCTGGCAGGCGCTCTATCTCTATTGGCAATTGCTGATTCATACGATTTCGATAAACAAGCTGATTCATACATCAATCAACTAGTGGAACATGCTACACCAAGTACTGTTACATTAGTAAAAGTTATTAAAACCACAAAACAAGATGATAAGCTTCAAGAACTAAATAATGGCTTATCAACAGTTTGTTGGACCAATACATTGAAGGAATTCAAGCAGTTTAAGGGCCGATGTCCACGTAGCGGTTTTTTACGCTGCGTGCACGCCGCGTTCACGCAAGGTACCCAGCATCAAATGGAGTAATGCACACGTAAACGTGTGCACGACTACATTTGATGCTGGGTACCTTGCGTGGACGCGGCGTGCACGCAGCTTGAAAAACCGCTACGTGGGCATCAGCCCTAAGTCAGAAACTCACTCTTACATTGGTGTTTTAATATGAGGAGATCGATTAATCATCCTGACATCGCTCCAACATCGAGTGCTGCAGAGTGCTTATGATGGGCATCCAGGAATGATCTGCATGAAACAACGGTTACGACAGAAAGTTAGATGGCCAAAAAAAAGTTTTGGTTGAACTTTTTTTTTTACCCCATGGGTAAAGGTTACCTGAACGCGCCTGACCTAAAATGTACAGAAATCCCGTACACTGATGTAGGCAGGTATTGATTGCTTGAGGCCATTTCTATTAGACATCACCGTAGCGTGCAGTTGGTCAGGTTGACCCCTGCCATCGGTCAACCTGTAGGGGGCGCCAAAATCCAGAAATACTCTATGAGAAATAGAACACTGTCATCCAGTTGAAAGCACAATTGATAACAAAATTACTGTAGTGCAAAGGGCTATGAACAGAAAATGTTCAGTATCTAGAATTCTGAGTTGATTAACCGCCCACGGTTGCTACTCCGTTATTGCCAGGTCGGCTGTAATTACACAGAGAATCAACAGATGATGTTTGGGCAATGAAAATAAATACTAAGGTATGGAAATCCATATTTAGTGTGCGTGCCTTTCGTGTATGGTGAAAAGCTTTCACTACTACATAACGAGCTCCATAAGAAGCCGTGCAAATATGTACGTCACCATTTGCTGTTTACATTTTCCATCATCCACTAATACACTTGCATTTGGTCTTCTTCCTCACCTTCTATCTATTCTCATTGATGTTTGGGACTAAAATAATCTTTAATGTGTAAGAACTGGTGACCTAAAAATAAGCAATACTAGCGTCGGCCGTGTCCGAAAGCAGGTCAATTAAGGAATGGGTACACGGAGAAACGAAACAACTCAAAATTAAGTACTTTCTTGACACTTCTGATTTGGATACAATCTTGTACTTGTCGGTACACTCTGAAATAAATAAATACCAAATAGGTTAAAAGTCATACTAACTGGCTATTCGCCTGGTTGACCCCGGCTTAGATTAGATGCGGACTATACCGCATTAGTATAACTTTGATTTATAGGGAGTAATGTATAAGTTGACTTTAATCAACACTAGTTTAACTTCATTTGGCTGGAATTTTTTGCTGGATTCTGCATTCAACAAATGTGTTGTTTTGATTATTCAATAATGGAAATAATAATATGATAAATAATATTAGTTTTTATTTCTCGTTCACATAATTTTATAACACGTCTTATAACTAAATTACGGCTCAGGCTCATAAATACCGTTTGGTGGGTTTCTCTTCTAAGCTCGATCAAAATTACGTAGAATACGGAATTATCTGTCGCGTTGCGGTTGAATTTCATCATCGGTAGGCTGATTAATCCTGCCGCGGTATCATTGCTTATTTTATTCGTAGTCCAGGTAGTTTCAAGGAACCATTTATCCGTGTGCGTCGATCCTGGTTTTCGGAGGCGGCTTGATTGACCGACATCATCGATTCTCCGGCATTGCCTACAAAGCAATATTTCAAACTTATGTTCTGAACGCAAAAGAAGCGTGGACAGGAGAAATATTTGTTCAGCACAACTTACCTTTCACGCAAGTAATGCGCGTTTACCATCATCGCCATGCATTTTTAAATTTAAAATAAGTTTTACATTTAAATTTAGTGAGCACTTATTTTACATGCTGGAAACGAACTGTCAAATCTGAATATACTAGAGAAAATACCTTCGCGCAAATCTTAACTAGTTTTATTTGTATGCTATGATAGTATAAAATTTAAACTGAGCAATGAATAAATCTCATTATTACTAAAATAGTATAGATTTTATCCTATAGATGGTTTCATTAATTTCTTAGTGTAGGTTCATTTAACATAAATTTGCGGTTAAATCAAAAAACTTCATTTTGAGTTCAATGAATGTTTTTGTTTTGGATGACGATTTATCTTGATTTTGAGTTGTTCTCCTTTTCTTTCTTTGAAAGTACCCAAAGCCAAGTACTTTAGCTGTACTGTATTTTGGATGAAAAAACAATTCACGTCATTCATTTGTAGTCTTATGTTGCCACGACAGTGAGTGTTTAAACATCAGTCTCTGAATAAGAAAGCGGAAATTGTGAGAAAATTAAAATGGACCAACTAAAAGCTAAACTTGACGACAAAAGTTACCGTAAGCTCACTGGTAAGTGCTATCTGCTTAATATTTAAAAATCCTCCGTTTGAAAATTTGTATTTGAATTTTGAGGATGAAATGCTGCATTGTCGGTTGCAACGATTTTATTACGGGTGACCTGGAGAATGTTAAGAAGCACCTTTCAATGGTGCATAAAGTGACAACCAGTAAAAAGTCGACAATCCCACTGAGATGCCCACTATGTGCCTCGCTTTTCAGCTTTTTCGTGAGTTTTCAAAAGCATTTTCTGTTATGTCACTCGTCAGAAGATGTTGAAGAGGAAGAGGACACTGCCATGCCGGAAGTTCCCTCGCCTCCCTCAATACCGATCCCGGAGCATGAGTTGAAATCACCAACACCCTTAATTAAAAATCCATTCTTCTACGAAAACGATGTTTCGTTGCAAGAAATCACGACGGAGTTCACAGAGATGGTTACGGAATTGCGGTGCGATGTTTCTCTTCCTGAAAAGAAAGTACAACGATTTCTTTCCGGATTTTCAAGGATTATTTCTTGGTGTCAACGCCATTCTGTGTATCAAGGTAAAAGATACATGAAAAGTGAAAATTCAATTAAAATTGAATCTTCAATCAATTTGATAAATTCTTTGTTCATCTCAGACATAACTTCAACCGTTTCAACACCTCAAAACAATATAAACTTTTTGATATCGAAAGCCGATTGTACGATTCCTGAGCCGGTCGAAAAGTATTAGGAAAAACCAAAGTCAAAACCTCAACTTTGTTAGGAGAGCTAGAGGAAAAAATTTCAGAAAAGAATCAGGTGCCCAAATGTCACACCATCGATAAAAATGAAGAAAGACGTGGTTCACTATATTTCCATTATTGACACATTACGCCTTGTTTTGACAAATCCTGAAGCTCGAACCATGCTTAATGCAGAGGAAGCAAGTACCGATGGTTCAATAGTATCGTACAAGGACAGCAAACAATATGCAAACCACCCATTTTTCCAAGACCATCCTCATGCATTGCGATTATCACTTCACGTCCATGATGTCGAGTATTCAAATCCTCTCAGGTCAAGTAAAGGGAAAAATAAATTGACCGTAGGTATTTTCATTCAAGATCCAAAATTTCGATTCACGGGTAAATTCATCTTTGGATAGGATTTATGTGGCCCTTATGGTCAAAACAAGTGTGCTGAAAAACTATGGCTTCGAAGTCGTACTAGAAGACGTGATCAACGATCTTCTTGTACTTGAATCGCCTCAGGGTATCACCATTAGCACTTCATCAGAAAGCTGGGCACTACGCGCTGCACTTGTAAACATTTTGGGTGACACATTGGCCATTCACGAAATCTATGGGCTTCTTGGACCCTCGGCCAATCTATCTTGTAGATCATGCTATATGAAAATATTTGAAATCTGGTGTATTGGGCGATTCGTTTACTCATTGAACGGTAGAAAATGTTCAACAGAATGTAGCTGCTATTTCGAATCAGGAAAAAACTTCAAAGGAATGTGGAATACGCGCTGATTGTTCTGTACATAAACTGCGTTTCTTTAGATGGCCTAATACGATGTGCTTTGATCCCATGCACGATCTCCTCGAAGGGATTTTTCCCATGATAATTAAGCTAAACTTAAAACAAGCTGTAGAGTCAAGAATCTTAACAGATCAAAAAATCAATCATCTCATCAACACGTTCGACTTTGGAGAGTGCGAAGACTCAGTCAAACCGATCCCAAATTTCACATACCAAATTTTGCATTCAAAAACCAATACCTTGAGCCAAACTGCGTCACAGACATGGCTGCTCATGCGTGCATTTCCTTTTATTTTTAATGAAGTACTTGAGCAAAATCCAAAATTAGGACAACTTATTTCGTCATTGCTTCTTATTAGCTATAATTGTTTTTCTCACAGATTAACTAAAGAAATGATCAACGACCTTCAAAACGCTACTCTAGAATTCCATAAAATGTTCCTTGAATGTTTTCCATCATCAATTGCTATAAACAAAATCCATCATATTTCCCATTATGCACAGTCATGTATTGAAAACGGGCCTTTCTACCATGCTAGCTGTTTGTTATTCGAGGCCAAATTCAAAGAGTCAAAAGGCCAGGGAAAACTTGCGGAAATTACATAAATCTGACTTTAAGTTTAACCAAAAGACTGGCGTTCAAGCAAACCTGTTCAATTTTAAATCATACATATGTCACAAATCATCCATCCATAATTTCATCAACTTTAATCGATAAAAACACAATAGACTCATCAGGCTTACTTTTCGATCTTTCACAAGAAATAGATGTAATTCAACATATGCAGATAAATAGAATCGATTTCCGACCGGGTTATGTGGTCAAATATCTTAAGGGTACTGGTAGCTTTTATGGGATTATTCTATTGATGGTTTGCCACGGAAATGATATCATTACAATTATTCAGGAACTGGACATAATTCAGTTTGATCTTACACTATTTGCTTTTAAAGTTAGGCTATCTCAGAACCTTATCAGAGTAAATAAAGATAAATTGTTATCGCGCAAATGTTATAACATGTGGAAACTGAAAGATAACGATAATGACTTGTACATAAGCTTGAAATATTACGACGATTAGATTTACGCAAATTTTTGATGAATAAAAAAAGGATTTGTAAAAATCATCATTGAATAAAACCAATCTTTTTCCTCATAACTTTCGAATTTATATTATAACGATATTTCAAGTAAGTATCTTTTTCTCAATCATTCCCTACGATAATCGTACAGTGTTGTAGTGTTTTTTCGTATATTATCATAATTAATGTTTTTTAATGTGTATAATTGTAGCATACAAGAAGCCCAAAACATGAAACAGGCATTAATTCGCGAACGAAAAACGGTTGACAAATAATTTCCCTTGAAAAAGGCCAAATACATTCGGCCGAAACGTCGGGTAATTTCAAAATCTAGCCGTTTTGATTATCCTCAGACTGAGAAAGCCACATCCATAAGTTCTATTTACATTTATACTATTTACATTCACAGCTAACCTTATCACGGATGAAATTCTTAAATACCTTGATGGCGGTGACTTGACAGAATTAGGCATATTGGAGATGGGCCCTCGTAAGATCATCCTCAATGTTATTTCTAAAATAACAGCACAACAAGAGCGTGAGATCCCAAAGGAGAACGAAAATTCGGAACATGAAAAGGTAAATTATCTTTTGAAATGCACTGTTTCAAGTTCCTTGTGAATAATAATTTATTATTTCAATAATAAAAACTGCATGTAACATTTTTTGCAGACCATACAATCTATTCTGGCCGACGAACCAAAACTCCAAAGAATGCTAAAGCTTCTCACCGCTGGTTCCATTCCTGCCACTAACGAGCTGTTGAAAATGAATAGAGTTCTCACAAAATTCTATTTCGAGCGGATGATTCTGGAAGAGAAAAGGTAATATTAAAGTCATTCATTTAATATTAAAGTCATTCGTTTCATATTAATATTGATTATATTATGTTCTAGATATCCGTCATGGGGTGAGAAGCAAGAATTGGCAATCAAGATTATCGAAGCCTTTCCACAGCTGGAAAAAACACGAGTGAGTGCTAATGCTCCAAGAGAGGTAAATTTCCATACATATTCCCAGTGCTTATGTTTAAACCAATATTGCTTTTTAGTCGTATTTCTTCTGGCGAAACAAAGGCCTTGGAAAAGGGCCACATTCCGGAATCATTGAAACACGCGTGAGCAATATGCGTAAAGATTTACCCTCGGAAGAACGACTTTTCCAAAGGCCAAAGCAAACGATCATAGTGTTGCCGGACGGAATTCAGGAGCTTGCATCCTACGTGGCAACATTGACTCCGTCTTTGCAGAACGTCAGGGAGATATCTGAAAAAATGTCACAATGCACGATCTTGCACCAATGGCTACTTAGAGAAACAGATGTCACTAACTCCTTGATAAAAACCTTTCCACACTTTCTTGCATATAATGGACTCATGGTAAGTTCACTGTTCTCAAAATGTATGTTGACTTCCTCTAATAACGAAAATATTACTTTCCAGGTCCAACAAGCCTTCGAACGGCTTCATCCAAATGCAATCAAGGATTGTAGTATGGATTCTTTTATGCAGCTTGGAATTCTTATGGAAAAAACGAATAGAACGTGGTAGAAGACGGTATGTTTCATATCTTTGATTTCTTGTTGCCTGTTAATATTTTGTCTGTTATTTCCAGTTAACATCCGATTTTTGAAGAAGTTGACACATTGCGGCATCAAGCGGAAAATGAAAGAAGATATGACCATCGAAGAATTCTTAGCTACACCGCTGATTCGGTGTGTGAAAGTGAGTATTTGATTTTCCTTTTTGTTGTTTAGTTGGTCTGAAAATAGTAAATTGTAAAAGTTTATTTGAATTTACTTACACGTCTATTTTGTTTGCTTTCAGGTTGAAAACACAACGAACCTGATCGCTACACGTAATCATGTGCATACTCATCCTGATTTGCCTCCTCACATTGTGTGCTGCGCCGAGACCTTCAAAACAGGCGACGTTTTTGTTGTTTTTGCGGATCATATTATCCCTTGTGGTAACTCAGGAGACGTGGCCATTGACGTTTTGATGAAGCTTTTTCCAGTTCTGGGAATCGACGTGCCGGTCCTGCTCAAAAAGCTGTATGACCTGATTGCCATAAACCTCTGGGAAATCAAACAATGTTCCACTAGCACCAAAGTATCGCAGCTGACTCTACGTTTAAAGGAATTTATGAGTGCGATTCGATGCGATTAATTACTCTCAATGAGCAAAACTTTTTGTTCGGAATTATTTTGTTTACCTTTCAAGAAAACTGTAATTAAAATTACTGAATTATATGAGTAAATAAAACCCCAAAAACTATTCCACACTGAACATTTTAAATATCGAAAACCCAAAAAAATATTTTCTCCAAAATTTTCTATAGCGGGACACCTTAATTTAAGTAATTTTAACCCAAAGACGACTTTTAACTAAACAGTTTGATTTAACTCAAAGCAATGTACTCAAAGATTACTGAAAGTTGAGTACTTAGCGAATAACTCAATTTTGAGTAGTTGCACTTTGCTGTCAAGTTGAGTGAAAAAGACTCAAATTTGAGTTGTTTCGTTTCTCTGTGTAGGAAAAAGTTGACATGATTCTCGCTTTGATAGAAGCCGATGAGTCATCTGCACTTCCACGAGAAATCACTGGGATGGGATATGGGGTAGCCAACAAACATTCACTAGTTTAACTAACATCAATGTGCTGATTCAATTCAGCACTGTGTTGAATAATGTCTGTACTATTTCTTATCGCAACTTCTGTTCAGGCTTTGTTCACACAATTTTGAAGAAGTTATACAGCTACAACATCTTTTTTTGAAAAACAACTTTATTACCTGATTTGTTAAACCTTTAATAATCATTTTACTTAGCCTTAATTCAGCTACATGTAAATTTTTCGAAAATAATAACGCATCATTAAGCTCTCAATTGAACGTATGTTGAAGAAATTGCTATTTTCTTATAACCATTTCAAAATTTTGTTAAATCGGGTTTCGAACTGCTGACATTTGGTCCTTCGCCGGTTACGTTGTCATCCACGCCATCCTTGATTTCAAGACAAAATTTTCAAAACGACTTATCTGCTTTTGTAAACAAAGATTCAAACGACGATTTGACGAATCTGATAGCTCTCCCACGCAAACCAACACCACCAATAGGTAGATTAAAGATTCCGCTACCTGTTGATGGTTGTTGATGGTGAAATTTTGTGAGTTATGGCCTACTCGACGCATAACATAAATAATCGTATGGCTGAATATGAATCATTATTGGACTCTTATTCAACAAGTCAATCTGTCAAACTACACACTGTCGTATTCCATCCGAAAACGGCTGAATGGAATCCGCCGTTGAAGAGCGGTGCGACTGTTCGTTTTAAAATTCGACAACAAACTGACGGTGCAATCTTCGTCGTTGCTACTCAACTCAATGGCGCTACCAACACCATCTCACACTGCGGTGGCTGCAATGCGCTAGCATTGCCATACCCCGCCGCGCAACCTCTCTTAGCCCTTCACAAGCTACCGATTCCTTGGAACACGCTTAAATGAAGCAAAGTTCGTCAGAAAATTCAATATGTTGCTCTCCATACTCTCAAATACTCAATCATGCACAGATTCTTTCACGATAGAGATCAATATTAGTGCATATGCAAAATTGAGAGTTCGAATCAAGTCTAATGTAAAACTTGCCACATTGTACGGTAAATTGGGGCATGCGAAATATGTGATTTCACGATTGGTATATTTGATTGCTTATGTTTAATGCACTATCCGCAATAGCAGAATCAATTCATAGTCTAGAATCACTTATACAGACTAATATCATTAGCCGCTTACTCTGAATACTACACACACTTAAACAGAGCTCAAGAGTTCGGTAAATTATTTTACCAAATTGAACGGTAATTGAGAAAATCACAGATACTTCGGTATTTTTTCTCTTTTTGACATCGAACATAACTGAACTTCGGTTATTGTGGATAAAATGTCACCATTTTACCGAAAAAGTTGTAAATTTCATGTGTTACCGACAGATCGGTCAATTCTTACCATCATGTCGGAACAGTCAGACGTCAAATCTACAAGATTCCATTTTTGTGCGGAGTCCCATTGCACCCGCTGTAATTTTTCTGTTGGTTTCCTTTTCCTTTCCCAAAATTTGTTGTTTTATAATGAGTTTACAATTGATAAAGGTAAGTGTGACGAGATAATAGACGAATTTCACGCAATTTTAAATTCTTATGAAACTAATTTTCTTCAACATCTGACAGTTCATCAGCGTCGGAATACCACTTTCGCCATTGGACAATCAAGCTTGATCTCCATCGGAAAATAATGAAAAACTCAACGGCGTTCGAACCAGAAGACTGGCATTCCACCGAATTAAAATTTAACTGGCACTTTTTGGAGCAACAAGATCGAACCATAGAAATCAGCCAACATAATGAAAATGAAACCATCGATCAACGATTATATGATATTATTTTTTGATTTCGCATATAAACAATCAATAAAATTTTGAATGACATACAACCAACGCAAAACTTTTTTCCTGTTACTTTAATTTAAATCCAATAAGAATCAGCAAGAAATTCCTCTTTACCGAATATTTCGGTGAATCCAAAATTTTACCGATCTGTTCGGTGAAATTGACAGTTCGCGGGGAGTATTCAGATTACCGAACTTTCGGTAGTGTGTTCGTTTACCGAACTCATTACCGAACGTTCAGCTGTTGAGAATTCGGTAAATGAATTACCGAAGTCGGTGAATTATTCTAAGTGTGACAGTTCAATACAAAATTTTCAAAACGACTTATCTGCTTTTGTAAACAAAGATTCAAACGACAATTTGACGAATCTGATAGCTCACCTACGCAAACCAACACCATCAATAGGTAGGGGAAGGATTCCGCTACCTGTTGATGGTGTTGGTTAGCGTGGGAGCAGGGATGCCAGATTTGAAGACATGTCTTCGATTTGAAGACATTTGAATCTCTGTGAAGACATTTATTTCGTGAAGACATTTTGAAGACTTTTCAAAATATTTGAAGACTTATCTACTTATTCGAAGATACTTGAAGACAATCAATAAGCCAGCGAGAGAAAATATAATTTTATTTATTACTTATAATTCTGCGAGCTGCGACTTCTATATGTAAATTACACAAAAAAAAATTACAAAAGTTATAATAGATCTGATAAATGGAACGCATTTTAGACCTGATACGCACTTAACTTTGAGTTGAGCGCTGGTTAAAAAAATCCCGATGCCGTTTATGTAAAAAGGTATTTCAATAATTGCATCGGAACGCAATGACCGATCTAATTTACGGCAAAAATAGATTAAACTCTTCTATGACTTGATTTAATCTTTTCAACCGTTGAGCTAGAACCTGCACTTTTTCTAAATTCCTTCTGAATTCATTTTATCTTTTCGGTATTTCCATGTGACTTTCTTCTAAATATCCGACGGAAAACTGTTTGAAATTTCCGTGAATTTTTGAAAGAATTTTCTGTGAAAATTTTCATAGAATTGTTCGTGTAAAATAAGGAGAATTTCCGATAAAAATTATGAATTTCTTGTCTTTATTCAAGAGAATTGAAATTGGGAATTCAGTACAAAATTTATATTTAATAATTTCCGTAAAAAAGTTACAAAGGAAATCCTCCAAAATTTAAACGGACAACACTGATTAGTGTTGGTAAAAACTCAAAATCTCAAAACTCATGGATGATTCAAATCAAGCGTGAGTTGAAACGCACTCAAATCAGCACCTAAAAACACATGGATGAGTTGAATCATCCATTTGAATCATCGTAGGTTTTCTTTTGTTCTCCTTCGTTAAAAACAGAGAATTGAAGTTTGTCGCGTTTTTAAACCAAAATGATTTTTTGGCAAATGAGTGAAATGATGCGTTTTAGTATGAAAAACTCAAGCGTGATGCATTTCTTTAATATCGCAGACGATTTCGTTTGCACGGGAGCGCTCGTTGATTAAGATTTATGAGTGATTTTACCAACACTACGGAAAATTAATCTTGATTTCCACAACTCCCACAATAAATGCACTTTAATTTCTACAAGAAAATTGTCTCAATTAAGTTTCATAGAAAATTCTTACGAATGTCGATAAGAAATTGAAATTGTGCTGGTGGTAAATGGATATTTCTCATAATTTTCAAGGTAAATTTCTGCAGGAAAATCTCCCTAAAAGAAATTCAAAAGAAACTTGCTACACACTTTCAACCGTCTAAGACGAATTAAGTACTCTTCATTTAATTCCACCAATAGGACAGGGCCAAAGGTGCTGGTTGAAAGAGATGGCGCCACAACATTTGTAGTAAAATAAATTTTCTTGTATGGACAAATCACCCGTTCTCACTAACTAAGCATCACAGCGATATGTGACCTAGGTAGAAAAGCTACAAATATTTTTCTGATTTTTATACCCTTATTGCATTTTGCAACTTTAAACAATAAATGAGATCTGATTACAGCTCCATACTAAACTCAAGCGGTTTACTACAAATTTCTTTATGACTGCTCTCCACCTAGAGTGTACAAAAGTAACATTCATAACTTACGCCATTCAACAACAGTTGTCACTGCTGTATATGCAAAATCACATTGATATAAATACGCAGCATCGCCACCTCTCGTTTGATAGTGTCAATATCGCAATTTATACCAGCAGGTGTACTAGTGTTGTTGAAATGATTTGAAAGGGCCTCAAGCGGAATTTTAGCTAGAATGCCACTGGTCTCGTCCTATTATTTCGATATCTTTGCAGATACGTATTTCGACCACAACTGTGTCCACAATTGGTGGAATTAAATGGAGAGTACTTAATTCGTCTTAGACGGTTGAATACATTCCACTAAAAGAGCTTAATATATTTTTCTGTACACACTTTCGTTAAATTCTTCCTTGAATTCCTTTGATTATTCTTCTAGAAAAGTCTTTGGACATTTTTTAATGTTTTCTCTGCAAATTCCTCCGAAAAATCCTCAAGGAATTCATTTGGAAGATCCTCCAGAACTCCTTCGGTAGTTCCTTCACGAATTCCTTCAGTAATTCTTCCAGGAATTTTTACGGAAGTTTTCCCCGGGATTGCGGCGAAAGCTCCACCAGGGATTCCTCCGTAAGTTCCCCCTCTGGAAGATCCTTTAAGAAAGTTGCCGAATGACTCTTCAAGAATGCCTCCGGAAGTATACTATGAATCTGGTATTTCCTCCAGGATTTGAAATGAAATTCATCTGTTATTTCCTCCAAATTTCTTCAGCAATACCTCAAGAAGCTCCTCCAAGAATTCATCCAGAACTACCTCCAAAAATTTCTCCAGAAGTTTCTTTAGGAATTCCACCGGAAATTGCTTCAGTAATTCCTCAGGAATATCCTTCAGAAATTCATCAGGAAAATCCTTCAGGTATTCCTCCAGAAAAAAAACCACCGGAATTCCTCCTGAAGTTTCTACAGGAATTCCTTCTTAAGTTCCTCCAGGAATTCCCCCCGAAGTTTCTGCTGAACTTTTTCCGAAAGTTGCTTCAGTAAATCCTCTGGATGTTCCAACAGGAATTCTTCGGAAAATTTCTTTAGGAGACTTCCAAAAGTAATTAGAAGCTCCACCCACAAGAAAATAGTATAAGTTATAAGAAGCTCCATCAGGAATTTATTCGGAAGTTGATCTAGAAATTTCACCAGAAGTTCCTTTAGAAAATTCTCTGGATGTTTCTTCAAGTATTTCACAGCAAATTTTGAATCCCAATATGGTATTCTTTAGAAAGAAATTTAAAAAAAAGTTCCACGTGAAAATTCAGTTCAAAAATCCGACTCAGTACAAAATCCATAAGAAACTCGTTAACATTATTCCACATTTGTAAAACAAGGTGATTATTGAATAACCAAACCTATTGGATTTCGAAATTTCTCACTGATAATCATAATTTTAATATTATCAATTCAGCCGAATTATAGCCGCTAACGAAGTTGGATTTTTCTCACAATTCATACGTTAAACCTTACTTCGAAAGTGGTGCGCTGCTTTTATTTTGTGATGTGCTATACAGCGCACCACTTCCGAAATTAGGTTTAACGTATGGATTGTGAGAAAAATCCAATTTCGTTAGCGGCTATAATTCGGTTTTCTACTGAATTTATAATATTGAAGACATTTGAAGACATATTTAAACGACTGTGAAGACATTTGAAAATATTCTCTGGCATCCCTGCGTGGGAGAGCTATCAGATTCGTCAAATCGTCGTTTGAATCTTTGTTTACAAAAGCAGATAAGTCGTTTTGAAAATTTTGTCTTGAGTTTGTTAATAACTGTACAAGATTATTATTTCAACCATTGTTCAGCCAGTCATAACCATTCAACACTGGGAAAAAATATAAGAAAATAATGTCAAAACGATAAAATAAAGTCCGTCCCCGATGATATTAATGGAGTTTATGAAAATTTAATGGATTTATTTTCGGCCTTGCTCGGAATCTCTGAATAACCGGTTGCGATATGATTGCGCCATCAATACTACACATGCAGCAAGTAAATAACTACACATATCGAAATTTATTTACATATAGAAAACAACTAGTACATATGGAATCTGTAACAAACATGCAATTTGGTCGATTTTATATGACTTTGTTTGTGTTCGTTTCCGCTAATGTGACCATACGTCCCCCGCGTTTCGCGGGACAGTCCCGCATTTTCCCTATTTGTCCCGCGCTGAAAAGCGTCCCGCAAGACGTCCCGCATTTAGCTTATTTATAGATAATGTCCCGCGAAATACAGAAAAATAGAATACGTTTTTAGTCATTACTTAGTATTTTAAAAGAAATGATTAGATTTTTAAAATTTATAATTTTGACTAATACTTAGTTTTATAAGACCAATAAGGATCATAGAAATCTTGTAATCTTGTAATATCAACGCACCCTCTGACCATAGCCTATCTGCGTTGTATTTAAATACCGCTGAGCGATACGTCTACTGGGCAACACGTCCGGTGTGCACTGCACTAAGATATCCTTAGATGCAACCGGACCGAGATCTTATTTAAGGCTCCGAAGGGTCCCGTCTCGTTGTGATATGTTGCCATAAAAAAGTAATTTATGCACATGCTTTTCTAATCTACGGGAATATTTAAATTTACTAATGATATTGATTATTCACGATGTATCTAAATATGTGGCAAGTCAATTCATTCACCGATCAGATTAGAACAAGCTCAGTGCAATTAAAATATAAACGCAATACTTATCAGCAATTCACAGAGGATGTTGGGATTGTCCTTGAAGTAATCTCGTTGTGAACACAGACTTCCTGTATTGACGGTGGTTGTAGGTAGTATTAGTTATGAATACCACTGCTGATACCGGAACTATGAGATTTTCTTGAAGTAAATTCTTCATCATTGGTCGTCTGGAAAGAGGTAGATAAAAGAATTGGGCCGCTTTCACTCGCCGGCCCGCAAAACATTAGTAAGTAATTAATCTTACTACAAAGACAAAAATACAGTTCTTATAATTCTGCCTTATTAATGGTTATCATACATGCATATCTGCTATTTAACTTAACTAAAAACATATCCTCAATACTTAATAAAACGATAACTGTATATAGTTTCTATTATTGTCCATATATACCTACTATTCAATCTAGGATTCCAAATCGGATAAATTAATTCAGTTCCTAACTAAAAGCTTATCCTCAACGCTTTGGCTGTCAATAGTCTCCACAATATGAACCCTGAAGGTTATAACTTGTTCAATCCTACATCTGTTTATATTAAAACTCAATCCTAACTGCCCCGAAACCTCTTTCAACACACAACTGTCCCGAGCACAGCCACTACATGTGACTCACAGGACCCCATCGATGACGGCCTACACTATACCATTACAACGCAGAGCATTACACCATCTCCTGGGCTATGTGACGCTGAAAACATGCTCCTAACATTTGATGCCTAAAAAATAAAAATAATTAAAATAATTACACTAAATCTTACACTTTGAGCGATCCCGGCTGACATTCGCGTTAAACAATGTGTTCCATGAGTGCTGATCACTCATGATAACGCACCGAATCGGGGAAAAATGCAATGTAACGCAGAGTTTAAACCCTCTCTTGCGCTAAGTAATGCTGAAAACCTAACTTCTAGGAATTTGATTCGTAGAAACAAATTACCTATACTGAAATTGTTGCGTGGCAAAATAAGTTATACTATTAGCTAATTTAGTTAAACCCTGACTACCCCACATTATACTGGCCCGTTTGGAGTCATCCAGTGGCACTTGGTCTTAACATTCGTTTTCTTTTTAAATTCTACAACATTTCATCACGCTTACCCCCCATATTAGTCATATGTACAACGAATGCTTGACTATTACTATACTAAGTATAGTAAAAGACCGGAAGTAATCATGGGGCTAGCCACCACCACAATCGTATGGATCATAGAAATCAAGAATCAAATGTTCTGTGACTCAGCTCACATCATTTCTATTGTTTGTTTTACCATGGGAATCTTGTGAGAAGATTTTGCCTCTATGTATTTCCTGCTGCGTAATTGCTTGTATTTCGACACGGAACATCTAAAATATCACTCCATTTAAATGCCATGCGGAGCAACATCTTGTGGAAAATCTACTCCAGTTAGAAGATGGCCTTTACTGTGTTGATATTGGATATCGATAACAGTGTTGGGAAAAACTCAAATTCTTAGATCTCATCCAAAGTTCAAATCAAGTGCGAGTCAAACACCACCCGACTCATGGCAGAGAGAATCGTTCATGATTCGACTTGTGGTTTGAATCATTGCTTGATTTCTACGTATCATTCTCCGTTGAATTAATCGAATTTACTTTCTTTGCTTAAAACATTGGAAAATAAATCCATAAGTAACATAAAATACGCTTCTATTGGGTTTTGGTTCTTTTTGAAGCGAAATCCTTTTTGACGATTAAGTGGAACGATGCGATTCTGCATGCAAAACTCAAGCACGATGCTCTCCCTGCAGAATCGCAAGCGATCTGAAATGGGACGAAATTTTTAATTTTCTGAGCAGATATCTATTCAGTCTCACCTGTTTGGAAATAAATTGGAACAATAACCGTGGACCTGATTCCTGAAGGCGAAAGCTTCAACCAGAATAGACTTTTAGAAAAATATGATCTAATTAATTAATAATCACAGTATCTACTTTTGTTAGGTATTTTAGAAATAGTTATTAAGGTTATTCAGGAAATAATTTTCGAGATTCGATTCGATTCGATGATTGCTTCTATCGCTACAAAAAATTCTAACAAAATTCTGTACACTAGACGATCAACAGCTGAAATTCATTTAATTGCAACACTTTTTAACTGCAATTCGATAATTGCACCAGTTTTATAGTTATCGGATAGGTAACCGCTAAACTTTAAAATTATACGAAACTCCATGGCTTACTTCTAAAATGAGTAGCCGTTTATCAAACAGTTAGCAAACTAAGCCTTGTCTTGTCTTGTCTTAGCACATGAACATTGCCCAGCCAGTATAAAACAGTTAGCAAACTAAGCATTGCTAACAAACAAAAATTGAAAGATTTGACTGAAGCGTATTACTAAAACGTATTAAACTATGAACTTTTTTTTTGTCCCGCGTTCATACAAAATTTAGCTGGTCACATTAGCTTCCGCCCAACTTCAAACAACTGCATACATTTTCTTCATTGCTTCAGCAATTTTGTTGGTTATAATCTCCAACACCTTTATAGATCAAGAATTAATTGAAAATTGAATCCAACAATGTCTTGAATATACATCATTATTTACCTATCTAAATATCATCAATTCAAGCCATAGCGATTTTCTTTCAAACTGAAAAAGCATAACCTATTTCCTATGTTTTATTCCACTGTGCGATAGATCTGACAAAGGTAAAATCCAATGGTTAAGAAGGACAAATGTTAAGAAGAATGTCTAATGCTTGCTTATTAATCTACTATTCAAACTCAATTCGACCACCCTTTTAGAGCATCACATCATAGTCGAACAGAGAATATTAAAAATCATTATTTCAGCACAATGATAAACTTTTCCAATGTGCTAAAATGTGATAAAACTAAAACGTTAGTTCGACCTCAAATAAAGGTGGTAAACAAATAAATATACCAAGTCGAATATTAGTTGAATCAAATGCTGAAATGAAATCTATCTAGCGAATTATTCAGCATCCATTTTATTCAGCTATGAAGATCACAAATAAACAATAATTCAACTAAGATGCTTATTTGTAGCTTGTCGTTGTTTGTTGGGTAGGGAGTGTGGCAGGGTTCGTTTTGGTAAAAGGTATGCCGTGTACAGCGTGTAGATCGATCGATGAAAACAAAACTATTAATCAGAGGTGAGCCAGCCTAGGGCTGCAAGCCTCTTTATAACAGAAATAAGAAACAAAATTTCAATGACTGGTTAATCATTCTGCTTACTGAAGAAAAAATGTCTGGACGTGATCTCCGATCGTTCTACGTCCAATACAAAACATGAACAAACCTGCACTGATTGTTTCATTTTCTTATTATTTTCTCGCCCGCACAACAGAACTGATTGTTTCACTTTATTATTGATTTACTCACCGGTACAGCAGAACCAGACATTTCAACCTGCGCCATCGTGTTGTCAAAAAAAAGCGATGTAAGTTGCAATGTCAACGTCAATGGCGTTGGGGTTTGGTACGATTGTTGGGGTGGGGTAATGAGCAATGAGTATTGTCAGATTTTCTAGATATGATACACTGCGCGGCGTTTGTAATGTTCCCAAATGGATACTTGCACAAAACTTCACGCGGCGAATGACTGTCGGAAAGGTACGGCCGCGCCAAACAATACCTTCCATGAAGGGTTCGCCGCATGCAATTTTTTGAAAATCAGGCAATAATGTTTTTAATATAACCGCTAGTAGACGTAGGACTTGTATAAACGTAACGTATTTACAAATAACTTTTAACTTTTGGATCTATGGAGTTTGATTATAGTTATAAGTATGCTGTGTAGAGTTATTGTAGTCTTGGACACGTGGAAGGGGAGGGCTCGATGACTCGTTGTGTCGTCTTTCCGGCTCCGCGGCGTAGGCAGCCGACACGGTCGCTGCGTTGGACACGTCGTGGGCGGAAGCTAAGTTCGAGATTTTTTTCCAGTCCTCTTGGGGAACGCAGCCAGCGATCTGCAGCGTTGAACACAAAGGCGATTTATCCAAGATTTCTCTCGGCTTCACAGGGATCCCGCCAGTGATCTGCAACGTTGGACACGTAGACAGGGGGGGGGGGGGCTTGAAATTCTCTTTGATACACTTTCACGGCCTCAAGGGACGGGCCGCCGACGGGGCCGAAATTTTGTACACATGCCGCCAGTGATCTGAAGCGTTCTACACGTAGATGGTGGCTTGAGATTCTTCCTATCGCACTTTTACGGCCTCAAAGGGCAGGCAACCGACGAGGCTGAAATGTTGTACACGTGAGCGGTTTGTTGAAGCTCTGTCTCGGTTCCGCAGGATAAGCCGCGACGATTGGGGATTCTTCGAGGTTTGTTCCTAGCTAGGTGGGATAGACAGCCGGCGAGACGGTAGCGTTTAGCACGGGGATGCAGCTTGAGAAATAGTCAGTTTTTCCGGCTCCGCGGGACTCACGACGCACTACGGGCTTTTCTATCGGAAATAATCCTCCCGACGGGCAGCAGCCGTTCACCGCGCACACTCTTCAATATTCGGGACGTTCTAGGCTCCCTTCACCAGCACACTTAGTCCTCGCCAAATCAACGCTTCACAAGGATCTTCTTTTACAGCTTTTCTCCGGTCAATCGAGAGGTCTGTATCCGATCACAGTCAAAATACGACTCCCCGACTAGTCCACGATCTTTCTCTCGGCTCCCTCGATTTTCTCTTTCTCTGCACCCCTCCTTCGACGTTCGGCTTCGGTATAGCGGAAACACCCGTCTTTCTTTCAATTTTGCTCCGAGGGTCGAAATAGGGAGAGGGGATAGGACAGTGGGTACACTTTAACTATGAAATAGGTGAAACGCCTCGATATTGTTTCCTATGTATATATATTTTATGCAAGTATGCCGATGGTTCGTCCATTGTTACTATATTCGGTAACAAATTAATGTACCAGAAATTCGTTAGAAACGCAAGTTTTTTTTTTCAATTTCAAGTATTTAGAAGGCCTGAAGAACTGTTGTAGCCCATCAAGTTTATTCAACCACCTATACTATCTAATCATGCTTGAACATAGGTCACAGGGGCTTACAAAAATCATAAATAAAAAAATCGTTGAATATGTCACGCAAAAATGGGTGATTTTGAGCCCTCTTCTATTATCAAGCGTATTGCCACTATTGCCTGAAATTATGTAAATTATGGCCACTATTGTATTGCCACTAACCGCAAGTCTGAAGTTTCGCCCATTTTGAGTTATTATCATATTTTAATTTATTTAGCCCGTAACGCTGGGTAGATACCTTTGCGTGGTGTGTTACGGTGTAAGATCTACCATGGTCATATTGTCAGCTACAGGCAAATCCTGACCCAACGAATACCTTCCCCAATATACAACTCCGTGGTACTTATGAGCGTGTCGCTGAGTCGGGGGCCTCTCGTTAAATAAGTACTACACCAACACTTCCTCCCCCTCCCAAGTTACGGTGAAGATGGGCGTAGCCAGGAGTAGTAATTCTCATGCTTTAGTGATTTTTATCCTAGGTTGAAATCAAGGACCACACCCACTTTGATTTCTGATAGCAATCTGAATAAGGATTTCAAAAGAAAAACATGAGTATTACTAGTGTCCAATCTACGAAGTACACCGTAACTATGCTATGCTATGCTATTATCATATTTTAATTTATTTACAAATGTACTATGCGCTCTGCTATTCTATGCGGGAAGTTTGTTCTAGAAAATTGAATAAAATTCCATGTCAAATTGTCCCATATGCTAAATGTAACCGCAACTCAGTCACTCAACTCAGCAAAATATCATTCAAATTGTTGTTCCTGTGTTATTTCTTATACTATTTATTCAATACATTTGCACAGAATGCCTCTTAAGTATCTACATATCGCAAAAGTTCTATTGATTATGTTTAGGTGGATGATATTGAAGTTTTGCAAAATTCTTGAAGTGATTTTTACTTTTCATTTTACTTAATAAGCAACGGATTTTACGATTGTGGATCTTTTCTGGGTTTGAGCACATGCACTCATTCTAATTACTCGCCCAGATAAATAGTTGGATTTTGAACTGAGTTACTTCAGGGCTTTAGTATGTTTATGCCTTGTTCGTTCATATAAAGCATGATGATCTCCTTTGAAGTAGGAACCTAGTTTGCTCACTCTTGAGCATTCGATCATTGAAATGTGAGAATGATTTTATCAAAAAATTCAACAACTACAGTGAACTCTCTGTAACTCGATGCTCTGAAACTCGATACTTTCTCTTACTCGATGAAATTCAAAGTCCCTTGAATTTTGCATACTGCGTTACCTCCGTAAGTCGATATCTCCCTTAATTGATATTCTCTATAGATAGTACTATCTACTATCTATAATATTCTCTAAGTCAAAGTATTTTCCAAAGCGGTTTTACCTCGCGAACTCGTTGTTTTCAGAAACAGTTCACATGCACATAATATATGTACGATGTCGGGCCATTTGGCCGAATTTCGTTTGGCCGAAAAGTTCAAAAAATATATTGTTGGTTGAATCATGCTCAAATCTCACTCACCGAAGCCTTATGCACGAGCTAGCTCGTTTGCGATTCTGCATGGAGAGCATCGCGCATGAGTTTTTCATGCAGAGTCGCATCGTTTTTCTCATTCGCCAAAAAATGATTTCGCTCCAAAAAGTGTCAAAACCCAATCGAAGCGTATTTTTTGTTTACGTATGGATTTATTATCCATTGTTTTATGCAAAGAAAGTTATTCCGATGAATTTAACGAAGAAGAACACGCAAAAATCACGCGAGTGGGGTCATGGACGACTCTCTGGGCCATGAGTCGGGTGAGGTTTGCCTCGCGCTTGATTTGAATCGTGGATGAGATTTGAGAATTGTGTGTAATAACATTGTGTGTAATGAGTAGTAGGAATTACATGAAGTGTGTAGCAAGAAGTGAGGAATGAGACATTCCGCACATCTCATAATACGAAATAGGTGAATATAAAAAAAAAGTGAAGGAAATAAGTGAATAGTGAAAAGTAAGAAGGGAGAAGCAAGAATTGAGAAGTGAAAAGTGAGAGGTTAGAAGTGAACAACTTGAGAAGTGAGAATTGTGAAGTGAGGAGTGGAAAGTGAGAGTAAAAGTAGCGTTAAGTAAAAAATGAGGAGTGACAAATTCGAAGTATGAAGTGAGAAATGAGAAATGAAAAGTGAGAAAAGAAAGATAAAAAGTGAAAAGTAAATTGTGAAAAGCGAGAAGTGAGAAGTGAGAAGTAAGAAGTATGAACTGAAAATTGAGAAGTGAGGAGTAAAAAGTGAGAAGTGATGAGTAAGAATTCAGAAGTGAAAAATTGGCAATAAGAAGTCAGAAATTTGAGAAGTGAGAACTGTAGAGTGAAAAGTAAAAAGAGGGAAGCGAAAGTGAAAAATTAGAAGTGAAAAGTAAGAAGTGAGAAATGAGAAGCTAAAAGTAAGAAGTGACAAATTTGAAGTGAGAATTGTGATGTGAGATGTAAGAAATTAAAAGTGAGAAAAAAAAGCAAAAAGTGAACAGTGAATTAGGAGCGAGAAGTGAGAAGAAAGAATTGAGAAGTGAAAAGTGAGAGGTCAGAAGTTAGAGGTGAAAAGTTTGAGAAGTGAAAGGTAAAAAGTGGGAAGATAAAAGTATGAAGTGAGAAGGGACTTCGAACATTTCATTTCTTACTTAAAAACTCTCACTTTCCACTATTCATTTCGAACATCTTACTCCTCACTTCAATTGATAAAAAATCAACTTGAACTAATCGGCCAAATGGTATTCTGTCATATGACCCTAATCCATGTTTCTACATGTTTCGAAAAGTGTTTGATATTTTGGAAGAAAAATACAAATGTGTTTTCTATCTCGATACTCGATGGTCCCTTTAATATCGAGTAAGGGAGAGTTCACTGTAATACATTTACAATTAAATATTTACTATTCATATTCTCAGTAGGGTTTCTCTATTCGCAATAAATCCAAAGACCAATGAAAGTCATGAGTCATACTTACAGACTCGCGCACGTGCAAATGAGTGGAGCAGAATAAAAGGTATAATAAGTAGCGGAAATGACGAATTTGGCAGAAACGACTTGTTTTAAGAAAGTCTCTACGATTTTCAGGACAAACATTCCATTTTCAGGGCTTATGAAAAATTACTAAGATTGGCATGATATACATCCTGATCCTCGAAAACTTAAATCATAAATACGAGAAATTCAAAGCCACTAATGATTTCAAGGAATGATCATTAACTTTCAAGAATACTCAGATTTTTTTATGAATCGTTACGAATTACTAAGAAATATTATGATCTTTCAAAAATACTATAAACTTCCAGGTCTTATTTCGGACAATATTATGACTTGGGGATAACTGTGGCTTTTGTAATGAATGTCCAACAATTTATCTAAACGTATTAGATTTTCTATGTAAGACTTCTTATAAATTTACAACGAACCATTAACAGATTTCCACATTTTCTTTTCCACAGGAATTCGTATAGACATTCTGTTCAGATTCCAGCAATATTTTTAACAACAAACATTACTGAAACTCGATTTGTGCAATTGCACAACATGTGGAAGATTTAGCTCGAAAAATGTATTGGAGGGTAACCACTTCCTTCGGTGGGGTTTGATCCCTCGAAACCAGTACGCTAGACAAGTGCTTTTTCTACTAAGCTACGCAGGACTTTGATAAAAGTAAAAGTGGTAAAAGTGATGAAGCGAAAAAGGATTTTCATCTAATAGGCAGGATTTTCGTAAGGGTAATTCTAGATAAAACATTGATGGGTGAAAGGTGATCCTTAACATAAACAATGAAAAAAAGATCCTCACTTGATCCGAAAAACGCTTGCTTTGATCTCATTGAAAGGAAAAGTCAAAACCCTGCTGCTGATTTTACTCTTAAGGTCACTCCTGACGGAAACCAAGTTTCAAAGTGCTCGCGTTTTCGGGGGCACACCACTCGATACGGAGGCGGCGCACAACTGTCATTTTTGTTGACTTAGCTTTGCTGCGTCGCAGCATGCGTGAAATAATAAAAATGACAGTTGTGCGTTGCTTCCGTATCGAGTGGTGAGCCCATGAAAACGCGAGCACTTTAGTTGAAAGTTAAAAAAACAAGCTGATTCATACATCAATCAACTAGTGGAACATGCTACATTGCTACACCAATTACTGTTACACTAGTAAAAGTTATTGAAATCATGATACATGGTGATAAGCTTCAAGAACTAATTAATGCCCTATCAACAGGTTGTTGGACCAATACATCAAACAGCGGTTCTCAACCTTTTTCTTGAGAGGTACCCATTCGAACTTTTGCATTTATTGAGGTACCCCCAATTTGTTTTTGCTGTAAATGAAAATGAGCGTAACTCATAAAACATATGAAAAATTGACTTGAGCTTCAACGGGATATATGGCCCTGCATAAAGTTGGCTGCAAAAACTGTGAAACTTCCCAATTTCAAATTAGGTTTAAACGTCAAGCTTCCTACAGGACTTTTATGACTATTAAAACCTTCCGAGCATCATAAATACAGCAAATTGAAAACATATTTTTATGTCCACATCAAATTGAAATCATGATTGGTTTTCAAATTCAAATTTTCTAATTTAATGAAATCTTATTTTGTTAACGAAAACCAACATCATAATTAGTACAGGACTTTGCTTTCATCGGCACCAGGAATAGTTTTCTATTCAATGTCACAGTAAGATTTTTCTGCTATAGATTTTGATCTTTTAACCGATAAAACGTCCAAAAGGATATCAACCAGAGTTTTCAAAATTAGGCTATTTCACAATAACAAGATCAGTTATCGATTTTTTCTCAAGTTTTGTTCGGGTTCCGAGCCAGTTTATAGTGTGATTCCGCGCCTCTTGAAGCGAACTTTCCGAGCCTCTTGAAGGAAGGCTTCCGGGTCACTTTTTTCATTGGTTTCCGACTCACTTAACCTTCAGGGACTCGTTTGGTCCTGGACCGCTCACGCAGTACCGCCTCTGTTGTGAACGAGAAGCGCGCTTTTTCGAAACTGTTGTACTTTTTACAACGGCGCAAGTCCCCGTAGGTTAAAAGTAGGCTTCCGAGCCTCTTAAAAGAAAAAATTCGAGCCCCCTGAAAATAGGCGTCCGAGCCTTTTGAAAGAAATCTTTCGAGCTTCTGGAAGAGAGGCTTCGAAGCGTCTTGAAAAGAGATGGGACTTCCGAGCCTGTTGCGGGGAGGCTTCTGAGTAGCTTGATAGGGCGCTTCTGAGCTTCTTGAAGGAAGAATTCCAAGACCCTTAAAGGGAAGCTTCCGAGCCTCTTTACAGATGGCTTCGGAGCCCCTTGGAGAGAGATTTTCGAGCGTTTTGAAAGGAGACATCCGAGCCTCTAGAAAAGAGGCTTCCGAGCCAATTAAAAGGTGGATTCTGATTATCTTAAAACGACGCTTCTATGCCTCTTGAAAGAAGGCTTCCGACCGCTCCGAGCCTCTTGAAAGGCGTCTTCTGAGCTACTTGGAAGGAGGCTTCCGAGAAGCGTAGATTTTCTAATCCCAATCCTCTAAGCTGAGCTACTCGGAAAACAGCCTCCGTGTCTCTCAAAACGAGGCTTCCGAACCTGTAGGCTCTAGATTAGGGTGGCTCAAAAAACACAAATTTTTTTATGGGCCGCCCTTTTATTCGGATCTATTTGATGCCCTGATGCTCTGGACAAAATTTCAGCCAAATTGGTCAACGTTTGGGCACGTTTGGGCGGTGCTAAGTTTATATTTGCAAAAATGTATGCAGAAACATCCAAAAACAGTTATTTGCAGTTGGACGGCACAACTTACGATGAAGAACTATGATACTAATTCAGATCTTGAAGAATTTAATACCGAACGTTATGCTGAAAACCGCGAGAAGATTAGAGTTTATTAGGCAAAGATATTAGCATTTTACTGGAGTGTTGTAGGGGTGAAATTATTTCTTTTCATAGGTAAAAGAAACGAAATTTGCTCAAACCCCACTTCAGAGATCTGAGTATCATAGTTCTTCATCGTAAGTTGTGCCGTTCAACTGCAAATCACTGTTTTTGAATGTTTCTGCATACATTTTTGCAAATATAAACTTCCTTCCACCTTAGCACCGCCCAAACGTTGACCGATTTGGCTGAAATTTTGTCCAGAGCATCAGGGCATCAAATAGAACTGATTGAAAGGGCGGCCCATCAAAAAAATTGAAAAAAGTTTTTCCTATACTAATTTGAGCCATTTGAGTCTAGATTTTAGTTCAGAAGCATATTCTTCATATTATTTAACACTAGCAGACCCGACGTACTTTGTTTCGCCTAAAATTGATTTATTCTCTGATTAGTTCTCGCATTATGAAGAAATTTCTGTTTCATTTGTATGGGAGCCCCCCTTTCCAAAAGAGGGAAGGGGTCTCAAACCATCTTAAGAACGGGCCGGGGAACCCCAGAAACCTCTGCATACAAATTTTCACGCCGATCGGTTCAGTAGTTTCGGAGTCTATAAGGTTCAGACAGACAGAAACTCATTTTTATGTACCTGTATTAGGGTGGTTCAAAAAATCGATTTTGCTCCACAGTGCTCATCTAATTCTTTACCATGTTCTGAGTGTCCTCTGAAAATTTGAGCTCATTTGGATTAAAACTGATTTAGCACAAGCCGTTTCAAGTTTGCATGCAAATTAGTATGGGGAAATTTATTTTTTCATTATACTCTTAATGACGCTTTCCCATCAAGCGCATGTTAAAAGAAAACCTACATAGCTAAAAGGAATACTCAACAGCTTTTACTCAGTGAAAACCGCATCTCAATTAATCGTTCCAATAATTAGTAATCGAATTTAATCTATACCGTGGTTTTCTGGAGCTAATTGCATAACTCATCAACAGGCAACATTGCTGCTCGTGGCGCGAAAGATAGCACACACAAATTCAGGCTACTATGTTGCACTGCACGTTTCAGTGATGCCCTCAAAGAAGTTTAACGATCATGACTAAAGATTCGCAACATGTCTTAAAATCGATTACTAATTATTGGGACGATTAATCAACATGCGGTTTTCGTTGGGTGAAAGCTGTTGAGTATCCCTTTTAGCTATGTAGGTTTTCTTTTAACCTGCGCTTAATAGGGAAACGTCATTAACAGTATAATGAAAAAATAAATTTCCCCATACTAATTTGCATGCAAACTTGAAACGGCTTGTGCTAAATCAGTTTTAATCCAAATGAGCTCAAATTTTCAGAGGACACTCAGAACATGGTAAAGAATCAGATGAGCACTGTGGAGCAAAATCGATTTTTTGAACCACCCTAATAGATATAGATATAGATATAGATATAGATTTTGTTTCAATGATATGGAAATGCTAATATCATCTTCCAAACTTACATGTTCATGATAGAATTAGAGGCGAAAGTATAGAATTGATAGTTCCGTTAGGATACGGCAGGCATGAAGAATGTTTTTATAGAAGTCGATTTGAAAGCGAGCGGAAAATATGTGTGATGGCACATATCGCACGACCTTCCTTCTGCCAAACTCCTGTGTGAAGGGGGGGGGGGAATATCAGTGTGGAAGCTGATATATCTCCACTGGCAAAAGGAAGGTGGTTTGATTAGTTTAATCAATTAGTTCGAACCAATGCTTCAAACTAAAATTCCACACGGATGTAGAATTTGGTGGACGGATGTGGAATTTGATTTTATGGCCATTGCCATCAGGATATTTAATGGTCGATTACTGTAGCCGTTTCACACAAGTTATTGTAATGAGGCAAATCACAACAGCATTGACCATCAATGCCGTTATCATCGATATTATGTCTTGGTGGTTTTTATAATGTTTATCCCGAATTTCATCCGAAAGTCCTAATATTTCATGTCTCGTAATTTAACCCTCTCTTTTCCACTTATTTTTCCAAAAATTTTCGTTTCGGCCCGGGTTACGATTTCAAATTGTAAAATCGTCCTTTTTTTTTTTTTCGACCGATTTGCATTAAATTTGGAGGAATGATGCAATAAACCTTATATTTTTGTGTAGATGTATTGATTTGGAGATTGGGTCCATGAGAAGCGGTTTACCGAGGGGGTTCCCTGGGTTAAATGGGGTCAAAAATAGGTCAACTTCCTTTTAATCATAGATAACTAGTAGTAAATGCTCTCATTAATGATGCAATCGTTTTCATTCATCATTTTGCAATAGTGGGACTGGAGACAGCACGTTTGGACCTCCAAAATCCGGTTACAGATGTTACGGGAACCTGGTTCCCCCAGGGAAAAGGTCACTTTTTGAGTTGTTTTGAAACCCAGCTTGCGACACATCATGATTTTGCAACACAAATATAAAAGAAGACATTTGCATAGCATCTGTGCACATTCGCCTCTTCCAGAGGGTCCCTGGGAACCTGAAGCCCTCAGGGAAGTGGTCACTTTTTGCTTGATTCTGAAACCCAGCTTGCGACACATCAAACTTCATGACTTTGCAACGCATATACAATAGGAGACATTTGCAGAACATCTGACCACATTCGCCACTTCCGGATATTCTCTGGGAACCTGAAGCCCTCAGGGAAGTGGTCATTTTTTGATTGATTCTGATACCCAGCTTGCTACACATCAAACTTCATGATTTTGCCACACGAAGACATTTGCATAGCATCTGTGCACATTCGCCACTTTCGTAGGTTCTCTGGGAACCTGGTTCCCTTAGGGAAGTGGTCACTTTGCTAGTGGTTCTGAAACCCAGCTTGCGACATATCGACAAACATCATGATTTTGCTACGCAAATACAATTGAAGACATTTGAAGAACATCTGACCACATTGGCTACTTCCGGAGGTTCCCTGGGAACCTGATGTCCCAAGGGAAGTGGTCACTTTTTGATTCATTCTGAAATCCAGCTTGTGACACATCGAACTTCAATTTGCAACGCAAATACAATAGGAGACATTTAAAGAACTTCTGAGCGCATTGGCAGTTTGAAATGCAGTTTGTTTACAGGAAACCTCCGCAATAGGTCATTGTGCCCAGATACTCTGCCAATGTCTTCTATTGTATTTGTATTGAAAAATCAGAAAATTTGATGTGTTGTGAACTGGGTTTCAGAAACATTCAAAAAGCGACCACTTCCCTGAGAGCTACAGTTTCCCAGGGAACTTCCGGAAGTGGCCAATGTGCCCAGATGCTCTGTAAATAGCTCTAATGTCTATAAATGTCTATTTGTGATGAAAAGAACTGAAGTTTAATGTGTCACAAGCTGGGTATCAAATCGACTCAAAAAGTGGGAACTTTCCTTGGGGCATCATGTTCTTAGGGAACCTTCTTCTATTGTATTTGTGTTGCAAAATCATGAAGTTTGATGTGTCGCAAGCTGGGTTTCAGAACCACTCAAAAAGTGACCACTTCCCTTGGGGCATCAGGTTCCCAGGAAACCTCCAGAAGTGGCCAATGCACTCAGAAGTTCTGTGAATGTCTCCTATTCAGGGTTCGTAATGCTCACTCAATCTCAGGAGCACAGGATGCTCCCTCACCAAAATTTTCGAGGAGAAATCCCTTTTCGGGAAAGAAAAACAGCCTGGAGAGTGATAACCATTTTTCGCTCACTTCGATTGCCGCCAAACGTTGGTTTGTTCTTTTTTTTTTTCATATTCGAGTCTTTTCGTGGGACCATAAATGCAAATGGAAGTAGCTTACGTTGACCAAATAACTTAACGCTTTCATACAGATAACGTGGTGGTGTGGCTAGAGTAAGCGCATCCCCACAGCTATTATTGTTACTATTTTGGGTTCGAATCCCGGCGCGGCCATACAATTTTGTAATTGTTCTGCGATAATTCTCGCGAAAAGTGATCTAATAGGCAAGATTTTCGTTTATCTACCCAGGCTAATTCTGGAGAAAGATTGATGGGTGAAAGATGATCCTCAACATAAACAAAGAAAAAAGATTCTCCCTTTGCCCGAAAAACGCTTGCATTGGTCTCATTGAAACGAAAAGTCGAAACCCTGCTCCTATTGTATTTGCGTTGAAAAATCATGAAGTTCGATGTGTCGCAAGCTGGGTTTCAGAATCAATCAAAAAGTGTCCACTTCCCTTGGGTTATCAGGTTCCCAGGGAACCTCTGGAAGTGGCCAACGTGATCTGATGTTCTGCAAATGTCTTCTATTGTACTTGCGTTACAAAACCATGGAGTTCGATGTGCCGAAAGCTGGGTTTCAGAACCACTTACAAAGTGACCACTTCCCTGAGGGCACCAGGTTCCCAGGAAACCTCCAGAAGTGGCCAATGTAGTCAGATGTTCTACAAATGTCTTCTATTGTACTTGCGTTACAAAATCATGAAGTTTTATGTATCGCAAGCTTGGTCTCAGAACCACTCAAAAAGTGACCACTTCCCTTGGGGCACCAGGTTCCCAGGGAACCTCCGGAAGTGGCGAATGTGCTCAGATGCTCTGCGAATGTCTTCTATTATTTTTGTGTAGCAAAATCATGAAGTTTGATGTGTCGCAAGCTGGGATTCAGAACATCTCAAAAAGTGACCACTTCCCTGGTGGAACCAGGTTCCCGGAACATCTGTAACCAGATTTTTGAGGTCCAAACGTGCAGTTTCTATTCCCACTATTGCAAAATGATGAATAAAAACGATTGCATTATTATTGAGAGCATTTACCACTAGTGATCTACGATTACAAGTAAGTTAACTTATTTTTGACCCCATTTGACCCAGGGGACCCAAGACCGTACCCAAGGACCCAATCACCAAATCAATACACCTACACAAAAATATAGGGTTTAATGCATCTTTCCTCCAAATTTCATGCAAATCGATTGAAAAACAAGAGAACGGTGGATTTTACAATTTGAAATCATAGCCCGGGCCGAAACGGGTTAAAAAAAAATTTTATTAGCAGTCTAATGCAACCATAAGGTTGAGCCAAATAATGCTTTTTGTTGTTGATACAATTCGATAAATGTTCTTCTTCTTCTTCTTCTTATTGGCATTACATTCCCACACTGGGACAGAGCCGCCTCGCAGCTTAGTGTTCATTAAGCACTTCCACAGTTATTACCTGCGAGGTTTCTAAGCCAAGTTACCATTTTTGCATTCGTATATCATGAGGCTAACACGATGATACTTTTATGCCCAGGGAAGTCGAGACAATTTCCAATCCGAAAAATGCCTAGACCGGCACCGGGAATCGAACCCAGCCACCCTCAGCATGGTCTTGCTTTGTAGCCGTGCGTCTTACCGCACGACTAAGGAGGGCCCCGGATAAATGTTGGAAGGTGCAAAATTTGATGGAGCTCTACAGCTACCTTGGGAAGGAAAGGGTTAAGTGAATTTAAGTTTAATTATGAAATGAAACGTAGCCTTAGTATCACTTATTGTTGCACAGCAGACTGTTTTTGCAGCTAGTACAAACTGGCTTCCAGTACTAGGAAAAGTAATTTTGGTTTGCTGGGCCTAATTTGCTAAAAGCTTTCTTAAAAGTGAGTTAAGATTCAGGATTCAGAGGAACCTGATACACTTGAATTATCCTTTAGCTTTGTCTAACAAAACATTGCTCTATGTGCATCATTTGCGTAGTGTACCTCTCTCTTTAAGCAACTGCGTATAAGTGTCATGTGTCATGATAATGGAGCTGCTTCGAACACGTCACCCGAGACAATTCACGAACACGGTGAGCAGTGATTCACTGATTTTTTGTCATGATGGCGTGTCAAAGAGCTCTTCATTTATAAATAGCTTTAATTGATATAGCACTCATTTTAAGAAAAATGTACCCTTGAGCTAATGCCACAAATGTGTTCTTCTTCAGGACAAACGCAATTTCAATCAAGCTTTCTTCTAACAACTATCACAAAATCGAATTAATGAATCAATTTAATTCAAAATAATATTAATTTAATTTTTCCAATATTCAGTACCAGTTTACAAATCAGAGTTAGCGATAATCCAGTCTCTAAAGTGCGACACGCGAACGTACACAGACGGCATGCCGATCGAGCATCCAGCGGCGGATCCGAACGAAACGATACCGACCTGCAGGCTACCGCTGTCCTGAACAGCCAGAGGGCCACCAGAGTCACCGTTGCAGGATGAGCGACCACCCTCACCGGACAGACAGATGTTCTGAGCCTGGATGATGTTGGTGTTTCCACCCCAGCTGGACAGACAGTCAGCCTCGGTCATGATTGGGTTGCTGGCGAACATAACGACAGCAGAGGTGGCCGTGCTGGCATCGGAAGTGCGTCCAAATCCAGAGACGGTACCAGTCCATCCAGCAAAGGTGCGGCTATCACCAGCAGCAGGAATGCGAGTTGGGACAACACGGTCATTCAAGCTAATGGCGCTGTTCAAACGAACGGTGGCAATGTCGTTGCGGATGTTGGTAGAGGTGTATCCAGAATGGATGTTGATTCCAGCCGAAGAGAAGGCAATGCGCTGTTGAGTGTCTTCGGTCAGGAGACGGTTGTGAGCTCCCATGATGGCAGTTCCGCCCAGAGCATTTTGGACGCAGTGAGCAGCAGTCAGAATATAGTTGGTGGTCAGGACGGATCCACCGCACAGACCGGTGCCACCGGTGAAGGTACTGAGCAGGGCAATCTGGTACGGGAACTGACCGGGAGTGGCTTCCTGTCCGTTGGTGACTCGGCGATTGGGGAAGGCGGTACGCAAGAACTGCAATTCCGCTGGCAGACGAGCCCAGTAATGGTCGAACTCCTCAATTGGACGCACCTGGGACCAATCAATTTCGATCCATTCGGCGCTGGCCACTGCCAAGACACCGATCAACAGCACAATGGTCTTCATGGTTAGTGGAGGGTTAGAAAACTAATAATCGTAGATGTCAAACTTGGTTTATATAGCAAAGCGGCTTTTTTGACTATCAAGATTACCTTAACAATACGGATTTTCGTCTACAGTCAATGGATGTTCAACAAAATCGAATAATCAAGTGATAAGACCAGCGTAAAAGGAATTATGATAAGGACGTCGGAAAGGAAATCCCAATGAGAATTTGTTGTGTTTGGGGACTTCCGTGAGATATGGCGAACCAATCATATCAACTGTAGATA
This sequence comes from Armigeres subalbatus, assembly GCF_024139115.2. Classification (NCBI taxonomy): domain Eukaryota; kingdom Metazoa; phylum Arthropoda; class Insecta; order Diptera; family Culicidae; genus Armigeres; species Armigeres subalbatus. The sequence continues at coordinate 6,894,556 of NC_085140.1, read as the reverse complement.
AAAGCTTCAAGTGCGTTCAATACCTGTAACACTACTAGATAAAACAGTTTTGCTTTGTAAAGAGGTCGTCGATATAAATTTCAACTGGCTTTGCACAACATAGTCAATTGTGCTGCCAATTGTACTTACCATTAATTAGCCGGGGTTCTGCTGAAACGCACGAAAAAATATTCATATCTATTCATGCGCTTATTTAATATTGAATATCCATGAATTCTGTGTTGAGAAATGTTTCATATGGTTTGTGAATAATTAGAACTGCTACACGTTAGATGTCGTATGAAATGGGATGAGTTTTCATTGGCGCTTGGTACGAATTAGAGCCCCGATCACTTGTGACTACAACGATTATGTACCTATCTTAATTTTTTGCAATGAAAGCAATTGCATTCATAGGGAAAATCAAGCTTATTCAATTTGTTTACAAACGGTAATTGCATTCAAAAGTTATGAAGAAAACAGTGTATTGAACAACAAAGGTTTGTAGCTTAACTGATTAAGAAACGCAACATAGCGACACCTCGAAAATAAATCGGTAATGATGCTTAACCTGTGAATGATCTTCGAACAGTTCTCAGAAAATATCAATAGAAATAAACAAATAAATAAGTGTTTTTTAGAGCATCTCCCGTGACCCAATTTTATGAGTTTGTTCTGAAGCCTTGTAAAATCAATGATGGCATCCATTTCTTACTATAAATAGTTTCCGTCAGTAATCGAAATTTTGACAAAAATCGGTAATCGAGATTCCGGTGAACATTGCCAAGACATCGGTAAATATTATCGACACATCGATAATCGTTACCAAAATTTCGATAAAGATAAAATAACTCTCACCGAATTTCGAAACATATTGATGAAATTTCGAATAATAAATAACCGAGTTTGGTAAAAATTTCTACCTAGATCTCAGCTGTTGGATCCTTGGCGAAAATTTTGCTGAGGTCGACGAAACAACTTAGGTGTATAAAAGATGTTAATCAAAAACAAATAATTCATTCTCGTGCAACTTAGCACCACTTGAGCCACTCAGCTCTCGACGTGGTCGCAACCTATTCATATAGCCCCCGACGAAGGATCTATCCGACGAAGGAAGCTCCTTCAAAACCGTCGACCCGGTTGAGTAGCCAACACTACTTTTTACCTAATAAACAAATTCATAGCTCAACGCAAGTCTGAAGCACTTTCTCACGCCGAGTGTCTAAGTCGGTCCAGAGCAGGATAGCGGTTCAATGAAGTCCTGACGACCTATAACCGATACTATTACGCGTCACGATCTACTGGGCCTAGTCCCTGAAAGTAGGTTTAGCCTACTTCAACTAGAAGTTGGCCTGCGGCGGAAACAATACCCGAAACTGTTAGCCTGATAACCTGATCTATTCTACTTCCAGCTTGATCGTGGTCTAGACAATAAATTTCCCAGCGACAGGAGCCCCTCGGTGCCTACCGTACCGCTCTCCGATGCCTTCTGGTATTCGCGCCTTTATCGTAATATACACTCTAGCTTTCATCTACTCAGTCACTAAGTAGATGAAAGTTAGCGTGTAAGCCAATGGTCGCCAAGATCCCACTTCGTTCTGTACTGAATTGTGCACAGTCAGATATCACTTGTTTTGATGTCTTCTCGCTGTTCGAACATGTCGGGTCAAGTGGGTCATTGCTGTGCAGATACTTCCTGAAGCTTTCATGGCCCGATAGGAATTGTGTCAGGTAGAATTTGACTTTCTCATACGTTTGAATGGAGAAATTTAAAGTTCACATTACATTGATTATTTGGTTTTCCATTGAACGCTGGCAAACACTACTGAACAAAAATCGTTTTTTTTTTTATTTATTTTTATTATTTATTACCAGACTAAGGCCGGAGTGACCTGTGCTGCACATAAAAGTCTTCTCCATTTAGCTCGGTGCATGGCTGCACTTCGCCAACCACGTAGTCTGCGGAGCAGGGAATCAATTTTTGCCTTTCTCGTACAACTAAGTTGTACCGAAAGGCTATCATTTCACTCCAAAATCGAACTTTTGATAGAAGTCCCGGAGACCCATAGTGTTATATACCATTCGACTCAGCTCGATGAGCTGAACAAATGTCTGTCTGTCCGTGTGTGCGTGTGTGTGTGTGTATGTGTGTGCGTGTGTGTGTGCACAAAATGCCATAAAAAACATTAGCCAAATTTTCACATAGAAACTCTTAATCGATTTTCTTGCAACAAGTTGCATCCGACAGAGACTAAAACGCTGTTAATCACTATTGAATTTCATAATAATTGCAAATTGCAAAAAATAGATAATATTAAAATAGTGATGAGACATAGTCACATAGAACAATAATGTGTTATGAAAAATGCCTTGCATCTATGAATATTTTATCCGTGGCTTCCCATTAAGAGTTTCATCGTACTCATCGTACATGAAGATGCTCGTGTTGCACGCATTTAGGCGTAAGTATGCTCTTCGTTTAGTTTCATAGTACTATGTACATAGTACTAAATTGTCCGAAAGTCAAAATTCGAACATAGGAAATTCGAGAAACTTTTGGCAGCGCCATCTGTCGTCTACTAGTGTAAATTTTCTATCATAACATTAGACGGTGTAACTGTTTTGCCTTTCTTGTACATCATCGAGGTGTAAGCGTAAAGGCTACATTTATTACCTTTTTACGCGAGAAAGGCGCCATCACCGCTAGGTGGATTAATCTGGGTTTTTTGGAATGCGCTTGCGAAACAAGCGACAAAAGAGAACCAACGACAAAGCTTTGTTTTTGTCGGAGATAATAATGACAAAGATCCGAAAATTTTTGTCAGCAACAAAAAAGAAGACAATCTTGTTGCTAAATTTACATCTCGTTATTTTGCATTATTTCTAGTGCAAATTTTGGTTTTATGCTATCACAGTTTCTGGTTTTATGGAAATATTCGAGATTCGAACAATGATTACAAAATTAGCATCGTATTTTCGGAAATATCAGAGCGCGCAAGGCAAATGATTCTTGTCATATTGTGCTCGGGTTCTGATAAAGGTTTGTCGCTAGGTGCGTTTGTCAGTAACAAACTCTGTTGATGACAAAGAGTATATTGTTAGGCGTTGCTCGAATATTGATTCCCTGCTGCGGAGGGCCCGCAAATCGTCCTCCACCTGATCGATCCACCTTGCCCGCTGTGCACCTCGCCTTCTTGTTCCCATCGGATCGTTGTCGAGAACCATTTTCACCGGATTACTATCCGACATTCTGGCTACGTGCCCGGCCCACCGCAGTCTTCCGATTTTCGCGGTGTGAATGATGGATTTTTCTCCCAACAGCTGATGCAACTCGTGGTTCATTCGCCTCCTCCACGTACAGTCCGCCATCTGCTACGCAACACTTTCCTTTCGAAAACTCTCAGTGCGCGTTGCTCCTCCACGAGCATCGTCCAGGTCTCGTGTCCGTAGAGAACTACCGGTCTGATAAACGTTTTGTAGATAGTCAGTTTGGCGGCGAACTTTATTCGATCGGAGCGTCTTGCGGAGTCCAAAGTACGTACGATTTCCTACCACTATACTGCCGCTAACCGCAAGTCGAGCACATCTGTATATGGAGGCCCATATACAGATGTGCTCGACTTGCGGTTAGCGGCAGTATACGTCTTCGATTTTCTCTGCTGGTATCGTTATCGGCGGTCACCAGTGTGCCCAAGTACACGAATTCTTCAACCACCTCGATTTCGTCACCACCGATAGAAACTCGTGGTGGGTGGCTTACATTGACCTCTCTTGAGCCTCTTCCTATCATGTACTTCGTCTTCGACGTGTTGATGACTAGTCCAATCCGTTTAGCTTCGCTTTTCAGTCTGCTGTAGGCATCCTCCATCCTCTCAAAGTTACGTGCCATGATATCAATGTTGTCGGCGAAACCAAATAACTGGACGGACTTCGTGAAAATCGTGCCACTCGTGTCAATCCCTGCCCTTCGTATTACTCCCTCCAAAGCGATGTTGAATAGCAGGCACGAAAGACCATCACCTTGTCTTAACCCTCTGCGCGTTTCGAAGAGACTCGAGAATGCCCATGAAACTCGAACTACGCACATCACCCGATCCATCGTCGCTTTGATCAACCGTGTCAGTTTATCCGGAAATCCGTGTTCGTGCATTAGCTGTCATAGCTGATCCCGATCGATTGTATCATATGCGGCTTTGAAGTCGATGAATAGATGATGTGTGGGCACGTTGTATTCGCGGCATTTCTGCAGTACTTGACGAATGGTGAACACCTGGTCCGTGGTGGAGCGTTCGCCCATAAAACCCGCCTGGTACTGCCCCACAAACTCCCTTGCAATTGGTGCTAGTCAACGGCATAAAATTTGGGAGAGTACCTTGTAGGCATTCCACGTCGAGCATCCGTGCGAGACGGTTGTAAGTCCGCGTACGGTCTGCTTCTCATTCGGTTTTTTTCCTGAAGTACAGGTAGTGGTTTTTTTTCCGAAAGTGTTTTGAAGCATAGTGCTTGAGTGGAAGTGGTGCTTAGCTGAAGCAGTTAAGTAGCCATTTCGTTGGTTTTGCAACTACGCAAAACTTTGCAGTTTATTCGGCGTCCATCGCAGGCGCAGGCATCATCGTCCCACGCCGACAGTCATCATCCATCGTGCGTCTCCACCAACACAGACGCTGCCGTCCTGCCACCATCCATCCACCCAGTTGCAGTGTTGGGTGCGGCGAGAACACCAACAATAGCGTGGTTCGCTTCGACCGCACCACCGGCGAGTGTCCATCGAGCTAGTGTGTGCTGCCAGAACTGTTAGCCGGCAACACAGCAGTGTGAACGCAAGTATTTAATTGAGCTCCCTCTCATTGTTCTCTTCTCCATCTTATTGGAATAGTTTTTTCTTTCTTTTTCACTCGTCTTCCCCTCTGTCCCAAATCATTATTTTGTTTGTGTGTGTGTTTTTTTTTCTGCCCTTGTGAAAATTGTTTAGTTTTAAAATAAATTTTGCCTCGCTGCAGCGGCGCATTTCGTGTCCGCAATGCGCGAAGGCGAAGTTGGCGGGGTACTTCGTATTCCATGTCAGATGTTTCGTTGCATTCAGGTGTTCCAAACCAAAACGAAATGGACACCAGCAACGCTAAAATTTCCTCTACGAGCCCCCGTCCCAAGGTCTACCCTCACGACTCTAGTGGGCCGTATGTTGTTTTCTTTCGACCCAAAGGCAAACGTTTGAATATCAGCCAGATTAGCAAAGATCTGGAAAAGCGATTTTCGTCTGTCACGACCATTGACATGGTTGGGTTTAGTAAACTCCGTGTCACGGTCAGTGATCGCAAATAGGCCAACGAGATTGTCACCTGTGAGCTTTTCACTCTCGAATATAAAGTGTATTTACCGTCAGCAGTGTGTGAGATCGCGGGGGTGGTGACGGAGGGAAGTATGACATGCGACGATTTGAAACAAGGTTTCGGTCGTTTCAAGAACATTTCTTTGCCTCCTGTTGCGATACTGGATTGCAAACAAATGTATTCGGTGTCGCAGGAGGGAGAGAAGCGGAGTTATTCCCCGTCTGACTCTTTCTGCGTCACTTTTTCCGGGTCCGCACTGCCTGACTACGTAGTGATTGGCAAACTTCGTCTACCTGTTCGGCTGTATGTACCTAAGGTGATGTATTGTGTTAATTGCAAGCAGCTGGGCCACACCGCTCAGTACTGTTGCAATAAACCTCGCTGTGCATCATGCGGAGAGAAGCATGTGGAGGGCGCGTGCAAGACGGCACCGAAATGTGTCTATTGTAACGAAAGCCCTCCACATGCTCTTGAAGCTTGCCCAACGTACATACAGCAGCGAATCCACCAGAAGCGGTCTCTTCAGCAACGTTCTCGGCGAAGTTACGCCGAAATGTTGAGGAAGGCCGCTCCTCCACTCGTTTCTGACACCATCTACTTGTCTCTTCCTTTGGACGATCAAGGTAGCTCTGACTCCGAGGTTGGAAATGGGGTTCCCTTTGTTTTCAATGGCTCAACGAGGAAGAGAATAAAACAGAGCCAGCGACCCTCGAAAACGCCTAGAAAACAGCCTCAAAGTGAGCCCCAATCCAACATGGTCAAATTCAAAGCGGGAGGAAATACTCAAAACTTTCAACTTTTGTGGTTTCACATCAGGATGAACGAGTTTCCACCGCTTCCGGGGACATCTAAAATCCCAGATGCCTCATTTTTTGCGATTTCTCAGCCAGAAAGAGAGCATAGAGAGCGAACAGAACAACCTTCGAGCGCTCAAATGTTCACACTTTCTGGCATCGTGGAGCTCATCCTCAACTTCTTTGATGCCTCCGACCCCGTGAAGAACATGGTCAAGACTGTTCTTCATATTCTGACTCCTCTCCTGAAGCAGCTGGCTTCGAAAATGCCCTCCTCGAGTCATTTGTATCCTTCGATGGCTAACTTAGTCAATAAGGGTAACATGATTTCGATTCTACAGTGGAACTGTCGAAGTATTCTTCCAAAATTAGATATTTTTAAATTTTTAGTTAACAAATTACAATGCGATGCTTTTGCTTTATGTGAAACATGGCTAACACCAGATGTGAACCTTCATTTTCCTGATTTCAACATAATCCGCCGCGATCGGGCAAATCGATATGAAGGGGTGCTTTTAGGGATCAAAAAACAGCACTCCTTCTATAGAGTCGATCTTGCGCCGATGTCTGGCACCGAAGCTGTCGCATGTCAGGTGACTATTCGAGGAAAAGACCTCAGTATCGCCTCGATATATCTTCCTCCAAACACCGCGATATCTCGAAGAGATCTCTCGCACATCTGCTCGGTTATGCCCGAGCCACGGTTGCTCCTGGGAGATTTTAACTCCCACGGAACAGGCTGGGGGGAACTGTACGACGACAACCGTTCATCAATGATATACGACCTCTGTGACGACTTCAATATGTCAATTTTGAATACAGGAGAAGTTACACGAGTGGCTCCTCCAGCAAGAGATAGCCGTCTAGATCTTTCCATTTGTTCGAGCTCATTATCGTTGGACTGTACTTGGGTGGTGGTCCAAGATCCCCATGGTAGTGATCATTTGCCGATCGAAGTTTCGATTTCCAATGGACATAAGCAATCTGCTTCCATCGATCTTTCATATGACCTCACGAAGCACATCGATTGGGGCAAATATGCGGACGCCATCAGCGACGGCATACAGTCGATAGAAGCACTTCCCCCGCGGGAAGAGTACAAGTTTCTATCGCAGTTGATTCTTGAAAGCGCTCTTCAGGCACAACGTCGGCCGGTGCCAGGAGCTTCGGTTCGTAGGAAACCCTACAGTCCGTGGTGGGACATCGAGTGTACGCAACTTTATCGCGAGAAATCCGCCGCGTTCAAAGAATTTCGGAAACACGGGGCGATCGTTCTTCACAAACGATACACCGCGCTCGAAATCCAGTTCAAGAAACTGGTCAAAGTGAAGAAGCGCGGATATTGGCGCACTTTTGTTGAAGGTTGATCGCGCGAGACTTCAATGAAAACTCTGTGGACCGTCGGGAGAAGAATGCGCAACGCGTCGTCCGTAAACGAAGATCGTGAAAGCTCGTCGCGGTGGATACTTGACTTCGCAAAGAAAGTTTGTCCGGATTCGGTACCGGTGAGGCAAGAGCTACGTGATGCTTTTGCAGACAGGGATGATATGGATCGTCCCTTTTCGATGATTGAATTCTCACTTCTCTCATTCTCTCCTTTCATGTAACAATTCCGCTCCAGGGATGGATAGAATCAGGTTCAATTTGCTCAAAAACCTCCCAGACGTCGCGAAGAGGCGCTTATTGAACTTGTTCAATCAGTTACTGGAGTGCAACATTGTTCCGGATGATTGGAGGGAAGTGAGGGTGATAGCCATCCAGAAGCCCGGAAAACCCGCGTCGGATTGTAACTCGTATCGCCCCATCGCGATGCTGTCATGTCTTCGGAAGCTGTTGGAGAAGATGATTCTCTTCCGGCTAGACAAATGGGTTGAATCGAATAGTTTGTTGTCAGATACACAATTTGGTTTCCGCAGGGGCAAGGGAACGAAAGACTGTCTTGCGTTGCTTTCTACAGAAATTCAGCTTACTTTTCGCTAAAAAAGAGCAAATGGGCTCAGTGTTTTGGACATTAAGGGGCTTTTGATTCAGTTTGCGTCGATGTCTTATCTGACAAACTCCACGAGTGTGGACTTTCACCAATTTTGAACAACTATTTGTACAATTTGTTGTCAGAGAAGCGTATGAGTTTTTCTCATGGTGACTCGGCAACTTCACGAATTACTCTACTACTACTACATGGGTCTCCCCCAGGGCTCATGTTTGAGCCCCCTTCTTTACAATTTTTACGTCAGAGACATTGATGAATGCCTCATGCCAAATTGCTCGTTGAGACAGCTTGGAGATGATTGTGTTGTATCCGTTTATCGGTTGATCTGCAAGGACAGTTGCAAGATACACTGGACAATTTGTCTACTTGGGCTCTAAAGCTGGGTATCGAATTCTCTCCGGAGAAAACTGAGAAGATTGTCTTTTCAAAAAAACATAAGCCGGCAAAGTTCCCGCTCCAACTGATGGGTAAGACAATCACTCATAGCATATCTTCTAAATACCTCGGGTCTGGTTCGACTCGAAATGTACCTTCGGGAAGCACATTGTGTATCTGACACAAAAATGCCAGAAACGGATCAACTTCATGCGATCAATAACCGGAACATGGTGGGGAGCGCATCCCGAAGATCTTATGACGTTGTATAGAACAACCATTTTGTCGGTCCTCGAATACGGTAGTTTCTGCTTCCAGTCCGCGGCTAAAACACACATGCTGAAGCTTCAAAGGATTCAGTACCGCTGTCTCCGTATCGCGTTAGGGTGTATGAATTCGACACATACAATGAGCTTGGAAGTACTTGCGGGAGTACTGCCACTAACAGATCGTTTCGCGGAATTATCGCTCCGGTTCCTCATCCGCTGTGAGGTTCTCAATCCATTGGTCATTGATATCTTCGAGGAGCTGCTCGAACAAAACCCTCAATCTCGATTCATGAGTATTTACCACTGGTACATAACGCTGGAGGTAAGCCCTTCTTCGGTAGATACCAATCGTGCTAACTTCTTAGACTCTTACAGTTCCTCTGTTACTTTTTGATCTGTCCATGAAGCAGGAGGTTCATGGAATACCAGACTTTCTGTGTGCGGAGGTCATACCTCCATTATTTGCAAGCAAATACGGGCACGCCAGTGAGGAGAGAAGCTTTTTACAGACGGGTCAAAATTGATGACTCCACTGGTTTCGGTGTTTTCAACGTTTTCATAGCGCCTACTTTAAGCTCAAAGAGCCTTGTTCCGTGTATACTGCTGAGCTAGCAGCTATACACTAATCACTCGAGCAAATCGCATCCCTACCTCCTGACCACTTTTGCATCTTCACCGACAGTCTAAGTTCCTTGAGGCTGTTCGGTCAATGAAACCAGTTAAGCACTCAGCGTATCTTCTAAATGGGATACGGAAAGCTTTGAGTGCCTTATCACAACGGTCTTACACACTCACCATCGGTTGGGTCCCTTCTCATTGCTCGATCGGGAAATGAGAAAGCGGACTCTTTGGCTAAGGTGGGCGCTATGGAAGGTGATATTTACGATCGGAAAATCACCTTCGATGAATTTTTCACATTAATTCGTCAGGAAACCTTGAACAGCTGGCAACAGAAATGGACAAATGGGGAGTTGGGTAGATGGCTGTATTCAATTCGCCCGCAGGTGTCGAAGCGTCCATGGTTCAAAAAATTGAATATGGGACGAGACTTCATTCGAACCATGTGTCGTCTAATGTCCAATCACTACACTCTAAATGCACATCTTTTCAGAGTGGGGCTCTCGGAAGGAAAGCTCTGTGTTTGCGGCGAGGATTATCAGGACATCGATCATGTCGTGTGGGCGTGCGAGGAGCATCGTGGCCCCAGATCTGCGCTAACTGAACATCTCCGGGTCCGAGGAAAACAACCAAAGCCTATTAGGGAAGTGTTGTCGGGCCTTGATCTCGAGTACATGTCCCTGGTCCACCAATTTTTGAAAGTTGCTGATGTAAAACTGTAATCATTGTCTGCCCATTCCCTTGTCTGTCGTACCAAATATTGAATGTCTTCCTCTTGTTGTACATTTCCATGTCTGTCGTTAATCCCTTCTGTATGTCTTCCTCTCGTCGTTGTCTCCCAAAAAAGTTTGTTTGTCCTGTTACAGATGTAAAATGCGAGGAATGTCAACTTTGTGAACATCAGCATAGTAATTACTTAAGCACCCTAAAATCCATTCCTTTCTTACTGTATTATTGTATTCCTAACCTCGACTAAACCGCGAGTCTTTCGGTTCCCCAAAACTAACACTATGTATAAGAATCAAGAAATGTATTGTTAAACTTGATTTCGGCTCCGTAACGCTTCACGGCAAATGAGCCTTCCAAATAAACGAAAGATAAAAAAAGTACCTTGTAGGCGGCGTTCAGCAATGTGATTGCGCGATAGTTGCTACAATCCAGCTTATCGCCCTTTTTGTAGATGGGACACACGACACCTTCCATCCACTTCTGCGGCAAAACTTCCTCCTTTCAAATCTTGGTAATGACCCAGTGAAGCGCTCTAGCCAGTGCCTCACCACCGTGTTTAAATAGCTCTCCTGGTAGTTGGTCAACCCCAGGGGCTTTGTTATTCTTCAGCCGGCCAATCTCCTCCTGAATTTCCTGGAGATTCGGAGCCGGTAGAATTATGTCCTGCGCGCGTTCCCCCAGGTCCATCACCATACCGCCATCTTCGTCTGCCACATCGCCATTCAGGTGCTCTTCGTAGTGCTTCCGCCACCTTTGGATCACCTCACGCTCGTTCGTAAGAAGGTTCCCGTTTATGTCCTTACACATACACATCAGGCTGTGGCACGTGGCCCTTACGTGAACGGTTCAACTTCTCATAGAACTTTCGTGTGTTATTAGCGCGGTACAGTTGCTCCGTCTCTTCACGGTCTCGATCTTCTTGCTGACGCTTTTTCCTCCGGAAAATCGAGTTTTGTCTGTTCCGGGCCTGTTTATATCGTGCCTCGTTCGCCCTCGTGCAGTGTTGCAGCAATCTCGCCCATGCTGCATTCTTCTCTTCTACTAACTGCTACTACTAACTACTAACTCTCTGATTCGGGGGAAACACAAAAGATTTCACTTGAAAAAATATGACTGTAAGATAGAAAAAAATGTCAAAAAATTTATAATGCCTCAAATCTACAGTTATAAATCTTCGAAGACCTTGAGAAAATCTATACAATTTTGAAGCATTTGAATAATCTAGATCTGCAGGATCTAGAAAATGTGAGAAAATTCTAGATCTCCATGATATACAGAATCAAAAACATCTGAAGGTTAAAGTTTAGCTCATCACAATAAGATCATTGGAAGGATCTGTATCAGCTCCAGAATCTGAAATAAATGAGATATTAAATAATGCCCCAAATCTGGTGCATTCTTAAATCTGCAAATATCTAAAAATCAACTAAATCAGGAAAACTTCTGAAACATCTTCTTCGCGACTTACCGCATGGCCATCTCCACTTTACTGTTTTTAAACAATGGTTGTTCAAACTGAATCTTTCAAAAAAACAACGGAAAACGAACAATACTCAGTAGACCAGTGAGAAATATTTCGCTTATCGAAGACTTTCAACAACGTCACTGAGCAATATTATTTAAATCAACAGATAGGTATGCATTACGTTTCATACTTGAACACTTTCAACAAAACATTGTTGAAATTTTTAAGTGGAAAGCTATATGCGTTTCTGTTGAAGTTAAAGAATTGCATTATGTGGTGAGATATAGTGAAGGCATTTATATGTGATATGATTTTCCTTAACAAAATTGACTCCCTTGCACCTACAGTGGTGCAACTGTACCAATAGTGGCGATTCTCATAAGAAACCAATGGATAGCACCACTATAGGAACCAAAATTATTTTTTACCGCCACTAAAGGAACAGTGTACCCATAGTGGTGCAAGCAATATTTGGTAATTGCTGATGATAAATGACATCTATCTCATTTTTGTTAGCAAATTTATTAGTTTATAATAAAGCAGTAAATTTCCCAAAATAACCAATTTAAAAAAAATATTTTCTGTACATGAAAATCATAAAGAACATTAGCTAACTTTTCATACAGTACTTCTCAGCCGATTTTCTTGTGACAAGTCGCATTCGACAGGGGACAAAGCCTAGTTGATCGTAATCGGATTTGATCACGATCGGCCATTGCGCTTAAAAACTGAGATAAATATTGTGTATCGAACTATACAAGGTTGGTATGCTAGCCTATTACTGGAAGAGAATTATCACTACTTGGTAAAAGTTCATGTAATGTTTCTAATATTCTAATGTTCTAACATACAACTGACTTTTCACAATAACTGCGACTAACTAACAACTTCAATCCACAAATACATCCTCAAATATTGTTAAAACCATGATTTGAAACACCTTCGACAAAATTTAAGCCATCGACAAATGATAATGTGAAATATGTTATCAACTATTAAATATATGACTATACCGTCTACATCAGTTAATAAACCTTCCGATCACTTGAACAGTTACAATTCATCGCCATTAGACTGGCTCGTAAGTTTCAAAAATATTTATTGAATAACCACTAAAATCACTTTTGATAATAACAATTTTTTAGCTCGAGAAGATGTGGTTAAATTTCAATTCACAATTAAATTTCATGCGTAGAATTTCACTACCTCATAATACAAAAGCCATTTGATGCCTTATCAGTATTAGCTTCTTAGCCAATGGGAATACTCGAGTGGCAGATCAAAATATCACTTATTTGCATAATTTAAAATCTGACTTATTTAACCGTGTGCAGCAAAAGTTGAATAATTTGAGTGACATCAAAAAATAGTGGCTATCAACAATTTTTATTGGTATGTGAATCTTGTATATAAAACTGAGATAAAATACGCCACCTTTTTCAATTTCCAATCGGTTTAAAGGCTTCAGTGGATGACCTTAGCATTGAACGGTCTCGATATAAGGCTTTGATTTTCGTTCCCGTAAAACCTCGACAGTCTATTCGGCATTCACAACCATACGAAGCTGATGTCTCTTTGATAACCAGAATCAGATTAATACTGAACCGTGATAAGCTAGGAAAGAAGGCTACAAAAACAACCGTCAAAACGCACGCGCGTAGTACACGTAATCCATAATCCACCATGAAAGCAATTACCGTGCTATTGCTGATTGCTTTGGTTACTGTAGCCAGTTCCGAAGACATTGACTGGTCCAAGGTGCGGCCAATCGAAGATTTCGATCATTACTGGGCACGGTTTCCCACCGAATTACAATACCTGCGATACACGGTTCCAAGTGCAAGAGTGACAAATGGACGCGAAGCCACTCCCGGGCAGTTTCCTTATCAAGTGGCGTTGGTTATTAATTTCGCACAAGGCAGCGGATTGTGTGGAGGCTCGATTATATCCAACGACTACATTTTGACCGCAGCTCATTGCGTTCTGGGTGCCAGCGGAGGAACAGCCCTAGTTGGAGCCCACAATCGATTGAACAATGAACCTTTTCAACAGTCTATAGTGTTCGAACTCAATGGAATCACGATTCATCCGGAGTACACCTCGAATACAATCAGAAACGATATTGCCACCATTCGGTTGACCAATTCGATCGTATTTGATGAACGCGTTCAGCCGGTACGTTTACCAAGTCTGAACGACACCCGTACATTCTCTGGACGAATGGCAACCGTTTCCGGTTGGGGACGATTATCTGACACCAGTCCTAATACATCTCCGGTGGTTCGCTTTGCCACCAATCCCATTATCACCAACGCCAATTGTTTGGACCAATGGAACAATGCCGTTAATGTGATTCAGACGCAGAACATTTGCCTCTCCGGCAATGGTGGACGATCGGCTTGCAATGGGGATTCGGGAGGCCCGCTAACGATCCAGGAGGACGGCGAAAGTGTTGAGGTAGGAATCGTTTCTTTCGGATCCACGGCTGGATGCGCTGCCGGATGGCCTTCGGTATATGTTCGAGTCACACACTTCTTGGACTGGATCCTGGAGAACTCTGACATTGGGGAACAAGCTGTATGAGCAGATTATGTGATAAATATAGATTCAAATTGTATAATTGCTTTTATGCTACTTTTTTGTTGGTATTACACCCCTTACTGGAACATTGCGGCCTCACAGCATAGTTTTCATTAGGCGCTTCCACAGTTATCAATTGCGAGGTTTCTAAGCTAAGTTACCATTTTTGAATTTGTATATCAATTTCCTACCCGGAAATTTTCTAGACCGAACCGGAAGTCGAATCTAGCCATCCTCAGCATGGGCTTGCTTTATAGCCGCGCATCTAACCGCAGGGCTAAGGTGGGCCTCAAATTACATTTATGTTAAGAACATTATTTTGAGCTTTTAGTGGAATGTCTTCACTTGCTATGAGACGAGTTCGTAATATCCCATTTATTTCCACCACTTGAATGTAACTATAACAGAAACGTATTTCAACCTCAACAGTAAGGCCGTTTTCAATGTATCGTAATTGAGTCGAGTCGAGTCAAGTACGAGACACTGCAGTCCGCTTTTCTGATGAAATTAAGTGGAATGCTAATTGTAATGTTTGAACAAACCATCCCATAAATCGGTACATAGATGTCGTTGTGTTGAATGACTTTTATACGAAAACAGTGAAAAATCATGAATTCTGTTTCATAAATGTTGAATGATATAAGCGATGTGTTTGAACAAATAGTAGAAGGGAGTCCTCTGAAGAAGAAGGAAGTTCCATCGAGGACGTAGAGAGCTTTTCGGAAGAGGAAAGTTCAACGAATTCCGAAGAAGAGAAAAACCAGGACAAGTCACGTCGGAAGCAAGGAGGAGTCAGGCGAGGTCGACAAAATCGGCAACGAAATCAAACGAAGGCACAGATGTCCACTCGTCAGTTCCTGGTCAGGAAGTTGCCAAGCTTATCCGGCAAGTTGGAAAAATGTCCGATGTTCGTAAGAAGCTACGAGCAGCGCCGTAGCGTGTGGTTGGCCAGGGTGGCCCCGCCAAAGGCGTCAGGCCTTAGGGGGGCGCCGAAATCAAGGATTTTGCTATGGGTAATTATCACAAATTACTCTCCAATTCACTGGTTCAAAGTAATTCAGTTTCAAGCGATTAGATGATTTCTTCGGTAATCAAAGATTCTGTTATCAACCGTTTGACTAGTATTAAGAGAGCCCCTTCCCGTATATAATTGCGATACAGGTATCAGAACGGCAGCTCAGGAGCACGTTTCTCTCAATTTAGGAGATTTGTGCCATTTATTTGACGGATAAGGGAGTAAAAACAAAATGATGAGCACATAAAATGTAAATGGAATGGAGCATGGAACTGGCTTCTAGGAAGGAAGCCTTAGAAGCGGACTTTTCAATACGCTAAAGTCGAAACACAGAGTAGACTATAAAAAACGTATACACGGGAGAAGTGATAGAGAGTTTGTGTGAATTTGAGACAAACGGACAAACTATTTAAGATCCGAAAACGATCGCATTTGATCCAGTGATATTTCCGATTTCATTAAACCAGCAACTTGTATGATTTCAATGGTAAAAGACAAAATGAAAACGTTGAATATTCGATGAGCATTGATAATATGTGTTTGATTTTTCCTCTTGGTTCTATATAAACTGGTTAAGCTTTAAACGAGGATGAATATTTGGAATGACATCACTTTTCTAACAGCATACTGAATACAAGAATGCAGTTACCTTGATACGACTAGGTCCAATCGTTATTCCAACCATCTACCAATTCACTAGAGAGTTGAAATTAATTAGGACTTTCAATTCTTGAAACCACCGACCAAACAACTCTAGAGTTGATTTTTTACAATCATTATGGAGTTTCTGAAGTTAATCCAATCCACTCCAAAAGGGTTTTTTTTATTTATCTAGGTCCAATATAGCTTCATGCTCCGACCAACTCATATTTTATTGACTTAACTGGATCCACTAGAACGTGAATTTACAAAAAGGAAGTTCGGAATTTTTTGTCCAGAATCCGCGAACTACTAGTTTATATTATTTTTATTTGCGTAGATTTATTGAACCTATTGAAAACCTCTAGCTTGAGGAATTCGTAAAGCAAATTCTACACCACGTAATACATTGATTTTAAATCTCACTGATTTTAACGCGCTCTTTGTTTTGAACATCTGCAAGATAGTAGGGGGCGCCAAAAAAGTTTCGCCAAGGGGGCGGGAGGCCACCCTACGGCTCTGGCTACGAGACGTCGACGAATGCGTGCAGCTTTTCCGACGTAGAAAATCTGGAGAAGCTTCAGGAGTGCCTGCAAAAAGAGGTGCTGGAAGCAGTCAGAACCAGGTTGCTTCTACCGAAATCGGTCCCGAAGATCATGGAAATACTGTGCATGTGCTATTGTCGAAAGTTTGAAACGCAGCGCCACCGAAGGCGTTTCTAGAGATGTCGTAAAATGCCGATTAATCGATTAGTAACTTATCGATTACTCTCGATTCTTGTCGATTATAGAATCGATTAATCGTTGGGTAGAAACCGATTCAAAATTAATCGATTATCACAACGATGAATCGATTAATCGAAGTAATCGATTAATTTGCGACATCTCTAGGCGTATCTGTTGATGAGTTTTTTTTGGCTTCGGGAAAGTCGTTCAACAGCTCGCCAACCATCTGGAAGCTGCCTGGCTAATAACGCACTTAGTCAATCCAATGCTTATCCAAAAGCTGACGAAGAAGCTCCCGTCTGAAACTCAGCTATAATGAGTACGGTATCGCAAGAAAAGCAAAATGGTGACATAGCATTCGTTATCAAATTTCCTATCGAAAAACGTAAAACAGACGCCAGCGAAGTTGCTGAGTACGTGGCAGAGAGTAGGTGTTCGAGTCCATCCTTGAGCGAAAGGAAACCGATCAGTAATTCATAACAAAATTATATCACAATTATATCAATATTCAATAACAATATCTGCAATAAATTTGTTATAAATCCCTGTCTTGCATGAAGAAAAGGAAAAAATCATGATGGTCATGACAAAATTATAACAAAATGTGATATAATTTATGCGAATTGCAATATTTGTAACCCAACCAGTGATAACTTTGTTCTTTTCAATAACATAATTTGTAATGTGTTTTGTTTAAATCAGCCGAAAATGGAAACGGAGCCTTCTTGATGTACGGAATAAACGTAGTGCCGATATCGTGTCTGATCATCACCTCCTCATCGGCGAAATACGCCTGCGCATTGCGCGGATTCGTCGGCAAGAGGAAAGAGTTGGACGACGATTTAACACACGCCGACTGGAAGATGTACGGTGAAACGGTCCTTCGTTGAAGAACTGGAGACGCGTGCTGCAGATATTCCGGAAGGTGGCAGCGTGGAAGACCAATGGACCGCCATCAAAAATGCCTTCATCGCCACCAGTGAGAATATCCTGGGCGAACTGTGCACCCAGTGAAAACAATGGATCACCGATGAGACATAAAGGAAGATAGAAGAGAAACCAAAGCTGCGATAGAGCGAACATAACCAGAGGAGCCAAAGTCTTATGGGCCAAACACAATTAACACGTTTGCGTGCGTTTTGACAGTTTTCCCATGGGAAAACTGTCAAAACGCACGCAAACGTATCCATTGTGCTTGGCCCATTAGCCCGTCAACGATACGCGGCTCTTGAGAAGGAAGTAAAACGCTCATGTCGACGGGACAAGCGAGCGTGGGCAGACTCTCTCTCCAACGAAGGAGAGAGAGCCACAGCAACTGGGGACATTCGCCTTCTCTACGATATCTCACGACGCTTAAGCGGGGCGAAGATGAATGCAACGATGCCTGTGAAAGACGCGAATGATCAGTTATTAACCGACCCAACTGACCAGCTGAAACGCTGGTTCGAGCACTTCGAACAACTTTTTCAAGTGCCAGCCAGGCCATCACCACCTCGGCATGATCTACCTAGGATCCGACGTATAACACGCGTCAATACCGAAGCTCCATCACTGCTAGAGTTTCAAACAGCCATCCAAAGCATGAAATCGAATAAAGCCCCAGGGGTCGACCGCATATCAGCCGCTCCGCATCATTCTGGAGCAGGTCAACGAATTCCAAGAATCCCTTTACTTGGTATTCATTGTCAACGAAAAAGCTTTCGACCGTCTCAATCACGAGAATATGTGGGGCGCCCTGAGACGCAAGGGAGTTCCTGAGAAAATCATCGGCCTCATCGAGACACTGTACGAGGCCTTCTCGTGTAGAGTGCTGCACAATAGGGTCTTGTCCGACCCTATCCGGGTCGTAGCTGGTGTGAGGCAAGGATGTATTCTATCACCGTTACTGTTCCTCATCGTAATCGACGAGATTCTGGTAGATGCGATTGACCGTGAATCAAACCGCGGGCTGTTATGGCAGCCTGTAGCCATGGAGCACCTAAATGACTTCGAATTGGCGGATGATGTTGCACTCCTCGCGCAACGGCGCTCTGATATGCAGAGTAAGCTCAACGACCTTGCTGAGCGCTCCTCTTCGGCAGGTTTAGTCATCAAGGTCAACAAACCAAATCGTTGGATGTAAACACGGTAACTCCTTCCAGTTTCACAGTAGCCGGGCAACCAGTGGAGAATGTTGAAAGCTTCCAATATCTTGGCAGTCAAATGACGTCAGACGGCGGTACCAAAATCGACATAGGCGCACTGATCAAGAAAGCTAGGGCTGCCTTTGCAAGTTTAAGAAATTTCAGGAAAAACAGACACACCAGTGAACGCACAAAAAAATAATTTTCAACTCTAATGTAAAATCTGTTCTGTTATACGCTAGCGAAACATGGTGTGTATCAGTGCAGAACACTCAACGGCTGCAGGTGTTCATCGTCGTTGTCACCAGGGGCCGATAGCAACAGAAATTCGGGATCGGAAGTGGGGCTGGGTCGGCCACACTCTACGTAGGGGCGGAAACGAAATCTGTAAACAAGCATTAGACTGGAACCCAGCGGGACATCGCAGCAGAGGCAGACCCAGAGGCTCATGGCGGCGAAGCCTCAATAAAGAAATAAAAGAAGTCGACCGAAATCTATCCTGGCAACAGGTTAAAGCGATAGCCGAGCAACGCTCAGGATGGAGATCCTTCAAGTCGGCCCTTTGCACCACCGGAGGTGCACAGGATCCATAAGTAAGTAAGTTTGTTTAAATAGAAGAACGCTTGCTACAATTTTTGTTTTGTTTAACCTTTATTTAAAAAAATGGTTATAACAGAATAACAATTTCAGAAAAAAAAATCTGTTACCATCTAATGGTCGGAAGCCCTGCTTGATTTGCAGTTGAGTGGAGCATGGGATACGGAACTGCGCCTGGCTTAAGAAGCCGGAAAAAGTTGGAAGAGCGAAGAAAATTCTGAATAAGACTACGAGGAGATTCGGCTTTCGTTTTGAAATGGGTTTTTTGTGGAAGGACGACAATACAAAATTTTCGATAACTTCCCTATGGCGATCGAGCGTCTAACGTATATGGAGGAAGAATTCCGAGCTATATGCACAGTGGAATGGATTTGAAAAAAGTGGGACATTGGAATTATCGGCGAAACTCTTTATTTTAGGCGTAAGAAAAAATGACTTTAAATGGTGCACCCGAGATTTTTTTTATTTAGTTGGTAAATTCATTTATATTGTTTGGAGACATTGTAAAAATGACAATTATTAAACTCTTTGTCAAAAACACCACTTATATTACATATTTCGACCCCAACAGTAAGGCCGTCTCCAGTGTCTCGTACTAATGAGCATGAGAATGAGCATTACCTACCTGGATACCTGGTTAGCTACAACGTCGATACACCTATGCTCCATAATCGTCGGTCTTGGGCGATGTTCCTCTAGTTTCCCCGAACGTTCAGGGTCCCCAGGTCCGATTCCACCGCGTGCAGCCAACGTGTTCGTGGCCTTCCACGAAGCTGCCGACCTCTATCTGGTTCTCTGTTGAATATTGTTTTCGCTATTTTTTCTTCCGACATTCGCACTAAGTGACCAGTGCACTGAAGCTCATACGATTCACAATATTTACTTCTTTGTATTGCGACATTTACTCCTATTTAGACTTACCCTGAATAAATGATTATAACAACTGTCTAAGACGAGTTAAGTAACCTCCATTTAATTCCACCAATTATTTCGATATCTTTGCAGATACGTATTTCGACCACAACTGTGTGGTCGTCTTCAGTGTATCGTACTTGACTCGACTTGAAGAAACAATCGCAACTTACACACGAAGTATAAATAGTGTAAGTTGCGATTGTTTTCGAAATAATTGGTGGAATTAAATGGAGGTTACTTAATTCGTTTTAGACAGTTGTTATAATCATTTATTCAGGGTAAAGAGTAGCAAATCCCCCCTTCCCTCATACGTCAGCATACGACCATAGTTCTAACCGGGGTTGGTTACCCGATCTTCTTTAAAGTTGCTCGTATCCCGGCCAGCGCCACGATGAGATATATAGGAGTTGCTGGGTAAGAGGCTAAGGACCACGAAATGGGGTCTATTTTATTCCTTCAGGTACGCGAAGTACCAATGGTACGCTTTACCCAGCATTTGCCGTGCATGAGCATTATGACCGCACAATTCGTAGTTGCTACTCCATGATTGACTGAATCTGATATAGCGGGACCGATTTGCGATTTGGGCGTAACTTATTTTGTAAACAAACATTGGTAGGCGAATTCCTGCTAAAGCCATCATTTCCTAATTAAACCATAGTGTAAATGATGTATTTTGGACATCTAAATCTATTTTGGACTTTTGGTTATATTTAGCGTGTTTTTCGACAGATGTCCAAAATACCATCGTTACCCTAGTACGTAACCGATAGGATAAGCTTTCCTTTATCATAGAAGGGAATAAGTGTAGGTCGTAGGAGACAAACGCTTGAATTCTACGGAATCAATTAAACAATGTTTGTTAACAAAATAAGTTACGCCCAAATCGCAAATCGGTCCCGATATGTTATGCAAAGAGTTGTCTTTAGTCTTTAAACTTAGACTAATGAATATTAGCATATGGTCCATGGTTCGCAGCTTAGTCTTGCTGGTATGACATGACCGCTTTGGCCTTACAATCACCTTTGTATACAATGCAGCTCAGTAGCAAAAAAATGCTGACAGTTTTCGAAACATTTTCAATGTTAAAATGTTCCACCGTGTGCTTTTCCCATGATTTTTGTTTGCTTGAAAAAAATACAATGCTCGCCGCAGTATTTCCTGTTTCCAAGGCGACAATTCTACGGAATCATTCTAAGTCATAAAGTCATATTTCTGTGAAAGCATTATTATTCTGATAGAAAAGTATTGAAGTCGTTCCAATTTTTTAGTTGCCACCCGTTAAGACAATATGTTTATGTCAAAGCACCACCTACTTTGGGGTCGTACACATATTACGTAAGCACTTATGGGGGGAGGGGGGTCTGCCATTTTCTTACGCTCCATAAAAATAGAATTTAAATTGTATGAAGAAAATCTTACATGGGAGGAAGGGGGGTTTGAAAAACTCAGAAAAGCTGCTTACGTATTTAGTGTATTTAGCCCCTTTGTAAAGCATTGAAAAATCAAAATAAGAAATTTACAACAAACACATGCATTATTTTCAAGGAGAGACAAACTTTGCATCACTATAACTTTGTTCGCTTGAGAGATAGAAATGTGATGATGAAAATTGTATAAATTGCAGTTAATACAATGTTTCCATAAAAGATAAACAACTTTAGCAATAAGGCTTATTCATATATTTAAAAAAATGTCTCCCTCCCCGCTTGAACTTTTTTGCACAAGAATAATATCTTGAAGAGGCTAAACTTTTTTTTTTTTTGTAAATCTTCGATATACTTTTCAACAAAGAGTTTATATGTATTTTATTTATTTCAATACTTATTTTTAATTCTCCTCCTCTCCTTTGACTTCTCGGAGCCCACTAAGACAGATTTTATTTATTTATTATTTGCACAATCTTATTTAAAAAAATCTCGGGCTGCTCTCTATTAAGCCAGTTTTTCTTGTTCCTCAAATGAAGTGCTAGATTGTGAAGATTCGTTTTCACATTTCATATTTCAAATTTGTCTAACAACAGTCTAACCAGCAGACAGTCCGAATGCAGTTCAATTAAGGAATTCAATTAATTCGAAAAAGTTCAATTAAGGAATAGGAAAATGTTGACACTATACTCGCTTTGATAGAAGCCGACGAGTCATCTGCACTTCAACGAGAAATCACTACAGTGATGAAACTCGACCTCACGCGATACAATTTGTACTTTCTCTGTGAATTAGAGAAGAGGACAAGCGAGCACAAAGGTTGCTTTTCCGTAACGATCCGTCAGAGAAGACGACTGAGTACGTAATACGTTGTCCTGCGTTCGGCACAGTTAATTTAACCACTACATCGACGACAACTTCGATAGCGTAGACACAATCAAGGAAGCAGTGAAACGGGCTAAAGAGGTACGAACTGCTGGGTCTCTAGCTACGATGATTTTTTAGAAGCCAAGGGAGAATGAAAAGTCAATCAGTGCCTACCGTTCATCGAAAATAAGGTGTCCGGATCCGAGCGAGATCTAGGAGCCCGGCAAGCGACAAATTTTCGTGTACCAAATAACCAATGGACGATCTGGTGCCGTTCTTGTCCGGCGAGAAGCTGCCAACGAAAGGGAACGCGAGGAGCTTTTTCAACCCGTTAGAACTGCGGTCCGTTTTCACCTGCTCATACTCGAAGACTGTGCTGGCATGGATTCACTTCGACCACCGTGTCGTTATAAGCAGATTGAGAAATCCGTAGCCTAACAAGGCTCACAGAATAGAAATGGATTGCGACGAAGTCCAATGTGGCCGACGCGTAGACAAAGTAGTAGAAAGCGCACAGCTTACGGTTTGACGGAAGAAGTTCCCGTAACAGCCGGAGGCTGTTTGCCGGAGGCTGCTAGCCGGCGCCAGAAAAAGTTATATCGAAGGTTAACGAGGAGACCCTTGCATTCCTGCACTCCCATGAGCTCTCAGTAACCGAGCCCTTAGTAGACCCGCTACGGTTTTCTAAGTCAAATTTCCTAAGTCCGGACGGTGGCGTCGGTCTACCGATTCGCATTGAAATGAGATGGGTTGGAAATCAAGACAGTTCCGGCCACTACAAAAGTTAGGAGCTTGGTAAGTAAAAATGTGCGAACGAAGATAGTGTCGCTGAAGAAAAACGAGTGCCAGAAGGCGGAGATGTATCTCTGAAGCTTGAAAATTGTTTCCCACGTAATTAATTGTCCGAATTCCCCTACAAAACATTGAAGAAGACCTTTTTGTTATCATATAGAACAATATAGCTGTAAAAATGCTTTTAAATATGCTAACTTTTATTACGCTTTTATAGAAATATTATACTATACGGAAACTTGAAATGAGATAATTTTTCACTCATGGTAAATTAACAACAGATACTAAACCAAACAAAATCGAAAAAAAGTATTTTAGTAGCTAAAATATCACACTCATCGCCAATCGCCTATCACTTTAGTTGGAGGCCACGAAGTCGGAGTTTGCTTCAATCCAATCCAGGAAGAAAGTCACACGCACGTAAACCGATGGCATACCGATGGTACATCCACCAGCGGATCCGAACGACACAATACCGACCTGCAGGCTGCTTCCACCATCCTGCACAGTCAGTGGGCCACCGGAATCACCATTGCAGGCAGAACGACCACCCTCGCCGGTCATGCAGATGTTCTGGTCCTGGATCAGGTTGGCGTTTCCGCCCCAACGGGCCAAGCAATCGGCGTTGGTCTTGATTGGATTGCTGGTGAACCTAACGACAGCCGAAGTAGCCTGGCTTGCGTCGGAAGTACGACCGAACCCTGAAACGGTACCAGTCAAGCCGGAGAAAGTGCGGGAATCCGAACGGGTCGGTATGCGGGCTGGCTGCACACGATCATTGAAGGTGATTGGGCTGTCCAAACGAACGGTCGCAATGTCGTTGCGGATGTTGGTCGAAGTATATCCGGCATGGATATTAATTCCCCCCTGACTGAACGCAATACGCTGCTGGGTGGCTTCAACGATGTTGCGGTTGTGGGCTCCGATGATGGCAGTACCTCCTCGGGCATTAATAACGCAATGAGCCGCAGTCAGGATAAAGTTGTTGGTGAGAACTGTTCCACCGCACAGCCCTGTGCCAAGGAGGAACTGGCTAAGCAGTGCGATCTGGTAAGGGAACTGACCGGGAGTTGCTTCCGCACCATTGGTGACCCTGGCAGACGGGTGGATGTTACGCAAGAATTGCAGTTCTTGCGGCAGGCGAGTCCAGTAGTGATCGAACTCTTCGATCGGTCGGACCTGCGACCAATCGATATCGATCCACTCGGCGCTGGCCACTGCCAGGACGGTCAGGATGAGAACGGCGCACTTCATTTTCGATTACTATGGAAATCGCCATTGATTTGGTCCGTTTATATATTCAGGTATCGTTATCTTATGCAAACGGTTTATCAATCGGTTTTCTAGGTCTCAAGCTTCTTTGTCAGTTTTCACTTATTTTGGCAAAGTAATTACACATTTTATTATCTATGGGCTTATCGATAGGATTCGGTAGCAATGGCAATGGCGGTAGCATGGTACGATGCTTTCTTTGCAAATCATGGAAATCCCAACATGTCATAATAAACTTTGAACATCGTCACAGATAAGTTACCGATTAAAAACGATTTGCTTAAGTTATCAAACAAAATTTCTTACTGCCAATTGATGCAGTAGATACGCTGTTGTTTTTCAATAGAGCTTTATCAAGTTTGACGACCTATGAAATTATCTTCACCAAATAAGCAATAAGTCCCCAGTAGCCTTGCGATCAAAGGCGTAGGATTGTCAATCCGGAGATGGCGAGCTCGATTCTTGGTCCGGCCCAGGATATTTTCGGGTGGGAAACATTCTCGACTCCCTGGGCATAGTGTATCCATTGTACTTGCCACACAAGATACATACTCATGCAATAACGGGCATAGAAAAGCTTTCAATTAATAACTGAAGAAATGCTAATAGAATACTAAGTTAAAAAGCAGGCCAAGCTCCAGTTGGAATGTAGAGCCATTGAAGAAGAAGAATAAGTAGTAAGTAATGCTTGGTTGTACTTCAACGAAGAGTAACAGTCGAAAACAAGCTGTTCAATAAAACAAATGAGAGTAAAGAGAGATTTCGACGAAACTGTTAGATTTCTAATTAGCGTAATAATAATTACTGTATCCATTGGTTAGACTATGTCATTTCCAGGCTAGCTATTGACCTTTCCCGTCAAAAATTTAAATTCGTTTTATTGTCTCAATCAATTCTTTGATTTATTTAAAATCAACTTTCCCAAAAAACTCATATTTTTTACAGCCTTCAACTATTTTAAAAATCGAAAACAAAAACTGAAAAAGTGCTGCACGTGTGAACTAGCCTGATGTTGGTTCAAAATCGGACGAAGGTTGAGCCAAACCTAAAAAACAGCACACTATCGATTTTTTGCTTTATATTTTAAAAATAGTAAGAAGAGTCTAAAATGATGGGTTCTTTAAATTAATTAAAGAATTGATAAAATGATTTAATTTTTAA
Source organism: Armigeres subalbatus (assembly GCF_024139115.2). Lineage (NCBI taxonomy): Eukaryota > Metazoa > Arthropoda > Insecta > Diptera > Culicidae > Armigeres > Armigeres subalbatus. The sequence goes on along the minus strand of NC_085140.1, from coordinate 6,868,894 downwards.
AAAAATGACGGTGGAGGTCAATTCCAAAATCTCCCGTGGCACTTTTGAGAGATCATAGAGTTCTCTGCAACTGTCTTAAGTAGGTGTATAACTAACCATCATTTGCCTTCCTCGGCATTCGCAAGGACGTGGCCAGGACAGATCTCGACTGTTGGAGAGTGCTTTGCTTCCATCTAAGAGTTAATGATTAATCCTAAATCTATATCTGTGGTAACGAATAGAAGTAACACACTAAGTTTTTCTTTTTCGAGCTCTACAAAATTGGGCACCGCTGTAACTCAGCAAATTTCAATACTGAACTTCGGCAGAAATTTTCATTTATTACTGATTCCTAGGTAAATATTTACTGTATCTCAGCAACCGAAACGTTATTTTCACTGAAACCCAGCAAAAATCAGGTTTGCTGGAGCTCGGCGGTGCCCATCTCAGGAAAACAAACAAAAAATGCTGAGATATCGGCGAAAAAAAATAAATGTAAAGGCTTGTACTATCATACGATAGTCTAGGCGTGTACCACTTACAAATTTGTGCGAATTACTTTATGCTAACACTAATGCGTAACCATTGGATAGACCAAAGTACTTTAACTTCATAATACTAGTAGTAGATGTAAAAAGGTACACCTATTATTATTTATTATTATTATTTATTCAGACTACGGCTGAAGTGGCCTGTGCGGTATATAAGAGTCTTCTCCATTCGGCTCGGTCCATGGCTACACGTCGCCAACCACGCAGTCGACGGAGGGTCCGCAAGTCATCTTCCACTTGATCGATCCACCTTGCCCGCTGCGCACCTCGCCTTCTTGTGCCCGTCGGATCGTTGTCGAGAACCATTTTCACCGGGTTACTGTCCGACATTCTGGCAACGTGCCCGGCCCACCGCAGTCGTCCGATTTTCGCGGTGTGAACGATGGATGGTTCTCCCAACAGCTGTTGCAACTCGTGGTTCATTCGCCTCCTCCACGTACCATCTGCACCCCACCATAGATGGTACGCAGCACTTTCCTTTCGAAAACTCCAAGTGCGCGTTGGTCCTCCACGAGCATCGTCCAGGTCTCGTGTGCGTAGAGGACTACCGGTCTAATGAGCGTTTTGTAGATTGTCAGTTTGGTACGGCGGCGAACTCTATTCGATCGGAGCGTCTTGCGGAGTCCAAAGTACGTACAATTTCACTACGATGCCACTACGCGTCTCCGAATTTCTCTGCTGGTGTCATTTTCGGCAGTCACCAGTGAGCCCAAGTACACAAATTCTTCTACCACCTTGATTTCGTCACCATCGATGCAAACTCGCGGTGGGTGGCTCACATTGTCTTCTCTTGAACCTCTTCCTATCATGTACTTCGTCTTCGACGTGTTGATGACTAGTCCAATCCGCTTAGCTTCCCTCTTCAGTCTGATGTAGGCTTCCTCCATCTTCTCAAAGTTACGTGCCATAATATCTATGTCGTCGGCGAAACCAAAAAGCTGGACGGACTTATTGAAATTTGTACCACTCGTGTCAATCCCTGCTTTTCGTATTACCCCTTCCAAAGCGATGTTGAATAGCAGACACGAAAGACCATCACCTTGCCGTAACCCTCTGCGGGTTTCGAAGGGACTCGAGAATGCCCTGAAACTCGAACGCACATTACCCGATCCATCGTCGCTTTGATCAACCGTGTCAGTTTATCCGGAAATCCGTGTTCGTGCATTAGCTGCCATAGCTGGTCCCGATCGATTATATCATATGCGGCTTTGAAGTCGATGAATAGATGATGTGTGGGCACGTTGTATTCGCGGCATTTCTGCAGTACTTGGCGAATGGCGAACACCTGGTCCGTGGTGGTGCGTTCGCCCATAAAACCCGCCTGGTACTGCCCCACGAACTCCCTTGCAGTTGGTGCTAGTCGACGGCATAAAATTTGGGAGAGTACCTTGTAGGCGGCGTTCAGCAATGTGATTGCGCGGTAGTTGCTACAATCCAGCTTATCGCCAGCTTATATCCAGCTTTTTATAGATGGGACACGACACCTTCCATCCACTCCTGCGGCGAAACTTCCTCCTCCCAAATCTTGGTAATGACCCAGTGCAGCGCTCTAGCCAGTGCCTCACCACCGTGTTTAAATAGCTCTCCTGGTATTTGGTCAACCCCAGGGGCTTTGTTGTTCTTCAGCCGGTCAATCTCCTCCTGGATTTCCTGGAGATTCGGAGCCGGTAAGATTATGTCCTGCGCGCGGTACACCTAGGACTATTTTTACGCGATAGACCATAATCAAGATCGATTGAGTCGATAATGAGAATGACCACGGAAATAAATCACAAAATACCAAAGAGAATTCAGATGGTATTTAAAAATATGTGAAGATTAGGTTAGCCAGAAAGCTGAATAGTTTCAACCGCGTAAAAACGACCAAGGTGTACACGTAATATGAATTAAGAATTTCCTAAAAATGCTTCTGTAAAAGCTAACGAAATTTACTAAGGCCTGTTCAAAATTTTATCAAATCCGACTAATTTAACCCAACATTGAATTTTTGGGATAACAACCCAAAATTTCAATAAATAATATATTTACTTCATTCAAATTATGATTGTACCTTTCTTCTGGTACAATGAAAATTCTGGTACACATTCTGGTACAATCTGGTTTGATAAAAATAGCACTAAAATATCTAAGTCAGCTTTTCATCAGATATTAAGATGAGTTCAGTCCTTGATTTAAATCCAAGCCAAAAATCATTGAAATTACTACTCCTGACCACGCCCATTTTTCTGTAACTAGGAATGGGAAATAAGTGTTGATTTGACACTTACTTGACAAATGGCCCGCAACTTAACGACACCCTCATATGTACTACGAAGTAGAAAGGTATTCGTTGGGTCAGGATTTGCCTGTAGTTGTTTATATGACCATGGCGGATATCACATGTAACACACCACCTAAAAGTATCTACCGTGGGTGGGCGTGTACTGTATTGAGTATGAAATCTAATATTTCAGAATCGTTGATACTACCACATTGTAAAATGCGTAATCACGTAAAGACGTATCTTTCTCATGGCCAAATGTCTTATCGCGCCATAAAATTAAGACGTAACCAAAACGTACAGTCCTTTCAAACACAACATTTATTATGCTTATCAAAATCTTAGATCGAAATGAGTCAATTAGGCTTGAATGATCACATCGGAGTTGGCCTGGATCCATTGCAAGAAAGAGGTCGTACGAGCAAACACCGAAGGCCAGTTACGTTCACATCCGAGGGCCAAGCCGAACGACACCACACCGACCTGGACGGTCTGTCCATCACGAGAGATGGTCAATGGACCACCGGAATCACCCTGCAAAGACAAATCAACGAACGCTCACATTAGCAATAAAGGACAAAAATCATCCAATTCTTGAAAAACTTACGCTGCAAGCTCCACGTCCATTATCGCCAGATAGACAGATGTTCTCCGCTTGGATCAGACCCAAGAAACGGATGTTACATGCAGTGTTTGTCTGAATTGGATTAGTTACGTAGCGCAACACATCGGAGGCAGCGTTGATGTCATCCGAAAAACGACCGAAACCGGACACGGTGCCCGTTATTCCTGCGAAGTCGGTTCCGGCATCACTCCACCGAGGCAAAGTTACTGGCACGATACGGTCAGACAGCTGAACCGGGGTCAGCAGGCGGACGGTAGCGATATCGTAACGGATCAGGGATGGATCCCAACTCGGGTGATAGTTTATTCCAGCAGCAGTGAACGGAATGCGAACCTGACCTGCCTCGCTGATATCGGTACGATCGTGGGCACCAAGAATAACAGTACCGCCGTTAGCCAGATCGACACAGTGGGCGGCAGTAAGAATGTAGTTCTGTGACAGAACCGAGCCTCCGCAAAGGGCTCCACCCTCAGGGAAGTTCGCAATAACCACAACCTGGTACGGGAACTGTCCAGGCGTTGCAAAGTATCCACCAACGATTCTGCCCTCCGGGCGATGTCTGGGCAGGTCCTTCGTCTCACTGGCGAGCTGTGCCATGACCTCCTTCGGGAGGCGTCTCCAGTAACGTGGCATGCGCCATGCCGGACGGAGCTTGTGCCAGTCAATTTCGTCGTCGGCGGTCACGATGGCCGCCAGAGCCAACACTAGCACTAGGGATAATCTCATCTTGCGCTTCGAATCGTACGGTCGAATCTGGAAGACTAAGTTTCACGAACCTTCATTAGGTTGTATATAAATGAGCGGGCTTATCGAACGATAAGGTCTACGGTGGAAGATATTCTGACGAATACGAAACGGTCATTTTGGTTGTGACGTGAATTTGGGTATTTTATAAGCCACTACTTCTGATGTTGATAATTTGGTGGTTATCGGTGGCGCGGTTTATGACTGCCATAAATTGCTTAATCTGTTTGTATCGATTGGATTGTGAAGCAAATTATACGTTTGGTGTTCCCTGGGTAATCCAAGATCTTTTGCAAATCCTTTACATCATGCTGGGAAAATGATTTTTAAAATAGAAAAGTCATTCAATCGTTTTCTTGTGAACTAATTCTTCTTAGAAAGGTATCGTAAGAGGCCCCATACACACTTCGACATGTTGTACAACTTTGACTCCGCCCCCAAGTTAGTCCGACCAATTCAGTCTGTACAACCGTCTGACGAACTGTTCCAACCAAAACAACAACGAACAATAATATCAGCAAACGTCATTTCCATAGTAACATTGTGCTTGCGCTGATAGTTTTGTTGCTTCCCCGCGGAATTTCAGACTCAGGGTTCTTATTCACCTTGTTCAGACCATCGATAACATCGACGGATAGACCATTGTGACCACCTGAAAGATCCGGAACATCCGTAAAAATGGTCAATTCGGAAATCTCATCGTAGTGCGGGGGGATTTTTTTTTTCAAACCTATTGTTATCGAACCCTGAATATGGAAATGATGTTTTGACCACACACGGACCATTGCGGCCTCCGGATGGTCCACTCAAAGATCCGGAACACCTGTAAAAATGGTCAATTTGTAAATTTCATCGTAGAGCGCCGTGTTCTTTTTTTTAAACCCCGATGATATTGAAACCTGAATATGGAGTTGATATTGTGACCCCCACACGGATCGTTTTGACCTCCCACTGGAAGATCCGGACCACCCGGAAAATTCGTAAATTTTTTCGTAGGTCGGCGAGATTTTTTTTAAATCCAATTGTTGTCGAACCCTGAGTATGGAATTGATACTTTGACCACACACGGACCATTGTGACCACCGGGTGGTCCCCTAGAAGATCCGGAACATCTGTAAAAATGGTCGATTAGAAAAGTCCATCGTAGAGCGGCGAGATTTTTTTTAGAATCACTTCTTAATTGTCATTAAACGAGTTTGTACTATTCCATTTAATTCCACTACTTTATTTTACCTTTGATAGATACGTATTTCGACCTCAACAGTAAGACCTTTTTCAGTGTAGCGTATTTGACTCGACTTGGTCAAGTCGTCAAATCGTTGAGAGAATCCTCTGGCAACTATGTAATCCTTCCTTAAAACGATCAGCGCCGCTTGCCTCATTCCGTTTTATTTTGAATACCCATTTACTGTCAATGATATTCTTAACTGGAAGTGGTGCTGTAAGGATCCATGTTTTGTTCTTTATGAGTGACTCCTTTTCGTCCGAAACAGCTGCTTGCCACTGTGGCCAATCGCACCGCTCCTTGAGACCGGCCACCGTAGTTGGCAAATCTTCAACAAAGCTTTCGGCACACATGGCAGTCTCACACAATTCGTAACAATCATGCAAAATGGGCTTTCGTCTCACCCGATCACTTCGACGTACTGCCGTCTGCTCCTCTCCACCTGCCGCTTCGAGTTCAGCTTCCGATTCTTCATCATCTTCACAAGACACGTTTTTTTTTATGTTCGTCAGGAACTACACTGCCCCTATTCGCATAAGCGTCCCATGTCAGTTTTATTCAACTTGAGAAATATGCCGTTGAATTTTTCAAACACGTTTTACATTAAGAAATTCAAAATATTCTAATAAATCAATAAAACCAGCAATCTTTCTGAAAATTTGGCATAATATTCTTTATCTGTATACATTGCTATGGGAAATATTCAATGAACTATAATTACATTGATGTTTTGTGCAAGAGTTTATCAAAATATGGAATGTGACTGTTATGCGAATAAATAGCAAGATGGGACAACACAAGTGGGTTTTGATTTTCAAATTTCTAGAACAAAGCCTATTGTTTTATCATTTTTTCTTAAAGATGAGTTTATTTTAAGCTTATTTCTGAAAGAAAATCTTAATCATCAAAAATCGACATGGGACTCTTATGCGAATCGCGGCAGTACACTACACTGCTCATCTGTCTCTTCGAACACTATTTCTCCGTTTTTGTTATTAGTCAGCTTTTCTTCCAGTTTAACGCCGAACATGCAAGACTCGTCGAACACTACATCCCTTCCGATCACAATCTTCCGTCGCTTATCGTCCCAAAGTCTATAACGATACAATACCGACGTTCACTTTGTAACCAACATGGTACAATTTCTTACACTTTGAGTCTAGCTTTTACCTCAGTTCTTTTGGAACATGGAGATATAAAAGATATTTTAGTTACTAGATAAAGATTGTCGCTGTCGTCGCTGTCCGGAACATCTTTTGCTGGCGAGGATAGGGGAGCTAAATGTCAAAGAAGGAAAATCCATACGATTTGACAGCTTGGTATCCAACATGTTCCGGACAGCAGAACAAAGGGAACCGAAGCGACAATCTTTATCTAGTAACTACAATAGCTTTTGGAGATATGCAACACATCCAAAAATCTTTAGCTTTGACACATCCGGTTTGCGTCCAAATTTCAAACGGGTTTCTCTTCACTTTTACAGCGGATGTTGGGCACCGATTGTTCAGGTAAGTAGCGGTGTACACTGCCTCACCCTACATCTCCTTACTAAATTCACTTTCTACCAACAATGCTCTGGCTCGCACCATTATTGTGCGGTTTATCCTCTCGGATACGCCGTTTTGCTCCAGCGTGTAGGGAACTGTCAGGGGCGGATTTAGCCGGAAGATGGCCCCGGGGCCGACATGTTGTGGGGGCCCCAAAATGTACAAAAAAGGTTGGTTTTGGTACATAAGATTTGTGGGAGCCCGGGGCCATGGTCCCCCTGGACCCCCCAAATCCGGCTCTGGGAACTGTAAACTCCATGGCGACCCCTTTCTTTCAGGAAAATGCGCACTCACACTCACAAGACAAAGTTTTCAAGTAAAAAAATCACAATAATCAAAACTTTATCAATAAGCTCCGATTGGAATTGTAATACGTTCGCCATTATGCATTTTTATCCGAGGTACCCCCTAGGGCCAGCAAAGGTACCCCCAGGGGTACATGTACCCCAGGTTGAGAACCGCTGGTTTAAGTGGTTATAATTTAGGAATCACACGTAATAAATGTATTATCTCGATTTATTATTTCATTTCAAAAAAGCAGCTAATTCTTAATATTGTTGAATATCTAACCCTATAGAATTTTCATAGTGTTTTAAAGGTATTTTAATTCTCATTTCCTATATGATGCCATGTCCAATTTCCATATTTCTACTTTTCCTCAAGTATTTTTTAGGTGACAGCACTGATGAAGGAAGGGACTTCTTAGCCGTGCGGTAAGATGCGCAGCTACAAAACAAGACCATGCTGAGAGTGTGTGGGTTCGATTCCCGGTGCCGGTCTAGGCAATTTTTGGATTGGAAATTGTCTCGACTTCCCTGGGCATAAAAGTATCATCGTGTTAGCCTCATGATATACAAATGCAGAAATGGTAGCTTGGCTTAGAAACCTCGCAGATAATAGCTGTGGCAGTGCTTAATGGACACTAAGCTGCGAGGCAGTCTCAGTGGGGGATGTAATGCTAATGAAGAAGAAGAAGACTAATGAAGGAATCGCCCCTATACCTATCCCTAAAGGTAACCTCTGCTCAGACGAAGAACCCACTTTAAGCGATAGGTAAGCGAATGTGAAGTCGTTGGTTTTAAATTATCAATTCGTCATGAAGCCTTACAAGCAGTACAGCAATTTCTCATTTTCAATGAGAGATGTTATCACGCTATGTTTACATATCTGCCCCTTTCAATATATCTATAAACGCGAAGGATGAATGGTATGCCACAAAAATCTCAAAAAATATTTGTTTCGTGACAGGCATGAAGGTGTGCAATATCTGCTTTATTTTTGTGTTTATTACTACTTTAAACTCGGTGAATTAAATGAATATCGACTAGTCACTATTCTTTGCATATATCTATATAAAAAAATATTGGGTACTGCTTACAAGCAATTAATGGATAGAGAGCCAAGATGGATAACTAATTACCATTAGCATTTGCATTGAGCATTTCGCACAAATTCGTATGTGGTACAAGCCAAGACTATTGTACGAGAGTAGCATCACTTTCATCCGTTACCACAGGATATTGATTTGGGACTAATCACTATCTCTTAGATGAAAGCAATGCACCCTCCAATAGTCGAGATCTGTCCTGGCCACGTCCTTGCGAATGCTGAGGAAGGGGAAGGATGGTTAGACACCTACTTAAGAAATGGGGATCTTGGACCACCTTCCAAGTACAGTCCAACAATAATAAGCTCGAAAAAATGGAAAGATCTAGACGGCTATCTGTTGCTGGAGGAGCCACTCGTGTAACTTCTCCTGTATTCAAAATTGACATATTGAAGTCGTCGCAGAAGTCTTATATCATTGATGATCGCGGTGTTTGGAGGAAGATATATCGAGGCGATACTGAGGTGTTTTACTCGAATAGTCACCTGACATGCCACAGCTTCGGTGCCTGACATCGGAGCAAAATCGACCCTATAGAAGGAGTGCTGTTTTTTGATCCCTAAAAGCACCCCTCCATATGGATTTGCCCGAACGCGGCGAATGATGTTAAAATCGGGAAAAAGAAGGTTTACATCTGGTGTTAGCCATGTTTCGCATAAAGCAAAAAATATCGCATTGTAATTTGTTAACTAAAAATTTAAAAATATCTAATTTTGGAAGAATACTTCGACAGTTCCACTGTAGAATCGAAATCATAAGAGCCTTATCGACGAAATTAGTCATCGAAGGATACGAATGACTCGAGGAGGGGCAATTTTGAAGCCAACTGCTTCAGGAGAGGAGTTAGAATAGGAAGAACAGTTTTGACCATGTTCTTCACGGGGTCGGAAGCATCGAAGAAGTTGAGGATGAGCTCCACGATGCCAGAAAGTGTGAACATTGGAGCACTCGAAGGTTGTTGTGCTCTCTCTCTATGGTCTCTTTCTGGCTGAGAAATCACAAAAAATGGGGCATCTGGGATGTTGGATGTCGATTTTGTGTTCCACCTGCGCTTGATTTCGCCATGTTGAAATGGGGCTCACTTTGAGGCTGTTTTCTAGGCTTTTTCGAGGGACGCTGGCTTTGTTTTACTTGTTTCCTCGTTGAGCCTTTGAAAACAAAGGCCCCATTTGCAACTTTGGAGTCAAAGCTACCTTGATCGTCCAAAGGAAGAAACGAGTAGATAATGTCAGAAACAATTGGAGAAGCGGCCTTCCGCAGCATTTCGGCGTAACTACGTCGAGAACGCTGCTGAAAAGAACGCTTTTGGTGGATTCGCCGCTGTATGTACGTCGGGCAAGCTTCAAAGAGCATATGGGGGCCTTCGTTGCAATAGACACATTTCGGTGGCGTCTTGCACGCGCCATCCACCCACTTCTCTCAGCACGATGCACAGAGAGGTTTATTGCAGCAGTACTGGGCGGTGTGGCCCAGCTGCTTGCAATTAACACAATTCATCACCTTCGGTACATACAGCCGAACAGGTAGACGAAGTTTGCCAATCACTACGTAGTCAGGCAGTGCGGACCCGGAAAAGGTGACGCAGAAAGAGTCAGACGGGGAATAACTCCGCTTCTCTCCCTCCTGCGACACCGAATACATTTGCTTGCAATCCAGTATCGCAACAGGAGGCAAAGAAGCGTTCTTGAAACGACCGAAACCTTGTTTCAAATCGTCGCATGTCATACTTCCCTCCGTCACCACCCCCGCGATCTCACAAACTGCTGACGGTAAATAGACCTTATATTCAAGAGTGAAGATCTCACAGGTGGCAATCTCGTTGGCCTGTTTGCGATCACTGACCGTGACGCGAAGCTTACTGGACCCAACCAGGTCATTGGTCGTGACAGACGTGTACCGCTTTTCCAGATCTTTGCTGATCTGACTTATATTCAACCACTTGCCTTTGGGTCGGAAGAAAACAACATACGGCCCAATAGAGTCGGGAGGGTAGGCCTTGAGGCGGGGGTCGTGGGGAAAACATTGGTGTTGCTAGTGTCCATTTTATTTTAACGCAGAGCATCGGAAAGCCAACAAGGCATTATTTGACGAGGAATACGATGTACTCCCGCCATCATCGCCTTCGCGGACTGCAGCCTTTAAATGTCTCGCAGCAGCGAGGCACACACAATTAAACACTTATCAGGGGAAAGGGGAAAAAATAACACAAAACTAATTAACAAACACACAGGGAAAACGGATTATTAAAAACAGACGTGGTTCAAATTATCAAAAGAGGGGAAGAAAGGTGTTACAACGAAAGAGAGAGATCAAAAATATACTTAGCTTAGCCTTCACGCTGGGACTTGTAGCAGCACACAACGAACGGACGGCCCATGCCGCGATCGAGGCTACAGCTGCGGGTGTCGGGACAACAGCGCCTGTGTTGGTGGAGGCGCACGATCAGTGATGATGGTGGTGAGACTGTCGGCTTTGGGCGATGATGACTTCGCCTGCGTGACGATGGACGCCGATGAGTTTGCAAAACAAAGTCTGTTGTTGCGAAAAACGATGAAAACTTGTCAAATGTTTGCTTCAAATAAGCACACTTTCACTCTAGCACTTCAGCTTCGGTAAAAAAAAACCTGGCTTCGAGGAAAAAACCGAAAGAAGAACCGACCGTACGCGGACTATGCTAACTATAATTACAAATTATTGGGACGATTAATCAACATGCGGTTTTCGTTGGGTGAAAGCTGTTGAGTATCCCTTTTAGCTACGTGGGTTTTCTTTTAACCTGCGCTTAAAGGGGAAACGTTATTAACAGTATAATGAAAAAATAAATTTCCCCATACTAATTTGCATGCAAACTTGAAACGGCTTGTGCTAAATCAGTTTTATTCCAATTGAGCTCAAATTTTCAGAGGACACTCAGAACATGGTAAAGAATCAGATGAGCACTGTGGAGCAAAATCGATTTTCTGAACCACCCTACTATGCACTGTCTCGCACGGATGCTCGACGTAGAATGAGGTATTTTTTATTATGACTCAACAAAATAAAACAGGTGCACGTTCCTAGTTTAAAAAAAATCTACTCAACGAATCCGACAATCGGTTCCCTACTAATGTCGATAATCTTATGCATAAAACTAGTTAGATATAAGGAATCATCATCAGGGAACGTATCAGAAAAGTATTGCATCATTATCACTGATGTAAAAGGCATCTACCGGACTGAACACCAAGCACCAAGACACGATGTCCGTTGGATCAAATCCGTAAAATCAGTGCGTCAATGCCAGATTATATGTGAATCGGCATAATCAACATGTTATATATGTCTTTGGTTGCCTTCTCAGTACTAATGGCATAAGCCAACCCTCCTGCCGATCTCATTTTTAACCACCTGAAAAACTGTAAATCATACGTCCTCTACGCGTGCTCTCAGGTTCGTTACCATACTATCAACGATGTCTGCAGCACCGCCATTGAGATGCTATTCGTGCTTCAAGTACACCAAGTGATGTTTGGCGTTTGTGTCAGCATCTCGCTACATAAACCAATTTTTGACGTTTTTCCACAGTACATACAATGAAAATGTTAATAAAATCACTAAATTCGAAAATAGGTAACAGCTAAATGTGAAGTCAGAGACAATAAAAGAAAGATATTCAGGTCATGCTTAAGCCGTAGTATTTTTGCTAGAAGGTTATTGATAAGACATCGTGTAAAAAAAATCAGTGGTATCGCAGCTATCACAACACGTATAGTAGCTACAACTGCCTTATCTAATGAAAATATAGATGTCATCGTATTAAATCGTTTACACGGAAGAAATCAAATCAAAAGGGTCATTTACTTTGCACCATATCAACATCAATTAAATATCAACTTACAAATCGGAATTAGAGATAATCCAATCTCTGAAGTGCGAAACGCGGACATATACCGAGGGCATGCCGACCGAGCATCCAGCGTCGGATCCGAACGACACAATACCGACCTGCAGACTGCCGCTATCCTGTGCCGTTAATGGACCACCAGAGTCACCGTTGCAGGAGGAACGACCGCCATCACCGGACAGACAAATGTTCTGAGCCTGGATCAGGTTCGTGTTACCACCCCAGCGTGCAAGACAGTCGGCCTGTGTCAGAATTGGATTGGTGGTGAACATAACTACAGCGGACGTTGCAGTGCTGGCATCGGAAGTGCGTCCAAATCCAGATACGGTGCCGGTCCAACCGCCAAAGGTGCGACTGTCGCCCGCAACAGGTAAGCGAGCCGGGACTACACGGTCGTTAAAGGTGATGGCACTGTTCAGGCGAACAGTGGCGATATCATTACGAATGTTGGTCAATGTATATCCCGGATGAATGTTGATTCCAGCCGCAGAAAAAGCGATGCGTTGTTGAGTAGCTTCGGTCAGAACGCGATTATGCGCTCCCATGATGGCGGTTCCTCCTGAAGCATTCTGGACGCAATGGGCAGCAGTCAGGATAAAATTGTTGGTCAAAACGGACCCACCACACAAACCAGTTCCAGCGGCAAAGGTGCTGAGCAGAGCAATCTGATACGGGAACTGTCCAGGGGTAGCTTGTTGTCCGTTGGTGATGCGGCGTCCCGGAACTGGTTGCCGCAAGTATTGCAGTTCGGCTGGCAGACGGGCCCAATAGTGATCGAATTCCTCAATTGGACGCACCTGGGACCAATCGATTTCGATCCACTCGGCACTGACTACGGCCAGCACACCAATTAATAGCACCAAAGTTTTCATTTCAGATTGACCACCAGATAGACTGTTGCCACTGTTGTGGCTCCATATGTTTATATAGGAGATACTACATGATGGATGACTAACATTTGCTAATCTCAATTTAAACTTAGCATTTGTTTTATCATATGAAATTTCCCATCTGGATGAAAAACCCAATAGGCAATCCTTAGTAGGGATTTCCTTCTTTCAGTTGGAACTTGAACATCAGTTATTCAATATCAATTTTTAGGGCAAACATCCATTTGGACAATGCTCCTATTGAAAACCTGAATTTCTTCGGCTCCTCAATGATGCCTTCTGTCAAACGAAAGACTTTTTCCCTCAACGAGAATGATTAGTCGTCTGCGTCTCCATCAGAAAATACAAAATGACAGCCAAAATAAAGCAGTCTCAAAACTTAACCAACCATAGATCAAAGGGTCTTCTTATCCTCATTAATCCACCTACCGATAATGATGTCTTTCTCGTGTCTAAAAAATACGTGATACACAGCAGACAGCACACACATAATCTTAGTTTTTCGAGCTAGAATAATTGGTATATAATACTATGGATCTCCGGGTCACCCGTAAAAAGTTCGTTTTTGTAATGATCCGCTAGCTTTTGCGTACACTAAGTGTAGTGTACGGAAAAGGCTAAACAAAAAATCATATGGATTTATTGACAAAAAGAAATGAGGTCTTAGTTCCAGTTTCAATTGAAAGTAGGAAATCCCTACTAAGGATTGCTCAGTGGGTTTTTCTTCCGGGTGGGAAGTTTCATATGATAAGACAAATCCTATGTTAAAATTAAGATTAGCGATGTTAGTCATTCATCATTCATCTCCTATATAAACACATAGGAGCCACAACAGTGGCAACAGTCTATCTGGTAGTAATCTGAAATGAAAACTTTCCTGTTCTTCATTGGTTTGCTGGCTCTAGCCAGTGCCGAGTGGATCGAAATCGATTGGTCCCAGGTGCGTCCAATTGAGGAATTCGATCACTATTGGGCCCGTCTGCCAGCCGAACTGCAATACTTGCGGCAACCAGTTCCGGGACGCCGCATCACCAACGGACAACAAGCTACCCCTGGACAGTTCCCGTATCAGATTGCTCTGCTCAGCACCTTTGCCGCTGGAACTGGTTTGTGTGGTGGATCCGTTTTGACCAACAATTTCATCCTGACTGCTGCCCATTGCGTCCAAAATGCTTCAGGAGGTACCGCCATCATGGGCGCGCATAACCGCGTTCTGACCGAAGCTACTCAACAACGCATTGCGTTCTCTGCGGCTGGAATCAACATTCATCCGGGATATACATTGACCAACATTCGTAATGATATTGCCACTGTTCGCCTAAACAGTGCCATCACCTTTAACGACCGTGTAGTCCCGGCTCGCTTACCTGTTGCGAGTGACAGTCGCACCTTTGGCGGTTGGACCGGCACCGTATCTGGATTTGGACGCACTTCCGATGCCAGCACTGCAACGTCCGCTGTAGTTATGTTTACCAGCAATCCAATTCTGACCCAGGCCGACTGTCTTGCACGCTGGGGTGGTAACACGAACCTGATCCAGGCTCAGAACATTTGTCTGTCCGGTGATGGCGGTCGTTCCTCCTGCAACGGTGACTCTGGTGGCCCATTAACGGTTCAGGATAGCGGCAGCCTGCAGGTCGGTATTGTGTCGTTCGGATCCGACGCTGGATGCTCGGTCGGCATGCCCTCGGTATATGTCCGCGTTTCGCACTTCAGAGACTGGATTATCTCGAATTCCGATCTGTGAGTTGATATTGAATTGATATTGATACGAACAAAGTAAACGGGAAAAATATATTAAGCTCGTTTAGTGGAATGTATTAAACCGTCTAAGACGAATTAAGTAAAGTCGAGTCAAGTACAAGACACTGAAGACGACCACACAGTTGTGGTCGAAATACGTATCTGCAAAGATAACGAAAATTAACTGGTGGAATTAAATGGACAGTACTTAATTCGTCTTAGACGGTGTAAACGGCTTGTTTGGGTTAGAAGTTTAATTCTGTACATACGATTTAATGCGATGACATTCATGTAATTCAAATTTGATTGCTGCAAGCTGTCTCTACAAATGATGTGGTCAGTATTTTTTAATTGAAAGCTGAAAAATAATTCGATAGAATTCAAAACTTTTCTTCATCTTTTTTGATGTATCTTACTTTATTCCTTCCGTAACACAACACACGATCAAATATTCGACCGAAACAAAATCATGTAAAACCAAAAATATGTGTATAACATATTTTTTTTTTTTTGTTTTTTTTTGTTAGGTTTACTGGCGGGACTCTGAATAGAGTAGAAACCTCTTCGCCAGGCCTTTGATGATACCGTTGCGTAAATTCTTTCAAGATAGTTTACCAGCCGTACACGGAGCATGTCGTCCAAGAAGACGCTGTTGTAGACTACTTCAAAGGAATTACGTTTAAGATTTTTGTGCGGGTCATTTCGTCATAGTCATTTGCTCATGTATAGGTCTTTATTTTCTAGAAATCCTCTGATGCATTTTTTTTTTTTTTTTTTTTAATGTGTGCTGTCCTTTCCTTTCCTGTCCTTGTCCTGTCCTTTCCATCAATGTATTAACTGACTCAGAATGTTGATTATCAGATCAAATGAAAGTACTCATAATATTTATTCTTTTGTTATTTAACATGACACATGAGACTTCTTTTGAAGCAGTTCGCCAGCCGTACAAGGATCATGTCGTCCATAAAGACACTGTTGTAACTGTCTCAAAAGGTATTATATTTTTAAGGTTGATTGAGTCTTTTGTAATTCTAGTTCATCGATGTATATTATTTAATGTGCATTGAATATTTTGGAGCAATTTTCAGTTTTTCAATGTATGCGGTCGTGCTGTTCGTCAGCGTATTAGTTGGTTCAGAATGTTGATTATCAGATCAAATAAAAGGACTTACAATAATGATTCTAATGTTAGTTAACATGACACAGCAATTCCTTTTGAAGCAGTTCGCCAGCCGTACAAGGATCATGTCGTCCATAAAGACACTGTTGTAACTGTTTCAAAAGGTTTTATATTTTTTTAAGCGGATTGATTGATAATCATTTATGTAATGTTGGTAGTCATTCATGTCGTTGTAATAATATACTGTTTGTCGTAGGTTATTGGTTCAGCTATAAGGTTCGTTATGATTTTGTTTTAACTTGTTTTTGTCATTTTTATGGTTTGTCTCTTTTGCTCCTGTACTGTATTATATAAGGATTTACCAAATTTTTATTTAGAATTGTGTCTAAGTTTTCCAGTCTATTGTATTTCTAGTTCATCGATGTTTATTTCGATGTGCGCACTGAATAGCCTTTGCAGCACTTAAAAAAATTAAACGTGCTGTCCGATTCAGCTGGTTTTAATGATCTTGATTAATTTCCTTAGGGATAATTCTCGAAATGTGAATGGAACATGTCGTCCATTATTTGTATAATTATTTTCCTTTTAAAGTATGAGCAAGTTTTTCTTACCTTGAAGACGATGTTCTTATTATCTACTCACTTATAACCTATGTTATTTCTCACGAGTTTCATTTCCTTTTTCCATTGTATGTAGAATATGTCTGAAATCATATATATGTATGTATACGATTAGTACTATATGTTAGATGGTTGATATGCAAGTATTTAATTTTGATTATTGCATGCTTGATCTTACGTTTATAAATTCAGCTCATCATCTAAATAGAAAAACAAAACGAAAAATATGTATAGAATGTTTGTTAGATTGTTAAATATTTGGAAGGATCTTTTATTCTGAAAATCCAACGAAGTCTTCTTCATCGCTGAACCCGGCAAAATCCGATGGAAGTAATGAGCTGTTCGAAGTATCTCCGTCTGACTCCTCATTCGTTTCGTATTCGGATTCAACCATTGTATTATATAGTGATTTGGTGAGCTTATCATCTTCTGTTTATCTGGTGCAGCTTCATGCCATTGTTTGATATTAATTTCGCTCCATTCTATGTATTGCCAAATGCAGTTTCGCCAGAAATATGCGGTATTTTGTATTCTAAAGCTGTTTTTAGTATACCTTCGTAGTTACTTCTAATTATGTGTCCGAAATAATTCAGTCTAGCAGTTCTTATTTTGTTATTTATGGTTCGGTTGTTAAGCCAGTTCGGCGCAATATGCGGATTTTCTCTTTCTTCTGCGTTGTTGTTCGCGTCTTCAAGGTTAGCGTTATTTGTTTGATTGTTATTTTCTGTTCGTTCATCTGTGTTGTCCATATTTTCTTCAATCACTATGTCTTCCCGTGTAGTTATCTCTTGGTTTTCATTGTCTGTTTCCTTTTTACTGAGTTCTTTGAGTATAAGAATCATTTCGTTTTCCATTCTTCTTAGAGCATTCCTATTTCTCTTTAATATAGTTGAGACTTCCATTCCATATGTGGCCACCGGTGTGACCAAACAGTGATATAGTCGTTTTACCGTATCCCATTTCAACTTATGTTTCCGGAGAAAAGAGCATAGGTGGAAAAATGCTTTGTATGCTTTACTAATCCTATCTGATGTAGTTGATCCTCTTGATAAGCTACTTGTTACGTGGATTCCCAAATATCGCATCATAGTAACTACCTTCAGTTCGTATTTTCCAAATTTCTTGTTTGTTTCTGGGGCAACATTGTAGATATCATACGGGTCTCTATAGAGGACTTTTGTTTTATTGGTATTGATTTCCAATCCTATTGATGCTAATAACGGTATAATTTGGTCCAGCAATTTCTCAACATCTTCTTCATTTTCGCATAAAAACAAAATGTCGTCTGCATAACATAATATGCATGGTAAAAGTAAATAATTTGTTTGTTCAAGTCTGACTTCTGGCCATACTTCTTGAACTAATTTTAACACATGGTTCAGCATAATAATGAAAAGCGCTGGACTCAAAGGACATCCCTGTTTAATGCCTCTCTGTTTGTTTCGTATTGTTGTGCGTTGTCCAAACCATTGAATGGACGTATTTTCATGCAGGCAGGCTGTGATGATTCTGTTAATCAAAGCTCGAGGTATCCCGAGCTGATCTAAGATCATTGCTGCTTTCGTCGTATCTATTTTGTCGAATGCTTGTTTTATGTCAATTGACACCACGATTGTTTTCAGGCCTTTTCTCCATCTTTCGTCTAGAATGCGTCGTAATACAAATATTTGGTCTGCAGCACTGCGCTTGGCTTGAAATGCCATTTGGTAATTTGGTATTGGTCCGAGTTCATCCATAAGTCGCTTCAATAGGATTTTTGCATATATCTTATAGACTGTTGGACAAAGAGTTATGCACCTAAAGTCATCAGTACTTTTGGGATTCGGAATTTTTGGAATTGGCACTTGCATTGTGTTTGACCATTCTTTCGGGACAGTGTTTGTTCTGTATACTTCCTTCAAGACTTCGGTAATAGCCTCCAATACTGTTTCGGATGCATATTTTATTAGTTCATTGTTGATGTTGTCCGTTCCTGGGGCACTGTTATTTCTGATTGACCATATGATCATTTGTATTTCTTCCCTCGTTGGCTTTGGGCCTGCGCTTTTACCATCATTTTCGGGGAGAGGTTCAGGCTGTCCGTTTTCATTATCGAATGAGTTCAGTTTTCGTTCCCATTGTTGAATATTGATGTACGTTTTTCTCTTGTTTTCACGTTGTCTTCGATGTGCTTTGATAAATTTAAATGTTTGAGTCATTCGAGAGAGAGAATTTTCGTTTTCGATTTCGTTTAGGAAATTTTCTACCTTTTCTGAGAAATGTTGTTCATATGCTAAGCGTTTCCCTTTGGCTGCTTCTCGAGCGTCCTTTTTCAGCGTATAGTCGTTCCTGTTAGCCATTAGCTTTTGTCGTGCAAGGAAATATTTTTTGTGAGCCTTCTCCCGTCTTGGTGTTGGGGGAGATCCAGGTGATTGTATGAGAGTGTTAGCTGCGCCCAGTAGAGCACCTTTTATTGATGTCCATTTCCGGTCCGTGGTTGCATTCGTGTTTTTTGAGATCAGTTTATCCATTTGTTGTTGGTATTTCTTTCTTGTTTCCTCGTCTCTTAATAGTTCTAGGTCAAATCTAATGCGCTTAGAAGGATTAGGGTTACATTCGATACTAGCCGGAGTGGTTTGTTCTCCAGAGTGGTTTTGTGTAATTATACATTCAACCATTTTGTGATCGCTTCGTAGTGTACTGTCGTAGAACGCTCTGATACGTGGAATTTTCATAAAATTCATTTCCGTCATCAAAATGTGATCTAATTGGGATGAACTCCTCCCGTTGGTCCACGTAATCCGGACTGACTGTGATTGACTAAATGAGAGGTAGTTTTTCATTCTGTTTCCATGGAGGAATGTTTTTAAATCGAAACCATTTGTGTTACATACTTGGTGGAACAAATTCTTTCCGATTATTGATTTGTCTGATTCAGAGTAGTCGTGGGTTCCAATGTGGGCGTTCATGTCTCCAGCCATTATCACATTTTTCTTGTACTGATCGGGTAGTGATAGTAGGTATCGGGAAATCAAACTGAATTCTTGATTTCCGACATTATTATCGTTTCTTATGTAGCATGATATGAATATTAGATTGAATCCGAATATGTTTACCCTTATCGCACACGCATTATCGCTGATTTTCTTGAAACTGTTTTCCATCATAATGGATTTTTTGACCAAAATAGCTGTACCTCCTCCTATTCTGTTTTTGGTGCTATTGGTGTTTACATTGAACCAGTAATAGTTGCTCGTTTCGAGAGTGCATTCGGCGATTCGAGTTTCCTGTAGTGCGATTATCTCGTAGTTATGTTCCTTAAACATGTTATCCATATCGTTTCTTTTTGCTTGGTCAGCGCATCCTCTAACGTTCCAGCTCATAAATACGAATTTATCTTTCTCGTTGTGTTCTGCTGGCATTTCCTCAGAAGGGATTCCCAGATCATTTGGTATTTGGGATACATTGTTTCCAGCAATGTTTTGGAAGTTATGAATTTGCGAATTCGGTGGTGCAAAGTTTCCTGAGCTGTTGGTGATTCCTTTACTATTTTCAGATTCGGTTGCGGGTCTTACTCTTTGGATTACACTGTCGTAGTGTACCCTGTTTAGGGCCCTTCCTTTCCTTCCCCTTTTATCGATACCCAGACGATATGCTATTCTGAGCACTCCTCTGCAAGTGTCGCTCCTGTTGAAGGTAATTATTTCTCCGTTTTCATTATATATGTCGATTCTTCTTCTCATGATGTTAGCTGCCGCAGAGATCGTTTCTGCTCCGCCCCATTCATTGCTTTCTGACAGCCTGGTTAGAAAGTCTTCTATTTTGCTTTCTACATCATAGCCGTTTAGGTGGTCCAACGTGCTTGCGGTGTCGTTCAGTGTTTCCCGGAAGTCTTCCATATTGTTTTTTATGTATTCCACTACTTGCCTTCGAAGCTCCATAACTTTGTTTGAATGTTCAGCTTCACCTGGGTCCGAGTGGTAGAACTGGCATACTAATGCCGAGAACAAGCAGTGTCCATCTGAAGGCATTCTTCTCACTAACACACTTCCTCTAGCATAACGCATATGCTCCATTATAAGTGTCTTCTATGTTTTCTTCTGTATGTAATATTCACTATTTTCATTTGCTACTGTAAGTATGGTTAAAATATTATTCGTCTCAATGAATCTAGCAGTCAATTTCCTATGAATGTCAATAGATTTGAATCCATTTTCTACAAATATTTATCTAATTAGCAAATTATGTTGCGTCTACAGTTAATTTACTGCTTCCATTCTGTTTGTCTAATACCAATCTACGAAAGGTTACCTATGTTATATCTACATCATCACCTTCTATGATGATATAAATATAAAGATAACAGTCTTGAGTTTTTCTAGAGATTGCAATTTTGTTAACTATTAAGTGTTTACAGAATGAATACGAAAATCTCAACGCTAATATACTTTACAAGAAAAGAATTAACCTGATATAAATACGCGAATAGAGGCAGTGTATCTACTTAGCTCTTTGGTACTACTTACTAGTAATACTACTATTGCTAATGCTTTTACTACGAATAATATAATAATTACTAAGACAACTGTAACTACACCTAAGCGCTACAGTGGATGATCGTTAGCTTCCGCAGTCTTTCTTATTTCTGTATAAGGTTGGTAAAGACGCGTACTGGGCCCTGCCGGCACCTCTAACTTTACGCATAGTCTACTGACGATATAGGGTGTGCCAGAGTTCAATGCGCATATTAGGGGTGTGGAGCGTCAAGTTTCAAATGATTCCGTTCAGATATTTAAGAATTATAGATTACAATTAGACAACATTTTTATGTATGTTTCACAATATAAAAATATGCATGTAATTGAAAACTTGTTTTAAGCCTTAGTCGATTTGCCAAATATTAAATAATGTGTACACAATACAAAGAGCAAATAATTATTGGTAATGGATTTAATTTAACTGCATTAAACTATATTATATCGAGATACTTGACGAACCACCGTCGATCCCATCATCCGTGGACAGGGAAAAATATGTGTATAACATATTGTCAAATACATATTTTAGACTTCCAAGCCATTGAAGAATAAGAAGCGTAAAGAGTTAGAACTTATAGACTTTGAGATCCGAAGAAGATTTTCGATATATTTTCTGATTTTGATGCAGGATTGATGTTCTGGGACCTGGTAAGCCTTATCCATAATTAAATTGTCGTTCCTGTTTAATTTCGAGGGTAAGTATTGTTTCAAATCATTAATTGAATATTAACTAATTTCATCTTTCCAGAGCTTCAAGTTTTGCCAACCATATCTGGGAATACTATAATGAATTATTATTATTATTTATTCAGACTAAGGCCGAAGTGGCCTGTGCGGTATATAAGAGTCTTCTCCATTCGGCTCGGTCCATGGCTACACGTCGCCAACCACGCAGTCTACGGAGGGTCCGCAAGTCATCTTCCACCTGATCGATCCACCTTCCCCGCTGTGCACCTCGCCTTCTTGTGCCCGTCAGATCGTTGTCGAGAACCATTTTCACCGGGTTATTGTCCGACATTCTGGCTACGTGCCCGGCCCACCGCAGTCGTCCGATTTTCGCGGTGTGAACGATGGATGGTTCTCCCAAGAGCTGATGCAACTCGTGGTTCATTCGCCTCCTCCACGTACCGTCCGCCATCTGCACCCCACCATAGATGGTACGCAGCACTTTCCTTTCGAAAACACCGAGTGCGCGTTGGTCCTCCACGAGCATCGTCCAGGTCTCGAGTCCGTAGAGGACTACCGGTCTAATGAGCGTTTTGTAGATTGTCAGTTTGGTACGGCGGCGAACTCTATTCGATCGGAGCGTCTTGCGGAGTCCAAAGTATGTACGATTTCCAGCCACTATGCGTCTCCGAATTTCTCTGCTGGTATCATTTACGGCAGTCACCAGTGAGCCCAAGTACACAAATTCTTCTACCACCTCGATTTCGTCACCACCGATGCCAACTCGCGGTGGGTGGCTCACATTGTCTTCTCTTGAACCTCTTCCTATCATGTACTTCGTCTTCGACGTGTTGATGACTAGTCCGATCCGCTTGGCTTCCCTCTTCAGTCTGATGTAGGCTTTCTCCATCTTCTCAAAGTTACGTGCCATAATATCTATGTCGTCGGCGAAGCCAAATAGCTGGACGGACTTATTGAAATTGTACCACTCGTGTTAATCCCTGCTCTTCGTATTACCCCTTCCAATGCGATGTTGAATAGCAGACACGAAAGACCATCACCTTGCCGTAACCCTCTGCGGGTTTCGAAGGGACTCGAGAATGCCCCTGAAACTCGAACTACGCACATCACCCGATCCATCGTCGCTTTGATCAACCGTGTCAGTTTATCCGGAAATCCGTTTTCGTGCATTAGCTGCATTAGCTTTGAAGTCGATGAATAGATGATGTGTGGGCACGTTGTATTCGCGGCACTTCTGCAGTACTTGGCGAATGGCGAACACCTGGTCCGTGGTGGAGCGTTCGCCCATAAAACCCGCCTGGTACTGCCCCACGAACTCCCTTGCAATTGGTGCTAGTCGCTCACGGCATAAAATTTGGGAGAGTACCTTGTAGGCGGCGTTCAGCAATGTGATTGCTATACTATAATGAATGTAATGTTGATATTATTTGTATGTTAGGACGGTTTAGTGAATGAGAGTAGAAGAGGAGAAGGATGTAGAGATCAGTACAATAATATAAAAAAAATCAGTGAGATTTTGACTCTTTCTTAGTTATAAGGAAATATTTCAAGGCTCCAGTATTTAAAACGAGATAAAACTACTCAGCTCCCATGACGATTTACCGTGAAAGGAAAGTGACAAAATAATTGCCTACCAAAAGGCGGATGGCATGGGTTGAGTGACAACACAACGAATGATAACGCAATGTACGTCATGCTGCCTATCTATAAGGCGTTCGTTGGATTTAATTGGTAATGTGACATGGTTAGTAACTATCGTAACGCTGGTGGCATATATTGTACTCGTAA
Source organism: Armigeres subalbatus (assembly GCF_024139115.2). NCBI lineage: Eukaryota > Metazoa > Arthropoda > Insecta > Diptera > Culicidae > Armigeres > Armigeres subalbatus. The sequence continues at coordinate 6,845,328 of NC_085140.1, read as the reverse complement.
TTTCCAGAGACCTCGATATTAATTAATCCAGAACTAACTAAATCAGTCGAAACTCAATAGCGTTAAAAAATAACATATATTTCGCCTTATGGATGTCTAATTTTGTAAAACTAATCCTGTATAATACTTTAAAAATGAGAAACATCAACACACATATGCACACATACGCACACATGCTCACATTTGCTTGCTTTCACTGAAGCTTTCTTGCTTTCACTGAAGAAATTTTTAAAATCCCTTTAAATTTTTTACGTTTTTACTTTTCTAAGAAGTTTTTTTTTTTGTACATGCTTCTATATGTTCCTCAACTAAAATCATTTGTTTCTTTGAAACAAATCGGAAAAAATAGTCATATTTCCATATCATATCGTTTGTTATAATTATATTTTCAATATTAAATTGAGGAGCGAGCGAGCGAGAGATTCGCCTCACATCATAGAGGTAGAATAAAATAGCTCAGTTTTGTGACGATAGTTATGGAAAACGGATGTGAAAATGTGAACAAAAAAAATTGAAAAAAAAATTGTAGAACTATTCTTTCATCTTCTAAATGGTGTTTTAATCTTTTAATGTTCTTGTTAGTGAAGAAAAAATATACGAATCGTATCCCAAAGTTGCGTAACAAGCTTTGGAAATTCTAATAGAGGAACTTTACCGGTTTTGGCCATATTCCTAATTTGGCCAATTTTGCGAATAACTCCAAAAATAAAGCAATTTATTAGTCCCAAAAAAAGATATATCCCTCATGGTACAACGCTGCTTTCAACTGATCGATTATTTTGGAAAAATATGTATTTTTCAGGGTTGGCCAAGTTGGTCAAAACCGGGGCACTTCCACTACCATTTGTTTCTACATACCTATGCGAGAAAGGATTTTCAACACATCTCCAGATGAAGACCAAAGGGAGAAACAGTTTGGAAATTAAAGACGATTTGATATTAACTTTATCAGACACGCAACCTTGTAAGCATTAGCATTAGGCATTAGCATCTCGATTCGAACAAAATTCTATCGAATCGAGCATGTTTGGCATAACAGGGGTGGCATTGCGCATCTCGATTCGAACAAAATTCTATCGAATCGAGGATGTTTGGCATTATCGCTTTCGATTCGATCTCGAAAACGACCCATCGTTCGAGTATGCTCGAGGAGGTAAAAGAATAACGAGATGTTTTAGCATTATGGAAACTCGATATCACACTAGAAAACGACTCAAGTCGAATGAAAAACGTTCATCATTGCTTTCGAAAGTTGTGCGAGAATTATTTCTTGTTGAAAGTTCATAACTACATTCGCTATTTCTTTTATACGTGAATTGACGATTTCGAAAAACCACGCGAAAAGTAAGTCACATTTATAGAAACATCGAGGTCAACAACTGAGCCTAGCTTCAGCTTTAAATTTTTAGTTTAAAAACTCAAAGGTGCAGCCCAATCGGGTTGTACGCAAAGGTGACGAAGGACTACGTAGCTATTCGAAATGGATGGTATTTTCCATAGTAATTTGTGTCGTTTTATTAACATTGAGCAAACTGCTCAGAGGCCAACTGAATCATGAAGGCGAATAGTTGTTCCCAGTTGGATGGACTTTGAGTCTCTAACCGTGGAATTAACATGACTCATCGGCTGCTGAAGACACTCGACTGCCTTTCAGTCGGGGACATCACAATCCTTACTTTTCCACGTACGATTACATCGCGGGCGACAACCAAACGTTGCAAATAAATATATTTGCGTGTAGTTTCACGCCACTTCTGATTCTGCTTATTTCTCCTTTATTTCGGCCATTTTTGAGGATGGTGTCCTCCAAAATGGTCTTTATACAAAAGAAGGTTGATCTGACAATCCGATATAAACTTTCTTCAAAGTGCAGAACTCAATCGTAACTAGCAGATTTGGTAGCGCGGCGGAGGGAGGTGATGCAGTAAATTTGAACGGATTGAATCACTAACAGCAACCAAGCTACGATGCCGCCGAAACAATCCATTTTTGCAATTAACTCTTTCTTTCCATAAAATGCTAGTCCTGAGAAGAACCAATTATCAATGCGTCTTTCGAATAACTAACTGCATCAAAAACGCTTGTCAGCAACTTGCGTTGAAATTGGCCGACAGCCACTTGATGATTTTTCGCTAAGCCTCCACCATTTGGAATAAATTATCAGCATTGCTACTGCTACCCACGCATTCGTGCTGCTGTGTCCGCTCCGCTGCATCAAATTTTGTCGGACAGCTCTTTGCGAAATCCCGATCAAAATAGATCGCGCGCGCCGGAAAGCAGCTTTCTTGTATTTAATAAATTAAGCCCGTTAGCCCCGCCCCTTTGTGATCTGTATGGGTGTAAATATAATGAGCACTCATACGATTAATGAAGGGGCGGGGCTAATGGAATTACTTCATTAGATATAAGAAAGCTGGTTTTAGGCGCGCGCGAGCCGTTCTGATAAGGATTCCGCAGACAATGTCGGAGAATGTTATTTGCCACTGCCTTGCAAGCGGGAAAAATGCAACAACAAAAATAGGAGATTTTAAAAATTAAGCACGTTACATTTTTAGCGAAGAGTCCTAGTTGGAAAACGCATCATAAGTGAAAAAAAATTGTTTTGCACTTTTTTCCCAAGCAATTTTGTCAAAATCCAAAAACCAAATATACAAGAAAGGCAAAGTATTTTTCAAGCTAATCACGCCATAATCTAACACATGAGATTCAAAATAATTATTATCAATGGGAAAAAGTATATCTTTGTCGTCATTTTCAACGGGTTATATCTAAAAATTGATCTTCCACTCGAAACGTACGATCTGTTCGTAAAAACCGTTCACAAATTGACATACAAATTTTTATGGCTCAAATTCATCTGGGGGATTACTAGGTAGCAAATATAGCCACTATATGGGAAATAATAAGTCTACTCCTGTTAATAAACAGAAAAACATATAATTTGTTGGTGGCAATATAGTTGCCACTGCTTTATAAATGGTTAAACCGCTCTTTGACGAATCCCGATCAAAACGGGTCGCGCGCCGGAAAGCAGCTTTCTTGAATCCAATAAATTAAGCCCGTAAATTTGAATGGATGCAATCACTAACAGAAACCAAGCTTCCACGCCAAACGCCGGAGCCACCGAAACAGTACATTTTCGCAATTAAACCTTTCTGTTCAGCAAATGCTAGCCCTGAGAAGAACTTTCTTTCCCCAATGCGCTTTCCCAATAATGAAATAAAAGCATCGCCACTGGCGATCGATCGCAACAGTGCTTTTTTTATAGTCAACCCTTTTTTCGGATAAAATGCTGGTTCGTTGAGGTTGAATGATCTGCAGCAACACACCGAGAACCACCACCAATGCGATGGGTTTCCGTTAAATATGTTACCAGCGCCTCCGTGATGTTGTGTCCGCTCCGCTGCGATCGCTTCGATGCGTCCGCTCTGCGTGAAATCTTGTTCAAACTGACGATTAGGTTCAAACCCGCAAGTCATTGATTTTTGATGTCTGTGCTAGTGACGCATGTACGTGATTGGTTGGTATACCTATTTTTTAACTTTTTTTTATCAATTAACGATAATAAATAGTATTTTCATATGAATACAAAGAAGCGTTGACTCATTCTTGATCGAATGGTCCAAAAAAATTGAAAATCCATCGAGAAACGGCTGAGATATTAAAATTTAAAGTCTATCATATTTTCGTGACGGTCCCTGATTTTCGCAATCGTAAAGTGTACCCCAATATAGAAAAGACAGACGTAGTCCTACGTCAAAATAAACGTTGATCGGTACATAAACTCTATTGAATATTAAATTCATATTTTTCGTCGTAGCCGTATCTCAATTGAAAACATGTTAGCATATTGTTGAAAATCGGTCGCAACTGCTCAATGAAAATCATTACTTTTTCTAGCCATTGAACATGATCTTTCTTGAGCCATCATCAATTAATTGCCAATTCATCAGGCCGAGCATTACGATCTATTAAATTAAACCTTCCATACAAAAAGTGTTACGTGGAGAAAGTGGGGTCCACAATCATAACGTTTAGTTACGTAAATTGTGAAAGAACTCTTACATCGCGCATGCACTCAAGATGGTCTCGCGAGCGGGCAGTATATCAAACAGATTAGAATTCTGTCACAAATTACGTAACGCTAAATTTGATGATTTTAAACGCCCTTCCTCCCTCACGTAACATTTTTTATGGAAGGTTTACTTTTTTCCTAAGGATCGTAACGCTTGGCCTAATCCACTCCCTCCCACTACAGCGTTGCATAATTTGTGAAAGGCCCCTTATGCAGCGTACAACAAACAGTTTGACCAACATTGACACCACCCCAGGCGGGTGCTAAGGTGTCAAATATTTGTTGCCTCAAATCAAGCGAATGCCGACGGCACTAACACTACGCCGTAGTCTATGAAAAATAAACACTGACTCACTGCAGAGAATGTTCTGAAACGCACAAAGTTTGGATAATGCCAGAAACAAGTGTTTCTGCTCAGCACAGAGTTTTTTCTACCAACATACTCATTTATCTGCATATTTCGCGTACGGAATAAAGTGAATACACTACATTTTTTTAGATTTGGTGTATTTTTGTTCGTTGCAATCTTTAATTTAATATGTGCTTTCGACACCACTCTCTCTTGTAAAAATGGTAAACAATACAAATTTTCACAAATACCACGACAATTTATGAAAGTATATGAGCATTTTGACATTGGAGTATAAATTTATGCGCCAAATAAGAGGGTACTGTCATACACTGAGGAAACTGGACGTATGATTTCCAATCAAACGCCTTATGAAAATTTGCCACAAGGAATCGGTATGAATTTCAATATGTTGCCTTATGAATGATGATTTACATTTAAAAAAAGTAAAGTGCGGCAGACTGGGTTCGAACCATGGACGTCGGGATCGGGAGGCCGGTATGTAGACCACACGCCCATCGACGCTTGAAGACTTGGAAAGGTAACTGCGTATAAAAAGCACTCTTGGTGGAAAATTCAGTCGAAGCTTCATAAGGCGCCAGTTATGAATTTCGCTAGTTCAGTTCGCTGAGTGTACTTGCCAAACTCCATATGAAAAAAAATTCGTTGTCCCCCCTCTGCACCACCCCTTGTTAAGTCAAGCATCGAGCATGTTCTACAAACCGCGACACGAACACTCAATATATTTGACCAACAATATCACACACGAACGACCGACGCATCAACCAACAAAAATATATGGGGGTTTGTGCGACTTCACTACCAATGCTCAAACATGTTCGGCGAATTTTGAGTCCGCCCCCGGCAAGTCAAACTAAAATCAAACCGCTTTGATTTTTTCCAACCGAGCCACCAACTGTCAAACGGTTGTTCGCACGACTTCACACAAGGGATGCTGCGACAATTTCAAGGGGGGTGCACGTCTTCTAAAATTCCGGCCCCTAGCTTAGGCCAGTTTGCTAACTGGCTGGCTGATCCACTGCTTCACTGCCACGTTGTCTAGATCCCTCGAATCCTCCTGACACCCCCGGCGATGAGGTGGTGACTATCGCAGGGGACGCTTTCACGCATTGCACCGACTTCGTCTTCGGGTAGCAAAGGTGGTCCGGCAGTTCCGGTGGTGGATGACGTCTGCACTGTCGGTGCCCTACACACCCGAAGCTTTAGGGCAATAGGGACTATGCTTTACGACCCCTCCCAACGCCCTCTGCTAGTTAGGGGGGCTGCCTAGACGTGGTAGGGTTTGGCAGTGGGCTCTGTTAACCTTTTGTCTGTGCTCTGGGGTCAATATGATAATTATTTTAGACTACTCAAGTAATTCCGATATATGGAATTTTCCTCATTGTAAATATTCTCATCGCACAAATTTGAAATTTGTAAAGATGACGTCTTTAACAAAGCACGTCTGGTGGGAATAGACTGTTATGTGACGGAATAAATAATTAGGAAATTTACAAATATGCGGCGCTAGTGTGCTTGCAATATTTTTGCACATTAGAAATATTGCTTTAGCTTGAGATCCCTCATACCTACACCCAAGTTGTATTCGGCAACATTGTTCAGGATATCCAAGACTACAAGCTCAATATAATGAGCACTTCCTCCAAGATGCGGCGCTAGTGAGCTGTTATATTTGAGTATATTGTTCCTTGTGAGATCTGATGTATTTTGGTTTGTGGCATTTTTGGCAAACATGAATGTTGTGGAGTTCATCAAAAGTTTTCTTTGTATTCAACCTGCTCCAGCGATGCTGCAAAATAATAGAATAGGTTTACAGATTATGTTTTAGGTCATCCAAGAAAACCCTGGAATTAAGGCCTTTGGGCCTACATGCGTAACCAAAGATCAGCCAATTTGCCGCCTATATGTGAAATTCACAATTATTACTTCCGTCACAAGACAGTCCATTCCCACTAGACGACCTTTGATCAAGACATTTACACTGAGGAGAATTCTATATATAGGAATATCTTGAGTAGTCTAAAATAATGAATTCAAATATACCACCACCTGGCGGTTCTAAACTTATCAACGCCTCATGCCAAAGCACACGCCTTGCTAGATGGGTCCGCAAGCAGGTCCTATCAAAGCGACCGTGTGCCGCTCAAAGCGCACAGCAGCTCAAAGAGTACCAATTGGTATGGGGAGTGTTCCTATTTCGGTAGGGCAGTGCGTGTGCTGCTTCAGCAGAGAGTGAGTAATCTGCTTGTGTTGAGGCCGAAGTGTCATAATGCGTCATCGACCACTATATTGTCACCTCGAAGTACGGCTGCGTAGTATCGTTGATTGGTCCCTACATACCGCTATTGACACCTCGAGGCATGCCAGTGAAGTGTTACGGTGAGCACCTAAATAAGACTCGCATGGGGCGAGTGAAATTAAGAGAAGCTGCTTCAGCGGTAGAGTGGTAGTGGGTTGAACCCACACACCCTCACTGAGGCACACGTGGTCCACGGGAAGTTTCCTGCTTCGGTAGGGTAGCGCGTGGTCTGCTTTGGCAGAAGAAAGAGTGATCGGCTTGTGCTGAGGAAGAAGTGTCGTAGATGGTAACCGCTATCGTCACTCCGAGCCACCCCGAGTCAGCCATGCGAAGTTTGTGTATAGACTAGGTAGGAGTGTCTTAGCGTATTATCTGTAAAATCTTTTTTTTTTCAAGGTTTTAATTTTGTATTTATTGATTTCCCTGAAATTTTGCATATACATTGCTTATGATCAAATATACACTGTGAAAAAAAGTTGCACAATAATTGAAAATGAAACTTAAAATCTTAAAAGATTTTTTGCAATTCCTAATCATAATACCTGGTTTACAGTTGGCGTTTGAGTGATAAAACGGCCTGCTTTTCCATACAAGGAAATGGGTGCTTTAATAAACATTATGCAACTCAAATGGGTTGCATAAAATCCATTACAGCACTAATTTGGGTGCTATAATGGAAATCCAGCATTAGAACAGTAGTGACATGATAACATTTAGCTCAATTTGCTTGGATGAGTGTTGAAATAGTGTATTCTCCGAGTCACGAAATAAATTAAATAATTTTATGGGCATGCCATGCGAAAAATAACTAGTGCAACTAGTGAAGGGCCAAAAATGGGTGGGGTGGTTCCATAAGCAGAGACACTTATGCGAATCCACGGGATGAATAGAGAATCTCCTTCCAGAAGAAAGTTCGTACATACAATAATATAATCTAGCCCTCGTTTCCCAGATTGACCCAATAGATGGGGAGAAGAGCCCGCCCTTTATCCACGAGATGTTAACAATAGGAAGTTGGCGATTCCACTCTTCCTATCCAAATCGCTTCAATCGGGTGCCCTGATGGTTTTTTTTTAATACATTCATATAGTTTCAAATAGATGGAATGTAAATTGATAATATGCAATGGAATTTTCTCACCAAAAAATCGAGATATTTTCTTCATCACCAGCATGTTTTGAAACCAATTGTTGCTCGGAGATGGAAAACCGTCCGTCGAAGAATATTCTGGTTAAAATCAGGGAAACAAACCCATTTCCTTTGATTAGTTGGTTGAACAACATAATTTTTGAATCCTGAAAAGATGATATGAGAAGATGGAAGGCAGTATCAAATATAATCACATGAGTGTTTTTGCTTAAAATCAAATATGTAGGTATATATATTTTTTATCCGGATACTAAACATTTTTTGGCCAAAAACCAACAGTTCAAATAAACAGCTGCATTTTTTCTGATTGTGTGAAACCATATGGTTATTTCAGAGAAAGGTTAGCTAAGGTCAGAGTGTATGTAATTAAGAGTGGCGACACTGTCAGAATTGGAACAAAATTTATCTGTCATTCCCATACAAAATCGCGTTCCAAACGAGCAGGAGACCTGTCAAATACGGTACATGTCGCCACTCTTAATTACATACACTCTGGCTAAGGTCACCGGGCTTCCATTGGTGTTCATATCATTACATAATATTGATTTGAAAAAAGTTATAAGCAAAAAACGCTAGTAGGCTCACAAACGGAGGCACCCCGGCATTTTTATTCTAAATAATAGGCAAAAACATGATTCAAACTCATGTGGAAACTATGGAACAACATACTTTTTGAACTTATTATTTTCATCTAATTCGTGAAGAATGTCACTTCGTTCGACTGTAATTTAAAGCAATGTACATTGAAAAAAAAAAAAAAAAAACTCAAGCCTTAGACGACTATTAAAACACTGATATTCTAATACTGTCACTTCTTTTTCAGCATTAACTTGTGTTTAAATAGACACACATTGGTATAGTTCAATGATTCAATGTAAATGTAAATGTTAATGATAAACCGAAAGTATACTCACCTTCCAGAGTCTCAACGGCACTTACCTCCCATGCACTGTTTACGTCAAATTTACGTCAAGTGCATTTTCATGATCTGCAGCTGCTGCATGATCTGAAGGTAGATACCAACATCCAAACGTTGGTTTGCTGGGCAATGGCATCCTACGGACCACACAAAATAGTCGTCATAATCCACTATAGGCTCCAAATCTGCTGAAGGATGGGTAGGACATCATGCTTTACATATCTTCCTCATGATTCCAGTAAAATAAGCTTGAATTGAAGTTATTCAAATCTTAAATTTGAATTCAGGAGAGCTTTGAATCCAACATCGGGAAAAAAATAGAGACAGCATTGTTGTACCCGAAAGTAAGGCAGTAGGCTCCACGACCTTCACCAACACCGCCGCACACCGTCTTCCTTGTCGACGGAACTGAACTTGAGCTGCCAGTGATGTTGAACTTGCTGATTTACTGGTGTGCAGGCTGCATTCTTCGAAAATTCTACCATTTCGTCGGGGAATCCGTTGTTGATGTCTTCTAGCAGCATCTCTCCAAAGGGTATCCAAAAGTCGAGGTTCTTGAATCTTCAAATTTGAGTTTGAATTTTTTTTCACAAAAAACCAGAAAAAAATGACGCCTGATAAAATTTTTGCATCTGATATTTTTTGCGTCCTACTTTGATCCCCCACCAACGATCTTTTCCTTTCTACATATAAAATAGAAAACTATCAAAATTGACTGTTACTGGCCTTGTTGTTTTCATGCGAAATAGAAAGATATTCACTCGTTCTGGTCCCTATTGTGTTTAAATTGGGGTCCCATTTTACGTGGTTTTTTTTCGCGACTATTTTCACAAAGTTTTTGGAATTTAGGCAGAAAATCTCAATGGCTTCGTTTTTTTCTAATGGAAGACAAACATAAATTGAATGAATATGTTAATTTACAGTAATTGTCATCGTAACACATCTATAATCCTAAATTATGTCAAAAACAATAGTCGTTTATTCATCAATTTCCGACATCCGCTCACAAGTCCGAATTATTGATAATCCAGGTTCGGAAGAAGGTCACGCGGACATACACGGACGGCATTCCGATCGAGCATCCGGCAGCGGATCCGAACGACACAATACCGACCTGCAAACTTCCGCTATCCTGGACAGTCAGTGGGCCACCCGAATCACCGTTGCAGGAAGAGCGACCGCCAGCACCGGACAAGCAAATGTTTTGGGCCTGGATTATGTTGGTGTTTCCACCCCAACTGGAAAGGCAGTCAGCTTGGGTCATTATGGGGTTGCTGGTGAACATCACTACAGCGGACGTGGCCTGGCTAGCATCCGAAGTACGGCCAAAGCCAGATACAGTACCGGTCCAGCCAGCAAAGGTGCGGCTATCTGCAGCAGCAGGGAGGCGAGCTGGACGGACGCGGTCGTTAAAGGTGATAGCACTGTTCAGGCGAACGGTGGCAATGTCGTTACGGATGTTGGTTGATGTGTATCCGGGATGGATGTTGATTCCACCCGAGGAGAATGCAATACGCTGCTGGCTGGCTTCGGTCTGAAGACGGTTGTGAGCTCCCATAATGGCGGTACCTCCCTGGGCATTCTGAACGCAGTGAGCAGCAGTCAGAATGAAGTTGTTGGTCAAAACTGTACCGCCGCACAAACCGGTTCCGGCGCTGAAGGTGCTGAGAAGCGCAATCTGGTACGGGAACTGGCCGGGAGTAGCTTGTTGTCCATTGGTAATGCGGGTTTCCGGCATCATTTTACGTAGATATTGCAGCTCAGCAGGCAGACGGGCCCAGTAGTGATCGAATTCTTCGATCGGACGTACCTGGGACCAATCGATCTCGATCCACTCGGCACTGGCTACGGCCAGCGCTCCAATCAACAGCACTAGAATTTTCATTGTAGGTTTACAGTCAAAATGCTACTGGCAGTGATGCACTCACAAATTGCTTTTATAGAGAAAGTTTGCATTAATCTTAGAGCGTATCCTTATCATAGGTCTTGAAATATCTTCAAAAATTTGCACACGTATGTCAATTAACGGATTGAAAATTAGCAAATGATTGGGTTATCGTTTTGCACAGTGCGATAAGCAAATCGATAAGCATAATCGGAAGAGATGAACCACCATGAGATAGAGTGTTTCAAAATAAAAACGTTCCAAGATATAAAACCGCCGAAATTTCTGGATTTCCCACTTTATGCGTCATAATTACCAATGAGGACACATCGACCTAAAATTATCACATGAATGCATAATTTTCGAAAAACATCACCTGTTGGGCAATGACCGGTCGTGCTGATAAGTCCGAACAAATCTGTAAGTTGAAGAATGCGAAATGGAGCCTGATACATAATTGAATTGGGTTCTGCTAAACCACACCAAGCGGCCTTTTCACTGTACTGTGATAGGGGAGAACAGCGCAAAACGCACCCACGGGGCAAAGTGGTCTAACTCATATATATGTAACGTTTTGTAAGACATTTCTGAACGAATGTTACCATTAAAATACTAGTTCTTAGTAAAGAACTGAAGTTACTTTCTTTCGAAATTCACAATAAAAAAATCAATATTAGTTATTCATCATCCCTTAATTTCACTTAAATTTTACGATTTGCGATTCTTTCACCTTACCCGTAAGACTTTCGTTCAATCTGTTAAGATAAAACAAACAACCATGCGTTCACCATTATTTAACATGCAATTGAGTCATTGTTTACCAACAACATATTTTGAATGCGTTAGAAAGTTACCAAAACCTTGTTGTTTTGAATAGGAGATCATTGTAAAATGCAGCTAGTTTTGTAAATTTTGTATCTGTACGTTGAAATGAAAACATACACAACATTTCTGACATACACAAAGCTACCACTGATCTTGGGTAGAGCTTACCAGGCTCTTGAAAGCAATCGTGCATCAAAATCAGAAAAATGTTTTCAATATTTTCCGTATTTCTCTTCTTACATGTTCTAACTCAATACGCAAGGCTACCACTGATCTTGGTCATGCAGTCATGGGTAGAGCTTACCAGGCTCTTGAAAGCAATCGTGCATCAAAATCAGAAAAATGTTTTCAATTTTTTTTCATATCTCTTTTCTCACACAAGGCTACGGCGATATCAGTATTGCATTCTTGAATAGAGAATACCATGCTCTAGGTAATCAAATGTGCAACAATATCAGAAAAATCCCCAGCAAACATCGAATGAGAATGAAGCGCCTTTACATCCCCAAATAGCCTTCTTTACCCAAAACAAGCTACCTTAAGTTTATTTTGTTTGTTGGGTCTCAACTTATCCGTTCGAATAAATCCTTCATTTGCATGTTGAGATTCCAGAGACGTACCAACCCACTCGAAGGTTGGAGTTTCTCTAAACTGATCCACCCGATTCAAACGTCTACTCGCATGTTAAAAACACCGGAGACTTACCAACCTACTCGAAGATTGGGGTTTCTCTCAACTTATCCACCTGGATCAAACGTTTACTTGCATGTAGAAGATATCGAGGACGTACCAACCAACTCGAAGGCTGGAGTTTTTCTCAATTAGTCCACCTGGATCAAACATCTACTCGCATGTACAAAACATCGGAGACGTACCAACCCACTCGAAGGTTGGAGTTTCTCTCAACTGATCCACCCGGATCAAACGTCCACTCGCATGTAGAAGACATCGGAGACGTACCAACCCACTCGAAGGTTGGATTTTCTCTCAACTGATCCACCCGGATCAAACGTCTACTCGCATGTAGAAGACATCGGAGACGTACCAACCCACTCGAAGGTTGGATTTTCTCTCAACTGATCCACCCGGATCAAACGTCTACTCGCATGTAGAAGACATCGAAGACGTACCAACCCACTCGAAGGTTGAACTTTTGTTTTAGATATATCCAACACTATTGTTGACTTTATGCACACCAGTGCCACCAAGCGAATAAATTTCATACTAAACTTATTCTCAACATAATGCTTTTGACTCTCTGAACAACTTTGTAGAAAATCACAACCTTCTATCTCTCTTTTTTTGTTAAATATCTTGGCTGTGCATATGCACAGCACATGTTTCGAAATGGACAAATTGATATGAAATTTGCGAAAAAGAATCCACGTGTCTTGGAGGGACTCGAACCCTCAACCTCCTACTCTCTAGATAGGCCTACACAACAAGACCACTTAAAGGTCACGTTTGCGGAAAAGCCATCAGAATCCGAGTACCAACCTCCACCGCGGTTAGCTCTCTTTTTTGCAAATTGAATATCTTTCGGATGCTTGATTTGTCCAATCTCCACATGTGCTTTACTGTTGTATATCCACAGTCAAGCGAGTGCACATTTTTTATTAACGAGAGGATCGCACTCCGCAGTTGTTGGGGGAACAACTGGTTGGGTGGGATGGTATAGAATGCGAATCAATCGCACTCTGCTGTGCGAAAGGCTTGCTTGGCTAAAGCATTTGATGAGTTTGATTGCCTTACGTAAGCGGTCGCGTGTACTCAGACGACTAATGACGGTGAAAGACTGACACTTGATTACAATTAATTGCATATTATTAGGCAACTCGGCCGTACGAAGACCATTTTGTTGTTAAATATCTTGGCTGTGCATATCCAAGACACGTGGATTCTTTTTCGCAAATTTCATATCAATTTGTCCATTTCGAAACATGTGCTCTGCATATGCACAGCCAATAGGGGCCCTCTTTAGCCGTGCGGTAAGACGCGCGGCTACAAAGCAAGACCATGCTGAGGGTGGCTGGGTTCGATTCCCGGTTCCCGGTCCCTGGGCCTAAAAGTATCATCGTGCTAGCCTCATGATATACGAATGCAAAAATGGTAACCTGGCTTAGAAACCTCGCAGTTAATAACTGTGGAAGTGCTTAACGAACACTAAGCTGCGAGGCGGCTCTGTCCCAGTGTGGGGATGTAATGCCAATAAGAAGAAGAAAAACAATAAAAATGGTTTTCGTACGGCCGTGTTGCCGAATAATATGCAATTAATTGTCTTCTATCTCTCACCGATTCTGAGATATACAACCCAATTGTCACTTCCATGTATACTAGCGCCCCAAGCGCATGAGTCCGATACTCAATCCAAATGTTAATTCCATGTATACTAGTGCCACCAAGCACATGACACCCTAACTAAACTTATTCTCAACATAATGCTTTTGACTCTCTGAACAACTTTCTATCTCTTGCGGACTCTGAGATACTCAATCCAATTGTTAATTAAGTTGATCTTATTTTAAAAGTTTTAAGTCTACGAACAACATTGTAGAAGATTAGAACTTTCTATCTATCACAGACTCTGATATACTCAATCCAATTGTTAATTCCATGTAAACTAGCGCCACCAAGCACATGATACCCAAACTAAACTTATTCTAAGCATAATACATTGACTCTCTGAACAACTTTGTAGAAGATTACAACATCCTATCTTCTACGGACTCTGAGATACTAGCGCCACCAAGCGCATGAAAACCAAGCTTAATTTGTTCTCATTATAATGGTCTTGACCCTCCGAACAACTTTATAGCAGATTACAATTCACTATCTCTCGCAGATTCTAAGGTATTCAATCCAATTGTCAATTCCATGTATCTGAGCGCCCCCAAGCGCATGAGTCTTATACTCAATCCAATTGTTAATTCCTTGTATACTAGCGCCACCAAACGCATGAAACCCAAACTAAACTTATTCTCAACATAATGGTTTTGATTATCTGAACAACTTTGTAGCAGATCACAACTTTCTATCTCTTACAGACTCTGGGATACTCAATCCAACTGTTAATTCCATGTATACTAGCGACACCAAACTAAACTTTTTCTCAACATAATGCTTTTGACTCTCTGTACAATTTTGTAGAAGATCACAACTTTCTCTTTCTTATGGACTCTGAGATACTCAATCCAATTGTTATTTCCATGTATACTAGCGCGATGTGCATTGCTTCCGTATCGAGTGGTGTGCCCACGAAAACGCGAGCACTTTGAAACTTGGATTCCGTAAGGAGTGACCTTAATGTTTCAAAATAATTACTTTTTTCGAAAAAGTGATCAGGGGTATACACTTAACGGCGTAGGTTGCTGCGTATCTGATTATAGAAATGTTTCACACTCAATCACTAGGGACATATTTCAAATCGCCTATGAAACATTTCCATAAACAGATACACAGCAACCTACGCCGTTAACTGAATCCCCCTATCGTAATTGCAAATTTGCAGACATAAGCAACTGATTTGATTTTAATGCCTTCTGAGACGTCAAAAGAAAAACGCACTGGTAGTTCCTAAGACACTTTTTTTGTGTGGAAAATTTTGTATGGATTTTTTTCTTCAGGTCTTATTATAATGTTTTACAAGCTTTCATGATTTTTTTGAAGAGTTGTTAAAGAAGAATATCTGTAGAAGAAGATATGGGCAGTTGAACAATGCATTGGGTTTTATTAAACTAAAAACTATTTGATTTCATAGGCGTAACTAAAATAAAACAATTAAAAAACAATTTTAAAACGTACTTTTAGTCAGAGTAAGTGTACCGGGTTTTGTTATATCAGTGCCTAATTTGGCCAAACCTGAAATAATAATCTTTCGGTTTCAAAAACGTAGAAGCATAAAGGTTGTAACTTATAGTGGAGCTATTATAGCACTGGAAAATTTGTTTTATTTTCGGAGTTATTAAAAAATTTGGAGCCATTTTTTCCTTCAAGCAATATACATACATACAAACTATAAAAGTTGTCGATTGTTTTACCCAACCGGCGCATTTCAAACAGATTTATAACTACAAAAATTTAGACAAAATAGGGAAAAAAGGAAATGTTGATCATATTTTGAATGGCAGATTGACTTCAATGAACTTTGTTTTACTAAATTCAAAATTGCACAATACATTCGCATTTTCATTTTTTAAATTGTGTTGTTTTTCTATGCGTGAATTCAAAGTTTGAAACAAATTGTTCTACTATATTATCCAAGTTTTTGCTGTAGAAAATCTGTAAAAAACAGTTGCCGATATCTATGAGGATTTTTGACATATCAAATTCGTATAATCACACATTATACATCACATAAAAAATCAAAAATAACTGACAGATAGTGTATGAGAAACACCTTGAAAAAACCTACCCGTAATGCTGGGTAGACACCTTTACGTGGTGTGTTACGGGGTAAGATCTACCACGGTTACATTGCCAGCTACAGGCAAATCCTGACCCAACGAATACCTTCCTCATTATCCAACTCCGTGGTACTTATGAGGGTGTCGCTAAGTCGGTGGCCTCTCGTTAAGTAAGTACTACATCAACACTTCCTTCCACTCCCTAGTTACGGTGAAGATGGGCGTGGCCAGGAGTAGTAATCCTCATGCTTTTGTTATTTTTGTTAAAGACTGGAATCAAGGACCACTCCCCTTCTTGATTTCTGATAGCATTCTAGATAAGGATCTCAAAAGTAAAACATGAGTATCACTAGTATCCAATCTACGAATTACACCGTAACAATGCCAATGCCAAGAAACACCTTGAAAAAACCAAGAGTGGAGGAAAATTCTGTGTATATTTTATCCAATATATTTATAGTAGAGCGAGACGTTGAATGCTTTGATAGCACTTGTTATTTGCATAGGCGTAACTAGAGTCTTGGTCTAGGGAGGGCCACGGTCCTAGCTGGTGAGATGTAATTTTCTAAGTCGATGTAAGGCACTGCGCGCATGTGTTGCAATACAAATTATCTGACTAAATAAATCGCTCATTCATCGTGGAACTAACATTTTTTTTAAACTCTTTAGATGTATTCATGCATTTCCAATATGTATGTGAATCCTGAGAATAACATTCGAAAATGTTTTTAGATACTAAGTCTCGAAGAACAGCAATTTGGAATCGTAAAGCATTTTTTATGAGTCACCAAACAAAATGTTAATATCCACAATAACTAGGGTGACCATATGAAATTTTTCCAAAGGAGGACAATTCACCCAAATCGTAGCGAAAAAGGAGAACATTTGGTCAAAATGGAGGACATAAAAAAACTTCGAACTATTTTTAAATTTTAATATACTTAAGAATATTATTTTTGTTAGAATTTTGCACACTCAAGTTTATTGGAAGCAGTTTTTGTAACTTGAGGCAATATGGCATCTTCTTCTACTTCATTAACATTACATCTCCAGATGGACCATATTCGACTCTCATCTTAGTCTACATAAAGTACTTTCCAATTATAAATTGCATGCACCATCTTCATAAAGGATAAAGATTTTAGCTTCAAATAATTTTAAAATCAACAGTGAACAAATGTTGAATTTCATAAAGCTGGAGATATTCCACAGTATTTTATTAAGAAAAACGAGCACTTGAGCACATTTTTTAATTTGGAGGTCTTTATGGCACATAAATAAAACAAATAATTTAAGATCAGCTAGCGAAAGAATAAAACTTTCATATAAGCACTTGATATTTATATTTTATTGATTATAACTATCAATACTGAATTATTTTAATCTGGCGAAATTGGTCTCAAATGCCGAACACTTTATTTCAAATTCCGAACACCACCTTAAAAGCACTTAAATTCAAAATTTCAACGTTATTCCAATATTGGACAATTTTAATGTTTTTGATCTGTATCCCTGTCGAGAAAATTCGTTTATTTATGAAAAAAAAAACGAAGTGCTCCAGATAAAAAAGTCTACAAGGTTCTCAAATGAAGAAATTTAAAACTTTTAGGAATTAGGTTAAAGAAACTGAAGACTGATTTGATTAGTTCAAATCCTATTCCGTTCTAGGAATAGCACTTAGCGGCTGCTCTTTGCGTCACATATTCAAAAAGCGTACCGTGAGATGCGTTCAAAAGGTAATTCGATAGATGAGAAGTAGGGGAACTGCTCCGTTTTCCATCCCACTGAACATATGTTCATCTCATCGCGAAACAAAGAAGTACGGCACAAATTTGTTGCTCATTTTTGCTGACATGCGTGCCGCTGCTGAAAAAAAATCACAAAAATAAGAAACAAATCAAATACCTTTTCATTGCTTTGATTTTCATGGGATGAATATCGGAGTTATAAGAAGAAGTCCAGGAACAGTAACCCTATATTTGCATTTTTTTTTCCTAAACCATTTCTCACGTTTCCGACTCTTTTTGATATCGTCCATACCTGCATTACTGTAACTCACGGGTTTCTTTTTCGATATGTACATTGAATTTATTCGAAAACCTTTTGGAAAATATTTCTGATTAGAAAGCGAAAAAACACAAACGTGTGCAACGTTTTTGGTGAGTGGATCTCTGTTATAATATTGTTTATTATTTTAATAATATTAAACTAGACTTGTCATAAGACGAGTTGATACAATACCATTGAATTCCACCACTTAATTGTATCTTGACAGATACGTATTTCGACCTCAACAGTAAGTAAGGCCGTCTTCAGTGTCTCGTACTTGACTCGACAGTGTCTCGTCGAGTCAAGTACGAGACACTGAAGACGGCCTTACTGTTGAGGTCGAAATACGTATCTGTCAAGATACAATTAAGTGGTGGAATTCAATGGGATTGTATTAACTCGTCTTATGACAAGTGAAGACATTCCACTAAAAAGCTCAAAATAATTTTCTTATTAAACTAGAGTTTCTTCAGAAAAGGTTATTCATGCAACCGTTTTCTCAAAATATCTAAAAAAGGAGGACATTTTAGCGCAAAAGGAGGACATTTGACTTTCAATGAAAAAGGAGGACATGTCCTCCTTTAGGATACCATATGGTCACCCTAACAATAACATGGGTTCTCTGTTGTTGTTTACGTTAGGAAGCGGCTAACAATCCGCTTCGAAATGATATAAAATACAATTGCCTAGGTTTTTGGAAATTATGGTTTTCTGAATAGGTGAGAGATTTCTCTGTAATCAAAATAATCAAATCAAAGAGACTGTTAGAATCAACCAAATCGATCTGGATTGTGCTGCAAGATAAATTTGTTTGGCTATTTGTATCGCAAAAAAAGTTGAGCATCGATGGATCGAATCTAGAAACGAGAATGAATTGCTGATTTTCGCTTCCGACTCAATCATCATACGATTCACCCGAACAGCAACTACCACACATGCGCGATCGGAGTATGTTTGCTCATACACTCTAACTTTCACCTACTCAGTGACTGAGTAAAATTGTATTGCCATCTCTTTTCTTCCCACGGAAATTTTACTCAATTTCCGTGGGATAGAAAGAGAGAGCAATACAATTTTACTCAGTCACTGAGTAGGTGAAAGTTAGCGTGTAGGCGTGATTCATTCGGAGCGACTGCTGCCACACCTGCTATCAAGAGAGAGAATGAATCAGGGCCTCTCATGCTCTGTCCCGATTGAACCGGAAATAATTCCAAAATGAACGTTCATCGAACCGAGTGAAACCATCACTGGGTTCCATCGTCGATAAGCAGGATTATCAACGTGGGTATGCAGAGTTTTTCTCTCCTTTCGGCTTCCATCTGAAATAATTTTTGACTCGCTGCACGAAATATCATGAAATTTATACCACAGCAAGTGGGCGCCTAGGTAGACAAACCGCTGTAAAAGAATTCTTGCAGCGGTCACTTCCCGTGCCGCTGCAATACAATAAATGATTCCGGATTCTAAATGGACATAGCTTTAAAGGTAGACATGAAGATGATTTGCTGATATTGGGGGGTATATACAAAAAATTAAATGCAATCTAAATCATTATGAGAGTTTAATCATTCTAATATTTTCATAATTAAGAGTTGCGGCTCTACAAAGCATCATACACGACTGAGCATATCGAATAAAAAAAATAGTTTAAAAAAATCCTTATATTTTAAGGAGTTTTGAAAAAAAAAATCATTGAGATCCGGAAGGTGTTATTGAAGTATTCAATGAAGGACACGTGTAAATAGATTTTAATGAGAATCGTGAATAAACTTGGTACTCGTCTTTCAGTGAAAAACTGAAGAGAGTCCTGGCGACAGTCCGTGTAAGTTTTCGTTAGAGTTTATTGGGAATTCTTATTTAGAGTGATTTGTTATTATTTTGTAAGTTTGATACTATTTATTCAACGGGTCTATTAAAAACTATTCTTCCTTATTCCACAACGTCATATATGTTAAGATCAACGTTAGTAAGACTGAAAAAAGCATACCTATCTGTTAAGTAACAAGAGGCCAAGTTTTGTTGAACAGTAAAAATAAAACATCTGGTCTAGTAAGGACATTCTACTAAAAAACTTTTTAAGAATTTTATCAACTGTTGTTTGGCATACTTGAATAATATCTAATTGATTCCAATTTCTATTTTATAAATTGGGAAGGATTACAAAATCATTATCGTTTAAACTCCCATTGTCTTGATTTAGGAGCATACAAGTATTTTTTTTTCTTCCTAAACAATGGAGGGGGAATCTGCTCAACAGACATCCTGGGTTGACCAGGAAGTGCGGGGTTAGGGATCACCGAGGGAGGCAGGACTACATCCCCGACCCGCTAAACCGTTTCCATTGCCGCCAAGCCTATAGTCCCTTCGGTACAACCAGAAAGTAATGCTTCAAAGGGGGGCCAGTGCACAACGCACCCTCGAGGTTAGCTGCGTGTCCTTGCAGCACCGAACATCGTAACTCGCTTTTTTAGAAGAACAGCATGGTATCGTGCCAGCGCGTTGCCGGCTTTCCAGGTGGCCTTACCACGCCCTATGTCCTCGGAAGGTGGGAAGGGTCGACTTCGCGCCTGCTTCCCTCTGCACGACTGGTATCAAGAATGATGATGCCGCGTGCGCCCCAAATTGACCTTTCTGCGATAGGGCCTATTCGCCAGCACACAGACTTGGACTTGCCGACGCGAGGTAGTATGGGGGCGAATAATATGTGTAATTCTGTTATTTAATAAATTTTCGTCGAAAAATGTTCCAGCTTCGTTTAAAAAATATTTTAAAAAATGTCATGGGAATAGTATTACTAATTTACTAATAAACAATTAGGTTTTTTTTGTAGAGTACAAGTTTGTTCGCAGAACGATCGCACGGTTATCGAAATGTCCGGTTCTGTTCTGTTAATACAGTTTCGTACGCATGAATACAAGTGGATGCCATTACAAAACCACGACAACAGAATGTAGGGCACTTTACACACCAATAAAAATGCAAACTCCTAACCCTTTGAAGAAGGTGAAACTTTAGGACATTTTTTTACTATTGCTTTCGATTCCACTACTAAGGCCGATACAAATATTTAAGAACTATTTTGTCTTCGCCTAAAAAAAATAAACCGTCTAAGACGAATTAAGTACTGTCCATTTAATTCCACCAGTTAATTTTCGTTATCTTTGCAGATACGTATTTCGACCACAACTGTGTGGTCGTCTTCAGTGTCTTGTACTTGACTCGACTTAAGTCGAGTCAAGTACAAGACACTGAAGACGACCACACAGTTGTGGTCGAAATACGTATCTGCAAAGATAACGAAAATTAACTGGTGGAATTAAATGGACAGTACTTAATTCGTCTTAGACGGTTTAATACATTCCACTAAACGAGCTTAATATATTTTTTTGTAAAAAAAATATTTTGATGGGGCAACAAAACAAAATTCGGATAATTTTGAGGATTTTCATAACATTCTTTAACAAATCCGAGGAGTTTTTTGATTTTTTTCATTTTAATATTTATTTTTTATTATCACCCCCCTTAATCTATCGGAGACCAGTAGGAAAAAAGGTAATTAAACATTTGTAACGGCCTAAATTGTTACTTTACAAACACATAATTCAGCTTTAACAGTAAGGCCATCTACTGTGTTTTGTACTTCGAATCGAGAGCATGACGTTTCGGATTGCAAAAAAAACATACTCAACTGTAATCAGCCATGTCACTTTGGACTTTCTGTAGTCAATTTATTTTACAGCATTCCAGCTCAGGTTTCCGCAAAACGGAAATCATCCCATTCAGTTTCCTATTTTATTTTACATCTCGAATCCAGTTCTCAAAACTACACTCTTTTCTTCTGTTATTGTTAATTTATAAACCTATTATATCGTAGTTTATACTGGGATTTTCTGTTTTGTCTCACTTTATACAACTTTGTTTTTACTCCTTCTCTCCACTTGCTCAATTTATTATCGGTTACATACATCTTACATTCTCTCTGGGTTTCATTTTAACCTGGTTTTTGTGATTGCTCTGCCATTCGTTGTCTACTGCGCTTTCACTCAACAAAAACAAAATCGCTTCACTGATTAAACGATTTTAACGAATTGTCAACAACTCTGTTCCATGTGGATTTGCCTGTATTCAAATATGGATTTTGTAACATCCTGTTTCCTCTTTGTCTTCGACGATGGTGTTGGTTTTGTAGCCTCGCTTCATCTTGACTCTTAGTTTCCGGTACCAGTGTCGAGTGGAAATAGCCCTTACGGTTGAACTTGTTGAACAGTGATGTTCAGAAACTTTTGTGTTGGGTTTGTTTGTGTGTTTGCGTTCTAGTTGCTGTTATTGTTAATTTGCTGTTGTATGTTTTTTGAACTATACAAATAAAGATTAATTCTCATTGTTCAGTTCATTATTCACTAGTGTTGCCAGTTGATTCTTCTTTTTATAGATAACTATTTCTTAATAATCTTTGGACTACTATTTTCTGTTCGACGCAGCAGGACATCTCTCTGCAGCATACTCATTTGTTTCGAGGGATTATTGGCGGTAGCAAAATGCGGGAGGTTGCACCATTCTACAGACAAAATTTCAAATATCTCTTAATTTATGATATTATTTTTTAAACATTTGGGTAATAAAAAACGGCTTCAGTTTTATTCCTTGCGTTTACTACGGCAAGAAAAAATATATAAGCCATCATAATCCTTACCAATTTGCAAATTTTTATTGTAAACCCCTAAGTGTTTCCAATGTAGATCAACGTTTATGTTTCAAGTGATATTCACTCATGTACAGACAAACGAAGCACATTTTCAATACTTTGCAACAAACCACTTGATCATGAAGAACGCATGCTATTTGAGTCAAACGAATACTATCATCACAGGCACAAGAGTGAACTCTTCTTGTAAAATAAGCTATATTGAGTGCAATAACCAAAAGTGTTATTGAATCACATGTAGAAATCACCATTATTTGAAGCTTCCGATAAAAACAAGAGAATATAGTTTCTATATACTACCCATAAATTCATAACAGTCCCATGAAGATAGGAAATCAAGCAAACATGGGACTGTTATGAATTTATGGGCAGTATACTGGCCAATGATTTTGAACGGTGTCGGATTTAATTAAAATATAAAATTCTTAAAATAGATCTCTAACGCTTGCTTTCTCAATGACCAATGAAACTTGGTATATCAATAAATAACTTTATAGCTGTGATCCGCATTAGAAACACTCCTAACAAATTATTCACCTAATGTGCATTCGAAGTATCCGTTTACAAAGAATATTATTACATACGAAGAACTTTTTATGAAATAGCCTCAAAAACTGAACACAAGTATTCGTCAAACGGAATAATAAGCAACAACATTACATTATCAACAAACAAGGAATTAAGATTTCGATTAAATCAACTTATTGGAAAGCCCGTAATCAAAGCCGTAATTCCTTCATAATTCATGCAATCAATCGTAAAACACGTAGATGCGTCAAAACGATTGCACAAAGCATCGATGAACATTTGTGTGGCAAGCCAATAATAATGATGCTTACTACTTCTTTTGACCGAATCTTCTAGATGAAAGTCTACAAGCGTACAATAATTTGAGGTAGTGTCATCTGTTTGAATTGAAAAAAGTAATAACTAAAAAAAAAGGTTGCGCCACTCTATACTCAGCTCGAAAAATCAAGTCTTTTTAAGCATTTATTTTCCACCAGTCTGTTTCGCCCAATAATTACTAACAACTGCATCCTTTCGAGCTTATTCCTTTTTGCCTCTTTGTCGTTCGGGCCTTGGATTATTTTGATAAATCCAACCGTTTGCCACCGGCACGGTAGTACACCTTACAATTCTATTATCACTCTTTCGTTTTAGTAGTTTTAGGTAGGTAGCAATATGTCGCTTACACATTCGCACGTTTCCTTCTTCAAAAACAATGTTTCATTTGTGGATTTCAATATACTTTTTTTCCATCGATCTGTCCAATTCTTTATTAAATTGCATGTTTATCATATAAATTATAAATAAAAAATCCTTTGAATACCTGCATAATGCATAATAAACGACAGGAAATAAATTCGCTGACTAGACTAATGGCATTGTCCTCATTGTTATCATTCCTTGATAAATTACACCAAAAATAATTCACATCATCGTTGGTACAACCCTTTAACGAATCAATCATTTCAACGCTAAAAAATGATTGTTCACTTCTCATTTGATAAAAGATCTGCCTGACTTGCACTGAAGAATCTAGTTGAAATTTAAAGCTTAGCATTCCTAATCGATTAAATATAAACTTTGTTGTTTTCGATTCTAGTGTTACAAACAAACGACGCACTAGGAAACAAATCACAAGCACGTATACAAATCTGCTTCGTGTATTGTTCTATCGCAAACAAACTAGTGGTATATTGGAATTAGAGTTTATTTCCAGCGGAAACATACAAACGTCTGGTTCAATGTATTAAACCATGTGATTTTTAAATTCACACGTATTTCTTTCTTCATTTTATAAGGGAAACATCTTAGAATCCAAAATTGGTAGCTTTAATGATGTAAATCTCAACCAATTTCGGTCGAACTTTATAGAACTTTCTCATTTTACACAAAGATAAAATAAAAGTTTCCTTTGGTAAAAAGGATTCTATCCAGTTTCACCTTAACAAACAACTAAAATATGAATATTTACATAACTTTCGTTTCCAAAAAAGAAGTTAAACTTTGCAGGTCCAATGATGGGGTTTCGCGGTTGGCGGTGGCGTGGTGATAGATACAGATGCTTCTGTTGCTCCTCCAGATGAGTGATATTAGTCTGATTTCAGCTTGGCTAGCAAACTTAGTTCGTTTGCTTGGTGCTA
Organism: Armigeres subalbatus; assembly: GCF_024139115.2. NCBI lineage: Eukaryota > Metazoa > Arthropoda > Insecta > Diptera > Culicidae > Armigeres > Armigeres subalbatus. The sequence continues at coordinate 6,820,502 of NC_085140.1, read as the reverse complement.
TTCTTTCGGCATTTACAGGAAAAACTATAGCTGAGCCGAGTCCTGGTGCATCAGGGGTGACAGTGGTCCAGCTACCTTTCGGCCCCGTTCGTACTCGTAGTCCACGTCCACTGATAGTCCTAAAAAAGGTACCGAAAACGGTTGGCTTTTGTTTATATTGACCAAGGATAAGACTAGCTAAAACGCTAAAGAAGAATTAGAACGATAGTGGTTTTCTATTTGCTAGTAATGTACACCCAGGTTTTTTTACACGGTTTGGTTTTGGTCGTTTAAGACCTTCAGCGTCAATGAAGCAATGAGTTAAACCCACGAAAAAATTCACAAAAAATCAAAGAAAATTCAGGTGGTATTTAAAAAGTTGTGAAAGTTAAGGTTAACCGAGAAATTAATGAATTCCAACCGCGAAAAAAAAACCTGGGTGTATTTCTATTCTAAATAAAAAAAAATATATCTGTAAGTAATATTCCAAATGTCACAATACGTTTTGAAGAGGTTCACAAATATTTGTTTACTGAATGTTAAAGCAACAGATAAATTTCATAATTCGTGGATTTAATGACGACTCCAAACAAACAGATTCATCCGTCCGCTGATACTGATACACATTTGAATATGATTCGACTAACTTGTCGATAAAAACACATCTTTGCGTCATAAATGAAAAAATGATATCTAGCAGATGGTAAAGTGTAAAAAAATGCGTATTGCAATAGGAGAATGTAATGTGGTGAAATGTGTTATGTCAACCTTGAAAAAGAAAAACACAACTCAATACTCGTCACGATTCTTTTCAATAAGAGTTATTAGAATTGCCCAGTAAGTCAGGTAACGTTCATTGAGTTCAATTAAAATCAATGTAGGATTCATGAAACAATCGTTTGATAAGAAAATTATTTGAAGCTTTTAGTGGAATGTATTCATTTGTCACTTGTCGGCTACAAAGCAAGTTAATAACTGTGGAAGTCAGTGTTGGGAAAAGTACATTAAAACACTCTGATTATGCGAATATTTACATTTTTTTCAGTCAAATTTCATGCATCAAACGAGCCGAAACAGTTTACCAAAAAAAATGTACGAGACACCGTGATATTTTTTTCCGATGAAGCAAACTGTTTGTTTGCTGCTACATTAGAGTCGTGCCGGCGCGCGGTCAGCATTTACATGAGATTTTCTGTTTCGGCTCGTGCGCAGCGCAAACAGCACAGAATCGATTTTATTTACCCGTGGCGCAAAGCCTAGAAGGAGTGCTATCCGTAGGTACTGATTTATTCGTTCTTATCTCTAAATCAAGCAAGGAGTAATGAAATGAATATTTCCCACAAAAAACGGTTATACGTTGTGAAATTATTTTACGAAAACATTAATTGTGGGGAATTGCATGGAAGAATGAATGGTAAAAAGAAATGTCAACCATTCCCGTCCCTGTGTGGAAGTGCTTAATGAACACCAAGCTGCGAGGCGGCTCTGTCCCAGTATGAGGATGTAATGCCAATAAGAAGCAGAAGAAGATTCACTTGTCATAAGACGAGTTTGTACTATTCCATTTAATTCCATTACTTAATTGTACCTTTGACAGATACGTATTTCGACCTCAATAGTAAGGCCGTCTTCAGCGTCTCGTACTTGACTCGACTCGTACTTGTAATAGGTACAATAAAGGAGATCCTTCGTAGCTTAGTTGGTTAAAGCACCAGTCTAGCGTACTGAGGTTCGTGGGTTCGAGTCCCATCGCAGGGAAAGTGATTACCTCCAATACATTTTTCAAATCAATATCTTCCACATAATGTACATTTTCACATATTAGTTTGTAAATAGTAGTTAGATAGATCATCTAATTGTAAAACACACCAGCGCCTCCTAAATCCCGTCATTATAAAGTAAATTTAAACTTTTATTTTTTTCAAAAAGCATTCAAAAAAATAATAATCGAAGTAGGAAGTATTTGTAGAACAAAAAATGATTACATAAAGAAGAATTTTACAATTTCCACCACTATCGAAATGTAATTCAAAGCTGCTTAAATGGACTAAAGCTGTTTTTTTTAATGTCTATCACATAGGAACAAGAAACCTTTTTATTATGAGGTGAATAAAATACTGATAAACGTCTTTGCAGTGATATACATTATGGTAGGGCATTTTCCCCTGGCTTTTGTTGAAACCCCATTTTTCAATGACTTCTCATGAAAGTGTTATTAAACGAAAGTTTAAAAAATGTTTTCTGTAATATTTTCATATGACTACTCACAGGCAATGCATTTACGGTTTAACACAAAGTTTGCAGAAATTGTGTAGAAAAGTAATAAGTTATTGAAGTATTGCCTTATGGGGGCATATTATACCGTTTTACCCTGGATAAAAATTCTCTTTCCCCTTTTTGTGCCATCTCAGAAAAAAAACATCTAAAAAAGAATTTAGAAACTCGTTCACTTTCTTTTCTCCTTTCAAACCATGCGGAAAAATGGGGGGTCGGTTTCGGACCACTGCAAGACGACCGGTTTCGGACCACCCCGCCTTTTCGGAAAACGATGCGGTGGCTTTATACGGCCATTAAACATGAACGTTAAGGCGGTTATACAACAAAGCCACAAATCGGCCATTTTGGAAACCACGTGCTTTTTCGAGTAATTCTTCAAGAGCACGAATTGGTAGATCGCTTGTCTACTTATGCTAAACAATCGACTTACACACTCAGTTCAGCTTGGCATATTTTGATTCTTTTGCCAAGATCCGCACAGACGAGCGCTCGGTTCGTGACTTTCTGCTGATATTTCATTTGAAAAATTAGTTTGTTTACTGCGGCACTCAAAGGAGTGCCACCGTAAACATACGTTTGTTCAGCCGATATTCCAGCAAACGAACTTAAACCGAGATTTGCACGGCCGAGATCAGTGGAAAATTTAAGTGTGTAAGTTTCAGTACTGTACGGTGTCGCATAAATCACGGTTTATTCCTGGAATATAAAGTGCTGGATATTGTTAAGGTCACTCCTCACGGAATCCAAGTTTCAAAGTGCTCGCGTTTTCGGGGGCACACCACTCGATACGGAAGCAACGCACAACTGTAATTTAAATCAACAAAAATGACAGTTCACTATGGTCCAGGATTCAGATTTACGCGGAAAGATGCATTTTACGTATGCTTCAGACCGAAAATGCATCTTTTCTCGTAAATCTTGCAATACGATGATAATGATAAAATTTATAAAAAGTGTTTAAGCTGTAGATTTTTTATTTTCCATTTCTCACGAATGTCATCTTCTGAAGACTTTTGGGGCTTTTCAAAACGCGTGTTTTGCTATAAGAATATCGTCTGTATCTTCTTCCGTTGTCGAGTTATATTAATTTATTTGAAAAAACATGATTTTAGTAAAATTGATAAAACTTGGGATAAAAAAATAACATATCCCCAATTTTTTGACATAATGAAGAATATTAATTTCTCTTTCAAATGCTGTGTAAATATATTTTTTTGGTCTGCCCTAACCGGAGATATCAACTTATGAAAAAAATGTAATTTTGACAGAAAAACGATTATAGCTTTTGATCTGAAAACGATATTGAGCATATTCACCTATAAAATTTTTTTTTGAGCTCTAAAAGTCACCTGACGACGACTTTTTCGAGAAATGTAAAACAAAAAAGTAGATCAAAAATACAGTTTTTTGAGGTACACCCTAATCCAAGCAGGTGAAATTGCTCTAAATCAGCCAACTTAAGAGCTACAGAAAAGTTTTTTATCAAAATTGATTGGAATAAGCTACGCTACAACATTGTAGAACATAACATGTCAATATTCTGAGAAATAAAAAAAATATTTTCTAATTTTTTTTATATGATGGGCCACCCTATTTTTTGGTAAAACCATATTGATGGCCTTACTATTTCGAACAATTTTGTAGAACAACAGTTTTTTCTAAAAAATATAGTTTTGGCGTAAAATGCATCTTTCCACGTAAATCTGAATCCTGGACCATAGTGCAGTTGTGCGCCGCCTCCGTATCGAGTCGTGTGCCCCCGAAAACGCGAGCACTTTGAAACTTTGATTCCGTGAAGAGTGTCCTTAAGCTTGTACAACATGACAGACTATGGTGAGCTGGACACGTTGTTCGGAGCGTCAAGATAATATTCATAACCCGGAAGAGACCGTAGGTTTCGTGGAAGGCCGCGTACACGATTGCTTTTTGTAGTTGATGAGGACCTGTGTGCGCTAATGACCCTCCTTCTGGATGGGACAACATTGGATTTGGTGCCTCTACAAATCTAGTGTTTGCAGATTCCCTCAACTCCTCGGAGTAAAGCTCTCCTAGACCTTGTACCCACGGCTACGAACCTGTCGCTTCAAGTACCATTTAAGGCTACTTTGGCGGCAATAGAGTTTCTTGCTTTCTTGCATCGACTTCACTATAATTACTGAGACTGTCTTTTTTCCGTTACGTTAGGCTTGATCGAACTATCTCCATAGCAGGAGGCGTAGCAATTGCTCTACAAAGAACCATCCATTGTCGTCTGCAATGGAGCTTCCTGCTCCAATTAATCGAGGCCGTTGGAGTTGAGATCGCGACTACCATCGGTCTGGCCACCTTCATCGCGGCCTACAGTCCAAAGCAAGATGAATACACTATTAGGTGTCCCAATATGCCAAGTTTATGAAAAAGAAGAAGGCGAGGGTGAAAAATTCATTCTTAGTGCGAAACGTAAACAAACTCGCTGGCTCCCCCATACTAAAATCCAAGATGGCTGAATCGTGAATATGGCAGATTGGCACACCTATTGCTAATGGTGTATTTATCTTGGCCCAAAGCAAGTCAACACCGGAGATAGATCGGCGGTTGTTCTGCGCACCTACATCACCATGCTAACTCGACATCAGGCTTGTAAAATGTCATCTGCATGTCATTTGACTAATTTGTTCATAACTTTCTTTAGAAGCAAAATTTCTTCCATAATTTTGAATGTACTCATAACGCTTGAGTAGGGTTATATTTTTGTCCAAGGGTACATTTGCTCTAAGTATAACATCAAAGGCTGGAGAGTGAAAACTCTCCAAAATGTCACGTGTCATTTGACATAATGTCATTTGAATGATATTTTGCCTCCCACGCCCCAGATTACATATTTACAGCAAAGTCTCGTTAGACAAAGTTGTAGGCCCATTTAACCGTTATAAGTTCGTCATACAACATGAATTGATAGCTACCTTCTGAAAAAAGTTCTGGGAAAATTATACAAACGAATGCAAATGACATTTTACAACACTGCTCGACATAAACATTATCGCAGACGACTTAAAGACAAAGCATCAAGCATTACAAAACATTCAAGAGAAATATGCGAAGAAATCATAATGGCACAATTCTACAGCAAGAAATTGAAGAGGAAAGGAACAAAATAAAATCTTGGCACCAAATTCGGCTGAGCCGTTCCGGGTCCCATGCAGTGGTTGATGTTTTCTAAGCAACGCGGGCAACAATATTACCCAGTTGGTGGTCTACCGGAATCTCAACTTAGATGGCAGCAAAATAAAGTAATTAAAAAGTTCCATTAAAAAAAAGGAAATTGCCAATAAAGAAATCAGGGTATCAGCAATAAATAAATAAAAACATTCCACAAATAATACAAAAATTCTATAAAAAATTGAGATTTTTCCCCAAAGCAAAATTAAATTAGCACTTTTATTTAAAAGCAAAATTGCAATTTTTAAAGAATAATTTTCCATAAAGAAATTAAAATGTTTCAGGAAAAAGAATACAAAATTTTCATAAATAAAATCAATACATATTAGCATTAAATAATTACAGAATCTTCCACAAAATAATCAATAACGAGCAATAAAAAAAGAGCTTGAGCTTGAGCTTGATTGACTGCTCGTAGTTGCTGCTCCATTATGACCAGATCAGCTGTTCTTGCACAGGGAACCAACAGATGTTTGCTTGGCAGAGGTCCGTCTTGGTTAACGAGCTGCCAATGTGATAGATAGGAGGTAACTGATGGAATTTCTAATTGGATGTAGGAAACGAGCTTATATTTCATTTCCAATTCCAGCAGATTTCTGTTAGATCACTCAAGTTGAAGGTATAGGCACAGACAAACAGACATAACACTCGTCAAATTCACATCGTTCACTGATTTACTGGTCAATTCAAATAATCATTAGTTGGCCAATCGATCACCCGCGGCGCGCGCATCGGATTTGCTCTAGTTTGACGTTTGCTCACTACCGCCATCCGGTTCGTGATTTGCCCAACTAACTGAAATCAACAGATGTCGTTAGTGTTTGAACGACGATGAATTTGATGAGTAAATGTTCAATGTGTTATGTCTGTTTGTCTGTGGTATAGGAATAGTAATGGAAACGGTATGGAAGTCCATTTCCAGTTCTAGCGATTGCTAGAACATGAGAAATAAAGAGAAAGATACAAAGTAGGAGATTGGGACGGACCTGGGATTGAACCCACGACCTCCTGCGTATGAGGCAGAAGCAGTAGCCATATGACTACCAAGCCCGCTATTATGAAATTGTCGGTAAGGCACTAAGTAAATACTACACTAAACCTTCCTTCCAAGGTCCACGCTTTCTTCCTTTCCCCTCGATTTCATGATATGGTTAAGGGTTTACAACAGGGCTGCCCAACGTACGGCCCGCGGGCCGGATGTGGCCCTCGGCTCTGTTTGTTGTGGCCCGCAGCGTGTAAGAAAAATAAACTCAGATTCGGCCCGCCAACTTTTCTAGCTGGCTCGAGAAGCTCTTTTTTTATTATTCATTATTAGGGTATGATGGGGCAAGATGGGTCGCCTAAGGCGAACCCTGAATATCTCAAAACAGAAACATTTTAATTCAACTTGTCAACATGGAATTATAAAAATAACTCATAATCTGTAAGCCAAGGGTGTGAAATAACAAAAACTACACTTTTTATTTCATTTCACGTCATTAAAGTAGAAGTCTATTTTTCTGTCAATCAAAAAATGGCGGGGTAACATGGGTCAAACAGCGGGGCAAGATGGGTCACCTTTAAATACTGCAATTAATATTGTTTTTATTCCCAATATTGAATTACACACAGATAGATAGCTTTATTGCCAATGATTATATTGAATAAAAAATAATTTTTAAGCCTTGGATGAAGAAATGGCTCTATATATAAAAATGTTTGCAAATTCTTATGAAAACAAGTATTGCTTTCTTAAAAACAAAAAATAGACATTTTCAATAAACAAATAAACATCATTATGTCAAAAGTGACCTTAAAATGTTTAAACCAGCAATGGAAAATATGTTTTGAATACGAACCATGCCCTTCAGTATGTGCTGACCCATCTTGCCCCATTTGTAAGTTCATGTTAGAATGTCTAATTTTCAATCATCTTCTTCTTCTTCTTATTGGCATTACATCCCACACTGGGACAGAGCCGCCTCGCAGCTTGGTGTTCATTAAGCACTTCCACAGTTATTAACTGCGAGGATTCTTAGCCAGGTTACCATTTTTGCATTCGTATATCATGAGGCTAACACGATGATACTTTTATGTCCAGGGAAGTCGAGACAATTTCCAATCCGAAAATTGTCTAGACCAGCACCGGGAATCGAACCCAGCCACCCTCAGCATGGTCTTGCTTTGTAGCCGCGCGTCTAACCGCATGGCTAAGGAGGGCGCCAATTTTCGATCAAATTTATTTATTTCAACGCAGTTAGTATAACATCATCTACATTACTTATAATACGTTCACTATGTTACTAAACATGTTAAAATTTTACATTGCTCGACGAGATTACACGTTTTATAGAAAGTGTGTTTCGCATAAGAAACAATGCTGAAAAATATTTTACCTTGCCATACTCAACCAAAATAAAATCAAATCAAATCGAGTGATAATAAAGTAGAACCAAATTATTCCTCCTACAAAGTTATAATCTTTACATTAAAATGTACACGATGCTCAAAAACGGCTCTGACCCATCTTACCCCGTGACCCATCTTGCCCCGCCTAACCCTAAATACGTAAGTTTTAAATCAAAGCTCGTATTCGAGCTCGTAAAAGGTTGATGTGGAACATCGCGTTTTCAATAAAGATTGGAACGAGTAGTTCACATTCACGTTAAAAAAGGAAGGCCGGTTTGCTTAATTTGTTCAGAACGTTTTGCTATATTGAAGGAATAAAATCTGAATCCAAGCATTCTATGAAATATGATATTTGAAAAGCTTAAGTAGGAAACAAAAGCTGGTAGAGCTTCAAAAGTAGGGTGCTCAAGTGGTGCTCAATAAATTTATTGATTCAAATTAATGGTACAGTGGATTATAGCAACAATAAACTTTCTTCACTCGAGCAAATACGAAGTCAGTAAAAGCAGTACGGGCCAGTTTTGCTGTTAGTAAGATTTTGGCAAAACGGATGAAACCTTTTCAGGACGGAGAACTTGTTAAGGAAAGCATTTCGAGTGTTATTTACATCGTGTGTCCAGAGGAAATAGCGTCCTTCAGTAGCATTAGTTTGGATGGAGCGTAGTGAAGAGTACAAGTTCTCGTAGAAGATTTGAAAGCTACGTTACGTGAAAAAGCCGCCTGCTTCATATTCTACTCTGTTGCAAACGCAGCCACCACCAATTATAAATTATGTTGACGGAAATGACGAATACGGAGACTTGCTGTATTATTGCGAAGTTCATTGACTAACCCTTGGTTGCCGAAGAGATTTTTTTTTGAAAAGAAAATAGCACTATTTTTTACAAGATACGGGAAAACTACTGCTTGAGATGAATAATCCTGAATAGATGAGTGACTTGGCTTTTCTAGCAGATAAATATCGCCAAACATCTCAATAACTTAAGCATAAAGCACTTTGGCACAGTGGGTTGCTGAAATCTAGTACATTTCTTTCATCATGCTGAAAACAGTTCATGCAAATCTGTTTAAAATGCCGATAAAGTTAAGAAATTTCTATTTTTTCAACACAGTTCACCGATGTGAATAATTTACTTGAAATATTTCAAAATAAACAAAAAAAAGTTGTTTGAAGGTAATAAAATCGTGTTTGTTTTTTTTTAATGAAAAAGACTGATAATTTTGAAAATATTCAAAAAGTTATATACCGTGGAAGTACCATATTTGACGCAGATCCAAACTTGGCGCACTTTCATATCAAATGATTCATAAAACTTATTTTTGCCAAAATATATCAAATAATCAAGCTAGACGGCTTTATTTGCTCTTCTTTTTTGCATTTATGGCATAAAAAGCATATTATCGATGAAGAATTAACTTATCCGAATAAAATATATGGACGTCATACTCATAATGCGTCAATTTTTCGCTTTCTTAGCCACAATGCTAAGGATCGAATGATCATTTTTTGCTCACAAAATGACTTTTGTGAGAATTTTCGACCCCTACCTACAAACAGCCGAGTATTATGAGTAAGCTTTTCCTTTTATGCTGAACATTGCAACATTCGAACGCATTTTTGAACCCCAAATGTTCTGCGTCAAATTGGGCTCACAATTCATTTTGATGTTCCTAATTAACCTTATCAGACGAATATAAAATGCAGTGCTTAGAAATCTCAATAATATTCTTAGGAAAAGCAATATGTATTCATTTTATTTTAACTAAATCTCTACTACTTAGAATATTAATCAACATTGGATTATCCCACTAAGTGTCCAACCCGTGGTAGTAGGCCTTATGCTGTCTTCGACTTTAATGCGTTTTTTTTTCACGCGTTTTTTACACGGTATTTGTTAATTATGCAGATTTTCTTTGTGGGTTTTGAGATTCTCGCGAGAAAAAAAAATTTAATAATAAAATAGTATCATACAATTCTTTTACTATTTACTTTCTCTGCGCCGCCGTTTCTACCAGTTCATTTCAGCACAGTAGACTTCGTGAAGACTGCTATGTTTTTGTAAATTGTTTAAAATGTATAAATTTTCGTTTTGTTTTATATTCGCCCAAATAGTTTTTTTTATCACACCATCATTGGGACAAATTATGATGTAGCAACAATAAATAAATTCTAACAGGCCAAAAAAATGAACACATTTTTAATTAATTACTCTATTGTTATGCAAGCTACTAGTCAGGCAACCCTAAATAGGAAATTAATTAAAAATATGCCTGGATTTCTTATATAAGCTTCAGTTTACGATAATTGATTATTGAAAAAAATGTATACAGACGGACAGCTAATATTTTTGAGATATATCTGCCGGTCAAATAACATTTGCATATTGGTAGCTTCAACGTTGTTCTAAAAGAGTTCATATACGGGTTGCGTTCCTTTTATCCGTCTCAGTTTATAGATACAAAATTCCAGATTACCAAAAAAATGTTTTTTTTTACAAATGCAACAGACCATGATAGGCTGGTTATGCAATGAAATGTCAAAGTTAGTTCTCCCGTGAATACGTTTTGACATGACTCTTACAGGTGTTGCATTGAGAAGCATTTTGATTGATGTGTAGGGTACATAAAAATAACAAAACACTTACATTATATGCCACATATCATATAACTTGCAGAACAACTGAACAAAAATTAATGAAATGCTGCTTGATAAAATGAATTAACTTGTTATTTTATACAGTTAAAAGTTCTTTTGCACTGTCATTATATAATAAACAAATAAGGCGTTTATTTGATTGAGTTTTAACATAGTTTCAAAGTGCGTCAAATTAGGAACAACTTTGCGTCAAATAAGGAACATGGTAAAATTAGTACGTCAAGTTGGGCACCTCAAGTACCACACAAACACAGCTATAAAATCTAAGAAATGAACTTATATTTCTAAGTTTCATTATTTGTACACATTCTATAATAGTAGATAGAAAGCTCGTTTTGCAGAATATTAAGCGAATCCATTTTGCAATAATTTTTTAAATAGTGATTCTTTTTAAAATTTTCTTAGCTGCGTCAAATATGGTGCCTCCACGGTACCAAATATTTTCTGGCCCGCCTACAAGTGTAAATTCTAAAAATCGGCCCGTGGCTTGAAAAGGTTGGGCAGGCCTGGTTTACAAATTGAGCGATTCCAAGCAACAGCATCAAAATTTAAGAAAATTTTTAATTCATGATTTTCTATTGAGTTGAAACTTTGCACAGTTTTTCAATTTCATCTAAATCGTCATTTTTCGATATCAAATCTTCATATTGAGTCACGACTAACTTTTCAAAAGGGTGTATGTGAAAATGGTTCAAAAATATTTAAAAAGCTGCACAGCAAAAACGGAATGTTCGATTGTTATGATTTTTTCAGCAAAGTTAGACAACTAAATGGTGATTCTTAAGAAAATGTGCACAGTAAAAAAAAAATTTTTTTTGCCTTTAAAAATATCATTTTTGTCACAAAAACTCAAATATCTCAAAACCCTATTTTTTTGGAAGGTAATTTTTTTAGGGAAAACGGTCCATTATATTAGCTATCTACCATAAAAATTTGGTGATGGTAAACTAATAAACAAAAAAGTTATGACATTTCAAACATTTCACAATTTTCACATTTAGTAAACAAAAAAAATTTCCGTGTATTTTTTTTCAAGAATCGCAGTTTGATGCTGATTTTATTGTTAAGGGCCTTGCGTGAGTTAAACAAGTTGTTTGTATGATATTCCATATTTATGTATTCATCGATATTATGTATATTATATGTATAAATATTGTATGTATAAATAAATAAAAATGAATTAATATTATCCTAAGTATTAAATTAAATGTGGCAGTTACACAATGTTGTTATAGAAACTCTAAGAGTTTTGGGTTTGAATTTTGGTATGGGTTATGATATCATGAAAACAGTTTATTAATACTTATTTTTATTTTTTTATTCAATTTTTTAAAATATCGAACACTTTTGAATTATTATCAGCACAGTTTGAGTATAGTTTTGCTTTAATTTTATTTTCCGACAATGGAATGAAACAGTGAAATTTTGGGTTCCTTGGATCGTTTTCGCGTTATTAAATTGCTCGCTGAGCTCTGAAGCCTTTATTTCGTACTCTTCAGTAGTAGTAAAACAAAATGATAATTTGGTTAAATCTTTTCTTTTCTACGATTTGCCCAATCAAAAGTTCTTTCGCAGTTTTACTTGGATGCTCACGTTCTTTGGCTAAACTTGCTCTTGTGGCCATGCGCTTTATTGTTCCTCCAATAGCATCACAAGGACCTTTGCCATGTGATGTAGCAAAAAAATGCCATTCTGCATCAATTCCGTACATTGATTTAAATTGACATAGGCTCGAAAAATTCTTACGATTTTTGTACTGCGACGCTGCTCCATCAGACATGAAATATATCTTTTGACTTCTTTATGCTTATCAACGCGTAAAAGTTAATCATTTTTTCAATGAACAAGTTTACGGATACTGAATCGTGTCTTAAATCTTCGGAAATTATAATAAAACTTAAGTGTTCAATTTGCGTACTTCCATTAAAATAAATAACGAATGGATGAATTGTAGCTTGTTGTACGTCCCAGTGATGGGACTGCACTTCATCTTGCAATACAAAGCTGTAATTTTCAGAAAAACACAAATGACTAAAAATTCACCATTTTGTAATGTATTTTTCGTATTTTTAAAAAGCTGGATTGTTCTGTTTTAATGAAATCGTGAGGATTAAACTTTCTAATTTCAAGCAAAAATATGACACAAACTCATCTACAGGTTTTACAATAGTTTCTATGTCACACCTATCCGTGGTCACCCATTGCTCAAATGATAACTGATCAATATATTTTTCTTCAAACTCAGCGAATAAAGTATTTTCCAATGATGAAGAATCTGGACAATCCGAACAAGATCGTAGATAGCAATTTGATGTTGTATTTTCACACAAAAGACTACCAGTTAACATTTTAATATCCTTTGTTAAATTGATTCTTTTCAAACTATGTAAAATAAGATTAATATTCTCATGGGTTGTGCACACACACACATTATGTGTTCCTGAATTGGAAAGAAGCTTACATTGCCTTGGCCGAAGGCTTGCAAATGAGGAAAACCTATTTTAATATTATCGTGAATTTCCTTGAAGCGTGTGTACGCTTCTTTCAAAAGTCGTCATCATTAATCGTTTTTGGATTGCTTGACGCTTTCCATCTTTTTTACTGATACATAATCTTTTTGACCAGGCATAGCTCGACTTACTTCATCATCTTCAAAATATTGAACTACTATTTCTTTTGTCTCATCTGTTAATGCAGTACTAGACCTAGTATTTTTGGTTGAAAGACAGTTATTCTTCAATTGTTTTGCCTCTTTTACTGTATTTCTATTGTTTTTGAACTCATCAATGGCATCCTGAATAGACCACGAACTTGGCAGCATCGACAAAATCAATAATTTTTCTTTCCTTGTCGTGGCTGCATTCGAGAACCTTTCCTTCATATTTATAATTACCTCATCGTAGTCTGTATTTTCCACATCATCAGGTCCTAATTTGAAGAGGTTTCTTCGTACAGCTTCGTTTATTTCACGGTATTTTTTCTCCGGGTAATAAACGTAGTCCATCTTACTCCATTTAATCGGAGTCACTTTTATCCCAGCTATGCCCTCGTTAAAGCGTTCGATGTTGGCCTTTTGGATACCCTCATCTTCCGATTGATTTGTTGAAACAGATTTCGCTGATAGTACGGTGGCAAGGCTCTCAGCATAATACTTCTGGTAATTCCTCAGTTGTTGTCGATACATCTGGCAATTCCTCAGTTGCTGTCGTTTTCGAACTTCCTGCGCTCTGCTCAACCGATGATATACAGATTGCTCTTTTGTCAACGTTTAGACGGCAGGACGTGCAAATGCGTAAATTTGTATTCAATGTGGACATTGGAGCATAACCAGTCGCTTTCAGTTTATCTATGGTGCTTTCGGTGAGATTTCGTAACTCTTTTGAACACTTTTTTCCATCAAACGGCCTACAACAGTTGAGAAAGCGGCTACTCATGTTGTTCGTAATATTTCAATAAACAAAATCACTTTTCAGTTTTTCTGACTACTTTGGTGTCATTTGCTTGACTGAATAAAAAAATACCATAGGATATTTAATAACCTTAGTGGTAGTAATTTTTTTGCTTTTTCGTGCATTTGTTGTTGCATTTGTTGTTGTTGAAGATACCCGTTTCCTCCCGATCATAAAGTCTATTCTCTAAGAGGTATATTTTTTGCAGGTAAACTATAGACGTATACGTGTATATAAATCTTTGATTTTGCAGCTTTTGTCTTAAAAATAACATTTCTGATATGTTTCTATCAACGTTATTATCAACAGGTTTCAACACTATTAAAAGAATTTTTCGCCAGTCACGTGCAATGAAAATTATGACACTATCAATACTTTTGATCACAACACTGGATCGTGTCTAAGTTTCTTATAGATGCTATGAATAATTAAATCAAAATATCATGAAAACAACTTGTTTAAATCACGTCCCTTAACAATAAAATCTGCATCAAACTGCAATTCTCGAAATAACTTACACAGAAAAAAATTTTTTTTTTACTAAATGTGAAAATTGTGAAATGTTTGAAATGTCATAACTTTTTTGTTTATTAGTTTACCATCACCAAATTTTTATGGTAGATAGCTAATATAATGGACCGTTTTCCCTAAAAAATTACGTTCGAAAAAGATAGGGTTTTGAGATATTTGAGTTTTGTGACAAAATGATATTTTTAAAGGCAAAAAAATTTTTTTACTGTGCACATTTTCTTAAGAATCACCATTTAGTTGTCTAACTTTGCTGAAAAAATCATAACAATCGAACATTCCGTTTTTGCTGTGCAGCTTCTTGAATATTTTTGAACCATTTTCACATACACCCTTTTGAAAAGTTAGTCATTTGCTTGACTGAAGAAAAAAATTACTATAAGATCTTTAACAACCTTAGTAGTAGTAATTTTTTTGCTTTTTCGTGAGCATTGTCATGGTATGTACCTATCATGCATTTGTTGTTGTTGAAGATACCCGTTTCCTCCCGATCATAAAGTCTATTCTCTAAGAGGTATATTTTTTGCAGGTAAACTATAGACGTACACGTGTATATAAATCTTTGATTTTGCAGCTTTTGTCTTAAAATAACATTTCTGATATGTTTCTATCAACGTTATTATCAACAGGGTTCAACACTATTAAAAGAATTTTTCGCCAGTCACGTGCAATGAAAAATATGACACTATCAATACTTTTGATCACAACACTGGATCGTGTCTAAGTTTCTTATAGATGCTATGAATAATTAAATCAAAATATCTTGAAAACAACTTGTTTAAATCACGTCCCTTAACAATAAAATCTGCATCAAACTGCAATTCACGAAATAACTTACACAGAAAAAAATTTTTTTTAATTAATTATTTTAGAGCGTCTTAGGGGAAATGCTACAAGGTTAAAATACTATTATTCTTCAATTTACTCCCACAACTAACTTTTTCATGTACCAACAAGCAGATACGTATTTCGTTTCCTACTTGGAAACTTCTTCAGTGTTTGTTATCGACTGAAGAAAACATTGCTCGTTAACTTTAAATATGGTGTGTAGGTAGAACTGTAGGTAAAATTAGGGCACGTCGCTTGGACCGATTCGTCGTCGTCCCGTGGGTAGTAATCTAAACAGCCAGGTATATCCGTTTCCTTGATCTTTGTTAAGTAAGTTTATTTGTTTTGTTTGTAAATTTCTAAGCTTTCCGCTACGTCAAGTTTCCAAGGATTTTTGTATTTGTTTGAGAAGTGATATGTTGTCTTTGGTTAATTGATGATCTTCGTTAAATATATGTTCGGCTACTTTAGATTTGAAATGATAATGTATACCCTTTTCAGTGTCTTTGTTTGCTTTAGTTACTTCTGCCAAATGTTCTTTGAACCTCGTGTCTAGTGTTCGTTTTTGTCTGTCCTATGTAGATTTTGTCACAGTGTGGGCATGATATTTTATAAACTCAGATTTTCCTAATGCGTCAACAGGGTCTTTTGTGCTTCCAAGTAGTGTCTTCAGTTGGTTGTTCCTGCTACTGAAAACTAATTCGATACCAATTTTTCTAAATTTAGAGCGTAATGGGCTGGTTATATTATGGTCAAAATTAACGGATACTCGTCGCAATTTTTTTTTTTATTGGTGATAATGTAGTTAATGATTTTCTGTACTGGGTTTTTCTATGTTTGTCTATAATAGCTTGAATAGTTCTAGTTGAGTATCCGTTTAGTCTAGCTGTTTCAAAAATGTAATTTAATTCTTTCTGTTTCCCTGTGACGCTAAGTGGAAAAGTCTCGAGTCTATGTATCATGTGTTGGAATGCGGCTGCTTTGTGTTGGTGTGAATGGTTTGAAGTGTTGGGTATAACTCTTTGTGTGTGTGTGGGTTTTCTGTAAATTTCGAAATTCATTTTGGTTTGATTCTCTGACTATTAAAACATCAAAAAGGGCAATTTTCCGTCTTTCTCTTGTTCACAAGTGAACTTGATATCCCTATGTGCACTGTTAATGGCTTCTAGGATTGATGGAAGTGCGTCTTTCCTAATGATGCTGAAGATATCATCTACATATCTCCACCATCGCTCAGGAATGGCCCCTTTTTCCTTCAAATCCTTTTCAAGATTAGCCATGAACAGTTCACATAAGAAAGGGGACAGGGGATTACCCATTGGTGCTCCTTTCGTCTGCTTGTAGTATTCTCCTCTGAATGTAAAATAGTTCTCTTCTATGCAAAGTCTTGTTAATTTTAAATATGTGCGTACTTTTGTCTTCCAAGTTGCGTCTGATTTTTGTCTAAGTAACCAATCTTCCAACAAGACAATAGCTTCTTTTACGGGTACACTTGGGAACAGTGCAGCCACATCAAATGAAACCATTATCTCGTCTTCTTCGATATTTCCTGAGTTTTGCAATTTTCCAATAAACTGTTTTGTGTTTTGTACTTGTCTAGTGTCTGTTTGTGTATGTGTGTAGAGTGTTTGGAATTCTTTGACTAACCATTTTGCTATTTTGTGAGTTGGAGATCCTTCCGCAGATATTATTTGTCTGATTTCGTTTCCGGGTTTGTGAATTTTTGGTTGTCCTCTAATTCTAGGCAAAGTTGGGTTGGAAATTTTAAGTCGAGGCAAATTTTCAAATATGGGTTTACATTCTTTGATGGTTTTATCTACTTTTTTCACAATATCTGTCAAGGGATCTTTTCTTTGTTTTCTGTATGGACCATTATTAAGTTTTTTTATCATAAGGTTATCGTAATTAATTTTATCTAGTATGACAATTGCATTACCTTTGTCGGCTTTTGTATAGAAAAATGGTTTGTCTTTAAATTCCTTAATAATGTTAGTCTCGTGTATGTTGGGTGTGTGTTCTAGTGTCTTTAATGTGTCTTCTGTAAATATCCTAGCTGTGTTTTTCTGGTCAAGGGAAATTTGGCATGAGTCTATGGCCGTCTCTAAGTCTATAATTATTTGGTTTAAATCAGGCTTTGAGGTCAATGCGTAATTTAAACCATTTTGTAATACCTGTACTTGTTCTGATGAAAACTCCTGCGATGATCTGTTGACGACGAATCCTTCCAAGGGTTGCACTTTCACTTTATCACTTTTCACTATATCACTTTTCACTTTATCACTTCGGAATTTTAATAAATTTAGTTTTTTAGCATGTAACAATCTTTTGCGCTCAGACTCACATTTTCTGCTACTTTTACTTTAGTCAAAAAAGAAATTCTGCTGGATATTGTTTAGCTAATTTAAGGTGCAAATTATAACATTCTAAATTTTTGATATTCAATTTACTGTACAATGTTTGATGCTTTCTTTTTCGTGCTCTCGTTCTATTTTCTGAATAAGATGGGCATGGGTTGGTGATCTGACTTTAATTTTATGGCTGACAGGGGTAAGTTTTAGTTTTAGGCAATTTTTCAAAAGGAAATATCTTTATGTAATGAGGCAATGATTTTCTTGAGTGCGATGAACTTATTTGGCTCTGAGGGCTTGGTTGCCATTATAATAATTAATTATTTTAGAGCGTCTTAGGGGAAATGCTACAAGGTTAAAATACTATTATTCTTCCATTTACTTCCACTATTAACTTTTTTATGTATCAACAAGCAGATACGTATTTCGTTTCCTACTTGGAAACTTCTTCAGTGTTTGTTATCGACTGAAGAAAAACATTGCTCATTAACTTTAAATATGGTGTGTAGGTAGAACTGTAGGTAAAAATTAGGGCACGTCGCTTGGACCGATTCGTCGACTAAAGCAAACAAAGACACTGAAAAGGGTATACATTATCATTTCAAATCTAAAGTAGCCGAACATATATTTAACGAAGATCATCAATTAACCAAAGACAACATATCACTTCTCAAACAAATACAAAATCCTTGGAAACTTGACGTAGCGGAAAGCTTAGAAATTTACAAACAAAAACAAATAAACTTACTTAACAAAGATCAAGGAAACGGATATACCTGGCTGTTTAGATTACTACCCACGGGACGACGACGAATCGGTCCAAGCGACGTGCCCTAATTTTTACCTACAGTTCTACCTACACACCATATTTAAAGTTAATGAGCAATGTTTTGTTAGTCGATAACAAAACACTGAAGAAGTTTTAAAGTAGGAAACGAAATACGTATCTGCTTGTTGATACATAAAAAGTTAATAGTGGAAGTAAATGGAAGAATAATAGTATTTTAACCTTGTAGCATTTCCCTAAGACGCTCTAAAATAATTAATTATTATAATGGCAACCAAGCCCTCAGAGCCAAATAAGTTCATCGCACTCAAGAAAATCATTGCCTCATTACATAAAGATATTTCCTTTTTGAAAAATTGCCTAAAACTAAAACTTACCCCTGTCAGCCATAAAATTAAAGTCAGATCACCAACCCATGCCCATCTTATTCAGAAAATAGAACGAGAGCACGTAAAAGAAAGCATCAAAACATTGTACAGTAAATTGAATATCAAAAATTTAGAATGTTATAATTTGCACCTTAAATTAGCTAAACAATATCCAGCAGAATTCCCCTCTTTTTTGACTAAAGTAAAAGTAGCAGAAAAATGTGAGTCTGAGCGCAAAAGATTGTTACATGCTAAAAAACTAAATTTATTAAAATTCCGAAGTGATAAAGTGATATAGTGAAAAGTGATAAAGTGAAAGTGCACCCCTTGGAAGGATTCGTCGTCAACAGATCATCGCAGGAGTTTTCATCAGAACAAGTACAGGTATTACAAAATGGTTTAAATTACGCTTTGACCTCAAAGCCTGATTTAAACCAAATAATTATAGACTTAGAGACGGCCATAGACTCATGCCAAATTTCCCTTGACCAGAAAAACACAGCTAGGACATTTACAGAAGACACATTAAAGACACTAGAACACACACCCAACACACACGAGACTAACATTATTAAGGAATTAAAAGAAAAACCAGTTTTCTATACAAAAGCCGACAAAGGTAATGCAATTGTCATTCTAGATAAAATTAATTACGATAACCTTATGATAAAAAACTTAATAATGGTCCATACAGAAAAAAAAAGATCCTTTGGCAGTTATTGGGAAAAAAGTAGATAAAACCATCAAAGAATGTAAACCCATATTTGAAAATTTGCCTCGATTTAAAATCTCCAAACCAACTTTACCTAGAATTAAAGGACAACCAAAAATTCACAAACCAGAAAACGAAATCAGAGAAATAATATCTGCGGAAGGATCTCCAACTCACAAAATAGCAAAATGGTTAGTCAAAGAATTCCAAACACTCTACACACATACACAAACAGACACTAGACAAGTACAAAACACAAAACAGTTTATTGAAAAATTGCAAAACTCAGGAAATATCAGAAGAAGACGAGATAATGGTTTCATTTGATGTGGCTGCACTGTTCCCAAGTGTACCCGTAAAAAGAAGCTATTGTCTTGTTGGAAGATTGGTTACTTAGACAAAAAACAGACGCAACTTGGAAGACAAAAGTACGCACATATTTAAAATTAACAAGACTTTGCATAGAAGAGAACTATTTTACATTCAGAGGAGAATACTACAAGCAGACGAAAGGAGCACCAATGGGTAATCCCTGTCCCTTTCTTATGTGAACTGTTCATGGCTAATCTTGAAAAGGATTTGAAGGAAAAGGGGCCATTCCTGAGCGATGGTGGAGATATGTAGATGATATCTTCAGCATCATTAGGAAAGACGTACTTCCATCAATCCTAGAAGCCATTAACAGTGCACATAGGGATATCAAGTTCACTTGTGAACAAGAGAAAGACGGAAAATTGCCCTTTTGGATGTTTTAATAGTTAGAGAATCAAACCAAATGAATTTCGAAATTTACAGAAAACCCACACACACACAAAGAGTTATACCCAACACTTCAAACCATTCACACCAACACAAAGCAGCCGCATTCCAACACATGATACATAGACTCGAGACTTTTCCACTTAGCGTCACAGGAAACAGAAAGAATTAAATTACATTTTTGAAACAGCTAGACTAAACGGATACTCAACTAGAACTATTCAAGCTATTATAGACAAACATAGAAAAACCCAGTACAGAAAATCATTAACTACATTATCACCAATAACAAATGAATTGCGACGAGTATCCGTTAATTTTGACCATAATATAACCAGACCATTACGCTCAAAATTTAGAAAAATTGGTATCGAATTAGTTTTCAGTAGCAGGAACAACCAACTGAAGACACTACTTGGAAGCACAAAAGACCCCGTTGACGCATTAGGAAAATCTGGAGTTTATAAAATATCATGCCCACACTGTGACAAAATCTACATAGGACAGACAAAACGAACACTAGACACGAGGTTCAAAGAACATTTGGCAGAAGTAACTAAAAGCAAACAAAGACACTGAAAAGGTATACATTATCATTTCAAATCTAAAGTAGCCGAACATATATTTAACGAAGATCATCAATTAACCAAAGACAACATATCACTTCTCAAACAAATACAAAATCCTTGGAAACTTGACGTAGCGGAAAGCTTAGAAATTTACAAACAAAAACAAATAAACTTACTTAACAAAGATCAAGGAAACGGATATACCTGGCTGTTTAGATTACTACCCACGGGACGACGACGAATCGGTCCAAGCGACGTGCCCTAATTTTTACCTACAGTTCTACCTACACACCATATTTAAAGTTAATGAGCAATGTTTTTCTTCAGTCGATAACAAACACTGAAGAAGTTTCCAAGTAGGAAACGAAATACGTATCTGCTTGTTGATACATAAAAAAGTTAATAGTGGAAGTAAATGGAAGAATAATAGTATTTTAAATTTTTTTTTACTAAATGTGAAAATTGTGAAATGTTTGAAATGTCATAACTTTTTTGTTTATTAGTTTACCATCACCAAATTTTATGGTAGATAGCTAATATAATGGACCGTTTTCCTAAAAAATTACGTTCGAAAAAAGATAGGGTTTTGAGATATTTGAGTTTTTGTGACAAAATGATATTTTTAAAGGCAAAAAAATTTTTTTTACTGTGCACATTTTCTTAAGAATCACCATTTAGTTGTCTAACTTTGCTGAAAAAATCATAACAATCGAACATTCCGTTTTTGCTGTGCAGCTTTTTAAATATTTTTGAACCATTTTCACATACACCCTTTTGAAAAGTTAGTCGTGACTCAATATGAAGATTTGATATCGAAAAATGACGATTTAGATGAAATTGAAAAACTGTGCAGAGTTTCAAATATTTTCGAAATGGTCGCTCAGGATCGACTGACATGCCCCCGTGGAATGCCTCAATTACGAAGTCGTGCAGTATCTTGGAGTTATCTCTGCGGTACATACTCCTACGTATTTAGCCTGGCAGTAAAGGAAAAATTACGGAATTTAGAAACCGTCATTTTTTAGGATGCTTTCAAGTATTGGCTGCGCAAATATGAGATTAGATTGGATTAGATATCATGTCAGCTTGAAAATTTGTCGTGAACCAATTTATGAAGCAACCAATTGGCATAAATATCAATTCGATGTGTGAAATTCATCCGCAACACAAATAGCACGAGCATTCACAGCCAGAATCCATTATGTGGCAGCCAAATTTTCAAAAATATCAAAGTAGCTTTTTTTCTGGAGGTATATTTTTTTCTTAGGCAACTAGGCGCTTAATTTTTCATTGCGACTAAAAATAAGTGGAGGAGTTACTTTTTTTATGAGCAATCATACATTTGACATAAAATATAACAAATAATAAGTTTTCCTTGCAATTTCCCATTATTCCGACCACCAAAACCAATCATTCAGATAATGTATAACTCAATTGATAGAATAGAGTCTTTCAATTGAAGAGAGGATTGATCAATTAAGGCGGCATGGAAAACAAAAGGGACAAAAAATTGGTGACTAGATTTACTATTTAGACAGATTTGAATTCTATGAAAAATTAGTTCTACATTCCCTGGCAAATTCGCTTGAATGTCTAAGAAAATATTTTTCGAATCTGCAGGGAACCGAAGATATACCAATGTTTTACCAAAATATTTAATAAATAGTATTGAACATGAGAGGAAATATCTCAAAAGCGCTTTACACTACTACATCGACAATTCACTACTATTGTCGACAGTGTGAATAAAGATTAAAGTGAGTTTATATTATCTAGCTTTAGCAGTATAAAGGAAAAAGACGAAATGATAGGCTGGGCAAAAATAGACCTGAATATATGATAATAACTCTTACACTTTGACTCAATCATTCGCCAATAAGCACAGAAAATTTGTCATGGCTCCTATAGTCCGATTCTGCAAATAAATGGAACAAATGAAAACAAAAGGTCTGAGTACACTCGACATACGATCCAAAATTAAATCCACCATGTCAGTTGTGTTAGAATAAACGCATTCGTGATAATGGCTGTGGTTATTAATATTCCAAAAGTTATATGAATAGAATAAAACAAACGGAGAAACCCACATGAGCGACGTGACACATCCACCAATAAAGCAAACACCAAACCTCATAAAAAAACGAGAAAAATCAACTGGAATAACTACTTTTTTTCTCACCCGAAGGCCGCCGGATGTTATCGCTAGGCGCTTCCGGAATAAATGCCGCCACTGCAATCGCACATATCACCATCAGTGCACCGAACACGAACGGTGGGCCCGGCATCAGCTGCGAGTACTCGTCCTCGATTATATGATGGCTGCCGCCCAGCCCGTGCAGCGTTTCGTTTCGCACGAATTTGCTCCCATCCAAGCTGCCCAGGGCACTGCCCCCGATGGCACTTCCCGCCGCCGAATGGCCATTCAAACTGGCGGCCACCCCGTTGTGGTCGTCGTTCAGATCCACGTGAAACACGTAGAAGATGACACCGAACATGGCCGGGCCCAGCCCGTTACATAGGCCGCGCATTCCCGTCACCATACCCTGAACAACACCTAAAAAATGATGTTTATGTTAGTTAGACATTCCAAGGATGGGACAGAGACAAAAATGTTGAAACGTACCTTGTTGGTCAGGGTTTGAGTGTATCGACACAAATGCGCTGATGGCTGGATAAGTAATTGACGCGAGAGACGCTAGGATTCCGGCAGCCCACATCATCCTGCAGAAGAGAATGTGGAGATTAGCGACAAAGAATATTAAGATCAAACGTCATACTTACCAGGTTTGACTGCCGAAACCGTACCACAGCAGTTGTAGCATTTCAAATAATAATCCTATTATTATAGTACGCTTAGCACCAAGTACCCTGCAAGAGTGACACAAAGATAATCGAAGTTCTGAAGCAGAGAGAAATTCACGACTACTTACTTCATTAAATCACCTAAAACAACCTGCGCTAGTATGCTTAGTATTCCGACTACGGCAATGAAGATAGACACGTCCACCGAACTGAAGTGCATTTTCAGCTTCAGATAAACAAAAATACACGAATATTGTCCGGCCTCTGGCAAGTAGGACAGTAATACTGTAACGCACTGCATCAGAATGGTTTGGTCCAAGCCAACCTTTCGTAATGCCTGTTTCGGTGGCGAATCGATGAATTATTAACATGAGTAATAGACACACAAATACAAGAGCAACTTACAGCGAAGGGGTCAGCCTGTTCCCAACTAATTGGCGCTCCCCAAGAACTGGGCCGAACTTTCTCCGGTAAACTTTCTGGCACTGCCACTAGGATAAAAAATACATCTAAGACTGCGATCGCTGTCGCTAAAGCTACGATAAGAGGTTCTGAATATTTGTCATTCAGATAGGCGCCTAGAGCTGGTGAAATGACCTACGATACAGGAAATGAAGAAATCGTCACAACTTGATTTTCCGGCGGATAGGGACAATACTTACCAAACTAGCAGCAAATGTGGCTGACACCAGACCATAGGCCCGGGATCGATCCTCCACGGTTGTTACGTCGGCTACGTAAGCGAACACCACCGAAAAGGTAACAGCGAATACTCCGCTGATTGAGATCATTGCGAAAAACCACCTTAAACGGAATTCACAGATTATCATCTTTATTAACCATGCCGAACATTTCCGTCACGACTTACCATGAGTTGATTGACATCAGCGGTATGGGGGCGCAGGTGAAGAACACTGTTATCAGCAGGAAAAACTTTCGGCCCCACACATCGGACAGTGCACCGATGAGCGGGGCGCTTAGAAACGACAAAATCCCCTTGATGCCCATCACTAGACCGTTCATCAGGAATGTGTGATCGGGGAAGGTCTGATTCAGTACCTGCGGACATTTCGGATCGACAGGAAGGAAAAACAGAATGGAAAGAAGGATTACATCGATTATCGTTGCATATGTTCTGTACATGTCAAGTACACGCCTTCGTTCGTCATTGCACGAATAGAAGAGAAGAACTATAAAGCATTGCACAAACATGGGTGTCTATTTGTGAACGTCTGAGAACTTTTAGTCGATTAAGCAATAGCTTACCGGATAATTCCACCACTAGGTTAGGAAGGAACGAACGCGCGTGTACTGTGCGTTTATTTCAATGGAATACTTACATTTATCACGGGCATCGTTAGCAGACCCCACGCGAAAAATTCCAAAAATATTACAACTAAGGCATGGTACACGCTGGGCTCACCGATACCGGAACTCTGCGAAAAGAAAGAAATAAGATTGGAGAACAATTAGAATTTCTATCACATGCTAATTTGATCGCAATCCGAAGAGCATCGTCCGCAAAAATTTAAGCTGAAAATCTGTAAGGGTAATATGTACGCTAAAAGCTTTTCACTAAGCTGCGAGGTCATTGAATCTATTATTTGTTATGATTGATTAGGAAATTAATCGCAAATGGAAAAGCTTTATGTATGTACTCGCCATTACTACTGACAGAGAATATAGGTTAACAGAGTTTAGTATTTCTTGGTTCCTGTTAATATGATTTGGATTTACGGATGCAAATTTGCAAATTATGCAGATTTGTTCCAATGCAGATTTGTGGGTATAAAAATAGTACATGTTTTCATTAGGTTTTTGAAATGCTATTTTCTTTTAATTGAATAGCTTTTCGACAGATATTAACTAACAGCTCATTGCGTTCAATCAAAATCAAAAATCAAAATCAATTCAATCAAAATGCTTCAAATCTTTGAAAACATTGAAAAGCAAAACCGTACAACAATTTAAAAAATCAGTCCATACACTGGAAAACCATAAATAAAGCGTCCAGTTTTACGCCGCAAGCTTGTCCATATACTCCGACAAGAAAATACTCATTAGTCCCCGAAGTGCAGAAAAAGTTCAAATCCTGACCTAAAAAAAGTCAAACCCGAAGCAAACAGGCACACGTTCAATTAGTGTAATTGGTTTTTCGTCGTCATCGGTTGTTGGTTGCCTGGAAGCCTGCAGAGCCCGAATGATTTACACCACGGTAGACCCAATGACCTCGCACGGTGAAAGCCTTTTATGGATGCTCTTTGAAGTGAGAATATACCGGCCCCGAAGCAATAACCCGCTCGACGGGATATGATTAATTAATTTTCCTGCTGCAGTAAATGAATATGAAAAACCAGATTTTCTCCAGCACGATTGAATATTTGATTGATATTAACCTTGCAATGATTGAAGATCACCCGTAGGAAGTAGATGAGATTTTGTTTCTGTTTTAGCTGCACCACGGTCACTGTTGGCAGTCCACTACAATTGCTTAGATTCGAAGGCGTCGTTGTTATTTTAGTGTGCGGCGGCGCCCCACCAGTGCCGCCATTCTGCACCTGATTAACACTATCTTCGTTGCTATCACTAACAGGGTTATCAACAATATTAACACTAGTGTCCTGGGCAGCCGGAACATCCGGAACGTTCAGTTGCGACTTGTTGGACGCCACTGTAGCTGTCGTCGCAGCAGAATTGGTCGACGTCAGCATCGAATCGTCTTCGTCTTCGTCCTCCTCAGCACCGGTATCGATTTCGATGTCACAACAATCGGACGAGTCCGACTGATGGCGCCGGCTTTGCTGCTGCAGTTGCACCGTTCTCCGGTGTACCAGCGCTCCAGTTTCCAAATCATCTTCGAAGCCACTTCCGCTTCTCCGTCTTGCACTTATCATAGGCGAGGTTTCCTCTGGAATATCACAACAACTACTGCTACGACTATTGTTTATGCTAAGATAATTACTAATTTCATCCGAATCGACACAATTGTCGAGTCGCTGCACGGAACCGCTGCAACTTTCGATGACACCGTTCGGTAACGAAGATGCTGTCACGAG
Source organism: Armigeres subalbatus (assembly GCF_024139115.2). NCBI lineage: Eukaryota > Metazoa > Arthropoda > Insecta > Diptera > Culicidae > Armigeres > Armigeres subalbatus. Next base: position 6,793,798 of record NC_085140.1, on the reverse strand, counting down.
CTTCCGGTTGCAGGTTAGGGCCTGATTATTGTACGACGGCGATGACCGCCGTCGGCTGATGCTTCCGGCGTCGATTTCCAATCCAAGTTTGCCTTCGGCAACACGTTCTATACTATCCATTACTAAACGTTCGTTATTGGTAACAATGTTGATTCTATCACAGATCTCTTCATCACATTCGCTTCGGTTCCTCTGGGTTACCGATCCTGTTGAACAGACATGCAATTATGGAAAGATTAAGTCGGACAGAAATTCATTGAACAGTTCCAGCATTCCTTTGTTATTCGCTTCAGGTTCAGGTCACAGTTCAGAAGTCTTGTCAACAGTGCTATATTAATTTAACTATTTCAGAAACATGCTGCTGATTTTTGGTTTCTCTTCAGAAGCTATGGTCACTGAAAGTTGTTCGTTATTTAAAGGAGTTTGAGGACATCTGATTAAATACCGATATTAGAACATCTGATCCAACTTACATTCTTCGTTTAGGCTACAAAGTATATTATTGATGTTAAATTATGTTCTGATTCCTGTTCTCAAGAAATGCCTTGCACTAAAATTGTAGAATCAACAAATTGAATTAAAAATGTCTTCAAATCAATTAGCTTTTAACTATGCTGTAATAATAAATCAACACCGAAAATGAATATCTTGATCGTCCGTTTTAAATTAGGTCATGCAACATCATATGGTTAGCACCTGTACTATCGAGACAAAGAAATACAATCAATATGAAGTGCGAAAAACAATCATTCCGAATAGGACACAGCGGAAGTTGCAAGTGGGTTTAAAATGAAGTTATTCGCCGTTTTTTCATTAGAAATCGGGTGCCGATGTTCAAAATAGGTCACGTCCTTGGGATATATTTTCTAACTCCGGTACAAATTTACTATTGCTCTATTGAATTTATCTTAGAATGTGAGTTTACGAACATCATCAGCATCATTTCAGCAGTGTTGGTAAAATCTCAAATTCTCAAAACTCATGAGCGATGCAAATCAAGCACGAGCCATCGCTCATGATTCGCCTCGAGAACAGTTTTGACTTGACATGAGCGAAAGAAACGACGCGATTCTGCCCGAAAAACTCAAGCGCGATGCTCTCCCTTGTAATTAGTTGGTAAGTATCCCTTGGATTTGGATTGGATTTGGATTGGATTTGGATTGGATTTGGATTGGATTTTGATTGGATTTGGATTGGATTTGGATTGGATTTGGATTGGTTTGGATTGGTTTGGTTGGTTTGGATTGGTTTGGATTGGTTTGGATTGGTTTGGATTGGTTTGGATTGGTTTGGATTGGTTTGGATTGGTTTGGATTGGTTTGGATTGGTTTGGATTGGTTTGGATTGGTTTGGATTGGTTTGGTTGGTTTGGATTGGTTTGGATTGGTTTGGATTGGTTTGGATTGGTTTGGATTGGTTTGGATTGGTTTGGTTGGATTTGGTTGGTTTGGATTGGTTTGGATTGGTTTGGATTGGTTTGGATTGGTTTGGTTGGTTTGGATTGGTTTGGATTGGTTTGGATTGGTTTGGATTGGTTTGGATTGGATTTGGATTGGTTTGGATTGGTTTGGATTGGTTTGGATTGGTTTGGATTGGTTTGGATTGGTTTGGATTGGATTTGGATTGGTTTGGATTGGATTTGGATTGGATTTGGATTGGATTTGGATTGGTTTGGATTGGATTTGGATTGGATTTGGATTGGTTTGGGTTTGGATTGGATTTGGATTGGATTTGGATTGGATTTGGATTGGATTTGGATTGGATTTGGATTGGATTTGGATTGGATTTGGATTGGATTTGGATTGGATTTGGATTGGATTTGGATTGGATTTGGATTGGATTTGGATTGGATTTGCATTTGGATTGAATTTGGAATAAATTTCGATTGGATGTGGATTGGATTGATTGTGATTGTTTTGGACTCCATTTTATTTGCAAAAATCTCTGCAATTTTTAATTCTATTTCTGAGTGTTTTCTCTGCCCAGCATTCATAAATCCGTATTCATAAACGTAAAATTGGTTGTTCTTCAGTCACCAATTAACGCCGTATATCTATATCTAATTCCAAATCAATTTGGAATCAAAATTAGCGACCCACCTTAGATCAATCTACGACCCCCCTTGGGGTCTCGACCCACAGTTTGGGAACCCATGCGCAAGTGATTATCGACTCACAGAGTTCCGGTCAATCGCAGTGATCACGCCGGTTATCAAGCACTGCTACAAGTAACTGAGCCTACAAATGACGACGTGACGAAGACCTGCAATTTAGGGATCAAGAAATCGACGGGGCAGCTGGTCTCATCGTCGTGAAGTTGCTCTCGTTATGTCTCGATAGTAAAACCAGAAAACAATAAAAAAAACAATGGATTATGATGAGCTTTCTGACTTGGACAACAGCATGATATTCCTCAGGAGTTATTGTCAGGTTCCAGAGAGATGTAAAGTAAATCTATAGTAACGAAGAACAGCTCAACGTTGAGAACATCTCATCCAGCAATGCCAAATCTATCGGAGAATTCGTGTGATATATGCACACATACAGGCCACCATAACAACCACTAGTCTCCTTCTTTCTTGAATATGAGCATTGATAATCATGTTACGGAAGTGTAACAGGTGGGTCTACGTTTCAATTGTCTTTGTAAGGGTCAGGAAATAAGGAGTTGCTCGTCTGATAAGGGATAACACATTGATGCATTTCGAGCAAATACCTCATTCCGAACCGAATCAGCTTGAGTGGATCATTCTAACCATTCGAGCAGAAGACAATATCAGCAGTGCTCCCAGATAATCTTGTAGCATATTCTAGTGTTCAATGTCGAGCAAAACAAGTGCTTTTGAAATAATAATAAAAATAATGAATACCGTGCTCTTCTGGATTCAGAATCTCAAGCCAACTTGATCTCTGAATCTGCCGGAAAGTAAGTATCGCTTCCGAAATATCCTGCTAACATTACTGTTGTAGGATCGAACTTTATGTGATAACGAAGCTGTCCCACGACTACCATGGACTTGAGCGTACTATGGGCTGCATGGCGACAGCGAGAGTCACGGGGAAGATTCCATCCGTTGGAGTCAATATCTGGAATTGAATGGAAATTTCCTCCTGGTATGGTGTTGGCCAATCCAAGTTTCAACGAATCGTAGAATTGTGGCTCTCCTGATTGGTGTGGATCCATTTTTGAAAATTCTAAACCAAGCCCAGTTGAAGATTTCCGAAGATTTTCCTTCTCTGTACGAGACTGAAGACAAATCCGTATTATGCGTGACTAATGAGAACTCGCTGATAAAAAGCATGAAGGAAAATTCATAGTTAAACAGCAATTTCGTGAATCTCTCACACAACTAGGGGATTTTCGATCACTTGAAATTAGGAGATTCCTGGCGAATGAGAAACGTCTATGTAACGACCCTGCAATGAAGAATATTTAACAGGATTCCCCCAAAAAGTATCAAGACTTGGCTCATTGTCATGCATTTCATGAAGAAGACCGGCGTGAATTCCGATCGGCGTGAAAATTTGTATGTAGAGGTAGTTGGGGCCGGAAACGGTTCTTATGGTGGTTAAAGACTCCTCCTCCATCTGGAAAGGGGAGTTTCCATACGAAAGAAATGCATATTCCTACACTCGAAAATTGATCAAGCGAATTGAATCAAATTTGACATGTGGAGAAAGTCATCCACTAGTCAGTCAAGTACGAGACACTAAAAACGGCCTCACAGTTGAGGTCGAAATACGTATCTGTAAAGATAACAAAACGTAGTGTAATTAAATGGAAAGTACTAAACTCGTCTTAGACGGTTGAAGTGTTATCTTTTTTCACATTGTAGTAGTCGGTGCTCTTTAACACTAGTTTCGTAAATATTACGTCAATTGAGCTTAACTTATGTTGTTTTGTTTTTATCGCAATAGGAACAAACTACCGCAATAGTAGTACACAGTTGCTTATCGTTGCGATATTTTCTAAAGGTCAATCCTATTATTGCGGTATTGCCTGTATTTCTTATGGAGAGCGATACCACAACAATTGGAACCTTAGCACTACCGGCAATGTTAATTTTGCTTGTTAGGCAATGTTAATTTTGAATGGAATTTCGTCAAACAAAAGGTCTTCTTGTGGTTAATTCGAATAGTTTTAGCGGATCTACAATTGTTTTCGATGCTATTATATCCAGAATGGACTATTTTAAAATTACCGCAACATTAGAGCATACCACAACGATTGGACGTTTTACCCTACTAGAAGAAATCATTGCGATTGCGTATTTCAATTTATACAGGTAAAATTTCCCGATAAAACCCAAAACAATTTCTCAGGGAAACCTCGATTTACCTCAGCCGCCGCTACCGTAATGTAGCGTAATATTAATATCGAATGTTCCGTTATCCCCGACGATTTTCGGAAATCGTACACCTCTTTTACACAATCTGCACAATCTCGAACCGATTGGAAATCTGGCAGATGTTTAAGAAATCTGTAAATACTATTGAACGTGGAATATTATTCTAGTCAGTGTTCAGTGTTCGTGTAATAATCGCAACTAATTTTTATTCAACCAAATATTGAACAACTGATCTTTACAATAATTTGATGATTTATTGTCGCTGTACATTTGGGCTTGAAATGGCATGAATAACAGTATTTTTTTACATAATTTTGTAACTTTGATAATGTACAATTTCTTTGTATTAGATAACTTTATTTCAAGTACAAAATCATAAGAAAATTATTTTGAGCTTTTTAGTGGAATGTTTTCACCTGTCATAAGACGAGTTTATACAATCCCATTGAATTCCACCACTTAATTGTATCTTGACAGATACGTATTTCGACCTCAACAGTTGACTGTTGAGGTCGAAATACGTATCTGTCAAGATACAATTAAGTGGTGGAATTCAATGGGATTGTATAAACTCGTCTTATGACAGGGGACAAAAATCATGTTTTTAATGCACCATGCCGAACGAGTTAATTTAAAAAGCACTTATCTCATTGTTTTGTCCGTCACTGTAATTTCACCGTCATTCCATTTATTCTCATTCTGATAATTCAGTAACCTTCCCAAAGTGCATCTACCTTCGCTTTGTTGCACTCCCGCTTCCTCTCTGGACGGTTGTCTTAGAAGATTGTGCTCCATCCCGTTGATGACTTGACTACTTTCGGTCAATTTCCTCCTCGTTTTCTCATCAGCCACGTGGCGAGTTTTCAAGGACACGACCGCAATACCGAAGTTCCAACACGTCGCGCTATCCCCCGGTTGATGTTTCGGTCACTGTCGTCGTCGTTGTTGTCGTTGTCGGTTGCACCAATTGCTGAATTGGATTCATTGAAGCGCACCCAACGACACAACGGCTAGTGGGAGCTTCAATACACGTTTCAGACGATGCAGTTTACTCTAGCTCTATGCTGGCAGGGTTAGGGCTAAATATAGAAAACAGTTTCTGCGATTCTCGATGGTTGAAAATGGCTCTGCTAAGTTGGTTGTTTGGTTGCCAACGTCCGGGTTGCTCAAATGAATGATACCACTTTCACTCCCTTCGGTCTCCGAACGTGGCCGTTCAATCCAGCTGTTCGCCGTAGTGGCTCCACAATACCAAGTATCGTCCGCAGGTTAGGGGCCGAGCGGAGCCGGTCATCAATCTGTATGCAAATATCATAGTCACTGCGAACGTCTCGTTATCTCCGAGCTGCTGCCTTTCGAGCTGTATTGTGACGAGCGACTGAATGGGACCTTAGCGTGTTACTCAATTACAGCGTGCGGGTAGCGTGGATGCTCTAAATTTATCCTCACGCGTCACACGCTCAATTGACTGGTGACTGGATCTATATTGAACGACTGCATTTAATTGAGATGCATTGTCGTTCGCCTCTTGGGAGATGCTGGATGGCCACGCGTATTGAGATTGCTGTTTTCTGCATAACTTCGACTGGTAGCGGATTATTTTAAAAAATGTCGTGTTACGCCTATTCTTGTGTAATTGATTTCAATTGATGTGTGACTCCCGGACTTATGGTATCAGGGGTGGAATGGATGGTTTCGATTTATTTGTGGAATTTTACGCTGTTGTGCTTCGAGGTTGTGGGTTGATGTTTGAGTGATTGTTTTTCAAGTATTCTCTGATTTAAAGTAAATAATTCAATTTTCTTTGCTTTTGTTTTCTCACTTTTCACTGCGGTTTCTCAGGCACTGTATATTGATTCTTGTAGTTGTGTAGGCAAAAAAAATCAAGTGTTCTGTTCCAAGCGCTACTTTTCTCTCTCATCACTGAAAAAAATCAAGCACTCGTTATTCGGTTATTAATTCCTAAATTAATTATTATAACATCAGTAATGCCAATATTGAGTAAGTATTAACTTCCAGTGAAGCCGGTTGACCCAGATTCAAATCATCATAAAGCAGTAAAATGGTGTACCCCCATGGGGATCATTAAACGCCTAATTCCGCCCAACATAAACCAGACAAAACGTCAACTCAAAGGCAAAAAGTCGTCCGTTGTAATTTTATCCACCATGAAGGCCATGAGAATGTTTTCCTCGCAAATAGCCCCACAATTCGCCCATTTTGGTAGATCGAAGTTGAGAAAAAGTCGCCTTGACCTGCTTTCACGGTAATCTAACCTTCCAGTGGATTCTCGAAAGGCGCGGATACAATTTCGCATCATCAATCTCGTTGATGAATGGGTGGAAAATTGCGCTTTTCGACGGCAAATCTGCTCCATCTGTCGCAGCTTTTAATACGTTAGGATATTTCGGAGAAATTATGGTGAGATTGTTTAATCCTACAGAGGCAGATATTTTAACAAGGTTAATCTATACTTTTCTTTGGGTCGCACCGTAATACGGGTGGATGACTTTAACGTCACGAGCAGGATGAGCGCCCAATTTATAATTGCTACTTCGCGGTTAGTCGATCGAAATTGCACAGATTGATTCTGGGAATGGCTTTCGCTAATTGAGAGTGTTAAGCAAAATATCAAATCGTTCAAGAAAAAATAATGGCAACTGCCGTGTGTGCATGTATCTATTTAACTGCAAAGAAATTCTACGTCGAATGCAATCTGTTTCGATCAAATCAATTGAAAGTAAGTCTAAGAGACAATGCATGAGTTGAGATCGAATAGAAGTTTTCTATTTGCATTAAAATTTGCGTACTGCATAAACTTTCGGAGGAATTTTTGGAGGAACTTACTAATTCCTGGATGATCTTTTGATGGAAATTCTGGAGAAAATTCCGAAGGACATTCTGAAAGAACTTGCGGAAGAATTTCTGGAGAACCTTCTGGAGAAAATTCTACAGGAATTTGGAACGATTCCCGGAGGAACTTCCGGAATAACTTCCGGAGAAACTTCCGGAAAAATTCCCGGAGGAACTTTCGGAATAATTCCCGAAGGAACTTCCGGAATAATTCCCGGAAGAACTTCCGGAGGAATGCCCGTAAAAAATTCCGGAGGAATTCCCGGAGGAACTCCCGGAGGAATTCCCGGAGGAACTCCCGGAGGAACTCCCGGAGGAATTCCCGGAGGAATTCCCGGAGGAACTCCCGGAGGAACTCCCGGAGGAACTTCCAGAGGTACTTCCGGAGGAATTCCCGGAGGAACTTCCGGAGGAATTCCGGAGGAACTTCCGGAGGAATTCCGGAGGAACTTCCGGAGGAATTCGGAGGAACTTCCGGAGGAATTCGGAGGAACTTCGGAGGAATTCCCGGAGGAACTTCCGGAGGAACTTCCGGAGGAATTCCGGAGGAACTTCGGAGGAATTCCGGAGGAACTTCCGGAGGAATTCCCGGAGAAATTCGGAGGAACTTCCGGAGGAATTCTCGGAGGAACTTCGGAGGAATTCGGAGGAATTCCCGGAGGAATTCCCGGAGGAACTTCCGGAGGAATTCCCGGAGGAACTTCCGGAGGAATTCCCGGAGGAACTTCCGGAGGAACTTCCGGAGGAATTCCCGGAGGAACTTCCGGAGGAATTCTCGGAGGAATTCTCGGAGGAACTTCCGGAGGAATTCCCGGAGGAACTTCCGGAGGAATTCCCGGAGGAACTTCCGGAGGAATTCCCGGAGGAACTTCCGGAGGAATTCCCGGAGGAACTTCCGGAGGAATTCCCGGATGAACTTCCGGAGGAATTCCCGGAGGAACTTCCGGAGGAATTCCCGGAGGAACTTCCGGAGGAATTCCCGGAGGAACTTCCGGAGGAATTCCCGGAGGAACTTCCGGAGGAATTTCCGGAGGAACTTCGGGAAGAATTCCCGGAGGAACTTCCCGAGGAACTTCCGGATGAATTCCCGGAGGAACTTCCGGTGGAATTCCCGGAGGAACTTCCGGGGGAATTCCCGGAGGAACTTCGGCCAAGTGTCATTCGCACAAATGGCTTTCCGCCGAATAATTTTCTACTTGTGGAAGTTCATTGAGTTTTTCCAGAGAAGTTCAAAAAAATCCTGTTAATGTCTTGAAAATAGCCCGAAAAAATCTTTAAAAAATAAACGTTACTTAAAATCTTTAAAGTAAATGTTTTTCCTGAAATTGCATAAAGGAAATAATGGAATTTATCTTTAGTGATATTTTGACGTCTCTCGTGCTCGTTTTTTTTTCATTTTAAAATACACGAAAAAGGCACCTTTACCGTAAGGTGAAACGGCGAGTGCGGTTTTCGGGTATTTGGTTGAGATAAATTTTCCGACAATCCTGGCAAAGTGTTACAAAAAAAAACATAGAAAAGGCCTACGCCAAGATTCAGTAGGAATATAACTATGATTGAATAATATAAGAACTACTTTCACGACAAAAAGTCACTTTTCATGCAATCTGTTTTATTATAGAGTGTCTTAGGGGAAATGTTACAAAGCTAAAATACTTCACTATTCCATTTACTTCCACTATAATCACTTTGCATCAACAGATACGTATTTGATTCCGTGCCGATAGTTCGAACGAGCCAGACGTGTGTGCTGTGTCTCATCGCGGATTGTGTTCGGTAGTGCGAGTCTATTGTGTGGTGCCTACCTACGGATCCAAGGCGATCGCTGTCGGCGAGTGAAGTAGCTGCTTCTGGCGACGCCAGTGAAGCAGGCTATTGTTACTGCTGCTACCTACAGCAGCAGGGGCAGATAAGTAGAAACATTTTTATTGTTCTCCCATCTGCTTGATTCGGAGTGGGACTGATAGAATAAATAAAATTAGTTTTTTTTAAGTTTTTTTTCTGATTAGCTATTAGTCTTAAGTTAACATAAGCAAAATCATCCTTCCACCTTGCGGGGTGAGAATGGAGACAGAGACTGTGGAAGGCAATGGGCCTCCAAAAGATGCAGGGCGCACACGATTGTACCATGCGGCTTCGCCTGGGCCTTGGGTTGTTTACTTTCGGCAGAAAGTGAAGAGCCTAGATTTTCTGGGCATAAACGAGATTTGACGCGTCGTTTTACGAAGCTTGAATTCAGCCAAATCAACAGGAACAAACTACGCATCACCGCACCTACATACCAGGTGGCGAATGAAATTGCTGGCGACAGGGCGTACAATGTTGAATATTTAGTTTATGTGCCCTCGCGGGAGGTCGAGATAGAAGGCGTAATCAACGCAGCGAGCTTGACTTGCAAGGATGTGCTTGCAGGGAAAGGTCGCCTAAAGAACGCCCTGCAATCTACCGTGGATATTCTGGACTGCAAGGAATTGCATTCAGCAGCCACGGTAGATGGCAAAAAGGTTTATTCCAAGTCAGGCTCGCTTCGGGTGACATTCGCTGGTTCGATGCTTCCAAAGTATGTCGATATAGAAAATATGTTGTTTCCGGTGCGTCTTTTCGTGCCAAGGGTATTTAATTGTACCAATTGCAAACAACTTGGTCACACTGCCGAGTTTTGTGACAACAAACCACGTTGTGGCAAATGCTCAGAAAGACATCGGGAGGAGTTCTGCCAGCAACAAGCAACAAAATGTGCTTATTGTGGTTTGAACCCTCCCCATGGTTTGCAAGAATGCCCGGTGTACAAAAAGCGCACCCAAAAAGTGAAGCGCTCGTTGGTACAGCGCTCCAAGCAGTCGTATGCGGAAATGGTTAGGTCGCAAGACACATCCGCCACAGCCACTGCATCGACTGCTACTTCAGCCACCGTTCGTGTAAGTGATTATTATGATTCCATATCAATTGACGAATTGGACTCTGACGCAGCCGACATGGATGATTCTGCGGAGGTACACGTGCCCGAAAAGAGGAAGCAACCGTCTTCCCCGGGATCGCGCCGTAAGAGAACAAAAGTCATCCATAAAAGCTTGCCAAAATCTGAAGGTAATGGGGTTTATTTAAAATCCTGAAGCAATCTGTCCCTACTGCTTCTTTTGATCCTAGTTGCAGTAAGACATTCCCGCCATTGTTTAAATCCGATGTTTCGAAGAAACATCCGGCTAGAAGAATCAACGAAAGAAAAAACAAATTCGCACTTCTAGAAAAAGTATTCCGTCCAAGCGAGGATTGATCTCCTTTAAGGACCTTGTGGACCGTTTTTTGAACTTGTTCAATATTCCGAATTCATTGAGGCCAATCATTGACCTCTTTATTCCAACAGTTGAAAGTTATCTGAAGCAATTGACTGTTTCATGGCCCCTTCTTGCAGAAATTGTATCTTTCGATGGATAATACGGCCAACACCGAAGATACGATCACTGTGCTGCAGTGGAACTGTCACAGTCTGAAAAATAAATTAGACGTGTTCAAGTTTTTGATTCGCAATTCCGATTGCGATGTATTTGCACTCTGTGAAACATGGCTTTCTTCTGAAGATGAAATCAACTTCCACGATTTTAACATTATTCGCCAAGATCGGGATGATCATTATGGTGGCGTTCTTTTGGGGATCAAAAAATGCTACTCCTTCTACAGAATTCCCATTCCGACTGTTCCCGGCTTAGAAATCGTCGCATGCCAAGTAAATGTAAAGAATAAAGATCTTTGCATAGCTTCAGTGTACATTCCTCCAAATGCCTCTATTAATCGTCGACATTTTGGAGCGCAGTCTCCTCCTATCATCTCCAGTATTGATATTGGGTGATATGAACGCACATGGTATTGGATGGGGCGAAACGTATGACGATTATAGAGCGCCTATTTTCTATGATTTGTGTGACGATTTCAATTTGAATATTTTGAACACTGGTGAAGTAACTCGAATAGGACCAAATGGTCAACAAAGCCGTATTGATCTGTCTTTATGTTCAAATTCACTATCATTAGATTGCACGTGGAAGGTAATTCAAGATCCCCATGGTAGTGACCATATGCCGATAGTCACCACAATTAAGAGTGGCTATCAACAATCTGAGCCAGTTAATGTTCCTTTCGACCTCACGAAAAACATTGACTGGCCAAAATTTGCATCGGCGGTAAAAATTGGTATTGAATCAACTGATACTCTTCCACCTTTGGATGAATATCGATTCCTTACTGAGTTGATTCAAAAAAGCGCACTAGAAGCTCAGAAACGACGCGTTCCAAGTACATCTGTCATAAGAAGACCAGCCACTCCTGGATGGGATGATGAATGTACTAAGTTGTATTCTGAGAAATCTGATGCCTTCAAGGCCTTCCGTAAACACGGAAGGTCCGAGCTTTTTGAAGAGTATTTGAGGCTCGAAAGAAAGCTCAAAAATCTTCTCAAGGCAAAAAAACGTAGCTACTGGCGACGTTTTGTCGAGGGACTATCACGAGAAACCTCAATGACAACACTTTGGAAAACGGCCCGCAACATGCGGAACCGCATTTCCACCAACGAGAGTGAAGAATACTCCAATCGATGGATATTCAACTTCGCAAAAAAGGTCTGTCCAGATTCCGTACCAGCAGAACCGCTATTTCGAGAATCAGTCACTGATCCCGGTTCTTTGGGTGGACCATTCTCAATGCTGGAACTTTCTATGTCTCTTCTTTCATCAAATAACTCTGCTCCGGGATGCGATAACATCAAATTCAATCTTCTTAAAAACCTCCCAGATATCGCAAAAAGACGATTACTTGACCTGTACAACTGTTTCATGGAGTACAACATTGTGCCACCTGAATGGCGACAGGTCAAAGTAATAGCTATTCAAAAGCCTGGGAAACCAGCGTCTAATCACAATTCATACCGACCGATTGCCATGCTATCATGCATGAGAAAATTATTGGAGAAAATGATCCTTTCAAGAGTCGACCATTGGGTCGAAGAAAATGCATTGCTTTCAAATACTCAGTTTGGATTTCGAAAAGGGAAAGGAACAAACGTTTGTCTAGCGTTGCTTTCTTCAGATATACAACTGGCCTTTGCGCACAAGGAGCAATTGGCTTCAGTATTCTTGGACATTAAGGGCGCTTTTGATTCAGTTTCCATAGAAGTACTGTCAGGCAATCTGCACAGTAGTGGATTACCCGTTATTTTGAATAATTTCTTGTACAATTTGTTGTCAGAAAAACAAATGAACTTCACACTCGGCACTCTGACAACTTCCAGAAATAGCTACATGGGCCTTCCCCAAGGTTCGTGTTTAAGTCCCTTGCTTTATAATTTCTATGTTAAAGATATTGACAATTGTTTGGAAGGACAATGCACGCTCAGACAACTTGCAGATGATGCCGTGGTCTCTCTAAGAGGTCCATGTGCAGCTGTCTTGCAAGGACCATTGCAAAGTACCTTAGATAATCTGACTGTTTGGGCCAGACATTTAGGGATCGAGTTTTCACCGCAAAAAACTCAATTGGTTGTGTTTACTAAGAAGCGGTATCCTGCTCAACTGAAACTCAAGCTGTTGAATGATGACATCAACCAATCTTTATCTTCTAAATACCTTGGGGTCGTGTTTGATTCTAAATGTACCTGGAAGCTCCACATTGAGTATTTGATACAAAAATGCCGGAAAAGGATCCATTTTCTACGTTCTATCTCCGGAACATGGTGGGGTGCTCACCCGGAAGACCTCATCAAACTCTATAGAACGACTATTCTCTCTGTTTTAGAGTATGGCTTCTTCTGCTTCCTCTCAGCAGCTGATTGCCACCTGATCAAATTGGAACGAATTCAGTATCGTTGTTTGCGTATTGCCCTTGGCTGCATGCATTCAACGCATAACATGAGCCTGGAGGTGCTTGCTGGAGTCACTCCTTTAAAGCACCGTTACTGGGAGCTCTCACTTAGAATACTCATCAAATGTGGATTAAGTAACACACTTGTTCTAGATAACTTCGATAATATGCTTGAACTAACTTGTCGTTCAAGATTTCTGAGAGTTTATCTCAACTACATATCGTCAGATCTTTGTCTTCCGTGTTATAATCCCCCTCGAGTTCACTTCACCAACGACAGTTCCTCAATTGTATACGATCTGTCCATGAAACATGCTATTCAAGGAATACCAGATCATCTTCGACAAATATCCATTCCCTCACTTTTTTCTGAAAAATATGAACATGTCAATTGCAACAACAGATATTTCACTGATGGTTCTCGCATCAACGGATCCACTGGCTTCGGTGTTTTCAATGTAACTTCAACCACCTTCCAAAAACTTCAGGAACCGTGTTCGGTTTATGTTGCTGAGCTGGCAGCAATTAACTTCGCTTTGGGGATAATTTCCAATCAGCCCGTAGACCATTATTTCATCTTCTCGGATAGTCTTAGTTCTATCGAGGCACTCCGGTCGATGAAACCTGTTAAGCACGCATCTTACTTTCTTTCAAACATAAGAGAGCAGATGCGTGTTTTGGTCGAAAGATCATTCAAGATTACCTTTGTTTGGGTCCCATCTCACTGCTCAATCTACGGCAATGAGAAGGCAGACTCGCTGGCAAAGGTGGGCGCACAGGAAGGTGAGGTTTATGATAGACAATTCTCGAGCAACGAGTTTTTCCCATTAGTCCGTCAGAGTACTCTTCAAAGTTGGCAAAGGAATTGGACACACAATGAACTTGGACGGTGGCTATTTTCCATAGTTCCAAATGTTTCTGGGCGAGCGTGGTTCAGAGGTGAGGACTTAAGTCGAGGCTTCATTCGCTTGATGTCGAGACTTATGTCCAATCACTATTCACTAAACGCACATCTGTACAGAATAAACCTTGTCGATAGCAACTTATGTAGGTGCGGAGCCGGTTATGATGACATCGATCACGTAGTTTGGTCCTGCTCGGAAAATGACGCCTCCAGAGAGCAATTATTGGATACCCTTGTGGCCCGAGGTAAACAACCCTTCAGGGAAGTTCGAGGTGTTTTGGGAGATCGTGATGTTGTCTATATGCAGGCCATTTATAGTTTTCTTTGTGCTTCTGACATCAAAATTTAATATTTTGTTTTTTTTTTCTTCAAAGTTTTTTTGTTTAGTCTCTGCCTTTTCGTTCCGTAGAGCTCCATAGCTCTTGCCATCCGGAAGATGCTCCCAGTCGAACCATTCCTCGAGCATGACGACACGCCACATCGTCACTGACGCCAAATGCCCGGATGAGAAGCTGAAATTTCCTTATTCCAAATCCTAAGCCCCGTCCATCCTTAAACATTGTAAACTAACCTCGAGTCACCACGAGTACGCTGGCTCCTTCCCCTCTCTTATTAACTGTATAATAAAATGATATTGATTGTATATATCACAAAGAACCATGGCTCCGTAAAGTGTTATACACGCCTGAGCCTACCAAATAAACGAACTTGGAAAACAGATACGTATTTCTATTTCTACTTGGAAACTTTTACAGTCGATAACAAAACACTGAAGAAGTTTTCAAGTAGAAAACGAAATACGTATCTGTTATAATACAAAAGTGAATATAGCGGAAGTAAATGAAAGAGTGAAGTATTTTAACCTAGTAACATTTTCCCCTAAGACGCTCAATATTAATTATTCAGAAACATCATTCGCTTCATTGGTGGCTCCGGCAAGATTGGGAGCCCCTATCCTACCACAACGAATCTGCGCATGTTCGTAAAAACGACTATCCTATACGCTATTGCCTTATGGTGGCAATAAAACATAACACGCTCCAACTGTCAGAACTAGTTGGCTGGTTGGCTCCCGACGGTCGTCTGCCGGTCGGTCTCGGTACGGTACAGGTGCACTGGGAGGAGACGACCAACGCTCTGCCAGTGCACGTGCACTGAACACAGCGAGAAGCCAAGCCAACGCGTGATCTCATTCGAATGCATTCATCTTCGGCCAAAGTGCGATACCCGAATTTTGAAATTATTCGCATGTTGGTAGAAAAGTGCACATTCCAGACGATAACGTTTCCGAAAGTAAAAGGTTGAATTTATGGAAATATGCCAGAAATTGCCACAGATTACCGATGTCAGCTCTCAGCAGGAAAGGCATGTTTTTTCTCAACGGGGCCTTTCTCGAAGGGGTTCAAGCTGTTAATTAGAGTAATGTGCGCTTGAACCCAAATTTTGGCATTGCTACAAATAATGGTCAACGACCGGGTTTTTTTCTGCGATCGAAACCATTGCAGCACTTTACTAAGAGACGAGACATTACTGGTCATTGGAAGTCATTTGTCGTCAATTTATTTGACAGTTTTGTACGTTCTGAGACAAAAAAATGTACAAAACATTTCCTTAGCCTATCGATTCATATGTAAAATTCTTTCCAATTCAAAAATGTATACAAAGCAAGAAAAACCTCTTCGGAATGTAGCATGAACAAGTACTATCAATCTTACTCCTGCAGCAATCGATCGATACTTCCTCCATTTTCGGCAAGCCCACATTCTACGGCATATCCCGGCGATAACCTATGACCTCCATACCAGAAGCAAATACCACAACAGCCAACAAAAGACAGCATCGTCGTCGATAAATGAACTGATTTATGTCTCTCAACCGATTTTTTCCACAACCAAAAACTTCGGTGCTACATGGCCGCAACACTGCATCGTAATTTCCCTCCTGTGATTTCGGGTGCCCACTAACTGTCGTATTGTGGCGTTTGCACATTGAGAAATATTGACATTTTGTTTATCGCCACAATAACTTTGCAACGACATCACGCGAACTGCAGAGAAGAAAGCGCCTTCCCGTCCAGTAACCACAATGAAAACCGAAAAACAAATTCAGTAGCTGTAGTAGGTAAAGGCGAATTTCCACACGTAAAGGCAATCGATTATTTTTCGTCTGCAAGTATCTTTCGAACTGAAGTTTGTTTCCGCCATCGGATTGGCTTTGATGTAGTTTGTTCTGGTTTTTTTTTTATTTCGGAAATAAGCAAACTCGTATGGTCAAAATAATTTTCTTAACAAACTCGTATGGCCTAGCTACAAAACAGTTTTTCTTTTGCTAATACAATCGTATGTAGGAATTAAATATAATATGAATAACGCCATTCAGAATAACGAACCATCGTACCTTGCAACATGAAAAAGTGAATATTAACTTTAGAGAGATGTTCCTCGTTGTTCCTGTCTCCGATAATTTACATTTTTGTATTCATTCACAATAAAATAAACATTTCCACTAACTGTTTTTGATATTCATTCATCGCACGGTATCAAGAGAACATTTTCAGAACCATTGAACACCAAACGAGCTCATGTATTATGCAAAGGCCATCCTCTGCAAGCAGTCTGTTTCACTCAGAGCGATACTACGTGTCATTGACAGCGAGACAAGTGCTCAATACAGATAAACAAAAACATGGAAAGCTATTCTATGCTCGAGAATTCAAGTAGAAAAATTTTTAGTGCTAAATCTCTCTCTTCTTGTTGACATTATATCCCCCACTGGGACATTTTCACATCCAGCGTAGTATTCATTAAGCACTCCCACATTATTTATTTTGTTAACCGCGAGGTTTCTGAGCCAAGTAACCATTTTGCATTCGTATATCATAAGGTTACGCAATGATACTTTTATGCCCATGGAAGTCGAGAAAATTTCCAACTCGAAATTCCAGACCGGGCCGGGAATCGAGCCCAGCCACCTTAAGCATGGTAGGTCCATATGAACTAAATCTCAGTTTTATCAAAATATAATCATTCAACTTTCACGTTCACGTTACCAGAAGCTGATTTTACAAACAATTATTTATGATAAACTTTTAGCTTTTAAATGGTTCTAAGATTACAATGCAGCGAACAGCGACAGTTTAAAAAAAATTGTAGAATCTCTAAATCACTACAAACCCAAAATTAATCATATTTATGATTCAATCTTCTAAAATACATGACAGACAAACAAATACTGTTTTATCAAATTGAATATTGAGCGCTAAAATGTGAACATGCATTCATTGAAGTATTAGTAATTATGTGAAGTAGCAATTCGCCAGTCCACTTTGCCCAGAAATCCTGGAATAATGCTCCCTAATGGGCAGTAACTTTTGCTTTCAGCAATCCAGAGGTAAACTGCGCCCGGATCTAAATTAACTCGAACACGCAAAAGTAATTTTCATTTTCATTCATTTCACTGGTGCTTTTACTTAGCCCCAGTTTTACAATCGATGACCGTCGCCGCACAGAACAACAACTCATGAATGGCACCGCAAGTTCCCATCATGCATCGATCGCCACCATTCGTCATATTGCGGCAAACTTCTGTTTCCCATTTCACCTAGTGAGGAGACCTACCGCGGCGCATTCTAAAACTTATGGAAATTGGGAGCCAAATTGGAACTTTCCAAATTTTTTTTTACATGAGTGGAAAATTTCGCTGTTTTGGCAAAACTGAAATACAGCACATGTAAAAGTCTTGTGGAAATTTGATCAAGTTTGTATTATCATTCGAAAGGGTAACCTAAAATACTTCAAAAGTCTTGGAATGAACAAATCGAATATCTATAGAACCCTAATCAACCCTACCTTCCAGTAATGAAGCCAAGCACCCAGTCAAGGTGCGGCGGCACTCCTTTCGAGGTTACAGAAACCCAAAGCAAAACACGGCACAGCTGATGAGTAAGGCCAATTTTTAGCGAGCTTTCGGTTCCCTACGATGCGGCCTGCAATTTCCATCATGTGAACCTTATTGGTTACAGCCTAATGAAACTCAGTCACGAACGGGCGCGCGGGTAGGGCAACTGCATGCGAGTAAATATCAACCGGAGCCGATGATTACTGTAACGACGATGACGATGGTGACGCGACTGAATGGCTTGCTCGAAGAAAAATCGGCGCTGGAAACAAAGGAAAATTAACTGCTTCCGGGACGCAGATTGATAGCCGGTAACCAAATAAACTGATTGTGGAAAAGCACGGGCGGGGATGTGATGAAAAGTTGTGGGCTTTATTTTACATTAATTGATTGAACATTTTTGACGGACTTTGATTTCCGACATTTTAGAACAAGCAGTTCTTGCCTCAGAAACAAACCCATGAAAAAAAAGATTCACATGTGTTTTTTAATGATCCCCAGAAACTGTATATTTTTGATTGGGAATATAAAAAAGAAAACAAAATCAAATGGGTCATTGGAACTAAATCCCTTGTTCAAAGTTGTGGATCTGGACAATGAATGTGTGATTTGACAGCTCATATCATACCAAGCAAGTACCTGGAGTGACCCACAAGTGGAAGCGACCCATCAATGTTCCATAGGTAACCGGAAATAACCCGACCAGTAGATGGTAACAGATTTATATAAGAACTTGTTATCCTGTTACAGCAGTTTTCAATAACAACGGTTGTTATAAAACATGTGCCATTAGTAGTTGAAATAACAAAAAAAAGTAGCAAAATCTCTTCTAGTTTTAACAAAAATATTACTAAACATGTTATCAATTGAACAAAAATATAGCTTGAAGTGTTACATAAAAAGTTGTGAAAATAGCTTATACTATAACAAATTATTTTGTTGAAAAGTTTATGATTATCCATAATGTAGGCAATTTACTTTGTCCAGCTGGTTCAACTTTAAATGTAGGTTCAAGTACTGAAGGTGATATCTTCGTTTTTTCCAATTCCTATCTACCAAAAATGTGGGCAATTTTTTTCGGTAAAAATAAACATAACACATTATGTTATAATCATGTTATAAGGATCATAAAATTTTCTTTCCTCCATCTTTGACAGAGGATTTATAACAAAATTATTGCAAGTTTTATTATTTGTAACACATATTGATATAATTGTTATGACTAACTGGCTAACTAACCGGAAATAATCCATAAGTGACCGAAAGTGGCCTACTTTTTAACTTAATTTTCTATTAGAATTTCCATAGTTATAAATACCTTACTGACTCGAAAGGGTAACTGGAGACCTTAAGTAACCTTAAGTTGCTCCAAAGTGTCACTAAAATATCCCATGAGTAGCAAAAAGCTGGTGTTGGGTAGGACTTTAAACAAATTTGACCCGACTGATCGAGCGTCTGTCCACTAAGGAGGTGCGGCTCCAACAGCGTCTGTTCTGGCATCCAGCGGATGAGTATGAAATGCTATTCCCCGGAAGCTATACCTAAGATGGCAGCCCCATCCCGGTGGATAGGGAACCTTGGGCCAACAACCTACTGTTCCCGAAACATCAATTTGTTCGAGAATCCGATAATGAAAGAATACGGACTGATTTTACGGCGACGACTCTTAGCGCGAAACAACGGACACGAATAGGAACATGGAACGTTTTAACCGTAGCTCAGCAGGGTAAATTGACACAACTTGCCAATGTGGCACGCCGCATGAAGCTTGAGATCCTGGAACTGAGTGAAGTCCGTTGGCCAAACTTTGGAGACCACAGAACGCCGTCGGGACAAGTTCTGCTATACTCTGGTTTACGAGGTGAACACGCTCCCCGGCATCGCGGAGTTGGCTTCCTACTAAGCGCTCAGGCACACTCTGCGCTTATGAAGTGGGAACCTATAAGTGAAAGGTTGATCGTTGCCAGATTTAGAACACGGATCCGAAACCTTACTATAATCCAATGTTATGCGCCAACCGATGCTGCCGATCTGCAAGACAAAGAGAACTTTTACAGTCAACTCAATGCCGTCATAGATAGAATTCCGAAGGGTGATATCAAGATCTTTTTGGGCGACTTCAATGGAAAGATCGGATCCGACAACTCGAACCATGAGCGCATTATGAGGCGCCATGGTCTCGGAGAAATGAGCGAAAACGGAGAGCTGTTCGCAGAATTTTAGGGTAATAACGACTTGGTGATCGGGGATCACTCTTCCCTCATCGACCGGTTCACAAGGTCACGTGGGTCTCCCGTGACGGCTTTACAGAAAATCAAATCGACCACATCTGCATCAGCCGAAAATGGAAACGGAGCCTTCTTGATGTACGGAATAAACGTAGTGCCGATATCGCGTCTGATCATCACCTCCTCATCGGCGAAATACGCCTGCGCATTGCGCGGATTCGTCGGCAGGAGGAAAGAGTTGGACGACGATTCAACACACGCCGACTGGAAGATGCCACGGTGAAACGGTCCTTCGTTGAAGAACTGGAGACGCGTGCTGCAGATATTCCGGAAGGTGGCAGCGTGGAAGACCAATGGACCGCCATCAAGAATGCCTTCATCGCCACCAGCGAGAACAATCTGGGCGAACTACGCACCCAGAGAAAACAATGGATCACCGATGAGACCTGGAGGAAGATAGAGGAGCGAAGAGAAGCCAAAGCCGCGATAGAGCGATCAAAAACCAGAGGAGCCAACCGTCTAGCCCGCCAACGATACACGGCTCTTGAGAAGGAAGTAAAACGCTCATGTCGACGGGACAAGCGAGCGTGGGCAGACTCTCTGGTCGACGAAGGAGAGAGAGCCGCCGCAACCGGGGACATTCGCCTCCTCTACGATATTTCACGACGCTTAAGCGGGGCGAAGATGAATACAACGATGCCTGTGAAAGACGCGAATGATCAGTTATTGACCGACCCAACTGACCAGCTGAAACGCTGGTTCGAGCACTTCGAACAACTTTTTCAAGTGCCAGCCAGGCCATCACCACCTCGGCATGACCTGCCTAGGATCCGACGTATAACACGCGTCAATACCGAAGCTCCATCACTGCTAGAGATTCAAACAGCCATCCAAAGCATGAAATCGAATAAAGCCCCAGGGGTCGACCGCATATCAGCCGAGATGCTCAAAGCTGACCCCATGACATCCGCTCAACTACTGCATCGTTTATTTCATAATATCTGGGACACCGCAACTTTCCCGGTCGACTGGATGCAAGGTATCTTAGTAAAGGTGCCCAAAAAGGGTGACCTGACTGTATGCGATAACTGGCGAGGCATTATGTTGCTGTGTACCGTTCTCAAAGTTCTGTGCAAAATTATCCAAGCCCGGATTCAGGAGAAGATCGATGCGACTCTTCGGCGGCAGCAAGCCGGATTCCGTGCCGGAAGATCCTGTGTGGACCATATTGTCACGCTACGCATCATTCTGGAGCAGGTCAACGAATTCCAAGAGTCCCTTTACTTGGTGTTCATTGACTACGAAAAAGCTTTCGACCGTCTCAATCACGAGAATATGTGGGGCGCCCTGAGACGCAAGGGGGTTCCTGAGAAAATCATCGGCCTCATCGAAGCACAGTACGAGGCCTTTTCGTGTAGAGTGCTGCACAATGGGGTCCTGTCCGACCCTATCCGGGTCGTAGCTGGTGTGAAGCAAGGATGTATTCTATCACCGTTACTGTTCCTCATCGTAATCGATGAGATTCTGGTAGATGCGATTGACCGTGAACCAAACCGCGGGCTGTTATGGCAGCCTATAACCATGGAGCACCTAAACGACTTCGAATTGGCTGATGACGTTGCACTTCTCGCGCAACGGCGCTCTGATATTGGTAGCCAAATGGCGTCAGACGGCGGTACCAAGATCGACATAGGCGCACGGATCAAGAAAGCAAGGGCTGCCTTTGCGAGTTTAAGAAATATCTGAAAAAATAGGCAGATAAGTGAACGCACCAAAATACGAATTTTCAACTCTAACGTGAAATCTGTGCTGTTATACGCTAGCGAAACATGGTGTGTATCAGTGGAGAACACTCAACGGCTGCAGGTGTTCATTAACAGATGCCTGCGGTATATAATTCGGGCCTGGTGGCCTCACAACTGGATCTCAAACAATGAGCTCCATCGTCGTTGTCACCAGAGGCCGATAGCAACAGAAATTCGGGATCGGAAGTGGGGCTGGGTCGGCCACACTCTACGTAGGGGCGGAAACGAAATCTGTAAACAAGCATTAGACTGGAACCCAGCGGGACATCGCAGCAGAGGCAGACCCAGAGGCTCATGGCGGCGAAGCCTCAATAAAGAAATAAAAGAAGTCGACCGAAATCTAACCTGGCAACAGGTTAAAGCGATAGCCATGCAACGCTCAGGATGGAGATCTTTCAAGTCGGCCCTTTGCACCACCGGAGGTGTAGAGGATCCGTAAGTAAGTAAGTAAGCAAAAAGCTTGAATCTACCCATAAGTGGATGCAAGTGACCAGAAGTGACCTACAAATGGCAAGAAATCAGCCATATGTCAGTAAGCGTAGGTGACCAGCCACATGAGCCACAAGTCAAAGTGCCCGCAAATTTCCTATAATCCACAACTGATTTTAAGTAACTCGTAATTTCTTGCAATTGATCCACAAGTAACCGGAAGTTGGTCATAATCATAACATATAACCCATACGTGAAAATTAAACACGGATTTTTTTTTTTTTTTTCAAATGAGCGGAACTGTATTTGATCTTGCAATTTGACATGGCTAATACTCTCTCAATTCAGCATATTTCGTACAACTGACATTACTAGATAGTAGATAGATAGGAATCTATTATTTCTGTTAGGCACATAGGTATTCATAGGTCTAGCGTACTGAGGGTCGTAGGTTCGAATCCCATCGAAGTGAAATTAGGGATGAAACGATACCACTGGGGTATCGATGCTTTTGCTTAAAAGTAGTATCCTATGGAGGGCCCTCCTTAGCCGTGCGGTAAGACGCTCGGCTACAAAGCAAGACCATGCTGAGGGTGGCTGGGTTCGATTCCCGGTGCCGGTCTAGGCAATTTTCGGATTGGAAATTGTCTCGACTTCCCTGGGCATAAAAGTATCATCGTGCTAGCCTCATGATATACGGATGCATAAATGGTAACTTGGCTTAGAAACCTCGCAGTTAATAACTGTGGAAGTGCTTAATGAACACTAAGCTGCGAGGCGGCTCTGTCCCAGTGTGGGGATGTTATGCCAATAAGAAGAAGAAGTATCCTATGGAAGTATCGATACCAATAAATATCAAATAAAAAGTATCGATACCTACTCGTATCATATGAGTACTCATAGGGTGGGTGCACCAATTTTCGCCATACTTAAAAACAACTATTTTTTAGAAAATAAGTAAAAGGCATGTGGGTGGTCTTTATATATCAAGCGAAAGGTTTTACTTCCTGCTCCTTAGAACAGCTGTGAAAACCACAATAAAATTTGTTATAATCCTCAAAATTGATTAATCCATAATAGGAACGCATG
Organism: Armigeres subalbatus; assembly: GCF_024139115.2. Classification (NCBI taxonomy): domain Eukaryota; kingdom Metazoa; phylum Arthropoda; class Insecta; order Diptera; family Culicidae; genus Armigeres; species Armigeres subalbatus. Next base: position 6,770,395 of record NC_085140.1, on the reverse strand, counting down.
CACCAGTTGTGGCACTATTCTTAATTTTGGTTCCTTATTTGGCAAATTCCATTGTTTTCTTATGGGATTGGCCAAATAGGGACCACTAGTGCGACAACTGGTGCAAAGGACGTCAAAAATTAAGCAAAATCATTTTTTACAATTATGCTTTGCTTGTTTTGGAGGCAATCAAAGGTGTTATCGTATCATATGAATGTACTTTATCGATATGAACTTGGTTTGCGGTGATTTGAATACAAGTAAACATAATTTGGACAATTAGAGAGTTTTTCGTTAAATGGCTTATGTGTACTGGGGGACCAGCCCCTCAGAACGATCACCAAAATGTTTTGTTCTGCGTTGTGCGAATGAGTAAATTAATTAACAAATACAGAATGATCACGCGATATTCGAAATATTTTGTTCTGGTTTGTATGGGTGAATGAATTAATTGGCAAATTAAATATTAGTGCGCGTCCGATCGTGTTTCCTCTATTAAGCAGAACGATCGCGCGATTATTGAGATATTTGGCTCTGCGTTGTGCGGGTAATTAAACAAATAAAAATTTAGTGCGTGTTCTATCGTGTTTGTATTAGTACACAGAGCGATCGTGCGATCATCGATATATTTTGTTCTGCTATGTGCGGTTGATAAGTCGATTAATTAGTGCGCGTTCGATTGTGTTTTTGTTTAAACTTCATCAAACTACACGTTTCACACGGCAAACCGTTTACCAAAACGAACCCTGCTACAATCCCTACCCCATGTATCCAACATCCCAGTGATTTCTCGTGGAAGTGCAGATGACTCGTCGGCTTCCATCAAAGCAAGTATCACGTCAACATTCTCCTACCCATTCCTTAATTGACCTGCATTCGGACACGGCCGGCGCTGGTATTGCTTAATATTTGGATCACCAGTTCTTACACATTGAGGATGATGTTTGTCCCAAACATCATCTGATGGTTCTCTGTGTAATTACAGCTGGCCTGGCAATAACGGAGTAGCAACCGTGGGCGGTCAATCATGCTCATGCTCATGCTCATGAACTTGGTTTGCGGTGATTTGATTGGCCATTTGACATATAAAGCACTAGTGCGACAACTGGTGCTATAGCCACAACTGGTACATCTAGCCTATATTTGAAGTGAAACTTTAATACGGTTATTTTGTCACTGTCAAATAGTCATTCATAAATGTATGGTGGGTGGAACACTAAATAGTGGGAAATCAAGCACTTTCCATTACTATTCATTCATCGATACTAAAATTCATTTCTCTCGGGAGTGCATGAAAATATGTTAAACTTTATTTTACGTGAAACACATTTTAAATTTTGAATTTCAGAAGTAGCATTTCCAATAGTTTCGATATTTTTTAGTTGAAGTTTCTATCCATGGATCCCTCTGATGGGATTATTAGATTGGGATGCTTCAATGGGATTATTGGATTGGAACACAGCTGGCAAATATAAATGAAAAGCCGAAATCTACCCATATATCTGAGTAAAACATCATCGAGTTTGAGGAAATTCTAAACCTATATTGGATTGAGGATCGACAACACTAATGCTTCTCAATTTAAAGTATCAATATCTATAATATAAACTTACTTCAACTTTTGTGAATTTCACTTATAATATGAGAGAGTAGCTTAATTAGCACAAATACCTACGTGTTGTGCGGAAAAAAGAATCTCAGGCTGGGATATTACTTAATAGAATTCATTCGACTTGAATGCTAAAATTCAAAATATTACTACAAAAGAAGTACAAATATTTCTATTTAAGATGATTAGATGTAATAGATTTTGAAGTAGTACTCAATCGATTCAACTACTTCAATACGATACATACTTGGTATCCCTTCCTCCAATACATTTTTCAAATTAATATCTTCCACATAATGTTCATATTCACATATGAGTTTTCACACCATTGTAAACTTATCTTCTTCTTCTTATTATTATTATTGGCATTACATCCCCACACTGGGACATTGCCGCCTCGCAGCTTAGTGTTCATTCAGCACTTCCACAGTTATTAACTGCGAGGTTTCCAAACTAAGGAAACGTTTTTGCATTCGTATATCATGAGGCTAACACGATGCTACTCTAATGCCCAGGGAAATCGAGACAATTTCCCATCCGAAAACTGCCTAGACCGGCACCGGGAATCGAACCCAGCCACCCTCAGCATGGTCTTGCTTTGTAGCCGCGCGTCTTACCGCTAGGCTAAGGAGGGTCCCCACATAGGTTCACCAAAATAGTTTGAATGAATAGCACAATCGACGTTCCAATAACCAAGGGCAGCATCAATTACGGCTACGTAAACAAAAAATTACATGAAAACTGCTTCGTTCATCCATTTATTTTTAAAACGCATGAAAAGAAATTGAGGAAAATTTAGGTCGGAGATTATTTCTCACATTTTGGTTTCACAGGTCGATTAGACGAAATGGTTATTTGGTCGAATACGTCAGGTGGCGGAAAATGCCGTTTAACCGAAATAATCGTTTGGCGAAAAGGGCCATTTGGCCGAAAATGTCATTAACCTTCCGGGGCTCGCTTGGTCCTTACCGCTCACGCAGCCCCGCTTCTGTTGTGAATGAGAAACGTGCTTTTTTCGAAGATGTTGTACATTTTACAACGGCGCAAGTCCCCGAAGGTTAAACCTAGCAAAAATGTCATTTGGGTAATGTGACCCAAAGAGTCGAGCCGTTCGACCAAATGGCTATTTTTGCCAAATCAACATCAGCTTAACGACATTCTAGGTCTCATGACATGTTCGGCTAAACAAGCTGGTGGGCCTTTCGAAATGATGTATTCGGCCAAAAAAAAAAAACAATTTAGCCGAATGACACTTTCAGTCGTATATCCATTTCACTCAAATGACGCTTTCTTCCCAACGACCATTTCGGCATTTTCGACCGAACGACTCTCGGCCAAATGACCAGTTATCAATTTTGGCCAAATAACTTTCGGCCTTATGGCCTTTAACATAATGGTTTTCGGTCGAAAACTTTCGGCAAAATGGCCCTTCCCGTCGTTTGCCCGAGGGCCATTTGTTCGAATGTCAATAACACGTTAAGGTGAAGGTTGGTTGAGTGCCCGAAATAATATTTTGGAAGTATTGGTACAATAATAACAATCATTCACTGCAGTAGTATTGGTTTCGAATTTATTACAACATAGCATTAGTAGGGTGATAAAAAAACAGTCATACGCCACCAAGTCCACTCGACTCTAGGCACAGGCCATTTCAAGTTTGTATTAAAATTAGAAAGGGAAAACTAAACTTCTTAATACACTGCACTTAATACACTTAATACAAAAAACATGTTTGGCCAGATAACCATTTCTGCCAATCCACCATTTTGGCCATACGCCTTATTAGGGCAGACGACATTTTCAGTCGTATGCCCATTTCGGCCAAATAACTTTCGGCCAGATGGGTTTCTGCCTAATGTTTCGTTCGGCCAAATGACATATTCGAAACACTTTTCGGCATTGTGGCCCTTGTCCAAATTACTGACGGAAACAAAGCATTTTACCATTCAATTTTTTTTTATTTCAACATTTCAATTATCTGGATCCAAGCGCCTTTAATTCCTTTCTCGTGGCATATAAAAGGTATATTGCGTTTAAACAAGTTTATACATCAATACGCATTAGTTATACTAATTTCAAAGAATCCACGTTGAACGCAAATTATTGCTAGCAAATCGGAATAGTATACTTAAATGCAAAAAAATGCTAGTAAATCGGGTAAGGGTAAGGCCTGGAAAATGAGTGAAACTTTTTTAAACATACACACACATTCGGGAAAGGTTGTTTGGCCAAAAATCATCTAGAAATTTGATCTAATTGGACGACTGGCCGGAAACAGTCAGACGTCTGACTTCTCACTACTCATTTCTCACTTCTAACTGTTCACTCCTCATTTCTCACTTCACACTTCTCAGTGAGAAATTAGGATTGAGAAGTAAGACTTATTATATTATTATATAGTAAGACTTATGTGGAAAATGAGAAGATCTAAGTGAGAAATGAGAAGTGAAAGCCTGAAGAATTGAAAGAAATGACGATTTGGGTGCAAGACGAAAGCTAACGTCCTGCGCGTCATCCACGATGCGTCGATTAGCAATGAAGATACTATAACTCGTCGCTACTGTGGCATATCGTGCTGTGACGATGACTATTGTCAGCCCTGGAAGTGAGACAATTGATTTTTTTTTTTCATAGTGAGAAGTGAGAAATTACATTTTCGGCCAAATTCGGTACCTCTCTGCCAAACGTCCATATCGACTTTGTTGGCCGATAAAGCGACATGTTGACCGATAAAACGACATATTGGGCCGTTCAGCCAAATGGCTCTTTCTACCAAGCTACCAATTCGGCCAAACAGCATTTTGGGTCAAACAACTTTTTAGACCAAGTTATTAGTTCGGCCAAATGGCATATTTTGGCAAATAACTTTCGGCCTAGTTGCCTTCGGCGTTCAACAAAACGTCCTCCCCTTTGGTATAGAGGTGCTCTGGCTCTCGGACCCTACTTGACCAGTGCTAAACTGTGTTATTAGGGCAGTTCTGATTTAACTTGAGTTTCTTGAGTCTAGATAGATTTACATACTAAAATTTATTGATTACCAAATGTTAAGATGAGTTGGTAGGTTCAGTGAAACTAGCAACACTGTCATGCTGAGGGAATCAGATTGGATTGTAGTTGCGGTGGATACGGTGGTTTGCAAATTGAATTGAAACTAGATTGTAAGTTACTTTTTATATATTAGGTTTAATAATTATTAATAACAAATAAATTTCAGCTTTGAAGCTGTGGGTAATGGGCACTGGAGTTCAGTGCGTGTTGGCTCTTGTTTCGGACGGCAGAACGACCGCGCGATTTGCCGAAATTTTGTGTTTTGCATTGCGCGGCCGGTAATAAAGTTAATTAGTTCAGTGCGTGTTGGCTCTTGTTTCGGACGGCAGAACGATCGCGCGATTTGCCGAAATTTTGTGTTTTGTTTTGTTTTTCCCTTAGGACGGTTCGTAAGTAAATTGATGAATATATTTTATTACTTTTACAGCATATACTGTTATTGACAAACGCTCTATATTGTCGAATAGAGCTCCCTATTATTCACCTTTCCCACTAACACAAATTTTCCTTCCTGAGACATCTATGAAGGTAGTATGGGTTCCCTGCATCTTCACTAGTAGATGTTGAATTAACATTCCTTTTCTTCCTTCCGTGATTGTAAGGACGTGGCCAGGTATACAACTGCTACTGTATAGGAAAAGGTACTAATCCCAAGTACCAATTTGCGACAATATATAGTAGATTGCTCAATTCAAGCTCTGTCTGGTAGGGGGCGGGTGTCGCGGGAGGGGGTTCTCTTCGTCGACTTCCCTCATTTGAATGGAGGTGACAGGCGGGGGGTTTCTTTGCGGTTTATCACCTCAGAATGCAAGTTCGCATTGTTTTCTTTCGTTCTGAAGTGATAAACCACAGAGAGATCTGCTGCTTGTCACTTTTTGTTTAAGGGAGGGGGGTCGACGGGAGAGTCTTGTCTTGCGACATTGCCCTTATTCCGGATGGAGCTTGAATTGAGCATTGTATAGCCACCCACGATTTGTACAATCACATATGCTATGCTATGCTATGCTATGAAGCTGTGGGTAATGGGCACTGCTGTCAGAACAGTTTCATTCAAGCCAAGGGAAAATGCCGCAAACCAAAAAAGAAATATTTTCTGATATACCCAAATTAGGGCGGATGTCATGTTTCCTATGTTTTATTCCCTTGTTGGGTATTTTAATCACTGCGATCATTTATTAGATCTATTGTGAAATATGCCCCATTTGATGTAGCTTTGTCAAGTTGACGCATTATTACTATTTAGAGCAATTGCATTACCTTGAATACCAGCGTTATCCCAATGCCGTATTATGGTTCTGATGATACCATATTGGGACTTCTCCAAACTTCTGAGGGTTCAATCAGCCCCTTGTTGAAGAACTGTAATCTCTTTCTAAACATTGACGGACAATGGTATAAAAGATGTTCCTAGTCTTCTACATGTATGCCGCAGAAACGACATACATACATCATCTTGAAATATTCCTAACAGCTTCAAGTGATATCGGCTCGGACAATGGCCTGTTATAAGACCTGTGTATGTGTTAAGATCTTTTTTTGAAAGATCTGAAATTTTGCGAGTGACAACAACGTTTGTTGTGATGAAACGTTTTGACTGCCTCGCAATCAAGGTGTTTTTACAGATGTCCTCTATTTTAGAATGTCCCTAAGATTTGAGTTCCATTCGAAGAGAACACGCAGATACACCACAAAATGGTTCGGGACCTATGAATTGTTGGGATGAACCAAGTCTGGCCAGCATATCAGCTTGTTCATTGTCTTCAATGCCACAATGACCAGGAATTCAATACAGGTTCACTTTGTTACGACTACCCAAGGTTTGGAGTGGCTGAAAACATTCCCAAACGAGTTAAGATCTGCATGTTGCTGATTTCAAAGCATTCAATGCTGCTTGACTATCAGACATTATGCAAATATTTGAATGCCTATAATTTCTGCGTAAGCATAATTTAGAGCATTCAAGAGTGGCCTGAACTTCAGCTTGGAAAACAGTTGGCCATTTGCCCATGGAAATCGAAATATTTATCCCTGGGCCAGTCACGCCTGCTCCAACATGATTGTTCAACTTTGAACCATCGGTGTAAAATACAATTGATCATGAGCGAAGATTTGGTCCACCGTTTGCCCATGTATTTCCCTCAAGATTGATTACACTCAGTTCAGCTCGGCATATTTTGATTCTTTTGCCGAGATCCGCAAGTGATCTGCTGATATTTCAGCTGAAAATTAGTTTGTTTACTGCGGCACTCAAAGAAGCCACCATAAACATACGTTTGTTCAGCCGATATTTCAGCAAACAAACTTAAACCGAGATCTGCACAGCCGAGATCAGTGGAAAAATTTAAGTGTGTACATCAAAACTACGATAAAAATTGCACCTTCTCCTCATCCAGCTATCATTGTATGTGATAAGTGAGTTGATATTTATTTTGTTTAGAATACTAAGATGTTTTTTTAGGTCACCTTCGAAGAGGTTTGAGTCTCTTTTGATCTTCAAAGCACTCTTCTCTGCTTCTAACTAAATAAATTGATTCAATGGTAGCACGTGGAGCAAAGTGTCTGGCGCTTTATTCGGCGTGCTTCTCATTGCACCAGTTATTGAAAGAGTAGACAATCTTTGAAATACATTATGCGGAAGATGGAGGTAACCACTTTCCCTTCGATGGGACTCGAACTCACGACCCTACAGGGATATAGGCAATTAACTTTGATTGAACTCAATCTTTGAAGTTTTTCCAACTTTTTCTGATCCACCCTTTCTTTTGTTTTTGGCCACCATATTAATGTAGCATATGAAATTCTCTGGGTTTCGCAATCGCCGTATAAATCCATTTAATCATTTTTGGGTTCAGTCCTCATTTTGTAGTCTTACTCAATGCTTCCTCAAGATATAAGTTCCAATTCAGCTTACTGTCAAGTCTAACTCCAAGATGACTGAGTTTAAAAGTTTCAAATCTGCTCCTTTCAATTTAAAGTAGGAAAAAAATGATTCCATCTCCTTGTACACGCCACCAATGTGGCTATTGAAGGATTTATGTTTAATATAATTTGCATTCGGTTAGAAATAACACAGTCATGTTTTCCTCTCACTAATATAACTATATCTTCCGCGAAGCCAACTATTTCGAATCCTCGAGCCTTCAGTTGTTTGAGAAGATCATCAACGATTAAAGACCACAATAGAGGTGATAGTACGCCTCCATGGGGGCACCCTTTTACTGCTCTTACACTAATTGATGAGCTTCCAAGGTTGGCTGATATTTCTCTTTTTGATAACATCTCGCTAATCCAATCAACAATACATACATCGAAACCTCGTTTCAACATAGCATTCTTCATTGAACTGTGAGATGTGTTATCGAATGCTCTTTCAATGTCAAGGAACGCTGCAAGTAAGATTTCTTTTGCTTCAAAAGATCTTTCCAACTTTGTAACTAGCTTGTGAAGCGCTGTTACTGAAGATTTCCCCTCCTGATTTCTGCGTAGAGGAGTTTTCGTTAAATAGGATGATTTTATATGCTCATCTATTAGTTTTTCCATTAGTTTTAATATGATGGACGCTAAGCTAATTGGTCTGAAGGGTTTTGGGGATGATTTATCCTTCTTATTAGCTTTTGGGATAAATGTGACACGCACTCCCCTTCATGCAGTCGGAATATAGCCTAATATTAAGCTCAATTGGAACATCTTAGTCAGAATGGGTGCTAAGATTCCTTTTCCCTTCTGTAGTAGTACAGGAAAAAATCCGTTCCTATGTTTGTTTCGCTATTATGGCCAAAGTAGGACACAAGGCGTAAACCGGTAGGCTATCAAGAAATTGATCACAATAGCCAAATTTACATCAATTTAAAGAGCACGTCAAAATACAGAACATCTATCATTCAGAACATAGGTAGATATAGCTAATCAATTTAAACTGTAAAATCTTATTTGCATTTTAGGGCAAGGCCAGGTACATATTCTCCCGGAAATAATTGTATCGCTGATTTTAATTGCCGAAAGTAATCTTTCAGCATTTCGAGTTCTTTCTCGATTCTTAGCTATTAGATTGAGTGCATATTATCGCTTCCCAGCTAAAATGATATTAATTGTCAATTTGTATACGCGTTCGTGGAAGAACACTTCTTAGATGGAAATAATCATAAATCCACCTCATTAATCCTTTCGGGCCTCAAACCGTTGTAAAAAAATGCAACACCTTCGAAAAAGCTTGTCGTTCACAAGAAAGGCGAGGCTGCATGGGTGATTTAGGACGATGCGAGTCCCGGAAAGTTAAATGGGGTTCCATAGAAGCGGACTAGCTTCATAATTATTTCCAACTGAATCCATACAAATAACATTGTTTGCAAATTTGGTTCATTTTAAGCTGAGGTGTGAGATGCAAAATATGTACGTAATCTAATCGCCAGCAGGGCAACCAAGATTTGGCCTTCAATCATGATCATTTTGAATGAATCTCAGCACTGCCGTTTTTTTATTTCCGGGGATGTAAACAGCTGGTCCTAATTATAATTTGCATACTATTTGGAGAAGGAAAAATCACCTAAACCAGAACGTCACGATAACCTTGAATCGAATCAAACTCGCATGCCCTTCATCTCACTTCACTGTGATCATCCTTGCTAATCCCGTATTTCCGTGTGCCAGAAAATGTTCTGCAATGTCAAACACAGGTGCAGCACACAATTATGGACACATCATTCCGATAGGGATACAATACAACATGGGCATTACCCTCTCACATATACTTAACATGTACCGAGCAGCATCGCTCGAATGCTGCTAAGCCACTATTTATCTCTTGAACACCTCGTTGGCACCGATTCAACGACACATGACATTCTCTTGGTTCTTGGTCTGTAATCCAACCTGGCGAAAGATGATTAAGTAGCAAGTTCTGAATTCCTATGAGAACAATCGTTGTTACATAATTTGAAATCCCCAAAAAAAAACAACAGCTTGGGCTTGGCGTGACTGAAATCGTTCCATGAATGGGGGTACCACCGAGATTCATTCATGATTTTGAGTCCAGGTGAAAAACTGAAAACCAACGGGCTGACCTCACTCAATACTGGCATTAAATGTAATTTTCCCACTGGGAGAGAACACAAACTGATGTTACATAATTAAACGTTATTAGTGGGTTTGGAAGATAAAAAAAAACAGCAGTAGGAGATTCAGCAACTTGGCGATGGAAATGACGCGTCGCACACTCCCATCGGCGGCTATGTTTCATGTGTGGAAATTCTTCGCTCTCGTCCACCGTTGCGTTTTTCCTCTCGATCGAGAGCAAATGATGTTACACTATCTCGCAGACTGTAACCCACACGTTTTGCTACTTTTCACAACTGACATGTAGTGTTTCCTCGCTGGTTTGTTGATAGCATCCTTGGGGAATTGGATAAAAATCCTTGTTCCGATCAATCACTTCTTCGACAAACGATGTTTTTTTTTATTTTGTTTCTTCCAGAATTGTCCTCCTAGAGGACAGCGAAAGCACTTAAACTATGTAAAGATAATTACGAACCATGAACTCTTGCTGGGGTCTGTTAAATATGTTTTTCATTATTTTCTCTATTTCACACTTGCACAAATTCAGAAAGTTTCTGAGGGTTTATATTATATTTGTTTTATCTATACTCGATAACGTTAGTTTTTTTTGTCACTGTATGTTTACCCGTTCTTTGTGGTTATTGATCGACTGGACAAACAAATACTATTTATCTAAATATTTAGCCATAAGAAATCAATAGCAATAACATTCTTCCAAAAAAGCTCTGGCAGGGTAGAAAAATGAACCGAAAACACTTATTGTCAGCCACTTGAAGAACGAGATCGATAATTGCGTTTTGCAGCAGCGTTTTGTTCGGGCACCAGTTTCTTCCACGTTTGCTCAAAATATCTAGTTGTGTAACGATGTGTTTCTATAAACTATATTTTCCAGATTGTTGGTATAAAAACGTAGCAGAAAACGACGGAATTCTTCGATACGGCCTATGTACAGCAATCCTTGGTAACAACAGTCCACTAAAGTAGCACCTCTTTAATTTTTACTTTTCCTTTTAGTGTTATTATTAGCAGTATGGCAGGATTCTAAAGCTCTAAACCAAATATCTCTACACTGTACAATGCACTTTCAGCCCCGACGGAAGGTAACAACGGACTGCGACGATCCTGCTCGGCGACACGACCACGTCCAACATCATCCCCGAAAATACCGATTTCCCAAAGAGAAGAGAGCCGCCGTGCTTTCTCCGGTGGAAATTCATCTCTGTGAAGCTTTTCCGAAAACGAAAATCAACAAACCGAAACGAAAAACCAGCCCACACAGCCGCACGGCGACAGAAAGTAAAAGAACCAACGCCAGCCGAACGACCGCCGTGACGACTAGCTCCAGCGTTGGATTCTCGAAGACTACCCAGCGAGTTCTCGCCACTTGACTCTCACGTGGTTGACCGCACGGGAGTGGAGCACACTGTTTGCTTTCTCGCCGATGCTAATGACCGGCAGGGTTTGCTGAGATGACTGATGATGGCGATCACAGAGGGGGAGGTGGACGCTATGCTGTGATGGTCACGACGGAAAATGTGAGCAAATTTATTGAAACATGACACCGCGGATGGCAATGATGCCGACAACAACGCCGTCGCTTTTGTGCGAATTGAATTAATCTTAAATTTGTCCAATCGTAAGCTGAAAATTTACTGCACAATGTTTGTCAATATTTGCAATGTAGGAAAAAATAAGTTTAAATAATATTGAGGATTGGAATATATCACAACTTATTTACTTATCGACCAGAGGGAAAATTTCATCGATATTATGGCAATCAAAGTAGATGAACACATTCCTGATAACTCTGAAAGAAATACATCATCAAGTATACACCTCTAAGTCCAATAATTATTACGTTATAGGAACGAATCGGTAGAGACTACCTGTTATGAACTGCTACAAAATGAAGGATACATACTTCATGATTAGTTCTCTACATAAATGTGAGAGGAACTGGTGATGATTAGCTCTTTAAACGATAAGCTTGTTTTCCTCAACAGCTACGGGTAGCAAATGACTCTCTTCTATCTCTGCAATCACTGATAAGCCCTTCTTGAATCACTATCAGGACATATGGGATATGGGATGATGCTAAAGGTCAGTGTTACAAACAAGGCAATTTAGTGTTTATCAACGAACAATGAACATCTTTAAGTATGTCGTCAAATATGATAATTTGCAAAACTTTTCAACTCTATAGTTATGATAGATGAAAGGAGACAGCCCCAGTACGCTTTGCCAATTAAACCAAACTTTTAGAATGATTCATGCGGCTTATTTCCTACTTTTTCGTGCTTTTTTATGATTCATTCTATCCACTGCATCCATAACATTGAGCTCCAGGGCGGACTCGATTATCCGAAGTATTAAAAAAATCTATCCAGATAATTGAACCCTCCGGATAATCAAGCCATTTTTTGTTGCTTAAAATATAACTTTTGCTCAAATAGTCTTTGTTCCAGTTAAATATAAGCTTAGAAAGTATCCCGTTGGACCGTTCATGGGTTGTCACCACCGTTAGAGGTGTGCGCCGATCCGAAACCCATTTTAGCCATTTTGCGCTCGTTACCTACTGGAAAATCTAATTCCAACACGGTTTAAAAAAAATTGTCTTCCTTTTACTTCCACTAATTTGTTTTTGGTATCTACACAGATACATATTTCATCCACCACTTGTGGACATCTTCAGTGTGTTGTTTATCGACAAATCGTGTAACATTTTCCCCTACGCTCGCAAATAAGAAAGAGACCAAGCTTTGCCCGGGTGTTGCAAATGTAACAATGAACTATTTGCAGCACCCTAGATCAATTTCCGCGCGTCTGTTTTTTTTGTTTTTTTTTTCCTCAACAGCTGACTCAAAATTGTATTCAAATGAATTTTTACATTTCCCCGTTAAATTTATAAACTTTTTGTAGATACAAACCTTGCGGATCCTAAAACGAATTGATTAGGGAAAAAATCTTGCAAATCGATCCACTCGTTCGCGAGTTAAATCGTCAGGAAGGAAATCTCAACTCATTTTTATTATATAGAAAGAAGATTTTCACGGAAAATTTCATAGATTTTTTTTAATTCCCAAAGTACTCAAATTTCTTCGGAATTTTCAACTGATATTCTTAGGAATTCTCACAAACATTTTAATACATTTCCACAGAAAATTCATCGAAATATCCGCGGAAAACTCTAATGAGTGTTAACGGGAAATTGTTTAAAATTTTTACAAGAAATTCTTTAGAGTTTCAAAGAAAAATTCCTGCGGGGAATTCTCTAGAACTTCCACTATTTTTTTTTTCAGACTGTCTACGTAAAATTTTCAAGTTTCAAAAAAACTGTTTCTGACGGAATTTCAACTGGAGATTTTTTTTTGATTTATACGGTAAATTCCTTTTATTGTACATAAGGTCATTCTTCGGAAATTTCACAAGAAATTTTTTAAAAGACGAAGGGTCGTTTGGCTGAAAATCATTTGGCTGAATGACACTTGACCGTATAACACGTTAAGACAAAAATCACCTTGCCGAACTCCATTTAGCCGAATCGTTTATTAGGCCGAAAATGGTTTTGCGGCCGACTGGTAATTTAGCCGAAAAAGCCATATAGCAGGAAGAGTTATTTGGCCGAACGAACCATACGACCGAAAATGTCGACCCTCTCGGTTAAAAAACCAGTTGTGTTGTTGGAAGCCTTTTTTCAAGATAGAAGAAGTCAATTGACTGAATAATATGTGAAGACGAGATTCATCTAGCCAACTTTAATTTGGGCGAAACGGTTATAAGATCGAAAACGGTTTGGCCGAAAATGTCATTTGGATTACAAACGAACGAAGTGATCATACGAACTGACATTTTTTTGCATTAGCATTGTTACGGTGTAATTAGTAGATTTTACATTAGTGATACTCATGTTTTACCCTCCTTAGCCGTGCGGTAAGATGCGCGGCTACAAAGCAAGACCATGCTGAGGGTGGCTGGGTTCGATTCTCGGTGCCGGTCTAGGCAATTTTCGGCTTGCAAATTGTCTCGATTTCCCTGGGCATAAAAGTGTCATAGCGTTAGCCTCATGATATACGAATGCAGAAATAGTAATTTGGTTTAGAAACCTCGCAGTTGCTTAATGAACACCAAGGTGCGAGGCGGAAATGTCCCAGTGGGGGATGTAATACCAATGAAGAAGAAGACTCATGTTTTACTTTTGAGATCCTTATCTAGAATGGCATCAGAAATCAAGAAGGGGAGAGGTCCTTAATTCCAGTCTTAATCTAAAATAACAAAATCATGAAGATTACTACTCCTGGCCATGCCCATCTGCACCATAACTAAGGAGAGGAAGGAAGGATTGATGTGGTACTCACTTAAACTTGACGAGAGACCACCGACTTAGAGACACCCTCATAAGTACCACGGACTTGGATAATATGGAAGATATTCGTTGGGTCAAGATTTGCCTGTAGCTGGCAATGTAACCGTGGTAGATCTTATCCCGTGGCACACCACGTAAAGCGTTACGGGTGGATCATACGAACTGACATTTTTCCCGAAAAAGTATATAAAGCTCTTTTAGTGGAATGTATTCAACCGTCTAAGACGAATTAAGTACTCTCCATTTTATTCCACCAATTATTAAGACGAATTAAATATTCTCCATTTAATTCCACCAATTATTAATTGGTGGAATTAATGGAGAGTACTTAATTCGTCTTAGACGGCCGAAAAAGTAGTTTGCCCCAACAGATCATTTGTCCGAAAATGGCATTTGGCCGAAATGGTCGATTGGTTGAAAGCGTCGTTTGGTCGACCTATTTGGTCATTTGTTAAATAGATCATATAGCCAAAAATTTCACCTCGTTCGGCTAAATGGCCGTTTCTGCAAACAAGCATTTCGGCCAAGTGGCATTTTCAGCCGAATCACCTATTTGCCAAACGTATTTTTCAGCAATATGAGCAGTTCGGACAAATTTCGGACACTTTCGGCCAAATGTCGCTTTACTGCCAAACGGCATCATGGGCCATATGTCTATTTCACCCAAATGAGTATCGTCTAGACGAGATTTGGCCAAACAACTTTCGGCTTTGTGACCATCGGTCAAACGGGCCTTCCCCGTCAAAAAAATTGATTTCAACGTGAAATTCTTTGGATTTCAATGGAAATACCTTGACCACCGAGTGATCCGTTGGAACACCCGAAACACCAATTTGATCATGAGCACAAGGATTCTCCGACATCATTTTTGCTTATAAGGAGTATGAAGCAGGTATTGCAATTTCTTATAAACATCCTGGAGGACCATTTGGTGGAATGAATCACAATATCAATGCCGTACTCATAATGTCCTTACATATGCTTCTAAAAAATCGCGGGGCTTCGAAATGAAATTCATAAAAATGTTTACCTTGATTTTGTGTTTTATGTTGTGCCAAACTAGGCTAGTATTTCTATCTTTGTAAGATGGCTAGATATTTGACTCCATATAATCGAGCCATTTTTTTTCGGATAATCGGGCCATAGACAATCGAAACTGCCCTGTACTGTGCATACCCGTGGTCTATGTTTAGTGCATGTCTTCCTACTCTTTTGTTATAGTTTATTGTTTATTGTTTATTTGATTAAATCCAACTGACTTTGATAGTCTTATTGAATAACTTATAAATCTAAATACAATATTAACATTAAGGCAAATGCATAATCAGTACAATACAAAATCAATTATGACAACAATTAAGCTACATTCAGAATACGACAAAATCCTATTTAATCAACAAACACTCATCCACTTATAATTCAAGCGAATATTGAAGTACAATGCAACAAAATTACTCTAGCTTCCACGTATCGTTATTTGTACGAACAAACTCCCTAAATCTAATATTTCTCGGCCAAGTCGCAGGATCCAGCACACGCGATTTATATTGGGTATCAAGATCAACTTTGAATGAAATATAGTCTAATTTTCTGCTTTTCCATCTAGACACTAATTTTGTGACATCAATGCGTTCGGGATGTTGAAGTCCAACAGCACGTGAAACCATTCGTTGTATATCACTTTCTGAAACGCTAACATCTATATTTGAAAGCAGCAGCGAGAATTCGTTTCCTTCTATTGTACACTGTTTTGCCTGTTGCCTGTCATCATCCGTCGATAGCATTTTGCATTGATTGTGATCGTTGGAAGGCGCGCATGATGAGATAGGTGTAGAATGCAGTAGAGTCGTCGTTGTTGGTATCGTTGTTGGCTTTGCAGTGATAGCAGCGATCGTATTCATAATTCCAGCTACGGTGCTCTTCAACTCTTCTACTTCAGCTTCGATCGAATTGGAATGGGATACTTCTAACATCTTATTTTTCCTAGCATGTTGGTACGCTTCAATACAGCCATCACACATCCATAGGACGTTTTGCGAGAGCATGGTGAGAACATTCAGATGAATATCTCTCATTCCTACACAATTTCCATGGAATGAAGCGGCACAATCACCTTTGCAGACGATGTAGAAGCTGTCTTCTTTTTCGATGATATCTCTACACGTTGGACATGTCTTCATTGTAGATGGCGGAAGAAACAACGGTTACCGAATCCACAAGAATATTCCGAATTATACAACACTTGTGTACACTAACGAGCCAGCTATCACGTTCAATTGAATAGTGAAACCTTGAACTAATCGCTTTTAACTAATTTGTTAATTAATTCTACGCACAAACTGGTATTTCATTAACGGAAAACAGAAAAGCGACGCGTATCGTTCGGGTGCGTTCTTCGTATAAAAGTTATTTAAAAGAGTTGAGATACTTATTTAGATATTTGTCAGACCTAATGTAAGTTGCCTTAGACATTAAGATTTGTTCAAAAAATGACTTATACTAACTCAAGGCGCGCACTTTTTTAATTCCGGCTTCTTCAGCAGAGCAATTCTCTGTGAAATCATGATTTTTTTTTCGAGATTCCGACTTTCCCAACCATCTCATATCATGAAAATGGCCAACCACTACTCCATTACTAGCATTTGACAATAAATATCAACGGCTCAGTAAAATGTGATTCTAGGTTGAATAGATACGAAAAACATTCGAAAAAGACTGAACATTTTAAAAAATCGGAAAAAAGTAGAAGGTTGTATTCGAGATACGACCGCCAATTGGACGTAGGATTACGTGAAGTGTAAAAGATTTTATTTGGAAATTCTGCATATGCATATGAATCTAGAGAAAAATTTATTTGCAACTAACACAATTCAATGATATGAGACGTCATTGAGCGCCGATGAGCGCTTGAGATTTTTCTGCCGGCGGCTACTTTCTGCTCTCCCAAGCAATTATGAGTTGCACTTTGAAGAAAATTCGTCTCAGTTCAAACTTCTCCATGTCATCTGATGGTTATCCAATCACAAGCAGCAACAAAGCTTATGATTTGAACTTTGAAAAATATTTGCTCAACCTTCTCTCGTGTAAAATTATGATTCTGAAAAGAATCCATTTGTTTTCAGTAATGCGTCTTTCTAATCACAAGCAGCAACAGAAACCGAAGCAGAATCTAGAGAAAATTTCATTTCATTGCAACTGACCTTAACGTCAGCCACTCGATAAGTTGCCGCTAAACGCGATAGACTAAACGCGAATCAATTTTCGCAGCATCTCCCTCCGAAAAGCGCTTGCGCTGCTGCCGACGCTAACCGATTATAATTTGCACTTTGAAGAAGTAAAAGAAGAAGAAAATGCATTGGCCCTGGTTATGTACGAAAGCACTTGGATCAAACAAACGAATGGCGGAGCAAGCAAGCCAATGATACGGCTCCCAAAGGGGCGGGGCCTCGGTCTCCATGCAAACGTATTCTGACCAGCCGGAGTCTGATTTTCTCGACATAATTGGCAGGACAATTGCAGTGCAGCGCCAAACCAGACATCACCGGCGGTGGAAAGGCTGCGGAAAAGGCAACAGCGATGATGGTTGCTACGGGCGGCGGCAGCAAGGCTCAAAGAAACATCATCAAACGCGTCTCATCGAAGGCGTCGAGCATCATAAACAGCTTCGTAAATGACACCTTCGTGCGTATCGAGCTGGCCAAGCCCGCCGTCTCGGAGGGTTCCAAAGTCGTCATCAAGTAAGTCAGCTCCTAGTGAATGAACGAGGACGTAGCTCCACTTAAAACGGCCCTTTTCAGGGCCCCAGCCCCACTCAAAGAGGAAAAAAGTTTTCGTACCGCGCACGCAGGAAATAAAAATTTTGAAATGAATTTCCACTTCACTGCTACTTATGCCACTGTCAGTCAATTTATGATTTGCCGCTGGAACACGATAGGCGTCATCCATTATAATACATTGTTTTGCACCGTCTCTCTGCAAGGAGCGCATGGGCTGCTACTGATAAAGAATTTCACCCGTCACCAAGTGATTATGATTTGCATTTTGATAAAAATTTTGTCTCGGCTCAACCTTCTCTCGTGTAAAATGATTATTCTGTTTCCAATGACGCGCCTTTCCAATAAGAAACAGCAAGAATCTTAAGAAAATTTCATTTGACTGCTACTAACGCAACTCAATGATATGAGTCGTCATCATTGCAAATAAATTTGCAGCGTTTTTACTGCTACCTATTCCAACTTTCTACCGTCGCCAAGCGGTTATGATTTGCACTTTGAAGAAAATATTCTCTTGCGTACAATGATAGATTTAACAAGAATCGATTTTGATCCACAATGCGTCTTTCTAATCACTCATAGCAAACAAACGATAGTCCGTACCTCGTTTAAAAAATTCACTTGACTGCTGCTGCTGTCGAACAGTCATCCGATAATTTTCTGCTAAGTAGTCACTATTAAGAAACATTTTCAGTGACGCCACTGGTATCCGGGGACCGTAATCGACGCCAATTTTGCAATCAACCCTTTCTTCTAATAAAATTTTGGTCCTGAGAAGAACCGATTTTCTTTTACAATGCGGCGTTAGTTTAACGATTTTTCACAGTGCCTGGTAAAATTCATTTTATTAGCCCATACTTCCTGACCACTTTTCTTGACGGTCTCAGATTTGAATCTTCCCGAAAAACGTAATCCTACGTCAAAAAAAAATTATCGTATTACCGCTGTATCTCAGAAAACGTAATACTTGGAAACAAATTATTGTGCACCTTTTCCAATTGAAGTTTTTCGTACTTTCATAACATCGAGTCAATAAAAACGTAAAAAAATATTTCAACTATTTTTGAAAAAAATATAACTTTGTGATCATCATTTCTCCATTACGACCCATAATGCAAAAGAAATACATATATTATCTGCTACAACATATCAAAAAATAAAAAATATTGAAACATTCGTTTTTGAGAAAATCGATTTTTAAGTTTTATTTTCAATGACTGAACTTTTTTTTTCACAGTGTATATTTTTTCACATAGCCCCAATGACTACCTAAAATATTGCCGAAGACACCAAAAAAATCGGACAAGCCGTTTTCAAATATTTTTTTTTTTAAGTGTGCAAGGTGTTTTTGCTTAGGCCCTTGTCAAAAGTTAGGCTAGAGTCAAAATGGTAAACCAATGCAAAGATGCAAATTATGTTTCTTGATCACAAAGAATGTAGAAAGCGGGACCATTTGGGCAGCACCCCCTATTCCCGTCCGCAACGTTAATAACTCGACCGTGTTCCAACCAAATGCCTTGATTCTTTGCACATCACTAGATATCGACAGAAACTAACCATGAGCTTGAGCTTGATTGACTGCTCGTAGTTGCTAGCTACTCCATTATGACCAGATCAGCTGTAATTGGCACAGGGAACCAACAGATGTTTGCTTGGGACTAGCACACATCTTCAATGTACAAGTACTGGTTGATCTAATTTGTAAGGTCATACTGGCGCCTGCCACGTCAGAATGCGAGTCAATGTAGGGAAGGGGGAGGAAATGTTGATGCAATCACTCGCCCACTGCAAGCCGAATATACCTCTGCACTTGCCACGAGTTCATGCGGAATTTGTTGGAATTTTTGGGTTAGGTTCGAGAGGCAGAGGTCCGTCTTGGTTAACGAGCTGCCAATGTGATAGATAGGAGAAAGCAACTGATGAATTTTCTAATTGGATGTAGGAAACGAGCTTTTTTTTATAGTTCATTTCCAATTCTAGCAGATTACTGCTAGAATACTCAAGTTGAAGGTATAGGAATAGTAATGGAAACGGTATGGAAGTCCATTTCCAGTTCTAGCGATTGCTAGAACATGAGAAATATAGAGAAAGATATAAAGTAGGAGAATGGAACGGACCTGGAATTGAACCCACGACCTCCTGCGTATGAGGCAGAAGCAGTAGCCATATGACTACCAAGCCCGTCCTATATTGACAGAAACTAACCATGTACTAAAAACCAACTTAATTCACCGAGTGGTGATACTGCCTTTCTCGCATTTAGCCAAGACACCAACCTTAGTTGGCGCTTATATAGATTCCATTTCCTTAATAACTTTTAAACGCAATGGTCGATCGTTATCAAATTCAATAGTGATGAACAAGGCTTTGTCTTCCCGTTACGCTGGGATATGGATACTCTGAAGTAGTGCGTAACGGTGTAAATCCGGTCATATCGCCAGGCTCGGTACAACACTGAAGCTGACAATATGACGTCCCTAACCCCGAATCCCAAGGTGTCAGGCGACCCGTGCTGAGGGGATGAATGGCCTGGGGGGTGAAACAGTTAGCCAGGCAGTTAACGAAGCCTGTAATGCTGGATAGACACTTTTCGTGTTGCATTACGGAGTAAGATCTACCACACTGTGCTCTAGTTCTTACTATTCTTGTTAATACTTAGGAGTGATGGTCGGAAGAGTATGGAGCGACTATAATTTGCTTTTAGATGACCCATTTTTTGCTCCTTTTGGATGGAGTCAATGGAGTAAATTGTAAAAACGTAACTCAATCTTAGGCTGGTTTCGCAGCCGACGACATGAATCTCCAAGCTCCAGAGCGCTGATTAATTAGGAAAGAAGCGGATACGAATTTGATGGATATGCTGAACCCTCTGACTGATTAGAGCTCTATACAAAAACGAATTCGGAACTCATAAGACTATTTGACTGATTATAGTTCGACTGAGAAATGTGTTCTTGTCTTCTGGCTTTTTCAGATTGAAATATATTCGAACGAGTTTACATTTGCATTGCCCGACGTTTCGGCCCGTTTATTGGGTCCTTTTCAAGGGAAAAGGTGTCTGCCATTCTTCGTACACTTAACATCTATAAGCATATATTGGAGCTTCTAGTATTTGAACACTTAATTTGTTTGTCATTGACATAAATTTTACATTCAATAGTACACTGTTCAACATCAATACACTGTGCACTTAATGAGCTTGAGCTTGAGCTTGAGCTTGATTGACTGCTCGTAGTTGCTACTCCATTATGACCAGATCAGCTGTTCTTGCACAGGGAACCAACAGATGTTTGCTTGGGACTAGCACACATCTTCAATGTACAAGTACTGGTGATCTCATTGTTAGGTCATACTGGCGCCTGTCACGTCAGAATGCAAGTCACTGTAGGGAAGGGGGAGGAAATGTTGATGCAATCACTCGCCCACTGCAAGCCGAATATACCTCTGCACTTGCCACGAGTTCATGCGGAATTTGTTGGAATTTCTGGGTTAGGTTGGAGAGGCAGAGGTCCGTCTTGGTTAACGAGCTGCCAATGTGATAGATAGGAAGAGGTAACTGATGGAATTTCTAATTGGATGTAGGAAACGAGCTCTATAAGTTCATTTCCAATTCTAGCAGATTACTGTTAGAATACTCAAGTTGAAGGTATAGGAATAGTAATGGAAACGGTATGGAAGTCCATTTCCAGTTCTAGCGATTGCTAGAACATGAGAAATAAAGAGAAAGATACAAAGTAGGAGAATGGAACGGACCTGGGATTGAACCCACGACCTCCTGCGTATGAGGCAGAAGCAGTAGCCATATGACTACCAAGCCCGCTATACAATACACTGTGCACTTAATGACTAGACAAACGGGTAATTAAAAAAAATGAATTAATGTATTTGTTATAGTTTTTGTACTCGACGCATTTCTTGTTTCAGAAACAGAAAAATGTCTCAAATAACGACAACAAAATGTCTTGAGTAATAAAAACAAGGTTCTAAAATCACTCTCTCAAATTTTTACTAACAGCATAAAAATATTAGAATTGCTGACTCAAAAGGCCTTATAACGGTTAACTGCTGTCCTCTCAGTTTCAGGGGCAGCATACAGCGCCGTAGCGTGGGGTTGGCCGCGTTGGCCTCCGCCAAGGGCGCCAGCCCTCAAGGGGCGCCGGAATCAATAATTAAGGTATGGGAAATAGAACAATTTTATTCTAATATTTCTTCTATCTCAAATAAATAAGTCGAATGATTTGGTCTTATCCTTGACTGCCATTTCGGTTTCTCTGAGCTCTGAGCTCAAAGCTCTCGTAGATTAGCAAAATTTATCCGCAATACATACAACATGTGCCAAGGCATGTGCTATCAAAGCATTCATAGCACAACATTTCATATGGCCTTCCTGCTTCCGATGTCGATTCCGACCACTTCAAAGTAATGGATGTTATTGACCCAACGGTCCAAACCACTGACAGACCCATTCTTATGTTGCATCTTACTTGATCCGAAATCCGATAGCGATTTCGATCATCGACCGATTTACTTCAGAGTTGGTTTGTGGACAGCCACCATATTTTCCAATTTAGTGTAAACGCTCACAACATTTAAAAACTTTTCAGCGACATACCGCCTAATATACTGCTTGTTATATGAAACATCTTCAATCCACTAAACTTTTGAATCTTACTCTTCTACAAGCCAACATAGTGAAGAAAATCTCGTTAATAAAAATTTATAAAACTTTAAGGTGGGATTCAAAATGTTATTGGATTCTGAAATCTTGCATATTTTTCCTAGGTAAGAGAGGGGCGCCCAAAAAAGATTTCACAAGGGCGGGAGTCCACGCTACGGCTCTGGCAGCATGCATTAAAAATACTTACAAAATTTTATGATGAACAAGGCGCCGGTACCGTGTTCGTTAAAATGGCAAATTAGTAAATTAAAGTAACACGACACTACTTCTATGTCTACCCAGTCGATCTATCTTGAATAAGACCTGACAGATACACATATATCCAATTACGAACGTTAGTTAAATAATGCTTTTTAGCATGTCTATGCTAATACAATGTGACTATACCATTGCTATTGCTAGGCAGAATCTTTTATCATCTCCCTATCACCGAGCAGTTGGAGCAAGTAGTAGTAGGAGATGGTGCCATTAATGTTGTGCCAACAATAATCCACTTATCATTGACGTTATTATTCATGATAATTTGCTAGGCAATTTACTTCCAGGTGATCATTCTATACAAGATAGACGCTTTAGTCACTGTAGAAGATTTCAAGACAACACCGAAGTAAAAGTCACGCTTCACAATAATTCAGCCAGCGCATTCAGTATCACCCAATCATGCTGAAAGCTTCCTGACAAGTTCATAACGCACCATATCATCATTCATTACAAACTCTCAATGATTTCCCCCAAAAATGCTCTTTCTCTCTCTCTTTGTTATCATAATCTCTTGTTATTCTCGCGATAGCAGTGTGCTTTCGCTCCAGCAATGTTCTCCATGTACCCCTAACAAGCACCCCAACCCAACCCCATCTCTGCACGGCTTACCATCTGACTCGACAACATCTGATTCACCCAGCGAACCACCACAGCACGGTATAGTGACGGTATGCATATTTAAACCGTTGCTTCCAATTAGAATGTCTGACAGGAAAAGAGGGCTTGTTTCACTTTTTTCTCGACGGAATAATATCTCGAGCGACATATGATTACGGCCGAAAAGCCAACTATGCCGAACTGAGGAAAATGTTGTTCAAGTTTTCCATGTTTAGTTCAATTTATTTCTTAAAAACAATGGAAACCACATTTTCTTATCAAACAATATAAAGTAAACGGCCCAAAACTTGAGTTGTTAAATGAGCATTGTATAACTCATTTGAATACTATGAGGTAGAACTAACGACGAATCGCTGCTTAGCTGATTGACTTTTCCTAAACAGCCGCCTATCGCGTGTTGTCTGGTTTTTGGTGTTCGATAAAAATAAAGTTAGATTGCGGATGAGTAATAAGGTCAGGGTCGGGAACGAGGATGCTGTCTAAATACATTAAAGTTCTCCCTCTTTGATATGAATTTCCATATGATGTACAATCAAAAACTACAGTTTCCAGACCTCATACGGATAGGTACACAACAAACCATTTACCTATCGTCCCTAAATCCACATACGATTTGCCGCAGCAAGATATTATCATCACGTCCTTCAAGTCACCATATTTTCATATGTTATTAAAAACCTGCTCTATATACGCAAACAAGCACATGGCTCAAGCACACGCAGCCACATTCATATCCGCCACATGTACCGATAAAACTAGTTTTTTTTTGCATCTCCTTTTCAAAATCTCACACCGCACCTTGAACTTCGCATCAGCAGCGAGGCTCCGTGAGCGCAATACCTAGTTGCTGGCTGCTGGCGCATTACACACCTGACCTGACAGAGCAGAGGGTTTTACAAACTTGCTCTCGAACGAACCACTCAGGCCAAAACAAAGCCAGCATGAACTTGAAAACGTACGTACGTAGCAGTAGACCTGTGCGCCGATCCACTTTGGACCGGCGGCGGCGTGAACGCAATTTTCTATCGGCGGCGGCGGCTTAGCCGGCGCCACGCCGCGATGGTTCTCGGCGGCGGCGGCGGCGGCTAGGATCGGCGCGATTCAAAATTTCTTCGGTGTTGAAGAACAATTGTTTTTTGTAATATTATTTGCATGTCTCGTGCATTAATGGCAATAAGCGTAATTTATATTGTACGCTGTTAAAGAATCCTTCAGGAATATAATGAGAAAATGCACCTGAGATTCCTTTAAAAAATTCTTTAGGTGACTGGATCCATTTCATGGTACAGTGTAAGTTTTTTTGTTCTTCCGTATACCTATGCGCATCCTCGTGTTAGTGTTAAAACAAAGGAATGCAAAAAAAAAGTGAATCTACTTAGAAACCTCGCAGTTAGAAACTGTAGAAGTGCTTGATGAACACCAAGCTGCGATACAAAAATTTTCAAATGGAGGATGTAATGTAAACAAAAAAGATCAGATGAGAAAATTCCTGAAGGTCAGAAAACCGTACAAAAATATACATGGAAATGGAAATTTTCCATGAGTTCCCCATACAGAAATTCTGGGACACGTATTATTCATCCCTTGGAACTTCTGGACAAGGAAATCCCTAAAACTCATAGATATGGAATTTTTGGAGTTAATTAAAAACTGGGAGTATAAACCACTCCCCCTCCCACAATTTCACAGGAATTCTTGAAGAAGAAACATTTTAGAAGTTCTATCGAAAGAATTCCCCAGAATACAAGGAGAAGAAATTTCCTATAAAACATAGGAGAAGAAATCCTCATAATTCGAGAGGAAGGAATTCCCTAGAGTTAGGATGAAGTGAATAATTCGCCGGGGTTCTCGGAGGATAAATTCCTCCAAATTCCTTAAGTAGGAATTCATTTTAATTTTTGGGGGAAGGATTTTACAAAATTCGTGCGAGAGAAATTGCCCGAACCTTTGGAGGGGCAAAAATCCTAAATGAGATTTAGGAAAATTTCTGTAGAAGGAATTATTGAAGGAAAAATATTTATTTATTTATTCATTTTTATTCAATTCTTATGTTTCAATGACTATAAGGATAAAAATGTACCCCAAATCTAATTATTATATGTACAAACAAATATGTTAATAATACAGCAATCAGAATTCATAAGAAACACGTCAATACAATTAAACAGGACATATCAATCTTCAATTTTTGTGTAAATTTGTGCCTCGAAAGTGTGCTGCAAAAAGTCGTTGTAGAATAGCTGGCAATGAATTAAAATCAAAGAGATGGAACACTGCGTTAGAATTGGAATATCCCAGAGCTTCTGAAAAAGGAATTCTCCAAAAATACTAATCTTAGAGTTCCTTAGAGTTCTTTATTTCCTAGCATTCCTGGAGGAGAATTTCTCCAAAATAGCTGGGGAAGATTTTCAGTGAGAGAAAAGAATACCTGCGTTGCTGGAAGGGAGGCGATGGTGTTGCATTTATTTAGATTTTTGGGGTGGATTTATTCCCCATAATTCCTGAATGGGCAAGTTCTAAGACCACCTGAGATGGTAAGAATGATTGGTAAATCAGTTTCCCAGAATTCATGGAGCAGGAATTTTCTAGAGTCATAGAGAAATTGTTAAAAATTAAAGAAAAATAACGGGGAAGGGTTGTTTGGCCGAAACTCATTCGGCCGAAAGCCATTTGGCCGAATGCCACTAGGCTGAACAAACCATTAGGCTGAAACCCATCTGGCCGAAATGGTCGCTTGACCGAAAGGGTCGTTTGGCCGAAAGGGTCGTTTGGCCGGAAGGGTCATTGGCCCGAAAGGGTCGCTTGGTCGAAAGGGTCATTTGACAAAAAGGGTCATTTGGCCGAAAAGGTCGTTTGGCCGAAAGGGTCATTTGGCCGAATAGGTCATTTGAAAAGTGAGAAATTAGGAATAAGAAAAGTAACGTCTCATTTCTCACTCTTAATTTTTCTCTTCTCACTGTAAAAAGTGAGACGTCTCACTACTCACTTTGCGCTCCTCTTTTTTTTTACAGTGTGTAGAGAGAAATGAGGAGTAAGAAGATAGACGTCTCAATTCTCATTCCTTGTAAAAAAAATTAGGAGCGTGAAGTGAGTAGTGAGACGCCTCACTACTCACTTCGCACTTCTCATTTTTTTACAGTGAGAAGTTAGAAATGAGGAATAAGAGTTGAGACGTCTATCTTCTTACTCCTAATTTCTAATTTTTCAAATGACCTATTCGGCTAATTTTTTTTTCTGCCAATTGTCCCATTTGGCCAAATGACCCTTTCAACCAAATGACCCTTTCGGCCAAATGACCTTTTCGGCCCAACGACCCTTTCGGTCAAGTGACCTATTCGGCAAAACGACCCTTTCGGCCTAATGACCTTTTCAGCCTGATGGTATTCGGCCAAATGGCTTTCGGCTGGATAAGTTTCAGCAAAACGACCCTTCCCCTTCAAAATAACAGTCTGCAGGGGCCAAAGTCCCGAAATCCTTGGAAGTAGAATTCCCCATTATTTCTGAAGCAATAAATGATCAGAACTCCTGGGTAGGAATTCTTGAGAACTTCTACAGAAGGTATAACCCTGTATTCTTGAAATACCAGTTTCCCAGAATTGCTGAAGAAAAAATCTTGAAAATTTTCTGGGAAAAGAATTTCTTTAATTTAAATAATCCAAAATTTTTAACAGAGCAATTCCTCAAAACTCTTAATGTGGGAACTCCCGACTTCTTGGAGGAGTCTTGAATCCCCAGAACTTCTGCAGAAAGAGTCGCTGGTGGCGGAGTTCCCGAAATTGCAGAATCCCAGAAATGAATTTTCCAGAGTTCCGGGAGAAGTAATTTCCTAGGAAGGGTTAGCTAAAAATGTACCTGGATTACCAGTTATGTTAAAAACACTAGCATGATGGCCATGCATTTCGTAGTTGCTACTCCGTGTTTGACCAGTTGGTATATTTTAATTGGATGCCGAAACGAGCTTTTTTTACTCATTTCGAATTTTAACAGTTAACTACTAGAACTAATCAAGTTGTAGGTATAGGGCTAGAAGATGGAAACGGTATGAAAGTCCATTTCCAGTTCTAGAGATTGCTAGAGCATGAGAAATATATGAAAAGATACAAAGTAGGAAGAATGGAACAGGCCTGGGACTGAACCCACGACCTTCTGCGTATAAGGAGGAAGTGGTAGCCATATGACCACCAGGGGCGTTATATGACTAGTTATGTAAAAAAGTAGCTCAAAAATATGTCTAGCTCTCTTATGTACGAAATGGCTCAACGATGATTATGTCATTGTCAGAAATGCTATGCTGTTCACCGTATCGAACCAATTGATGGCACATTACATCATGTCTGTCATCAGTTACAAAATCATATTTTCTAAAATTTCGTTCGATTAAGCAACTAGGAATTATGTTTCTGCCTGACTTTGGGCCCCACGTCTTCTCTTTAGCAAATACAATTCTAAGCGCAACGGATCGTTTTCCAATTTTTATAATAATTAGAAAAGACTCATCCCTACCTATAAAGAAAAAATATACATCCCAGTCCATACAAGAATTGCCTGAAGTATAGGCCTTGAGCTCCTTGAGGGCTGCAAGTTTTATTTTTATTCGTTTATGCTGACTGTGGTCCATATAATTAAATTTGATGAGAGTTTTCCATCCCAGTTCATCCAAGAATTCCCTGGAGTTTAGGCATGAAGATCTGCTCGCGTACCCAAAAGGCTATTATCTCTTTTTCACAATGGATACTTAATTAGTATTGAGCGTCTTAGGGGAAGCCTTGAAAATTTCTGCGCTTTTTATTCCATACATCCAAATTGGATATCCGCTCAAAAATTATTTTAATGCAGGTCTTCCGAGAATTTCCTTGAGTTTACGCCTTATTGGATCTTAGATATGTTTAAAAACGGTTCATGTTCTATGTGATCCAAATAACCAAATTGGATAACCCTTAAACAAGAAGTCAAATTTCAAGAAGGAGCTAATAGATCTTTCATTACCCGTATAAACCTTCCCGGGCAGAAGCTATGAACAGAATAACAAAACATGATATGGACTTGATTGATATAAGAGATAAAAGAACAGGCCACAATATCAAAAATTTGCACCGAAATATCATTTAAATATCAAGATATGCTATGGATAAGAAAAAACTAATGGCACTTGATATCGATCACTTATTACAAATAACATATCTTGATATTCTCATAATATTTTAGTGCAAAATATTGATATTGTCGCCTGATCTTTTATCTCTTATATCAATCATGTCCATATCTCATTTTGCTATTTTATCAACATTTGATATTATTGAGCTATTTTCGTCTACTCGGGTTAAGATCGCGGAATTCTTGGGTTACCTGTAATGGAACACATGTTGAATGTATATCCAATTTGATTCTGAGAGACGAATACCCTCTGTTGGGTAAAGTCTCGTTAAAAAGAAAAAAAATATTCATAAATCACTAGGAATATTGATATATAGACCGTAAGATATTAGTTTACGCTTTGAGATCTCTCTAGGAAATTATTGGAAGACCTGAAACGAACCGGGCGATAACATAGTTAGTTAATCGATTTATTTGCGCAGATTGCCATGTATCATATTTAAAAGAATTCGAAGATCAATTAAATGAAAAACAAGTAATCTTAACAAAAAATCTATTTGCATCCTAACATCAAAGTAACATGAAAAGACGGTTGAGCGTAAATGTTCTTTTCAGCGGCGCAGCCGAAATTTTTCAAATGTATAAGGGTAAACGGAATTTTTCTTCTAACAAATTGGAGAGGAGGATAAATTCCCAAAACTACCCCCAGGCTACAGAACTTAAATTATTTCAACGGCTCGCTCAAAATTCACCGGCGGCGCGGTCAAAAAATTACAGCGGCGCGCCGGTCAAAAACGGTGGCGGCGGCGGCGCATAAAAATCGTCGGCGGCCGCGGCGCGGCGCGGCGGCGCACAGCTCTATTCGTGTCCATTCAACTGCATGATACAGGTTGGAAGAAGTCACGCATTCAGCGTCGTAAAATACCGCGGCGGTGCAGCAGTATCAAATTAAAAGGCGATATGAATGAATGAATCACATCAACTCACTACTTCTGCAATAATAAAATACAGATGTTAATTATTTTACTAACTGAGTCTAATCAAGTCGTTTGTGAATTGTGATGATCTGACAAATCTTGATAAGAATGGCCAAGTGAACATCGCGAAAAAAAATTAAATATTTAGCTAGACTCATTTCCTATCTCCTATATCAATGATGCAATGAAAAGGAATTTGATTTATTTCCTTTTTTGTGTTTTTTTTTTTGCAGTGGTCACGCATGTTAGCAAAAAGAAGTCACGAGATTAATGTTGTATTTCTTTCTCTCGCGATGAGATAAATATATGGTCGGTCTGTGAACTGAAAATGGGAACAGTTCCCTTAGATTTATTACACGATTTTGCTTAGGGGTCGTTCAAAAATGATGTCACAGGTTTTAAGGGGAGAGGGGGTCCAAGATTTTGTGACAGTACATGTACTAGGTATACAAAAAAGCGTGACAGAGGGGGGAGGGGGTCTAGACATCCTAAAAAGTAGTGGACGTCACATTTCAATCGCCCCTTAACAAAAATCTTGACATTCTTTTCGACATCGCCACATTGCCAACTAGTGGGCTGTTTAGCACTCACACAGTTGTTAACTTTAGGGTTTTATAGCTAAGTAACCATTTCTGAATTTTTATACCATGCTTCAAAGCTAAATAGCCCAGGAAAATTGAAAGACTAATTAGACTAAGACCGGCCTCAGCAACAAACTAACGCCGGTGGACTATTGATCCCTAGAACATCACGTTAGAATTCCACAGAATTTGTCGTGGAAGTACAAATTTTTCCTTAAAAATTCCATATAATTTCCCGTTGAAATCAAAAAAAAAAAAAATCTCTTGATTTTTTGATTTTTTGAACAGAGAAGAGTCGTTGGGCAGAAAGCCATTTTGCCGAAGCACACAACCCAACAAAAATTGGAGGTGAAAAATGCACTTATATGATTAAAAATAGTCCTCGATAGCTTATATAGCTAAAATTCCCAAGCAGCACAACTTGTTTCACTACTGAACATTTCACTGTGTTGCAACTATTCGGAAAGAAACAATCTTTGCCTATGTGCCATCAAATATAACTCTCTTGCAATCTAAAAAGCGCAAGAGGTGGAGCCTACGGAAACATCCTTCGATTGCAGTAAAATTGCAATAATGTTGCAAAATACTACAGCGGAAAAAATAAAATAAAAATATAAAACTGGATTCGATTTATGGATCTTGTGATTGATAGTCCTTCATTCTACCACAGCACTATTCAACACTTCGGATGGACTGAATGTTGACTCACCATAAAAACCTTACGATTATGAAGTTTTGTACTCGGGTTTTCTGTTACTTGATTGCACCAGCACCGGAAAAAAATGTGAGTTGTCAAAATGTTGAACGATGCTAAATTAAACATGAAGACACACTCAACTTATTTGCAACTTAATTTTAACAAACAAATAAATTTTGAAAGGCGCATTGAAGTTACATGTTAAAAAATATGCAACTTGATGATTTTGTTTCGTGTTTGCACCATAAAGTGCAGTATTCTTTGGTTGTTTGTTTCCAAATGTTAAACACGTACTGCATTGCAATGTTAATGAAACATTGATCACAACTCGAACCTTTTTGACATCTTGATGCAACTTTTTCGTGCTTTGATGTTTTTCCAATGCCTTTAATGAAACTGAATAGAAACAAGGTGCTTTTTGGAAGATGTTGCGTGTGCTACTTGGGTTGTTTGTTGGTAAAGCTGAAAGTTGTTTGTCCTAATATCACAGAGAACAGAGGTTCATCTTGCTTTGTGCAGCTGTGTAAAACCTGGTACTGGTCAATTTAAAGCAGGCATTGCAAACCAACCCTTTCATTCGATCACCTGAGTAAAGATACTGATGAAATAATGGGATATTGACCTTAGTTATCTAACCGCTCAGTCAACAAAGTGCAATGTTCGTCATGGAGACACATTTTTTCACAGCTTTTGTTGTAGCAACACCTTCGCAGCGTGAACAAACCTGGCTATCAGGATCATCATCAAACGCTCGAATGATAATAGGGGGATTCACTTAACGTCGTAGGTTGCTGTGTATCTGTTTATGGAAATGTTTCATAGGTGATTTGAAATATGTCCCTTGTGATTGAGTGTGAAACATTTCTATAATCAGATACGCAGCAACCTACGACGTTAAGTGAATCCCCCTAATGTCTTTCCAGAGTGCTCTTTGATTACATAAGCAAAGATAATATTATGTGCTCAGATGATATTGACATGCCTGATTTAAAGTATGTCGTTATGCATCCGTTGTGCGGTGCTAGTGTGATGGAAATTTGCCGTATTTTACTTTATAGCGCTAGTGTTCATTCAGATTTACCAATAGATGATAGTCCCACCTCGTTTACTAGTGTACACACATTTTCAACAAAATTTTGTTTCTCTGTGCTAATACGCCGTTTGGCCAAACAAACCATTTGGCTAAAGCCTATCTAGTCTAAAATTATTTCGCCAATATGTCATTTGGTCGAACAGTTCTTGTTCGCGCCAACGCGAAGCAGTTGTTTGATGCCCTGCTCCCCCTTCAACTACGTATTCTCTAGGTTGGCCGAATAGGTCAATTGGCCGAAATGGTCGTGTGGCAGAAGGAGTCATTTGGCTAGAATAGGCCTTCGGCTGAAAGTGTCGTTTGGCTGAATCGGTCATTTTGCCAAAAAAAAGGCCATTTGACGGAAAATTCCGTTTGGTTAAAATAGTTGTTTTGCAGAAAGGAAATTTTCGTGCCAACTGTCTTTTTGCCAAGCGGCATTTTCGGCCGAATAACCTATTCGGTCAAATGACTTTTTCGGCCAACCAATCATTTCGGTCAAATGAACTGTTACGACAAACAACTTTTCATTCTAATTGCTAGTTCGGCCGAATGAGCCTTCATAATGTTTGTCGCTTTCGGCCAAATGTCATTTTTGGTCAAACCATTTTCGATCTAATACCGTTTCGGACAAACGTTTAATTCAGTCTAATGTAATATGGCTAGATGATTTTCGGCCAACGTGTTATTTAATCAAGTGGCATTCGAATAAATGGCTTTTCACCGAATAACTTTCGGTGAAACGAAATGTAGGGCTATTTGACCGAAAGCCACAAGGCCGCAAGGTGTTTGGACGAATATGTTGTATGGCCGAACAAACCATTAGGTGATTTCCCTTCTGGCCTACATTTGGCCTACATCAAAAGGTCGTAAGGACGAAAGGTCGAAGGGTCAAAAGGTTGAAGGGACAAAAGGTCGAAACAAAAAATCTGAGTCAAAAGGTCGAAGTTCAAAAGGTCTAAAATAAAAACGTCGAAGGACAAAAGGTCGAAACAAAAAAATCTGAGCCAAAAGGTCGAAAGGACAAAAGGTCGAAAATAAAAACGTCGAAGGACAAAAGGTCGAAAGTAAAAAGGTCAAAGGACAAAAGGTCGAAGATCAAAAACTCAAAAGCTCAAAAGGTCGAAAAAATTAGGCAAAACGTCGAGTGTTAATCAACCATTCTTTTGCACATTTATGTTTTACCTGATAATATTTCATTGTCGAATTTTTCCTTCTTGTAATCATAGGCCGTTCTTTCGAGATTCGCATATTTATATTTATTTGTGTCTCACCTGATTATATATTTTATTGTTGAATTTTCCTTCTTCTAATCAAAGGCTGATAAAATCGGGTCGAAAACGTGAGAAATCAGGGGTAGGGAAAACGTGAGAAATCAGGGGAGTGACAAAATCGTACAAAATACATTTGCTTTTATTATTAGAAACCGTTACGTGACGCTGTAAAGTTAAGAGGGGTGTGGAATTGACAAAATTTGTGTTGGGGAAGATCCATTAATTACGTAACGCAAAAATTGGGAATTTTCAACCCTCTCCCCCTTAGTCACACTTTTTGTAAGAAACATCTAAAAAAATTGTATGGATCATTATACTTCGCTCAACCCCCTCCCCCTCTAAGCGTTACGTAATTTATGGACGCTCCTTTACGTGATTCGTGAACGTTTGTGTTTCATTTTGAAGTCAACTAGTAACCCTCTAACGCCCAAAACCGCCTTCAGACGGAAAACCTTAATATTTTTTTTAAATTTTTATTGTTCAGATTTCAAAATTGATTTTTTACCTGTTTTTGAATCAACCTTCTGTTATTTTTTCGGCCCTCTTTTCCTTCGACCTTTTGTCATTTCGACCTTTTGTTCTTTCAATTTTTTTGACTTTAGACCTTTTTTTCTTTCAATTTTTTGACTTTTGATCCTTTGACCTTCGACCTTTTGTCATATATAGCTATGTATGTTAACAAAGAATCAGAAGAAATAAATTTTGGCTGTTACGCCCTTTTCAAATGTTGGTCTAGATTTTGTCCTTTCGACATTTTATCCTTTCGACCTTTTGTCCTTTCGACCTTTTATCCTTTCGGCCTTTCGTCCTTTCGACCTTTTATCCTTTCGACATTTTTTCCTTTCGACCTTTTGTACTTTCGACCTTTCGTCCCTTCGACCTTTTATCCTTTCGACCTTGTCCTTTCGACCTTTTGTTTTTTCGACCTTTGTCCTTTCGACCTTTTGTCCTTTCGACCGTTTGTACTTTCGATCTTTTGTCCTTTCGGCCTTTTGTCCTTTCGACCTTTTGTCCTTTCGACCTTTGTCCTTTCGACCTTTTGTACTTTCGACCTTTTGTCCTTTCGACCTTTTGTCCTTTCGAGCTTTTGTCCTTTCGGCCTTTTGTCCTTTCGACCTTTTGTCCTCTCGACATTTTGTCCTTTAGACCTTTTGTCCTTTCAACCTTTTGTTCTTTCGACCTTTTGTCATTTCGACCTTTTGTCCTTTCGACCTTTTGTCCTTTGACCTTTTGACCTTCGATCTTTTGACACAGATTCCGGTCGACTGACCATTTTGTCGAAAAAGTCGTTTGGCCGAAAAGATCATTTGGCAGAGAGGCCATCTGCCGAAAATGTTATTTGGCCAAACGGGTAGACATTTTCAACCATAGTACTCGTTCAGTAATTAACAATTGGCCGTTGGACCGAATGACATCTACGGCCAAATGGCCCTTTCTATCAAACAACCATTGCACTTTCACTTGAATTTGGGATGATTTAAGGTCACTCCTGACAGTTGTGCGCCGCCTCCGTATCGAGTGGTGTGCCCCCGAAAACGCGAGCACTTTGAAACTTGGATTCCGTCAGGAGTGACCTTAAGGACAAAAAACGCTAATTGAATACATTTTAACCCGTAAACAGTTAAATGACACTTGAAACATGCAACGTGTCGATGTTCCAGCGATTAAATTACCCCAGTAAATGTGTGCTTAGTCAAATTCGCAGAAATTTTAGATGGTTGTTACGTCAACTATGAAATCGTGGGCAGTATGGCCCTCTGCTAATTTTCAGTTTCTATTCATTTCACACTTGCCGCTCGCTTGCGGTGTCAATCGAATCTGTATCTTCAATCTACTCCCTTGCGATTTGAGTAGTATGTATAATAGGGTGGCTCAAATTAGTATGGGAAAAACTTTTTTCAAATTTTTTGATGGGCCGCCTTCTTATTCAGTTCTATTTGATGCCCTGATGCTCTGGACAAAATTTCAGCCAAATCGGCCAACGTTTGGACGGTGCTAAACTCGTTGGAAGTTTATATGCAAAAATGTATGCAGAAACATGCAAAAACAGTGCATTGCAGTTGGACGGCACAACTTACGATGAGGAACTATGATACTCATTCAGATCTTGAAGAATTTAATACAGAATGTTATGCAGAAAACCGCGAGAAGATTAGAGTTTGCCCGGCTAAGTTATTAGCCTTTCTCTGAAATAGGTTTGAGCAAATTTCGTTTCTTTTACCTTTGAAAAGAAATAAATTCACCCCTACAACACTCCAGTAAAATGCTAATGTCTTTGCCTAACAAACTTTAATCTTCTCGCGGTTTTCAGCTGAACGTTCTGCATTGAATTTTACAAGAACTGAATGAGTATCATGGTTCTTGATCGTAAATTGTCCCGTCCAACTGCAAATCACTGTTTTCGGATGTTTCTGCATACATTTTTCCATATAAACTTCCAACGAGTTTAGCACCGTCCAAACGTTGACCGATTTGGCTGAAATTTTGTCCAGAGCATCAGGGCATCAAATAGAACTGAATAAGAGGGCGGCCCATAAAAAAATTTGAAAAAGTGTTTTTTGAGCCACCCTAAATGTATAATTGTCACCGAAAAAAGCCAATAAATTGATTTCGACAAGCTCCACGTGTCATAAGACGAGTTTGTACAATCCCATTGAATTTCACCACTTAATTGTATCTTGAGAGATACGTATTTCGACCTCAACAGTAAGGCCGTCTTCAGTGTCTCGACTTCGACAAGCTGTTTTCCGTTGAATAACCGTTTCGGCCAAACGTTAATTTCGGCCTAATGCAATTCGGCTTGATGATTTTCGACTTAACGTATTATTCGGCCTAACGACTCTCGACTCTTCCTCTTTTCTAAATTATTTTCAATTGAATTTCCAAGAAATTTCTTATGGACAATACAAAAAGTTCCCTGTAGAATGCAAAGAAATTCCTTCAAAATTCAGATTTTTTTTGTTGAAATACCGACCAGTTTTCCGTAAAAGTTTTAAAACAATCACGTAAAAGTTGTTAACAATTATAATTAAAATTTCGTAAAATTCACAGTGGAAATTCCGAAGAATTTCTCATGAAAATTTTAAAAAATTTCGTGCTGGTTCCAAAGTATTTCCTACGAAAATTTCGAACAATTTGACGTTGAAATCCAATTTTTTTATTGATGTTCACATTTTGAAGTACATCCCGTAGAAAATCTAAAGAACTTTCTCTATAAATTTTGAAGAGTACTTACAGAAACTGTAGAAAATTGGAACATTTTTTTATGGACGATTATGATTTGAAAAATGTTTTGAAGGTAACTACTTTCCTTCGATGGGACTCGAACCCACGACCCTCAACCCGCTAAACTGGTGCTTTAGGCAACTAAGCTACGAAGGACCTCCGTTGGCCTTTTAAGCCCAAGCTGCCTAAGAATGCGTGGTTTCGCTGTATTCCTCTCAAGGTATTTGTGATGTTTTTGCTGTAACTGGATTACAACCCACTTTTTATTTTATACATTCCACACAGTGGTATTGTGACATTGGTTTTGGTGATTCTGGTCTTAGAGAAGTCAATTAAGTTCTATGGGCTAGGAGAACCGCATGAATGCTGTCATCAGAGAAAAAGTAGAATCACTAAAATTTACCACGGCAAGGTATAACCAACGGAATTCAAAATAAGTTTAAAAATTACAAGAAAAAGGTTTATTGCACGAGATTAGAAGTCTAATAAACGTCAAAAATAGTTATATAGTAGGATCAATTCGAGAAAAACATTTATTATCATGAACAATCAAACAAATATATCTACAATGTAGATAATCAAAAGTCTAATCCGGTGCTGTGTAAAGTTTTCCGTGATTCTACTTTTTCTTTTTTGACATTTCTCCTAGCGTATTGCTTTTGTCAGTTGATGAAGTGTAATGTATTAACGCATTTGCTCAAAATTACACGCGGCGCTCCCTTTGGGAAACGACGCACCGCAGTTTTTGCTGCCAGTATACTCGATTCTTATGGGGGGAAAACATTGCGGTGTTTCCTAAGGTGCGGTTGTTTCTTTCGACTATGAAACGCCGCGTGGAATTTCGTGCAAATGCGCTTTTGAAAACATTACAACAGCCGCGCGCTATATCGTATTGACATCACCCTACAATAACTCTAATATGTTTGAGGCATTTTTTTTAAAGAAACAGTGATAAATATCTCTAACAAAACGATGTATTATCGCTGAATTATTGATTAATTTACGCGATTAGCTAACGTAACATCCTAACATTACCTCCCGTTACCCTATCTTGACCCAAGAGGTTTTTTTAATGCGGCCATGATAAATTTTACATTCAATCAGGTATCGAGTGATATTTCTAACCATTTCTCTAAGCATTAATCATGGCGGGTAATAGGCAAACAATGATGTACGTTGTAGGTACACCAAAAACAAAATTTTAATCTTATCAATGCAATGCTTATCATCAGATGATTGGGCGTAATTTTTTAGCCTAACAGCATGACTGACACTTTCTATTATAGTATACAGTCTATTGTCTACTGAACGAAGTCGAAATGTTCAATGAAGAACATGATGATATAATTCGTATGGAGCTTGTTTAGTGTTTTTAGTGACACTAAAAACTAGCTTCCTTTATTAAGAAAATTATTTTAAGCTTTTTAGTGGAATGTCTTCACGTTTGTACAATCTGAAGACGATCTTACTGTTGAGGTCGAAATACGTATCTGTCAAGGTACAGTGGTGGAATTCAATGGGATTGTACAAACTCGTTTTACGACAAGTGAAGACATTCCACTAAAAAGCTTAAAATAATTTTCTTAATAAAGGAAACTCGTTTTTATTGTCCTTAGTGTCCTTTTTTAGTCCAATTATGCCTATATGAGAAATTATAAAGTTAAAACATTAAATGGAATGATACGGGTTCCTATTTCAAAAGACCAGGTCGTCCTAATTCGATTTAAGATTTTTGTTATGTTGTATGAGCAATTGACAAAGCCTAGCATTATATTTAGAGCAAGGCCACGTAGTTTACTTCATATCTGGTACACGCAGTTTCTTGCATATTTCTCCCACACAGTAGCCGTAAGAATGAATTCTCGCATTTTTTGGTTTGATGTGTCAATGTGCATAATTAAGATAAACAGTCCCTCCAATTGGCATTAATTAGCACAAATAACCAAGAGTAGAAAAGGGACAAGTGCGATTCCATTGAAAAGCGTTATTACCAGCGAAAATGCTGACCAAGCATCGTACGTTCCGAGGAATAATTTGAAACCGACACAATGGCAAATTTTCTCGGGGGTTTCACATTGCGGCAAGTATGTCTGAAATCTTTGGACTCACCCGCAAAGGAACGGTACTTATAGTCTCCATTCGGCGAGTAAGGTTCTTGCACCGCACGTACGAATATACATCGCGCAGCAAAATATTAATGACAACAACATTGTCCGCCCGTTGATTCAGTGCTTCTGTGAAGCTTGATTTTGATTGTCTTGGGTAGGCACTTGGATTCCATTCCCGTACATATGCATATGGAGCGACACACTACTGGCCGCATCGAACGTGCGCCACGTGATACTTCTTGGAAGTGCTAGATGCCTGCCGCAACGGATTTGGGATTGGGCAATAAAGCTGAATTGGAGTGGGTGGTATAAAGTGATTAATTAAGCTAACTGCGAGTGATGACAAATTGTTATTAATGCGTAAACTAAGTTGTAAAACAGACCATATTCCAGTAGACACGTATCGCGATAAAAAAGATTCATTCGTGAGCCGGCATCAGATTGATCTTTTGTTGAGTAGTTTTCATGCCTCACAGCAATGAACGATAAACACGAACCGGTCATGCGATATGCAGCTACTGTGTACCAATTTTCGGCATTGTCAAAATTTCCGCATCGCCTCCCACACGGCAGAACGCCAAACAGCCGTCCCGAGTTCATCCAACATTACGACCGGATTGTGGGTTTAGCCGAGCTCGCTGCAGAATCATATTTCACGGTGGATTTATTGGTTTCGACGAGCAGCAAAATTTGGTTTCCTTGTCCAATGACCAACTACTGCTTGCTGCCTGTCACCTCACGGATGGGAGCAGAAACATTTCCTACCATTGACACCAGTCGAATTCGGTTGAGTCAGAATTTCGAGACTGACGGCATGGCACCATCGCTGTTTCCTATTACATAAAGGTCATTTCGCGGGTTATGCAATTTCGCAATACTGTCGACAGTCATTTTTCACACTGCATTACGGTTGTTTGGGTGTTAACAAATTAGATAAGTAATTCCGTGGTTAGTTTGGTAACCAATGCATTGTATTCACTGGACAATGCTTTAGTAGCACCAGCGCCAGCGGTCAATCTGTGATTTAACTGAATTCACATTAATTTTCCACTCAATTGACTCTACTTTTCCTACAAGTCCTCTCCGTTTCCCAAGCCGGATCGTTCGTTTACTTTATTTATAAGTTACTTATTATTATATGTACTTAATATAATTGGTCCAATGCACATGGCATATGCTTCAGCGATAAATTGAATAGGAGTACCCACTCAATAATGGGATAGTATTAAACTTTACCCATTCAAGAGATACATACATTTATACATACCCTAGCAAATACGTCATCAGCTTATTTCCGTACACTTACTTAGTCATTGAAGGGCCACCTGTAGGAACGAAAGATAATGCGCCACATGTGGTTTTCCCCCGGGCGGTTTGATTGGCGTCTGAGCCGAGCAGACTACGCTAGCATCTGATAGACTGCGGCGAACGATTGCAATGATGTCGTACACTAATAAAATGTTCAAATAGGCTGTAAGTACATAGTGGTTACTCTTATCAGTAAGAAATTAGTTCAAATGAGTATTATTTTGCAGAGTCACCCAGCTTCTACGATTACTCAGGACTTAGCAAGAATAATAAAAAATCCAATTGGCATGTTAGACAAATTGAAAAAAAATGAGGAAATCACGCGAATAGTTTGACCCTCTTCCTCCCTTGATACATTTTGGGCACCAAAAATGACTTCAAAAAATAATAACTTCTTTTATTTTCAATCGATTTCGTCGATTCAAACAAACCGGTTAGGTATCTAGTTTTTGAAACGGGGAAGAGAATTGGGCCGTGTGGGGAAGGTTTTTTTTTAATTTAATTATTTACTGAAAGTCTTGAAACTCATCTATGTTTTCAATAGAAAAAATGTAAAGGTTCATGAGTTGGTTTATCCTTATTTCAGGATTCCTTGAAGATGTTGGTCATGTTCGTATAATCCGGGAAACCTGGTTCCTCCAGGGACTTTTTTATGTAATCTGAAATCTATCAAACTATCATCGTCATCATCCATCGGATTTTTTATAGATAATTCATTCGATTTTTTATAGAAAGGTCATCCGAATTTTCTTAGCATCCGAATTTTTAGGAAAAATTCATCCGAGCTTAAATCAAAAATACATCCAAATTTTTGTCAAAAATTCATCCGCATTTTTATCAAAAAATCATCCAAATTTCCATCAAAACTCAATTCCAAATTCTTACAAAAAATCATCAGAACTTCCATCGAAAATTCATCCAAATTTCCATCGAAAAAACATTCGAATTTTCTTAAAAAAAAAAATCGATTTTATATCAAAAACTCATGCGAACTTTAATCAAAAACTCTTTCGAGGTTGAATCAAAAATTAATTCGGATTTTCATCAAAAAATTATACGAATTTTCATCAAAAAATCATCAGAATTTTAATCAAACATACATACGAATTTTTATCAAAATTAAATCCGAACTTTTATCAAAAATTCATCCAAATTTGTATTAAAAATTGATCCGCCTTTTCATTAAAAATCCAACCGAATTTTTATCAAAAAATCATCCGAATTTTTAACAAAAAATCATCCAAATTTTCATCAAAAATTCAACCGATTCTTTTTATCAAAATTTCATCTTTATTTCTTGAGTTTGAACTTGATGACCGTACAATTCATAGTTGGTACTCCGGGAATTCATCCTCATTTCATTCAAACATTCATCGGCATTTTCATCAGAAATCCATCCGTATGTTTATCAAATAATCTTCCGAATTTTCATCAAAATCTCACCCGAATTATTACCAAAAATTCATTCGAATTTTGCATCAAAAATTCATCAGAATTTTTATCAAAAATTCATCCGAATTTTCACCAAAAACTTATCCGAATTTTTACCAAAGAATCATCCAAATTTTTAACAAAAACTCATCCGAGTCTTTATCAAAAATTCACCCACATTTTCATTCAATACTCATCCGAATTTTTAACAAAAATTGACCCACATTTTATCAAAAATTCAACCGATTTTTTTTTATCAATAATTTATATTTTTTCTTGAGTTTGAGCTTGATTACCGCACAATTCGTAATTGCTACTCCGGGAATTCATCCTCATTTCAATCAAACATTCATCAGCATTTTCATCATTTCTCCTCGTGGCGCAACTCCTATCCCTACCTGCTCGTAGCGCTGGCCGGGAATCGAGCAACCTTAGGGGAAATCGGGTAACCAACCTCGGTGGGAACTATGGTCGTATGCTGACAGGGAAGGGGGGAATTGCTCATCTCCGGAGGTGCAAATCTGATCGAGCGTCTGTTCTCCATGTTAGGAGCGGCACCCAACAGCGTAGGTAGTGTAGGTAGCGCAACCCTGGTAAGGTAGCCTATCGAAGATTCCACAGTTACCAAGAAAGGCAAAATTAGAGCAAACGGATTGATTCAACGGCAACAGACCCGCAGCGAATAAAGGACAACGATTGGAAAGTCGGATCTTGGAACGGGAGAACTTTGAATGAACCCGCCGCACGTGTTGGGCTCTTGGCTCGTGAGCTGCAGCAGGTCGGCGTGAGTGTGGCAGCAATCCAGGAAATACGGTGGCCCAGAACTGGAGAACGTAAATTCCGGGCGGTGGATCCCATAGCGCACACTTCATTAAAGTACCACATCTACTATAGCGGCGGTGACAGAGCAGAACGAGGAGTTGGCTTCATGGTGATCGGGAAGCAAATGCAGCAGTTATCCGGTGGAAGCCGATAAACGACCGCATTTGCGTGTTGAGAATGAAGGGCAAATTCTTGCCTGATCAGCATCTATGCCCCAACGAACGATAAGCCTGATGATGTGAAGGATAAGTTCTATGAGAGCCTTGATAAGGCCTACGGAGAGTGCCCGACACATGATGTAAAGATTGTCATCGGGAATGAAAATGCGCAGATCGGAAGAGAAAGTTTCTTTCGCCCTATCGTTGGTACGGAAAGCCTTCATTCCGCTACCAACGATAATGGTCTGCGACTTGTAACCTTCGATGCTGCTAGAGGGATGACAATCAGCAGTACACCCAGGTTTTTTTTTACACGGTTGGAATTCATTAATTTCTCGGTTAACCTAAACTTTCACAGTTTTTCAAATACCTCTGAATTTTCTTTGATTTTTTGTGATTTTTTTCGTGGGGTTAACTCATTGTTTCATTGACGCTGAAGGTCTTAAACGACTAAAACCAAACCGTGTAAAAAAAAACCTGGGTGTACCTACTTCGCACGTAAGAACATCCGCAAACACACTTGGCAACATCCGAGTGGAGACACTTGCTCACAGATAGACCAGGTGCTGATCGACGGACGCCATTTCTCGGATGTAACAGATGTAAGGTTCTTCAGAGGTCCGAACATTGACTCGGATCACTATCTTGTAGTTTAAAATTGAAATATCTCAATTACTTGGATTTTCACCAGTCCAAGTAATTAAGATGAAAAAGAAATCCCACTCTGGTACTTCTCAGAGGGGCATTTCTCAAGAATTTTATTTAGTTCATTTTAACAAAAGTGAACTAAATAATATGAAAAGTTTGGAAAAGGCCTGTATTATGTCTCATGTCCGTGTTACGTGGGAACATTTCCGCAGGCCTGGAGGAAATTTCCAAAACCCCACCCAGTGCCGTAAGTGCCAAAAGTGGGGTCATGGAACCAAACATTGTCACATGGATGCTAAATGCATGATTTGTGGTGGAACCTCTCACGCCAAGGACGCATGTCCTGTGAGAGAAGATTCCAATAAATTTAAGTGCGCAAATTGTGGTGGCAATCATAAATCCAATTTCTGGGAATGCCCTTCACGCAAAAAAGTTTTGAATTCCCGTGCAAAATCGATGATAATTTGTCATGCATAATGTGCATAATGTCGATGACGGGAAATTCCAATCGGATCCCAGATTCGACGGGTAGAAATTTTTCAAACGCTCAAATTTCGAAACCGGTTATCGGTCGAGCAATTCATACCCACCACAATTCACAAACAAATTTTGCCGCTCGTCAACGGGTAGCAAGCACTTCAGTAAATTCCAATTTTTCCAATGTACCTACGTATGCAAACATCGCTGCTGGTAGACAAAATTTCTCTTCTCAAAATGAGGTTTATACCCATGTCCCAACGGAAAATAACGGTCATGTTGCCGATTCAGGTAGCATGACTGCTTCTGATTTTGATTTTTTAACTGAACAATTGCATCACATGATTGATGCAATGTTCAAAGCAAATACCATTCCTGAAGCTGTTCAGGTTGGTATAAAGTACACACAAAAAAATGTTATCGGACTCCGTTTCAATGGATCCAAATAATTGTGTGAAAGTTATAAATTGGAATGCCCGCTCTCTAAAGGGTAAGGAAGATGAATTATTCAACTTTCTAAAAGTTCATAATGTGCATATTGCCATTATAACAGAAACTTATTTAAAACCAGGACTCTCCCTTAAAAGGGATCCAAATTATTTTATCTACAGAAATGATCGTCTTGACAGCGCCTATGGTGGGGTCGCCATTGTCATCAATGGACGTATCAAACATAAATTATTTTCTTCGTTCGAAACCAAAGTTTTTGAAACCTTGGGAGTTTCTATTGAAACAAAT
This sequence comes from Armigeres subalbatus, assembly GCF_024139115.2. NCBI lineage: Eukaryota > Metazoa > Arthropoda > Insecta > Diptera > Culicidae > Armigeres > Armigeres subalbatus. The sequence continues at coordinate 6,726,407 of NC_085140.1, read as the reverse complement.
TTTGGACAATTTTCCTTCATTGCAGCCTACTTGCCTTTTCAATGCAATGGGCAGCAAAAGAATTTGTTGAAAGCTGATCTTCAAATTCTGACTCGCAACAAATCAAAATTCTTCGTAATTGGTGACTTCAATGCCAAACACCGTTCATGGAATAATGCTCAAAGCAATTCCAACGGCAACATTTTATTTGAAGATTGTTCTGCGGGATATTATACTATTCAATATCCCAATGGCCCTACTTGTTTTTCTTCCAGTCGAAATCCTTCTACAATTGATTTAGTTTTAACGGATTCAAGTCAGCTGTGTGGCCAATTGGTAACTCATGCTGATTTTGACTCTGATCACCTTCCTGTGACGTTTGAAATTTCACAAGAAGCCATTTATAATCCAATCAGCTCTACTTTTAATTATCATAGAGCTGATTGGGATTTATATAAAACGTTTATCGATAGGAATTTTGATGTTGATATTCCTCTCGATACCAAAAGTGATATTGATAATGCTCTCGTATCTTTAACAAATTTAATTGTCGAAGCCAGAGGCATTGCAATTCCAAAATGTGAAATTAAATTTAACTCCATTATTATTGACGACGATCTTCAGCTACTGATCCGTCTCAAAAATGTGAGAAGAAGGCAATACCAAAGAACTCGCGATCCCGCGTTGAAATTTATTTGGCGAGATTTGCAAAATCGATTTCTAAATCTGATAGATTACCCGTAAGGGCTGGTGTCCCCCAAGGCAGCATACTGGGGCCCATTTTGTATAATATTTTTACTTCTGACTTGCCTGATTTACCACCAGGGTGTCAAAAATCTTTGTTTGCAGATGACACAGGTCTCTCAGCCAAAGGGCGAAGCCTTCGTGTCATTTGTAGTAGATTGCAAAAAAGTTTGGATATTTTCTCCACTTACTTGCAAAAATGGAAAATTTCCCCGAATGCTTCCAAAACTCAGCTTATAATTTTCCCACATAAGCCGACAGCTTCTTATTTGAAACCTTCTAGCAGACATATCAAGCATATTTTTTCATAACGACGTATGTAACAATTATGAGGATTCGAGAAATCCTTTGCAGAAAGTTGGCAAAACTTTTTCTAAAACTGTTTTAAAACTAAATCTTTTTTCAATACTTTTTTCCGCTGGCATGCATAATTACATGACACGTAATAAGCGTGCTTCACATCAAATCTCAGTTCATTCAAATTCACTGTGAAAAACGATAAAATTGTACATACACCGATATGCTGCACGCACGTCGGTGTACATTGGTTGGTTTTCCATAGTGCACGATTGACGCAACTGCAGTTTTGTTTTGTTTTGCTTTTTTTGGTACATAGGTCGCTCGCTTAGTTCCCATATGTTAAAGCGACGTATGTAACAGTGAGACTTCAAAAATTGATTTTTGACATACGTCGATTCGTAAAAAGATTGAATTAAAGAATTTTAAGATCTGAAATCAGTAAAATCGATGCGTATTATATAAAGCCGCGTGTGATTGTCACGTTGTATTAAAGACCTCGTTTTGTTTACTTTTGTTACATACGTCGTTATGAAAAATTTTGCTTGATATTGTCACTATGAATGGGGTTAGAATTAATTGGTCTAGCGAAGCTAAATATTTAGGACTTCTGCTAGATCAAAAATTAACTTTTAAAAATCACATTGAAGGCCTTCAAGCCAAATGTAACAAATATATTAAGTGTCTATATCCACTCATAAACAGAAAATCAAAACTTTGTCTTAAGAACAAACTTTTGATTTACAAACAAATTTTTAGACCAGCCATGTTGTATGCTGTGCCAATATGGACTAGTTGCTGCAATACCAGAAAGAAGGCACTCCAGAGGATTCAAAATAAAATTTTGAAAATGATTCTGAAGCTGCCTCCGTGGTATAGTACCAATGAACTTCATAGAATTTCTAATATTGAGACATTGCAACAAATGTCCAACAAAATAATTTCCAATTTTAGACAAAAATCGTTACAATCTTCTATTGCAACGATTAGCTCCTTGTACCCTTAGTATAAATTAGGTTAGGTTTAGTTTAAGTAGAAAACATTGTAATTCCTACATGGTTCAATTCAACCAGAGGAAATATTCTAACTGCCAGAGGCAATTGAAATGTATTAATAATAACTAAAAATATGACATAGCAAATAAGGATGATAGTGTTAAGAAAACACGGAACACCTAGTCTAAGAGATGAATGCATGTATTAGATAATTAGCAAATAAAATTAGTTAAAAAAAAAACTATTTTGTAGTTGCAAAAAAATCGGAAGCGACGTCACGAATTCACGAAACAAAAGAACGATTCAATATCCAACGCTTGTCAGTTGAAGGAGTTGCTGAACAGTACCACCAGAAGCTGGACGAGCAGATAGGAGATGCCACCAGATCTGGCGACGTCAACAGATTGTGGGAAAATATCCACGAAGCTGTGACTACAACAGCGCAGGAAGTGTTGGGCACTGCACAGCGACGCCTACGAAATGATTGGCTTGATGAGGAGTGCCAGCGAGTGACGGACGAGAAAAATGTTGCTAGGAGTCGAATGCTAGTGGCTCGTACCCGTTCCAACAGAGAGCGGTACAGTTTAGCAAGGGCAGAAGAAAAACGAATCCACCGCAGGATGAGGCTGTTTGGCAACACGAAGAGAGTGTGATAGCTGAAGCGCAGGAGAACATGGATAGAAACGATATGCGGAGGTTTTACGCAACTGTCAATGGCGCGCGGCATAAGACTGCGCCAGTGCCCGCCATGTGCAATGACCGAGAGGGGAATTTACTGACAGTCAAGACTATGGTGGCAGCCAGGTGGAAGGAGCACTTCGAAGATTTGTTGAACGGTGAAAATGAAGGTGTATTAAGGAGCAGGATGGACATAGTCGGCGACGGTCAAGCTGTGGAACCACCAACGCTGGACAAGGTAAAGAAGGCTCTAAACGAGCTGAAAACAGTAAAGCTGCTGGGAAGGACGAGATCCCGGTCGAGCTTCTCAAACACGGAAGTGAGCAGCTGCATCAATCAATCCACCACATTATCCAGAAAATATGGGAGGATGAAGAACTGCCTGCTGGCTGGTTGGATGGCCTCATATGCATGCCCAATCTATAAGAAAGGACACAGACTAGAGTGTGCCAATTACAGAGGGATCACACTTCTGAACTCGGCGAACAAAATCCTGTCGCGTATCCTGTTTAACAGACTGAGACCTCTTGAGGAGTCCTTCGTCGGCGAATACTAGGCAGGTTTTTGTGAGGGCCGATCAACGACGGATCAGATGTTTAGCCTGCGGATGATCCTTGATAAATTCCGGGAGTACGAAATTTGCTCTATACAAAACTCTGATTCTACCAGTGGCCCTTTATGGACATGAAGCATGGACATTAAAAGAGGCGGACCGGAGAGCTTTCGGGGTTTTCGAGCGAAAAGTGCTGCGTACTAGAAAACTAGAAAATGGTGTGTGGCACAGACGCTTGAATCATGTGCTGTATCAAGTATACAAAGAAGAAAATATTGTGAAACGTGTAAAATACGGCAGACTTCAGTGGGCTGGTCACTTAGTGCGAATGTCGGAAGAAAGAATAGCGAAAACAATATTCAACAGAGAACCAGATAGGGGCCGGCGACTTCGTGAAAGGCCACGAACACGCTGGCTGCACGCGGTGGAATCGGACCTGGGGACCCTGAACGTTCGAGGAAACTGGAGGAACATCGCCCAAGACCGACGATTATGGAGCTCTACAATAGGTATTTTTATCAAAACCTCATCCGAATTTTCATCGAAAACTCATCCGAATTATTATCAAAAATCCATTCGAATTGGCAAAAATTCATTCAAATTTATATCAAAAGCTCACCCAATTTCTATCAAAAAATCATCTGAATATTTATCCAAAGTTCATCCAAATTTTTAGCACAAAGTCATCCATCCATAAGTCATCTCCATAAAGAAAAATCATCCGAATTTCCATCAAAAATTCAATTTTTATCAAAACCTCATCCGTTACGAGACGAGCCAGCCTCGGGCTGAAAGACTCAATAATAGACAAAAAAAATCATCTGAATTTTTAAATAAACAAGATCCGCAATCTTTATCTAGTCGGATTTTCATCAAATATTAAAAAAAAACCCAGATTAATCCACCTAGCGGTGATGATGCCTTTCTCGTGCGGTAAAAAATAGTATTTTGGCCATAACTACCAAGCCTATTGTCCGATCCGTCCAATTTTCAATAGGAAACAATGGGGCAGTATACTGCGTCGAATGCAGCCTGTTGTGAGGGAATCCGTTCAGGGTAAGTGCATTGAAAATGAGCTAGACTTTTTTACGCGCTTTTTTACGAGAAAAAGTATTTTGGCCATAACTACCAAGCCTATTGTCCGATCCGTCCAATTTTCAATAGGAAACAATGGAGTAAGATACTGCGTCGAATGCAGCCTGTTGTGAGGGCTTGTCCGTTTAGAGAAAGTGCATTAAAAGTGAGCTAGACTTTTTTACGCGCTGATTTATTAGGAAAAGTATTTTGGCCATAACTTCCAAGCCCATAGTCCGATCCGGCCAATTTTCAATAGGAAACAATGCGGCAGTATGGGGCGTCGAATGCAGTAAATTAGTTTAGGGTAAGTGCAAAAAAAGTGAGCTAAACTTTTTGCTCTTTTGGTGCGCACATACACACACACATACACACACACACACACACGCACACACACAGACATCACCTCAATTCGTCGAGCTGAGTCGATTGGTATATAACACTATGGGTCTCCGAGGCTTTTATAAAAAGTTTGTTTTTGGAGTGAACATGTAGCCTTTACGTATACTTAGTATACGAGAAAGGCAAAACTATCCGAATATATATCAACTCAACAGATTTTTAGGAAAAAATTCATCCAAATTTTTACCAAACATTCGTGCCATTTTTTATTACAATTAATATTAAAAATTTATCCACATTTTTATCAAAATTTCTCCGAAATTTTATCAAAAATTCATCCTTATTTCTCTCGAATTTTTATCAGAAAGTCATTCGAATTTTTATCAAAAACTCATTCAATGTTTTATCAAAAATTCATCCGAATTATCATCAGGAATTCATCCAAATTTTTAACAAAAATTCATCCAAATTTTTACACAAAAAATTATTAAATTTTTCAACAAAAATTCATTTGAATTTTTATCAAGAATTCATTCAAATTTAAATCAAAAATGCATCCAAATTCAAACCAGATCAATCCACATAGCAGTGATGATGCCTTACTCGTTCAGTAAGACAGGATTCCTCGTCGAATGCAACTTGTTGCAAGCAAATCGGTGAAAGATAAGTGCCCAGAAAATAAGAGACATTTTACAGTGACCGGCAAAATAAAAAGCACATTCGCCGTTTTTCATACAAAATGGTAAACTTTGGAGATCTAGATCTCGATTGCGTGTGAACCAATTTTGCTGAAAATTTGACCAGAGCTCAAATATAACTTGAATTTAACCACACCTGAGTTTCGACCATATTGATTCATAGGGTAAAAAAATATTGCGGTATTTTAGCGAAAATTTATTTTTTAAATATCTTGAATTCTATAGGTTGTAAACTGATGACTTATTCACCCAAAACGCGTATTTTGGCAATACAAAAAAGTTTGCGGAATATACTTGTACACTAAGAGTTGTAGTTTTAAAGATATTATAAAATCAATTTTTTGCCAAAAAAATCGTTTTGGTATTACCGCGATAATTTATAACCCTATGCATCAATATAGTCGAAACTCAGGTGTGGTAAAATTCAAGTTATATCTGAGGTCAGGTTAAATTTTGAGCAAAATTGGTTCACGCGCAATCGAGATCTAGATCTCCAAAGTTGACCATTTTGTATGAAAAACGGCAAGTGGGCTTTTTATTATGCAGGTCACTGTACTACGCGGTTTTTATATACAAAAAAATTATTTTGGCCATAACTTCGGAGCTCACAGTCCAAGCCAACCAATTTTCAAAAAGAAAAAAATGGAACAGTATTTTGCGTCGAATGCCACTTGTTGCGAGCAAATCGGTTGGAGATAAGTGCCTGAAAATAATGAGTGACAAAATTTTGCTCGACTTTTCTATAAAAATGTATTTTGGCCCTAACTTCCGAGCCAATAGTCCGAGCTGTCTAATTTTCAGTTGGAAACAATGGGACATGATTCTGCTTCGAATTTCAAAAAAAGTTTGTTTTTGGAGCGATCAAAAAGCCTTTCCGTATACGAGAAAAGCAAAAATCATCCAAATTTGCATTAAAAAAATCATTCGCATTTTTAACAAAAAATCATCCGAATGTGTGTCAAAAGTTCATCCAACCTTCCCAAAAAATTGATCTCAATTTTAATCAAAAATTCATCTAAATTTCCATCAAAAATTCATCCAAATTTCCATCAAAAATTCATCCGAATTTCCATCAAAAATTCATCCGAATTTCCATCAAAAATTCATCCGAATTTCCATCAAATAGGGGTAACGGCTCAAACCTTGGCCCATTATGCAACGGCTGAGCACATTTATCACTATAAATCTTCATATATTGCATTTCCAACCAGAATTATTCCACCAGCCGGCTTGCTTACATTTGGAATTGATGCCAAATAGCAAAAAACGACGATGAATGTCCGCAATATTTCATTTAAACCAGCGAAAGTCTCGAGAGAAATGGACAAAACATCGGCATTCTTGTCCCAATCATGTGGATAATTTTTCAGCCCACTTGGGACGAGTGATTGTTGATTTCGAACATACGAAAGGTAAAGATGGGTTGCTGTTTATAGTACCAGTCATTTTGCTTGCGTTGAATAAAGGCAGCATGCAAACATATAGAGAAAATCAAATCATCTTATTGAGCGTGAATTCTAATTGGTTGCATGTAAAATACTACCACACTGATTGTGAGAGTGCGTTTTAGATTCCCCCAATAGCACGCTTACCAAGGACATGCTATCGAAAATCCTATTATATGAATCGTTTATTTCCCAAATATTTACCATATTACCGAAGAAGTTTAGAAAAATGAAAACTGTATTAAAAACTCCAATTGCAAAAAGGCTACATGTTCTAGCCCTCATGTTGTGCCTTCAAACAAATTACATACGTTAATTATTGGCTGCCGCATAATTTTGAGATTTACTGCTAGTTGAAACCTTGGCAGTTGTGTTGCTCTCGCTCTCGCGATACTCTCAAAGAAACTTTTTTCTAAAACGTAAACAATGTTTTAGGTGGGGATGATGCATAACGCACTACTGAAGAAAGCCAATTGTAAAACTTATTCTAGGCAATTCCTTGTTTTGTACTGTGCATAAACAGTTATAACTGTGCCAACTACCTGATATTATTACACAATTATTCATAAATACAATTATTGGATGCTTGTTTTTAACTCTGCCTGCATTGAAGTTCCATGATTGGTACGTGCGTTTGATTCCACTCCTCTCTATATCGATCAGCTGTTGTGAATCCTCTCAAAACTCTCACGTGTTTCAACTTCCCGAGTTGAAAGAATACTTTTTCGGTATCATTTTACAGATCAAAATACTTTTTGCAAGCAATCTAAATTATGATGAAGGTATTTGTCAAGTAATTGTACTTGAAATTATTCACATGAAATGACGTTGAAAGTTTATCTAATGAAACATACGATCCATTGTATCTTTCCATTATTAAGTGAGAAAATGTTTGTAGGATTCGTGCGAAAGATAATAAAACCAAAAAATTCATACACTAAATGAATCATTTATTTGCGAAATTATGAAGAAAACGGTGTATCGAACCACGAAAGGTTGATGCTTGAATCGCTTTTGCTTGAATCGTGTTTGGAAGCCGTAAGGTAGGCAATTATTTTTGGTATGTTCTGCGAATGAAAGCGATTATATCGTGATTCGAGAAAAGCATCATGAGGGCCCATTCACTACATGACGTTTTAGGTTGTGGGAGGGTACTTGTCTGAGCGTTAAGGACTTTATAAATTTTAGAACTCTACCATACATGAAGCGTTACTAGGGGCTGGGTGTGGGTTGACAATAGTTTAGCGTTATGTAATTTGCGAAAGAAACTTAACGGTTGAGTGGATTAACCTGTTTTTACAAAAATTCTCAGCAACCTAATCGCAAGCATCGGATATTCTATCTGCAGCTTTCTCCAGTACGGGTTATTGGTGAGAATGTTTTGATTTTAGAGTTTCACCCATACTAACGTAGTGCTACAAATCGAAAGCGCATGCCACCATTTGGCTACGGGTGCCCCCATCCCAGTATTGTCCAAAAAAGTTTTGGTTTATTATGTCGCTATACTAATGGAAATTGTGAAATAAAAATGATAGCTGACATAGTGTGGTTGTTATCCATTCATCCGATGTGCGAAAGCAGGTATGTTCATTCAGAAAACTCTTTTATTTGGCAAATGAAAAACTCTAGCACAGCCGAGTCAAAGTGATTTTTCAAGCAATATAATTGCTTTTAATAGTTTAAGAAGTGTATAAATCTAGAGTTATGAAGCAGATATATGTTTGATACACTTTTCTAAAGAAGCAGTGGTTAATATCTCCCTACAAATCGACGTATTATCGCTGAAATATTGATTTATTTGCGTGATGAGCCAATGTTACATCCAGGGCCAACATTACCGCCGGTTACCCTATTCATAAAAAATTCATCCGCATTTAAAAAAAATCATTCGGATTTCCATCAAATAATCATCCGAATTTTCATCAAAAACTCAGTTTCCATAAAAAATTAGTCTAAATTCTCTACAAAAAATCATTCAAATTTCCTTCAAAAATTCATCCCAATGTCCACCAAAAATTCAACTGATTTTTTATTAAAAAACGAATTAATTCATCTAGCGGGAATGATGCCTTCCTAGTGCATCATAAAATGTGTTGAAAAAATCACATTGGAAAAGTAAAAAAGAACATACACATACAGATATCACCTCATTTTTTCGAGCTCAGTCGATCGGTATATAACACTATGGATCTGCGGATCTTCTATCAAAGGTTCCTTTTTGGAGTAATCCTACAGCCTTTCGATAAAACTTTGTTGTTCAAACATTCAAATTTCCATCGAATATTCATCGGAATTCCCATAAAAAAATCATTCGAATTTCCATGAAAAGATCATCCGAATTTCCATCAAAAATTCATTAACATCGAAAATTCATCCGAATTTTCATATTTTGTTTTTATGTCTTTATTAGAGAGATTCACAGTCCTATGCTGGCTCATCTATAATTATCAAAAAATCATCGAATTTCCATTAAAGGATTCCAATTTCAATCCCGAATTTCCGTCAAAATTCATCCCAATTATCATGATTTATTTATCCGAATTTCCATCAAGAGTTTCCAATTTTCAATACCGAATTACCATCAAAAATATATCCATATTCTCATAAAAAATTCATCCCAATTTTCATCAAAAATACATCTGAATTTCTTAGCTTAGCTTAGACTGACTGTACATATCAATGGTTGCTACTCCGTGATTGATCAGAACTGGTGTGCAAATTGCACTTTGATCCAAGGGAATAGTGGTTTACCATCTACATATTCTCGAAGTGCACGTTTCAACAGTTCTCAAATATTGATCATTAACGATGCCGGCAAAGTCTTTACAGTCAGTTGGGAAAGGAAGGGAATGTTAATGCGTGGTTATTATTATTACTATGTCTTTATTAGAGAGATTTTCAAACCAAGGCAGGCTCATCTCATGCATTTCTGCATCTTCAAAATTACCACGGGAAGGAAGTTGTATTAGTTGGGTGGGGTAATCAGAAACATCGATCAGGATTCACCATGGAAAGTAATGTGATCTATACAACTTCTATTTTAATATTAGTACGGATATTTTTATAAACAACAATGTTAGTTTTTCCTTATCTGATCTTTCAGAATGGGAGTTCAATTGTTAATCCATTGCAAAGATAAACAATCAATCGGCGATTGTTCATTAGAATTTGGGCTAAAACGCCAACGCTATCATTATTTCAACAACGCTCACAGCGAAGGGCCGACAATGTTACAATGAGATCCTATATTAGATTTCAGGGATTGTGACCGAAACAGTTATGCAAAAGTGCGCCTTCACCATGAATTTTTGAATTCACAAACCACGATAAGAATAAATAAATTATCAAGAAAATTATTTTAAGCTTTTAGCGGAATGTATTCACATGTCATAAGACGAGTTTGTACTATTCCACTTATCCCCATTTATTTATTGTACCTTTGACAGATACGTATTTCGACCTCAATACTAAGGCCGTCTTCAATGTCTCATACTTGACTCGACTTGAAGAAAATGATCGCAGCTCATACTATTCATACTAGGCGTAGGTACTATCTAGATACATTAACTTATTCTACTACGGTGCTTATATCTACTCGCTTGTTACGCTTAATTTTTAAATTTAAACTTCCATAAAAAATTTACAATCTCCTATTCCGAATTTCCATCAGAAATTGATCCGAATTTCCATTATTTTTTTTACGAATTTCCATCCGACATTCCATCGAAAGTTCATCCGAGTTTCCATCAAAAGTTCCCAATTTCCAATTCCGATTTCCCATCTTCGTCTGAACAACTTCATTCGAATTTCCATCAAAAATTCACCCAAACTTCTATCAAACATAAATTGGACTTCATTGCATGATGGTTTAATAGGTCTGGTCCAGTTATATAATTTCAAATGAAACAGGGCTAACAATGTAATTGGTTAGCTATAAAATGGATAAAATATAAAACTGTCACACTTAAGCTATCAACTGCAACGGAGCTAATAGAAAGCAAGAAGGAAAAAATGAGAAAGCCACTAAGAGGTGATTCTCCACACCATTCCATTGCTAGTCCATTCGCCTTAATCGATACTCTCTAATGGCTTCAGCGGCACTGACATGAACCACGTACGGCGACCTCCCAACTCCACCAAGTTCATAAAAACAGTTAGCTTTCCTCCCACTTGCCTCTCCTCGGATCAGTCAGGCAAGCGAGTCAAAGTACAAACACCTCGAGACAATGAACTTCATAATCGAATTGAAACTCGATAAGGTAAATTTAATGACGACGGAAAAGAAAACTAAGCGAGTATCAACAATACATACCTAGAGTTTGGTGCAAAAACAAAAAAGCCCGAAAAAGAATAAGTTCGAAAAAAAAAAGCTTAACGAGCGGGAGACCCAGTGGGAAACAAACAAACATTTATTCATTACCGTGGCGAAAAGAGGTGGCAGCAAGGCAGCACAATTCGCATTTGTGCCTTATCCGTTTGCTGCTGCCTCGATTCGTACAAATTTCCAAGGACAACTGTCGTCCACCGAACGCCCCCGCCCAACGACGACAGTAGCAAGTCTTGTAAAATGTGACAAACTCTGCGACGACGATAAATTGTCACCGACAGAGTGAAATGTTTCTGTTTTATGCTTCCACTCGGAGTCGTTGAAACTTTGTGTGCATTGAGGCACAGCGTCAGGCACAGATCTCAACAATGTTTTTTCTTCTTCTATTGAATCGTTTGTTGTATTTCAACTGGGACGCCGTGCATCTTCTGGGACTACTGTGCGAATTTTCTCAACTATTAAAGAAAATATATATTTTTCATGAATCCAGACTCCGATCCCAGTCAGATGACAAACAACAACAGGCTTAACTAAGGGCGACCTCAACCAACGAACGTTTCTATTGGTTTCAAATTTGAGTGTTATGGCTCACTCAGTTCTGACAGCATGCCAAGTAGCGCAGCAGTCTATTTAGCTGCCAAGCAAGCAAAACAACAAACCGGTGGGAAAATCGATATTATTGAACTGATACGGAGAGTGTTTCTTTTTTTTCTGACACCAATTGAAGTGGGAATGGTAGGAATGAATCACGAAGTGACGTGTCACTACTGATAACAATGTGTGCGATCCAACAGTTGTGTGGAAAGACATTTTTTATGCCTTATTTGGCGGAATGTTTTCACCTGTCCTGTCAATGAGGCGTTTTATTACATCGCTAACTTTCCAGATTCGTATTTCGAATCGAAATACGAGATTTATAATAGTAGGGTTTTTATACCTGATCAAAATCAATGACTCAAGTACAAAAGTAAAAGCTTTGGAGATGACCTTATTGTTCAGGTATGTTTGGTCTCTTCATGTTTTCAAACGGTATCAAAATTTCAACCGATCAGCCCAGAATCACAATTCTTATGCTGAAATAACCCTTCTGTCCAATTTTCAGCTAATGCGGATGAAATTTCGAGGTGGCTAAAGTCGATTTAGTTCGTTTTGCCTTTCTCGCAGGGACAGAAAAAGTCATTTCAACTACACTCAAACAGCTGACATCATCAAGTTGCTAGTCCTTTCCGAATTTGAATGTGCGAAAGAATAGAACGGCATGTGCACGAACAGCAGCAAGCGTCGACTCTCGGTGTCAGCGTTGTTTTGGGCGGTGTCAAAATGAATCTTCAGCTTGGCACATTGATATTCAATTTGAAATCTCAAAATATGAATATCATTTCATACTGCGGTGCATGGATTCAACATTTTGAAGTCAGATTCCTAAAATATATGCTTCTGTTTAGTATATAAAGAAAAATAATCATCATTTATCGGTGCAAATCAACCGCAATTCAAAATATTCATTTCAGCCCCGGTAGATATTCATTTTTTACGCTCGATTATCAATCGGCTATTGAGGATCAGGTGGTAAATTTGGTATGGAAGTTTGACAGCATGCTGCGAGATGTTCGTGCCTGCATTGCCGAGCGTCTGATCAAAACAAACACGAATCAATGACGTAGCTGCCTACTGAGCATCGATGCAAATGATAGTAAAACGAAGATTTCCGTCCTTGCTTTCTCGTACAACAAAGTTGTACCGAAAGGCTATCATTTCACTCCGAAAACGAACTTTTTATAGAAGCCTCTGAGACCCATAGTATTATATACCAATCGACTCAGCTCGACGAACTGAGCACATGTCTGTCTGTCCGTGCGTATGTATGTGTGGGTGTATGTGTGTGTATGTGCGTGCACAAAAGCTATAAAAAACATTGGACAACTTTTCGTATAGTAATCCTTCACCGATTTTCTCGCAACAAGTTTCATTCGACAGGGGACAAAGCCTTATTGATCACTATTGAATTTTATAACGATTGGTCATTGCGTTTAAAAGTTATGAAGAAAATGGTACATCGGACCATAGAAACCCCATATAAGGTTGGTGTCTTAACTAAATGCGATAAAGGCACCACCAACGCTAGGTGGATTAATCTGGGTTTTTTCTTATAACTTTATTAAAGTGTTTTTTTTAATCTACATATTAAGTTCAACACCGAAGTCGATTTAGTGTTTTTGGGCTAACAACAACAAGTGATATAAACGCCGGAAATCATCGCAACAACCTCTAAACGGAAGCTTTTTGTGTGGTCTACATGTCCTGTGGACATTGCGATTCGCTTCGTTTAGGTTTTGACCATATTAAAATGATTTTCAAGCTTTTAAATACATAAAAACACTGTTTCCCCTAGAATCCGTTGTTCTACAAAATTACAAAATCATCGAAAACCAATGCTTCTTTGTTCGAATAACTTGTTTGAAGAGATCCTGACGTATAAATTTACGACAAATGTTCAGTTTCTGATTTTTAAGAATTTTACGTTAAATCGCATATTGGCAACTATATTAGGGGAAGGAGGGGCAATATGCCCTAGCTAAGGAAAGGCTACTTCAATGTTTTAGCTGCAACAATTTTCATGGGTATTTTTACCTCATGTAATAGTTAAACAATGTAGCTAGCTCTCTCAATCTCAATCATATCGATAATATTCACATTTCGAAAAAGTGGTGATATTTCGTTGCCGGAAAACTAATGAGGCAAAACGCCTTCAAGCTGACAGCTCTTTGAGAACTACCCAACAAGCGTCGGCAAATCAGAATTCTGGTATGGATAGTGCGTGGAGACGCATAGTACATTGTAGGTTAGTCCACCTAAGGCGTTTTGCCTCGCCGAAATATTCGATGTTTCATCAAAATGTGGAAATTTTCGGTTTTTCCAACCGTCGCATTTTTGCCTTTCTCGGGTACTATGACTGCAGATAAATCGATGAACGTTTTTAATGGTAACAATGTTCTAGGAAAATGAAGCAGAACTATAAACGAGTTCACCCGACACAAAAATATTTGGAATCAAAACCATTTGAGGCACCATACTAATGCTATTGCTTGATAATGACTTTAAACTATTGGAAAAATCTATTACTTTTATTTTAATTCAATGGATTTCCAACTGAATATCCGTTCCTAAATTTATCATTGATATGAAAAGTGAATATTTTGACCAATTAAATAATTTTGTGGCATCGAAAACGATTTAATTTTTTTAATTAAAGCCAAAATCTGCTATTTTCATTTGCCCTTGAGTTTTAACATACACGGGGCAAGTGGGACATATTTGAACAACATTTCGATAAAGCTATTTAAATTGTTTTTAGATGGTTGTCTGGTGAAAAATAACTTCGTCATTCATATATCATATGGATCTGAATCAGATGCAGTTTGATTTGGTTGGTTAAAAAGTATTGTACTGTTAATTAAAAATGTGTGTTTTACATTCTGAAAATTATCTCCCGCCTGAAGAAGAGCAATGGCTATAACTATGCGATATCCTTCCGTTTTTAGTGTAAATAATCTATTTATTCTACAATAGGTCAACAGGATTTCTTTTGTGTTTTGTTATTTTCAAACTTCGCAATAGATTTTCAGATAAATGAGCTTAACACATAAATTGGCTATTTTGTTGTTACAAATTGAAAACACTACGCATCGCCTGAATAAAAACGTTTCTTCTGAAGTACTGATTTATGTGATAATTTGTGTTCTAAAAAGAGAAATATTTAATCATACGAAAAGTCAATAAATATTTGCTAATCCTTGTCACCTGAAACATTTGGTAAAGTAGTAAGCTAAAGGAAAACAAGACAACAGCCAAAAAAATAGTAAATCGACTGTTGTCTTGTTTTCATTTCTGCTAACATTATAATCCCTTTCTTGTTGAAAAAAATAAAGTCCGACATTCAACCAATCTCAATCCATGATCTAAATATACTAATACTCAGAAATAATATGAACAGTACATCTACATTCCTCAAATTAGTTTCGTTCGACAGTAGAAAACGGAATAGGTCCAAGGATAGGTCCCACTTGCCCCGTTTGAAGGGGTTAGTGGGTTCTGATGGTAAATTTATTTCTTGCACTACCAATATTTTTGTAATTAAATAAATGGCTTCCAACACCTCTACACTTCAACAATGGAAGCATATAATAATGTATCCGTGGTTAATGTTCTGTCATAACCTGTTTTCTAAGTATACGTTCAAAATTTTGCTGAACTAGCGTTTTTTAGGTCCCACTTGCCCCGGGGTACCTTATAGAATCCTGATATTTGGCACAAACGAAAATATACAATGCTTGTCAAATTCGAAGTACTGGGTGATGAATGGAACCTTTATTCAGGCAGCTGTTTACGATTCACGGAAGCTACCCTCCAAATCATCAACACACGTTTCCTTTAGATTGTGTTCTAATGGCATTTTGCCCCCATCAAAAATTCCAGAAGGATTCGATATGCTGAAAGCATCAGTACTATATCGTCTAACAGAATTTTTTTCATATTTTGAGGAAAATTATGTTCACGGAAGAGTACGACGGACAACCAAACATGGTCTTATTACAAGAAACGATCCTCTGTATCCACCGAGTCTATGGTCAGTGTACGATAATATCATGCAAAAAATACCACAAACTACAAATCAAATCGAGAGCTGGAACTCGATTATTGGACATAGGAGTGCTTAAAATGATTGAAGAATTCAAATTGAAAGAAAAACACGTCTCAGGACAAATACTCGTATGCCTCTTCCGGAAACACCAGCAAGAAGAGGAAGACACACAGCGAAATGAATGACGAGTGAACAGTTTGTGTGTCTGCGAACTTGGGCTCAAGATCAAAAAGGGGCGTCGCGTGGCATAATTGAGTACCTGTTCAACTTTTTTTTATTTCAAGAGTATTTATTAAACGACATTATTATCTTAAACCTACTTATACAACAAAGGAATTCTTCTCTCACATTTTTTCGCAAATGCATTCGTTACGTCATCATAAAACATTGGGTGTTTGCTTATGTCTTTCAAGAGCTCACTTTCCACGGCCATCAGCATGAGAGAAAACAATCGTTTTTGTCCCATTGTCGATCTAAGATAATTCTTTACACGACGCAAAACCGAGAACGATCGTTCCACAGAAGCTGTTGTGTTGGGTATCGTTAAGATCAGTTTGGCCAATCTCAAGCATTCTGAGAAAGTTTGGCTCAAACTTTTCTCAACGATCATCAAAATTATTTCTTTAATTTTCAGTCCTCTGAACTCCGCGCGAGAATACAACACTGTCAGCTCATTGCACAATTTTGCTTCATCGAAGGAATGTTGCTGAATAAGCATCTTAACCATTTTAGTCGGGAAACTTGCATTAAAACACTCAAACTTTTCGTAGTTCAATAGTCCAAGATACTCATACTCGCCTAAACCATCAAATCTATTGGACATTTCATCAGAAACCTTCTGGATGACGGCATCATACAGCTGACGACACGATGACATGTCAACTTTCTCCTCAGCAGTCACTATTGTTGCCTCTTTTAAAATACTGCTGAAATGATCTTCTTTGATGGAAGCTTGACATACCTTGACATTTCTGACACATTCTACAATATCAAGCTCCTTCGTTTGAAGAATCTGATAAAGAACATCAGTGTGCGAAAAAATTTTGGCAAAAATCTTCAGCAAAAAAACTGTATTAAATTCCATCAAAAATCCGTGGAGACCTCTAGCTGCAGTGCAGGAATCGGCATCAAATTCATTTTCTAGCTACCATGTAAATCTCCAACAAACAGGCGCATATCGCATCATAGTTTATGTCAACCACCTTGATCATACGAGAATTGTATGACCATTTAGTTTTACAAACACTTGGAAGTTTTGTTTCCATGAACTCCTGCAACTTACTATTTCTCTTTGGTGACTGGGAGAAGAAAGACGCAAGAGATGAAATCGTATTGAAGAATCTGGCAGTCCTCTTATTATTAGTACAAGAATGGAGGAGTACCAAATTCAAAACATGGGCACGACAATGGATAAATCCTGCCTTCGGGAACCGTTGTTTGACTAGCCGTTGTACGCCGTGCTTATCACCAGACATGACAGCAGCCCCATCATATGTTTGTGCTACTAATTTGTCAGCAGTAAGACCAAAGGAGGGCTGCAAAATGGTGGGTTGACATCAAGGAAGGAGCGCCCAATAGAGCTCTGGTCCCCACAAGTCCCTATCTCACGCTTCCACGGGTCGTCCGATGACAAAAGACCGCCAGCTAAGGGTTGTGTACTTAGCTGGTAGTGCAGCCTGGGCACTGTTGTCCTTCTGACATCAGCTAGAGTGAGAAGGTACGCCTCGAGCGTCTGTTCACCAGGAGGTGCGGTTCAAACAGCGTCTGCCTGGTACCCAGCGGCTGATTAACGAAATGCTGTATCGCGTCAGCTATACCTAAGGTGGCAGCCCCATCATCGCGATGTAGGTAACGCGACCCCGGTAAGGTAGCTTACTGAAGCCTCTCAAATACCACGAAAAATGGAGATAGAAGAAAAAAGAACGTTATTTTTGGCAACCGACCCGGCAACGAAATAAGGACTATGATTGGAAACTCGGTACCTGGAATGTCAGGACCCTAAATGAACCTGGACGAGTGAGCCTTCTGGCTCGTGAACTGCAGAAGGTTGGAGTGAACGTGGCTGCTATTCAAGAAGTCCGATGGCCTAGATCCGGAGAACGTGAATTCCGAGCCGTGGACCCCACGACCAATACTGCATTCAAGTATAACATCTATCACAGCGGCGGTGAAAAAGCAGAGCATGGAGTTGGTTTCGTAGTGATGGGCAAGCAGATGAAGCGAGTGATGCGGTGGAAACCCATTAGCGAACGAATCTGTGTGTTGAGGATACAGGGCAAATTCTTCAATTACAGCCTAATCAACGTTTACGCACCGACAAACGATAAATCCGACGACGTGAAGGACACGTTTTATGAATGTCTTGATAAAGCCTATGGAGAGTGCCCAAAGCATGACGTGAAAATTGTTATCGGAGACGCTAACGCTCAGGTCGGTAGAGAGTCCCATAATCGGTAGGGAGAGCCTTCACTCCGCTACCAATGACAACGGCCTACGGCTAGTAAATTTTGCTGCTGCCAGAGGGATGGCCATCAGTAGCACCTACTTTGCACGAAAGAACATCCGAAAGCACACCTGGAGACACCCAAATTGTGAAACTTGCAACCAGATAGACCATGTTCTGGTGGATGGGCGCCATTTCTCGGATGTTATCGATGTGCGGACATTCAGAGGTCCGAACATTGACTCTGATCACTACCTCGTTGTCAGTAAAATTCGATCACGGTTGTCAACTGTATCGAACGAGAGATCACAGCGAACGATGCGTTACAATATCCAGCGATTGTCGGCGGAAGGAGTATCGGCTGAGTACCGCCAGAAGCTCGACGAACGGATAAGTGCAATCAACGTTAGCGACAACATCAACGATTTATGGGAGTCGATCCATGGAGCGGTGAGCACAACAGCACGAGAAGTGGTAGGCACTGCACAGAGGCGACCCAGGACGGGTTGGTTCGATGTGGAGTGTCAGAGAGTGACAGACGAGAAGAACGTTGCCAGAAGCCGGATGTTGGTGTCAGGTACCCGATCGAATAGAGATCGGTACAAGGAAGCAAGAGCAGCCGAAAAACGAACCCACCGCAGGAAGAAAAAAGAGTACGAAGAACAAGTTATTAGTGAGGCGCAGGAAAAAATGGAACAGAACGATATGCGGAGGTTTTATGAGTCTGTCAATGGCATACGGAGAAAGACAGCGCCATCTCCCGTCATGTGCAACGACCAACAAGGGAATTTGCTGACAGATAAAACTGAAGTGGCTGCCAGGTGGAAGCAACACTTCGAGACTTTGTTGAATGAAGGAAGTAACGGTGCATCGGTGAACAGAATAAATATTAGCGACGATGGACAAGCTGTGGAGTCACCTACACTAGATGAGGTTAAAAAAGCTGTCAAAGAGCTGAAAACAATAAGGCTGCGGGGAAGGACCAGCTCCCGGCTGAACTTCTCAAACATGGCAGTGAGCAGCTTTATGAAGTTCTGCACCATATTATGTCGAAAATATGGGAAGACGAGGAAATGCCTGCTAGCTGGTTGGACGGCCTCATTTGCCCTCTCTTTAAGAAAGGGCACAGACTGGAGTGCGCCAATTACCGAGGAATAACCCTCCTTAATTCGGCGTACAAAATTATGTCCCGTATTCTGTTCAACAGATTGAGACCGCTTGAAGAGTCCTTCGTCGGCGAATACCAAGCAGGTTTTCGTGAGGGCCGATCAACGACGGATCAAATGTTTACCCTGAGACAAATCCTTGATAAATTCCGGGAGTACAACTTGCAGACACATCATCTGTTTATTGATTTCAAGGCGGCGTACGATTCAGTGAAACGGAATGAATTATGGCAAATTATGCTTGAACATGGTTTTCCGGCGAAACTTATACGGCTGATTCGTATAACGTTGGACGGATCGAAATCAAGTGTAAGGGTTGCGGATGAAATATCGACGTCATTTGTTACCTTAGATGGATTAAAGCAGGAGAGCTGGTTAGCAAAGAAGCGGTACCATTATCACAAAATCGCATATGCTCCTGGGATTTGCGGACGATATCGATATTATCGGAATTGATCGCCGTGCCGTGGAAGAGGCTTTTGCGCCTTTTAAGAGGGAGACAGCGAGGATTGGACTCACGATCAATACCAGCAAAACGAAGTACATGGTCGCTGGCAATCAACGTGGGTTCATTAGTGGTGGTGGTAGCGAAATAGTGCTGGATGGTGAAAAATTTGAAGTGGTAGAAGAATTTGTGTATCTTGGAACATTAGTGACGTGCGATAATGATGTTACCCGCGAGGTGAAAAGGCGTATTGCAGCTGCAAATAGGGCTTATTACGGACTTCGTAACCAGCTTAAGTCCCGTAGTCTGCAAACGAAAACAAAACTCGCGCTGTATACTACTCTGATTCTTCCGGTGGCTTTATACGGCCATGAGACATGGACGTTAAAGGAGGCTGATCGGAGAGCTCTCGGAGTGTTTGAGCGTAAGGTGCTGCGGACAATACTCGGCGGTAAACAGGAGAACGGCATCTGGCGGCGTCGCATGAATCACGAATTGTACCAGATGTATAAAGGGCTGGATATTATTAAGCTTATACAACACGGCAGACTACGGTGGGCTGGTCACGTTGTTCGTATGCCGGAAGAACGTCAAGCGAAAATAATATTTAGTAGAGAACCCGGAAGAGGCCGCAGGCTTCGTGGAAGGCCACGTACACGATGGCTTTTTGCAGTTGAAGAGGACCTGAGGGCGCTCAATGTTCAGGGCGACTGGAAGCGATTGGCCCAGGATCGAGTCCAGTGAAGAAGGATACTCCATTCGGCGTAGGTTCACCGAAGAGCTGTAGCCCATAAAGTAAGTAAGTAAGTAAGTAAGACCAAAGGAAGAAGCGATTTCATCAACTTGTGCGGCCAGAGCTGTTGCTGTTTTGTCATTACTGACATCAACCAGCCCAACGAGTCGTTCAACCGGTGTTCCTGTTAAGTTATTTTGTTTAGGTTAAGCATTTTATTATACACTATAGTTTCATATTTACCATCAGACTTGACGTAGCGCAAGGCACATGAAAGTTGAGATAATCGTGCAGAGTCAGTGGACTCGTCCAGCATTATTGATACAAAATCTGCTTCAATTACCTCCTTTTTAATCACATTAAGCATATTTTCTCCGATACAGTCAATTAATTCATTCTGAATGCCTCCAGATGTTCCACTGAATACCTTGCTGTCAATGAATTCTTTAAATGCAGGGTCCTTGATAGCGATAATACTATAAAAATCTTTGTAGTTTCCTCTGTTCACCGAATCAGATGTCTCGTCGTGTCCACGGAACGCCAAACCATGTGACCCAAGAAAACATGTCACCTCCAACAGAGTTTTCATCCCATTTCTGTTCTTCGTTACCTCTTCATTATGCCGGTTTCTGGCCAAATGGCGACAATGATCGAGAGCTTCATCAATTCTTTGCTGCCCATACGTTGTCAAAGCAAAAGCACTGTTGATATGATCCTTTGAAGATGAATGTGTTTTCATGGATGCAGTGAGGTGATTCAGATCATTATAACCGTTTTTCGACCATACGCCTTTGTCATTAGCATTCCGAAATAGTAAACATGGCCAACAAAACAGCTTATTCAATTTTGTGGAACCGCAAAGCCATAGGTGATCATATGACGACACATTGAAATTTCGCGTCATTACTTTTCCCTTCAGTTTGTATGTCGACTTCAACATTTCCATAGATGGACGAGGAACTGGGCATTTTACAAGAAACATTCTTTCTTCAGCCGTGCGAGAAGCAAATGGCCGTTGCAAAATTTCATCTACCAAACAATGTTCTGCAGCCATCTGTGAGTTCCAATGAATATAAAATAAAAATAAAATTCTATGTGCTAACAAATTTACTTACGATTTTAGGGCAACCTAAAACTGTTTTCTTCGAATTCCGAAAACTTATGAAACAAATTCAATTTTTTAGATTGCAAGCAAAGTTCTCCAACTGCATGAAATAAAAGAAAACCGTCAATGACCAAATTCATTCAAATAGAAGAGCAGTGGAAGCAGTATCGTCATGAAATCTACTGGCACACTAACACTGTTTCGATTCGACACATAAATGTGAAGGGAATGAAACTACGTTCAACCAAATGTGTTGAACCGAAAAGCCATTCATGCCGTGCATCTCCCTATACGGACCAAATGAAATTAGAGAGCCTACAATGTGTGTGTGGAGTGTTTGCTTCATTCATGTTCCGCTTCAGAATAATACTTGCTCGTTCAAATTTTGCACACGCTTAAAGTAAATTACACATCGCATGAATAATTTTCACACATGACGACGATGACACGAGAGAATAGCAATCTGTGTGAACATTATGTGTAAGACATTCACAGTCGCTGTGTAATGTCTTTTATTATTTTAATATGTGTAAGAAACTTTGCTTCGAACTGTTTTCTGTGGATTTTCGTTTTGTTTCGATACGATACAACTAAAATGTGCGACTATAAACATCGCACTTTAGTTTGGTCATATCGAAACAAATGGGGACTCCTCTGAAATAGTATAAAAATGTTGCGATAATTTTCAATTTACATGAAAAAATATAATTGAGGTTAGGTCCGTTTTCCGACCGCTCTCTCACTGTGTGAAATGAACTCATCGGAAATCGTTCACCGTCAATTACACTAAAATGAGTAACATGGCAGTTACTCATAATATGTGTTGTTCCAGGTTAGGCCCGTTTTGTGTGAACGAAACACAAAATTGTGTGAATGACTTTAAGCGTGTGGCTTCATTTTTGCGAGTGTCTCTTGTATGTCGTAACACAACGCAATCAAACACGCAAATACAAACAACAAAGCTATGCTCGGCTAGGCGAATTTTCAGTGTGTGTAGTTTTGTTCATCAACAAAATTGAACGTAGCGGTTACAATGCAATTTGTTTAAAAGGGAGTTTCCCCTATTTCCGACCAACCACAACTTAAATGTTTTTCAATACAGTATAAAGTAATCTTAATTAGATGATTATTATTTCGTCTTCCTGTTCAATGAACATGTTGCACATGCCCACCAGACGCCAGTTGATACATAACATATATATTATTATATATTATTTATAACTAGTGTCTAGGGCAGCGGTGCTCAAGCTAAGGTACATGTACCCCTGGGGGTACCTTCGATGTCCCCAGGGGGTACCTCGGGCAAAAATGCATAATGGCGGATGTATTACAATTCCAATAAAAGCTAAATAGGTTTTGATAATTTTATAATTTTTGATTTCAAAACTTTGTATTGCATATAATATGCATGGTGATTAATATACCAAAGCCTGTTGAATCCTGCACACTACACCAGCACAGTGTATGGAGGATTGTGGGACAAAATTTTAAAACGGGAAAACCTTAATTGACTTAAATCTAGAATCTAGGGTTTGGAAGCCTTCATTTGAGTGGTTGAAGGTTTTTTTCTAAAAGCTCGGTAGCTTGGTTACAAGAGGCTTGAAAGCCCTCTCCTAAGCAGCTTGTAAGATTCTTTTTTCGAGAGGAACAGAAACCTTTTTTCAAGAGGCAAGGAACCCTCCTTTCAAGAGGTTCGTAAATCTCCTGTCAAAAGGTTCGGAAGCCTCCTGCCAGCAGCGGTGCGTGAGTCGAATCCCATCAGAACCATGGCCCAGAGAATCGCTCATGATTCAAATAGCGATTTGCATCATTGTATGATTTTTACGTGTTCTTCTTCAACAAATGCATTGAATTAACTTTTTTCGCTTAAGGACAAGCCTCCCGGCATCCAAATTAAAAAAGCACTAGCGTTTTCAAGGGCACCTCACTCAATTTGGAAGCAACACACAACTGTCCTTTTTCATAATTCCTGTTTTGCTGCGTCGCAGCATGCGTGAAAAAATAAAAATGACAATTATCCGAGAGGCCTGTCCTTAAAACAATGGCTACTAAATACATATGTAAACAAACCTTACGCCTCTATTGCGTTTTGACGCTTTTCTGTCCGAGAAACTCAATGCATGAAGTGCATTAAGCCTCGATGATACAGATTTGAACATGATTCTATCTACACTGCATGTCAAAAGGCTCGAAACCTTACTTTCAAGAGACTCGGAAGCCCCCTTTCATGAGGCTCGAACGCCTTCTTCTAAGAGGCTCGGAAGCCTTCTTTCAAGAGGCTTGGAAGCCTCCTTTCAAGAAGCTCGGAAGTCTACCTTCAAGAGGCTCGGAAGCCTCCTTCCAAGCGACTCGGAAGCCTTCTTCGAAGAGGCTTGAAGGCCTCCAAGAGGCTTTCAAGAGGCTTGGAAGCCTCCTTGTAAAAGTCTTGGAAGCCTCCTTGTAAGAGGCTTGGAAGCCTCCTACCAAAAGGCTCGGAAGCCTCCTTCCAAGAGGCTCGGAAGCCTCCTTCCAAGAGGCTCGGAAGCCTCCTTCCAAGAGGCTCGGAAGCCTTCTTCTAAGAGGCTCGGAAACCTTCTTTCAAGAAGCTCGGAAATCTTCATTCAAGAGGCTCGGAAGATTCCTTTCAAAAAGCTCGGAAGCTTTCCTTCGAGAGACTCGATATTCTTCTTCTTGGAAGCCTGCTTTCAAGAGGCTCGTAAGCTTGCTTTCAAAAGACTTGGAAGCTTTCCTTCGCGAGACCCCTTCAAGAGGTTCGGAAGGCGCCTTTCAATAAGGTTTCAAAAGTCTTCAAAGTGCTTGTTGGCACACAATACGACGAGAGCAGTTTCCGTGTTTATAATCCTTTATTGAGTTCAAGGTGCATTATAAATCTCCTGATGCAATATAGAAGGGATGCATTGTTGGCTATACTTTAAACGATATTGATATTACTTACGTTTACTACACGCTCAGGGTCAAGCAGTTTTGTTGTACTGTCGGTACGTGTCGTTCTGGGATACCTAAGGTTTACAGTTCAAAGGTTCATGTAAGATTTAGTCAGTTTGCGTACTAATTAGTTTAATTTAACGTGTCGTAAAGACCACTTACCAACTGTTCAACTATTTAACTAATATTTTAGTTCATGTAAATCATACAACCATCAATGTAGGGCTTTTAGGTTAAGCTACTATGGAACGAGAAAAATATTATAAAATCCGCGTATTTTACCTAACATTTGTTTCCCTACCTACTAAGGACACTAGATCATAAGTTTTAATAATCACTATCAACTAATAGATGGAAGCTAATCTAACTCTAGGCATAAGGAATAGAATAGTATAATTTTATGATTCGCGTGCTTAACTCTGTCTTGCAATACGAAACACTGAAGACGACCTTACAGTTGAGGTCGAAATACGTATATGAAAAAGTATTACGAGGTGGTGGAATTAAATGGAATTGTGCTAAACTCGTCTTATGATAGTGAAAACAGTGAACTAATTTCTCCCAATTTGAATAAAATGTAATTAGCATTAGCATTGAGCATTTCGCACAAATTCGTAGGTGGTACAAGCCTGGACTATTGTATGAGATTGAGAGTAGCATCACTTTCATCCGTTACAACAGATATTGATTTGGGACTAATCACTATCTCTTAGATGGAAGCAATGCACTCTCCAATAGTCGAGATTAGTCCTGGCCACGTCCTTGCGAATGCTGAGGAAAGGGAAGGATGGTTGAAAAAAAATTGAAATTTGAAATTTGAAAAAAAATGTAATATTTATAAAATTTGAATAAAGATTTTCCAGGTTTTACGAAATTTAGCGGTGAAACATTCCGCGGTTTTTTTTTTGGCAATGTGGTATAGGCAAAATGTGGAAAACATCTGTGAAATTGTGAACAGTTTCCTAAAGCAATTCTTCATAATAAATCAAGCGTTTTACTTCAAAACGCTTGATTTTTTGTGAAGTTTTGAATTTTATACAACAAAAATTAAAATTGCGGCATAAAATTTGGCTTTGACGCTTTGCAAAGCTGAAGAACACTTGAAAATTATTAATCTACTGCAAACATTAGCAAAGTTAATCCCCCCGCGAAATGGTACTGGTCGCAAAATGGTTCACCGTGAATAACTACTAATTGCGGAATGGTAGACCATGAAATGGTTTAGCTCAAAAAGTCGTTTAATAGATTTTCCTTTTTTTGTGCATATGTTATTTTCTAATTTTTTGTGGGGGATGTAATGTCTGTAAAAAGAAGATAATTTTTAGTTTCAACATGGAAACTTTTATCCCTCCCTTTGAATTTTTTTTTCTTCTTTGTGGTAGATACCAAGAAGCTCATACTGGGATTCGATCTAATCTCCGCAATGAATTAGGGGTAGCCTCGTTTAGAGCATTATCTTCTTCTTTTTCTTGGCATTACATCCCCACACTGGGACAGAGCCGGCTCGCAGCTTAGTGTTCATTAAGCACTTCCACAGTTTTTAACTGCGATGTTTCTTAGCCAGGTTACCATTTTTGCATTCGTATATCATGAGGCTAGCACGATGATACTTTTATGTCCAGGGAAGTCGAGACAATTTCCAATCCGAAAATTGCCTAGACAGGCACCGGGAATCGAACCCAGCCACCCTCAGCATGGTCTTGCTTTGTAGCCGCGCGTCTTACCGCACGGCTAAGGAGGGACCCTAGAACATAATACATCTTCAAAAAAAAAACTCGTCTTCGAAATGTCATGCGAAGTATGTTTTTACATATCATAATTTTTCCTTGTTTAATCGTAGTTGAATCAAAAAATGGAATAGGACGAGCTTGACTTCTAGACTTGTGGAGTCATAAAACCTAAATTTATGAAATTATGTTTTTCCATCCACAGAAAAACATCATCCCCGTTCTAAAGTGTTCATTCCAATTCCCCAGCGGTATGAAAACAAACATCAGGTAATGTTGATCACAATCGATTTGACTCATACGTTTGATATTTGTATCAACAATTACCGAAGGGCCGACACGTTGCCATTTTGCGCAACGAATTGAATTGGTGTAGCACATCGCATCCCGTTTGATGATGCCACCACTTTAATAGACGTCAATTAATGGCACTATCTGAGACCCGGCACGCCTTACCGCGTCCATTGGAACGTTGCGACGATATGGAAGAAAAACATTCAAATTGCGAAAGCAGGCACAAATTGGCATAGCAGAAGTTGCGTTTCGCGACGGAATCAACAAAGGCGGTTATTGTTACTGGCTGGTCGGTAGCTCTCTACACACAAATGATACAGAGTAGTATGTTTGCCGATTCTGTCTGTTACGGCGAGGGTCATGGATCTAGAATGAACCGATGGATACAGTTGCGAGGCTTACAAGTGCAAGGTGGTTATTGACGTGGAACAATTATTATTAACTGCTCAAAAACTGTGGGCTCGAATATGAATAAAACACAAATACAAAATAAATTTCAAAATTTTCAATGAAATCCCAAGTTTTTTTTAACTGCACACCTTTTTTGTAATTAGACAGGACATCAATCTCCTTAATTTATTTTAATAGTATATTATATTATCGCTTGAACGGTCGATCGTGATTACATGTTTGAAGAAGCGGAGGAAGATTCATCTCCAATCCAAATAGACTTCCAGAACACTTTGAGAGTACTTATTATAGAGTACTAGATATAGACAGAAGACTCTTTATTTGCCAGTCAAAACCCATCGGAACTCGCAGAGTTTTCATACGATGACGCATCGGATTCAATTAAGCCAAACAAACCGAGCAGCAATCTAATATTCCGCTGGCATACATAAAATAAAATGAACAATGTGTGATACATGGAAAACACACCTGCTGACGATGCTCTTCGTGCGTTGCTGCGTGAACTGGACACGTAGGAGTTCACACAAAGAATTTCTATCTCTCGACAATTCGCTACTTACCGTAATCACGCCGTCCTTGATAATAGCTGGCTTTTTACTCCGCAGAACCATCATCGGCTTCTTCAACGATCGTTTGGTCATTCCTGCAGCCGCTGACCACAATCACTCGCTTTTGTTTAGCAAGCGACTTGCGATTTCAGGGGCACCAATCAAACAAAACAGCAGCCACCTCAAAAGAGAATATCGATGTACGTGAAGCCAAATCGGAACCAAATAGAACTGCAGTTTTTTCCAGGGCTTCTTTTCGATTATTATGCTTTTTCAGTTTATTTGTTTCACAAGTTGACTCTAATTTGCTATTTTTCACCAAGCTTTCCTTTAGCTAAACAAATAACATTCAATCACAAGAGTTGCATATTGACATTTATTTTCTGGAGAAACATTGATTCTGCTACTACAGCTGGAGGCCACTTCCTGTCACTGGCGTTACAGTTAGATCGCATCTTGGCCTAGCTCCAATCGCACGGAAATTCAACTCTGCAATCAATTGCAGTTTCTTCACAACCAACTTGCGGACATTCCAGTCACCTGGACAAGGAAACTTCAAAATTTTATCGCACTTGAAATTTCATCACATTTTTTTCCCACAATCACTTCCTCTCCTAAGACGACCTCGTTCGTCTGTTCGTGACCGCACAGAACTCACATCGAATTTCGGCGATAATCGCCTTCCACGACCGAATCGAACACCACACGAAATCTCCGCACCCTTCTCGCTGGCCTTGCACGGTTCAAAAATCGCCGGAAACACAACCGAAATGTCACCAAAAATACCTTCCTAATTGAAACTGGAAATTTCCTTTTTTCTTCCACTCAAACACGACGGACGAGCAGAAAAATGCGTCCCCCCGCAGCTCACACTCTTCTACTATCAGCGATGCTTCGAAGATCCGCGAGAAAACGGGAATCCGCGCTGACTGCAGCACCCACACAAACAACAAACCGCGACGATGACGGACGGATGGAAATTTTGACATCAACATCAGGGGTGTGCTCAAAAACTCAGTTTTTCGCTGAGTTTAACCCAGCATACAAAATATTGGCTGTTGGACGTTTGTTAGGCGTTCTGTTTGGTGAGCGAACCAGGAGCTGGAACACCGAGAGGTTTCGAACATCAATATTATACTTCAATACCAAATTTTCAAAACGCGACTTATCTGCTTTTGTAAACAAAGATTCAAACGTCGACTTGTCAAAACTGAGAGCACTAGCAAACCAACACCATTGTTTGCCGCAACAGCCCCGGGTATTGAACAGCTCTAATGGTGATCGACGTGAGCCTCCATCCGTGGGCATGAGATCGCTTGACGGCGATAATGTGTCAAACTAGATGATTGGCAAAACGGAGGATCAACAACAAGACGGTGATAATTAAAAGTGAATCTGATTGAATTAGAAATCGTTGTAGCTTAAAATTACTATTATTATTTCAAGTAAAGTGAATTGAATCCTATATTAAACCTAGATTAAAACTTAAGAACTACTTACAGATTAAAATTTGAGCTTAACAATCTACATTTGTTGTGACTAGTAAAAGTATAGTACGGAGACTGAAATGTAAGTAAAACCGAATTTGTAAACCAACTGTTTCGTCCAGGGTGGGACGACCCTACGTTGTGTTTCACTTCTATTGGGATTCCGGGCGGTGATCAAGTAAAAACAAATGCAATTGCACACACGCTGCTCTGTTTCGATCAAGCAGCAGCTACGACGATGCCAGCCGTTCGTGATCGAACATCAACCTATCCTAAAAATAAATGCTCTTTTTTTAGCTTTAAGCTGATTACACCTAAATTTTGGGTCGTTGATCATAGCTGGAAGAACTCCAACCGATACTATCACAACATTTTCTTAAAGATTTCAGTGTGATAACTGTGATCATCACGGTTTTCCGGATAAACTGACACGGTTGATCAAAGCGACGATGGATCGGGTGATGTGCTTAGTTCGATTTTCAGGCACGAAACCCGATATTATGGCACGTAACTTTGAGAAGATGGAGGAAGCCTACATCAGACTGAAGAGGGAAGCTAAGCGGATCGGACTAGTCATCAACACGTCGAAGACGAAGTACATGATAGGCAGAGGTTCAAGAGAAGACAATGTGAGCCACCCACCGCGAGTTTGCATCGGTGGTGAGGTGACGAAATCGAGGTGGTAGAAGAATTTTTGTACTTGGGCTCACTGGTGACTGCCGAAAATGACACCAGCAGAGAAATTCGGAGACGCATAGTGGCTGGAAATCGTACGTACTTTGGACTCCGCAAGACGCTCCGATCGAATAGAGTTCGCCGCCGTACCAAACTGACAATCTACAAAACGCTAATTAGACCGGTAGTCCTCTACGGACACGAGACCTGGACGATGCTCGTGGAGGACCAACGCGCACTTGGAGTTTTCGAAAGGAAAGTGCTGCGTACCATCTATGGTGGGGTGCAGATGGCGGACGGTACGTGGAGGAGGCGAATGAACCACGAATTGCATCAGCTGTTGGGAGAACCATCCATCGTTCACACCGCGAAAATCGGACGACTGCGATGGGCCGGGCACGTAGCCAGAATGTCGGACAGTAACCCGGTGAAAATGGTTCTCGACAACGATCCGACGGGCACAAGAAGGCGAGGTGCGCAGCGGGCAAGGTGGATCGATCAGGTGGAAGATGACTTGCGGACCCTCCGTAGACTGCGTGGTTGGCGACGTGTAGCCATGGACCGAGCCGAATGGAGAAGACTCTTATATACCGCACAGAGGCCACTTCGGCCTTAGTCTGAATAAATAATAAATAATAACTGTGATCATTGGTACCATTTGACCTGTGCCGGCGTGAAAGCGGTCACGGTGCGCTCGAATAACTTCGTTTGTGCGGTGTGTACGTTAGCTAAATCTCGTCGAGCGCGTAGTCAGGCAAGCGGTATTTCGAGCACGTCGAGTACCCGTCAGTCGAAAATGGAACGTGAGCTACAACGCCTGGAAGAGGAACAGAAGTTGCTCGAGGATTTGACATTTGACCCGTGAGCAGATTGAGAAGGAACGTGCTTTGAACGAGAGGGAACTTCGGGCAAAGCTAGAGCGAGGAAAGCAGTTTATCGCTCGCAAACATGAGCTGCTGAGCCGTCAGGATGAAAAAGGAACCAGTGTGCGTAGTTTGACGAGCAGTTAGAGGAGCGCAAAGCGGACCGAAGAGTGGGTAAGACGGACTGAAGCGGTTGCCCAGGCCATCGTTGAAGTACCTGGGTCTGCTTCTGCATCTATAAGCATCGATCCACCACTTGAAGCAAGTCTGCAAAATCCGCAGGCAGTGCATCCTTCTTCGACACCTCTGAAGACAGCCGCATCTGCGGTTCTACCACCCATCGGAGAAGATAGGGTTGGTGCGGGATCAGAGGCGAAGTCGATCCCGAGGACTGTGGCCAGCATCACTATCGATGCGGAATCCGAGCTTTCAGCTGATGGCGCCATCGGTGGAGAGGTGATTCAGCAGGATAAGGATAAGCATCGGGTGGACATCGACACAAGACGGAAACGTGAACTTGACCTGGTTAGTCGGATTAAAAATCTACAGTGGCAGCACGCTGAGGAGCTGAAACAAGCACGTGATTCGGAGGGAGATTTGCGAGCTCAGCTTGCAAGGCAAGGCCATGGACGATTAGAACTGGAGGCCCAAGTGAAATCCCTGGAGAAGCTACTCGTCGAGGAGCATGAGCAAAGACGCACTTCGGAAGCAGATTTGCGGCATCAGCTGTCACTACGGAATAGGGAATGCGAGGCGCTGCAACTTCAGATAGCAGAACTGGATTCTGAAATTCAGTGTCTGCGGGGCACCGCACAGCAGCTGCAATCCCAGTTAGAAGCAGCTCAGCAACGCGAGTATGAATCGGATCGCCAACGAAATGAAGCGATCACAGAGTATTGGAACCTGCACGACGAAGTGCAACAGTTCGTCAGGCGTAATCAGGCCAGCGGATGAAGGTTCTCCTCCATTACCCCCTCCGCCAGAGTCTTGGTTTGAAGCGGAAAATGCAAATAACGTTGAATATTCCAATCGCGTCGAGTCAGATCCTTGTTTTCCTCCTCCTCCTCCTCCTCCTCCTCCAATTTCGGTAGATCCTGGTTTGGTTAGTGGTCAGCGGAATTACGTAGCACAAGCCGGAATATTGGGGGGTGGAATTCGGAACATGACTGGTCCCATTTCCTCTGCAAGTATCCATCCACCTATCCAATCACAGCCTCGAATATCGTCCTTTATGAGCGGTTCTTTGAGTCCGACGCCACAACAGATCGCTGCTAGACACACGGATACAAATTTCATCCATTTGCTTCAAAAATATGCATGTTTATTTCCAAAATGGTAATATGTTTGAATCAAACATATTTATTTTTAAAACCAAATTAAATTCCTGTTTGTTTTATACATACATTAGTGGACAGCCCCTCACTCGCTCTTGCAAAGGTAAACAAAAACTCGAGTTCATATCGGATCCAATCGGAAGTTAGCAGAGGAGCAGGAGCAAAAGTAGAAGCATATGTTTTCTTGCTTCCAAATTGATGATAGGGATGTTTTTCAGGTACAGAAAGGTAAGTAAATGAAATATGAACGTTTGGAATTGTGAAATCTGGTAGTCAAATGCTACCAGAATATGAAAATTGGTAGAATTGATAAAAAAATATTATGAGGGGTCGAACCAAAACAAAAATATTCATGTTTGCTTCAAACATTTAGCTGGTTAAAACAACATGAAACGCACATTTGATTCAATAAAAAGTTTTTGTTCGCTTCAAATGCAACAATATGTTTGTTCCAAACTGATTTATTTTTGATGCCAGAACAAACTGAATTTATGTTTGGATTTACCTAGAATATGTTTTTAACATAGTTTTTTCTGCGTGCAGGTGGTAACCAGGGAGCTCCCCACATTCTCCGGAGATCCGATCGATTGGCCCCTATTTATTAGCAGCTATCAGCATTCTACACAGGCTTGCGGGTACACCGACTCCGAAAACCTTTTGCGCTTGCAACGTAGCTTGAAAGGTAGCGCAAAGGATTCAGTCAGCAGTTTCTCGCTCCACCCGTCGACAGTACCACAAGTAATGTCTACACTGCAACAACTGTACGGTCGCCCGGTCACAATCTGTGTGAACAACATGATCGTCAAGGTTCCGGCAACACACCCTCCGAAACCCGACCTATTGGATACACTGGTTAGTTTTGGACTGATAGTTCAAAATCTCTGCGGTCACCTGAAAGCGGTCAGCTTAGAGAAACATCTGGCGAACCCTATACCTCTGCAAGAGCTCGTTGACAAGCTACCGGCGACGGTGAAGTTCAGATGGGCCATCTACCAGGAGCAAGTACAAGATGTGGATTTGAACGTGTTCAGCAGCTACATGGCGAGGATATCTTCGACAGCAAGTGGCGTAACTCAGCTGTCCAATATTGTCACACTTCGCATGCGCGATGGCCGTGTAAGGGAGAAGTGTGCGGAATCAACGACTGCCCAAAACGACATCATCGACTACTTCACTTCGAGCCACCAATGTCATCGAAAACTACCAGTGCGGTGGTTACAGTTCATCGGCAGCTGTCGTCGTCTACGCTTTTTCGGATACTCCCAGTAACCCTATTTGGGAAACAGGGACAGTTCAACACATTCGCATTCCTCGACAACGGGTCATCAGTAACACTCGTAGAGCGGTCCATTGCCGACGCACTCGGTGCAAGCGGAGAAGTGAACATCGAATGGACCGGAGGCATAAACAAAACGATTGCTGAAACGTCACGATGGAGATTTCCGAGGCCGGTGGAAATAGGCGGTACAGGTTGTCCGAAGTCTACACCGTCGACCATCTCGGACTACCACAACCACCGATTACGCAGAGCTCGCTAACCGATACGCGCATCTCAACAAGCTGCCGGTGAAGAGCTTCCGATGTGCTGTACCAGGAATCCTAATCGGTCAAAGCAATGTTCACCTCCTCGCTACTCTAAGGCTGCGGGAAGGTGAATTGAACGAACCGATCGCAACGAAGACCAGGATCGGATGGGCAGTTTGTGGCAATGTGCGGAAACCACAAGCCAATACGGTGTACAAGCAGCTACACATACATGCTGAACCATCTGTAGTAGACCTCCACGAGTACGTCTGTAGGGTTCAGAGCAAATAGATGTATGAAATATATATGTGTAAAATAGAACTGTTGCTAAAGGTATTTTATCAAAGCAATCTAGAAACCATGTACAGGTCAGATATGTCTAAACCGTGGACAAATAAAGACGTGAATACGATCCAAGTGTATTTCCTTGTGGTTTCAATCGACTGGACTAGTTCCGGACCGGACTTTACAATCTGGCGACGAGGATGAACTCCGGTAAGAATGAAATTTTGAAAGTTTAAACCTAGGCTAACATAGTTGGACAAGGAAGTTAAATTCTAAAAAAAAAGGTTCTATTAGCAGTACAAATACTGAGCGATTTTTTTGCAAATGTGATGGGAAAAAAATCCAGAACCGGGATGGTTCACAGAAAATGAAAAGAAATGGGAGTTGAATACTCGTTGACAATGCCCGGACTGGGAGAGTCCAATATTAATGGTAAAAAAAAATAGATCCTGGAACGGGAGGTTCCACTGAAATACAAGAAGTACTGCTAGTTGGCAGAGCCCGGACTGGGAGAGTCCACAATTAGATTTTGTCCCTGGGCTGGGAGAGTCCATAAAAAGTAGATTTTATCCGGAACTGGGAGAGTTCACAAAAAAAAAAATGGCTTGAAAAAAAAAATTGTTGCTATGGAAAATAAACAAAGGTATGTGTTTGAGAGTTATTTCACTGGTTCAAACATTTGTTAGCCTATGGTCAAGCATGTTTTTTTTAATACTGTTATATATATTATATATTTATAAAATATTACAGTAATGGAATATGAGATGAGGCCGTTACCTCCATTTCGTTGCGAGCAAATCGAACGATCCAAACTAAGTCGAGAGTGGAAATCGTGGAAAAGTGCGCTAGAATGTTATTTTGAAGCACACTCGATTTTTGACCAACGGATCAAAAGAGCTAAACTGTTGTTCCTTGGTGGACCTCAACTGCAGAGAGTGTTCGAGAATCTCACGGACACAGATAAAATTCCATTGGTGGCAGTTGAAAAGAAATGGTACGATACTGCCATTGAGAAATTGAACGATTTTTTCCAGCCAGCTCGTCAACATACTCTGGAGCGACACCGTCTCCGCGAAATGAAACAATTCAAGGAGGAACGATTCGCTCAATTCGTAATGCGCTTGAAACAACAAGCAGCAGATTGCGGTTTTGATAAGTATTCATCCGAAGTTTCCAAGATTTTAACTGAGTTCACATTGATTGATGTCATTGTCCAAGGCTGTACTTCGAGTGAGCTGCGTCGTCGTATATTGAAGGAAGACCAATCTCTAGCCGAAATTGAAGCATTAGGCGCTATGTATGAATGCGTGGATGAGCAGATCAAGAGTTTGGATAAAGCGAACGTTGGGTATCAACATGAGAAGGTGTTCAGAGTACTCGAAAATCGGAAAATAGAAGAAAAAATGACTGGGGAATGCAAAGCTTCTTGTTTTCGTTGTGGAAACACGGGACATTTTTCGAAATCACTAAATTGCCCCGCTAGGAATAAAACGTGCAGGCGTTGTAAGCGCATTGGACATTTTGAGTCCGTATGCCGTGGAAATCTAAAACGATCAGCAAGTAAATTACCAAGCAACACAACGGAGAAAAAGGTTCGTGCTATCGAGACCGTTTGCGAAAGCAAGAATTCGGATCTATCAAGTACTTCTACAAAGGAAGATGAGGTTTTACAGAGGACTTATTATGCGTTTTATACCGGAAACGAGACGAATATGATAGAGTGCTGTATTGGAGGAGTTAAATGGAATGTGATAATTGACTCCGGATCAGAGTGCAACCTGATTACCCGTAATGCGTGGGAGAAATTCAAAGCGTCTAACATCAATATACACTCGTCTACAAGACACTGCAGTCGCGTGCTCAAAGCATACGGTAGTAACACACCATTGAAGGTTATAGGATCATTCATTGCTGAGGTACGGATCAAGGAACGACATGTGGTAGCAGAATTTTTTGTTGTGGACGGTGGTCAGCAATGCCTTTTAGGAGATAAAACTTCCAAGGAACTTGGAGTTTTGAAAGTAGGTCTAGATATTAACATCGTGAATGAGGAGTTAAAACCGTTCAATAAAATCGATGGGATTCAAGTTCACATCCATGTGGACCCGAGCATTAAGCCAATTTTTCAACCATTGCGAAAAGTTCCTGTTCCTCTTGAAGATGCTGTGAATAAGAAACTCGATCAACTGCTCCAGCGAGACATCATTGAAGTTAAGACGGGACCGACTCAATGGGTGTCTCCATTGGTAGTAGTCGGAAAAGCAAACGGCGAACCAAGGCTATGCTTGGATTTACGAAGAGTAAATGAAGCCGTTCTACGAGAACGATATCCAATGCCTGTCGTGGATGATTATTTGGCAAGAATGGGAAAACAGATGATTCGAAGTAAGCTTGATATTCGTGAAGCATTTCTACAAATTGAATTGGATCCTGTTTCCCGAGATGTCACTACGTTTATCACCAGTAAGGGACTCTTCCGCTTCAAAAGAATGCCCTTTGGTCTTGTTACTACTCCTGAAACTTTTCAAAGAGTAATGGACGAAATATTGACGGGATGTGAAGGAGTGTACTGGTACCTAGATGATGTCATGGTGGAAGGCACAACTGTGGAAGAACATGATGCAAGATTGAATGAGGTATAAAGCGTTTTTTTTTTCTCGGTAAAACTATTAAAACTTTTAAAATATATTAACAAAATAAGAAATTGTTCTATCCATATTTTGTTTTGAATTAATCTGATAAAATCGAAAATAGGCGAGTAACACCTGTTTTTTTTTTATTCGTTAGGTTCTGAACCGTTTCAAGAACCGTAACGTTCAACTAAACTGGGAAAAATGTGTCTTTAGGGTGCATGAACTTGAATTTCTTGGTCATATTGTATCGGCTGATGGAATTTCACCAACAAAGGTCAAAGCAGATGCTATTCAAACCTTTAGAATACCAAAGAATCCAGCTGAAGTCAGGAGTTTTCTCGGGCTGGCTAATTATATGAACAAATTTATCTACAATTTGGCTACTATAGATGAGCCATTGCGTAAATTGACTTTGAAAGATGCACCGTTTGATTGGAATGACGAACACAATTACGCTTTTGAAAAGATAAAGGAAAGTATGGCTCGAGCTGGAAAGTTAGGATACTTTAACCTAAGTGACCGTACAGTTGTAACAGCTGATGCAAGTCCTGTAGGACTGGGTGCGATACTAGCTCAATATGAAAGTAATAACCAGATACGTATCGTGAGTTATGCATCGAAATCTCTCACAGACACAGAGACAAGATATTGCCAAACTGAAAAAGAGGCACTGGCTTTAGTTTGGGCGGTAGAACGATTTCAAAGATACCTCATCGGAAGATCTTTCGATTTAGTAACTGATTGTAAAGCATTGCAATATTTATTTACAACCAGATCCCGTCCTTGTGCACGCATTGAACGATGGGTTTTGCGATTGCAATCATTTGACTACAAGATTATCCATGTGCCTGGTGAAAACAATGCAGCAGACGCGTTGTCTCGTTTGGCAACAGTAAATGCATTGCCATTTGATCAAAACGAAGAACTAATGATTCGAGAAATAGCAATATCTGCTGCAAATGCAATTGCACTGGATTGGCAGCAAATTGAAGATGTTTGCAAAGAAGACGATGAAATTCAAAACATTCTCACCCTTCTCAGATCGAACCGACAACAAGAGCTTCCTTTATCGTATCGAGTAATAGCGAACGAATTGTGCTGCGTTGGAGAAGTTCTTATGCGAGTGGACAGGCTGGTGGTACCCCTGAAGCTACGTGAGGTGGTTTTAAAACTGGCGCATGATGGTCACCCAGGTAGTCGAATGATGAAAAGTCATCTTAGAAGTGCGGTATGGTGGCCTAAGTTAGATCAACAAGTTGATGAGTTTGTAAAGAACTGCCGAGGATGTTGTTTAGTGTCAGCCCCAGATGCACCGGAACCTATGGTCAGAAAAACTTTACCGTCTGGACCCTGGGAGGATATCGCTATAGACTTCATGGGTCCTCTGCCGGAAGGACAATATTTGTTAGTAGTGGTTGATTATTACTCTCGATTCGTAGAAGTAAAAGAAATGATTTCAATATCTGCCAAGGCAACGGTTCAAGAGTTAAGTGTGATTATAGACTTAACATACGGATTCCCAATAACAATAAGTGCAGACAACGGATCTCAGTTTAGCGAAAACTGTGAAAGGTTGAAATTATTTTGTCGCGAAAATGGAATCAAGTTGGTAAACACTATTCCATATTGGCCACAGCAAAATGGCGAAGTAGAAAGACAGAACCGTTCTATTTTGAAGAGGTTGAAAATATCGCAAGAACTTGGAAAGGACTGGAGAAGGGAGCTAAGCCAATATTTACTGGTTTATCATTCAACAAATCACTCAACTACAGGAAAATCTCCGGCGGAACTGATGTTCGGAAGGCGAATAAGAAATAAGCTGCCACATGTGCCGCTATATCGAATGGATGATGAAGAAATTCGAGAGAGAGACTTGATACACAAAGAGAAAGGAAAGGATTATGCCGATACAAAGAGGAAAGCAAAGCCAAGTGAAATTACAGTTGGAGATTTGGTGCTGCTAAAACGGATGAAG
This sequence comes from Armigeres subalbatus, assembly GCF_024139115.2. Classification (NCBI taxonomy): domain Eukaryota; kingdom Metazoa; phylum Arthropoda; class Insecta; order Diptera; family Culicidae; genus Armigeres; species Armigeres subalbatus. The sequence continues at coordinate 6,688,060 of NC_085140.1, read as the reverse complement.
AAATCAAACAAACTTGACACGAATTTTTCAAACGAGGAATATATCGTGACACGCAAAGAAGGAAGCGATTGTACTGTGCAGTCAAAAGAAACAGGAAAACAATACAGAAGAAATGTAAACCATTTGAAGCAAGTGCAGAAGTCATCTGATATACGTGATGAAAATCAAATCAACCAAAACGAGGAAACAAACAATGAAGAAGCAAATAAATCTAAACATAGTGCACTCGAGAAAAGAATTCGTAGCGAACCTGTTTACTTCAAAGATTATATTCCACACTAGTACAATAAAAAAGTTAAAGGAGAGTTGTAGGGTTCAGAGCAAATAGATGTATGAAATATATATGTGTAAAATAGAACTGTTGCTAAAGGTATTTTATCAAAGCAATCTAGAAACCATGTACAGGTCAGATATGTCTAAACCGTGGACAAATAAAGACGTGAATACGATCCAAGTGTATTTCCTTGTGGTTTCAATCGACGGGTCTAGTTCCGGACCGGACTTTACAACGTCCGGCGCTTCTTCGACATCGAGAGCATGGGTGTAGCGGTGGTGCCAGCCGTGAGAGGTGTTGAAGAACAACGTGCGAACAATATCTTGGAAACGACCACACGACGGTTGAACGACAAGAAGTACGAGACAGGTCTGCTCTGGAAGCACGATTACGTGTAGTTCCAAATAGCCGGCCGATGGCAGAATGACGCTTCAAGTATCTCGAAAATCGTTTAGCCCAGAACCCACAGCTTTATGAAAGTGTGCGTCAACAAATGGCGAAATTCAAAGGCAAAGGCTACATTCACAAAGCGACAGGGGAAGAAATGGAGGAGTTTGACCTGCGGCGTACATGGTTCCTGCCGATTGAAGTCGTCGTTAACGAGAAAAAAAACCTGGAAAGGTTCGAGTTATCTGGGATGCAGCAGCGAAAGTAGAGGGCATCTCGCTGAATTCAATGCTGCTCAGAGGACCGGATCTTCTGACACCGTTACTGTCTGTGATGTTTCCGTATCGGGAGCGTCAAATCGCAGTGTCCGCAGATATTAAGGAGATGTTCCTACAAATCTCAATTCGGAAAGAGGACCGCAGTGCTCTACTGTTTCAGTACCGAGATTCCCCAGACCTACCGATGAGTACCATGGTATCGGATGTCGCAATATTCGGAGCAGCCTGCTCCCCTGCGCACTCGCAGTTCATCAAGAACCTAAACGCTACAGAGCAGGAAGCAGAGTTTCCACGAGGTGCGGCCGCAGTGAAGAAGCGGCATTACGTGGGGACGATTACGTAAACAGTCACGATACAGCGGAAGAAGCGATCGAGGTGGCGAAGGAAGTGATCGAGGTGCACAAGCGAGCGGAATTCCATATCCGTAATTGGATGTCAAGTGATCGGAGCGTAGTCGAGAAGTTGGGTGAAGCGAATCAGAAGAAGCGAATATTCTATTAGCATTTCCTCAGTTATTAATTGAAATCTTTTCTATAAATACTCGCCATAGCATGAGTATGTATCTTCTGTGGCAAGTACAATTGATAAACCATGCCCAGGGAGTCGAGAATGTTTTCCACCCGAAAACATCCTAGACCGGGCTGAGAATCAAACTCGCCATCTCCGGATTTGAAATCCTACGCCTTTGCTCGCAATGCTAGTTATTCTTAATATGTTTAAATCTTGATAATTTACGGGTCATCAATCTTCAAGCAATAAAAACACTTATAGAAGTTTTCAGTATTACCATTTTTTACTTTTCATTTTAATAAACTTGAGTATCGTTTTTATTTCACCTTCGTTCAAATTATCCAGATCTTCTGTATTGAGGGGATAATAGAAACGATCCTCAATATCATTGACAATATCCTTCGTTCCATGATCCCGATCATCGTTGTCGTTGTCTTGGTTGCCATTGTTCATCCTCGTGAGGTACCGCCAGAGAAACGTTCCCAGCAGAAGCGTGTTTCCGAAGGCCATAGTTTTCAGACCCATCAGCATTTTCAGCGGAATGATGAAGGCCTGAAACAGTAGAACCGGAAGCGTAATCAACGCTACTGCCATCATCAGGTATTTCAGAACGTGGATTATTGAGGATCCCATACTGGACCAGTTATGTGTATCCGAGATGGATATGCTGTGAACACCGGGAGAATCCGATTTGCACTGATGTTTTGCTGGGATCGTGTGCGTAACCTCGCCATAACTGGGAATGAAACTAACGGTCACTTAATTCAATTAGTAGCGATCACGACTGATATTGATTTTTTTAACTAACTCTTCGTTTTTGTAATCATCATAGGTGTAGTAGTTGATATTGCGTTTATTTCTACCATCTATGGGTTCGATACTTAATGCACGATCACCGTTTTCTCGAATGGCATCGTATACAGAAGAAAGCACCAGATTTTTGTCCACGTTTAGCACTACCGGGGCGTATTCAGCCAAAGCTGAACACACCAAAAAGGACACAATAATGAAACTCATTGGAATGGATCACTGCTCAAAACCACACCAAACAAAAGACCGCAAATTACTAAAGTAGATCTAAACATTTCAGTTGCATTTATAGAGTATCAACGAACATGCCGTCGAGATAGTTCTCACCAAACCAAGCATCTGCCATTCTAAGAGGATTATTGGAAATGCGATCTCCGTGAATGTTCTGTAGTACAAATTGTGCTTATTCTACGAGCGGCATACCGTTATACGCAAATCCGCATCACGATCGAAAAATAAATCATAACTCCTATAGATCAAACCTACTCCGCGCGTTGAGAGATGGGGTGAAGAGCCGCTCAATTTAAAAATGCGTTTTTGAAAAGATTAGATTTCGCGCGCTTCTGTGAATGAACAGATCGATGAAAAACTCACGTGGTCTGTTATTTCTTTCTTCTTTGCGCTGATTCATCGTGCGGGGAAGGTCTTCGGAAGAGAGCCGCAATCGATTAGGATCGACGATGTGACGATGAAAGTAAGAGCGATTCAACTCCATTTTTTCGATTCCGGTATTGGAGTTCGATATATTTTAGACAAACAGTAGTATGAACAGTATGAATTATGAAATAGTTCAATACAGCTCTACTGCTTATTGATGATAGACATGTAGTAGGTATGTAAAGCTTTCATTACAATTTGGCTAGCCTTTGCGCTGTACGCATGTAAGATGAAGATCTAACAAGCGTCACGATACTAAATCTAATCCGATTTCATGAGGCAAGGGCCGGAAATGAAGCACAGTATGTTTGGCATTGTATGCGGATGAGAAACAGCAACATTACCGAATAGTCTCGTCACCTAGTGAAACATTTATTCAGGTGGGACGTAATTGAAGACGATTAACTGTATTTTCTTGTTAGATGATCTTATCTCAAACTAGAGCAAAAGTGGGAATTGAGGTATTTGTCATAGTTGTTTGTGCTTCATTTCGTGGAAAGATATGGTAACCCATTTTACAATTGCCTCCAATTCGTTATGTACATGGTCGGTTAGTCGAACTGAGGGGTCCATGTCTATTTGATTGAATTGAGTAAAGGATCTTTAAAGTTTTGGTCACGAATCGGTTTAAAGATCTATTTACGCGTATGTCCATATCATAAGCGAACATAAACAAATGCTTTACTTATTAGCTAGAATAAGTTTCTAGTCAAAAGGCAACAATTAGTGGTCTGAGTATGCACCACTGCAGTCCTGGATAAACGTTGAAAAGTTGATCACTTTTAAACTCACGGGGCTCTGATGCAAAAATGTCAGAGGCGGTGTGATACAAAAAAACTGTCGGCGGAACACACATGGGCATGCTTCTAGTAAGAATAATGTCTTATTCATGCTCTTTGTGATGCTTGTTGTGAAAAGAAGAATTCATGTTCTTAAGAACATGTTTTGAGAACATCATTTGCCCCGTATTTGATTGATGTTGATCTTCTTGGAGATCCCTAATTTGATCATTAGTTTACATTACCTTTACTCACATGTCATCATTCAAGTCTGTGGACAAATTGTATCACACCATCATTGAGAAAATCACCCATGACTTTTTTTTTCATCCGCATTTCTCGTAGCATGCCATTCGTTATCAGCGGGAGTGTTGACGATCAATTGATCTGGACATGGATCTGATCCACGGCCACTCTTGTTTTGTCATCGAACGATCAATCACGGGAGTCGTTCATTATCTATAAAAGCAATCGTGCGACCCTGTTAGGGTTTCAGTTCAATGCCAGATACGATCTGCTACCATCAGAAAACGGGAGCAATCGGTTCGGGTCGTCAAGCCACGGAGTTATATATACGATGGGTGATCGGTGTAGATATAGTACGCTCATTCGTATGATCGGGATTGTCCTCGCGTGCTTAGCGAGCATTGTGCAATCCAGAGCTTATTTTGTGCCAATTAATGAAAAACTAGTATCCGTGGAACCGGATGGAGACTATGGGAGTGCAAAACGAGTGAAAGAATATACGTTTGATGAATTGGATTACGAAAACAGTTCTTCTGAAGGATTTTATAACAGTGGAAATCGCATCATGAAGAAACGAAGAGATGATTACAATAACGGTGATTATAAAATAAATTAGTGAGTAAAAAATAAGTGTGCTCGAAAAACACAGATGAAAATTAATAAGTGATTTCTCTCCTAGTTACGACGAAGGATACTCAACAAGACTACCTTCACGTTCCACAGAAATCAGAGAAGCCCAACATATATCGGTTTCCGATCATAACCTAGCCAATATAGGCTCTATGATTGCCTCTTCCTTAAAATACCTGCTAATAGTGCTGCTAATATTCGGAATACCTGCTTTGGCAATCCAGTTTGTGTTATTCCCGCTTAAGTTACTGCTAGGCTTAAAAATAATTACCATGGCACATATAATAACGTTGGGGTTCTTAGCAGCAAAATATTTTCATAAAGGCAAGCCCGGATGGGGACAAGGCGGTTATGGAGGACTATTGGGAGGACTGGCCGCAATCAGTACGCCAGTCGTCACCTCCAACTTCCAACAGCCGATCAATCAACCCGTAACGACGGTCGTAACCGCACCCGTGCAGCAACAGCAAAATATGGAAACCTGGAACTATCCGTTCTATCTTCCCTGGTGGTATTACTATCCAGGTACTAATAACACGAACAATAACAATAATAATAATACCAATGTAAACACGAATACAAACACGAACATAAATAATAATAGTAACAATAATAATAACAGAAGAAAACCCAAGTAGCACACGCAACATCTTCCAAAAAGCACCTTGTTTCTATTCAGTTTCATTAAAGGCATTGGAAAAACATCAAAGCACGAAAAAGTTGCATCAAGATGTCAAGAAGGTTCGAGTTGTGATCAATGTTTCATTAACATTGCAATGCAGTACGTGTTTGAAATTTGGAAACAAACAACCAAAGAATACTGCACTTTATGTTGCAAACACGAAACAAAATCATCAAGTTGCATATTTCTTAACATGTAACTTCAATGCGTCTTTCAAAATTTATTTGTTTGTTAAAATTAAGTTGCAAATAAGTTGAGTGTGTCTTCATCTTTGATTTAGCATCGTTCAACGTTTTGACAACTCACAATTTTTTCCGGTGATGGTGCAATCAAGTAACAGAAAACCCGAGTCAAAAACTTCATAATCGTAAGGTTTTTATGGTGAGTCAACATGCAGTCCATTCGAAGTGCTGAATAGTGCTGTGGTAGAGTGAAGGACTATCAATCACAAGATCCATAAATCGAATCCAGTTTTATATTTTTATTTTATTTTTTTCCGCTGTAGTATTTTGCAACATTATTGCAATTTTACTGCAATCGAAGGATGTTTCCGTAGGCTCCACCTCTTGCGCTTTTTAGATTGCAAGAGAGTTATATTTGATGGCACATAGGCAAAGATTGTTTCTTTCCGAATAGTTGCAACACAGTGAAATGTTCAGTAGTGAAACAAGTTGTGCTGCTTGGGAAAATAATATTAATAGAAAAATTGATAGCAATAATGCAAATGAAAATAAATTAAAATCTCAAACCGGCTTACGGAAAACCTCTAAAAGGACAAAAACATAATTGATGGTGATGCAACGGTGGAACCTTTTAATCTACTTTAAGAAATATCTGTGATCATAAAAAGTAGGTGATTAGCTGTGTGCGGAACCTAATAAGACAAATTAAAGTAGGTTATGATTATGACTAAAGTTTGACGGTTTAAGGAAATTGATTTATGGATTACCGGTTCTAAAACTTAAATTCACTCGCGTTTTCGAGGGCACCCCACTCGATTCGGAAGCAACGCACAACTGTCATTTTTATTATTTTATGCATGCTGCGACACGTTGTGATGGTTGTGGTGCGTTGCTTCCGTATTGATTGGGCTGCCCTTGAAAACGTTAGTGAAATTAGTTTTGGATCCGGGAGGCTTGTCCTTAAACCACTAAACGCTAAATGAATATCCAACATATTTATTCAACTCAATTGAATTGAAATATGCTGACAAAAGTTAATCATAATCAACTTTATTTTGCTTGAACACGAAGAAATAGTTCGATGAACGTACAGAAACAATGTTACCATAACTCAGGAACCTAACAATAAATAAACTAAATAAACAAATTAAATAAATACTCTAAAAAAGTAACTTCTCGACTTTCAATCGTTTTATAGATTCCATCCGAAGTTCTTTGATCTTTTCTATGTTGAATGTCACTGTTCAAAATGCATCGTTTTCGAACAAGAAAATTTGATCATCATTGAGAAGGCATATGCCGACTAATGATTGTGAAATAGTGTTAATGACAGTTTAATTTATTCTAAATCACAATCTTTTTAAATGGTTTGTTAAATTATCAGTTTACTAGGAAGATTTAAGGACTCTTCGTGTCTTTACGAAACGCTGAGAAATATCAACCTCCATCCTAACAAACTTTTTTCATTCTTATTTTTTATTTTTATCTTTTACTCATTTGGGGCGATTCAAATATGACATCCACTACTTTTTGGGATTTCTAGACCCCCTTCCCCCTAAAACCTGTGACATCATTTTTGAACGACCCCTTTTTATTCTTATGAGACACAGTTGTTTTAAACATCATCTGACGCGTATTTAAGGTGACACGGGAAGCACTAACAATCATCAAATCGTCATCATTTTCATCATTGAATGCTTAACTTTTTTTCTACAACAAATATGGTTGTGAAAAAGTATCACCGGCGCGTGCTTACTCGCAATCTACATGCTGATTAGGGTGGTCGGTTTTGACCACTTTTAGTGAAAACCGGTATTTCGGTATTGACGATCTGGCGAAAAATGCAATAAAACCTAAGCTATCAATTGGGTATAGTTTATTTTGTTATTTCATTAAAGTTTTCCTGTTTTTTTTTTATTAAATCATGACTATCGCAATCATTCAGTGTTGTGTCGTTGGAATTCAAATGTTGAATTTTTCCAGAACTTTTTTCGGAAACTAAATAAATATCAAATAATGAGGTATGACAAACTTGAAGCACTCAAAGCTGCCTTTAACTTTGTCTAACAAAACAATGATGTAAATATGTAATCTAATGCGTGGGAGTCAAAATTACATAATGTCAAATGACGCCTAGCCTGAGATGCTATATTTAGAGCAATGTGCCTTTGAACAAAAATACAGAACTACTCCAGCGTTATGAGTACATCAATAATCATAAAGTGAATATGGCTTCTAAAAAAAAGTTTTGAAAAGAATTTGTGACGTTTTACAACACTGCAACCATTATTTATGATTCCAGATTCTAGGAGCATTATCCATCGATGCTCATTTGTCTATAACATGTAGGGTAGGTACATCTTGTTACGCTTGGATTTATTATTATTATCTTTATTTAAGAGGTTTTCAGCCCAAGGCTGGCTCACCTCTGACGCTTGGGTTTTTCTGTAACTGAGAAGCAAGCATGTTCAAAATGTAGTGCGTCGGATTTCCACACAGGGCCCGTAATTTTTTAATTCCAACTACCGAATCGTAGGCATTGAATGCGTTATCTAAAACTGTTCTAAAATAAAGATTTTTTTTTTCATTTTGGAAAAGGAATTTCTTTCCTGCATTTCTTGGGGCCCTCCTTAGCCGTGCGGTAAGACGCGCGGCTACAAAGCAAGACCATGCTGAGGGTGGCTGGGTTCGATTCCAGTGCCGGTCTAGGCAATTTTCGGATTGAAATTGTCTCGACTTCCCTGGGCATAAAAGTATCATCGTGTTAGCCTCATGATATACGAATGCAAAAATGGTAACCTGGCTTAGAAACCTCGCAGTTAATAACTGTGGAAGTGCTTAATGAACACTAAGCTGCGAGGCGGCTCTGTCCCAGTGTGGGGATGTAATGCCAATAAGAAGATTTCTTGGATGTCTCAAATATAAATGCATAAGCGAAAAATAGAAACAAATTTGGAAATTAATATTGTTATCCAGATTTACCTAAAGAGAAAAGAAACATTAGTGTTGTGTTAGATTTACCTCTCATGCGGAACTGAATTTTTCTAGTGAGTGGATTCTCCAAAAGCAAAAACTAATTATTCTTCAACATGGTATGATAAATTTAAACAATTGTTTCTCCCTAAGAATAGAATAAATAATTTGTGGGATTTATTATTTTCTTTTCTTTTGCTGCTGTAAGTGGTCTGAAAAGTAAGAGCACACTAATTACACCATGCAGTTCTAGCCACCCATATAAAAAAGTATTTTATTTACTAAATTTTGATGAAAATTGGAATACCGAAAATACCGGTTTCTAGACCTACATAAAACCGGTATTTCGGTATCCAAAAATGGGCCTGTAATACCGGTTTTACCGGTTTCGGTATTACCGGTAAACCACCCTAATGCTGATACATTTACAGGTACATCAAACAACCGAACCGAAATACGCCGCTCCAAAGTTTCGAGGTGATAATGCTGGAAAGAGACGAAAGATAGGAAAAATAACACGGTGTTTAGTGCCTCCCCGAGTCACCTTAATAACAAAAATAAAATTGATAGTTCGCAGTTTATCATAAAATGGCTTACCATTTTGCCAACAGCCAAGTTATCCTTTAACTGAACATGTTTGTGCGTTTATACACCTCCGAAAATAAATATAAAGCCTGGAATAAGCGGAGTGCAAGGAGATGGAACAGCTGTGCCGTTCTCAAGAAACACGCAAGTTCTATCAGAAGCTCAACGCATCCCACAAAGGCTTCGTGACGCGAACCGAAATGTGCCGAGATAAGGATGGGAGCATCTTGACGGACGAAAGTGTGGTGATGGAAAGGTGGAAGCTACTACGAAGAACATCTGAATGGCGCAGAGGTACAGGCAGTGAAAGTCAAGGCAGCGGAGGAGATGACAACGTCAGTTCACCGGACGATGGAAGCCAACCAGCCCCACCTTGAGGGAAGGTCAAGGTCACTCATGACAGAATCCAAGTTTTAAAGTGCTCGCGTTTTCGGGGGCACACCACTCGATACGGAAGCAACGCACAACTGTCAATTTTATTTTTTCACGCATGCTGCGACGCAGCAAAGCTGAATCGAGTGGTGTGCCCCCGAAAACGCGAGGACTTTGAAACTTTGATTCTGTCAGGAGTGACCTTAACTTCCCTCAAGGTGACCTTAAGGATGCCATCCGACAGCTAAAGGCCAATAAAGCAGCTGGTGAGGGTGGTATCGGAGCTGAGCTCATCAAGATGGGCCCGGAAAAGCTATCCACTTGCCTGCACAAACTGATAGTCAGAATCTGGGAAACCGAACAGCTACCGGAGGAGTGAAAAGAAGGGGTTATATGCCCCATCTACAAGAAAGGCGACAAGCTGGAGTGTGAGAACTTTCGAGCGATCACCATCCTTAATGCCGCCTACAAATTGATATCCCAGATCATCTTCCGACGTCTGGCATGGCATGACCACATGACCACGAAACCCACAAGCTCATAAGATATCTGACGAAACATACTCCAACTTTCAGGAAACTGAGCAATCATTTTCAAAACAGTCTTGCACATCTTCAATAGTATCATCAATAATTTGACTACTATCTACGAAATAGTCGTTGAACTTTGTACAAATTTCTTCCTCATTGTCTACATTCTCTCCGTTAAAGCTTATATTATCCTTTTTTCCCTGCTTTTCCACAATGATTTCAGTGTTTTCCATAGCAGTTTGCTGTTACCTTTATTATCCTCAATGTTCCTTTGTATATAGTCTGCCTTTGCTTTCCTTATCGAGTACTTTATAATGCTGCCAATCTACCCCATGTGTCCCCAAGCAGGCCCTATCAAAGCGACCGTGTGCCGCTCAAAGCGCACTAGCCTATAGTCCTGGTGTTAAGTAGGACTTTAAACAAATTTGACCCGATTGATCGAGCGTCTGTTCACCAAGGAGGTGCGGCTCCAACAGCATCCAGCGGCTGAGTATGAAATGCTATTCCCCGGAAGCTAAACCTAAGATGGCAGCCCCATCCCGATGCATAGGGAACCTTACGCCAACAACCTACATCAATTTGTTCGAGAATCCGATAATGAAAGAATACGGACTGATTTTACGGCGACGACTCTTAGCGCGAAACAACGGACACGAATAGGAACATGGAACGTTTTAACCCTAGACTAGCAGGGTAAATTGACACAACTTGCCAATGAGGCACGCCGCATGAAGCTTGAGATCCTGGGACTGAGTGAAGTCCGTTGGCCAAACTTTGGAGAACACAGAACGCCATCGGGACAAGTTCTGCTATACTCTGGTTTACGAGATGAACACGCTCCCCGGCATCGTGGAGTAGGCTTCCTACTAAGCGCTCAGGCACACTCTGCGCTTATGAAGTGGGAACCTATAAGTGAAAGGATAATCGTTGCCAGATTTAGAACACGGGTTCTAAACCTTACTATAATCCAATGTTATGCGCCAACCTCTGCTGCCGATCTGCAAGACAAAGAGAACTTCTACAGTCAACTCAATGCCGTCGTAGGTAGAATTCCGTAGGGTGATATCAAGATCTGTTTGGACGACTTCAATGCGAAGATCGGATCTGACAACTCGAATCATGAGCGCATTATGGGACGCCATGGTTTCGGAGAAATGAGCGAAAACGGAGAGCTGTTCGCAGAATTTTGTGGTAATAACGACATAGTGATCGGGAGATCGCTCTTCCCTCATCGACCGGTTCACAAGGTCACGTGGGTCTTCCGTGACGGCTTTACAGAAAACTCAAATTGACCACATCTGCATCAGCCGAAAATAGAAACAGAGCCTTCTTGATGTACGGAATAAACGTAGTGCCGATATCGCGTCTGATCATCACCTCCTCATCGGCGAAATACGCCTGCGCATTGCGCGGATTCGTCGGCAGGCGGAAAGAGTTGGACGACGATTCAACACACGCCGACTGGAAGATGCCACGGTGAAACGGTCCTTCGTTGAAGAACTGGAGACGCGTGCTGCAGATATTCCCGAAAGTGACAGCATGGAAGACCAATAGACCGCCATCAAGAATGCCTTCATCGCCACCAGCGAACTGCGCACCCAGAGAAAACAATGGATCACCGATGAGACCTGGAGGAAGATAGAGGAGCGAAGAGAAGCTAAAGCCGCGATAGAGCGATCAAAAACCAGAGGAGCCAAATTCTTAGCCCGTCAACGATACGCGGGTCTTGAGAAGGAAGTAAAACGCCCATGTCGACGGGACAAGCGAGCGTGGGCAGATTCTCTGGCCGACGAAGGAGAGAGAGCCGCCGCAACCGGCGACATTCGCCTCCTCTACGATATCTCACGACGCTTAAGCGAGGCGAAGATGAATGCAACGATGCCTGTTAAAGACGCGAATGATCAATTATTGACCGACCCAACTGACCAGCTGAAACGCTGGTTTGAGCACTTCGAACAACTTTTTCAAGTGCCAGACAGGCCATCACCACCTCGGCATGATCTGCCTAGGATCCGACGTATAACACGCGTCAATTCCGAAGCTCCATCACTGCTCCAACAGCCATCCAAAGCATGAAATCGAATAGAGTAGAGTGGGGCAAGAGTACGCACTTAGTTTTCAATCGATCATGTGGCCCTTATGAAGCAAGCTTCTGCATATCAAATCAGTGTCGATGATTCATATACTCTTCCTTTATGTTACCCAGTGGAAAATTTTTTGAAATTATTGAGATTCGTTATAGTAGAACCCTTATTGCAAGACAAGTGAAAAACGCACTCTTACCCCACCGGTGGGGTAAAAGTGCGCATCGGGTGGGGTAAGAGTACGCATTTATCCAAACATGTGCTTTAAGTAAATATTCACACAAATAAGAGTTAATAACATTTAATTGATGTTTAATGAGCATTTATTAGGGAATGTTTAAAGATTACGTAACCCTTAAAGGGGGAGGGGATCCTAAAAATGTGCACTTTCATACGAAAAACCATTGCTTTTTGTTATGTCCGGATTACTTCCGGAATAAAATGGACTTGACTTTTCTTAAAAAGAACTATCTTTATTGGAAGTCAAATTAATACTCCATGAGAATGACATATTGGTTTTCTTTATATAGTAGAGCAAAGGTAACTTAGATAAAAAATTATAATCCATTGATTACTGGGATCCAACACTTTTTATAAATACAAAAAACTACAAAGGTAAAAATATATATCAGGTTTCGCGTGGCGTATACAAAGGCATTTTCCTTAAAGAAAGTCTACCAATCACGTAACGTAAAATTTGGCTATTTCATCACCCCTCCCCCCTATCTTATGGGCCAAACACAATTTGTACGTTTGCGTGCGTTTTGACAGTTTTTCCATGGGAAAACTGTCAAAACGCACGCAAACGTATCAATTGTGTTTGGCCCATTACACTATTTGTATGAATCCTCTAAAAATTATATGGATCGTCACACATCTCACAATTCCTCCCAGCTAAACGTTGTGTAATTTATGAATGTTTCTTTTGATTAAATGAAATTATCATTTAGATGAAATTGTGTTTTCGTACTATTTTTAGGTGTACAACAAGTCCTAATACAATTTCATTATTTCGCTTCAGTGCTTTGTTCGCTAAGTCCTTTCTAACACCGAATTACTTCAACTTATCCTAAAAACTTGTGATAATTTCAAATTCTGTCCCTTTTTTCTTAGTTGTGGACCATTACGCTTTGGAAGAAGTCTTATTTCGGCCGGAGATACGGGTTTGACATCATAACTTGAAGATTCATATGCGTACTCTTGCCCCACCGGTTCCTGCGCACTTTTACCCCACAGTCCCAAAAATGATTCAAGTAATGGTTTTGACTTCTTGGAAAACCAACCGGATTGGTGTTCTGTACCATAAAGTACTCAATACAATAGGTTATCGAAATGGTATAATGTTCACCTGATCGAACGTATATATGGTAATGAAATACTAGTTGCGGAAATCCAATTATTTTTAGCAAAATGACCAAAAAGTTATCTAACTCCATATCTCCCTTGTTGTTTATTCAAATCGTTTACAATTACACATGATAATAGGGATAATAGTTGGCCCGAATACCTGTCAAACTGATGCAGTGCTGCTAGTTTATCTTTTTTTATTACTTCAAAAAATCGAAAACGTACTCTTACCCCACGCGCACTCTTGCCCCACTCTACTCTAAAGCCCCAGGGGTCGATCGCATATCAGCCGAGATGCTCAAAGCTGACCCCATGACATCCGCTCAACTGCTGCATCGTTTATTTCATAATATCTGGGACACCGCAACTTTCCCGGTCTACTGGATGCAAGGTATCTTAGTGAAGGTGCCGTGACCTGACTGTATGCGATAACTGGCGAGGCATTATGTTGCTGTGTACCGTTCTCAAAGTTCTGTGCAAAATTAACCTAGCCCGGATTCAGGAGAAGATCGATGCGACTCTCCGGCGGCAGCAAGCCGGATTCCGTGCCGGAAGATCCTGTGTGGACCATATTGTCACGCTCCGCATCATTCTGGAGCAGGTCAACGAATTCCAAGAGTCCCTTTACTTGGTATTCATTGACTACGAAAAAGCTTTCGACCGTCTCAATCACGAGAATATGTGGGGCGCCCTGAGAAAATCTTCGGCCTCATCGAAGCACAGTACGAGGCCTTTTCGTGTAGAGTGCTACACAATGGGGTCCTGTCCGACCCTATCCGGGTCGTAGCTGGTGTGAGGCAAGGATGTATTCTATCACCGTTACTGTTCCTCATCGTAATCGATGAGATTCTGGTAGATGCGATTGACCGTGAACCAAACCGCGGGCTGTTATGGCAGCCTATAACCATGGAGCACCTAAACGACTTCGAATTGGCGGATGGCGTTGCACTCCTCGCGCAACGGCGCTCTGATATGCAGAGTAAGCTCAACGACCTTGCCGAGCGCTCCTCCTCGGCAGGTTTAGTCATCAACGTCAACAAAACCAAATCGTTGGATGTAAACACGGTGACTCCTTCCAGTTTCACAGTAGCCGGACAACCAGTGAAAAATGTTGAAAGCTTCCAATAACTTGGTACCCAAATGGCGTCAGACGGCGGTACCAAGATAGACATAGGCGCACGGATCAAGAAAGCAAGGGCTGCCAACTCTAACGTGAAATCTGTGCTGTTATACGCAAGCGAAACATGGTGTGTATTAGTGGAGAACACTCAACGGCTGAGGGTGTTCATTAACAGATGCCTGCGGTATATAACTCGGGCCTGGTGGCCTCACAACTGGATCTCAAACAACGAGCTTCATCGTCGTTGTCACCAGAGGCCGATAGCAACAGAAATTCGGGATCGGAAGTGGGGCCTGGGTCGGCCACACTCTACGTAGGGGCGGGAACGAAATCTGTAAACAAGCATTAGACTGGAACCCAGCGGGACATCGCAGCAGAGGCAGACCCAGAAGCTCATGGCGGCGAAGCCTCAATAAAGAAATAAAAGAAGTCGACCGAAATCTAACCTGGCAACAGGTTAAAGCGATAGCCGGGCAACGCTCAGGATGGAGATCTTTCAAGTCGGCCCTTTGCACCACCGGAGGTGTACAGGATCCATAAGTACACTCTACAGCTTTATACTGTTAACTATAACAAGTTTATTTACACATTCTCTCAATACGGTACTCAGTATAGCTGCATTTTTTCGTCTATAACTGTCTTTCACTGTTGTTTGCCATACTATTTCTAAGAAGCGATATGAGTGCATTCTTTGAATAGTTTTTCCAACTTTTTATGGTCAGTTATAGTTCTTAGATTTCATTTAAGGTGACCTGAAACGTTGCATGATCAGAAATTGTATTATTGGTATCAATAGATAGGTTTATCTCATCAAGATTGCAGAACACTAAATCAATTATAGTTCCTGATCTTCAGTACGACGCGTAAATTATGGTACCTTCTGATCCAAATCAAACGATTGCATTACTTTTATTGTTGTTACTTCAATTTATATTACAATCTCCTGCAATAAGATTCATTCTGTTATCATCAAGTATTTTCTCTAATCAACTTAGCTTGAAGTTAATTAAAAACTCTTGGTCATTTACACTTGAGGAATGATTCTTCCAATTTATAGCATGTTCCGAAAATAGTCTCTTTCTTAAAAACGTGTAGCGTATTTGAAATTTCGCTATCCAGTTAAATTAGTTGCATTTTACATACCAGCATAATTTGAATGCATTTCGATTTAAAATAAGCGAAAGTTTGATTAAATTCGCATGCGCCAAATTAAATAGCAAACTATTTTAATTTCATGACTTTGAAAAGTAATCTGCAATTTAACCAGATACAACTGGTCGGCATGTATTTATCATCATTAAATGACCCTTCTGCTGAATTTTAAACTGTATCGGGCGTTCTCAAGCTCTGTTAGTAATGAAACTGTGTCAAATGATGTGATGAGAATTAGAATTAACTCCAATTAGTGTACAGCAACATTTTGCGAAAGCGTATGCGACATTATTTTTAATCATAAACAACATAGTGATGTCAGGTTGAAAAAACAGCTTAGTGCATAGGAAAAAAAGAAACTAATTTGGAAAAATACGCATATGGTGAGGTAATATTTCAATCAATCAGAGGCACTGATCTAGCATTAGGCCTACCGGCATGGCCTTCAGCAACTGCATCGAATTGATGGATTTTTCATTCATGAACAAAACGGTTAGTTATTTCTATCAATGAACAAAGAAAAACTATGATTTTCTTCATCTATTTCGTAAAGACTAGATGAAGCTGCACATGGGTGCTTGCATCGAATGCTTATCGTTGCTTCCGTACCAATCATTGTTGCTACGGATATCGATTGTCCATCTCCGATCGTTTGGATAGATTTGTTATCTATAAAAATGATCGCTATGCTCATGCGTGCTTCAGTTTTGCGCGAAATTTTGCCGATGAATCGACGGGTACATCCCTCTTGCGTTTAACATGCGCGATCGGTGTAAGCAGGGGACGCTTGTGTGGCTGATCAAATTCTGTGTTATATTGGCGTGGTTGGTGATTATCGTGGAGTCCAGCATCCAACGGGTGCCCAGAAAAATGACAACGAAAAGTGATAGAAAACGATATACCGTGAAATTAAGACAATACGGTTCCAATGAATATGACAATTTTATTGATTCTCTGGAAGATTACGCAGCTTTTAGTGAATATGCTGACTATGCCGACAACTATAATATAAGAGGGATTCAGAAACCTTAGTGAGTATTTTAGACTCTATCACAAACAAGTTCAAGTGTCTATAAAGAATATTATCTTTCTCAGCAAGAAGCCCATGAAGAATTATCAACCGGTATACATTCGACCCAAACCAGCTCCCATTATTCGAAAAATGCATCATTTACCCGTGAATCAAAGAATTGTAAGCGTACGTTACAGCTTCTCTGACCTTTTGAAAAACTTTTTGCTCACTCTGATAACACTGGGGATACCAGTCGCTGCGTTTCCGTTCCTGGTATTGGCAGTGAAGGTGCTGTGTGGCGTGAAGCTATTGGTAATTGCCAACGTAATCGTCTTTGGTCTCCTAGCTGCAAAGTATAAATATCACCACCACAATTGGTCACCATCATCTGGATCCAGCCTTTTAGCAATCACCCAGCCGATAACAACTGTAGTCAACACTCCTGTGCAGCAACAACAGCAACAGAATTGGGGCTACACGTATCCTTGGTGGCCATTCTATAATAGTAGTTGCATTTTTTGCTATCCTTATTATAATAACAGCGACCAGAATGATGATACTGAGTTAACTGCAAACTCCAAACATACTCGAAGTAACGTCAATCTAATAAATCTTTTAAGGCACGAAAAGAATGTGAACGAGAGTTGAGCCATAAATATACATATATAATTTAATTGTTCTAAAATGTGACGATCGAGCAGGAGCGACGACCTCGATAACAGAAATTGATATGATTTAGCCTTGCATAAGAGGTAAAATACAAAAAAATAATACCAAAAACTTATATGCAGAATAGTTGAGGCATACCATGCTTAGGTATTTCAATACCAAACGAATAATAATTGGTTATGCATTTGATATTGAAATTCAATTTAATAACTGAGTTTGTTATGGCTTAAGTATTGTGCATGTTAGTTTTTGGTATTATTCCTTTGGTATTTTACCTCTTATGCAGGACTAGTTCTTAATAGAGTGTGGTATCAATAACAGAATTAAGTATTATTGAGCCCATTTCTCCTGCTCGGGGACAGTTCAAACAGATGTATAATAAACAGGTCAAAAAACAGAAATAAATATTAATTTTAAGGAAATCAAGCATGAATAAACGTAAGATTCTATAAGATGGCAAATAATTAGTGCCTAATACTAAAAATGTGACATATTGATTTTATTTTTTCTGGATGACACAATAAAAATGTCAGCATTTGACTGGATACACACTATCGTATTTGATATCACTTAAGATACCAAAGTGGTGGCGTTATATGCACACTTATTGTTATAGGGAAACGGTTCGGCTTTGAACACATTCAAAGCTCCCATGTTCATCCCATAAAAACAAAGCAATGAAAATCATTTTGACTTGCTTTTTATTTTTGTGGGTTTTTCAGCAGTGAGCACACATGTTAGTAAAAAAAGCGACGTGATTGGTGCTGTATTTCTTTGTTTTGCGATGAGAGCAGTGAGATGGAAAACGGAACAATTCCCCTACATGGCAACATCTATTTCATAGTCTAGAGCAGCGGTTTTCAACCTGGGGTACATGTACCCCTGGAGGTACCTTTGCTGACCTCGGTACTCCTCGGAGGTACCTCGGACAAAATGAATAATGGCGGATGTATTACAATTCCAATAAAAACTATTCCAATACTTTCTATTTTACATAATATGCATGGCGATCAGTAAATGTGGGCTTCGTGCCGTGCGGTAAGCGACGTCAATCGTTTTGATCAGTGGCGCCGGGAGTGGGTGGGACAAGTAGGACATGTCCTACGCATGAAAATACCTGGGTAGGACAGTCGATGCATTGTCCTACCCATGATTATGGTAAGGTTTCAATATTAATCAGAGGTTAAACTGACAATCGTGGAGGTTTTCAGGGATTATAAAGGAGAAATCTAATCCGAAAGGCGTCTCAGAGTGAGGAATTCTTAAGTTTCTATAAGTATCTGCTCTTCCATAAAATTGCTGAAAACTTTCTGGAAGTACGTAATCATTTCTGCTAGTTCAGGGAGGCTCAGAGCATTTCTGAAATTTTATAAGAATTGGCAGGCTGATTGTGAATTAATCAAAAGTTGAATATCTAAACATGAATATAACTTAGCCTTAACTTAGGTTAACTTGGGTTAACTATCTGACTGTACTTGTCAATGGTTGCTTCTCCGAGACTGGTTAGAACTGGTGTAAATTGCACTACGATCCAAGTAAATAACGGCTCCAGTCAGTTGGGAAAAGAGAGGAATGTTAGTATGTAGTTATTATTGCTACTAGAGACCGAGAAAACCTCTGCATCCCCACAATACCACGGAAAGGAGATTTCATTAACTCGGTAAGGTAGATGTAGTATAGATCAAGGATTCACCTAGAAAAGTGATGTAGTATATGCCAGAACTCCTGTCTATAAGGTAGAAGGTAGCCACTAGCCTGCTGAGCTCATCATACCAACGTTTGCAAGCAATTTTAGAAAGAAAAAAGTCTGAAATTCAGAGTAACACTGTTCTTCAAATTTCTGAAAACCCGTAAATAGAACAAAGCACCCTTAAAGATTCTTGGACGATCAAAAGCTTTACTGGTAGATCGTAGTGAAATTTCTGAAGATTTCTAAAGTTTCGAATTCCTAGAAGTTAGTTATAATTGCTTGAAATCATCCAATATTTATGAAAATTTACAGGAATCCATGGTCACTTCTGGAAATTTGTAAAAGTGTTTGAAGACATGCTTTTCAGAAATGTTCTATAATCACTGGAAATTGCAACTGGCGGGTAACATGTAATTAGATATATATTAAAACAATTCAAGCGTGAATACAAATTGCTAAAGTTTTAACGGCGATTTCAAATTTACACGGCGGGTGGATTAAACGCATACCCGACAATGAGCGATCTAGACCATAGCGAAGGTTCAATTAAAAGCAGGAATTATAGAACGCGCGCTTTCCTTGGGGATATGAGTGACCAATTCAGACGGTGGGTGAACGAAGCCGATGAGATGGAGAGTCAGTTGGATTTGTGGCTCGGTGTAAGGAGCTTGCAGTTCTGTGTGAATCGTGTGTTTTATATTCGGCAACCCAGAGGTGCCATCTTGGGTAGACGCCCGTGGACACTACTCCATCCAACCGACATAACCCGTCTGGATCATCGCACAACTCTATTGCGGATCCACCTGTTGGTCACCTTACCACCATCGGCCGGTCTAGTTGCCGATCTGAGATCTGGTCGCTTCGAAGCCCGTTAGGGGTCGTACACTTATTACGTAAGCATTTTTTCGGGGTTTTGTTGACCCCCCCTCCCTCCTTGTTAGATTTTCTTCATACAAATGATTTTTTATTTATATGGAGCGTAAGATATTGACCGACCCCCCTCCCCCCATAAGTGCTTACGTAATATGTGTACGGCCCCTTAGCGGCATCACTAGCCGGAAAAGCAATAACTACATCGTCATCCGGCCACCTAACGACATCTTGATCGCCAGCCATATTACCGCCAAGCCACCCATCGGCTGCCGCATCGTCCGACCGTCCGTCGGCCACCTAGCCACACGCTCGTCGGCTTCATCTGCATCTCCATGCACCGCTTCATCGATCAATCTCCCGCCGATTTGCCCTTCCGCTCGGCGATCCGTTGGCCACCTCGATACCTAGCCACCGCTTTGGCTGACTCATCGTGCGACCAGCTGCCAGCTATCGATAATTTGGAAGCCAGCCACCCGTAAGTGTATGTTTGCATGAATAAATGCCTCTTAATTAAAATTAAATTATTCGGTTGTCTTCACGCTCCTAACAATCTGAGACCCGGAACAAAAGAGGCCTTTAAAGCCCACCCCAAACGGCTGCCGTGGCTAGACCAGCAGCTAGGGGCTTAGGCCAGTTCCCTTCTGGAACTGAGCGTTTCCGGGGCCACAAAATTAGAGTCTTATAAAATGTAATCAATAATGATTGTCCTAATAGTAGGGATTTTTATAACCTACCTGTGAATGTCCGAAAAAATCTCTTGAAATCCGAAAAGAAATATTCTACAGATTTGATAATCCAGTTTTTGTCCTACCCACGTCTCAGAACGTGGCCGCGCCTCTGGTTTTGATGCATGCGCTGTGGAGTGTGTGTTCGATTCCCGCCCGATAAGTATAGGAAACTTTTCACTATCGAATTCTCTACTGATCCACAGGGTATATGTGTCCTGTCTGTTGTCTCATGCTAGGTGTTGAGTGTTTCGTCTGTACGACCTCTGGTCGAAAACGGTGTTCTTCTCTTCTTAAGTCAAAGCCTATCGAATCATATCCATCACAACCAACACAGTGTATAAAGTGCTATTGCTATGGGACAAAAGATAAGGAAAAAATCTTCAAAAGCAACCTACTTGATCGAAACAAAATGTTTGATAATATGTTAAAAATATGCTGCTTAACTAAAATCTTAAAGTAGGTCCTAAACTGCCGATACACGCATAACTGTCCCATGTATATAGGGAATCCCAGCTGTGTGGGGCGAGACAGCCCTGTTGTATACCACTCTATATTATATGCTGTTTATGCCGTCTTGGTGTTGGTGACGAGCAAGCAGCCGAGCATCGTTCTCCCTGCAGTCAGAGTCCAACAGTGATCCGAGTAAGGCGATACCTTCGCCGAGTGCAATAATGCGCAATGGGTGATTTCCTGGCGCAGCAGCAAGCTACACATTTGGCGACAGTGGCAGATTTTACTGCTCATGTTTTGTTAGTATTATATTGTACTGCAAAACGAACTGCTGTAAGGAGGTTTAAGTAGTGGGTTTTCTCGGGAGGTGTAAAAGGTGAACCGTCTTGTTCGAGTGATCGATTGGAAAGAACCTGTTGGTTCGTTTATTGTTATAAACAAAACTCAGACAGTGTTGCGCGCAGCGCAGACCTGTCAAACTTGCATACACGCTAAAGTGTAATTAATCGATTTCGCGTTACAATATACTTCAGCTCTTCCTCCTTTAAGAAAGGCTATTATCCGAAAGAACAAAAATTCAATAACTTAAAAATATTCAAATTCACTTTCTATTCTAGGTTTCCTAGCTCTTTTTGATCGCCTAAGTAGGCCAGAAAGCTCTACCGGCTCCGACGGAAATTTTCTTTTCCTACTTCTACTTCTTATTATTTCACTTTCTTCTGATAGCGCTGTGGTCTGCCTCGCGCTCGGATCTGGTAACTGCCAGACATCGTTCTCTTCTAGGGGTAAGGGTGCCATCGCGGGTTCAACGGTAGTCGGAAACGGCCGACCAGAACCAGGAGTGTCGTCGTCAGTCGGTAACGGCCAACCATCCTCGACAACACGCATCGCTCGCCTTGGCACGCCCGATGTGCCGTGTCCATCCTTAGCGACTCTGATTTGAGTGGGATGGACGGTGGTTGTCGCCTCGTTTCCAACCATGATCCGATGAATTGGTCAATCTCACCACGAAACAACCGATTTTCCAATGAGACCGAGGAGCGGACCCGTTTTAATTGAATTGCCGCACAATGTCCCTGCTGTGCGAAACGATGATTCACTTCACTTTTATCTTCTGTCCTACCGATACGGACTGCAAAGGGACTTCCGACGGAAGATAATCTGGATAAAATAAAATCCCGGAGATACACTACTGTCTTCACTGCTGCTGCACTGTATCAAAATCAAATTTTCCTCGTCGCCACTATATTGTACAGCAAAACGAACTGCTGTAAGGAGGTTTAAGTAGTGGGTTTTCTCGGGAGGTGTAAAAGGTGAACCGTCTTGTTCGAGTGATCGATTGGAAAGAACCTGTTGGTTCGTTTATTGTTATAAACAAAACTCAGACAGTGTTGCGCGCAGCGCAGACCTGTCAAACTTGCATACACGCTAAAGTGTAATTAATCGATTTCGCGTTACAATATACTTCAAGTATCAAGTGGAATAATGTTAAAACTAGTGTGCCTGATAAAAATACTGCGTCATGGAAATCACCCACTGCGCGATCTCAGAAGAAAAGGTAAGTGTTTACGTGGGGACCGGTGCTCCAAATAGGGAGAGACGCGGTTGCGTAAGTAAGTAAAACGGAGAAGATTCGAAATTGTTTGCGTGTCTTGAGTACCGCAATGGCGTGTTTGGCCAAAAAAAGATGAAATTATTGGCGAGTTTTGAGGACCGCAATGGCGAGTTTGGAGGACCGCCAAGAAAAGATTAATTGTTTTGCGAGTTTTGAGGACTGCAATGGCGTGTTTGGAGGACCGCCAAGAAAAGATGAAATGATTGGCGAGTTTTGAGGACCGCAATGGCGAGTTTGGAGGACCGCCAAGAAAAGATGATTTTTTGCGAGTTTTGAGGACCGCAATGGCGTGTTTGGAGGACCGCCAAGAAAAGATGAAATGATTGGCGAGTTTTGAGGACCGCAATGGCGAGTTTGGAGGACCGCCAAGAAAAGATTAATTGTTTTGCGAGTTTTGAGGACCGCAATGGATGACGTGTTTGGAGGACCGCCAAGAAAAGATGAAATGATTGACGAGTTTTGAGGACCACAATGGCGAGTTTGGAGGACCGCCAAGTAAAGATGAATTGTTTTGCGAGTTTTGAGGACCGCAATAACGTGTTTAGAGGACCGCAAAAAAAAGATGGAATGATTTGCGAGTTTTGAGGACCGCAATGGCGTGTTTGGAGCACCGCCTAGTAAAGATGATTTTTTTGCGGGTTTTGAGGGCCGCTATGACATGTTGGGAAGACCACCAAGTAGAGATGAAATCATTTGCGAAATCATTTTAAGAATTGCTGTGGCATGTTTGGAGAACTGCCAAGTAAAGATGAAAGAATTTGCGTGTTTTAGTACCGCAATGGCGTGTTTAGTGAACAGCCAAGTAAAGATTAAATGACGTGTTTTGAAGACCACCAAGCAAAGTAAAAATGATTAGCGTCGTCGAGTCAAATACGAGACACTGAAGACGACCACACAGTTGTGGTCGAAATACGTATCTGCAAAGATATCGAAATAATTGGTGGAATTAAATGGAGTTACTTAACTCGTCTTAGACGGTTGATGATTAGCGTGTTTTAAGGACCATAAATGCGTATTGGTAAGCTCGCTAAGTGAAGCTTGAACGATTTGCGTGTGAAAGAACTGAAATGTCGTGTTAGGTGGACCGCCAAGAAAAGTTGAGATTTTTTTACGTGTTTTGAGAACCGTAATGGCGTGTTGGGAAGACCGCCAAGTAAAGTTGCAATGATATGCGAGTTATGATGACAGCCAGATAAATTGAATAGCTGAAGGTTTGCGAGTTGGAACACAGTTCAAAGCATGTCGTGGGCGATTTGAAAGGTCCGTTCATAGTTGATATGGTTTGATGTCGAAAAACACAATGGTGTGTTAAAAACACTAGAAAACACAAACCAAGTTTCTAAGGAAACAACAATGGGGCGTTGATCCTAAAGTATCATGCTATGTTTTAACCGAGGCTTTGACCAGGCAAGTAATTTGATCATTTCAGTAAAATTCATTTGACTTGCCAAAGGATGAACATGTTCAACTTTTTTTTTTGTGCAAGTGAGTTGAACGGAGGAGTTTAGACGTTCAAGTCAAGCGACTTGCTCAATTCACTTGCGTAATCTAAGTTTAGTTCAAGATTACCAATGACTCACCTGGTCACGTATCAAATATCAAGTTTACCTCAGCCTAGCAGCCAAAGTACCAGTAACATAAGTGCCAAATCGATGTTGGTGATAAAACAAAACACACACTACAACATAATGCATAATAATCTGCCAAATTCAGCTTATTGTAGCATGGTTCTACTGAACCACCGAATAAAAAAAAAATAAAAAAACTGCAAAGGCACGTTGTAAGAAAGTAATATTGAAGTTGTGGATGTCGCAATGACGCTTTTGCAGAGCCTTGATTTCAAATTGCAAAATAAAGTAATGTTTAGCAATTGTGATATCCCATCTATGGCTCTGCATTTCAACTTCGTATTCTATAAGCAGTGGCACTCCTACGTTTTTGCTCACAAGGCTAACTGGAGACCCCAACTTGGTGCAGCTAATATCGAATGTCAGGAATAATATTGAATGTATCCTCAACCATGGTGGTTAAATAATACCCAGATCCCTGTCCAGATCCCTGTCCAGATCCTAATATTGTAGTCCTAATGTTTTGGAAAACTTGCTCGCAAATTTGAAGAAATGGATTATGCTTGAGTTTTAATTCATGCGAAATTACGGTGTTTCGCTCCAAAAGCGAATAGAATTAGTCGAGGTTCTTGTCTTAGGAGAAGAACACTGCATTAACAAAGCAGAGCCTGAGCATGATAACCTTACATGTCGTAGTTGTTACTCCGTGTTTTACCAGAACAATCGCAATTGCATAGAGAGCCAATGGCTAGGGCATGGGATTTATATTAAACACCTCAATGTGCTCAGTTCAAAATCTCTAGGGGGGGTTAACAAACGGCGCTGGCCACGTTCTTTCAGGCTACCGTAGATGTAAAGGAATTGATAAAAGATGCAGTCACTCGACACATTGTAAAACAGGAACACAGGGATAGGTTCTATGGAAGAGGCTCATCTTGATTAACAGGTTGCAATGGATGCCAAAACGAGCTTTCTTTCGCTCTTTTCGATTTCTAACAGTTACGGCTAGAATTAGTCAAGTTGTAGATAAAGAATAGAAGATGGAACCGGTATTCAGTCTATTTCTAATCTTAGCGATTGCTAAAACATGAGAAATATATGGAGAGAAAAAAGTAGGAGAATTGAACTTGGGATTGATCCCACGACCAGATGCGTATGAGGCAGAAGTAATTATCATATGATTACCTTCCCTTACATGTTATGAGCACACTACAGAATAGAATACTAAAAATAAATCATTTATAAATCGTGTATCGTTTTGTTATGTTCGTTTGCTATGGCATTTAATGCAACTTTGTGTGAACTTTCGGATAAACTAACGAGATTAGTTAAGGTGACGTTGGAAAGGGGAAAAACGAGTATTTCAAATTACACGAACGCTTTCGATCCTTTCGGGAACATTCAGAGAGTTACGCTTTGGTATGGAATAACTCTATTAGTATGATTTGTATAAGGACCGTTTAGCAATGTCGGAATTGGTGCTTTGACACGGAACGACAAGATAGAGGAAACCTGCTACAGTCATGACCACCTGGAAAACGATGTACATGACAGGAAAAGACATAAAAGAAGACAGAGTTTGCATCGATGGTGATCAGTCTTGTCTTGAGATGTATTTATCATTCAGATACAGTTTCATATAAAAAAGAATATGATATTTCGCTAGCTCTGATGCTCCCTAAAATATCGTGTCAAATTTGATCAGTACTCGGAATATGGCACATATAGTGATGTCTTTCACTATTTTTAGAGAATGTGCGTGTGATTGTATAACGAAAAAAATAGCGGATAATAAATGCAGAATTTGCTTATCTGCTATATGTGGCCGATTATTTTGCTTGTGTAAGGAATGAAGGCTTTTGAACGAATGCGAAGATGCAAAAGATAGTGGTGCACTGCTAGCGTGTTTTGTCGATGCGAGATAGCTGGTGTTTATACCATCATAGCATGCAAGATATAGGCTAGAAACCCAACTTCGGACGAAGTGCGATAGATTCTCATAAAATTGCACTAAAAACCCGGCATTGCAATTTATCCCATCATTCGATCTTCAGACCAAAGATACTGATGATATGCTGGGATATCGATCTTAGTTATCTATCTGCTCAGTAAACAAAGTGCAATGTTCGCCATGGAGAAAAGTTTTTTCACTGTTTTTGTTGTAGCAACGCCCTCGCAACATGAACAAACCCGGAACCGCGCTGGCTGTCAGGATCATAATCAAATGCTCAAATGATAATATCTTTCCAGAGTGCTCTTTGATTAGGGATAATAGCTTTGCACTAGCAAAGATGATATCCTGTGCTCAGATGATATTAACGCTAAAAACGCTAAACGCTAAACGCTAAAAACGCATCCTTTAGTTTGACAGAGAGAAAGTTCGTTTCAGAAGAAGTTCGGAGGGCGGTTATTGTGTTCGCGTACTTTGTTTGACTGCAGATCTACGGAATCAATACCAGCGACGACAGATCCAGTCAATTTATTTGTTTCGCGGGTGACATGGACATTGTCGGTCGAACATTTGCAAAGGTGGCAGAACTGTACACCTACCTGAAACGTGAAGCAACAAAAGTTGGACTGGTGGTGAATGCATCGTAGACAAAGTACATGCTTGTGGGCGGAACCGAGTGCGACAGGGCCCGCCTGGGAAGCAGTGTTACGATAGATGGGGATACCTTCGAGGTGGTCTAGGTATTCGTCTACCTTGAATCCTTGCTAACGGCTGATAACAATGTTAGTCGTGAAATACGAAGGCGCATCATCTGTGGAAGTCGGACCTACTACGGGCTCCAGAAGAAACTGCGGTCAAAAAATATGCACCACCGCACCACTATGTGACATGTACAAGCCGCTGATAAGACTGGTAGTCCTCTACGGACATGAAACATGGACAATGCTCGAGGAGGACTTGCTAGCACTCGGATTATTCGAAAGACGGGTGCTTAGGACCATCTTTGACGGTGTGCAAGAAGACGTTGTGTGGCGACGAAGAATGAACCACGAGCTCGCCCAGCTCTACGGCGAACCCAGTATCCAGAAGGTAGCTAAAGCCGCAAGGGTACGATGGCAGGACATGTAATGCAAGAATGCCGGACAGCAACCCTGCAAAGATGGTGTTCGCTTCCGATCCGGCAGGAATGAAACGGCATAGAGCACAGCGGGCGAGGTGGGCAGACCAGGTGCAGGCTTCAAACCGTGTATTGTAGCGTCAAATTGTTGATTCAGTGTTGTCTGTTTAGATGTAAACTGAATAAATGAAATGAATGAACCATCGACGAAATTCGAAGACGCATCTGTAGGGATTAAGACGGGTATGGTAAATGACATAAACCGAATAAGGGTTAAACATATTTTTGGCAGAGCAAACGTCAAACAAGACCGAAAATATCGAAGAAGCATTTTCCATCTGTTTTCAAATTCTAAATTAAACATTGTTAAAAAAATCTGACGTGTTCAGGATCATAAGCTACGTTGTTCCGTGAAGAAAAAAAAATCGAATATCGGTTCTTCTTTTTAGGACCCAATTTTAGTTACAAGATAAAGATTTCGCTTCGGTTCCCTTTGTTCTGCTGTCCGAAACATGTTGGGTACCTAACTGTCAAATCGTATGTATTTTTCCTTCATTGACATTTCTAGACCAACATTTGAAAAGGGCGTAACAGCCAAAATTTATTCCTTCTGTTTCTTTGTCCACATATATGTATAGCTATATATGTAGACGAAGAATCAGAAGGAATAAATTTTGGCTGTTACGCCCTTTTCAAATGTTGGTTAGCACCCTATCCTCGCCAGCAAAGATGTTCCGGACAGCAACGACAGCGACAATCTTTGTCTTGTAACTAAAATATCTTTTGTTCAGAAGCCTTGAGGCCAGGCATCGGAATTCTCACTCATATGAATAAAAACCTGAGATTAATCCATTAAGCGGAGTATGATTTTTTATGTTCCCCTGTGAGGAAGAATGCTCACACAACATTTTTATCCGGATAGAATAGCGGATGATAAATTCGTGCGCGCCGACTCGCCGGATAAGTTAATTTTACTCCACAAATTTTCCTTCTCGTCGCCTCTCCAGATAAATTTTACAAGCATAGTTACAAAAATTTGGTACTGCAATGGGATTCGAATACAAAACAAGTTATCTCGCCTTGGTGTATCTTTACGATTAGTGTTATGGTTCAGTTTCTACCTATCGGAACGAGTTTTGCGGGTGAAGCTTGACAACAGTATTTCATCAGCGTTCTCCAAAAAATCTGGAGTCCCGCAAGGCAGGAATCAGGGACCGTTATTATTCACGCTATTCTTCAATGATGTCGCGTTGCTTTTGGGAGCTGATTGCAAACTAGTGTATGCTGACGATTTAAAGCTGTATCTTGTGAAATCCGTTGAGGATTGTGATGTCGTGTCATCACGTTCCATCGAATTTGGAACCCCATCCGCTCCGACTACGATATCGCAGGTGAAATTCTGGCAAGAGTTAACCATGTGTGTGACCTGGGCGTACAGCTGGATGCAAAATTATCGTTTGATTTACAGCGTTCAACGATCGTGTCACAAGCCACCAGAATACTAGGATTTATATTCAAAATATCCGAAGATTTAAATGACCCGCACTGTTTGAAAGCATTATGCTGCTCACTCGTCCGCCCGATCCTTGAGAATGCTTCAGTTGTTTGGCTACCACATCAAGTTTCGTGGTGCATTCGAATTGAACGTGTGCAGAAGCGCTTCATTCGCCAGGCACTGCGAGGTTGACCTTGGCAAGATCCAGTAAATTTGCAACCTTATCCGGACAGATGTCGACTACTGGGAATCGACACATTACAATGCCGGAGGAAAATACAACAGGCGTTGCTTATTGCGTTGCTGATAAACGGTGAGATCGATGCCCCAGGACTCCGATCGATGCTAAGCTTTCGTATACCGAGTAGAAATTTGCGACATTCTACATTGCTTGTGCCCAGTTTTCACCGTACCTCATTTGGATATAACGAACCGATAGACGCATGCATAAGGACGTTCACCTTAGTGGAAGACCTCTTCGAGTTCAATGAGCCATCCAGTCGTTTTTCCGATAGATTAAGAAGATCAAATGTATTTTTATGAGGAGTTGTCCAAGTAGACTTAAGGATCGGATGGACATAAGAAAATAAATAAATAAAATGTTTTGAGCGCCCACTATAACCACGCCACCACATGAATTGATTGAAAGCGAAGAGAAAAACTGCTGTATTGAACTTGAAAGCTTTGTTCCACGCGTCTCAAAAGCCTTTTTCCAAGCAGGTCGTAAACCTCCTTTCGAAATCTTCTTTCAAGAGGTTCGGAAGCCCCCTTTCATGAGGCTCGGAATCCCCCTTTCAGGAGGCTTGGAA
This sequence comes from Armigeres subalbatus, assembly GCF_024139115.2. Classification (NCBI taxonomy): domain Eukaryota; kingdom Metazoa; phylum Arthropoda; class Insecta; order Diptera; family Culicidae; genus Armigeres; species Armigeres subalbatus. Next base: position 6,658,485 of record NC_085140.1, on the reverse strand, counting down.
GTTTCCTTTCAAGAGGCTCGGAAGCCCACTTTCAAGTTACTTGGAAACTTCCTTTCGAGGAACTCGAAATTCTTCTTTTAAGAAACTAGGCAGCCTACTATCAAAAGCCTCAGCAATGTCATATCAATATGCTTAAGGCTTCCTTTCAACAGGCTTGAAAACCCCCTTTCAAGAGGCTCGGTTGTCCCATTTCAAGTTGCTTGGAAACCTCCTTTCGAGGGGCTCGGAAAGAAACGTCGTTTCAAGTTGCTCAAAAGCCCCCTTTAAAGATGTTCGGAAGTACCCTTTCAAGAGAATTTTATGAGTTATGCTTATTTTTATTTATAAAACATAGGGGGTACCTCAATGAATGCAAAAAAATATAGGGGTACCTCTCAAGAAAAAGGTTGAGAACCGCTGGCCAAGAGGAAATTTATGCTTTCGGAAGCAGTATATATAGATATACTTAATTCGTTAGTGACAAACATTCAGCCAGATATATCCACTCTTCGTTCCACGAAGGTTAACCATAGAATCAACAACTACCAAGCAAAAAAAACTGTAGCTTGAAAATGAAATCGATTCAGCATGATAGCAGAGACACAAGCTATAAAGTGCAACAATCTATCTTCGCGAGGAGCGCTTGTCGATTCAGTCTATATAATTATCTCGTCATTCAATTTTCATTATAAGTTCAGTCTATTTATCCGTACGAAAGATTATCTACGGTATGATACCATTATCCCGATCGATCGAATGACTGTCGGCTAGCGCAGTGATTGATCTGAATATAATCAATGATATTCATTTTGTGAAAGACCTTGCTTCAAAACTGGTAGCAAATGATTTTTCGAGAACAGTTCTTTATTTTGATTAGAAAAGAATTCAGAACTTTTTTAGTGGATTTTTTGGAAAAATCCGCATCAGATGATTTTTTTCTACAAATTTCTAGTGACTATCCTCATGCGACTGCTCGTGCATATAAGTTATAGACCATGGATGCTAGGGCGGTGGGTAGCAAATTAGCCGCCTTCAATTAGTTACATTTCCCGTTGAATAAATCTTGTTTGAACGTACCTAATTAAAAAGATAGCCTTCCAATGTAACTTGGTTGAAACGAGAAATGCAAGAAGCAATTAAATGCAACCACCATAAACCTTAATAATTGCACTCTTACATATCACCCTTCAAAACACAGTCGAAAATTGACGTCAGAGAGATATAACCGAAGGCCCACATGAAGCACTTATTGTTCATGAGTTTTTGCCTCGCCTTTGCTATGTTGTCGCAGAAATGACAACAGTGGAAAAGCTTGGAAGATATTTAATTTTAATAAATAAAATGATCATATAGATCCCAGATCAATCCACCTTACATATCGTTACCAGCCCGGTGGCATCCCTATCTCACACAATAGGTTTGTGTTGCAGCCAACATTACGCGACCGTATCCCACTGACAGTTCTGTATCCTAATGAGAATCAAATGTGATGCTTGTAAACAAAACACATACTATCATGAATTTTACACTGAGATGTTGGCTGCAAAAGCATGGCGTCGTGCCACCCACCTGATCGTTACCCACAAATGCACCCTTACCCTCTAGTAGAGTATTGATAAAGTTGAATCCGAAATCTGTGCAATATTGATCACTATTTAAATTTATCGTCAAATGGAGTAACTTGCAACACTTTGTGTTCAGTTCCGCGTCAGCGTACTGAAGCGCAATCGGAGGAAACATCACTATAAAGGGTCAAACACAATAGATACGTTTGCGTGCGTTTTGACAGTTTTCTCATGGGAAAACTGTCAAAACGCACGCAAACGTATTTTTTTAAACTTTAAATTCATTTAGGGAACGTCCACAAATTACGTAACGCTTATAGGGGGGAGGGGGGGTTGAGTGAAGTGTGACAATCCATACAAAATTTTCAGAAGCTTCATACAAAAAGTGTGACATAGGGGGGAGGGGGGGTTGAAAAAGTTCAATTTTTGCGTTACGTAATTAATGGATCTTCCCTTATTTGAATCTTTTTGTTTTTCACAGCGATTTCTACATTCAAAGTGTTTAGCCTTGTTTAGGCCCTTCATCTTAGGTTATGAGTATTTCTTTTTTTTTATGTAATTTTTATATAATGAAACTTATTTTCTATTTTTACAGTTTAGCCTTTTGGAGGCATCGATTTGTTTGTGAAATTTGATAACCTAACTACTATGTACACTAATATTTACAATAAAAATTTGATAACCTAGATTGGAACTAGCGCCGTAAGCGCTTGTTGGTCCGAGTGCAAGCAACGGACCCTAAACTTTTCTTTACACTCACCAAAGCGTTCATGTAAGGTTTTTATTCCGGTGGACCTCGGATGTTCTTGTCCTGGGAGGGGTGTTGAGGATCATCCTCAGGAATTTGTTTTGGACCCGTTGAAGTTTGAGGTGGTGGGTTTTAGCGCATCTCTCCCAGACCGGCATGCCATATTCGATCACAGGGAGGATGATTTGCTTGTAGACAGCAAGCTTATTTTTCAGGGACAATGACGACCGGCGGTTGATCAAAGGGTACAGAAGTTTCAACAAAACGTTACACTTTGTCACCGTTTTGTCAACCAGTTGCCTGAAAATAAGCTTGCTGTCGAGGGTCAAGCTAAAGGAGTCGGCCTCATTGGCCCATTCCACAGTCGTGCTATTGAGGATGAATTTACAGTCCTCAGGCGGAACATGTTAAGGGGATTTAGAGTGGGGGAAAAAGGATGACCTAGGTCTTCGCCGCGTTGATACAGATCTTCCAGCTGGTGAGGTACTCTGTCAGGGCATCCAGGCCTCTTTGGAGTTTTGCCACTAGCGCTTTGATCACTCTACCGTTGTAGACGATGGATGTGTCATCTGCGAAAAGAGACAGAATGTCGCCTTCTGGAGGTTCTGGCATGTCGGAGGTGAACAGATTGAAAAGCAAGGGCCCGAGGATACTGCCCTTGGGACGCCTGCGACGATGTTGTGCGCAATGGAACTCGCTCCGCTGTTTGAGACCCGGAATGTCCTTGCCGACAGGTAATTGTTGATGATTTTCACCAGGTAGCTGGGAAGATTGTAGCGTTGTAGTTTGTACACCAGGCCATCATGCCATACATTGTCAAATGTCTTCTCGACATCGAGTAAGGCCATGGCGGATGTTTTCGAGACAAACTTGTTCCGTCTGAGGACGTTGGTAACTCGGGTCAGTTGGTGTACAGTTGACCGACCGCGTCGGAAACCAAACTGTTCCTCGAGCAAGCTGTTGAGATTTTCGGCAGACTCAAGTAACCGATGATGAATAGCTTTTTCGAATAGCTTGGATAACCCTGAGAGAAGGCTGATGGGTCGATAATTTTTGGGAGAGGAAGGATCCTTCCCAGGCTTCTGGATGACTTTCGCTGACTTGAGCTCGAGATTCAGGATGCTGTCGAAGCCTGGGGCCTTCATGTTCTTCGACGATTTGATATAGGCCGTCAATTCGCCAGCTGAGATCTCCAACTCCTCCGAGAAGTCGTTGGGAATCAAATGGATGTTGTTAGCATGCTCGTTGACGGCTGCTTCGTGTGGACTGACGATGTTCTGCCCAAGATTGTGTGAGCTGACGAAGTGACGACCTATTTCAGCGACCTTCTCTGCAGGAGTTATCAAGCGATCCTTAGAGCCATTATTGTCTAGTGGGATCAAAGGTGGAATGGGCCGAGGCTTGGATTTTAGAATTTTGGTCATTTTCCAGAAAGGCTTAGCATAATCTGGGAGAGTGCGGATCTTATTCGAGAAGTCGTTATTTTTGAGGTCCACCATTCTGGCCTTGATAATTTTTGTGATTCGATTGCAGCGTGCCTTAAGCTCAGGCAGTCCTGTACGCTGGAACTGCCTGCGAGTGACATTCCGCAATCGAATCAAATCTTTGGTGAGTGTATCGATGTTTAAGGAGTTGCTTACCTGCCGAGCCTTCGGGACATGCTGCTCCCGGGCCACCGAGATTGCCTCTTTGATGGCGCACAGCTGGCGGTCGATACTTTCTGGCGTCTCCGGACGCACCTCGTAATCGACGAAGTTGTCGACGCACTGCTGGAACCGCTGCCAGTTCACTCGATGGTAGTTTCGCCTTGTTATCTCGTGCCGATTTACTGAAGATCCAACCTCAGCCACCACCGGATAGTGGTCCGAGCTAAGTTCTTGGAAGACGACCGGCTGGGAAACGTGATCGTACATGTTCGTGATGTAGATGTCGAGCGTAGCATGGGCCCCGGACCGTGTCAACCGGGTAGGGCTGTCAGGGCTCAGGATGGTGTAGTGGCCCTCTAGTTCGTCGTTGGACCAGACGACTCCGTTCCGGTTGGAGACGGTGTTTCCCCACGATTGGTGCTTTGCGTTCAGGTCTTCGGCGATGATGAACTGCCCCTGCCGCCGAGTGAGCTTGACTATGTCCCTTCGTAGCTCAGCCGACAAGCCATCGTCGACTTTGGCTTGTGTGGGACAGTAAGCCACGATGAGAGTGACGACTCCGACAGAAGTGGTGACTTCCACTCCAACGGCTTCGATGAGTTTGAGCTTGATGTCCGGCAGCAGGCGGCAGGCGATGGTGCTTCGCAAGGCGATTGCCACTCCTCCCCCTCTGGAGCTTGTTCGATCGAACCTCACCAACCTTGTAACGGTAGTCAATATTTGTTTTGAAGTTCTTTGTAAATTAAGTTTCTAAATTTGTAAATATAAATATCTAAAACTGTAAATATATACTTCTTTGTTAAATGTTAATAATTATTCTAGACCTAATTCAAATTCGTAAATTTCGATACAACACAACATGGAATACCAAATAAAACGAACCGTGTAGCTGGTGCAGACTTGCATGCAATTTAAATAGAACGTTGCGTGAAGAGGTTAGTTGCTACGCCTGAAACGCATAAGCGCCTTTGAAGCGGATCACCATTCGTGACACCGTTACATAAAGTCCGAGCGATGAGAAAGGGTTCGACTTGCAATCAGAAATATGTGTAGCAGACCAACCGCTTCGAATGAGATGGAGATGTTTACAATCTAGCTCTTACAACCAGGGTCAACGTAATCCGTCGCGCTTCAATTTCCGGTTACATTGCCAAAGAACGTTAATCTGAGGATTATTTGCAATCGACTCGTTCACTTTGATCCTGACCGTGGTGAAAGAAGGGCGCGATCCTTTAGTTTGTTCCGTGGTGTAATTGGTTCGTGAATTTAAACGTGAAGTGTTCGACAGGCTAATTAATCTTTTCTGTGTTCCCCGTATAGGCTAGCCTAGTTGTAAATTGTGCGGTAGAGTTTTTGTGAGCTGTGCGACTGTCTTGTGTGTTAAAGGTAACCAGACCCAGAATTGAGTGTCATTAGTGTAGCCTAATTGTGTCAATGACCTATCTGTGCGGTCAACGACCTTCGCTGTCTTTATTTTTGATCAGCCTAGACGACAAAGCCACCGCCTGCACGCCATCACCATTGCTCGTCGCCATCGCCAACCCTTGCCACGCTCTGGACTCAAGGTTTCCCGCCTTGACGAAGGCGGAAGGTAGTAACAACCGTCCATACTGCACTCCAACCGGCGACCCCAGTCAAACCCCGGCCGATTGAGTCGGCCCGAACCGTAAGTGTTTCTAAACCTTCTTTTTTCCGGACCCGTTCGCGGTTCCGAGTGTGCTGTAGTCAGCGAAAATAGGCGAACCGTCGTAAGCTCCAGTCGGAGTCCATCGCAGGGGCCGAAATGGCCAATGAGAATAAGTCGTAGCATGCAAGAGGAGTGGTAGAAGTAGAGAAAGAGTAGAAGACCACACAAGCTAGGGAAGTGTAGTGGACTAAGTAGGCCGGCCTATAGTTATGATTTGTAGCAAATTATAAAAATGTCCTACCGAAATAAACTATGTTTTTTTGTTTCTGTAAATTGTAGTTCCTAGTTAGTCAGATGTGATTGAGAGAGTCTGGAGGGTATTTCACGTTCCGCGTTAGTATTGTCTGTCCGCGTATGTTGATCCGAATTGTTCGTCTTTCGAAGCGAGAGGGCAAGATGGGGTGGGAAGATTGTTACCAGTGATGATAACTTTATACTGTGGACACGTGATAGGATTTGGGAGTGTGCTGGGTTTCGTTGGTCAGGATTGTAAGAGTTTGGTTGTCGGTATCGTGGGTTAGACAATTTGAGTGTGGGTGGTCGGTTACGCGTGTTCCTGGTGTGTTGAACAATTTCCGGACTGGTTCATTAACCAGTCTATAGCCGGGCAAACTAACACGACGGGTGGTCCTCTTCGGAGGTGGCGCGTAAGCCATCCGTTGCAAAATCCTCCAGGAACAGCCGCGGCACTGCGACCACTACAAAATGGCGCCCAACGTAAAATCTGATGTATTGTTGAATATTCTGGAAATTGTTAATTTGTGAATTTTGTAAAGTATTCGGGTATTTATAGAGTCCATGTTAGAGTTATGTTACTGTGCTTAAGTTATGGAAATTTAGAATGAATTTGATTTTTTTTCTTTCGGATATTTGTGAACTGTAGGCTGATTTACTGTGAAAATTTATTTGCATTTTTGTTGTGTTACATTATAATTTCTTAGTTTTTTGCATATTTTTTATTTTTACTTTCTACTCATAGTGTTACGTAAATTATCCAAGTACAAAATGGCTTCAAAATTTCCTTCTGCTTCACATCTATTGAATGATGAAGTAGACTACGAATTGAAGCTGCGAAATTATGGGGATGAGTGCTCTAAAACTTTGGATTCGAAACAAAGGACTTTGCGACGGCTTCTACATCAGGATAATCAGGAAAATAGAGAATATCGTTCAATGTATTCCATCGATCAAGAATTTGATCTAATTTCGTCTAGAGTTAACGTCATTTCGTCTTCATTGGCTCAAACATTCGATAATAAATTAGTGTCTCGCTTGAAGCACTATCTGCTGCGAGCGCAACGTAGCAGTGCAAAAACGGTTGAAGCAAAATCAATGAGGGAATCTTTGGTCAGGGAAATATTGGAAAAACTGTCACCTTTCATGGGTGGACGAGACGGAGTTAATTCTTCTCAAGACGAGGGAAATGAGGACCTCCAGAAGTCGGATTTACCAACCGCAGGGAAACTAAATACTGATAATCAGAAAGATTTAGATAATCGAAATCAAGTTAAAATAAACACAAACATCTCTCAAGGTAGTTTGGAACTTAAGGTTCAAAATCTAGAAGCTCAAATGAATGAAATAAAATCCATGCTACAACAGGTTCTTGCTAAACCATTGCAAAATACTCAAAGCGAAACACAACCAACAGAAGCGACACAAACACACAGAACAGGAACGATACCTAAAACCACAATTAACCATATTCAGAGCAGACCTCCATTAGAATGTAATACAGAAATTGGGCACGTTACAAACGAATATAAAGGGCATCCAGTAGACTTTAGACTAGGCGAGGTTGGAGCAAGGGCAGAACACTTTAATGATCAGTACGTCCGCCAGGATTATCCATATAGAATCCCTCCATCTGGAGTACCAATACAATTCGCTGGTAGATTAGAGTCGCAACCTAGAAATTTCCACACAATTGACCAAACTGTAAACCTATCTCAGCCGATTGGAAATATAGGCCTGGGTCAAAATAGACACTTTTCGCGGTTTATGCACCACGATGTATACGAGGGCAATGAAAGTAGCGAATCGGTTAGCCAACATAATGCTGAGATGCACAGGAATAATCTGAGAGATTACCGTGCACAATATGACAGGAAAATAGAAAAGTGGAATATATTTTTCTCGGGATCGCCAAGATCGCCAACTTTGGAGGATTTTATCTACAAAGTTAAGGTGCTGGCCAACATGAGCGGTGTTCCGAAAGACAGTTTAATTAGTCATATTCATTTATTATTGCGAGATGAAGCTTCTAATTGGTTTTTCACCTATTACGAGGCAAACTGGAATTGGGACGAGTTCGAGATGAGGATTAGATACAGGTTTGGCAATCCCAACCAGGACCAAGGGAACAGGCAGCAGATTTATGAACGAAAACAAGTGAAGGGGGAGACCTTCATTGCGTTCGTAACTGAAATAGAAAGATTAAACAAGCTGTTGACAAAGCCTTTATCTCCTCAAAGGAAGTTCGAGATAATCTGGGAAAATATGCGCCAGCATTATCGATCGAAGTTGGCATGCTTTCAAGTGACCAATCTCGAAGACTTGACAAGAATGAACTACCGCATCGATGCCAGTGATCCCGGGTTGCATCCGATTAGCGTGAAGCATGGGGTACACAATATCGCGATAAATTCAGAAGAAGAGCATTCAGATGAGGAAGAGATCAACTTGCTGAACAATGGATATCAACGAAACCAACGGTTCTCAAAAAGGCAAGATACATCCGGGGCCAGAGTAGAAAGTTCTACAAGGTCTCCTCTATGCTGGAACTGCCAGAAAAATGGACACTTTTGGAGAGACTGTAGGGAGGCTAAGACCACGTTCTGCTACGTTTGTGGCAATCCAGGTAAAATATCAACCACCTGTGATAGTCACCCGAGACGTGAGCCACAACGAGGAGCGAGTAATTCGCAGAATTCGGGAAACTGAATTCGGAGTGCGTAGTCGGGAACGTCAGCATTCCTGAAAGGTCTAATGTTCCCATTATATCAGAACCATTCATTGATCCATTTGAAACCGTGCAGGAAATTAAAATTAGAACGAATCAGTGTCCACAAGTGAGGGTTGATATATTTGGTGTAGAAATAGAGGCACTGCTTGATTCAGGTGCTGGAATAAGCGTTGCAAATTCGACGAAACTTATCGACCGTCATGGATTGAAACTATTGCCGTCACCGATTAAAATTTGTACTGCGGATAAAACTCAATACTCTTGTAGCGGTTATGTAAACGTACCGGTTAGATTTAAAGGGGTAACCAAAATCATAGCTCTGGTGGTTGTTCCAGAAATATCCAGGGAACTGATATTAGGCATTAATTTTTGGAAAGCTTTTAGTATTAAGCCAATGATACAGAAGGGAACGAATTTCGAAGAGATCGCTCTAATTCAGCATGAGACCGGCGAGAGTGTAGACGTAGATGCGGTTCACTTCTTCCTACATCCAATCGAGGCTCTTCCATCCTTACCGAAATCTGATCCGGACGAATCGTTGGACATACCGGAGCTAGATCAACCAGAACCATCGCAAATGACACCGGAGTCTATTGAAATAGAGCATGAACTAACAGCGGAGGAAAGATCGCAGTTGACAGAAGTGGTACGAGAGTTTCCGTGCACAACTGAAAACAAGTTAGGACGAACTGGTTTAATACAGCACGAGATAGTACTTCGTGAAGAAGCCAAGCCGAGAAGACAACCTCTGTATCGGTGTTCTCCGTCCATTCAGGCAGACATGGACAGAGAGATTGAGAGATACATGAAGTTGGATGCAATTGAGGAGTGTTCGAGCGAATGGGCGAGTCCTTTGGTTCCCGTTCGGAAATCGAACGGAAAGATCAGAGTTTGTTTGGACTCAAGACGGATAAATGCGATGACCAGGAAAGATTCATATCCTATGAGGGATATGAAGGGTATATTTCACCGCCTAGAAAGTGCCAAGTTTTTCTCGGTGATTGATTTGAAAGACGCGTGTTGCAAGATACCGCGCAAGGAGGAGTGTCGGGATTACACGGCTTTCAGGACGACGAAGCGGTTATTCAGATTTAAAGTTTGCTCTTTGGTCTCACGAACGCGCCTTTCACGATGTGCCGTCTTATGGATAAAGTGATTGGCTTTGATTTGGAGCCACACGTGTTCGTGTATTTAGACGACATTGTCGTGGCTACCAACACATTGGCAGAACATCTTCGACTTTTGAAGATTGTTGCTAGTCGTTTGAAACAGGCCAATCTCACAATCTCGCTGGATAAATCACGATTCTGCAAAAGACAGGTGAGTTATCTCGGATATTTACTAACCAACGAAGGGATATCGATAGATAACTCAAGGATCGAACCAATCTTGAACTATACCAGACCCAAAACAATCAAGGATATTCGTCGTTTGTTAGGATTGGGCGGCTTCTATCAACGTTTTATTCAGAATTACAGCAAAATAGTTGCCCCCATCTCTGACTTGCTGAAGAAAGGTCAGAAAAAAATTCTGTGGACAGAGGCGGCAGAAGACTCGTTCCAAGCACTCAAAGCTGCGTTAGTGGCTGCACCTATTCTGGCAAACCCAGATTTCAAATTGCCCTTCGTGATTGAATCAGATGCGTCTGATAATGCTGTGGGAGCGGCGCTAATACAACACATCGAAGGAGAGCCGCGTGTAATTGCTTATTTCAGCAAGAAATTAAGCAGCACGCAGAGGAAATACGCGAGCGTCGAGAAAGAGTGCTTGGGAGTTCTTTTGGCGATCGAGCATTTCCGGCACTTCGTGGAAGGAAGTAAATTCAAGGTTGTGACAGACGCAAGAAGCCTACTTTGGCTGTTCACAATAGGAGTCGAGTCTGGGAACTCCAAATTGCTACGATGGGCACTAAAAATTCAATCCTACGATATCGAATTAGAGTATAGGAAAGGAAAGCAGAATATTACGGCTGATTGCTTATCTCGCTCTATAGAGGCCTTATCGCTGGCAGCTTTGGATCCGGAATACCAAGATCTGATCGGGCAAATCTCCAGAAACCCTCAGAACTACAGGGAGTTTAAAGTTGTTGATGGCCAGGTATATAAATACGTAAAAAGCCAGGATTCACTGGAGGATACAAGGTTCTGCTGGAAAATATATCCACGCCGAGAAGAGCACGAATCGATTGTTAGGAAGATCCACGAAAAAGCGCACTTAGGGTTTGTGAAAACACTCGCTTCTGTTAGGGAGAAATACTTTTGGCCGTTGATGAGTTCACAAGTTAAAACGTTTTGCCAGAAATGCGAAATATGCCAAGTTAGCAAAGCGAATAACGTTAACACTACTGCTCCGTTGACAGTTCAACGAAAGATAGCCGAATATCCTTGGCAATTCATTACCATGGATTACATAGGTCCTCTACCTGCTTCCGGGAAAGCTAGAAATACATGTTTGCTGGTCATTACTGATGTATTCAGCAAATTTGTGATAATACAGCCATTCAGGCAAGCCACAGCAGACACATTAGTACCATTCGTTGAAAATATGATTTTTGAGCTTTTTGGTGTACCGGAAGTTGTCCTAACAGATAATGGAACACAGTTCGTATCTAAACAATTCCTGGATCTTTTAGCGAGATTCCACGTAACTCACTGGAAAACTCCTAGCTATCACCCCCAAATTAACGACTCGGAGCGTGTGAACCGAGTTATAACTACCGCAATTAGGGCAACTATTAAAAAAGAACACAAAGAATGGTCTAACAATGTTCAAGTTATTGCAAACGCAATTCGGAACTCGGTGCATGAGGCTACGAAGTACACCCCATACTTTGTGGTATTCGGCCGAAACATGGTATCAGACGGTAGAGAGTATAGGCACATGAGAGATACATCAACGAACGATAGTAGTTTGAACAGTAGCGATCGCGAAAAACTGTATGCAGAGGTCCGAGAGAATATGAAAAAAGCTTTCGAAAAGCACTCAAAATATTACAATTTGAGGTCAAACACAAATTGTCCTAGGTACGTAGAGGGTGAAAAGGTTCTAAAACGCAATACTGAACAATCGGATAAAGGCAAAGGGTACTGCGCTAAGCTAGCGCCCAAATATGTCCCTGCCGTAATCAAACGGGTGGTTGGAAGCCATTGCTACGAAGTAGAGGACAATAATGGCAAAAGATTGGGAATATTCAATTGTAAATTCTTGAAAAAAGTCTCTTTGCCGTCCTCTAACTAGGCCTAATATGACAAATTCTTCAGCTATGTAACCTTGTTCCAAGGGAACGAAACGTCTAAGGACGTCCTAAAACACGCAAAGTGTACTATTCCTTTTCATTTATCCAATGCTGATTTGTTGAAATCATTCAGCTATGTATCCATTCATTGGTAACAATGCAGTCAATGAACTGCACCAAAATCAACATTGTTGAAGAAAGCACGCATTCGCTCCTAGCTAAGACGAGCTTACAGTGATTCAGCTATGTATACTCATTGAGTGGACCAAGCAACTAGTTGCACAAACTATAGCCAGCCATTCATAAGGTGCTCCTCGGATTACCGAGTTGAGCAGTCCCACAAAAACGTAATTCACTACTGGAGACAAGCCTTATGAATGAGCATTGGTTCAACACTGGTCACTTGCTCCATTCAGTTTCCCTTGAAACAGCTATGAATCTCAATCTGAGTGACAAAACACGAAAAACACTGACAAGTAAAGGTATCAAACGATATCATTATTATCGCGGATTGGATGAAGAAGCATTCGCACAATCGGTCCTTATTTTCCCTTGTAAATAGCTAGTTTTTAAGCAATTTAGATACGGTAGAAGTTAACACTATTCTCTATATACTACTATAGTTACGGTTTTGTTGATGATCTGCACGCCACATCGTCATCGAGCCAATCCCCTTGTACATAATATTCGTGTCATTGTAGTAGTAGTTTCCAATAAGAAATTCGTGTCCGTCGACAACGTGGGTGCTTGTCACCTCGTGCGTTGAACGGGTTGATGATTCATTCATGCTGTAAATAGTAGTGTCTGTGAGTAGTCGTAGAAGTCGTGTGTATATAATGTATATGTAGGTAAGAAATAAGATTTCATCAATTGTATCGATCTGTCCATTTTGCAAATAGATGTTGGCGAGCCGTCCCCTGTCCTGTACCTAGGGCATTTCAATAAGAATAGAGCCGAATCCAAAGCTTTAACATCGCCGTATAATTTCCATCCATGTGTAGTAGAATCCCACGATGCACCTGTTGGATGAAACCACAAAGCATTCAGTTCTTGGAAAGAGACCACATTATGAATACTCCCCCCGTAAAGAAATCGTAACGATGATCCAGTTGGAACTCCGGACAGCATCTTTCCTTAGTTGCAAATCTGTTGGTTTTCTGAGGAAACTTGAGAACAGCAAACACTTCTCGCACGTCCAACACACCAATTACAATTATCAGATCTGATTAGAATCTGTTTCCGGTGATTTGACATTTCGATGGCTGCGTACGTGTTAGGTGGTTTTAGTACTTGGGTGTGAAGTTTAATATGTTGTTCGGTATAACAGTTGAGGGGTTTAACTGTTCAGTATCTTTTTTGAATTTCGGGTGACCAGAACAAGAGTCTGGTGTAGAAATTTAATTAAGATTTAGTGTTAAGCTACGTTTTGCAAGAGAAATGAACGAAGTGCCTGAAGTACGTCTTCGGGGTGAGTCAGATCTCGGCAAAATAGTTTTTACGGTAAACTCAGAGGAGATTCCACTGCTCAACATAATGATTGGGGTTGTTATTGAATCTGAGTGAGCCTGTATTTTGGTTTCTATGATATTTAAAGCTGTGTATTTTTCCAGATTCAATGAAATCTGACAAAAGTACGATTGATTTATGTTTAAATGGGGTTTTTGAATTAACAGTAATAAAAACACCTAACACATCTACGTCATCGAAAGAGTTAAATATGTATTTCCATTTTTCTAAATACCAATCAAACTATAAGTTCACAATCCGATGTTGAATGAATGAATATGTAGGACAAATTATTAATTCACTAGAGTTCATAACGATTCGCTGGAGACCGGAGTCTTTCGACATTGATGGTCAGTAGCAGAAACGATCCGTAATAGATCAGTTTTCTGGAAATAGGGAAGGAGTCAACTATTAGTTGATGATGAAATCATATGACCCCGAATCCGAGTGGCTCTTTATGAATAACGTTGATCCATTTTTTTTGTAAATAGTATTCGTAAGAAATAGCCTTACGAAAATTTAGTTGAAATAGATTCAACTAAATTTTCGTAACTTTAGCATGGAGTGATGTAACGGTAGTCAATATTTGTTTTGAAGTTCTTTGTAAATTAAGTTTCTAAATTTGTAAATATAAATATCTAAAACTGTAAATATATACTTCTTTGTTAAATGTTAATAATTATTCTAGACCTAATTCAAATTCGTAAATTTCGATACAACACAACATGGAATACCAAATAAAACGAACCGTGTAGCTGGTGCAGACTTGCATGCAATTTAAATAGAACGTTGCACAGTGGGAAAAAAGGGACCCAAATTCCCAAGTTTGAGTTGCCGCTCGTTTTTCAACCAAACCAAATGTGTTCCTGAAGGGAAATGGGCTGATAAATCGATTGGTGCAGGTTTCGTGTTGTTATGAAGACGGGAAGTGGCTCGTTTTGCCCCAATTCCCCCTAATTCATGGTTTTTCTTCATTCTGCTCACATGGTTGCAATTTCCGCATTATATTTTGACTGGATATGCATATATCATACACAGATAACATTCAGAAACTGAATAGGGATGATTCCAAGGTGTGTGTGGCCCGTTTTACCTCATTTCATCCATATTCTTTGATATTTCTTGCTACTTCCCGAGTAGCAGGGACCGTCAAACATTATTTTCGCTGGGAAAGTACATATCCCCAACACATATACACATAAGTGATTTGGAGTGTTTTCTTCACGTGTTTTCCGGTTTTATAAGTAGCTCAGTTTGCCTCAATTTTGCCTAAATTGATGTTTTCCTTCTGACCTAGTTATAAGCGTCGCATTTTTTGTCTTTCTCGTACAACAAAATTGTACCGAATTCAATCCAAAAACGAGTTTTTTTTAGAATGCTCGGAGTCCCGAAGAGTTCTATATAAATCGACTCAGCTTGATGAAGGGAGCATATGTCTGTCTGTGCGTATGTATGTGTGTTTGTATGTGTGTGCCTTAAAGCCATGGAAAACATTAGACAAATTTTCATATAGTAATCCTCAACCGATTTCATCACAACAGATTGCATTCGACAGATAGTAAATCCTAGCTGATCACTATCGAATTTGATAATGATCGGTCATTGTTTTCAGATGCTATGGAAAAAAAATTTACAAACCGAAACGATTGGTGTCTTGATTAAATGCGAGAAAGGCAGTACCACAGCAAGGTAAATTAGGTTTATTTATTAACTATATTGATGCGGCTTCTGTTCTTCACTTTTCAGTGATCAATGGCCGCATTTTATTTTGACTAGGTATGCATATAGTTTATTAAACTAACATTTAGAAAATGGAATAGGGTCCATTCATGTTGAGTTTGCCCAGATTTACACCAATTCATTCAATTTCTATTATTTTTCTTATTACTTTCCGATCAGCACCAGTCGTCACAAACTGTTTTCGTTGGTCAAATGCATATCCCACAAAACATCTGCACAGAAATAATTTGGAGTATCTTTGAGTGCATTCGGGTCCTTAAACTGGCCCGTTTTACCTCAATTCACCCTAAATTAATGGTCCTCTTCATTTTGCTCACATAGTTACAATCGCCATATTAGCCTACATATATCATTTTAGATCACTGAGCAGGGAGCAACTTATGTTGTGTGTGGCCGGTTTTGTCACAAATTGTGTTTCACAAATCATTCATTTTCTTTGATTATTCGTGCTACCACCTGGCCGGTAGCAATTGACGTTAATTACTTTCGCTGCATAAGTAATTACCCCTTAGAACATCAGCACAAACATCTAGACACATTGATTTCTGTGAATTTTAAGTTCAGTTCTGCATTTGGAAATTTTCGACTATTTATTCGTAAGAGATAACTTATCCTGCATTTGGAAAAGAAAAACTTACAGAACATGAACAAAAATTAATTTCTGGAAATTGGTTTGTCACGGAATTTTCAAAGAATTTTACTTAGTGAAACATTCTTCAATAATGGGTAATAATAAATTTCAATAATTGGTAAAAAAAAATCAAAACCTTGGTGTACGAGAAAGGCAAAAAAATGAAATATGGGTGTGGTCTGGGCTGGGCTATGGGCTGCATTCACTATCAACCGAACTATCGTCACTGTCGTCGTTCTCATCCATGATGAAGGTGCCATCTGTAGTGTAGAATGCCATTTTTTGAGAGAAATCCTCGTCTTGTCTTTTACGGGGAAGCCGTTTACATTCATGGTACGACATTTTGGGATCCGACCACGTCAAAGAATTCAGCATCATATCTGTGAGATTATTTTCGGGCGACGTCTTTCGTGCGAGATGAGGGCGAATACACCCGATTCTTTTTTTACACGGATTATTTTCGCACGGATTTTTTTTACACGGCTTTTTTTACACGGATTCTTGAAATAACACGGATTTTTTTTGCACGGTTTCTCGAAATAGCACGGCTTTTTTACACGGATTCTTGAAATAACACGGATTTTTTTTACACGGATTTATTTTTACACGGAACGCATCCCCCAGATTAACAAGGACCCGGTTACTTTTTTTACACGGATATTTTTTGCACGGCTTTTTTTACACGGTTTCTCGAAATAGCACGGATTTTTTTTGCACGGATTCTCGAAATAACACGGATTATTTTTACACGGTTTCTCGAAATAACACGGATTATTTTTACACGGATTTTTTTCACACGGCACGCATCCCCCGTGTAAAAAAAGAATCGGGTGTATATTTATATCGTTTGTGGCACCGCTCTCCAGCCTGCTCATCAACGAAGTTCATCGTATAAGGCTGAAGAATAAACAAATACATTATCGTTAACATTTCCTAAAGTGTATTTTATTAATGACCATGTTGACTATAGATAGTAGAATCTATAGATGAGCGAAAGCATGGCTGAGTCGATTTTTTTGCCCGTGCACACGCGCATATGACGTCACAGTCCTTAACGTTTCCATTGAAATCGTGACATCATGCACGTTTGACAGTTCATTTGGAGACAGAGGATTTATCTTCGCTCATCTATATATTCCACTATCTATAATGTTGACATGAAGTATATGAGGCCTTTCATAAACCACGTAGACTATTTTTCAATCATTTTAAACTCCCGTCCCCACTCGTAGATTAGAGTGAGCTTTTTCAAAACACCTAACCTCCCGATCAAACGATTTTTCCATTATAACATGCGTGAACATTCCTGGAAAAAAATACAAAAAAGGGAGGAGTACTATTGCTTTTCTTTCAGCTGCTGTTTCCGAATCAAGCACCAAAACTTCGTGGCATGTCCCTGCCAATTCAATTAACGATTTTCGGTCGCACACCGCTACTTAGGCTGTTTTTTTGATTTCGGCATAAGTAATATAAATAGTGATAGTGATTTCTTTCTTTCTCGATTCATTTTGGTTTCAGGTCAAAGGTCAAAAAAGACTGAATAATGACTATTTTTGTACCGTTTTCATTGTTGAGTTTTAAGTTGTGAAATAAGAAAGGAAAAAGTGCTGTCTGCATAGACTGCATCGAATTCCCCCCCCCCCTCACCCACGCTGGTATACGAATGTAGACATTTGTAGACTCCCGTCCTCCCCTGAAAGGTCTACGTGGTTCATGAATGGCCATATGTACAGTTTTTTATAACTATTTTAAATTAAATCTTAACTCACCAATCTCAACAGGAATTCTGGCAAATGACTATATTTGTGGATGCATGGCGGTAATCGTTTCACAAATGGGAACTCGTTTGCAATTTGATTTTCTATCTCAAGGTAAAGGTTCTTTACCTTCTCATGGTCGAGTGGCTTAGAAGAAAGAGTTCTTGAGAAGCTCTGTGGATTTGCAAGAAGACGACGAGCCATGTTGCCGTTATTGCTACTTCCGCTTCCTCCTATTTTAGGTCTATTAACACAAACTTTAAAATTTTCCTCCAAGCCGTTTGCGATTTCACGAGCCTTTGCTTTCACATCTAGATTTGCTTGCGCTGGGTGCCCCTCTGTTTGTTTCTGTGCGGAAACTCTAATTAACCACTCGACAGTATTTAAACGCGAATGAAAATAAGAAGGCCTCATGCGTGGATCGGCTCCTGCTCAACAGAGTGGACAAACATGTGTACCTATTCTATTGTTTGTTATTGCGTTCGCTGCTTTCCCGTCAATCATCGAAAAAATTCCAGAAATTTTGATTTGCAACTCTATTCTATTCGACATGATAAAAATAGGCTGGTTGTTTATTGCCGCCAACTCATAAAAAAAAACTCAGGAATGTTCCTCAAGTCACGTCATTTGTCTCCTTGATCCAACTCATTGATTCCAGACGACAAAATGTGTCCGACTGAGGGTTCGGGTTGGTCCAGATAGCTTCTCCATGCTCGGTTTCCAGCTTAAGCGACATTACATGTTCCGTCAACAATGAATCGTCTTGCTTCAAAATTCCGTCTTGATTGTAATGTGTGAATCCAGTAGCTGAATCAATGCCAGCTGAGACATGCAGAATACAACCCACTATTTTCTTATTCGTGCATCGTGATAGCTTCAAAACGTTGGAATCCGTTTCGTCTATCTCTAGAATTCAAGTAATATCGCAGGTCAATATATTTCGGAGGGTTACGCTGGTTGATAAATACCCTCTGTCCCAGTTTGGCGAAGTATGTTGTGGAATAATCGAGTTACGGAATTTCATTATAACCGCCCACGGTTTTAATAGTTTCACACCATGAACTTCCTTGGCGAATTTTTCAATACCAGTGTATTTCATTTTGCTCAACCCTAGTCGCGCTTTTAACATCAGAGATGATTCATTGCTCGCTTGCTTTTGATTTTGACTTCGATTATCTGTCATCAAAATACGAGAGGCCCATTTTTCGCCACGCTTTCTAAGCATCAGCAATACCTTTGCTAAAGCTGGATTTGCCGTCTTTCGCGCAGCTTTTTCAGCAGATCGTAACAACTTTTCCAAAGGCTCTTTTCTGGCTAATAATCGACTTAGCTCATCTTTTGATCTCTCGGTCAAATCATTGAAGGTCTTGCGCTTCGATTTAAATGTCACGGCAGGTTTGTCAGGTACATTCGGAGACGGCAAAGGCGAGGAAGTAGCAGCAGGAAGCTGTATTGACATTAAAAATAAAAAAGTATTTACCAACACTAACGAAACATATTGCATTAAAAAAATTAGAATCAAAACCACGTATTATAAATTCGCATATTAATCGACCATAGTGTACTTCAGCTGCTATAATAGGTAATACTTGGGTGCAATGTGCGTCAGTAAAGGTGTGAGCCAAAGTCCTCTATGTCTGCATTAGTCGATAAAACAACCAAATAATTGCCACCCACAGCGGGCGGGCGGAGTGAAACGTCACGTTTGTTATAAAAAATGTACTAAGTATGCCAGACGTGACGCCACATTCAGTCGCCATCGGCAATCTTCGGAAACCCAGCTGAGAGTGTTTCTTTCAAAAGAGCGAAAGTTCGTTGAACAAATACTACTTTAGGGTTTAGACCGCACCTGTAGTAAAGCACATCGACTTGAGTGTTATGTCTCGTTCTCTCAATTTCAGAATTTTTCTCGCAGATTCACTCAGAGAGAAGAAAAATTATATGATGAATTCGAGTAGGGAATATAGGTATACTTTGTGAATCAGGACGTTTGCACACCTTGGTTACAAACGTCGCTTTACTTGTGCTGTCTACAATAAACGAGTTTTTTTCACACAATTTTGGAAAACATGCACGTTTGTATGAAATTCACTTTGCGTTTTCATGGGTTAAATGAAATAAATTTTCTCAACATAAGCTATATCCACACGTATTAAATACCTCTATTGGTGAGTTTAGCCATTCGTCATATCGGGCGAAAAACTGATTTCTGCCATGAATTTTTTTCCATCGACGAGAAAACTGTTTAATCCACGCACCAGCACTCAAGTTAATTACTGATTCCCGAAACAGATTATTTAAATGTTTTTTATCCTTTCCCGAATCCAGATACGCATTCACAACATCTCTATTTAACATTTTTACGTTTTCCAGAGCAAAACCACGTCTTTCATCAGAACTTTTCGTACTTTTTTCAAGGCCCTTGAGTTACAAGCATTCGTACTGAAAATGAACTAAAATATGCATATGTACTGAAAATGAACTAAAACACACTATTAAGACTGATATGATATGAAGAGTTCTCGTTATATTTGTAGACGTATCTATAATACGACACAATTGTAAAAGGCATAGCTGTGCAGACTTCCAATAGGAAATTTTCTAGATCAGGCCTATTAGCCCTGCGTTACATGACTTTCAATATTTGTATATAGTAAGTAACAAAAGTATTTATTTTAAAATAATGCAGGAATTTATTGATTTGTTTCTACTACAACAGTAATTAACGTCAATTGCTGCCGGCCAGGTGGTAGCACGAATAATCAAAGAAAATGAATGATTTGTGAAACACAATTTGTGACAAAACCGGCCACACACAACATAAGTTGCTCCCTGCTCAGTGATCTAAAATGATATATGTAGGCTAATATGGCGATTGTAACTATGTGAGCAAAATGAAGAGGACCATTAATTTAGGGTGAATTGAGGTAAAACGGGCCAGTTTAAGGACCCGAATGCACTCAAAGATACTCCAAATTATTTCTGTGCAGATGTTTTGTGGGATATGTATTTGACCAACGAAAACAGTTTGTGACGACTGGTGCTGATCGGAAAGTAATAAGAAAAATAATAGAAATTGAATGAATTGGTGTAAATCTGGGCAAACCCAACATGAATGGACCCTATTCCATTTTCTAAATGTTAGTTTAATAAACTATATGCATACCTAGTCAAAATAAAATGCGGCGATTGATTACTGAAAAGTGAAGAACAGAAGCCTACTTCCATCATTCGCATCAATATAGTTAATAAATAAACCTAATAAATTTACCTTGCTGTGGTACTGCCTTTCTCGCATTTAATCAAGACACCAATCGTTTCGGTTTGTAACATTTTTTTTCCATAGCATCTGAAAACAATGACCGATCATTATCAAATTCGATAGTGATCAACTAGGCTTTACTATCTGTCGAATGCAACCTGTTGTGAGGAAATCGGTTGAGGATTACTATATGAAAATTTGTCTAATGTTTTCCATGGCTTTAAGGCACACACATACAAACACACATACATACGCACAGACAGACATATGCTCCCTTCATCAAGCTGAGTCGATTAATATAGAACTCTTCGGGACTCCGAGCATTCTAAAAAAAACTCGTTTTTGGATTGAATTCGGTACAATTTTGTTGTACGAGAAAGACAAAAAATGCGACGATTATAACTAGGTCAGAAGGAAAACATCAATTTAGGCAAAATTGAGGCAAACTGAGCTACTTATAAAACCGGAAAACACGTGAAGAAAACACTCCAAATCACTTATGTGTATATGTGTTGGGGATATGTACTTTCCCAGCGAAAATAATGTTTGACGGTCCCTGCTACTCGGGAAGTAGCAAGAAATATCAAAGAATATGGATGAAATGAGGTAAAACGGGCCACACACACCTTGGAATCATCCCTATTCAGTTTCTGAATGTTATCTGTGTATGATATATGCATATCCAATCAAAATATAATGCGGAAATTGCAACCATGTGAGCAGAATGAAGAAAAACCATGAATTAGGGGGAATTGGGGCAAAACGAGTTACTTCCCGTCTTCATAACAACACGAAACCTGCACCAATCGATTTATCAGCCCATTTCCCTTCAGGAACACATTTGGTTTGGTTGAAAAACGAGCGGCAACTCAAACTTGGGAATTTGGGTCCCTTTTTTCCCACTGTGCGTTGCGTGAAGAGGTTAGTTGCTACGCCTGAAACGCATAAGCGCCTTTGAAGCGGATCACCATTCGTGACACCGTTACATAAAGTCCGAGCAATGAGAAAGGGTTCGACTTGCAATCGGGAATATGAGTAGCAGACCAAACCGCTTCGAATGGCACAATGTTTACAATCTATCTCTTACAATCAGGGTCAACGTAATCCGTCGCGCTTCAATTTCCGGTTACATTGCCAAAGAACGTTAATCTGAGGATTATTTGCAATCGACTCGTTCACTTTGATCCTGACCGTGGTGAAAGAAGGGCGCGATCCTTTAGTTTGTTCCGTGGTGTAATTGGTTCGTGAATTTAAACGTGAAGTGTTCGACAGGCTAATTAATCTTTTCTGTGTTCCCCGTATAGGCTAGCCTAGTTGTAAATTGTGCGGTAGAGTTTTTGTGAGCTTTGTCTTGTGTGTTAAAGGTAACCAGACCCGGAATTGAGTGTCATTAGTGTAGCCTAATTGTGTCAATGACCTATCTGTGCGGTCAACGACCTTCGCTGTCTTTATTTTTGATCAGCCTAGACGACAAAGCCACCGCCTGCACGCCATCACCATTGCTCGTCGCCATCGCCAACCCTTGCCACGCTCTGGACTCAAGGTTTCCCGCCTTGACGAAGGCGGAAGGAGTAACAACCGTCTAACTGCACTCCAACCGGCGACCCCAGTCAAACCCCGGCCGATTGAGTCGGCCCGAACCGTAAGTGTTTCTAAACCTTCTTTTTTCCGGACCCGTTCGCGGTTCCGAGTGTGCTGTAGTCAGCGAAAATAGGCGAACCGTCGTAAGCTCCAGTCGGAGTCCATCGCAGTGGCCGAAATGGCCAATTAGAATAAGTCGTCGCATGCAAGACAAGTGATAGAAGTAGAGAAAGAGTAGAAGACCGCACAAGCTAGGGAAGTGAAGGGGACTAAGTAGGCCGGCCCAGAGATATGATTTGAAGCAAGTTATAAAAATGTCCTATCGAAATAAACTATGTTTTTTTGTTTCTGTAAATTGTAGTTCCTAGTTAGTCAGATGTGATTGAGAGAGTCTGGAGGGTATTTCACGTTCCGCGTTAGTATTGTCTGTCCGCGTATGTTGATCCGAATTGTTCGTCTTTCGAAGCGAGAGGGAAAGATGGGGTGGGAAGATTGTTACCAGTGATGATAACTTTATACTGTGGACACGTGATAGGATTTGGGAGTGTGCTGGGTTTCGTTGGTCAGGATTGTAAGAGTTTGGTTGTCGGTATCGTGGGTTAGACAATTTGAGTGTGGGTGGTCGGTTACGCGTGTTCCTGGTGTGCTGAACAATTTCCGGACTGGTTCAGTAACCAGTCTATAGCCGGGCAAACTAACACGACGGGTGGTCCTCTTCGGAGGTGGCGCGTAAGCCATCCGTTGCAAAATCCTCCAGGAACAGCCGCGGCACTGCGACCACTACAACCTAAAACCCGGAATTGTTGCACTTACCTCGGGCTTCAGGTGGGTTTCGGTGATGAAAGCCGCGTCAATCTCCTTCTCCTGAAGGAAATCGCTGAGCTCGATGATTTTGCTCTTTAGTGAGCAAGCGTTCCAATTGACCAGACCCACCCTAGCAGCCATTTTCAATGACGAACATGCCCAGGGTGAAGATCTGGTCGAAGCGAGTTTTGCAACCGCGTAGTCGCGTTGCCAGTTGGGTGAAAATCGGAACTAGCTGCTCCGATGTGTAGAGCGGTGGCCCCCTCGGCCGGAAGGGGCTCATTATCCTGACGACGGAATCCAGGGGGGGGAAGCGGGGGCCAATCGCTGGTGGATGGTGTTGGAGCTTGAACTGATGCTGCAGAAGCCGCCAGCCGTTTGTGTGGCTGCAAAGGTGGAAGAATTGGTATCGCTCGCCGGGGAGCCGAGATGGCCGGAAAGTTCACCTCGTTGAGAGCAGGAACTCGTTTTTTTTTTCGGCAGGGACCTGGTGGAGGCCTTCTTCCTGATTTCCAAAAACGCCGCCCGCTTTGGACACACGCAAACGTATCCATTGTGTTTGGCCCATAAGCAACAACACCAACCATCATAAGCCACGCCCCTAAGTAGTATGCTGCGTTCGACAAGTATGACAGTGCGAGTATATAACGAGAGCTCCATCACCTGTCAGGTCGTCAGTTAGTTTTGGTTCATCGTACAGTGAACATCATAAGAAGAAGAAGAGAAGAAAACCATTTTGTACCAAAATAGGAACGAACATGTTCAGTTAAAACTTTTTGTTTTGCTTCCATTCTGGCTGATCCCTTACTTGGTCCGCGGTTTAGTTTGACGTTCCTGAAATCGGTCCTTGAGGACCTGAGTTAATTAAGAATGATTTTCTTCACTCGCATCGCATCGCTCGCGGCACCTGGGCCGCTAAGGCATTGCTTCGTAGGCATGCACGCCCTTCGCTAGTGGCACGGCTGCCACCTGGTGGAATATTAGCAACCCGCTACATGGATTGGTTCGTCAACGTTCGCTTTACTAGCAGCAGTTTTACAGTCCACTGCCTGGTTACGCAACACTTTGACTTGATCCTATTCAATCTGGACATCAAGGCTGTCAAACATGTGATAGCAAGTCATGACGTTAAGATCAGAATATACCCAGGTAACCAATAAGCATTAAAGTACATGGGACTTGCTCCATGCTGTATATACTTACTTGATACTTGATGGGCTACAGCTCTTCGATGAACCTACGCCGAATGGAGTGTCCTTCTCCACTGGACTCCATCCTGGGCCAATCGCTTCCAGTCGCTCTGAACATTGAGCGTCCTCAGGTCCTCTTCAACTACAAAAAGCCATCGTGTACGCGGCCTTCCACGAAGCCTGCGGCCTCTTCCGGGTTCTCTACTGAATATTATCTTCGCTTGACGTTCTTCCGGCATACGAACAACGTGACCAACCCACCGTAGTCTGCCGTGTTGTATAAGCTTAATAATATCCAGTCCTTTATACACCTGGTACAATTCGTGATTCATGCGACGCCGCCAGATACCGTTCTCCTCTTTACCGCCCCGCCGAGTATTGTCCGCAGCACCTTACGCTCAAACACTCCGACAGCCCTCCGATCAGCCTTCTTTAACGTCCATGTTTCATGGCCGTATAAAGCCACCGGAAGAATCAGAGTAGTATTCAGCGCGAGTTATGTTTTCGTTTGCAGACTACAGGACTTAAGCTGGTTACGAAGTCCGTAATAAGCCCTATCGCAGCTGCAGATACGCCTTTTCACTTCGCAGGTAACATCATTATCGCACGTCACTAATGTTCCAAGATACACAAATTCTTCTACCACTTCAAATTTTTCACCATTCAGCACCATTTTGCTCCAATCCTCACTGTCTCCCTCTTAAAAGGCATAAAAGCCTCTTCCACGGCACGGCGATCAATTCCGATAATATCGATATCGTCCGCAAATCCCAGGAGCATATGCTATTTTGTGATAATGGTACCGCTTCTTTGCACACCAGCTCTCCTAATCGCTCCCTCGAGCGCTATATTGAACAGTAGATTCGAGAGTGCATCACTCTGCTTTAATCCATCTAAGGTAACAAATGACATCGATGTTTCATCCGCAACACTTACACTTGATTTCGATCCGTCCAACGTTATACGAATCAGCCGTATCAGTTTCGACGGAAAACCATGTTCAAGCATAATCTGCCATAATTCATTCCGTTTCACTGAATCGTACGCCGCCTTGAAATAAATAAACAGATGATGTGTCTGCAAGTTGTACTCCCGGAATTTATCAAGGATTTGTCTCAGGGTAAACATTTGATCCGTCGTTGATCGGCCCTCACGAAGACCTACTTGGTATTCGCCGACGAAGGACTCTTCAAGCGGTCTCAATCTGTTGAATTAAGGAGGGTTATTCCTCGGTAATTGGCGCACTCCAGTCTGTGCCCTTTCTTAATGAGAGGGCAAATGAGGCCGTCCAACCAGCTAGCAGGCATTTCCTCGTCTACCCATATTTTCGACATAATATGGTGCAGAGCTTCATAAAGCTGCTCACTGCCATGTTTGAGAAGTTCAGCCGGGAGCTGGTCCTTCCCCGCAGCCTTATTGTTTTTCAGCTCTTTAACAGCTTCTTTAACAGCTTCTTCGATCGAGCTACCAAAACAACCACACTCCCTGTGAGAGGTACTCCATGCGCGATATCAATGATGTCGCGCTTCTATTGGTATTGGCCTACGGTCGTGGTAGTAAAAAGATGCTCTCGCAGTCTCTTCTCCGTGCGGACGATGCGATCGTCGTTCGGGGTGTCGGTAGCGCAAAGGCTACTGCAGCAGCAGCGAATGCTGCATACATTAGTTGTAAACAGTCCGCCGTCGTGCACATTTCCAGGGGCGAACCCTTGATCGTTTTTATTGTTGCGTGTTAAATTTAGTATTTAGTAATAAATGTAATTAGTGTCAATTAAAGTAGTGTCGTAAATTAGTATAATAAATCGATGTTTGATGTAAAGTAAATATGAAGTGTAATAAACTGTAAATTGTGTTTCAATGTGAAGACTTGGTGTTTTGTGTGACTGATGGTCATTTTGGATGACAAAATCTGCCCTGGAAAAGTGTCGTTTTGGACTGGGTTCGCTGGCCAACATAGTGGAGGTGAAAACATAGTTCTCGGTCGGGAAGGAACCCGACACTCATCTAGTGTAGGTGACTCCACAGCTTGTCCATCGTCGCTAATATTTATTCTGTTCACCGATGCACCGTCACTTCCTTCATTCAACAAAGTCTCGAAGTGTTGCTTCCACCTGGCAGCCACTTCGGTTTTATTTTTTTTATTCCTTTCTTTATTTGTTAGGCACTATGTGTTCTTAACCGCTACTGTGCCGAGATCTACTGTGGTATTCTGCTGTACAGAATCCGCACAGAATCTATTTTTAGATTTCCATTACCATTATTGATGTCGGTGCCAGTCCATCTCGTCATGAGTCCATTGTGTCCGTTTGTCCATGTCGTGTATCCATTAGATCGTTGCATTGTTCTGTTGCCATTTATCCGGGTAACGTTGGAGGAATGCCTCCGAGAAGAACAAGTTGTCAGTCGTCATCAAGCAGCCGTGACGGTAAGGCGCGTACCCCAAACGCCACCGTATGGGCTGCGGATCCGACGACTGACGAGGGTTTGTTGGAGGGGCTGGGAATCGAACCCATGACCATTCGCTTGTAAGGCGAACGTGTAGCCAACTACGCTACGGGACCCCCACTTCGGTTTTATATGTCAGCAAATTCTCTTGTTGGTCGTTGCACATGACGGGAGATGGCGCTGTCTTTCTCCGCACTCCATTGACAGACTCATAAAACCTTCGCATATCGTTCTGCTCCATTTTTTCCTGCGCCTCACTGATAACTTGTTCTTCGTACTCTTTCTTCTTCCAGCGCCGGTGGGTTCGTTTTTCGGCTGCTCTTGCTTCCTTGTACCGATCTCTATTCGATCGGGTACCCGACACCAACAAGCTTCTGGCAACGTTCTTCTCGTCTGTCACTCTCTGACGCTCCACATCGAACCAACCCGTCCTGGGTCGCCTCTGTGCAGTGCCTACCACTTCTCGTGATGTTGTGCTCAGCGCTCCGTGAATCGACTCCCATAGATCGTTGAAGTTGTCGCTAACGTTGATTGCACTTATCCGTTCGTTGAGCTTCTGGCGGTACTCAGCCGATACTCCTTCCGCCGACAATCGCTGGATATTTTAACGCATCGTTCGCTGTGATCTTTCGATACAGTTGACAATTGTGATCGAATTTTACTGTCAACCAGGTAGTGATCAGAGTCAATGTTCGGACCACACATCGATAACATCCGAGAAATGGCGCCCATCCACCAGAACATGGTCTATCTGGTTGCAAGTTTCACCATTTGGGTGTCTCCAGGTGTGCTTTCGGTTGTTCTTTCGTGCAAAGTAGGTGTTACTGATGGCCATCCCTCTGGCAGCAGCAAAACTTACTAGCCGTCATTGGTAACGGAGTGAAGGCTCTCCCTGCCGATTATGGGACGGAAAAAGCCATCTCTACCGACCTGAGCGTTAGCGTCTCCGATAACAATTTTCACGTCATGCTTTGGGCACTCTCCATAGGCTTTACAGACATTCATAAAATACTAATACCAGCTCCACCTGATCGTGGTTGGTCCACTCTAATGCCTAAGTTTTCGTAAATTCTTGCTTTCAGATTTGTTGGTTATTCCCATCAAAATGATTTACCCTGAAAATAGACTGTTTTGTTGCTTGTTAATCATGCCTAGAACTGCATATTCATGAGCCTTAAATTTTTTTCAACTAATATGACACGGGGCCCTCCTTAGCCGTGCGGTAAGACGCGCGGCTACAAAGCAAGACCATGCTGAGGGTGGCTGGGTTCGATTCCCGATGCCGGTCTAGGCAATTTTCGGATTGGAAATTGTCTCGACTTCCCTGGGCATAAAAGTATCATCGTGCTAGCCTCATGATATACGAATGCAAAAATGGTAACCTGGCTTAGAAACCTCGCAGTTAATAACTGTGGAAGTGCTTAATGAACACTAAGCTGCGAGGCGGCTCTGTCCCAGTGTGGGGATGTAATGCCAATGAGAAGAGAAGAAGAAGAAGAAGAATGACACGGTAAAAAAATCAAACAAAAGCAATCAAATTGATTTAACTCTGCTAATTGCAAATAGGGGCAGTAGGGGCAATATGAACATACGGGGCAATATGAGCCACCCTCATTTTGAGCTGATTGACAAGTTTTATCATGTAAAAGTTATATGATCTTTGAGAGGATGCTCCACATATGCATCAACGTGGAAACCGCATTGAAATTCAATTCAAACATGAAAATACACTTGAAAATGTAAATTTTTGCTGCATAGGCAAAATTATTATAAGATTTGAAGTTTATAAATAAGGTTTTGACACAAAACTGATTAAAATACAGGTTAAAAATACACCACAATCAAAAGATATATTAAAATTGAATATTGTGCACACATGTTTGTATTGATACAAATCTGAATTTATTATAAAACTTTTTTTTTCCAAAACCGGTCTTTATGGGGCAATATGGGCATACCTGCACAGAGCAAGATATCAGGCCTTAAAATGCGAACAAGTTCAAATTTCAGAAGTCAAATACAAGAATATTATCATATATGTAAGATTCATTACGGAAAAATTACATCAGCGCATTACTGCGATTGAAACAGAAAAAATGACCATTGACCAATTGAAATGTGGCTGTTCAAACGGTGAAGAGTGACAAATCGGTTCAGTCCGCTGTTGTGCGGTTTTTTAATTTTATTTGGTATGGAATACTCACAACTGTTGTAGGAATATCATATTCTTCCATATTACGATACTTTTTTTCGCCTAAATAAAGGTTTTGGATGGGTGGCCCATACTGCCCCAAATGGTGGCTCATATTGCCCCGTATAGTCGGGAACACACATTGAAATCAATACATTTTCAAAAGTGCATTCCAACAATTTCCAAACGCATTTTTCGTCATTCATCGACGTAATATGAAAGGTAACATTCTCTAGTATAAGTCAACTACATTTAAACGATGTTTTTTTGAGTTTTTCGGCGCTTTTCGGAACGATTTCCTTAGGTGGCCCATATTGCCCCGATCACCCCTACTGACAAAAAATTTCTTCGGGTTATTTTAGTTGAAGCTTTGCCCTTTATGTGTTTCATAATAAAACCCGGGGAATATTGAGAGAAAAAACTTCACTATCAGAGTTGAAATTAACATTTTTTTAAACAAATTTTATTGTATCTGCATTTATTAATTTTTTTTTCTTCGCTTTTGTACCTTATTTTCTGCACACCATTTGAAAGCTTATAAAATAACCTTTGTAACGATGTATTAATATCACAAAAAAATATAAAACAAGTATTTAAAGAAATAGTTGAAAAACAAACATTTTTTTCTGAAAATTTGTCTAATTTTTCACCATTTTTTGACACCTAGCATCTCTGGAACTAAAGCACGTAGAGACTTCAAATTTTGGATTTTTCTTAATCAGAATATTGGTAATCTTGAAAAAAATATTTAAAAATGATTTAGGACACATGACATTTTCGATTAATGGCCGCCTGAAATCCTGTGGATAGGCAGCTTGACGTACAGTGCGTTATCAGTAGTCTCGCTTTGAATACTAGAGTCTGAAAATATTTCCTTATAATCAAGGAAGTGTCAAAATCTAACTGTAGGTGGATCAATCTGGTTTTTAGTTCAAACATTTAAACGTTTTCTTTTGTAATTGATTTGTTCTTGTCTTCTCTAAACAGTTGCGGATGTTCGGACTAATCAATTAGCTATTTTTATTAGCCTTAAGATTGTATTTTCAAAAAAAAAAACATATAAAGGTATATAGACAGGTTACATACCTCATTTACAGGTAATTCACTTATCATCATCGCTATCTCCAAGATCACTCTGCTCAGTATCGCTGGCTCGTTCCAATTCCATTTCCTCCTCATCGCTATCTTCTTGCTCGTCCTCGACCTCTTTCTTTCCCTTTTCCGCCTTCCGCTCGCTACCTTCTTCTACCTTTTTGGCTTTTTTGGTGTTTCGTTTTTCAAATGCCACACGCACCAAGTTGCCCTCCTGGAACTTGTACTTACTATTGGTGGCCGCCAACAGCTTCTCGTTCATACCCTTTTCGAAGCGTTCACGTGGTCCGGTAATTTTCGGAACAGGCACTGAATTGGGATCCGCTTTGTTCACGTACAACGGAAACGTCAGTTGGATGTCTGTCATTGGTTTCAGATAAATGGTTCGCATGTTTTGCCATCCTCCGGGATATTGAGTCTTCATGGCTTGCAGGAGAGATTCTGCATTCTCCACGGCCTTATCTAGAGGCATTTTATGTGTGGCAAACTGAATTTCCGTTATCCTTCCCGTGTTAGTTTGTTTGTATGTGACCCTTCCCAACGCCTTGTTGAGGCTTTTGACAATCTTCTCATCCTTTTCCAATATGACCGGAGTAGGATTCTTGCAGCGCCTGATAAAATTATTTCCGAGGAAATTAAACACGTGTCCGTTTATCCGAGCATCCACCAAAAATCGATCGAATCTATGAACCAATTTCAGCTTCATTTCATACTCGCGGTAATCCTGCTTAAGCTGGCGGAACGGAATGACCTGTGTGATATAGTCGACTCCAAGCTGCCGCAACTTGTCGGTCCAGAAGTTTTGTGTGTCTTCGTGATCGTGCTTCCGCCCTCGTTCCATATCCTTCACAATCAAACAGATGTCATCGCCCTTCTGGTAAATCGCATTGGGAAGTTGCCTGTAAATAGTAAATCAATTACACGCCTTTCATTTAGATGGTAATCTGAGCAGAGCTTACACTCTACAGTTTCGGCTTGGCACATCAGGGATTTTAAGCGAAGCGATCTGCAATCCGTACTTCAAGTCCTCTCCGAAAAGATTCTTCTTTTGATCGAATCCACCATCCAATGCTTTTTTGCATGCCTTTAGCGCCGATTTAATGACCTTTTGGCTAACCAATGTTTCGTTGACTTCATTTTCTTTTTGGAGCTCCAGCATATGTTCTGGTTCAGTATTGTTGGCAGCCTGTAGAAAACGAAAGAAAATTCATTTTTTAACAAGCATAAAATATACATTTTCAAATCCTGTTGAACCTAACACGATTATCAGAATTTTTCTTTTGATAATTACCTTATTCTTCTGGGTAGCATTCACCTTGTTTGCAACTCCTTTCTTCAATTTAACAGATTTGTCTGGCTTTACGTCGTGTTTCTTCTGAGCAACAACCTCTGCCTTGGACACCAGCTGAAGTTTCGCCTTCGCAGATTCTGCTGATTTGGTTTTATTTTTCTTTTTGACCGCCTGCACCTTTTTTTCGGCAAATGTGTGAGGCGTAACGGAAGCCGCTGCTAGGCCGTCAGTTTTCTTTTGCTTCATTTTAACGATATCATTCTTGGATTGTTTCAATTCGTGCAGCTTCGAATTTTCGGGTTTTACCTTTTTCGATGATTTTACCTTCATGTTTGCACAGGTGTTTTAGCAAATATGTTAAATTTCAACCAAGTTTTTATAAAAAAAATGATAAATTTCAATGCACGTGTTTACTGGACGACTATCGATGAACAAAAACAACATGCTTTGTGTTGCGGTTTTCAAAATGACAGATTTCTGATGTGCGTTGAACCGGTTTAACCGGTAAAACCACGGATCCTTTTTTAAGAGATGGGCGAATACTTTTCGTGACGCAAATGGATATTGCCTGATTTTCTCAAAATTGCACGCGGCGTACCCTTCAGGAAAGGTACCGCCGCGCTTTCCGTACCCCGTTTACTTGATTCTTATGGGTGAATAGCATTGCGGTGTATCGTTTGGCGCGGCCGTACCTTTCGACAGCCATTCGCCGCGTGAAGTTTTGTGCAAGTACCCATTTGGGAACATTACAAACACCGCGCAGTGTATCATATCCACCCGCATAATAAAAAAACAACATGTTATGGGTCTGCCCGAATAAAAAATATTATAGAAAAACAATACAATTTATTGTAACATTACTATCAAAAACAATAAATTGACCTTAGATTATACTGTAGATGAAATAATAGAAATACATTAGAATGTATTGTTATGAACCATTCAATTAATTGTAAATGAAGTTTTCGCATTAGAACGTACGGGTTGTTAAGTATCGTAACTATACAAAATCTGAGATTTTTTCATGCACTTGTTTGTCAAACAATAGAGTGTATCGTAATTATATTGTTGAAATGTCCGAAGAAAACCGTTCGAGTTACATTAGATTTAACTGTATTTTTATAGTAAAACAATACGATATTGGATTTCCTAATTATGACGGCTTTAACGTTCAACAATTAAATTTAGAAAAAAAAATAATGCATTTTTTACGCAATGGGGTAAATATTGTTTAGCATTTTGAATAAAGTTTTCATAAGTTATCAATAATTAAAACTTATGTACTAAAATAGTCCAAAAACAATTGCAAGTACTGTTACGTTAGAGAACTATGTTTACGTATTATATCCACGGTGTTGATACAATATGTGTAACCGTCAAAACACAATATATCCTATTGTATACCGTAGATCATATGGTAATCCAATTCTTCACACTATTGAGCCTATGGTACTGTTTTATCCGGGTGTCTCAATTGTATAATTAAACTGAAATTAAACTTAAAAGTGACATTTTAATAATTATCGAATAACCCTGCTCGCAGAGCAAGATTACTTTTGACAGATATCTAATCATTTTCCATCGATGTCCTATTGGAATTGTTGGGTAGCACCAGCCATTCTTATAACGGGGTGATTTTTTAATTTTCGAACTGTCACTTTTAAGTTTAATTCTCCAAATGAGACAGACTCTATATGGTCAGAATCAATATTACGATGTAAGATATAGCGTCACAGTTTACGTTGCGGTAATCGAATACTTTTCGATCGATTCAACCATAACTGCTCGAAAACATCACTAAATGTCAACATATAACATGCTGTCTCTAAAATGTTCTTTATTTCCTGCATTATATGTCAACATTTTATCATACTGTTGAGCGAAAATCTTGCACGCGAAAACAGACGATTTTTTATGGTGACATAATTTAACAACGCATTCAACATATTGTTATTTGTCAAATAACCGTACCACAAACTGTTATGGGTCAAACACAATTGGTACGTTTGCGTGCGTTTTGACAGTTTTTCCATGGGAAAACTGTCAAAACGCACGCAAACGTATCAATTGTGTTTGGCCCATTACAGTTGGGATTCGCTGGTTGGGATTTTAATACTTGGGTCACTTTTTAATTGGGCCTCCGTTGGTTGGGCCATGGCCCAACTAAAAAGCACCTGTACGTCAAAATTCAATGTAAACACGGAAAACGGGATTGGGCGTCACTGGACATCATTTGTGATGTTCAAGTCGAAATACACGTGTTCAAATGGCTGTCAGTTGACCCAACTAAAAAACCGAATTCGTTAGTTGGGCCGAGGTCGTGGCCCAACCAGCGAATCGCGACTGTAAAACTTTATATGAGATTGTTCATTTACAGTTGTCAACAGTAAAGGATACTGTTGTCGACCGCACGGGAAAATATCCATGTACAGTTTGTAATTATGCGGGCAGAAAATCTGACTACGTTTCGACAGTTTCCCATGTAAAAATGTTGGAGTTCGAGTTCGAACATCCCGCATAATTGAAAACAATATGCAGTGAGATTTGCATGAGAGTAGAACTGACATTTGTTCAAAGTAAAAAACTGCTACGTGTGACTGCAATTGCGAGTGCTCTCAGAAATCAATCGCTCGCACGAGTGATTTGCTTGTAACGTCTGACGGAGCCTTAACAATACTGCTTGATTTAGGGGAATGATATCTACCTCACTAATAGAGGTAATAAACTATAGAGGAAGATTGTCGCTGTCATCACTGGCGAAACATCTTTTGCTGGCGAGGATAGGGCACTAAATGTCAACAAAGGAAAAATCAGTACGTTTTGACAGATAGGTACCCAACATGTTTGGGGACGATAACAAAGGGAACCGCAGCGAAAATCGTCCTCTATAGTTTATTACCTCAGATTACCTCTATTACACACGATGATGTGTTATTTTACACTTCAAATTTTGAACAACTGGGTTGAATCTATGTAATATTGTATGCATTTACGTACGGATATTACACACATGCAATGTAATGGAAAAAAGTTACTTCACAACATGTGTACTTTTCAGGCGATGTAAATTTACATCGGAATTGTGTTTATTTGCATTTCATTTTTGCCATTACATCAGATTTTTTGATGCGTCGTTGAAGTTACGTCGTTGTACATTACAATATTTTTTGCTGTGTATAAACAAAAACGAAAAACTTGTTTTTCGGCCACAAAATCTAATTTCATTCCTATTTTTGCAGTGCAACACTGCCACCTGAAAACGTTTTCACTTTTGCGAGCGAAAAATTTGCTAGTGCTGCACTAGCAAGCGCAATTCCGTTTTTGCGAGTTGAAAACTTTTAACGCTTAGCAGTCACACATTGCGTTTGCGTTTGCTTATGAGTTGTCATTTGTTTGCATGCAATCACTTTCAGTGTAGTCAGACAGGCAAATTTTTGACAGTTGTCACTTTCTGCGAGCAAAATGCTCGTTGCGAGTGATTTCTCGCTTAACTTTTCAAAAGGACCTAAGTAACATTTTTTCATGAATTAATTTGAGTACAGTAGACGTTCGGTAACTGCAAGTCATCCCGCATAATTACAAACTGTACATGGATATTTTCCCGTGTGATCGACAACAGTATCCTTTACTGTTGACAACTGTAAATGAACAATCTCATATAAAGTTTTAACAGTTTGTGGTACGGTTATTTGACAAATTACATTATGTTGAATGAGTTGTTAAGTTGTGTCACCATAAAAATCGGTCTTTTTCGAGTGCAAAATTTTCGCTCAATAGCATATTAAAATGTTGACATATAATGCAGAAAATAAGCAACATTTTAGAGACAGCATGTTATATGTTGACATTTAGTGAGAATGTCGAGCAGTTATGGTTGAATCGATCGAAAAGTATTCGATAACCGCAACGTAAACCATAGATATAATTATCAAGATGTTGGAGTCAGAGCAAATTAGTACTCATTTTATGGTTCCATGTACTAATAGGTCGGTACCCAGTAAAACAAAGCAACGCTTCAACATAAATCATTGTTCTAATTTTGTACTGTTGTCAAGGTTATCGACTTGGTTGTTTATTTAATGTTTTCCTATGGTTGGCGGAGGTTCAAGAAAAACGATTTTATTTATTTTCTGTAACTTCAATATCTTTATTTGCTTTTCAGATCAACGCCAAAAATTCTGTGTTCCTTGCTAATGCATACCGACTATTTTGTGGATTGATGGATTGCATGGATCAATGATTGGATGAGCCTTCGATCGATATTTGATGGAAATCAAAAAAGTGTTCCCGGAGAAATATGGATTTTGACTCCGGGGAAATTTAATAGAATTTCTTCTGAAAGTTCAGAAGTTCATTGTCCTTCCAAAACTTCCTCGATATCAGTATCAGCCGTCAGATAAACCACCTTAGGACAATCGACTAGGAAATTTCTCTCCATTAGCGTAATATACAGCTACACATTTGTTTTCCCGGCAAATGGCACCACTATGCATACTTTTTTACTTCCCACGCCATTTATAACGATCACATTTCTTTTTATTTGGTTGTCCGATGAAAACAAGTCTAATCTATTTTTTATCAACTTGCAACTGCCGCATGAGAGTAATCAAAGCTCTTTAACGAAAGTATGCGTCAATAAACATAAAGGCGATGGTCAGATATTACTCTGCTAGGCAGCAAATACCCACTCACGCAACTGATCATCAACTCCTCCATCGTACCGCTCCAGATCACGATCTTATACCGATCAGATCATACCGATCTGCCAACGCCACGAAACTTCAATGATGGTCAGTTGATGGTGGATTTGGTCAACTTTTTTGCCACCCTCTTCGCCACCCTCAAATCCTCGAACGAACGTTCAACGTTTCATGAAATGTTGATGGAGACTGTCCATAATAGTTTTGGAAAATCAGTACCGCACTCATATTCCGAACACTCGCTTCTAAATTGCATTTTAAATTTATTGCATTATTCTTTCCATATGATATTATATTATATTATAATATATTGTGCAGGCTTTGTTGTCTTTTTGCCAATGGTACCGCATTGTCCCAACGGTTCTGGCCGGAATTCTCATCGATAAAGATCTCGGATGCGAAAATCGTCAATTCACCGCGCATTGTCTGGCTGCCGTAGAGGCTTGGATACGGCTGTTGCATCTGGTAGGCGCCAGTGAGAGGTATATTATAGCAGAAAACCAATCGCGATGACAAACGCTTGTGAGATATCTTCACGACAACCGGAAAGGTATGATAAAATGCCCAAAAATTAAAATATTTAATTAATAGTAACGGAAAAAGCAATATGTACCTGTTTGAAGTTTGCATTCATGTACTCCTACCGATGTATGGTCATACAATGTAATCACTAGCCCCGCAATAGTTAACTTAATCCCACGTATTTCTGGCCAGTCTTTCTAAAAAATAACCGCAGCTGTGGAACGGCTTCCTTGCATGCCTGCTGTAGGTTTTTTAAGAAGAGCATGTTTGATTAAATTACAAGGATTTCATTTTTTAATTGTAACAATTACTTACCAACAGCTTCCATTTTCGAAGTTTGTTTTTGTTTGAAGAAAAAACTTTCGAAAATGTTGCTATGACAGCCGTGCTAAAACTTGTTCTAAAGGGGCACCAATAGATTACGTACTGAAGCGACGATTTCATTGCTGGGTACCGAAGATCGTTCATAGCATGCGAAACAGGAACCACAAAAAATCGCCAGTTTCATATTGATTGTTGCGTAAACTGTGAAGCTATATCTTACATCGTAATAATGATTCTGACCATATAACATGTTGTTTTTTATTATGCGGGATTTAACTGCAATGCTTTTTAACTGCAATTCGATAGTTGCAACAGTTTTGCAGTTATCGGACCGCTAAACTTCAAACCGATGTCAAACTCAATGACAGCTACATTGCGCTACACATTTGGATGCACTTTTATTGCATCTGACGTCGATTGACAACAGTTTGACGTCTAGAATGCGTTTTGCAGTTATCGAACGGCTACTGTACTGCAATCGAAAACTTTCATGTTTTTCTGTTGACTGCGCTATATTCAAATTAATTCATGAAAAAAATGTTACTTAGGTCCTTTTGAAAAGTTAAGCGAGATTTGCTTGCAACGTATGAGGGCACCTTTACACAATTCACTTACCTTGTCTAAACAAAAGATATTTTAGTTACTAGATAAAGATTGTCGCTGTCGTCGCTGTCCGGAACATCTTTCGCTGGCGAGGATAGGGGAGCTATATGCTAAAGAAGGGAAATCCATACGATTTGACAGGTATGTACCACATATGTTTCGGACAGCAGAACAAAGGGAACCGAAGCGACAATTTTATTTATTGCCATTTCCAGCTCTCGATGGATTTTTGGGAAAATCATAGATCGCACTTTGAGCAGTGATGTCAAATATTTTACAATATCTATTATTATTCCAAGCTTCATCTAAATGCATGAAACTTGGAAATAACCGTCTGTTGAACCACTATTGCAATTATTGTAATATGCTTCCGCAAAGAATTCAAATTATAACTAACTTGAAAGTAGCGAAAAGATTAACTTTCACTACAAATCATTATTATTTTTCAAGAGTTTGATCAAACAAATGTACTGGCAACCCTGCCGAGCCCACGTGTTCATTTGAAAACATAAACAACTTTTGTTGGCGCCAACCCGTTTCACCCGATTCATCAGCCCGCCAACCGGGAGAACAAAGGATTTTGACATCTCGCACTTATGACTATCTCGCACTTCTGAAGTGCGGAGTCCAACGAGGTGGGAAGTGCGCAATAACTAAAATATCTTTTGTCTTGTAAGCTTAGGAGAAACTAACAATTGTTATCCCCTCGTATCCTTCTGCCCCTTGAATATCAGGGTTCCCACAAAAACAGAGCATTGTCAGTCTGAGACAGTACACGAGTGAAAAGAGATCAACAATACAAGTGTCGGAACTAAACGAAACGTTTTTAATCTTTCTTCGGGAAGGAAGCCCTCAGTCTAAACGTAGCATAAGCGAGAAATCTGAAGCAGACCCCACACGAGGCATATATTGACAATACTTTTTTCGTCAAACTTTTCATCAAACTTTTCTTCAATATTTTCACTGATTAGCCGGCATGGCCGTAGCTGAAGAAAAACTCAATTTTTTCTTGAACTAATACGAATCAAATAGCGGTATAACGCACAAAACACGCACACACTCAACCGTCATCGACTCCTGTGGGCAAACTGCGGAGGGAGGGGAGGAGAAATATTGAAAAGAATATCAAACTTTTCTGATTTCCCTCAATATTTGCTTCAATATTTTGGGTTCGCACTCACACGATCAATCTTTTTCTTCAATAATCACGAGTTTGTCAAACTTTTTCCGTCGTGTAGGGTCCGCTTGAAAGTGTCACATATTGCGAGAAGATTGAAAAATTCGAACCGGGGTCCGACGGTCGACTGTCGGAAAGCTGTTCCGCAAACGTCAAATCACTTGTTGCACGGTACAAAGTTTTGGATTATTTTTTCGGTGTGAATGTTGATTATTAAAATCAACGAAAATATGCAACTTTAAACGAGTGTTACATGCCGCTATATTTTTTAAACAAGTTTTATGGTACTTTAAAGGCATTTTGTCATATATTTATGTGATTTTGAAACATCTCAGTTTCCTCGAATCTTCTTGATATCAAGAAATATCAACACTTTTCGTACAGTGCATGCCATTTTGAAGTTTCCGACACTCAGTCTGCTTCTTCTTTGCTCCGCAAAATTAGAATTTTTCTCTTTTCTCGCAAAGGGCATGAACCGCATTCTCTCGGCAACCGTTGTGATAGCAAGTTGGGAAGTATAGCCTTGTGAACAATCAAGTCGCGGCGACACGTGTAAATAGCATATTTTTCAAAGGAAAAAACTTAATTTAGATTTATGACCTGTTAAATAGTGAATAAGTGATTATTTTTTCGACATTGATAGATAGCTTTTAGAGAAAAAGTGCTCCATTAGTTTTTACTTCTTTTAGCGGTAAGTACTTATTGTAAGACTCCATTTTGTACAGTTATTTTTAAGGTTAGGTTAGTGCATTCGAGTGGGGCTGGGAATTCCATGCGTCCACCGAAATGAGTCAGGATTCACGCAGTGATGATGCAAGAGGGGGAGATGATCCTCAGCTTGACATGACCTCAGATAGTTTTGACTCCGCAAATGAAGAAACGGAAACAAACACACAGGATCAGCGACACAGAACAAACGATTCGGACACTAGCGACGAAACCGACAAAGGGGGAAAGAGAAGAAAATCTAGCACAGGCGCGTACAAAAAAGTAGTGACTGACAAACAAAACGAACCAAATGAATCGACAAATCAGGAATACCAACAGGTGAACAGGAAAAAACGGAAAGAAAAGCTAGGCAATGTTTTTGACGATGGCTGGATTAAAAACCCAACCTTCACGACATTTTTCATTGAACCGGAAACGAACGGCGTTCCACAGAATGACAAAAACGACGCAAGGGGTAGGAAAATACACGTGATGGAAATAGCGAAAGTTTTGCATAACATTCAGGTTAGGAACTACAAGACACTCACTGAAGCAGGCAGAAATAGGTTTAAAATTACCTTCGACAAACCAAGTCAGGCAGAAACATTGATTAATTCGAAATTGCTAGCTGAAACATTCAAGTACAAGGTCTACGTACCTAATATGTTTAAGCAAACTATCGGAGTGATCAGGAATATTCCACCGTCCATAACTGAGAGCGAAATACTGGAGAATATTAGCGCGAGTAGGAAAGTTCAGAAGGTAGAAAGAATTAAACGAATGTACAACAAGGAACTGATACCAACGTATTCCGTGAAAGTATTCGTTGAGGGAGACAGGCTTCCGGAAGCCATCGAGATTTATGGAATTCCAGCGAAAGTAGAAGTTTACATCTTTCCACTGAGGGTATGTTTTAACTGCTGGCGCTATGGCCACAAAGCCGTAGCATGCAAAGGTAAAGTCAGATGCAAAAACTGTGGACTAGAACATAACGACAAACAATGCGACTCTATTGTGAAAAAATGCATAAATTGCAACGGAGAACATGGTGCAAACGATACCAACTGCCCAGAAAAACACAGACAAGATCAAATTCGAACAGCAATGGCCAACCGAAAACTAACGTTCTCAGAAGCCTCTAAACAACATCCCAAACCAAACAAATCCCAACAAATACGATTACAGTCCACTACCCAATTCCCACCACTCAGTCCAACTACAAACCAAACAATCACCGCACAATACAACCAAATAACTAAATCCTCAAAACCCAAACCTCCACTTCATAAGCATGTTTTTCCACAACCCGAAATTGTTCAAGAACCAGTTCACGAGTTTAAAGAAAATCCTCACAAAGTAACAGAAATAGAAAAATTGAAACAGGAACTCAAAATAGAAATAATGAACGAAATAGGCAAAACCGGAATTTTCGACAAAATCAAAAAAATACAAGAGCAAATTAATGCTCAAACAAGTAAAAATGTAACAGACTGGAATTCAGATTTATTATTAATTAACATCAACGAACAACTCGGATCTATCTTGCAAACAGCTCTGTAAGAATAATAATGTACATTTTTTCCTTGCTTGACAATGGCCAACGCAACGAAAAACATAAAAATACTTCAATATAATATCAATAGTGTACGTCCTTCCGAGACACGAGCACTTCTCTCAAATTT
Organism: Armigeres subalbatus; assembly: GCF_024139115.2. NCBI lineage: Eukaryota > Metazoa > Arthropoda > Insecta > Diptera > Culicidae > Armigeres > Armigeres subalbatus. The sequence goes on along the minus strand of NC_085140.1, from coordinate 6,617,455 downwards.
TCTCTTAGAAAACAAAATTGACATAGCGATTTTGTCTGAAATTTGGCTCAAACCTTCTGAAGTTATTAACTTCACAGGGTACAAATTTCCCAAAGCCCTTAGATCTAAAGGATATGGGGGAGTAGGGTTTTTAGTAAAAAATAATATTGCATTCAAAGAAATAACCTTACCTAATCTTGACCCCATTGAAGTTATAGCAATCCAAACACTGAACACAATTGAACCAATCACCTTCTTTTCTATCTACATACCACCATCACCAATAAATAACAATCAAATAAAAGATCCACTCAAAAAACTACTATCATTCATAAATAATTTAAAGACACACACAATATTAGCAGGAGATTTCAACGCTCACCACCCAACTTGGAATTCAGCCAATAACACATGTCCCAGAGGAGAACTTTTAGTAAATCTGTTAGACGATACCGACCTACTAGTAATGAACGATGGCTCACCAACATTAATTAAACCACCAAACACCCGTCCCTCTGCACTAGATTTAACTCTTGCTACACCACAAATAGCCACCAAGATAGACTGGGAAGTTTTAGATGAGGAGCTGTCAGGTAATCATAAGCTGGTCACATTCAAAATAATAGACTCTATGAACTCCATCCCATTCAAGCAAGTTGTAGTTAACAAGAAAAAAGCCATAAAACTAATTAATAAAATAGATGTAAATAGAATAAATAATGCCTCAGACCTACAGGAATCTCTAGATGAATGCATAGATAAATCTCTTTACAATATAACAGACAATAAAATAGTACCTAAAAAATGGTGGACCTCTGAAATCAAAGAATTGCTAGATTATAAAAATGAGCAACTTAAAAACTATTTCAGGAATTTAACGATGCAAAACTTTCTAGGATTTCGCAAAGCTAAGGCTAAACTCAAATCTGTTATCAGAAGAGAGAAAAGGAAGTCTTTTAACACACTGATAAAAGAACTAACCCCAAATCTACCACCAAAAATACTATGGAATACGGTTAGAATGTTGAGTGGAGGATTTCGTAAAAAGGACAATCTGATTTTAATGAATAACGTAGAACTGGCTCAAAAATTCATAGATACAAATTTTCCACCAATAGATAATATGTTAGTTTACACCCCAAAAACAGAAAAAACCACCTCCATACAAATCACTAAGACAGATTTTATAAACACTCTCAGACACAAAAAAGACTCATCAGCACCCGGAAACGATTACATCTCCTACTGCATTTTAAAACAGCTAAAACCAGAACTTATAGATAAAATAGTAGACATATTAAACGAGGTATTGACAAACAGAACAATTCCAAACCACTGGAGAACAGTTAAAATAGTTCCTATTCATAAAGCAGGTAAACAACAAATGGATCCATTAGCTTATAGACCAATTTCTTTAATACAAGTCTTCCTTAAATCAATAAACATAGTTGTCAAGAAAGGTGTCGAGGACTATCTAGAAAATAACAAAATCATCCCCAGGTGCTCATTTGGTTTTAGGAAAAGATCATCCTCAGTAAATTGCGTCAATTTTATGATGTCAAAAATTCAGGAAGCAAAAAGGAAAAGCTTAATACCACTAGTGACCTTCCTGGACCTATCAAAAGCATTTGATAATGTAGACATAGACATATTACTCAATATACTGACAATGACGGGAATACCCACAGACTTAGTTGACTGGCTATACTTTTACCTAAAGGAAAGAAAAGTAACGATTACCCTAAACAATGGCACTACCATTTCTTCAACAACGAACAAAGGGCTCCCACAAGGGTGCCCTCTATCGCCATTATTGTTTAATCTATACACTTCAAATATTCACGATCTAGTAGAAGAAGATGTAATTTTTTTCCAATTTGCTGATGATTTTGGGATTCTCATAATGTCCAAAAACCTCATAGATGCTACAAACAAAATGAACGAGATCCTAAGTAAAGTACAGTCAACCTTCACTGAACTTAAATTGAATTTAAATCCGGAAAAGTCAGCTACAGTATGCTTTACCAATAAATACCATGATAATTTAGGTATTAAAATAAATGGAATAAACATCCCATCCGAGCCTTTTCAGAAATACCTTGGTATATGGTTAGATCATAAATTGAAATTTAAAAAACACATATCAGAAACAGTATTCAAAATCAGAAAGAAAACGAATGTTCTAAAAATGTTAAGCAAAAAGAACGGTGGAGCCCATCCCAAAGTCATGTTACAAATTAACAAATCACTTGTACGATCACATATTGACTATGGTATTTCTATATACGGTTCTGCATGTAGAACAGATTTAAACAGGATTCAGGTTGCACAAAATGTAGGGCTGAGGTTATCATTAAGACTATTGAAATCCACTCCCAATCATGTTGTATTGAGTGAAACTGGAGAATTGCCGATAGATCTTAGAGCAAACATCCTGACATTGAAAGAAACAGCTAAAGCTTTATATTTCAGGAACAGTCCAATATTAGAGTCATTGTCTCCAATAATATTCTCCAATAACTACCCTAAATTTTTAAGTTTTTTAGAGCACAATGCCACTATTCATAATTATCTCCTACTTCAACTCTGCTCTATAAATAGCTCAATCCCCAACTTTGAAACTAATAAACTAGAAATCTATCTCAACTTAGGAACCATAGTCCAAAAAAACACAAATAAATTAATTTTGAAAACTATAGCTCTACAAACAATTCAGAATAACTACCTTGAACATTATAAAATATATACAGATGGGACAAAAACTAATACAGGAACAGGATTTGGATTTTATGATTCACAGACTTTAGTATCAGTTAGCCACAAACTAAACCCACTTTTCTCTATAGCAAATGCAGAATTAGTAGGCATACTAGAAGCAATCAAATACGGACACAAACAGGGTAAAAAGAAAATTTGTATACTAACGGACTCGAAAAGTGGATGTCAGATGATACTAAATGGCAGAAATTTAGAGAACTATTTAGTTAACGAAATTTATATCTTTCTGGAGCAAAACGACGTGGATAAAGTAATTATCCAATGGATACCCAGCCATATAGGTATCTTGGGCAATGAGAGAGCGGATACAGCTGCAAAGCTCAGTTTGAACTTGCAAACGACTTTCCCAATAGGCTTGACCTTAGGCGACGTGATACTAACATGCAGGAATACTATCATAGAAGATTGGAATAGCAGATACAGAATAATTTCTGAGGAAAAGGGGATTAAACATTTCGAAATCATGGACAAAGTAAACGAAAAACCGTGGTTCTACAAAATGCCTTTCAATACAATGGACACCATACGACTCTCTAGGGTTAGATCGTTACACACAGCGACAAAGGAAAGACTACATAACTGGGGTCTTATCACGTCTTCATTGTGTGAATCTTGTAATACCATTGAAAACCTATCCCACATCTTATTCGAATGCACTAAATACAATACAATTCGTCATAAGTACCCGGCATTAAATAATAAAAAAGATATAATTGAAATAGCTAAAACAAAGTCTTACAGTGAGTACAAACAAATTGCCAACTACCTGGAAGAAGTTAAGATAAGTGTTTGAGCCGACTTAACGTAGGGCTTGTGCTAAAATATTGTTAGATAATTGTTTAAATCATCAATTTGATTCAATGTAGTTGAATAATCAACATCACGACAACAGTGAATAAATACTTACCTTTAAACGCGGTTTTCGTTATGTCACTATGGACACAAAACTTGACAACACTTGGCTATATGGATCAACAATGGTCTGTGCCAAAAAAGAGAGAAAAAAAAAAAAAAAAAAGGGCCTGAACGCTAAACCGGTTGTTAAGCTCTGGAAACACTATCTCGGTAAACGTCATCTTCTTGGTTCTCTCTCTCTCGGAAAGTCGCCAAAAGGCAAAGCAAAGCATCAGTTCGTTTTTAGAGTTCGAGGACAGTGGTTGTTATTTCGAGGTCCTTGAAATTTTTTGTTAGGCCGATGGCCGAGTTTATTCAAAAGATTTTAATTACTATTGTGAAATAATGATAATAAATTGCGTTATTCTAATAAGTTTCAATGTTTAAGTGAAATTCATTTGATCTGATTCTCCATTTGTATTAATGGAAAACGGTTTCCGAATAGGTACGAATTTGGTGTAGGGAACAAAGTAGAACAAAAAGAATAAAAGCATCTCCGTTATTGTTTATTTTGATTAGCGCGTACGCAAAAGCTCATAAAAACAGAAATTCGATCCGTATTTGAAATCTGTAGATAAGTGAATTAGGTTTGTGAAAGTTGACGATTTTTGTGCGGTGGTGACACCCCACCAAATGCGAAGGAAGAAAGTTGTTATTGCAAAAACTGCGAGCGAAGCAAAATATTCGTAAAATTTTGCCACAACCCATTTCAAAAGAGAAGGCGTTTGGCTGTGTGTAAATCGTGTTTGCCTTCGCCAAGTGAAGTGTCGTCGGCTGCCTGAACTGGTGGAGGAGAATAAACACACGGCCCGCGCGGAAAGGATTTAGCAGCAAGCCGCTGATGGAGCTGAGCGCTGAGAGTTTGAAGGCGGACTTGGAGTGTTTGTGTTCGTGAAAAATTATTCAATCGTTCCGTCATATTGCAATTCACCGAACAAAAATATATAATACGTGTGTGCTCAGAAGCTGGTTATTCTGTAAAATAGCTTTATAGAATTGGAGTGGCGCAACGGAATCAGCAGGAGAAGCAACATTTATCGGGGGCCACCGAAATTAACGCTGCGCTGGTAAGTTGCGTTTTTGTAGAGCTGATAGCTGAGTAAAATATTGCGTAGTCAATCTCGTTTAAGTGTACTTAACATGATTATTGCCGAGACGACCTTTCACCCCACTTATTTAGAAGTGGAATCTGTTGAAATCTTCACGAAGAAATCAAGCTCTATCTGGTAAAAGGGCGAATGTCGCAAGAGAGGATTCTCTTCGTCGACTTCCCCTCTTTTAAATAAAAGTGACAAGCAGTGGATTTCATCGCGGTTTATCACCTCAGAATGCAAGTTTTCAATGTTTTTTTTTCGTTCTGAGGGGAAAAACCGCAACGAAATCATCCGCTTGTCACTTTAATTTAAAAGAGGGGAAGTCGGCGAAGAGAATTCTCTCTTGCGACATTCGCCCTTATTCCAGATAGAGCTTGAAATAGTTGTTTATGTATTTTTTTATGTACATAGGCATGCCGCATGGAAACATATTGGGCTGTCCATAAGTAGAAAGGAATAGAATCTATATGATGCCAATTTTGTGTGACGTACTTTATGGATGTTTTATGTGTTGCATAGAATTAAAATTATTCATATCCTCATTCGTTTACAACCTTAGGTGGTGCAATTTGCTCAAAAACTTTATGGTCTTGTTTAAATCAAATCATATGCGTGGAGCTTTTTATTTGGTGAAACGGTGAACGGTGTAGTTTGTTTCTGCAGTGCAGTGATAAATAAAAATCAATTAACGTGTGAAATTGATCAAGTGCCGCGGGAAATACATTTCCTTTGCGTGCCCAAGTGTTTTCTGCATCGAAATAACTAGCCGACAGGTTGTCGCTGCTGGTTATTTTCGTTTAATTGTGGATTTTCTGCCCCAGCAGCAGCTGGCGGCCGGTAACATTTCTGCGCCTTTATTGTTTCTTTGTGTTTTGTGTCGTCTGCATTGGTACCGTTTGAGCTGTGTGAAGGTAGTAGCGAGATGGTTGAGTGCAGTGAGTGCGGTATGGGGGTCCTGCCCAGCGATTTGCCTATGAGTTGTTCGGGTTGTGGTTGCGCTAAAGTGTACCACTACAAGTGCACTTCCATGACCAAACCATTGGCAAAGCTGGTCACGGAGAATGTAAATGTTGTGTTCAAGTGTGATCAATGTTTATCAAGCCAGTGTTGTGGCGAGCAGAATATTCTGTTCTCGAACACACAAAAGTTGGAAGAAGAGATGAAGAAGATTTCTTCACTCTCTGATTCGATCGGTGGTATTCGAGACAATATTGCTGCTCAGATAAACATCGCGTTGAAAGACAGGATGGAGCAATTGGGGAAAAAGGTACAAAATGCCTTAGACAATGCAGTCTCTGGTTTTCGGGATTTAATTGGAAATGAGTTGGAAAATATGAAAGGTTCATTTTACAATTTGATGCGCGCAGTAAAGTAGATGCAATGAATGTAATGCAAGGTTCATCTCGTTCGACTTCGAGTCGGCACTTAATCCCAGAGGTAAAAGCGAAAGGTTCAGGAAGCAGACGACGCGTCTGATGATGTTTTTAATGAAAAGGTTAGTTTCGCGGATATTGTTAAGAAGAAGTGCACTGGGATGAAAAGTAATAGTAGTAATAAAACTAAGACAAAAGTACGACCGCTAATGATGTGAAGGTTGTTCGTAAGGCTCGTCCGGTTATAGTGATAAAACCGAAAGAGTCCAACCAGAGTAGCGATGATACTCGGAAATTTTGACTACCAAATTAGATCCAAAACACACAAAATCAGTAACTTTAGAAACGGGAAAAACGGCTCTATTATTGCTGAGTGTGCAACAGGATATAGTATTAATGTTGTGAAAGAAGGCATTCAAAGCGAGTTGGGTGAAAATTACAATGCTGTTGTTCCTCATCGGTGCCAAGGTTAAAAGTGATGGGCATGAGCGAGAACTTTCCTCCGATGACTTCATTCAGATTTTAAAAGATCAGAATGAAGACATCGCTATCAATGATGTAAAAGTAATACGGGTGTTTGAAAATCCTCGTTTCAAATACAACAAGTACAACGTTGTGATTGAAGTCGATAAAGACAGTCATAGCTGTTTGTTGACCGCGAAGAAAGTAAATATAAGGTTTGATCGGTGCCTTGTTGTTCCTGAGATTAGTATTCTTAGGTGTTTCCAATGTGGAGAATTTGGGCACATGAGCACAGATTGCAAAACGCTATCGCGTGCTCTAAGTGCAGTGGACCTCACAAGACATCTGAATGCACGTCATCTGTATTGAAATGTGTTAATTGTAATAAAATGAATCAAGAACGTAAAACGAATTTGGACGTTAAAGAACACGGAGCATTCAGTACTGAATGCAAAGTGTATAAAAGATTAGTTGATCGCAAAAAGAGCAGCTTGCATTTCAATGAATAGCAACCAAGTTCTAGTATGAATGTAAATAAATTCGATATTTTGTATTTGAACATTGCAGGTCTCTCTACAAACTACGTTGCATTACGTCAGCTTGTAGAAGATAAACGTTTTTAGTCTTTTTATCTGAAACGCATATCGTTGACAGTGATTCTTTCGAACAGTAAAGTATCCCGGGTTACAGTGTAGCTGCTTGTTTATCACATTCAAGACACACTGGCGGTGTTGCTATTTATGTCAAAGAATCGGTTCAATTCAAGCTTCAATTGAACGAAGTTTGTGATGGTAACTGGTGCGGAGGCATTGCAGGTGAACGTGGCAGGAAGATGGGTAACTATGGAGTTTTTATATCACTCTCCCAGTTCAAATGACCAGCGATTTGTTGAAATTTTGGAGAACTGGTTGGAGATGTTCATAGATCCTAGTAAATTAAAAATACACGCTGGCGATTTTAATATCAATTGGTGTGACATCCATAATTCGAATCATTTGAAACGGTTAGCAGACTTGGTCGATTTGAAACCAAAGCTCATCGATTACACACGTATTTCTCAGCACAGTAGAACTTTAATTGATCATGTATATTCTAATTTCGATTCCGTTAGTACGGTAACGATTTGTGATTTGAAAATAACCGATCATGAAACTCTAGTAATTAACGTAGATGATAATAGTGATAATAATAGTGATCTTATCAAATTAAAGTGCTGGAGAAAATATTCAAAACAAGCTATCTCGGGTCTTGTCGCAAGAAACGTGGATTTTCAATCAAACGTCGGTTCGTTAGATCAAAATCAGCTGTTCTTACTGACGTTTTGAAAACCTGTACCAATAATCTAATAGAACATACAGGGCTGTTACAACAGTCGCGGATTTCGCGATTTTCGCGTTTTTCGCGAATTTCGCGGATTTGTCGCGGATTTACCCTTCCAGTCGCGAAAATCGCGGTTCCTTCAAACATTGTCGCGAAAATCGCGGATTTATAACTACACTCTCGCGAAAATCGCGATTTTCCCAATTTAATTTTAGGATAAATTCAACATGTCGATTATTTGGGCGTTTCCAGAATAAGCAATCCGTCAAAGATCCAAACACATGGTATTCGAATAACCTTTGAATAGTCGTATGGATGTTGGTTTAAGTGGACTAATAGAAAGTCTGTCGAATTGCATTTATAGATTACTGAAATGCCGAGAATTATTTATTTTATTGCCTAGAACTTTTGTGCCACTAATTTCGGAATTACAATTATGATTACTTGCGCTGCATAGAGGGTCGACGATAAAGTTGGATCAAACGCATTAATACTCACACATGCAACTGACGGGACGGAACTGATAGCTGATCGAAGCTGTCGAAGCTTTGTGTTTTTGATTTATAATATTCGGTTCAATGCCAATGAGGAAAGGAATCAGAAGGATTCCTTTCGCAAGCCAACCTTGGGTCCCGCCAATAGCAGGGTACATATAATAGCAATTTAAATTAAGAGGAAGGCCGGACCAGAAGGGCCGCCTTGTGAGCCAACCAAGGGCTTCGCCAGTTATTTTGAATTAAAATTGTCACATTAAAATTATTGTAAGGATAAAATTTGGTAGAGAAAAAACACAAAAACACTAATAAAATGGACAAAAAATGGCATGATAGGATTCCCGCGGTTCCAGCTTCTCCCTGAGGACTAGAATCCTGGGGTTCCGCCGCTTTGCATGACTCCTTATCCTAGGTTGGTGGGAACCTGATTCATCTGCATCCTAGAGTGTCTCTTGCTGCTGAAGGATTGAGGTCTAGGTTGGGAATGCCACGCTTTGGTCATCCTCGGCAATATCTGCTGTCAAACAGAAAGTCCTTGTGGATTGTTCGACCTCTCTTTTTGTTGAGAAAGGATCAGATCGCATGTCAATGGTTGGGGCGATATTCAGAAATCCGAATATCGTCGGTGGAACGATAGATATAGGTTTTTTTCATTGCTCGACCATCAGTTGCATCAAGTTTTGTATCATGCTTAATGACTCCCACTATTGCAGGCATCATTCAAACCATTCGATATTCGTCCTTTGTTTTATTATGTATTCCAATAACTTTGTGTAGGCTAGTTTTTTTTCAGTTCAATGTGTTTTTGTTCCATTACCTGTGCTTCAAAATTCATCGCTGTTCTTATATCCATTGAGAGTTTATTCGTGATTACTTAGTTGGAACAAACTGCCTGACTGAACTTGAGCCTTGAGACTCCAAAAGACTCCTACGATGGATAGCACATACGGCGTTGTAATGCTCACTATAGATGGCTAATCGCTAGATCCTGGCAAGTCCCTCCTTCGTTTGGGAGACTACTCACTTACGAACTAGTTTGCACATGTGGGGCAGAATCTAACTATTTCCGCTTACTAAGCTTCACTCCGATATAGATTCATTAACTCTTACGTACTCAGTTAATCCTGGGCCAACAGCTAAAAAGCGCTGAAGTTTATGAAGTCACTGAAGTTTAGTACCCTCAGGTCTACTTCAATTGGAAAACACCATCCTGTACGCGACCTACTATGAAGCCTACCTACGGTCTCTTTTGGTACCTCTAGTGCATGTTATCTTTGCTTGATGCTCTTCTGGCAAATGAACAACGTGTCGAGTCTGCCGTGTTATATAAACTTAGCAATCCCCATCCATTATTTCATACGTAGTGGTAATTACATCATTTTTCAAATCGTGAACATTATCCAAGTTTTTAAAAATTCGTAGGTCTTAGAACCGTTCCTGTCCGCCTCTGGTATCATTTCGCCTGAGTGCTTTTAAATCAGATTTGTCAAGCTTTGTTCGGGCCTCTGCAGAGCTGTGTCGCTTGCTTTTGAAGAAATTGTCTTATTTCCTAACTGGCGGATTGATGGAAGTGCAAAATCCAATGACTGATCAATAAATAGTCGGACGGATTATTGGTGCGTCCATATGCCCTTGTAAAACGATGGTAGATATTAGAAAAAAAAACTAGCGTACTAAAAAATATAATTCAAATATATCCCTTGATCTGACTGGTATTTACCTATGACAACAGACTGCCATCTGCCCAACCAACTTATAACTAAATGTATCTATACAACATCGATTAGAATGGAGGGTTTCCCGGAAACAATAAAAAATTAATTTCTTTCAGGCATAGTTCAACACTACACACTGCACTTTTCTGTGGCTCGTGATATGGTTGAAGCGTAACGCTATGCAGTTTTGGGTATCACATAAATTAGCGAATGTTCTTTCATTTTCTTTTCTACCGACGAATATGCCAATAGATTAGAAGCAAAAATATTGAAATTTCGCATTTATAAAACGTGTTTTGAAGTAAAAAACTATATTTTTGTTTGTCGCGGATTTGTTTCTACAGTCGCGGAATTCAATTTGCCAGTCGCGGATTTCGCGGATTGGAATTCGACTAATTTGTAACAGCCCTGAACATAAATATGTATCTCTGAAAAACTCGAACAGCTGGTACAATCTGGATCTTTTACGATTCAAACGTAAAAGGGACAAATTGTACAGAAAATTTTGTAGAAGTAATAATGCTATTCATTGGAAAGGTATCAGGTCGCGCGTAATAAATATTCGCATATGTTGAAAAAACGAGATGCGAATATATTCAGAGGAAAATTGATCAGCATCAAAACAACAGCAAAGAGTTATGGAAAATTTTGAAATCCTTGTTAAAACCTAATAGTAGCAAACCGCGATCCATAACCTTCGATGGCACATTAGAACAGTCAGAACAAGTTATTGCAGATAAATTCAATCAATATTTCGTCAACAGTGTCTCACTGATTAACCAGTCAATTGAGTTAGTTGATGAGCCTGACGAAATAAAACAGCCGATTAATTTTAATTGTAGATTTGATGGATTTCACCCAATAACATTAGAAGAACTTGAAAAATATTTGCTTTTCAATTGGAAAACGGCTGGAGTCGATAATGTTAATGCCAAGGTAATACAAGACTGCTTTGATGTCATCGGACACAACTTGCTGGACCTTATAAATGAATCTTTACGAACTGGGCACGTGCCACAAGTTTGGAAGGAATCTCTAGTGATTCCGATTCAAAAAGTTGCTGGGACGATTAAAGCCGAAGAGTTTCGTCCTATCAATATGTTGCACACATTAGAGAAAATTTTGGAACTTGTAGTAAAAGGCCAGCTGCTTGAGTATTTGAATAGAAATAACTTGCTGATACCGGAACAATCGGAATATCGAGAAGGTCATTCTTGTGAAACCGCATTGAACTTGGTATTAGCAAAATGGAAGGAAAATGTAGAGCGTAGAGATGTAGATACGATTGTTGCTGTGTTCTTGGATCTAAAACGCGCTTTTGAGACAATTTCTCGGCCCTTATTGTTGAGCACAATCAAGCGCTTTGGAATTTCGGGATCTGCATACAATTGGTTTGAAAGCTATTTGTCTGACAGATCTCAAAGGACTGCTTTTAATGATTCTGTTTCTAGTCCCGTGGAGAACACGCTAGGAGTGCCACAGGGAAGTGTATTAGGGCCTATTTTATTCATTATGTATATAAATGACATGCGACGAGTCTTACGATTTTGTGATATAAATCTTTTTGCTGATGACACCGTGATATTCATTGCAGCTAAAAGTTATTGCAGATGCCGTTTCACGCTTGAACGAGGATTTACACTCTCTAAGTAGATGGTTGAAATACAAGCAATTGAAATTGAATATTAATAAAACAAAATACATGGTAATTTCGCGAACCCGAGTAAATGAGGATGTCTCTGTTAAAATTGATGATGAGACAATTGATCGCGTCCGCGATATTAAATATCTTGGCGTGATTATTGATGACAAGCTAAAATTTGACATACATATTGACAATGTTATCAAGAAAATAGCCAAGAAGTATGGAATGCTCTGTCGATTAAAACACGATTTGACTATTGGTAGCAAAATACTCTTGTATAAATCAATCATCTCTCCTCATCTGGATTTTGCCCTTCCATCCTTTTCTTGGCTAACGAAACACAAATATCGAGTTTGCAGCGCTTACAAAATAAAATAATGCGTTTGATTTTAAAATGTGATAGATTCACTTCCTCAACTTTCCTGTTGGACGCCTTACAATGGCTGTCAGTGAAGCAAAAGAATAGTGTACTTGACTATGGTGTTCATTTTTAAAGTAATAAACGGTTTACTGCCTCGATATTTGTGTGATCGAATTGAAAGAGGAAGTGATATTCATAGTTATAATACTAGACACGCGGATAATGTGAGAACACCCTATTTTCTGTATGGCGCTTCACAAAACTCTTTGTTTTTTAAAGGTATAAATGTTTTCAATTCGATGCCTTCACACATCAAACGTGCAGTCACGCTAACACAGTTTAAGAGACAATGTATTTCACACGTCAAAGCTGCCTTTTGAACAGCTACCCGGCAATTTTTACCCGATAACACTTGTATCTTGACGAAGTTTTTAACAACGGATGATTTTATGGACCATTTTTATTTTTATCATTTATTGAGGCATTAATAAGCTATGACGTTCGCCTCGATGATGATGATGGATTTTAATTTATTGACGTAGTTTATTTTGAACCTTTCTTTGTGTAGTCTACAAAAGTTTGAGCATCGCGCGCGGATTACAGATATGAATGATTTTGAATTTATTTAAAACTTGCATATTTCGAACTGTTGAATCATGCTCTTGAATTAGTAGTAAGCCTTCTGGTAGATTATTTTGTACTCGCGGTTGTTCCGAAACTTTTGTTATCGACGGAGCGGTTACACAAGTTTTGATGTTTGGTTGTCGAACCTAATGATCCATGTTCAGATACATGTGAGTTTCAGATTGCGATATTGGTTTGTGAAAAGAACGCGATGTTTGGCGGAGCTTTTGAAATCTGTGCGAGAGGTTTCACAAGTTTAGCTTTTGATGAGCTCCATGTATCACTACTGTTGATTACAAAAATTCTAGGTGTAGTTCTTTAGTTCATTTTACCAATTTATTTTTGCTGTACAGTATGGAATTTTTTTTTGGATTTTATATCTGTATATACAATCGGATCGTTTGTTTGCAAAACCGATTACATTGATCTTATTTAATTATCTTAAAGATAACTCGTCCAGCTCAAACCTTTGTAGGGGTATGTGGCGGGACCATCATCATCATCATCATCATCATCATCAAGTCTGCATACTACATAACTATCATGTTCTAATCCAGAGGTTCCCAAACTGTGGGTCGCGACCCCCAGGGGGGTCGTGGGCTGTTCAGTGGTGGGTCGCGAAAGACAAATCTTAATTCACAATTTTGTTACTATTTTGTCCCACAAATCTATTCCATATTTTGAATTAGGATCTAAGTAATGATTTGATGATTAAAGAACAACAAACCTGACGAGGTCAACGACCTTTTTTGTTATACGATATTTGGGCAAGTAGAAAGAAGTCCTATAAAATCTAAATCTAAACCCCGAACCCAATCCAAAACCAATCCTAATCCAATTCAAATCCAATCTAAATCAAATCCAAATCTTTTTAAAATCCAATCCAAATCTAATTCAAATCCAATCCAAATCTAATTCAAATCCAATCCTAATCAAATCGAAATCCAATTCAAATCCAATCTGAATAAATTTCAAATCCAATCCAAATCCAACCCAAATTCAATTCAAATCCCATCCAAATCCAATCCACATCCAATCCAAAAAATTGACGAAATTTGTGACAAATACAATGATGGAATATAAAGCAATTTATTATGATTTGTCCAATCTAACGCGAACTCATTTTTATCTAATTTCACAAAATCAATGAATTTGGTACCTGGTGGGTCGCAAGCAATATGGGATTCTGCTAGGTGGGTCGCATATCTAAAAGTTTGGGAACCTCTGTTCTAATCTTTTTGACTCTATCGCTTCCTTGTACGAGCGAGAAAACTTTTGACTAATTATTTGGAGAGATATCACTAAACATTTTTGAATGAAAGGGAATGATTTTAATAGTTTTTTTTCCTGAAATAAAAAAAAATATTGGGTGATCGTTATTACTTTTTTGTACTTAAATCATCGATTCGATGGATATCGTGTTTAAAGTCGAAATACGCCTGAATTTTGCGGCACAAATAAAATTGATTGAATTTGAAGGAATGCAATGAAATAATCTCCTGAACTGATTAAAATATACAAATCACTGCACACACATTTATAGCATGGGTTTAAGAATTGCTTAAAGCCACATCAAGGCGTAAAAGATTGTGGTGAAACGAAAATAAAAACTCAATACGAAAAGCACGAAACCGCTAAAGAAAGGACAGACAACCGATTTTGTTACCCGGCGTGGAACCGTCTTCTCTTGCATTTTATGAACTAACAGAGCTCGGCCCCGTCTTTAACTTACAAAAGAAAACAACACAACATAATCATCGTCGTGCCCCGAGAGATAGTACGAGGGGAATGTCGACCGATGCACGTAGGTAGGTATTGAATGTTGTTGCACCTCGTTTATGTGTTCGATGCTTGGTTGCTGCTACACACGCTCGCAGTGTCGTGCGCTTCGACGGGGCCAAGAACCGGATCGTTGACTTCGGTTCCGAATCAGGTTCTTCCACTTGGAATGAAATGGAAAGGTTCTCGTGGGTCGAAAAACGTGGGTTGATTCGTTCCTGAATTTATTAACCCAAAGGATAATGACCAATCTTTACATCAACCTAGTTTAGGGTGATGTAGGAAAACGGTATATGTTAAAGATATTCGGTTCCAAAAGTATCTTAAAATAAGAAATCAAACAGTTTGTAATTCAGCCTTATAATTTCGATTAATTTTAGGTAATGGTAACTAGAAATCAATTTTTTATGTTATTTATGTCTCATACGCTTCATCTGTTTATCGTGTTGTAAGCAGATAAACAAACGAAACTGATACCCGAAAATGTAGATAAGTATAAAGACTTGATAAAGTCCTGATTGTATCCATTCACAATTTGTTGTTGTTGACCAAATATAAAGAAAACAATCTATGTCATATTCACATATTCATATTCGTCATATTCGCAAAACATATCTTCTTCTTCATCTTCATTGGCATTACATCCCCCACTGGGACATTGTCGTCTCGCAGTATTTCGCAAAACATGTAATACAGTTAATTTACTGCAAGAAAGAAGATTTGTGCTAAGTTTTTCTGAACATTTTTCTTTGCAACCAAAAACTGAGACAATAAGGTACCAGTTAAAACATTCCATGCAAGAGGCGTTGATTCAGTGGTAGTAAAATCGGAATTTCATCACTATGAAACTACTAATCAGTGCAAACTAAGTGCAGGGATCATCATTTCACCTCATACTGCATTCCTTACCACTATTTTCTTCTAAAATACCACCATTTGCCATGAATTTGCAAAAAAAACTCGTTTTATCGTTTTCCAACTACCATTCTTCTACGAGCTCATGGTGAAAATTTCAAAACATAGAGTAGGAAAAAAAATTAACCTAAAGTTGCGTTGCGTTGCGTTGCGTTGTAACGGAGTATTTCGTAGATTGCATACTGATAGTTGTCATGTATATTCTTTACCTTTCTTACCCCAATTGCTTATGGAATTCCATTTGGGATTCAATGGAAATCAATTGAAGTCAAAATGATAAAACATGAAAGCTATCATTGCCGGCCACGCCCATCTTCTCCGTTACTAGGAAAGGGAAGGAAATGATGATATGACATCTACTTAACGAGAGGCCAGCGACTCACCGACGCCCTCATAGATGTCAAGGAATTGGATGGTGGGTAGGGTATGTGGTTTAGGAGTATCATTATAAGCAAATGATAGAAAATTTGTGGAAATACGTTGGGAGTTGCTAAGAAATTTATGTCACTCCATTATCCTTGCCGATGATTTTCCTCGGATGGGGCGAAGGTATTAGCCTTGCCCTGGCTAATAGCCTAGGTTTAAGCGCCTTTGCTCGCTCTCTGAAACGAAAAAAGAGCAAAAAGAAATTAAATTCCCCATCCCCCCTGATATGATAATGATTTTGATCAACAAATGAATTCTAAGTGGATGAATAAATGATCAAATGGCTCAAACAAGCCTCTATTGTCGTAGCAGAAGCAAACCCGCCTCAATACGACAGGCAGAAGCACATGTTTGTGATTCAAACGCGATCGACTGTTGTTCAATTTCGATACACATAGTTGGGTAGAGAGAAATGTGAAATATTGCTAAAGTAGGATTCGATGGATACGGGGAATTGACTCATATGCCCTACCTTCATCAATTGGATAATGGATCCTTAAACAAACTTCCAAATTTTGATATCCGGCGCGTATTTAGTTTTATAAATTGATAATACAGTAAAACATAAAGGAACAATCTCACCAAAGTAATCCTCCTCCGGATAATTGAATCAAGAAATCATATTGTACTGCTAGTGTCCACGAATTATGACTCGGAAAATAGCTGCTGAACTTTCATCAACCACCTCGAAATATCTCATCGGTAGGTAACACATTCCAACATTATTGCTCGGGATCGACTAGAACACAAATTATTTTCGTTCTTTCACCACCTATTTTTAATCTTATCGCCGATGATCGGACACTTGTGTTCAATACATCCGTGGTATGTTCCGAACCACACGCACACTCGCCTTTTGAATATGCCTTATTCGGTGTCCGAAATTCGTTTTTACGGCTTTTAAGCACACAGATATGGCTTTCGAAGAGCGAAAGTATCTTATGGTAGTTGTTTTTATCTGAAATTTAGATTTAAGCTTGTCGCTTTTTCATTTTTTTTATTGTAACTTATCGGGTACAGTTTGTTACATAATGTTCTATGATTGAGTTATGGAGTTCCTTTCAGCAATGTCATTAAACTTATTTACATTTAGTAAACTTTAACTATCAAACAAAAAATCGACAAGGAAGGAAAATTTCAATTAAACAAACAAAAAACCTTCAAAATTACAGAGATAAATTTTTCTTTCACACGACCAACTCTTGCAAAAGAGGATTTTCGAACGATGAACAACTTTGATGGAATTTGGTCATCAATCTCTGGAACCATTCGTCGATACGTTCAATTCCTGCAGTTCTATGAACTGCATCGGTCGGATGGAAGGGGCTTAAGTCCAGAATCATCTTGAGCAAACGATTTTGCAAACTTGTATTTTGCTTCGATGTGAACGGGCGCAATTAAACCAAGCAGGAAACCCATGCATATGCAACCGTAGGCCGGAAAACGGTTTTGTACAATAAGACCTTCAAGCTTGTATTCAAACGAGAGCGCCTTTTGATAAGCGGATATAGCGTTCTAGTCAGTTTCTCACATTTTTTAATACATCCGGATACATGACTGCCAAAGTTGAGTTTTTTTATCCATAGTTAGTCCAAGATAGCCAACTGTAGTTGACCATGGGATGTTAACGCCACCGCAGGATACGTGTATACGGGGTAAATGTCTAGGGCTCCGACGACGAGTGAAAAATATGGCTTGTTATTTGGCAGGGTTAACTTTAACCTTCCATTTGCTTTGTTAGTCCTCAATAGCGCCTTGTGCCTGCTGGAGTCTGTCAACTACCACGTTGGGGTTGTGATGCGAAGTAAGAAACCCGGTGTCGTCAGCAATCAGGTAGTACTGTACCCCGTTCACTTTAACAATATCAGCGGAAAAAATGTTGAATAGTGTGGGACTCAAAACTGATCCTTGAGGCACACCAAAGGAAACTTGTACCTCGTTAGAAAGATACCCATCGACCGAAACTTGGAAGGTTCGGCAATTCAGGTAGTTACGGATGATTTTCAAGAGATACATAGGAAAGTTTCCGATCAGCATTTTATGGACGACCGCGTTATGCCATACAGAGTTGTATGCCTCCTATACGTCGAGCAGAACCAAACCTGAAGATTTGCCTTGTTGAAAGTTTCGTTTCACTTCCTTGACCAGTCGAACAATTTGGTGGCTGGTGTGGGGAATAAAGTGAGTCTGAAAAATGCATTTGCATTTGTTGGTTACATTGATGGATAAAGTGGAACGTATTTCTTATTTCATGATAAAAATAATGAAATAAACTAAAATATTTAAAAATGACATTAATAGAAAAAATGATAACGAATTTGAAATTCAATAGTAGTTGGCATTTGAAATGCCAGCATACTAAGAAGCTAATGAGAAGAAATTTGAAATTCAATCTCAGTAGGCTGACAGGAATTCTAGATGATTCGATTTCGAACGGTGAAAATAAACGTTCATTCAGTGTTATGTTTTTGAGGCGTGAACATGCGAATTATCCTTCGGTGTTCCGCGCTTGTTTTCATTGGTAAAAGGCAAATCGGAAGACGGATTTACTTGGCTACGTCAGCTGGTAGAATGGCCTTTTTGGAAACCAAATTATTCATTTGGAACGATACGATTAGATTCCAGGTGTTTTTCTATCCGTGTCAATAAAACCCTTTCAAAAAGCTTACTCATAGTTGGCAGGAGGCTAATAGGTCTGTAGTTAGAGGGGATAGAAGAGTCCTTGATGGCGACCACTATTGAGGCTTCCAGGCTGTCGGAAAGTAGCATAATTTGAGGCATGCAGAGAAAATTTTCGAGAGCACCACATAACCTTTCCGTGGGAGATGTTTTAGCAACCAGTTACGAACGGAGTCATGACCAGGAGTCTTTTTGACTTTCAAGTTCCGGACAATACTTTTTATCTCCTTAGGGCGAACTAGCCAATAGTTGTCCGTAGCGGGCAAGGACTGGTCGATGTGATCCATAGACTGCTGTACTGCATCGATGGTGACAGGGTCACTGGTGGATTGATTGTTGTGAGCAATAGCAAAACTTTCAGCGAGAAGTTTCGCTTTTTCTTTCGGACATGCATGCAAGATATCGCCGTTGCGTAATGGTGGACTATACTTACTAGTTTTCTTCACCGAGGACCGAGGATTTCACCAAATTTGTTGAATCTTGCATCGGCGCACTGGTCACGAATACGATTGGTGAGCGACGAGACGATGTTTTTGAGCAATGGATCCCTGGTTCTTATCCATTGTCGTCGACGCCTGTTTCGAAGTTGGATGAGTAGTTTGGTTTCATTTGAAATTGTAGCGGTTTCGTAAGGACGAGGAATGAATTGCGGAACAGAGGCCGACTCAGCTTCAAGAAGAGCGTTCTTGATGTAAGCGAGTGCCACGTCGATATCGTTTATGTCCCGAATTTCGGCTGGATCATTTGGGTTCAATTTTGAATCCACCAATCTTTGATACGTGCACCAGTCGGCGCATAGCAGTATACAGTGCGAGTATTTGCCGCAGCTGTGGCTGTGAAGTTCATTCAAGACAATTGGCTTCGTCATGTCTACCATGTTGTTGGATAGAACAAGGTCCAGGGTGGACGGGTTACCACGGCCGGATGGAATGTCGGTGAGTCTGGGAAATTGACATTGAAGCCAGAGCGTAACGCTTCTTGATACAAGATATTTCCCGCCTTATTATTTTTGACACAATTCCAGTGGCGATGTCTGGCGTTGAAATCTCCGACGATGAAGAAGGGATTGTCGATGGAAAATAGGCAGCGATGATACAGATTTGATTCCCACCATCAGTTAAAACGGAGATGCCGATGGCTTCTGTTACTCTAGTAGCGACATCAAGTTGTTTGAAGCGTAATCCTTTTCGTATAGCAATTAACACTCCACCTCCTCTACCAGCGTCTACACTTGAAAGACGATCTAGACGAACGCTGTAGCAAATTGGGTGTATTAAAGATCGAAGTCAAAAAACTGTAGATGTTTATTATAAACGGATCTACCGTTCCAGTTAACCATACGCAAAGTTGACGGGTTAGCCATTGTACACGTATTTCATGATCAGCTCTGACAGAGCTAAAAATTGCTGCTCCTTGGTGCGACAGCCTTGCAAACGCCGGAAGAGTTCTCTGGCTAGGCAAAGAAACTCTGTAATGCTGAACAAATTTGGGTTCGACGATTCCACAGTCTGGGAACCTTGCACAGCTTGGGAGAAAGACAATCCATCAATAACACTCGCGTTATTATGGTATGGTTTAACGGTTGGAGCATTCCTGATTGGGTTTCGTTGCGCAATCGATGCTGTCCGGGGTGTATTCGAAATTGTATGCTTGGAAGTACGCCGCCGGGTTTCTTCTAGCTGCTTAATGTAGTTCGCGCGACTGGGACAACCTCGATAATTTGCTGTATGGTTTGCGCTGCAATTTGCACAGCGAATTTCATTGCGCGTGGCAGAAGCGTCGTTAAGATGGGCCTTACTTGGTATCTTACACTGATTCGTGAAATGTTTCTCACCGCACTTGACACAGAGGGGGGAGACATTACAAAAACGCATTCCGTGTCCAAATTGTTGACATCGATGGCATTGGACTGTGTCGTTCGGCTTCCTGGTGAAGAATCTCCATTTGACCATAGCAGCATCGAATACATCCTGGTCGGTTGTGATAAGCTGTGTACCAGATTTCACTGACTTTACCTGGTAGCCTGTTTGCGGGATGTTGGCCGAGTTCAATATTTCACGAGAGTGTTTAGTCCCCTTGTTAACGATGGTAATTGGGGGTGGGCGGCGGCGCTTCTTCGTGGTGCTTGCTGGCAGTTGGCAGTCGGCATTGTTTACATTTCCTTCCGGATCGACAGCAGAGAGTGTATCGTATGGATTCTGAGAAAGAACCAATGGGAGTGCTGGTTGACTGGCAGACGATGTGTCCATCATAGAAGAATTGGTGGAAACAACAGTGTTCCGTTGGGAATGACACCTTTTCAAACGCTTGGCATCGTCACGATCGTCTTTACTACAGTTTGAGGTTAACTGTAGTTCTTTACCATAATCAGCGGGCTTGGTAGTCATATGGCTACTGCTTCTGCCTCATACGCAGGAGGTCGTGGGTTCAATCCCAGGTCCGTTCCATTCTCCTACTTTGTATCTTTCTCTTTATTTCTCATGTTCTAGCAATCGCTAGGACTGGAAATGGACTTCCATACCGTTTCCATTACTATTCCTATACTTTCAACTTGAGTATTCTAACAGTAATCTGCTAGAATTGGAAATGAACTTATAGAGCTCGTTTCCTACATCCAATTAGAAATTCCATCAGTTACCTTCTCCTATCTATCACATTGGCAGCTCGTTAACCAAGACGGACCTCTGCCTCTCCAACCTAACCCAGAAATTCCAACAAATTCCGCATGAACTCGTGGCAAGTGCAGAGGTATATTCGGCTTGCAGTGGGCGAGTGATTGCATCATCATTTCCTCCCCTTCCCTACATTGACTTGCATTCTGACGTGGCAGGCGCCAGTATGACCTAACAAATGAGATCACCAGTACTTGTACATTGAAGATGTGTGCTAGTCCCAAGCAAACATCTGTTGGTTCCCTGTGCAAGAACAGCTGATCTGGCCATAATGGAGTAGCAACTACGAGCAGTCAATAAAGCTAAAAGCTAAGCTAAAGCTGTAGTTCTTTACCATAATCGTGCCGGAGTATTATGTTGGACTGCGAACTGACTGGAAAAACGACCGAGAAAATCAAAAAGTATCGCTCCGATTACAGCTGCTTGAGCACACTAGCTGACAGCTCGGGGTAAACTGTCGCATTTTCATTTGAAACATTTTAATTACATTATTCATATCAGTAAACGGAAATGTTGGGGCCCTCCTTAGCCGTGCGGTAAGACGCGCGGTTACAAAGAAAGACCATGCTGAGGGTGGCTGGGTTCGATTCCCGGTGCCGGTCTAGACAATTTTCGGATTGGAAATTGTCTCGACTTCCCTGGGCATAAAAGTATCATCGTGTTAGCCTCATGATATACGAATGCAAAAATGGTAACTTGGCTTAGAAACCTCGCAGTTAATAACTGTGGAAGTGCTTAAGTGAACACTAAGCTGCGAGGCGGCTCTGTCCCAGTGTGGGGATGTAATGCCAATAAGAAGAAGAAGAAAATATCAGTAAACGGTGTTGAAAAGATGAAAATGGCGATGATTGAGCTCCACCGCGATGATTGCTCCACCGCGAACGTTGATTGTTTTGATGAGCGTCAATACTTTAAGATTATTGATCGTTTTCGTTCATAAACTCTCATAAGAGAGACTAAGCTTCTTCAGGTCTGTTTTCCTCAGGTATTTTTTGGTAGTCATTCCACTCGTTGAAATCAAAGTTGTCAATTCCTCTGTGATTTGAAGAATTATCTGAACAATTAGAGTAGAGTGGGGCAAGAGTGCGCGTGGGGTAAGAGTACGTTTTCGATTTTTTGTAGTAATAAAAAAAGATAAACTAGCAGTACTGCATCAGTTTGACAGGTATTCTGGCCAACTATTATCATGTGTAATTGTAAACGATTTGAATAAACAACAAGGGAGATATGGAGTTAGATAACTTTTGGGTCATTTTGCTAAAAATAATTGGATTTCCGCAACTAGTATTTTATTACCATATATACGTTCAATCAGGTGAACATTATACCATTTCGATAACCTATTGTATAGAGTACTTTATGGTACAGAACACCAATCCGGTTGGTTTTCCAAGAAGTCAAAACCATTACTTGAATAAATTTTGGGACTGTGGGGTAAAAGTACGCAGGAACCGGTGGGGCAAGAGTACGCATATGAATCTTCAAGTTATGATGTCAAACCCGTATCTCCGGCCGAAATAAGACTTCTTCCAAAGCGTAAAGATCCACAACTAAGAAAAAAGGGACAGAATTTGAAATTATCACAAGTTTTTAGGATAAGTTGAAGGAATTCGGTGTTATAAAGGACTTTGCGAATAAAGCACTGAAGCGAAATAATGAAATTGTATTAGGACTTGTTGTACACCTAAACATAGTACGAAAACACAATTTCATCTAAATGATAATTTCTTTTAATCAAAAGAAACATTCATAAATTACGCAACGTTTAGCTGGGAGGGGTTGTGAGATGTGTGACGATCCATATAATTTTTAGAGGAATCATACAAATAGTGTAAGATAGGGGGGAGGGGTGATGAAATAGCCAAATTTTACGTTACGTGATTGGTGGACTTTCTTTAAGGAAAATGCCTTTGTATACGCCACGCGAAACCTGATATATATTTTTACCTCTGTAGTTTTTTGTATATATAAAAAACAATGGGTTTTCGTATGAAAGTGCACATTTTTAGGACCCCCTCCCCCTTTAAGAGTTACGTAATCTTTAAACATTCCCTAATATATGCTCATTAAACATCAATTAAATATTATTAACTCTTATTTGTGTTAATATATACTTAAAGCACATGATTGGATAAATGCGTACTCTTACCCCACCCGATGCCCACTTTTACCCCACCGGTGGGGTAAGCGTGCGTTTTCCACTTGTCTTGCAATAAGGGTTCTACTACAACGAATCTCAATAATTTCAATATTTTTTCCACTGGGTAACATAAAGGAAGAGTATATGAACCAGCGACACTGATTTGATATGCAGAAGCTTGATCCATAAGGGCCGCATGATCGATTGAAAACTAAGTGCGTACTCTTGCCCCACTCTACTCTACATGCATGGATGCCAAGTAATATTTTCAAATGTCTTCACTGCCGAGTAAAAATGTCTTCAATATTCAAATTATGATTATCAGCGAGAAATTTCACAATCAAATAGGTTTATAAATTAAATCATCTCCTTCTTTTATTGATGTGGAAATGTTTATTTTCTTAACATTCAAATTGTTAGAATTCTAGCTTTAAAATTTTCACGAGATGGTGTAACATTTTTTCCCTGGATTTTTTACTGATTAATTAATTAAAATTCCACCGGATTTTCTTAACTGAATTTCATCGTGGAATTCTTCCAAATTTATTTGTAGAAGAATTCAATGTAGAGATTCAAAATTTACCGTGGCAAACTTGAAGAAACTTCCAAAACATATTCTCTAGCAACTTCCAGATAAATTCCTGATGGAGCTTTTGGAGGAATTCCTGAAGGACCTTCTGGAAGACTCCTGCAGGAAATTTTTCGGAGAAATTCCTGTTGGTTGATTCAAAGGATTTTCTAGAGGAACATCCGGAGAAATTTCTGTAGGAACGGAAGAATATCATGAGGAATTCCAGGAGGAATTCCTGGATGAACTTAAGAAAGAATTCCTGTAGAAACTTCAGGATGAATTCCGGCGGGATTTTGTGGAGGAACTCTAAGGATTATTTTTAAAAGAATTCCTGAAGAAACTACGACTTTTTTTTAACTAGCAGCACACTAGCAGTATGGTCCGAAAATTAAATTGTATATATGTTTTTACCTCAACGACGCAACCGCGTTGTGCGCTTCTCGTGCTTCGCCAGTAACTTTTGTTTAAGTTAACTTTATTTTTTTTGAACCTACATAAGTCCTATCGAACCAACTGTGTCGTGTGAAATTAGTTTTCATCTACAATCTTCCATCATGCCGCGTGGTGTTTGCAACATAAACGACGATCGTTATTTGTGGAAATGCGAGTACTGCAATAAGCGATTCCATGCAGCATGTATCGGAGTTCAACGACATCGGGAGGAACTCATCACTGCGTTTGTGGCTCCTTTATGTGCGGACTGTCAGGAAATTTTATGGAAAGAGGCCGACGTACGCATCAGGAAGGAACAGGAAGAGCTTATAAAGGCTATTCGTAACCAGACGGACGCGAACCATCGTAATATGGCCGACCTGAAGAACTTTTCTTCAGTGTCATTGCTGTTTGAAAACATTGAGTACCTGCTGGCGACGACCAACAAAAATAACTAAAGCTTATGCATTTCGCATAATGAACATAGGAAGTCGTGTGACTCTCGTGCGACCTCGACAATTGCCGACAGCTGCAAGTCGAATACGGCATTGTCGCAACAAATTTATCAACTTTTTGACGAGAGGCTGATTTGCCTACAAAATGACGTGGTTCTTTTAAGAAAAGCCAAGAAGCAAAACTTCAGGAAATTCACGAGTAAAATTTGTGTCTGCGAATATATCCACTCCAAAATTAAATGCAGCGGGAACCGGTCAGTCGAAATCTCTGGAGGAAGAATTATCAGAAAATAGTAGTATACATGAAAAGCGACAGCAAAAGCAGAAACAATGTCCAAATATTCAATCGCTTACCACCCCGCTTCACTGCCGTTATACGCATAATTGTCCCATATACATAGGAAATCCCAGCAAACATGGGACAAATATGCGTATTACGGCAGTTCAACAGTGCCAACAACAGCAGCTGCAACCAGACCCCCCATTGAATAAACTTTCGAGTAATGCCGTTGCTGAAGCGTCGTGCAAACATGCTAAATGCCGATGCTCAAGTCAAAGGAATTTGATCAACGCTGCAACACTCTCCTTTGACGTTCTTACGTCTATGGAGTGGACGTCCAGACGTCCCTAACTAGGTCATCGAATTTCTCAGGGTCGACTTGTATCCTACTTAAGGGGCCTACGACACCAAAGAGGCAGAAACAGACATTATCAGGACGAATCAACAAACAACTTGGTAAAAGGAAATGACAATGAATTATAGATCTTAAAGCACTGAAGCCAACCCGTGGAACGTGTATTTACAGACGCCACGACAGGTCTTGGAAAATACTCGGCGATACGCGGCTTGGATCCCTATCCGAGGTCTTGAATCGTAATATCCGTGGGTTTCTCGATGCTCGGGTCCCGGTCTCAAACGTTTTCACACGCGGTTTTTATAAACGCGTTCAAAAGAAGGTCGTAGAAACGCGTTTAAAAGAAGGTCGTATTGGATCGACTGACCCCGATCTCACACCTTGCTCGTTGATTCTCTCTTTTTCTCCTCCCTTTCTTCCATTCAGCCTCGGCTTTTAAGGGTACCGCGGTTTCGCCTCAGTAGACATGTGCCACCGAGCAGCGAAGCGTTAGTGTTTTACATACACTGTTAGGACAGAATAGGCACATAAATTTAAGATTTTTGTGTTTATTCGTGGCCTAAGAAAATACTGCATGCGATGTCTTACAAATATCATTTGTATCATATATATGTCTCAGGTAACCAATAAGCATTAAAGTAAGCACTATAGTAGCATTATACTGGCATTGCATATGCTCCATGCTGTAAATAAGCATTTCGAAAACCTGGCTGTTCTAAATAAGCATTTTCAAAGCAATCATGAGAGGCATAGTCTTATAATAGCATTTTGAATGCACAATGTTGTTTTTCGTTAAGTGCAATGGAACAGCTACATTAGTGCCACTTGAAGGCCTGTAGTGTTCATACGTCAAACGTTTTCCAATATGGAACCATATAGAGGGGACTATTTGTCCAATGAACTTACATTTGAGAATAGAAATCGGTACGCAGAATGTTTTTCCATTCCAACCATTGACAGGAGTACTTGTCGTTAACCTAACCCTATCACTAATTACATAATTTAGATACATTTAATTATTCCATTGCACTATTTTCGATGGATGCATTAAAGCAGCACTACCGTAGCTGTTTCATTGCAACTGGGTATGACGTTTGTGACGGTTGAATTCTGAGATGAGTTAGATTAAGTTTCAATATTCCTGAAGGGGCGTAGTGTTTATGTTGGGCAAAATTATTCCCATTACCATCTCTCTCTTATGGCCCAGCTGGCAAGGGCGATGACAACTACAGCGTCGGGTGGCAAGAGCCGCGAGTTCGAATCCCGCTCGAAGAAAGTAAAAAATTATGTTCCATTTCTCAAATATGAGAAAATACAATAACGATATAATATGAAAGTTGTTGTTCACCCGCTGATACTCGATCGTAGCCGTAACCGCCAAAAATTGTAATTTGCAGAGTGAAAAGCGCAAATTCTATTAGCTGAGAGTGTTTTATCGATTCAATCTGGTATTCATCTGGCATTCGAAAGTGTGAAAACAGACGATTCAAAATCTCCAGTCGCAAAAACAACATTTCTTGTACGCAAAGTTTTCCCATAAACGATCAGGTGATAAAAATATTCATCGCTATTGTTTTCTGCTGGTGCTGTGGTGCTGTTGGACTCAATCGTCGTCATACGCGTCGCTGTGCTGTACCTACATCTCTAAACATGGCACGAGAATGTAGCAAATGCAAAACCGAATGTATGCCAAACGAAACAGCAGTGGTATGTGAAGGTTTTTGTGTTGGTATTCGACAGTACCATGCAACATGTGTCGGTTTATCAAATGAAGAAGGTGATGTATGCCTGCATCGAAATATATTTTGGATGTGCTGGTATCAATGAAATGATAAGAATAAAATGCCTGAAACCTGCTTGGAAGGACGCGGCTGCGATGGACTTTCTCTCATTTAAAGTTGAAATTGCCGACTGTCACCGCTCAACCGCATTGGATTCATCGAAATGGCCGAAAAGAATCAGATGCAGAGAGTTTATGGAGTTCTCAAATACAACGTGGAGACCTGTCCGTTAGGTCCGTCATGCTGTATGTAGCTGTAGAGAACATGTGCTAATGTTATTATTATGGTGGATCTTGTGACTTACTCCTAATGTTTGTTCGTTTTGTTAACTATAGTAATGCTCATGCCGATATTGATGTACTATATTATATTATGTAAGTTTTCAATAAGACAATTTAGCATGTCAGTTGAAATAAATATGAATAAATATAAATATGAAAAAAAAAACTATGTAAAAAATTAATTAGAAAAAAATGCCATTAAAAAAAACTTTTTTCTTGTTTTTAAAATCAAGCATTTATTCAGCATTTCGGATGCTGAATAAGTGCTACTCAACAAAATTTCTACTTTATCGATAAAGTAGGATTGAGCATTTAAGCAGCCATATATTGGGCTAAAAACTGCATTAAAATAGCATTAAAGGCGACTAAAGAGTTTATTGGCATTTAAAGTTTTGCAGTAAAGGCGCATATAATGCCACTTTAATGCTTTATATAATGCTTACTGATTACCTGGGTATTAATGCAAACCCAACAGGGTTGCTGATCGTCTTTGTTAACATCGGTAACAACGCATATCAACGAACCCGGCTGGAAATGCTGTCCTGGTGGGGAAATGAAGTGTAGGTGGAGTCCAGACTGGAAAAAAATTGGACCAAAAACGGAATCAGCAGAAACAAACAAAACAAAACAAACGTCTCATCAACACCACTAATGACAATGCCAACAATATAAAAAAAAACCAGACTAATCCACCTAGCGTTGGTGTTACCTTTCTCTCTAGTTAAGACACCAACCTTATATGGGGCTTACCATTTTATTCATAACTTTTAAACACAATGACGCAAAGATCGTTTTCGAATTCAATAGTGATCAACAAGGCTTTGTCCTCTGTCGAATAAAACTTGTTGCGAGAAAATCGGTTAAAGATAACCATGCGAAAAGTTGTCTAATCAGAAAAAGACGAGTTTAGTAATCTAAGACGTCTAAGACGAGTTTAGTAATCTCCATTTAATTCCACTACGTTTTGTTATCTTTGCAGATAAGTATTTCGACCGCAACTGTGTGGTCGTCTTCAGTGTCTTGTACTAAGTCGAGTCAAGTACGAGACACTGGAGACGACCACACAGTTGTGGTCTAAATACGTATCTGCAAAGATAACAAAACGTAGTGGAATCAAATGGAGAGTACTAAACTCGTCTTAGACGGTTGAGTTGTCTAATGTTTTTTCAAGCTTTTGTGCACACACATACGCATGGACAGACAGACATGTGCGTAGTTCGTCGAGCTGAGTCGATTGGTATATAACACTATGGGTCTCAGAGGCTTCTACAAAAAGTTTGTTTTCGGAGTGAAATGATAGCCTTTCGGTACAACTTCGTTGTACGAGAAAGGCAAAAACATAACTAGCAAGACGAATCGCTAACGAAAGAGTAAAAGTAACAACAAACCAATTGACAAACAACTGCTGCTTATAAAAAGTCAATTTTCCGGTCCTCCAATAACAATCGCACCCAATTGCAGCTCTTTCAGCACCTGCTGCATAATCTTTCATCAACTTTAAGAAGAGTTGACTTGACAACTAAAAAATCACAAATGGAATTACAACCGCCTAACGCTAATACTGAGCAAAATCAACAGCAACGGCAGCAGCAACAACAACAGCATCAACAGCATTAGCGGCAGTAGCAACTACAGCAACAAAAACAACCACCAAATCCTGACGGGCAATTCGTACTAGACCCAATGAGGCCGCCCATCGTTCGTCTGACTACGGAAGGTGACAGTCGGTTCCTAAAAGCCAGACTACGTGACTCATCATGAAAGTAGTTCGGTTGTATCTTGCATATATGAAAGACCAGTCTTCAAATGTATGCATCGATGGACTGACGCCAACCAGCAGCATCAAGATGTTCCTTACATCTGAAGGACTACCATCGTCTGCTGAACCGCATATTCACAGAAGTACATCGCGAATGTGGAATTGGGCCAGATTGAGCCGCAGCAGACCTGCAGTCTTATCGTCAATATCTAGACTGTCAATTTTTTTTTTCAAAATTTAAACAGAATGTGACTGAGGTTTTGATATGTTGTAAAAATTTCATTCGCATGAAAGGCCCAGCAGAAAATGCAGGAAATTTATAAAAACATTTTCAGTACATCTGTTTTGCCCGAGCAGCACAAGTCAGACAAAAATAGTTGCAGCAACTTGATTATGACCAAATTTGGTCACATATTGGTTGCAGTTACCTATGTGTAACAAGTGTGCTGCTAGGGTGGCCATTATGGCTACCGAAACTAGCTGGGACGAAAGCATAAAAAAGTGAAGAAGTGTAAGCAGCTTTAATGTTTTTCGAGACGACAGAAATTTTAATGAATCCAATAGAAAATCAGGTGGAGGAGTTCTTGTAGCTATTTAGACTACTTTTAATTCAGAAGTAATTCCTACATTAAATCCATTGTGGAAAAAAGAAGCATTTCACACAGCAATCGAATATTCTCGCATCATTCACGCCACCAAAGACCCAAAGACTTTGAGTACGAGGAAGTCTTTGAATTTACCAGACTATGAAATTTTTAGATTAAATCGTTATCAATAGCAGTCAATTATGGAATGAAGGAAATATCGAGACTGCTGCATACACTTTTAACGAAACTTTACAACAAATAACTAAAAAAGAAATTCCACTAATGAAAATACGAAGACAAAGAAATATTAAAATTCTAATCTGGTACAACAGCCAAATCAAAAATTTTAAAAATCACAAGCAAAAACCAAATAAAATTGACAAGAAAGAAGAAAGTGATCAAAACTTAGCAAAATATTTGGAAATTTGTGACCAACTGTAGTAATCAGTAATGCGCTTAAAGGATATAATTCAAAATCTGAGCTTTAAATGAAGTCCTGTCCAAAGAACTTTTTCAATTACGTGAAAACAAAATTAAAATCAGACAATTTTCCATCAGTAATGCATCTGGACAAAAATGTTGGGGATAGCTTGGAAAAAAAACTGCAATTTATTTGCCAATTTTTTTTTCTGAAGAAATCTATACTACATTTTCGGAAAAACATCGTGACCGCGGCTATTTTGCATCCAGAACTTTCCAGGAATGTTGGTGTAAACCGAATTCAAGTGCAGGAAATTTTCGACGCTCTAATGAACTTGGATGCTTCGAAGGGACCTGGCCGGGGCCCTGACACGATTTCACCAGTATTCATGAAAAATCTAGCAAAAATAAACTCACTAGGCTAGATGTACCAGTCGTGGCTATAGCGCCAGTTGTCGCACTAGTGTATGTCAAGTGGCCAATCAAATCACCGCAAACCAAGTTCATATCGATAAAGCATATTCATATGATACGATTTTTTTTAAAACTTTATTAATGTGTTTTTTTAATTCTAGGATTAAGTTCAACACAGCATCATATGATACGATAACAACTTTTTATCACCTCCAAAACAAGCAAAGCATAATTGTAAAAAATAATTTTGCTCCTGGGCCCTCCTTAGCCGTGCGGTAAGACGCGCGGCTACAAAGCAAGACCATGCTGAGGGTGTCTGGGTTCGATTCCCGGTGCCGGTCTAGGCAATTTTCAGATTGGAAATTGTCTCGACTTCCCTGGGCATAAAAGTATCATCGTGATATCCTCATGATATACGAATGCAAAAATGGTAACTTGGCTTAGAAACCTCGCAGTTAATAACTGTGAAAGTGCTTAATGAACACTGCGAGACGGCTCTGTCCCAGTGTGGGGATGTAATGCCAATATGAAGAAGAAGAAGAATTTTGCCTAATTTTTGACGTCTTTTGTACCCGTTGTCGCACTAGTGGTCCCAATTTGGCCCGTCCCATAAGAAAACAATTGGATTTACCAAATAAGAAACCTCACTTAAGTATAATGCCACAACTAGTACATGCGTCCTATTATGGAGTAAACAATTTTGATGATTGAAACAAATTTTATTGTGGTTTTCACAGCAGTTCTAAGCAGCTGGAATTAAAACCTTTCGCTTGATATATAAAGTCTACCCACATGCCTTATAAAATTGTTGTTCTTATGTATGGCGACGATTAGTACACCCACCATACTCCTTTATTTTGGCTTTTTAATAAGTCTCTAGAATCTGGAATCTTCACACAAATATGGAATAGGTTTTTTTTAAGACCAATATTTAAATCTGACCAAAAATCAGACGTACGTAATTATCGTGGTATAGCCCTTATCTCTTGCATTCCAAAACTTTTCGAAGCAATTGTCAACGAAAAGCTATTTTTGCAAATTAAAAATAGAATCACTGATACGCAACACGGCTTTTTTAAAGGTCGCTCGACCTCAACAAATTTGCTTCAATTCGTGGACTATTCATTGAATGCAATGGATAACGGCAACCATATAGAAGCTCTAGATACGGACTTTAGCAAGACATTTGATCGCATTGATATACCGATGCTGTTTTTCAAATTACAAAAAATTGAATTAAACCAGGTCTCCTGAAATGGCTAGAATCATACATAACTGACCCCCAACAAATCATTAAATTTATTGGACACAAATTCAAGTCACTTCGGGAGTCCCTCAAGGCTCTCATTTGGGCCCTCTTCTTTTTATCTTGTATGTAAACGACATTTCCTACATTCTGAAAAATATTAAAGTATTAATTTATGCCGATGACATGAAGCTCTTTCTATAAATAAGAAATGTATTCCGTCATGAAATAGGCAAATTATACAAATGGTGCAGGAAAAGCCTATTAGAGCTGAATATAAAGTAATGCAACTTGATCATTTAGCAGAAAAAGAACAACACCAAACATTTCAATCGCATTAGGAAATAAAAAAATGTGGAAAAATGTAAAAGAGTTAGAGACTTAGGAGTACTTGAAACCTTTTCCCGGGTCCGTTGGTTTGGTGCAGTCGGTATTAAATTAGAAAATTCTAGCAGTTGGAGAGCACGCCAATTAATTAGTATTTATTTTGCAATCTAATCTAAGTGTATATACAAATCCAAAAGATTCCAAATTTATTTAATAATTTATTTCCTATCAACAGGGAATGGACGAACGCGCAGCAAAACTGTGAGCTTCCGTCGACTGAATCTATTTGGCACCAAATCTACTGATATATTACAATTTTACTTTCGAGCTCTTTTCAATTTCTTCGTGCACTAGCTTACGGTTTTGCGTTTTGGGTTCCTTCCTCCAGGATGAGCGAAGCGAAGGTAGAATGTCGACGGTTCCTGGATCCGACCCACGTGTCCAACTTCGTCAGAATGGCCGCACCGCGTGGCTTATCGCACAATGGAATCAGCCACTCACGAGGTAGATTTGTCCTCGGACCGATACTGGTGGATGCTAAGCGGCTTGCCAACCGACGGAATCCAAATGTCTGGCCGGATCGTAGGGTCCCAAATAACCACCCACTTTGGGATGGGGTTTAACCTGATTCAATCTCCGAAGGCTCACAACAGGCACTTTCAAACGTAAAAATGTATTTAGGAACCGAAACGCGATAAACTTCGCTTTAGACTTTATGGCACACACGACACGTGATTTCACTACTGCTTGAATTCAAGTTTGATTATTGGTGGAAGCTTCAGTCGAGTAACACGTATAATCGAACTTGAATTCAAGCAGTAGTGAAATCACGTGTCGTGTGTGCCATAAAGTCTAAAGCGAAGTTTATCGCGTTTCGGTTCCTAAATACATTTTTACGTTTGAGAGTGCCTGTTGTGAGCCTTCGGAGATTGAATCAGGTTAAACCCCATCCCAAAGTGGGTGGCCGCGGTGCGGCCATTCTGACGAAGTTGGACACGTGGGTCGGATCCAGGAACCGTCGACATTCTGCCTTCGCTTCGCTCATCCTGGAGGAAGGAACCCAAAACCGTAAGCTAGTGCACGAAGAAATTGAAAAGAGCTCGAAAGTAAAATTGTAATCTAGCAGTAGATTTGGCGCCAAATAGATTCAGTCGACGGAAGCTCACAGTTTTGCTTCGCGTTCGTCCATTTCCTGTTGATAGGAAATAAATTATTAAATAAATTTGGAATCTTTTTGATTTGTATATACACTTAGATTAGATTGCAAAATAAATACTAATTAATTGGCGTGCTCTCCAACTGCTATAATTTTTGAATTTAATACCGACTGCACCAAACTTTAATGAGATCGTTCGAGCAGATCCGTTTGAGATATTTAAGACGCAAGCCCGTTAGATTTTAAGTTTCTTTCTACAGCTTCAATTAAGGTAAGTTCGAGTGAGACTGGGAAATACCAAACCTGCCCTGAGGAGAAGTCTCTGGCCGGACTAAACTGTTCCTGTGGCCTCTTTCCGAAGAGTGGCGCTTAAGTCACAGGAATTGATAACCTGTCCTCTTTCGCTTCCTAACTTGTGTTGATTTGATAGAAACGACCGTTGGTTGAACCAACGGACCCGGGGAAAGGTTTCATTTTGGCGCCCAACGTGATCTGCTTCATTCAAAGTATTTAATTGGTAGGTGTGGTAGGTACATATTGAATCGTTACATACTCTTAGACTCTAAACTTTTTTTGTAGACCACTACAACACAATCATTCACAGGGCTAACAACATGCTTGGGTTCATAAAGCGTTTCTGCTATAACTTTCATGACCCATATACAATTTAAACACTGTATGTAGCTTATGTTAGATCAATTATGGAATACTGCAGCATTGTATGGCCGCCTTTCGCAATCACGCACGAAGATAAATTAGAATCTGTACGAAAGCAATGTTTAATATTTGCTCTTCGTAAATTAGGCTGGACATCATTTCCACTCTCATCATACAAATCACGCTGCATGCGAAGCTAGGTCATTAGGCCGAATGAGAACTGGGGAATGAGAAGTGAGTAGTGTGAAGTGAGGAAGAAGTAGAACGGAAGAAGATAAAAGGAAAAAGGAGGAAGAAGTAAAAAGGCAGAAGGAAGAAAAAAGAAGGAAGAAGAAAGAAAGAAAGAAGGAAGACGGTAGATAGAA
This sequence comes from Armigeres subalbatus, assembly GCF_024139115.2. Taxonomy (NCBI): domain Eukaryota; kingdom Metazoa; phylum Arthropoda; class Insecta; order Diptera; family Culicidae; genus Armigeres; species Armigeres subalbatus. Next base: position 6,583,019 of record NC_085140.1, on the reverse strand, counting down.
GGAAGAAAACGGAAGAAAGAAGAAGGAAGAAAACGGAAGAAAGAAGAAGGAAGAAAACGGAAGAGAGAAGAAGGAAGAAAACGGAAGAAAGAAGAAGGAAGAAGAAAGAAGTTAGAAGGAAGAGGGAAGAAAGAAAAAGGAAGAAAAAAGAAGGGAAAAGGAAGAAAAAAGAAGGGAAAAGGAAGAAAAAAGAAGTAAAAAGGAAGAAAGAAGAAGGAAGAAGGAAGCATAAAGAAGGAAGAAGGCAGGAGGAAATAATAAGGAATAAGGAAGAAGGAAGAAAGAAGAAAGAAGAAAAAAGAAAGAAGAAAGAAGAAAGAAGAAAGAAGAAGGAAGAAGGAAGAAAGAAGAAGGAAGGAGGAAGAAAGAAGGAGGAAGGAAGAAGATACAAGAGGGAAGAAGGAAGAGAAAAGAAGAAAGGAGGAAGAAAGAAGTAAGAAAGATAAAGGAAGAAGAAAGAAGGAAGATGGAAGATTGGAGAAGGAGGAAGGAAGAAGGAAGAGGGAAGAAGAAAGGAGTAAGAAAGAAGAAGAAAGAAGTAAGAAAGTAAAAGGAAGAAGCAAGAAGGATGAGGGACGGAGGAAGAAGGAAGGAGGAAAAATGATAAAGGAAGAAGGAAGTAAGAAGACAGATAGAAGAAGGAAGATGCAAGAAGGGGTAAGATGAAGGAAAAACTTCCAAATGGCCTGACACCGCTGCATGCTTATTGACATAGGGTAACGGTACCAATAGTGGAGGTATTAGTAGATCCACAAAAGAAAATATTTTTTAAAAATTGATAATTATGGGAAATTTACTGCTTTATTATCTTAGTCAATAGATAAACTAATAAATTTGCTTACAAAAATGAGATAGATGTCATTTAACATCAATAATTACCAAATATTGCTTGCACCACTATGGGTACACTGTTCCTTTAGTGGCGGTAAAAATTAATTTTGGTTCCTATAGTGGTGCTATCCATTGGTTTCTTATGAGACTCGCCACTATTGGTACAGTTGCACCACTATAGGTGCAAGGGAGTCAATATTGTTAAGGAAAATCATTGTTTTCTATAGTTTTTCAAGCGAAATTTTAAAATAAGTTGCATTAAACATGATATTTAAAGCACGACGCATCAACTGAAACCATCGTAAAGTCTATAAACATGATAAATCTCATTAAAACCCCACTACCTCCACTATTGGTGCTACCTCCACTAAGGGTACGGCTACCCTACAAACTTTAAAAGAGCGGCGTGAAATAACAGTGGTTTCATTCGTATACGATATCGTTTCGCAACGTATTGATTCAACTGAAATCTTTTCAAATTTAAACTTTTATTTTCTTTCAAGGCAACTAAGAAATCGTACCTTATTCATAACAAATTATCATCGAACAAATTATGCCAAATTTGGACCTTTAAATCGAATAATGGACATTTACAACCAACACTGTAAAATTGTTGACTTTACAATGTCTCGGCAGATTCTTAAAACGTATTTTAACACAATTCAAAATCGCAACACATAAGACAGAAAAAAATCACAATTCCAATAAAATCAAAATCAAATTTGGTTTCGCCGACGACATAGATATTATGGCACGTATCTTTGAGAAGATGGAGGAACCCTAAGGCGAAGCTAACCGGTTTGGACTAGTCTTCAACATGTCGAAAACGAAGTACACAATAGGCGAAGTACAAGAGGCTCAAGAGAGGACAATGTCCGCCATCTGCCACAAGTTTGTATCGGTGGTGACGAAATCGGGGTAGTTGAAAAATTACTGTACTTGGGCTCACTGATGACTGCCGAAAATGATACCACGAGTTGCATCAGCTGTAGGGAGAACCATCCATCGTTCACACCGTGAAAATCGGAAGACTGCAGTGGGCCGGGCACATAGCCAGAATGTCGGACAATAATCCGGTGAAGCAGCGAGCAAGGTGGGTTGGCAGACCCTCCTCAGACTGCGTTGCTGGCGACGTGCAGCCTTGGACCGAGCTGTCATTAGATGACAAGAAGAATCAAAAAGCCAGGGCAAAGCACAGCAAAGAAAATTTAAAATATTTTAAAAATTACGAAATGGGATTTCGGGAAAACGATTAATTAAAAATGCAATTAACAACAAAACAAATCAATCAAATAAATGTACCTCTTTATGTATAATCAAAAGTCTAGCTTCGTCCTTTAACCCGTTTTAAAAAAACAGCAATTTGAATATTTTGAAGTTATTTTAAAAACCGTATCCCATATATCGCTGTGATTTTTTTTTCATTATTCTACTTTTTCTCTCAGCATTCATTCTTCTTTTAACATATGAACACTAATTGTCTTTATTCTCGAGTAAAGAAATACAGCACCAATCTCGTCGCTTCTTTTTGCTAACATGCGTGCTCACTGATGAATAAATCACAAACATCAGAAATACATCAAATTCTTTTTCATGAACATACGAGCTATAAGACGAAGTCCAGGAGCAGTAACCCTGAGTATTCACTTACGTATTATTCTTTTTTCTCGTACTGGCATTAATGCAAACATTGATTGAGAGCTAAAAAGTAATTCTCACATTATGTTTGCCTTTAATCCGGAATAATCGAAACTAATTAAATATTCATAATCAAATACAGAAACGAAGTCGGACTAAACTTGCATCAGGTTCAGAGAAAATAACTTACAGGCGGAGAGAACTCAATGGAAACAAAGAATAAAAATACGACTGGTTTCGATTTCTAAAGAATGCGCCTCAATGTAAAAAAGATAAAACCTACAAGTGAATAAAAAAAGACATTAACATTCTTTCGTCTACTGTGCATCCATTCACCGGTGTAGGCAGTTTATTGACGTTTATACATCCTCGTTTTCTCGTACCCTCTTCTTTATGGGATTCCACAACGATCCAGCTACTAGACAGCATGCTATTTCCATTGGAATTAGATATCAAAAGTGTCAATATTTGCTGTATTCACCTATTTTTGCATTAACCGACACACCCATAATAGAACTGCCATTCCACAATCGCATATCTCGCACTAACCAACCGTTGAACGCTTATCATACAATTAACTGCTGCAAACTTCTATTTATGAGGGACTTGTGACTAGCGATAAGGACCAGATAAGATACCCCAAGAAATAATTCGCTTCGCAATCGACTTCTTCCCGTTTGTCGACAGTGTGTTAAATTCCGCGAAACCGCCTGGTGATCACCCGTCGGCGGAATGGAGTTCGTCTTGGGAGGCGCCTCGTCCTGCTGTGCCGTGCTGTTCACGAATCCGTTCGACGTCCTGAAGACTCGCCAGCAGCTGGAAGGTGAACTGATGGCGAAGAACAGCGTGAAGAAGCGCGCCTATCGCGGCATGTGGCAGTCGATTGTGACTGTGGTCAAGTCGGATGGACTGCGAGGGTTGCAGAAGGGATTACCGGCCGCAGCTTTGTATCAAATTGCGATGAACAGCGTACGACTGGGCACTTATCAGACGGTCGATAATTTGGGTTGGACCCGCAGTGAGAGTGCCCTGTTGACGCCGTTCTTATCGGTGTTTTGGGGAGGGATTGCGGGGGTGATCAGCGGAACGGTCTCCTGCCCGATGTACGTCATCAAAACCCAAATGCAAGCCGTCAGCAGCGGGAGCTACACGGCGAAGTTCCAACACAGGCATGACGGAGTGGTGGCGGCATTTCGGAGTATGTACCGCGAAGCTGGAATCAAAGGATTATACCGAGGATACACGGCCAATTTGGCACGGGTAGCTATGGGGTCGTCGACCCAAATGGCGTCATTTGCTGCGTGCAAAGACTTTTTTGGGCGGTACGAGCTTTTCCAGGAATCGGTAGTTCTGACCGCGATAGCTGCAAGCTCAGTGGCTGGATTCGGCTGGAAATTTATCGAGCCGAGGGTATTCACGGAATGTACAAAGGATTCTTCCCGTTGTACTTGCGGGTAGCTCCCCATACTGTTCTGAATCTGACGTTTTGGGAATTCTTCAAAAAGTTGTATGATCAATACGACAAAAAGGATCTTTCGTAAGGTTGCGGAGAAAAGAACTCATCCAAACAGATCTGATGACAGGCATTTAAAAGTACGGAAATGTGGATAATGTTGTTTGGTGTTGTTATTAATTTGGTACAAATATAGAATCTACAAATTACTACAGATCTTAAATCACCTGGAATGAAGAAGTCCATTATTGTTTGTTTCTTTGAGTTGCCCAAGTGCCTATTTCATGCACTACCGGGATTTATCAACGTTAAAAAAATCAGATTCATATACACGCTCAAATCAAATTATTTTAGATTGAGCAATTCTTTGAACGTCATATCAGTTCTTTTAATGGTCGCCTATCCATTGTATATTATTAACTTATTAAATCCGCTATGTGAAAGTCCGCCTAACCTGAACATAAAATCAAGCAAACATGTACCCGACTTGTTCGTGGACGTAGCAGCGAATAAAAAAAAACATTCACTCAAAATGATATCACTTGATTAGAAAGGTGCCAAACAAAAATTCTTTGGCCGGCTTCTCCCCATATGTAACCTGGTGACACACATCCACAACTGTCTCGGGAAGCAATAACTCTCTCTTGATACCAGAAATCAGATAAGATAAAATCCACTAAAGTACGCTCGCATTCGCCTTCTTTTCCTTTGCCGTCAGTTCGAGACTCGTCTGCGGAACGACCTGCAAAACATCACCCGGCAAGATGGAGTTCCTGCTGGGAGGCCTCTCATCATGCAGTGCAGTGCTGTTTACATTTCCGTTCGACGTGCTGAAGACCCGTCAACAGCTGTCGCATGAGCTGCTGGCCAAGAACCATACCCAGCATAGTGCTTATCGTAGCCTTGGACAATCGATCGCCAGCGTGATCAAATCCGATGGATTGCGTGGCCTGTATAAAGGCTTGTCAGCGGGGATGTTGTATCAATTTTCGATGAACAGCGTTCGTCTGGGCACTTATCAGACAATTGATAATCTCGGTTGGATTCGCAGTGAGAATGCTATGCTGACCCCGTTCTTATCAGTGTTTTGGGGAGGCATTGCTGGGGTGGTTGGTGCGACAGCATCCTGTCCGGTGTTTGTTATCAAGACGCAGCAACAGGCATTCAGTAGTGGAAGCTACACGACAAAGTTTCAGCACAAACATAGTGGAGTAGTGGCCGCTTTCCGCAATCTATATCGCGATGCTGGCATCAAGGGATTGTACAGAGGCTACACAGCCCATCTAACGCGAGTATCTTTGGGATCATCTGTTCAGATGACGTCGTTTGCGGTGAGCAAGGATTTCTTTACGAAGTACGAACTATTCCAGGAGTCGGTTGTTTTGACTGCGCTGGCCTCCAGTACAGTGGCTGGCTTCATCATGTCCGTTTCGATGTCTCCGGTAGATGTGGTCACGACGAGAATGACGAACCAAGGTTTGTTCGATTTTGCGGTATTCGTAGTTCTTCAAAGTATTATAACCCTTATTTTCGTCCTTATAGGTGTATCGTCTTCAGGAAAAGGACTATTGTACAAGAGTATTTTGGATTGTTTTGTGAAAACGTATCGAGCGGAAGGCATTGATGGAATGTATAAAGGTTTCGTTCCATTATATATGCGAGTCGTTCCCCATACAGTTCTGAATTTGACGTTTTGGGATTTCTTCAAAAGTCTTAATGATCGGTACTTGTAAAGTGGTCTAAGTTCTTAAAGATGCTTATTTTAGATTTTTTGAACAAATCTCCAATAATTAGTTAATATGATAATCACTTTGAAATGGCGCATGTGGTAAATGTCAATAGAAATAACAAGGGAGCTATTTCTCAGATATACAGAAAGCCAAAAATGGGATAAATAAAAAGAACTATGGAAAGCAAGTTCTAGAAGTCGTTTTTATTATAGTCCAAGTCCTTCAAAATAGACACCCTAAGTTCAGATTGCTCGGCGGTCGCACGGTACGCAGTGGCACATTACAGTTCTAATGGACAGTATTCCTATGATCAATAATATTCGTTGATACTCGAAAGATAAGATCGGTTCACCCTTGGTTATGCCTTTATTAACGTTTCTGGAGGGCTATTGATTTAGTTTATTGATCTTGTTTCACATCACTGTTTTTTATGCGCAGCTGCTTAAATTATGGAAAATGCTGGCGTGGTCGGTCTTAAAGTTTCAGAGGACTATCTGCTTTATTCGATGACATCGATTCTTTCTGGTGTTATTCGTTTATTCAGACCTGTTACAAACAACGTGGATTTGGTGGATATCACTATTTTCTTGAAATTAAGTTGCATTAGCCGTAGAAATGGGCACGAGATCTTACAGGCTGAAGCCTTGATTATCATTCTACTTCTCGCTTGTTTTTGATGCAAGAATCGGAATTTGGTGAGCTTATGAGCTGGATTTTGAAGTTTAGGCCAGCCAGCCCCAAAGAATCCTGCCATAGAAGGGCGCATGACATGACACTGTCCAACGTATTGACGGATCCGTTCACCTCTCTGAGAAGGAAGGGCGCAGTCTCGAGCCTTCCTGCTCATGACGCAGAATGACACATCGACCAAACTTGATGATTGATGATTCGATTGAAAAATGTAACATTTTTGGTGTAGGAGACAGACCATTTCCACTGATTTAAAAATAAATTTGACCTCGAGTAATATATAAAAAGGTGTTTTGGAGCAAAATAATTTAGAGAACATGTAACTCGGAAACCATTAATTGTACGACAAAGCTGTATGAGAACGATTTGTAGGGGTTTAAAACGGATTTTTCGGGAAAAAATATTGCACTTGTCAAAAAAATTATTTTATAATGAAAAAATTAATGTAAAAAATTAAATGTCAAAATATGTTTGCCACAATATCTCACCAAGTTTCTATCACAAAACTTGGCTTTAAAGCACACGTTTTGACGACATAATGTCGATGGATAAGTTGAAAATATGAACGTAACGAGTTTTGCGAGTGTTTCTCCGTTGACAACGGAAAAAAATCATCGAAAATTTGCCATAAAGAAACCGAATCAGCTATTGTTTACTTTAATAAAGTAACAAATTTGGGCAAAAAGTTGAAAATTTCCAATGAAATGATGTGTTGTCAGCATAAATACGACGGAATCTTAGGCTTTGGTCCGATTCGTGAATCAAAATCGAATTAAACTTAAAAGTGACAGTTCAAAAATTTCCAAATAACCCTGCTCGCAGAGCAAGATTACTTTTGACAGATATTGAATCATTTTTGATAGATGTTTTCTTGGTCTTGCTGGGTAGCACCAGCCATTCTTATGAGCGGGGGATTTCATAATTTCCGAACTGTCACTTTTAAGTTTAATTCGATTTTAATTCACGAATCGGACCAAAGCCTTAGTACTGCATGAAAAAAAATCTTGTACAATACTTCAATTTTGATGGATTTTTTTTTTATTATTTTGATTAGTTTCCATAAGGATCGTGAACATTTTGCCATACACGGAAGAAATAAACTACCCAATAGTGAGTTCAATTCACCCAACCTCAAACATCCGTACGGGAAGCCAAAATTGAGTAAATGGGGTCGAAGTAGTTTGCCTTTACTCCCATGTTAAAAAAGTACCCAACGGAAAATTTATTTACTCAACTGGAGGTTTAATTTACTCAATTTTGAGTTCAGGCAATAAACTCAAGGTTGGCTTCCCGTATTGAACTGGCGTCGTTGGATTGTTTCGCTCTTTTGTTTTTGGCAACAGAAGAAAGAGTGGATGAAAGAGAAGAGAAAAAATAACTCAAAAGTAAGTTAAAAAAAAAACTCAACGTTGGGTACTTTTATTCTTCCGTGTAAGAAAACCAAAAAGTTCACTGTGTGAGTACAAAATTCACCAAGCTCGGAGCACAACTACACATCTTCCCACCCGTTATGTATAGGCCTGGACTAAGTGCTTGTAAAAAAATCCTTGGACTGTCAACTACGGCTAAACCCAACCAGCGGATGGCAGATTTTAATACAGTTCTGCATAAGAACCTTACAGAAACTGTATAATAATTTGGCATATACAATTTCGGAAGATTTTAATACAGAAATCTAACAGATTTGTATTATTTTAATACAATAACTGCATAAAAAGCTTACAGAATTGTATATGTCAAGATTTTATTCAACAATTCTTAGATTTATTTTTGGTACTAAGCCTAGCCATGATAGTTATTTGTTGTATCCAGCATTTTACGTGCACTAATGGCCGTCACAATTTTACTCATATGTATTCTGGTAGGGTGCAATCGATTTGACGTTGTGCTTGTGTTGTTTGACATCGCAGCGATCATCATCATCATGAATTGATCATTATGATGATGAAAATTTATCGTTTTTCGTGTCAAACGACCCAAGCCAATTTTCAAACTGTTTTCACCCTACCAACAACTGAGCTGGATTGTGGCGTCCATTAGCGTTCATAAAATGCTGGATAATAAGACTGTCATTCGTTCGTTAAACCTCCAACCTAGTGGATCTGTTTCCACAAACTTATGGGCCCAGGTACCGTGGCATAGTAATGGTTTTTAGAAAAATAATGACAACGCGAACATGTTTTTTGGAAAAATATATTAAGCTCTTTTAGCGGAATGTATTAAACCGTCTAAGACGAATTAAGTACTGTCCATTTAATTCCACCAATTAATTTTCGTTATCTTTGCAGATACGTATTTCGACCTCAACTGTGTGGTCGTCTTCAGTGTCTTGTACTTGACTCGACTTGAAGAAAACAATCGCAACTTACACTATTTATACTACGCTAGGTACCTAATCTAATCTTATTTGCCTACTTTATTTACCTATATAGTAAATTACTTTATTGTTTAGGTAGAAACTTGAAGAGCCAAGAGCTGCCATTTCCCTGATCCTTATTCAACAGCGCTGTTTGTACCTGTCGGTGGATTTCCAAGCTCTCAGCTACATCGAGTTTCCATGGGGAAGAGACATTTCTTAAAATGTTAATATTTGATGCCGTAATTGGGTGATTTTCCTTATACACATGCTCTGCTACCTTAGATCTAAATTCGTAATGTAATCCCTTATCGTTTGCTCTTTTCGCCTTACTACTGTATAGACGAATCCAAGTAAAAATAAGAAGAAGACACACGACGGTGTTAACTTTGACAGATCCTACAGCACAGCATAGGAAGATAATTTTAAAATGCTTATTATAAATTCTAGACTAAATGTAATTAAAATCTGATTGAAGTATGATACGGAAAAAGTTCCGAACTGTATGATAGGCACATTTTTGGAAAATATTCAAAAAATTGAGAAAAGCTTCCGAATATGTAATTCAGAACTTTTTCCGTATCGTACATCAATCAGATTTTAATTACATTTTGTCTAGAATTTATAATAAGCATTTTAAAATTATCTTCCTATGCTGTGCTGTAGGAGCTGTCAAAGTTAACACCGTCGTGTGTCTTCTTCTTATTTTTACTTGGATTCGTCTATTGTAGTTCCTTCGTTTTTCCTTCTTCGCTCAGGGGTATCGTCTGCATCCTGTGGATCATGTGATGAAATGCTGCCATTTTATGTTGGTACGAATGGTTCGATGTATATGGGATGACTCTCATGGTGTTCGTGGGCTTCCTGTAGATTTCGAGGCTCAATGTTGTATTTGCTTCCCTGATGACTAGTAGATCCAAGAAAGGTAGTTTAAAGCCTGTCCACGTTAAATTTCGGACACCCATCTTATAACGCGATTTTTGAAAATTTTCACAAACCACTGAGGCGACCAATTTACATGCCAGCTGAATCTGTCCGCTTTATGTGCTGTTTTCAGCATGTTTTAAACACGCCTACATAGATAAAATGACGACAAATCATGTGGACATTACCTAAGTGTCCGAAATTTAACGTGGACAGGCTTTACCTTCTTTTTCCTCTTCGAAGGTAAATTTGATGTCCTTATGCACGTTTTTTATCGCTTCCATAATCCTGGGTAGATCCTTTCGGTTGATGATGCTGAAAATGTCGTCGACGTATCTCCACCACTTCTGGGGTAGTATTCCTTGTTCTTGTAGGTTGTTCTCCAGATTCGCCATGAACAGTTCGCACAAAAACGGTGATAGCGGATTTCCCATCGGTGCTCCTTTCGTCTGTTTGTAGTAGTTGCCACGAAATGTGAAGTAGTTCTCCGTCATGCATAGCCCTGCCAGATTTAGGTACATCTTCACCTTTCCTCGCCATTCAGAGCATCTTTCATTGGAACGCTAGGGAACAATGCCGCTACGTCGAATGATACCATTATGTCCTCTTCTTCGATGTGTCCTGATTCCAACAGCTTCTGGGCGAACTCCTGGGTGTTGATGACTGACCTGCTGGGGAATGGTTTCGGCATACTTTGGAACTCCTTTACCAACCATTTGGCTATGTTTTGGGTAGGGGAACCCACTGATGAAACTATCTCTGAGATGCTCCTTGCCGGGTTTTTGGATTTTTGGTAGTCCTTTAATCCTAGGTAGAACCGGGTTTACTGTCTTTACTCGGGCTTCTCCGATGATCGCCTTACACTCCTTTATTGTTTTGTCCGTGAGTCGTATTAATCCTGGTAGCGGATCCACTCTCAAATGTCTATAAGGTCCTCCGTTGATTTTCGTCGTCATCTGTTCGTCGTAGTCCTCTTTATCCATTACCACTACTGCGTTTCCCTTATCGGCTTTTACGTAGTATACTGGTTTTTCCTTAAGCTCCTTTAGAATCCTCCTTTCGTCATGGTTCGTTGTCCCGTGCCGTCCTTCTTTGATGGCGTCTGCCACGATGTTCCTCGCTGTATTTTGATCCTGTTGCTCGATGTTTCGGGAAATCGCTGTCTCCATGTCCACGATGATCTGTTCCACGTCTGATTTCTGTGTGATCCCATACCCCAGTCCCTTGTTGAGGTGAGCTAGTTGTTCCTCCGTAAACTGCTGTGTCGAACGGTTCACGACGAATCCTTCGATGATCTGTACGGTGGGGTTGTCAGTACGGATTTCCTCTGCTGATTTCACTCGCAATTTGTTCAGTTTTTTCCTGTGCAGTCTCCGCTTCCGGTCTGATTCACATTCTTCTGCCCTCTTTACCTTCTTCAAAACAGGTCGAATGATTCCGGGTTATCCTTAGCTAACTTTAAATGCATATTGTAGCACTCCAAAGTCACTCGTTCTAATTTAGCGTAATGCCTCTTTATCGATGTCTTCATGAACTCGGACTCTGCTTTCTTATTAATACTTTTTGGGTTCAACGAAGGATAAAGTAGAAATGTTGAATAAGGCAGGCGTTTATAAGATAAGTTGTTCCCAATGTGAAAAAATCTATGTAGGCCAAACAAAAAGATCATTAGATATAAGGTTCAAAGAACATATTGCGGAAGTGAGTAAGGCGAAAAGAGAAAACGATAAGGGATTACATTACGAATTTAGATCTAAGGTAGCAGAGCATGTGTATAAGGAAAATCACCCAATTACGGCATCAAATATTAAAATTTTAAGAAATGTCTCTTCCCCATGGAAACTCGATGTAGCTGAGAGCTTGGAAATCCACCGACAGGTACAAACAGCGCTGTTGAATAAGGATCAGGGAAATGGCAGCTCTTGGCTCTTCAAGTTTCTACCTAAACAATAAAGATTAGATTAGGTACCTAGCGTAGTATAAATAGTGTAAGTTGCGATTGTTTTCTTCAAGTCGAGTCAAGTACAAGACACTGAAGACGACCACACAGTTGCGGTCGAAATACGTATCTGCAAAGATAACGAAAATTAACTGGTGGAATTAAATGGACAGTACTTAATTCGTCTTAGATTTTTTTGCCTTTCTCGTACAACAAAGTTGTACCAAAAGGCTATAGGACTACTCCAAAAAACAACTTTTGATAGAAGGCTCGGAGACCCATAGTGTTATATACCGATCGACTCAGTTCGACGAATCGAGGTGAAGTCTGAATGTGCGTATGTATGTGTGTGTGTGTGTGTATGTATGTATGTGTACACGTTTTGTAGACACACTTTTTGGAACTTAGCATTACGGAATGCGGTCCCATTGATTGCTATTGAAAATTGGCCCGATCGAACATTGCATTTTGGAATTATTGAAAAATCATTGTTTTTTTCTCCTTGGATTTTTTTTTAAATAAAAAAAAATTTCAAGGATGGTGGGAATGCATAGTAATTAATGCAAAAACATGCAAAATGATAGAAAATATGCGATCTATTCCCCTAAAGTGCTTTTTTAACCTTTCTTATGTGATTTTTTCAGTACATTTTACGATGCACGACAAAGGCATCATCGCCGCTAGGTGGATTAATCTGGGTTTTTCACTAAAGATCACGTTAACCTAATTGTGGTAATGGTAGGGAGGAATTAGAATACTACAATTCCAGGGCGTTTTCAACTAAGCTGTAACAATTCTGGAAATAGTAATGACTGTGCAGAATTTCTTGGAATCTTCAGACGGTGAACCAGAAAAAGCTATCACAATACACATGCATGAATTGGCGATAAGCTGCCAAGGCCAATAAGAAACGACTGGGCTACTTTTAAAGGCCAACATTTGCAAACATCTGTTGAAACTTTTGACGAATTCGAGGCTAAATTAATTAGCGCCGCTAGTGAGGTCAGCTTTGAGCTTCCAGGACTCTCAACAGGAATTTACGCTGTGGTATTTTAAATAGGTCTAAACTTATTAAACAAAGGAAATAAGCGATAAAGTAATCTATCTATGACTAGGATGAGCGGTGGAAACAATTTCAGAATCGGGTCGGGATCTTGAATCTCAATCAGGATCTTAACAACCATGGCATATAGCCTTGTAAATCATGGAAAGGATGCGGATTTGATGGACGTCGACTCAAATATCACACTCTGCTCCATTCTTCGTCCTCTACGAAGCTCCTGATGGGATTTTTTTGGGAACAATTTGTGTTTCCATGTTCCGCAGCAGTAAACTAAGGGACTCTAGAAGACAGCAGAATTATAACCCAGGAATGACAATTTAGTCAGACGAGGACAAAAGAGTGATACAACTATTGGTGGATACAACAAAACGTACATAAAGCTGTTTTGATTCTGGTCTCTTGTGAAAATGGAAACCCTGGAGTTCCCGAATACGTATCTTCAGAGAATAAAATACGCAATTGAATTTATTGTAATCTTAGGAGACGGGTTAGCCAATGTCCATACAAAATATAATCAGTTTTGAGAGAGAATTTGCAAAGGCAGATGAAAAAGAAGGCTATTCAACCTATAAAAATTACAATGTTATCTACAAAAAGTCCGTTTCCTTTATCTGATAGAGGAAAGTTTGTTCTGTCGGATACAAACCGTAGTTTTGTCATTTTCCAATATTTGTTTACAAAATAAGTTACGCCCAAATCGCAAATCAGTCCCGACCTAACAGATCCCGGGTACTTATTCAAAAGGACGTATGTGATTTTGTAAACAAAGATTCAAACGTCTATTTGTCCAATCTGATAGCACTCCCACGCAAACCAACAGACAGGTAGGGGAATCCTTCGGCTACCTGTTAGTGGTGTTGGTTTACAAAATCACATACGTCCTTTTGAATAAGTACTCTAGAGATAGAGATGTTTTTTTCGATTTCAATTCGATAAAAAATATGCACATTGATTCGTTTGGAACTTTCCATTGACTGTTTAAAGTTTCATTCAAAAGGTCATAAATTTATTCAGTCACTAAAAAGGTTTAAAACGAATCAATGTGCATCTTTTTTTATCCAATACGGCCTTCACATCGAATTGGAATTGAAATCAATACCAAATGAATATAGAATATGATTGTCCTATCTCGAACAAAGGCAGGTATCAACAACTTTGGAGTGAATAGAGGACTCATATAAACTAGACAAAGAGCCCGAGAGAGTGATTATTTCGCTGACTCAATCACATAGGCCAAACATTATTATCGCTGTACCCAGAACAGAGGAATCTGACCGAGGCAGGCTTCTGTAAGAATGATGCATATATGTATTCATACCGTACTGCATTCGATCGTCATTCACCATGCGACATGACACGACTTCAACAACCACACACTCCAACGCTTATCGCGTCTCTTTCATCTGACATAAGGGAAAAAAGGTAATAACTGACTGACAAGTGTACAATTGTGAGATTCTATCGTTTAGTGCATTTACCACGAATCATTATTTTCTAAATGAATCGGTAATTACAAATCTGGGAAAATGATATACTTCATTGTTCTTCCTTTATTCTGTATATTTGGACTCGTACCACATAGCTGATGAGAATATGATTCTGATGTCGCTTCTCTCCACCTAAACAACTGTATTGTTCCTTATCAAAAATGTGCTCCGTCTGTATATTGCAATCGATGCATTCACTCACATCCGCTGCACGTCATAATGACCACACTGGATTCACTGCCAAGGTTGCATTATTAATGCCATGACTGAGGAACAGTTATTCTCCCGTAATGTGTAATCAAGCGTGCCGGGGCAGGAGTGCACGATAGGATGGTTTTTCCATAATCTGTGAATGTGTCTGTCGATTTGCTCGAATTATTGATGCAGACCTGGGTGGTTTGCTATAAAGAAGAAAGGTCGCCGACAACCCGACAGTAAACTTTTCCACACATTAGAGGACACATGTTAATGATTTACCCTTCGTTGATCGGTGATATCCGATAGCATTCACTTGTCAGTGGGATTGTTTGTTATCACGTGTTTGACACATGCTCAGCATTATTCTACTGTGTGCAAAGCAATCTAGATAATGTTTCTAGAGAAAACGCTATTTTGCGTGATATATGTCAAGGTCAGTTGGTCTTTTCTATGAACCCTTTTCCCAAAATGAGCTCAATGTAATGCGACTGTTATCAGCCAAGCCACAGATTATCGTTGAATAGAACGATAGACATGAATACCGCTTCCATGAATAAGTTATCGTACTTTGTATGTACATAAATGGCTTTAAATGCTCACAATGCTCCCGCATGAGTTCAAACATACAGCACGTAGACATCCCGGTTCCGATTCTACTGGAAACGTCATACGTCATTTTTCATATAAGCACATATCATTCCAAATAGAAGCCAATAAAGTCCGAACATTTCCCGTCAGAACGCAATCAAGGCATGTGGAACCATCATCGGGCTGAATGTGGTAGGGGCGAAGCCCTTATCTTAGAACACAGCAAAACATTATTATGCGGGACCACTCAAGAGTCAATATCAGTACATTATGACTGCACATGGGAATTCTGTAGACGTCAATAGGTTCGGTGAAGTGGGTTCTTATAATTGGTTATGAATTCATCAACCTCCGTATCTCGAGTGCCCGCTGAGAACATTTGTGGTTTACTGTTGTTATTGGATGGAGTTAATTTTCTGTTGAGCAATGGTGGAGTTTAATCACGAAAAATCACTGCATCGTTGCATAGAAAATCACAATTTTTGTCATTATGAAGTGAACTTTAATTCCTTCCTCGTCGGTACCTAGCTTGTAAATTCATCTGCAAATAAAATGTAAAACTCGTTGCGTAAAGGAACGTTTAGTAAGGTACCTATTTTTTAGAATTTGAATCTTTGAAAGATCACTAAAATAAAGTCTATAAAACAAATAAATTGCATTATCTTTGGTAATCATTTCTCACACCGTGTTGGACTTGCAACTAGATTGTGCTATTTCTTATCTCACGATTTTGCGTTCTGTATTGAAACCTGTGTTGTATACGAATCCTGATGACATTGTCATCACAGAAATATTAATTCTTCTGCATCAAAACGCTGACTTTGGTAAGCAAGGATGTTAACGATCATTCAATATTCGCGTTCGATCATTTAGTTGTTTGTCAATAACTCATTCTAGAAGCTGAATTTCAAAATATGTTGTATGGTGGACTTCTAGTGCGAAGGTTTTTCTACAACTCTGCCTAATGGTTCGTTGTTTGAATTTCACTAGTAACGGAGTTATAGCTATAGTTTCAGTAACTTAGACTAAATGATAACAAAATTCCAATCATTTAGTCTAAGTTACTGCAACTAGCGCTCTAACTCCGTTATTAGTTGAATTCTAATAACGAACCATTAGGCAAAGTTGTAGAAAAACCTTCGCACTAGAAGTCCACCATACAACATATTTTGAAATTCAGCTTCTGGAATGTGTTATTGACAAACTACTAAATGATCGAACGCAAATTACTGAATGATCGTTAATATCCTTGTTGGTAAGATTCTTGTTACAACAATTAGAGGCGCTACAGTAATTAATTGTAATCTGCCTAATACATACTGGCATTCAATGGCGGATTATAGAGTTATTTTGGAAAAATTTTGGTTCGCATTTCGAGTCCAAGTAACAGTTTGCATAGGATTTGAATTTTGTTTAATTTTATTTGAAAATTCTATTTGAGTTTCCATTACAAATTCACTTTAGATCTTTAATGTAAATACTGTACTTCCCTTTGCAAAGCATTCTTAAAATAATTTGCGCAAATAATTCTTTGATTTTGTTTTAAGAAATTCTCAGAATTTTCACCGAAAATTTTATAGAATTTTCTCCGCAAACATTCTATTTCTGAATTTCACGGCAAATTGCTATAGAAATTTTTTTCGAAATTCCGCCTCACCGCCAAATTTTCAATGGAAATTCTAAACTCCCTTTGGATTTTCACGGAAATTGCTCAAAATTTACTTGGAAAGATTCCTCTGATATTGCACGGAAATTTATGGCAATTTTCAAGGGAAATTCTTTTCAATTTCTTGATGGTAATTATAACATCTATCGTTTCGATCGTAGCAACTCGAATAGTAATCTCCAACGAGGTGGAAGTACTCTCATCTCATCGCACTTAAATGTTCTCTGATAAGTGTATGATAAGTTTCTCTGATATAGGGGAACTGTTCCGTTTTCCATCTCACTGAACATATATTCATCTCATCGCAAAACAAAGAAATACAGCAACAATCTTGACGCTTATTTTTGCTAACACGGGTGCTCACTAATGAAAAAATCACAAAAATAAGAAACAAACCAAATTCCTTTTCATTGCTTTGTTTTTGATAGGATGGAAATAGGAGCTATGGGATGAAGTGCCGAACCGTTCCCCTAGTTACTAGTAATGGCTGTCTGTTAGAAAATAAGTGACTGGAAGATTTGTCCGCAGAAGATGGTCGAAGGCCAGTAAATCGACCGAAACGTGCGTCCGGACAGTCCAGTTTTGTTTTGTCATTTTTCGCAGAAAACAAATCGATGAGAATCCCCACCCCCAATGTATCGAATTCAAACGGACTTGGCTTCTCAACGGACTCAAACTTCTTGACTTGGCCATTGTAAACAACAGTAAACTTCCCCATGTTCAGTTTAAAGCCCTCACGAACATCACACACCGTTTGTTTTTACGTTTGATTAGACTTACGCAACACGGATCATCATCTCCAATCTACAGTGAAAGAAATGGATTTAGGCTTTGACTTCTCTCGCTGTGACTGTGATGCTGCTGAGAACGATTTAAATTCAATGGATTGGTCCTCTTCATAGATCATTCCCTCGGAGATCGTACAAACAATTCTGGTGGAAGGCCAAACTACAGCATCGACGTAACATGACGTAAAACGTGTCATGGAGGAAGCCTACATCAGACTGAAAAGTGAAGCTAAATGGCAACGAACAGCTATGTACCGAATTAAATGGAGACGACTGTTGTGTCAGGGTATCGACTACTTGGAAAAACCTGGAGAACCTGGCATTATCAGGGAATTCCTCCCCACCTGGAAAATTCTGGAATTATCAGGAAATTTCTGACAGAATTAGGGAAATTAATACCCGGTGATCATGAGTGAAATTCTTTCAAAAGATGGAAAAAAATATTAAAAATGTTTGAATAAATATACCAATTAAATCTATTGAAAATGTAGTGAACGATAATGTATCGTTGTTCCGCAAAAAACTGTTTTTGGTAAAATCTAGGAATTTGTTCGTGAAATCAATTAGGGGTTACTTTGTAAATTCTTTTGAGTATTCCCTTCAGAAATTCTTTATGAATATATTAAAAACATTAAAAAAGGCAGGAACACCGTCTTCGACCAGAGGTCGTACAGACTGAACACTTAACACCTAGACAACGGACAGGACACATAACGGTGAAGGATTTTTCGATCACGAAAAGTTTTCTTCTTACCGGGGTGGGAGTCGTACCCACGCTCCATAACCTATGCGTTTAGACAATTGACGTCGCTAACCGCACAGCCACGGAGCCCCACTTAATTGTTAGTTAGTTAAGATTTTTCAAAGCAATTCCTGGAGGAACTTCCGAAAGAATTTCGTGATCAGTTTTCCAAGGATTTTTTTAAAATAAAATACTAAAAGAGTGTCTATAAGAATGATTAGCAATTTTCTAAATTATTTCTGGAGGAATTTCCAAGATAAAAACCGATTCCGAAAAAGAATTCCCGGAGGAATTTCAAAAAGGATTTCCGGACGATTTTTCGTATGGTTTCTTTAAGAAATTCCCGAAAAGGAACCTGGAAGGGATTGATTGCATGGCTGAAGCAATTTCTGGGTGAACTTGCGAAGGAATTCCTGGAGGAATTTCTTGAGTAATTCAATATTTTTTACTTTTTTGAATTGATTATTTTGCTGCTGAAATCTATATATGGCACGTTTGTTTTTACCTGGAAATTAATGTAAAACACCTGGAAAAAACCTGGAAAAATCAGGGAAATTTGCACAGACGACTTTGTAATTTGTCTGAAAAGAAATAATACTTCAATTCAAAAGACGTGTAACTCCCATCATCCATCTCGATTCCAAGCTGTATGCTTAGCTTAGCTTGATTGACTGTACACATCGTAGTTGCTAGTCGTGATTGGCCGAGAAACAACAAATTTGCACAGCTCACCAAATGAATAGCTTTCCTGGGATTAGAAAACCATTCTCACTGTACATGATTTGGAGTTTCCATAATTCAAGACCAATAACGATGCCGGCCACGTCCTCACAGTCAATTTAGGATAAGGGGAGGAAAATTAGTCCAACACTCATTGCTACAAGAGACCGAGGAATCCTCTGCATCTTCGTGAGTGCCATGGGAAAGGGATATTTGGTTATATGATAAGGAATCTATAGGAAGTCGCCTTGGTAAGCAACTATTTATTTATTTATTCCGAACGATTTGTTTATTCCGAACGCTCGCGATCGTCCTGTTGTTCATAAAATGAAAAAAACGCGCACTGATTAACTTTCTACCGACCGTACTATGCAGAACACAATATTTCTGTAGATCGCGCGATCGTTCTTCAATCTCGATTCCAAGTTGTATGACCAAAAAAGTTGAACTTCTGATTCATGAACGTCTGTACGCAGCTTCTTTGTTCTGTCAACTTCAAACTTTTTATCCCATGTACACCGACGATTTCAAAGTATTTCAAATTGATCGATCATGACGTTGAGTTCTAAATCGTTAAACGCACGCTAAAGCAGAGAATGTTTAACTCTCGTCGATCAGTCGATCAGTAAACTCTTTAAGATTATATACAACTATTGTAAACAATTGATTCAATGCATTTAACTATTGAAAAAAAATTAGCAGGTTAATGTTGAAATTGCACTTTAACAGTAAATTGTTAACATATACCATACGGCATGAACATGCATGAATGCAATAGAGGTAATAAACTTTAGAGGAAGATTGTCGCTGTCGTCATTGGCGAAACATCTTTTGCTGGCGAGGATAGGGCACTAAATGTCAACGAAGGAAAAATCAGTACGTTTTGACAGATAGGTACCCAACATGTTTGGGGACGATAACAAAGGGAACCGCAGCGATAGTCATCCTCTATAGTTTATTACCTCTATTAGGAATGCTGATGATCAAATTTCGCACCCGCTATCGCACTATACGTAATTCTACGTTGAATTAAGACTGTATCTTTGATACAACCCTCTACTTTTATTCTTTGTTAAGTGTGTGAAACGAAAAAGAAGTATGGAGAAGTAAATAGAGAGTATTGAGAAGTGAGTAGTGAAAAGTGAGAAATGAGATATTCGAAGTAAGTAATGATTAATGGGGAGTGAGAATTGATTGATGAGAAGTTAGATGTGATAGGTAAGAATTAAAAGGTGAGAAGAAGTGACGAACTGATTATCAAAATTCATCGAAAAAAAGATTTAAAAAAAAGATGAGAAATAAGATGTGAGTAGTGAAAAATAAGCTGGTAGAGATGATCATTGGGAGGCGATAAGTGAGACAGAAAGAAGAAGGATGAATGAAGAATGAAGAGAAATGAAGAAAAAGGATAAAAATGAAGAAAGATGAAGGAATGAGGAAGAAGGATAAATAAAAAGGAAGAATTAATATAAAGGAAGTAGAATGAAGAAGAAAAATGGATGACAAATAAGGATAAACGAAGAAAGATAGTAGAATGAAATAGAAGGTGAGGAAAGAAAAGAGAAAGAAGAAGACATGAGGATGAGATGGAATAATGAAGACGGATGAATGAAGAAAAAATAAGTAAGGAGTGAGAAATTAGAAGTAGAAAAAAAGGAAGGAAGAATTTTGAAGGAATAACGTAGATGAAAAAATGAATAAGGCATAAGAAAGCAGCAATAACGAATGAAGAAGGGAGAAGGAAGAAGAAGAAAGTAAATAGAAAGATGAACGATGGCAGAAGAGTGAAAGAAAAAGTAAGAAAAAATAGTGAATGCAAAAGAAGTAAGGAAGAATAAAAAAAAACAGAAGGTTGTATCAAAGACACGACCGCAAATTGAACAAAAAATTACGTTAATTTACAATTTACAATTGTAAATTAACGTCCAAGTCGGGTGGTTTAATCCCCGGAAATAGGCAATTACCTTTGATTGAACTGAAAAAATTACGTATAATGCGATAGTGGATTCGAAATTCTATCATCAACATTTTGTGCATATTCAAGCTGGATGTGTAATAGGCGAAATGTAGGCAGTTCATTGAAAAGGTGAAATTTCAACACTACCTAACGATATTGAATTTTTCAATAGTAAAATGCTTTGAATCAATTGTTTACAAAAGTAGTATGAAATCTTAGAGAGATTACTGATCGAATCATACAAAAATCTCCATAAACCGTTGAAAAACCGTGACGTGGCGGTTCCAAATTTGAAACTTTGGAATGACCCCCCTATCTTACCGAAGGACATAATTCTACGTCAAAGGGATGAAGAGAAAATAAAATAAAGAAAGAAGATTTGCTTACTATAAGTTGCATTCGACGGGAAATCTATGGATCTGGAAAACCGGTGATGAAAACTTATGATTCAATTTGCTTGCAACAACTTGCGTTCGGCAGGAAACTTTACATTGCTTATAAACAATTGTGGTAAATAAAACCTATCCACCTATCAGTGTTATTTTAGACTTTTCTTATACGTTTTTCAACACTTTTTAACGACCAAGAAAGGCATCATCACCACTAGATGGATTAACTAGGATTTTGTATGTATCGTTACGCTGCTCGGAAAACCACCCTTCCGCTGAAAAGCGTATATACTTTGTTGATGACGTCATGTACATGTTGTATTTACATAATTTATTCAAAGGTTCAATTGAGGAGTCGTTTAAATGTAAGAATAAATAATGCATATGTCATAGGCCGGCAGCGAGTCATAAACAAGTTGTCATACAACTCGTCTTACATTTGAAGAAGGAAAGAATTTGTTTCTTGTAGACTTGAACTCTGGCGAAGTTTAATTAGGGGATGTGACCCACCAAATTTAATATTTTTCCTCAAATTTAAACATATACACCAAGATTTCTCTGAACAAAAGGACTTTTCGCCAATTTAATAAATTTTTTTATGAACTTTTGAAGAAATTCCTCGGAATTCCTGGAGGTATTTAGAAATATCTTCGGAACTTCTAATTGGAATTACTTCTGGAATTTCTTTAGGAATTCTTTTGGAAATCCCTTCAGATTCTCCTTGGAAAGATAGGAATTCTTTTTGGAATATCTCATGGATTTTTTTGAGAATTCCTCTGAAAATTTACTTAGAAATAAATTAGAAAATACATTCAACGATTCCTTTATATAATCCTCCGGAAATTCCTTCAAAATTTCTTCTTCAAGTATTCGCTTAGAATTTCCATACGTATTTTTTTCCGGATATTCCTTCAGGAATTCAGTGAAAAACTACCTGAGGACTTTTTTCGGATATTCCTTTAGAAAATTCTTCTCAAAATTTCTTCAGGAATTTCTTTGCAAATACATTCCAAATATAGTAATTTTTAAATAGAAGTAATTTCAAAGGAATTCCCAGAAGAATTCCAAAAGTAATTCCTAAGGGAACTTCTGAAGCAAATATTTAAAAAAAATTCGAAGAATTCCTAAAGAAGTTTTCGAAAGAATTCCTGAAGAAAATTTCGATGGAATTCCTAAAAGAGTTTTCGAAAGAACTTTTAAAGGCATATTTGAACGAATATCTGGGAGAATTTTCGGCGGAATCCTTCACGAATTCTTTAGGAATTTATTCGGAATTGATGGAGTTTGATGCGGCCTACATTTAGGCAAATCGAGTGCCCCATTACTGAGAATAATAGACACTTTTCTTTTGTTCAGCAAATCTACACGACACTGGAATTTTATATCACATCAAAGTATAAAACTCACCTTTTTGCAATGTTTTGCTTCGATTTCTCGCACTTGAATTATTTTTTTTTAATTATTTATTTAGGTGTTTTTTAATCCCGCACCTAAAAAATATAAAATGTTGAAATAGAACACAAATAAATTTTAACAACTATTTTTGTTTGCACGCTTTGTGAGTAAATTGCGTGTCAACGTGTGTACGCATTGGCTCTGATTATGTAGGGTGTCGAACTACAAGTTTGACATAACTCAAATTTACCGTATCAATCAAGTGTATCAAGTTATGAAGAGTGGCCCACAACCAGAGATATCACCCTACTCATAATAGAGCTTACTTGTTCAACTGCAATTGAAAATATATTGCATTCATCTTTCAAGGTTGAATTTTGTGGCCATTATTGTTGCTATTATTACTTCTACAAGGTAATTTTAAATTATTAAGCTATTAAATCCGATTACCCATCAAAAACTTTACCCATTTGTACTTCACCCAACCAGCCAGAAGGTATTGTACAAGAATTCCGTTTGGCTGCCGCTGCTGCTATTGAAAACGCGTGCTAATTGAAGAAAAATCCGTTGGTCACATTTTGGCACCCGGCTTAATTCGATCTCGTTGGGTTCGAGCTCGGCTGCCAAAACATGCCGTCATGGTAAACTCGCAACACTCCCAACAGAAATGTGGTGTCTTTTTTTCCACTGATCGACAACTCAGATCCGTACCACTCTGCTACAATGCACGTACCCATTTAACATGAGTGTGTTATTTGGCAGTCACGGACTGTTGGTGGGTAGCGTTTTGTCTATTTCGCGACTTTCAAAACAATAGCGCATGTGATTCCCCGGTTCGAATGAGCCCACGACACGAAAATTTGAAGTGTCATCGTCTTTTCGACCATTTGTCCAAATAATTAGCGATCAAGAAGCATGTAGGACGTAGGTATCTTTTTGAGAAGCATTTTATTTCAATTTCGATAATATGAACTGTATCGCATTCGTTCTAAATACAAATGTAAATAATTTATGATTGTTTTATGCCGTTTAACTATACTAAGGCGATTTTCGTATTAGTCATAAATGCATGTTACTCATCATGTGCACCGGGTCCTCCTCATTTCCTTATCATAACCGACGTGTCAGTTGATTTAAATAAAACGAGTTTACTCTTGTTCTTGGGACACTTTTTGCTGAACCCAGAACAATGACACTATCAACGGATCAGATTCAGTAGCGCGCAATCTTCTACGAATTCAGTACCGTGGAAGTGTCATCGTTCTTACGACGCAACGTTATAGACGCAAATTGCAGCACCAGCATCGTTCACGTGCTATGAACCGCGATGATAAGAAGGAAGTGTTGATATTTTGATGAACCGACCAACAGATGTTCCATGAGGGAGAAGTGGATTATTTTTTGATATTGATTATGTTCTGGATGAGTCATTCTTGAAGGTTACAAAAAATGGTTGGTTATTGTTGTCTAATATTAAGTGTTTGCAGATATTAAGTGTTGTTCTTTATAACCAATATGCTCTAAATAAGATTAGTAGATCTTGCGTTATAACAGGCTCTAGGACCTTTTCTAATATTTTTTATTTTGTTTTAAATATAAAAATATCTAAGCAAGCCAGTTTATTCAGATACAACTTTGTCTGTCATCTACTGCTACCATCACCATTCTCAGGCAACACGCCCAGATTACAAAGTATGATGCATCCAACTCCTAGACATTTAGGTCAGTTTAAAAAGGTTTAGGTAGGACAGTTAAACAACATTGCACATATAACTTTCAACCACTGTTCTTTGCGATGAATCACACTGGAAACGTTCACCCATAAAAAAATTACATGGTCTGCTTGGGATACATTTTGCCCCGTTATATTTAATGCACGCTGCAAACTAACATGTAAATATTTAATCTACTTTTTATTAGCGCAATATACATCAACACCGCTGAACTACCGCGGAGCTATTCGTTCTAGACAATCGGTCAAACGGCGTGGGATTTGGGATTCAACTCTGATATGCAACAAATCATCGTCGGCTAATGCCACGATTGACTCAAGAGCAAATAGGCCATGCCTGCGACAGCTGTTGGTATCCGATTCAGATGTTTACATATTCGATTCCACCAGCGACAAGTACCCGGTTCGTCCACCGAGGTCAAGAAGCTTCAAACAGCTAATGGCGAACAAACTGTGCTCCCCGTGCCTCAGTTGGAAACACATGTCCGCCCGTCTCGGCAAAAGCTGTCTGATGCGCTTCCTATCGTTTTTTGGCCAAACGCTAATCTTTCTGGTGAGCATTCCTCTGTGGCTAGTGGTCGCGTATATCGTGATCGTGGAGTACATTTTCACCGCACTAGGATCGGGAAATAGAATTCCAAGAACTGAGTCAATTTGTTAACCCAAAGCCGATAGCGCCAGCCGGCGGTTTCGAGATGGAAATCGAAAAGATGCTCGACGATGATTCAGAAAAATATCTCTATGTAGTGTACACGTAAAGTAGCAGCAGGTTTTCCTTTTCGTTGGCGGCGCCGGCCGGCGCTGATTGACGAGATTAACATGCGAGTGGAGTAGCTTCAAGATGCCAAGTAATTGAAAGGAAATATTAAATTTAACGCAGGTGGCGGAAATGTTTAGAGCGAGGGTGGGTTCTGTCCAACGGAAGATGAATCAACTAAACGGGAGAAGGGGTTGGGTCCCCCAGTAACTTGTTCTCAGCTGTTAGTTGTTCTTCTCTTACAGTTGTAAGAGAAGACGTGTGGTTTGAGTTGCGTCATCATCATGTTTGTATATCTTTGTTTGTTTGAATAAAGTAAAGATTATTAAAGAGGATGAATTATTATGCAAGCAGAATGCGATCAAGATTCCATTACGAGTGGGTACACTATCATTGCAATTCTTTGAGTAAAACAGACTAAGAATAATTTTCTTGGTCTTTATTTCTTTGGACAGTTTTTTAATCAACCTCTTTTCATTTTTCGATTTTCACCTGTCATAATACGTATCTCGTATCACTTTTCATTTTAATTCCACTGGTTTGATCTGTCAAATGTTAAACGACTAAAATCCCCGCCTATTGTTGAACTCTAGCTACTTTTTTTCCTCCGTCAAAGTATATTTAGGAGCCGACCATTTATTGCATTTAAAGTCATTTTATAACTGGCGAAGACGCGTAACATAATAATATACAGATAAATATCATTGATCACCAGGAGGAGGCATTGAGGAGATGATTAATCTAAAATATTGGTATTAGATTATACAACAATAATATGTTGGTTTTGTTTCGCTTGCGACACCTATTAATACTGTTCTTCATTGTTGCGCTCCCTCTTTACTTTGAGCTTTAGATGTTGTACTCACCGATAAATAATGATTAAGAAATATTATGGGCCTTCAATAATTCATTTGCAATTTGTTTGAAAATTCCCCTATTAATTACAGTAATATCCCGATTTTATCACCCCCCTGGTGAATTTTGGGGTGATAAAACAGGGTATGTGACAAAATCGGTAAAAAAAATATTTTAAATTTTTTATTCCATTTCACAAATATGAATCATTTTATGCCTTGGAAAGGCAAAATGCGTGAACGGTACCAGTTATTTCTTGTCGAAAATGCTTATAGAATCCTTCCCAGGTACTCAGAAGTCATTCATAATAAACTACTGGCAGTGAAAGTTATTTCATGGAAATCAACGTTGTTTGCAGTATTATTTACGAAAATAAAAAGAATGACTAAAATTTTTTGGGGTGACAAAATCGGGTCGAAAACGTGACAAAATCGGGACGTGACAAAATCGGGTCGAAAACGTGATAAAATCGGGGGTAGACAAAATCGGGGGTAGACAAAATCGGGGAGTGACAAAATCGGGTCAATACTGTATTTATTTAAGTAGTTCTTCAAAAAAAAATTATAATTCTTCCAGGTATTCCTCCTTGAAGTCTTGTATGCATTCCATTGCGAATTCTTCTAGGAAAGCATTAGAGAAATATTTCAGGCATTCCTTCATTTTTTTTCCAAAAATTCATCTGGAAATTCTTCCAAGAGTTCCTACGAAATTTCTTCCAAGAATTTCTCTGGAAGTTCCTTTGAAAATTCCTCCATAAATTCCTCCGGTAGTCCCTTCAAGAATTCCTTCGGAAGTGGAATTTCTCCGAAAGTTCGTCCTAGAATTCTTCTGAAAGTTCTTCCAGAAATTCCTTCGGAACTACCGGAGTTCCGGAAGTTTCTCAAGAAATTCCTCCGGAATTCCCTTCAAGAATTCCTCCGAAAGTTCCTTCAGAAATTCTTCCGAAAGTTTCTCCGGAAATTCCTCCAGAATTCCTCTAGAAGTTCCTTCAGAAAATTCCTCCGAAATTCCTCCAGGAATTCCTCCGGAAGTTCCTCCACGAATTCCTCCGGAAGTTCCTCCAGGAATTCCTCCGGAAGTTCCTCCAGGAAGTTCCTCCGGAAATTCCTCCGAAAGTTCCTCCAGGAATTCCTCCGGAAGTTCTTCCAGGAATTCCTCCGGAAGTTCCTCCAGGAATTCCTATGGTAGTCCCTCCAGGAATTCCTCCGGAAGTTCCATCAGGAGTTCATCCGAAAGTTTATCTAGGAGTTCATCCGGAAGTTCCTCCAGGAATTCCTCCGGAAGTTCCTCCTTTGTTTTTCATACAAACCATTTTGTGAAATCAAATAATCTAGTTGGAATGCGAGTGATTAATAAACATTAAAGAGTAATTATTTTCCTTATATCCACTTCAATAAAAACCTTATATCATCTTCAATAAAATTATCTCCCTCATGAAGAAGAGCAATGGCTGTAACTATGATGCGAAATTCTTCCGTTTATTGAAAGTAATTATTTTTTTCCCGGTACATGTCCTGAATTCCCGATTTTTCCCGCTTTTTTTCCCGGTGACTTCAATTTCCCGTCTTTTTCCCGCTTTTCCCGTTTTTCCCGGTTCGGTGGCCACCCTGTCATCTGTTAAGAAACTAATGAAATAGTGTAATTACATATAATTGCACGATTTCATCTATCTTTTAGACATGTTGTCTTTACAGGACTATTTTAGAAAAATCGCGTTGACGTCAGTTCGCACTTTCATTTAGATACAAAGGTGCTAAATGATCGCTATTTGCCTTAAATGTTTGTCATGTTAATATGGGGCCGACGACACCGTTACATAATTGTTTTTATATGATTGAAAATAGAGGAGAAACATTTTTGATGCACACTGCATTAGCGTCTCTAACATTGCGTTGGTGATCGTATCCAGCGAGCACACTTTCATTTTTAGTTTGCTTCATCATTCGACGTGTTATTTTATAACTTGCCCTCCTCTTTGCCCAATATATTATATAGTATCACTACTAGGTTATCTCTCTGCACTTGACAAAATTGGCGATATTCTTTATCTTTCATTGATAAATACCTGGATGCTAATTAATTGACATGTTGATTTTTATGATTGTTGAAAATTTGGCTGTCTTGGTGACAGTAAAAAAATGTAGGCTGTTAATTATTTATCATAAGAACACCAAATTAGCAGCCCTCGTAACACTTGTTACATTTCATTCTCGAATATCTGCCAAAATGAAACGATTGCCGCTAGAAGTTCGTAACTTGTGGATAGCACCTGATAAAACATTTTCCATCGACAAATTAACCATCGCACCTAGCTGGCAACTTAAAATTCATAGAATTCGATTGCACACAATGTGGCTTACTGTTGTTTCTGCTTGTTACCCGTTGTTAAACATCGGCATACCATCGATCGTTCCACACAAGTTCCCAGAAGATATTTTTATAGCTACGATGGCGATTGTGCTCCCATGTGGCACACATAAAGTTGTGCAATTGGAACAAGTTAAGCGGAAACGTCGTTTTCCTGATAAATGAGAAAGTATTCTGAGCAAAAAAAAAATAAAAGTACACTGAGCAGGTTGAAACTGGCATTACAATTGTTAGTGGGAAAAATTATATTGTTTTCAATTGGAGCTTTTTTTTCAAATGCTTAGTTGATTTAGATACGCATAGTTAGCTCAAATATCGATTTTCTTAAAAAATACCAAATTGAAAGCAGATTTTGTTTACAGCCATATTCCATACCATTGATTCAATAGACTCGTGAGCTTTGTTAGAATTTTATGTTATGCCATCATTCTATATCTTTATCCTCTCAAATGTATAAACAATGATGAGATAAGCGTACTGGTAGTTGCGGCAAAGATCAAATGTAATTACGATGTACACAGTGGAGCAATGAGAACGTAGCTCAATCCAAACTCGATGGAAAAGGAAGCAGTGAAAGAAGAACCCATGTAGATTACTTAAGGACAAAGTTGAAGATTACCAATTATGGCAAGTATGACTGTTTTCTATAACGAAGTATTCAACGGACGATGCGTTAGTTGTGATGAACTGAAAATAGTAACTGCTTAGGAGTCGTTCACTAATTACGGAAGTAGATGTGGGGTAGGGGGTGGGGGTCTGTCATTTTCTTAATCTTGATATAAATCAAAAATAATTTGTATGGAAAAAACCTTACAAGGGGGGGGGGGGGGGTCCGAAAAACCTAGAAAAAATGCTTACGTAATTATCGACCCCTTATTTACTCGCACAATTTTTTTAGTGCTTGTGAAACAAAATGATTTACTTGTCATGAGACTATTTCATTTAATACCATCACTTGATTCTAACTTGACAGATACATATTAGACTTGTGCGCCGCCGCCGACGATTTTATCACGCCGCCGCCGCCGTTAAAAATAAATCGGCGCACCGCCGTATGAAAATTGACCACGCCGCCGAATATTTTTACCACGCCGATGGCATTTTTACTGTTAAGTCTAGATTTATCTAGCTTCTGTCGGAAATACATATTTTCAGCCAAGTTCATATGACAAGTATCTTCTTTACAATTATGCAGCTTATATCCTCATTTCCAGTAAAATCTAGACCCAACCAAATTGAAAGTAGATTAAGAACTTATTTCATTTAAAATAGGCTTTTCAGCTAAAAATGTAGCATATTCAGCGTGAATTGTTTGTTGGGGAACAACTAGATCCTTTGTTGTACAACGTATTCTCGGTCAAACAAAACTATACTTGTTCAAACAAACTGCAGCTGACATTTAATTATTCAGAAAATAATGAAATTGTTCTTCAGGAATTCAATGAACTGCTATTCTTCGGCAGCACGTACTAGAATATTTCAGTATGAAAATATTTCAGAACTTCATTTAGAAATTTTGTTTGGAAACTCGACAATCCTTTTTAAAATTCTTTATATACTAACACGTCAAATTCTAGAATTTCCACAAAAACACTTTTAGGAATTTCTTCGAAAATTTCTACTGTAAGCACATCGTGAAATCCACAGGAAATTGGTGCGAAAGGCAAAACGATCGGCCGGTCACCGTAATTTTGTTTTGCTTTGCGCGGGTGAGTAAATAAATCAGAATGTGAAATTTTGTCTTTTGTCCAATCCGTAATCTGGAAAAGTGACGTAACAGCCATTTTACAACATGCATGTTTTCCTTTTTTCTATTAAAGAGCTCGATGAGTAGTACTCGTTAACACCATTTTTGGAAAATGGCGTATACGTCACTTTTTCAGATTACGGCAGAACCGTGTTTCTCCAGTAGGAGCGCGATCTTCAGTAGTTTGAATAGTTTGCTGTAGCCATCGAACAAGTGAGTACAGAGTGCTACGCTTCGGTCGTCCAAAACGCGAATCTCCTCAGTTTTCATATGTCACCGGGCATGCATGTTTTAACTTTTTACTCGTCGCGATACTGCGTATTAGTATTATTTCCCATCCCATAGATCGCATCGCTTACCGAAGTGAATCCAGATAAACTATCCTAAAACGATATCCTGTCCCAAGACAATCGTGGAGATGCAGAGGTTTACTCGGTCTCTAGTAGCAACGAGAGTTGGACTACAATCCTTCCTTCCTATATGACCGTAAGGACGTGGCTGTTATTGACTTCAAATATTTGAGCTCCCGAAACGTGTACATTGAGAATGGGTAGCTAATCCCAAGCCCCATTCATTGTATTCACTGTACAATTTCGCAAGTTCTAATCAATCACGGAGTAGCAACTACGAATTGTACAGTCATAATGCTCATTCTCATGCTCATGTAAGCACGGGAAATCCACGTAAAATTCATTCAAGAAATTATATAATTTTTTGAGTTTTAAATCAGAAATTCCTTCATGAATTTCTTCCAGAAATACTTCATGAATTGAAATAATTATCCAAGACTGCAACGCCGTTAGAAGTAGCTCCTTCATGAATTCATCAATATCTTTTATGAACTTCTTTGGATATTCCCACAAAAATCAGTCGTAGATTCTTCATGGAGAATTCTCAAGAGAAATTTCCGGGAGAACATATAGAGATATCTCTGGAACAGTTCTTGAAGGAATTTTCGCGGATATTCTTGTAGCTATTGAGTTGTAGCTTGTAGAGTTCTTGTAGAATTTCTAAAGAAGTCTAAAGAAAAAATGGGCTGATTTTCGGGGTGTTTCCATATGATACTTCGGAGGAGCTTTGAAGGGAATTTCTTGGATAAATTCTGGAGAAGTTTCCGTGGGAACTTCCTGGGAGATTCTTGAAGGAATTTGTGTAGGAGTTCTTGGAACACATTTCTTGAAGAATATCCAGAGGAACGCGTGTAAGATTTTCTAGATCTAGGTTTCGCAATTTATTTTCCATAAGAAGTACTTCAAGAATTCCTGGTAAATATTCCGGAAAAAAATCGATTTAGTGGAATTTCATGTGAATTCAGAATTCAGAAGAAATATCTGAAGAGTCTTTGTGGTAATTTCTGTAGAGTTTGCGAAATAATGTATGAAGTGTTCTTGGAGGAATTTTTGGAGGAAATTCAGTGAGAATTTTAGGTAATTATTTAAGAAGTTACAGGACGTCTCGGGGATTTCTAGAGCAAACATCCTGAAGCATTCATTTAAGAACTTCCGGAGGAATTCCTGAATTTTTTTTGAAAGAATTTCCGGAAGAATTCCTGAAGGTACTTCTGGAAGAATTCCTGAAGGTACTTTCGCAGAAATTCCTGGAGAAACTTCCGGAATTCCTGATGGAACTTCCGGAGGAATTCCTGGAGGAACTTCCGGAGGAATACCTGGAGGAACTTATGGAGGAATACCTGGAGGAACTTCCGGAGGAATACCTGGAGGAACTTCCGGAGGAATACCTGGAGGAACTTCCGGAGGAATACCTGGAGGAACTTCCGGAGGAATACCTGGAGGAACTTCCGGAGGAATACCTGGAGAAACTTCCGGAGGAATACCTGGAGGAACTTCCGGAGGAATTCCTGATGGAACTTCCTGGAGGAATTCCTGATGGAACTTCCGGAGGAATTCCTGATGGAACTTCCGGAGGAATTCCTGGAGGAACTTCCGGTGGAATTCCTGGAGGAACTTCCGGTGGAATTCCTGGAGGAACTTCCGGTGGAATTCCTGGAGGAACTTCCGGTGGAATTCCTGGAGGAACTTCCGGTGGAATTCCTGGAAGGAACTTCCGGAAGAATTTCTGGAAGGAACTTCCGGTGGAACTTCTGGAAGGAACTTCCGGTGGAATTGCTGGAGGAACTTCCGGAGGAATTCGTGGAGAAACTT
The DNA here is from genome assembly GCF_024139115.2 of Armigeres subalbatus. Taxonomy (NCBI): domain Eukaryota; kingdom Metazoa; phylum Arthropoda; class Insecta; order Diptera; family Culicidae; genus Armigeres; species Armigeres subalbatus. The sequence continues at coordinate 6,550,845 of NC_085140.1, read as the reverse complement.
CCGGAGGAATTCCTGGAGAAACTTCCGCAGGAATTCTTGGAGAAACTTCCGGAGGAATTCCTGAAGGTACCTCCGGAGCAATTCGTGGAGGTACTTCCGGAGAAATTCCTGGAGGTACTTCCGGAGGAATTCGTGGTGAAACTTCCGGAGGAATTCGTGGTGAAACTTCCGGAGGAATTCGTGGTGAAACTTCCTGAGGAATTCGTGGAGAAACTTCCGGAGGAATTCGTGGAGAAACTTCTGGAGGAATTCGTGGAGAAGCTTCCGGAGGAATTCCTGGAGAAACTTCCGGAGGAATTCCTGGAGGAACTTCCGGAGGAATTCCTGGAGGAACTTTCAGAGGAATTCCTGGAGGAACTTCCGGAGGTATTCCTGGAGGAACTTCCGGAGGAATTCCTGGAGAAACTTCCGGAGGGATTCCTGGAAGAACTTCCGGAGGAATTCCTGGAGGAGCTTCCGGAGGAACTCCTGAACGAACTTTTGGAGGAATTTCTGGAGGAACTTCTGCAGTAACTTCCGGAGGAATTCTTTGAGGAACTTCTGGAGAATTCACGGAGAAGCTTCCAGAGGAATTCCTGGAGCAACTTCCGAGAAGGAATTCCGGAGAGGAACTTCGGAGGAATTCCTGGAGGAACTTCCGGAGGAATTCCTGGAGGAACTTCCGGAGGAATTCCTGGAGGAACTTCGGACAGATTCCTGGAGGAACTTCCGGAGGAATTCCTGGAGGAACTTCCGAGGAATTCCTGAGGAACTTCCGGAGGAATTCCTGGAGGAACTTCCGGAGGAATTCCTGGAGGAACTTCCGGAGGAATTCCTGGAGGAACTTCGGAGGAATTCCTGGAGGAACTTCGGAGGAATTCCTGGAGGAACTTCGGAGGAATTCCTGGAACAACTTCGGAGGAATTCCTAGAGGAACTTCCGGAGGAATTCCTGGAGGAACTTCCGGAGGAATTCCTGGAGGAATTCCTGGAGGAACTTCCGGAGGAATTCCTGGAGGAACTTCCGGAGGAATTCCTGGAGGAACTTCCGGAGGAATTCCTGGAGGAACTTCCAGGAATTCCTCCGGAAACTCCTCCAGGAATTCCTCCGGAAACTTCTCCAGGAATTCCTCTAGAAATTCCTTCGAAAGTTCCTCCGGAAATTTCTCCGGAAATTCCTCCAAGAATTCCTTCGGAAATTCCTCCAGGAATTCCTCCGGAAGTTCCAGGAGTTCCTCCGGAAGTTCCTCCAGGAATTCCTCCGGAAGTTCCTCCAGGAATTCCTCCGGAAGTTCCTCCAGGAATTCCTCCGGAAGTTCCTCCAGGAATTCCTCCGGAAGTTCCTCCAGGAATTCCTCCGGAAGTTCCTCCAGGAATTCCTCCGGAAGTTCCTCCAGGAATTCCTCCGGAAGTTCCTCCAGGAATTCCTCCGGAAGTTCCTCCAGGAATTCCTCCGGAAGTTCCTCCCGGAATTCCTTCGGAAGTTCCTCCAGGAATTCCTCCGGAAGTTCCTCCAGGAATTCGTCCGGAAGTTCCTCCAGGAATTCCTCCGGAAGTTCCTCCAGGAATTCCTCCGGAAGTTCCTCCAGGAATTCCTCCGGAAGTTCCTCCCGGAATTCCTTCGGAAGTTTCTCCAGGAATTCCTCCGGAAGTTCCTCCACGAATTCCTCCAGAAGTTCCTCCAGGAATTCCTCCGGAAGTTCCTGCAGAAGTTCCTCCAGAAATTCCTCCGAAAGTTCTTCCAGGAGTTCCTCCGGAAGCTCCTCCAGAAGTTCCTCCGGAAGTTCTTCCAGGAATCCCTCCGGAAGTTTCTCCAGGAATTCCTCCGGAAGTTCCTCCAGGAATACCTCCGGAAGTTCCTCCAGGAATTCCTCTGAAAGTTCCTCCAGGAATTCCTCCGGAAGTTCCTCCAGGAATTCCTCCGGAAGTTTCTCCAGGAATTCCTCCGGAAGCTTCTCCACGAATTCCTCCAGAAGTTTCTCCACGAATTCCTCCGGAAGTTTCTCCACGAATTCCTCAGGAAGTTTCACCACGAATTCCTCCGGAAGTTTCTCCACGAATTCCTCCGGAAGTTTCTCCACGAATTCCTCCGGAAGTTTCTCCACGAATTCCTCCGGAAGTTTCTCCACGAATTCCTCCGGAAGTTTCTCCACGAATTCCTCCGGAAGTTTCTCCACGAATTCCTCCGGAAGTTTCTCCAGGAATTCCTCCGGAAGTTTCTCCACGAATTCCTCCGGAAGTTCCTCCAGGAATTCCACCGGAAGTTCCTCCAGGAATTCCACCGGAAGTTCCTCCAGGAATTCCACCGGAAGTTCCTCCAGGAATTCCACCGGAAGTTCCTCCAGGAATTCCACCGGAAGTTCCTCCAGGAATTCCACCGGAAGTTCCTCCAGGAATTCCTCCGGAAGTTCCTCCAGGAATTTCTCCGGAAGTTTCTCCAGGAATCCCTCCGGAAGTTCCTCCAGGAATTCCTCCGGAAGTTCCATCAGGAATTCCTCCAGGAAGTTCCATCAGGAATTCCTCCGGAAGTTCCTCCAGGTATTCCTCCGGAAGTTCCTCCAGGTATTCCTCCGGAAGTTCCTCCAGGTATTCCTCCGGAAGTTCCTCCAGGTATTCCTCCGGAAATTCCTCCAGGTATTCCTCCGGAAGTTCCTCCAGGTATTCCTCCGGAAGTTCCTCCAGGTATTCCTCCGGAAGTTCCTCCAGGAATTCCTCCGGAAGTTCCTCCAGGAATACCTCCGGAAGTTCCATCAGGAATTCCGGAAGTTTCTCCAGGAATTTCTGCGAAAGTACCTTCAGGAATTCTTCCGGAAGTACCTTCAGGAATTCTTCCGGCAATTCCTTCAAACAAATTTCAGGAATTCCTCCGGAAGTTCTTAAATGAATGCTTCAGGATGTTTGCTCTAGAAAACCTCGAGACGTCCTGTAACTTCTTAAATAATTACCTAAAATTCTCACTAGATTTCCTCCAAAAATTCCTCCAAGAACACTTCATACATTATTTCGCAAACTCTACAAAAATTACCACAAAGACTCTTCAGATATTTCTTCTGAATTCTGAATTCACATGAAATTCCACTAAATCGATTTTTTTTTCCGGAAAATTTACCAGGAATTCTTGAAGTACTTCTTATGGAAAATAAATTGCGAAACCTAGATCTAGAAAATCTTACACGCATTCCTCTGGATATTCTTCAAGAAATGTGTTCCAAGAACTCCTACACACTCCACTCCTCCTTCAAGAATCTCCCAGGAAGTTCCCACGGAAACTTCTCCAGAATTTATCCAAGAAATTCCCTTCAAAGCTCCTCCGAAGTATCATATGGAAACACCCCGAAAATCAGCCCATTTTTTCTTTAGACTTCTTTAGAAATTCTACAAGAACTCTCTCAAAAATAGCTACAAGAATATCCGCGAAAATTCCTTCAAGAACTGTTCCAGAGATATCTCTATATGTTCTCCCGGAAATTTCTCTTGAGAATTCTCCATGAAGAATTCACGACTGATTTTTTGTGGGAATATCCAAAGAAGTTCATAAAAGATATTGATGATCAATTCATGAAGGAGCTACTTCTAACGGCGTTGCAGTCTTGGATAATTATTTCAATTCATGAAGTATTTCTGGAAGAAATTCGCGAAGGAATTTCTGATTTAAAACTCAAAAATTTTTTTATATAAATTCTTGAATGAATTTTACGTGGATTTCCCGTGCTTACATGAGCATGAGCATGATCATTATGACCGCACAATTCGTAGTTGCTACTCCGTGATTGACTGAACTTGCGAAATTGTACAGAGAATACAATGAATGGGGCTTGGGATTAGCTACCCATTCTCAATGTACACGTTTCGGGAGCTCAAATATTTGAAGTCAATAACAGCCACGTCCTTACGGTCATATAGGAAGGGAAGGATTGTAGTCCGACTCTCGTTGCTACTAGAGACCGAGTATACCTCTGCATCTCCACGATTGTCTTGGGATAGGATATCGTTTTAGTTAAAAAGGATAGTTTATCTGGATTCACTTCGGTAAGCGATGCGATCTATGGGATGGAAAATAACACTAATACGCTGTTTCGCGACGAGTAAAAAGTTAAAACATGCACGCCCGGTGACATATGAAAACTGAGGAGATTCGCGTTTTGGACGACCGAAGCGTAGCACTCTGTACTCACTTGTTCGATGGCTACAGCAAACTATTCAAACTACTGAAGATCGCGCTCCTACTGGAGAAACACGGTTCTGCCGTAATCTGAAAAAGTGGCGTATACGCCATTTTCCAAAAATGGTGTTAACGAGTACTACTCATCGAGCTCTTTAATAGAAAAAAGGAAAACATGCATGTTGTAAAATGGCTGTTACGTCACTTTTCCAGATTACAGATTGGACAAAAGACAAAATTTCACATTCTGATTATTTACTCACCCGCGCAAAGCAAAACAAAATTACGGTGACCGGCCGATCGTTTTGCCTTTCGCACCAATTTCCTGTGGATTTCACGATGTGCTTACAGTAGAAATTTTCGAAGAAATTCCTAAAAGTGTTTTTGTGGAAATTCTAGAATTTGACGTGTTAGTATATAAAGAATTTTAAAAAGGATTGTCGAGTTTCCAAACAAAATTTCTAAATGAAGTTCTGAAATATTTTCATACTGAAATATTCTAGTACGTACTGCCGAAGAATAGCAGTTCCTTGAATTCCTGAAGAACAATTTCATTATTTTCTGAATAATTAAATGTCAGCTGCAGTTTGTTTGAACAAATATAGTTTTGTTTGACCGAGAATACGTTGTACAACAAAGGATCTAGTTGTTCCCAACAAACAATTCACGCTGAATATGCTACATTTTTAGCTGAAAAACCTATTTTAAATGAAATAAGTTCTTAATCTACTTTCAATTTGGTTGGGTCTTGACTTTACTGGAAATGAGGATATAAGCTGCATAATTGTAAAGAAGATATACTTGTTATATGAACTTGGCTGAAAATATGTATTTCCGACAGGAGCCAGATAAATCTTGACTTAACAGTAAAAATGTCATCGGTGTGGTAAAAAAATATTCGGCGGCGTGGTCAATTTTCATACGGCGGTGCGCCGATTTATTTTTCACGGCGGCGGTGGCGTGAGAAAATCGTCGGCGGCGGCGCACAAGTCTAATATGTATCTGTCAAGTTAGAATCAAGTGGTGGTATTAAATGAAATAGTCTCATGACAAGTAAATCATTTTGTTTCACAAGCACTAGAAAAATTGTGCGAGTAAATAAGGGGTCGTTCAATAATTACGTAAGCATTTTTTCTAGGTTTTTCGGACCACCCTCCCCCTCCTTGTAAGATTTTTCCCATACAAATTATTTTTGATTTATATCAAGATTAAGAAAATGACAGACCCCCACCCCCTACCCCACATCTACTTACGTAATTAGTGAACGACCCCTAAGCAGTTACAATTTTCAGTTCATCACAACTAACGCATCGTCCGCGATGTTGAATACTTCGTCATAGAAAACAGTCATACTTGCCATAATTGGTAATCTTCAACTTTGTCCTTAAGTAATCTACATGGGTTCTTCTTTCACTGCTTCCTTTTCCATCGAGTTTGGATTGAGCTACGTTCTCATTGCTCCACTGTGTACATCGTAATTACATTTGATCTTTGCCGCAACTACCAGTACGCTTGTCTCATCATTGTTTATACATTTGAGAGGATAAAGATATAAAAATGATGGCATAACATAAGATTCTAACAAAGCTCACGAGTCTATTGAATCAATGGTATGGAATATGGCTGTAAACAAAATCTGCTTTCAATTTGGTATTTTTTAAGAAAATCGATATTTGAGCTAACTATGCGTATCTAAATCAACTAAGCATTTGAAAAAAAAAAGCTCCAATTGAAAACAATAAAATTTTTCCCACTAACAATTGTAATGCCAGTTTCAACCTGCTCAGTGTACTTTTTTTTTTTTGCTCAGAATACTTTCTCATTTATCAGGAAAACGACGTTTCCGCTTAACTTGTTCCAATTGCACAACTTTATGTGTGCCACATGGGAGCACAATCGCCATCGTAGCTATAAAAATATCTTCTGGGAACTTGTGTGGAACGATCGATGGTATGCCGATGTTTAACAACGGGTAACAAGCAGAAACAACAGTAAGCCACATTGTGTGCAATCGAATTCTATGAATTTTAAGTTGCCAGCTAGGTGCGATGGTTAATTTGTCGATGGAAAATGTTTTATCAGGTGCTATCCACAAGTTACGAACTTACGAACTAGCGGCAATCGTTTCATTTTCGAGAATGAAATGTAACAAGTGTTTCGAGGGCTGCTAATTTGGTGTTCTTATGATAAATAATTAACAGCCTACATTTTTTTACTGTCACCAAGACAGCCAAATTTTCAACAATGATAAAAATCAACATGTCAATTAATTAGCATCCAGGTATTTATCAATGAAAAATAAAGAATATCGCCAATTTTGTCAAGTGCAGAGAAATAACCTAGTAGTGATACTATATAATATATTGGGCAAAGAGGAGGGCAAGTTATAAAATAACACGTCGAATGATGAAGCAAACTAAAAATGAAAGTGTGCTCGCTGGATACGATCACCAACGCAATGTTAGAAACGCAATGCAGTGTGCATCAAATATGTTTCTCCTCTATTTTCAATCATATAAAAACAATTATGTAACGGTGTCGTCGGCCCCATATTAACATGACAAACATTTAAGGCAAATAGCGATTATTTAGCACCTTTGTATCTAAATGAAAGTGCGAACTGACGTCAACGCGATTTTTCTAAAATAGTCCTGTAAAGACAACATGTCTAAAAGATAGATGAAATAGTGTAATTATATGTAATTACACTATTTCATTAGTTTCTTAACAGATGACAGGTGGCCACCGAACCGGGAAAAACGGGAAAAGCAGGAAAAGACGGGAAATTGAAGTCACCGGGAAAAAAAGCGGGAAAAACCGGGAATTCAGGACATGTACCGGGAAAAAAATAATTACTTTCAATAAACGGAAGAATTTCGCATCATAGTTACAGCCATTGCTCTTCTTCATGAGGGAGATAATTTTATTGAAGATGATATAAGGTTTTTATTGAAGTGGATATAAGGAAAATAATTACTCTTTAATGTTTATTAATCACTCGCATTCCAACTAGATTATTTGATTTCACAAAATGGTTTGTATGAAAAACAAAAAATAGGTGGATCTTTATCCCAAATCCAGTTTGTGTTGTTACTAGATCATTTTGATATTGTGTTATGAGGTACGCATAGAATCGAATTGCAAAATATTCATTCTTTTATTTGGATGTATTCAACTTTAAGCTATTCTTCATTGTCCAAGCTCGCCTTTAGATGATGTACCTCTATTTGTTTGTATAAACTGCACAGAATTCGAAAGAATGGCGAATTGAAACCAATCTAGAGTTTGACGCTTCAATCAACTAAATGATCGAGAATAAAACCCGAGCGAGATCGAATCGGACCTAGTAATAGGGGAACGGTTCGGCACTTCATAGCTCCTATTTCCATCCCATCAAAAACAAAGCAATGAAAAGGAATTTGGTTTGCAATGAACGAGATTGGTGCTGTATTTCTTTGTTTGGCGATGAGATGAATATATGTTCAGTGATATATATTTCAACATGTTCAAAAGTTGTTTAGAATTATATTTAAACATTCTACAAATCATTGAAAAATGGTAATCTTTTGATACTTATCGTAAATATCTTTAAAAAAAATTCCAGCATCAAAAACTGTTGTCATTGTTAAGATCAGTACTGCAATTTCTCATTTTCAATGAGTTATATTAAGCGTTGTTTACATTTTTGCCTCTTTGATGTTAGATCGAGATGTAGAAAGTCCATTGAAGTTGTTTTATAATTTTGTGGATTTTTAGAACACTGCTTTACTTACTTTATTGTTAAGTTCTAAGTTAAAAACATCGATTTTATTCGATTTACTTTATAAAAGAAAATTGTGTACCTCCTCACATAATTTTCCGAAAATTTGAAAAACTTTATCAGTTACACGGGTATTCTTTGAAATAGTCTAAATAAGATCAAACTGAGAGCTGGACACTAAAAATATTTCGTTTTGCTCTAAGAGGGAAGAACTACACTAGACTGGCAAGCAATATTCTTTGGCTCTGATGGAAACTTACGAAAGCTTGGCAACTAAGAAAATAATCAAACCCTTTGTAACCATTATAGGGGCTTATGTTGTATTACCATTTTGATTAATTGCCTGTATTTCTTATGGAGAGCGATACCACAACAATAGGACATTAGCACTACCGCAATAATAGGCTCAAGGGACGCAATTTTTTTAAGGAAAATGTTGATTTTTCATCATTTTGAATGGAATTTTGTTGAACAAAAGGTGTTCTAGTGGTTAATTCGAAGGGTTTTAACGGATCCACAATTGTTTTTGATGCTATTATATCCAGAATGGACTATTTTAACACTACCGCAACATTAGGACATACCACAACGATAGGACGTTTTACCCTAAAACCCTAAAGTTCAAAAACTCTTACAATGTAATTTTAAGGTTTAATAAAAACCGGGAAATTTTGACAAAATTTATCGGGAAAATCGGGAAAAAACCGGGAATTTGAAAATCGATTTTCAGTGGCCACCCTGAGATGAGCATATTTTGACATCAACTGTAGCTTTGTCTGATAAGAGTCAAGTCTCGAGTGACCAGACTAGACGGTGTCTTGTACAAGAACAAACAATCTTTCTACGACTTTTAACCAACAAAGATAAGCTTTTCATAGAATCGATTAACTATCTTGTATAAATATTTATAAGACACATCGTTCGATAACTAAATACTGCAGTTGATGTTTCCAGTAACTCGACTAATCACGTTCAAAAGATTTTGCAACGGACACAACGTCAACATCAACAACCCCACATGAGTGTGCCGTTACAAAACATTTCCATATTTCCCTACCTTGAAGCCACGGTCGTCGTCGTGAACAACTGCTGATGGCGGAACGAGAAGGGTGACAACATAAACAACATCGATGATCGCCGACGACGAGTGAGGTTGTGCAAAATTCACCCCACACCGAGCATAGAAGAACCCTCGCTTGCATAGGGGCCAGCAAGCCAAAACCACCTATGTTTGCAATTAGAGAACAAGCTTTGAGTGGACGATGGAAAGCAACTCCACTGGGCAAGATAATGCGGGTACATGGTCGATCGGTTCGTCGCAAGCCTACGAGAGCGGGTCCGTTAGAATAACGCATCGGAAATGGTCATTTAAGGGTGCAGACGATGTGACCAAAGTGCAAATTTCTCAACGGTTTCGCGAGCATCGATAAATCGTGTTTGAGACCCGTAAGCCGATTCTGTTCGCATTGAGTAGCAGTGATGTGCACGAGTTCGCATGTAGATAATTTTACCATAATCGATTTAGTAACCCTGTTCGTGTCTCCGTATCTCGCTAGTTGCCTACTACATATGTAAGGCAAATGTTGTGGGAAAAGTGCGCTGATGAATGTGATGCAATTGGATTGAATTGTTCAGTTGACACTCATTCATTCCACACTGACTGATGTTCTACCGGAATAATGAAGCATTGTCAAGGCTGTGAGAGGCTTTCTCATGAATCGATTGTTATTTGCCCTAATATATTATTAAAATGTAGATTACCCAACCAGAATTAGAATTTGGAAGTAATTATGCATATGTGTTCTGTGTACAATAACATGGCTTATAATGTATATTCGGACTTCTATTGTTCGGCTCTGGTTGCTTTTTACACAAACTCTGTACAACTTGTTCCATTCGATGTTAGTTGATTCATCGGCATATGAAAACACCTCGTAATTATGTGCGTTGAATGCCAATGTTTTGACGAAATTCAGCATAACATTGCTTTATAGATTGTTTTAAGTAATTTAAGTGTAATCATATTGTTTTGTTAAAGTCTTTCGGTCTAAATTAAAAAGTCGTCATTAGTTTTTTTAGGTAACATATTAAGCTCTATCTGGAATAAGGGCTAATGTCGCAGAGTTCTCTTTGCCGACTTTCCTTGTTTTAAATAAAAGTAACAAGCAGAGGGTTTGTTTGCACTTCTTCACCTCAGAACTATGAAAAACAATGAGAATTTTTTCATTCTGAGGTAGAAAACTGTCAAAAAATCCTATACTTATCACTTTGGATTCAAAGATGAAGAGAACCATTTCTTGTGACCAGAGTTTGCAGAAATCGTTCTCAATAGATACAGATCAGAAATTAAAAAGAGAGAAAACTATCTTCGAATCATAACATTGAAAACAAGTTTATCGCGCTTGCCCTTAGAACCAATTGGAGCTTTTTGAAATGAGTTTATCGTGAAATATAATCCCCAGAACCATTTCATTATTAGCTTGCGAGAAATGTCTTTCACGGTATGCTACATATCTTGAGTGTGAACAGAGATGATTAGTGAGAGATTTTTTCATTTCATGTTGGATTCAATCCCTGTGACATTCTTCCTGGTATCAGATAGAGCATGATTTTAGATAACACTGGAAACAAACTTTAGTTGTTATGAAGTTTGTCTGGGTTACAACACAGTACGTTGAAACATGAAAGAAGTATCCCATAGCTGGCGGTCTTCACAAGTTCCTATCTTAACGCTTACATTGAAAGCAATTCTGCTAGCACAACTTAAGTCCTGTTGCTTTCCTGACTTCAGATATATAAAAGAGATACAACTCCAAGCGTCTGTCCGCTAATGAGGTAGGACAAGCAAGACAGGGAATAACTCTCGAAAATAGCTTGTTTTTTTACAGCGGCATTTGTTTTCCTGAAATGCTTTCAACTCTTCACTGCCACTAACCGTAAGTCAGTCCCATCTGTCCATCTGACTGACTGAATCTATGACAAAGGTCGAAAGACAAAATGTCGAAAGGACAAAAGGTCGAAAGACAAAAGGTCGAAAGGACAAAAGGTCGAAAGGCACAGAAGGTCAAATGGGACAAAAGATCGAAAAGGACAAAAGGTCGAAAGGGACAAAAGGTCGAAAAGGACAAAAGGTCGAAAGTGATAAAAGTTCAATCAAGAACAAGTTGATAACAAGTTTTGTGTATTTCAAAGGAATTTGTGAAATGCATTTAACTTCAAGCAGAAATAACACACTTATCTCATTAATCAAAGTTGAAGAATGAGCAATTTTCAAAGAAGTAATTACTATGAAACAATATTATGAATATCTAGATAGTTCTGTTAGTAAATAATAGATTGTTGAATTTGGAAATGAATAAAACTTGTATAGATCGAGACAGAGTTGTTCTATACAGTTGGCAAAAAATTGTCCTTTTATTTTTCACTATTTTTAACAACTAAATAAAATTCATTCAATGAGTGCAAATAATAGATGGATATCTAGGTTTTCTAAATGCCATTTAAATCTGTTAAAACAGTGTTCGCCTTAGCCACGCAGACGCGTGTATTTGAAATACATCTGCGTGTAATACACGCCGGTGTATTTGATGTGCGGCATGCGCCATTTTGACAAACCAAAGTGACATTTTGAAAACTAAAACATCCATCTATTAGTAGTACTCACTGAATCAATTTTATTTAATTGTTAAACATTGTGCAAAATAAAATAGCAGAGTTTTTGCCAACTGTGTAGGCCAACTCTGGTGCGAAATTGATTCTCTCCGTTTCAGTTTCTTGTCTATTTCGACCTTTTATCCCTTTCGCCTTCTTATTTTTTTGTTTCTTTCGACCTTTTGTTCCGTTCAACGTTTTGTCCTTTCGACCTTTTGACTTTTGATCTTTTGTCGTTTCGACCTTTTGTCTTTCGACGTTTTGTCTTTCGACCTTTTGTCCTTTCGACCTTTTGTCTTTCGACCTTTTGTCCCTAACCCTGACTGACTTGCGGTTCATGGCATTTGACTTGTCATTATATCGCCCTCACAACCCTGGAAGGACCAGAGAGGCCCGCACACCTCCGTGAGTGGGACTTACACCAGGGTTGAGGTGCCCCAGGAAGTCCCAGCTGGTTCTAGCTGCGTATTTCTTGAAGCTGCCCGTTGGTTATCCTGGCTGACGATCTTTTTAATCTAAGCTTTAACATCAACTTAAGGAACCTCGGCCTTGGTGATTGACATCAGCCAGAATGTCTGCAGTGACATTCCCTCACGGAGAAAAAGCCCTTTAGTTTGAAACAACCATATCGTTGGCTGAAATTCAAACCATCATTATGGTTGTTTCAAATTGATAATATTTGTTGATACTACTGTTTTTGGTTATATCAACCAGCTGTTTTAGTTTTAAACAAACTATACAATTTAGTTATTTCGAAGCAATGTTTATTTGTTTTGAACAAATATTATTATTATTCCAAACGAAATGTTGGGTTATTTTTAATAATTTACGGGTTAAATTCGTTGTTCTGATTTCGCGTATGCTTGTTTGAAACAACATATACACCAACTTGGAAACAAGCTAAAATAGTAGTTTCTTTACTTCACGGCTAAAAATTGTAAACGTTTTTCAGAAAGTATTTCAGCTTCTTAATTATTGTGATATATTCGCGAATCTGACGAGTGAGACATCGATTTTTCGAAAAAGTTCTATTTATTTTAATTTTGGAAATTTTCAGGATTGACCTATATGCATTCACCGGTTTGAATACGCATCCTGTTAAAAGCTATGCTTTTGGTGGAACTCCTACAGCAATGGAGATTACTTTATATCAAGGTAAGTAATAAATACATTATATGCATTAGATCTTTGTAAAAGCATTTACATTATTTATTGTGTCGTTGACTATTTATTTTACAGATCATGCATAAATCGCACAATGCCTCAAGTAAGCGTAAAAAAGACGTCGATATACCAGATCATCACCCAGTAGAGACAGCTCCTGATGATGTCTGTCGTTAAAACTCTTCAATCGCATCTTCTCTAGGGATTTATATTGTATATATTGCACGAAAAGGAATAGGTGTTTGTCGATCTCGATCTCGATGACAATAATTATACATATGTAATTTACCAAAAATGAAAATAAATATGAAACTTAAACCATAATAAACCTTGAGCAGAAAAGGCAAAAAGCAAAAAAGAACAAGAAAGAACCAGCCATTTGAATGAACAAGCTACAATTTATGTTTGTTTCAAACCATAAATTCGTTTGAATTAAATCAAAATTTTATTATTTGAAACTAAATGTCTTAGTTTGAATCAACCAAAATCGTTGGTGGTTAACACGGATGTCAAAATAACAAACTAAGATTTTGGTTGTTTCAAACAAATGTTTGTTTGATGCAGTTGTCAAACCACCGGATTGGCTACATAGTTTTTTAGTTTGTTTCAACCAGTGTCGATGCTTCATTCAAACTATTTTTTTGTTTGGGCCAAATTCAAACTAAAGATTAGTTTGAAATAACCTGCATTTTGGCTGAAGCTACTAAATATTTTTCTCCGTGCTGGTACACGGTTGTCGACTGTTGTTTGCGAGAATGGCCCGGATCCTCTTCTCACGAAAAAGAACCGTCAGTATAGCGGTGATGGAAAATGAAAAAAATGTCATGGGATTGCTTTTACTGATTCGTTAAAAACTTTTTTTCAAAAGTTATTTACAATTCGGATTATTTGATTAACATTTAATGCTTAAAGCATCTTAGATCTTTGTCAAACAGATCATCCTTCTCAGCTTAGCTTTGACTGACTACACATATCTATGGTTGCTACTCCGCGAATAACCAGAATCAATGAAATTGCACAAAGAATCAACTGAATGATTGACTGAGATTGTTCAAGCATTCTCAGTGTGCAAGTTTCAGTGACTCAAATGTTCAAATGATCAATAACGGCGCCGGCCACGTCCTTGTAGTCGATCTGCAGCCGGCTGGAGACTCCGAGGACATTGATGAATTTCCGGTTTGGGATCGGTAACCCATTGCACACATGTTCGCGGACACTTTTCCCGGCCGCCATGGTGAAGTCGACCAATGAAGCCCACCTATGAACTGCAATAACCGCTGACGCTGTTTGGGTTCGAATACGCGTTCGTGCCGAAATGTCTCCGACGACAAATAGCAGGATGTCGTCCGCGTAGACGCAGATGTAGATGTTCTTCGGTTGGCTATTAGAGACCCTGTTTGTGGCAACCATGAACAGTGTCATCACCAGAACATACCCCTGCTGGACATTGTGAACAAAGGCTAGGATGTTACCAGTAAAACCCCAGTCCACCAGCTGTTTCATCACTAGTGGAGTCGAAGTGCGGTGAAGCACCATCGAAACGTCCAGAGAAACTAGATCGACATCTTTCCTTTGGTCGAAGGCGCTTTGGAGTATTCTTAATCCGGCGAAGTACGAACTGCCCTCATGGCTTTTTTTCCCAGGCGAAAATCGTGTTAGCGGAAACCGAATCTTCGCCAGTCTCGAGCTTTTCACGCAGCCTTCCTTGTTCGGTAAACCAATCTCTCAACGACATTGGATTCACAGGAGGTCAGCGAGATAGGCCGGTAAACAGTGGTGTCATGGGAGCAAATACTATTTTTAGGGATCGGATTGACTTGGCTGAGCCGCCTCTCGTCAGGGAAAGTTTGATCGGTCCAGGCTTGATTAACCAGTTTGAGAAATGCTATTTTTGCGGTAGGGGGAAGGTTTTTAAACATCGGATACCGTACTTCATCTGGATTAGAAGACCTACCTTTGCTTCTGTCGAGAGCGAAGGAAAGCTCGGCGTAAGAAAATGGCTGCTTTAATGGAGAATCTAGTCAGACCGGAGGGACTCGAAAGTTAGGGGCCTGGTGACTATGAGCCTTTGAAAATCGGCTTGGTAGCCACTTACTGATGCGAGTGTTGCAAAATATTCATCAAGTACATAGGCCACCCCCGGCGGATAGAAAATAGTACGGTCTTACGAATCGATGTGAATGGCGGAAATCTACGCTTGCCGCTTAGCGTATTAACTTTCCCCCATGGTTCGGAGGCGGATTGGGCTGGATTTATGTAGTCAAGAAAGTCCTCCAACTGCTTCCACTTGGCGTCCTGGATAACCGTTCGACACTCATAGTGTTTCTGTTTGTAGTTTTGCAAAGCACTTACCTTTCTCGGGTACACAAGGGAAAGCCTCCTGAGCACTCGGAGGGCTTTCCTTCTGGCTTTAACAGCATGCGACGTGTTTCGTCCGACCACCAACAGAGAGATTTGCATCCTGGTCGAGAATAGGTGTAAGAGATGGATAGACCAGCGGCATCGAGTATAATCTTGTAGAAGTCGTAAAGTGTTAGCGGAGTAGTGTACTCTAATGCGCTTCGAGTAGTGCAACACCACGGGGGTTCGACCTTGTATCTCCCCAGGTAGGGTGGTGGGCGTTCGTATCTCCCAAAAGTAGAAAGCGAGAAGGGGTCTTACCAAAGATGTTACTCACATTTTGTTTGATGGCAGGAAGTGTTCCACAAGCGTTCACAATATTAATAGAAATGCTACCTTTGAGACGGTGTCTAACGACTTGGAGGTATTCACTAAACTGAAGAACGTGAAAGGAGTTTTCCCGGAGGGTCCCTATCACCATGGAGTGCCGTATTTTTGTACCTACCGACCTGGAACGATCCATGGAGGCTAGTGAGATGCGGATGACCTTCTAGGGGGTCATAACCCAGGGTGAACTATCATTTTTTAATACCGCCATCGGGAGTGACAATGGGTCTGGGGGTGAGAATGGGTCATCGCTCTCACCGGCATCCTGAAGTTCGTAGAGCAAAATCGTTCAAAAAGGTCTTTTATATTTTAGTCTTCTTGCCCTCAGATACATTCAATCCATTCTAGAAGCATTCTAAGTAGTTGAAACAGTGATCCATTCGCACCCCCATTTGACCTATTGTCACCCCCGACGGCGGTAGTTCTAGGTTCGGCAAATTGTTCCAAAAGCCGTCGATATTCTATTGAACACAAAATTTGACCTTCAGTGGAAGCTTAGGGGTCGGAAAGGGAGCTGGAGTGTTTCCTAGATCCGTACCCGACGCATGTAAGGACGATGATGACGATATGACGATGCATCAGTTGTGTTGCGCAAGGACTTGATTCTTCTGCGTGGCTTCGGCGTTGAACCCTTCTGCCCTTTTCTACTTCTTTTGGAGGATTTATTTGGCCTCCGGTTAAGTACAGCTGTAGTCGAATTTGATTCGCTGGACCTTGTCCTCAGCTCTGTAGCTAAGACAGATTCGACTAAAGATGCCATGCTGAATGTTGTTGTCCTTACTACAGAATTTTAGGATGTCGCACCTCCGGTCTTCGCTGATCGGGTGAATAGTTCCCACAGATGCAGTTGGTGACCTTTCAGCGGACTTTGGAGTGGCCAAAAGACGAACAACTGCATCGGAGAGAGGAAGTAGGGTCGCGTGGGGCTTCACAAGAAACCAAAGAAAATGTACTTCGGTCTTGAGGTTCCGCTGATGGTGAGAACAAGGAGAGGAGTATGAACCCTCTCGTTACCAACTTTCTTCGAGATACGGTGTAACTCCTCTGTTTCATAGTCAATGACATCCCGGTAGTACACAATGTACTTGACTTGCAATTTATCTTTTATACCGCACGAAAAAGGCACCAACACCGTAAAGCGGAATATTCAGGTTTGTTTTTACTAATTTTATTTACCTACTAATTATCTAATACATGCATTCATCTCTTAGGCTAGGTGTTCCGTGTTTTCTTAACACTATTATCCTTATTTGCTATGTTCCATTTTTACTTATTATTAATACATTTCAATTGCCCCTGGCAGTTAGGATTTTTACTCTGGTTGAATTGAACCATGTAGGAATTACAATGTTTTAAACCTAAACTAAACTTAATCTAATTTCTACTAAGGGTACAAGGAGCTAATAGTTGCCATAGAAGATTGCAACGATTTTTGTCTAAAATTGGAAATTGTTTTATTGGACATTTGTTGCAATGTCTCAATATTAGAAATTCTATGAAGTTCATTGGTACTATACCACGGAGGCAACTAAGTTAATTTTGGATCTAGCAGAAGTGCTAAATATTTAGCGTCGCTACACCAATTAATTGGAACCCCATTCATAGCGACAATATGTCTTCTAGAAAGTTTCAAATAAGAAGCATTCGGCTTATGTGGGAAAATTATAAGCTGAGTTTTGGAAGCATTTGCGGAAATTTTCCATTTTTGCAAATAAGTGGAGAAAATATCCAAACTTTTTTGCAATCTACTACAAATGACACGAAGGTTTCGCCCTTTGGCTGAAAGGCCCGTATTATCTGCAAACAAAGATTTTTGACACCCTGGTGGTGTCAGGTAAGTCAGAAGTAAAAATGTTATACAATATGGGCCGCAGTATGCTGCCTTGGGGAACACCAGCTCTTACAGGTGATCTATCAGATTTGGAATTCTGATAGTTTACCTGCAGTGAGCGTTTTTATAAATAATTTTGGATCAGTTTAAAAATGTACAGAGGAAAATTAAAATCCATCAATTTTACAATGAAACCTTCATGCCAAACACTGTCAAATGATTTCTCTATATCAAGAAGAGAAACTTCAGTCGAATGTCCTTCAAATTTGTTGAGTCGCATTAAATTCGTAACTCTTAATAATATTCAGGATTTTATTCGAGTGTTCTGACTACCATATCGAAAAATATCTATTAATACTGATTATTGAATTAGTCTATTGCCAATATGTGAAGAGCATAATGTTATTTTCACATGATTTGATATGAACGTGTAACAAAGTATCCCGGTAAAGTTTCACATTATGCATCATTTGCATGTACTACAACTTGTGCTACTTATCTAAATAGCGATTTCCTGTTTGTCCTATAAATTCTCTGACTGCACAATACAGATAAGTACTAATTGTCTCTATTTTCTAACTCTTCTCTATCGCAGATACTACCAACGGCTAGACGATAGCATGAACTACCGTTATCTACACGCTAATCATCACACACGTCACCCAGCAGCAGTAAATGGATTCACAACGGAGATTGCTGCCAGTAGTTCCAACCACCACTACCCAGTTCAACTAGTGCCACAGTAAACAAAGGATCGAAAGCGTCGAAAGTGAGTCTGCCAATGCAGAGTGCTCGTTCCTCACATAGGACTTCTCATACACTTACTACCACTGAACTGAGCAAAGGCCACGAGACGATAAATCTGTGACAGTTTGTTTTGTTAAGCGTTATCACAGTCTCTCGAGAAAGTTCAAAGTAGTGCATCTTCGTACAGCAGTGGCGGAGCAAATTAAACAATTGCAGCCACTTCAGTGGTCCGTCCTTAGTGGTGTGTTATATGATGGTACAACGCGATATCCCAGTCTATGTTTTGCACACATACACCCTGCGTCCGGCGGAATTTTTCCTTCCTGCTTCGCTTTCGTTCAGAAACCCGTATCAAAACTACATCAGCAAATAGAACGATCGACAATCGCGCACAGTAGCAAGCAGTGATCATCGCCAGTCGGTGATCGATTACGAAACGTGAGAGGTGTTTTTGCGATACCGTGCTGATCGGAAATGAACAGTGCTAAATGATTCATCATACGCAACGCAGATCAACGCAGGTTCTCACTTCGCAACAGCCAACGGTACCAGTCGGAGCTGCGCTGGCGTTTGTTAGGCGACTTATAAATCTATGAATGAAATTGTGCAACGATCGCCAACCCGGCTGCTGGACAGTGGAAAAGTGTGGAATGCAGAACGAAGGAAGCGAGTGTGATTCAAGTGGAAGTGTACGCTATTTACTTTGTTGTGGCAAAGTGTGAGCACAGTTCAATTGATTGCATTTATATGCCAGTAAACAAAAGTATTCGCCAATTTAGTCTAAAGTGATTTAATTACGAAATATCAATCCTGTGAGTGTGGGAGTTTTGCGCGCAAACTGCGGAAGCCCAATTGAAACGACGTATCAAATAGTGAAAATGAAACCCCTACGACTGATGCTAGATGTTAGGACATTAAGTTTAAGTATTTTATGGTTGCTGTTACCCCTCAGTTGTGGATCACAGGTCGACGAGGTGGTCGTGGATGACCAGCTGGATGGGCCAAACGTGTGCAAGGAAGTAGACAAGTATCAACTGTTTGTAACTGCACCGAGGGAAATTACGTATCAGGAGCGATATCAGAAGTGGTGTGTGGCAGTTCCGCCTAGGTGTTCGGCCTATCGAGTGAAGACAAAAATTGTGAATGAAACTTCCAGTGTAACCAAGGAACGCATTCTGAAGAAGTGTTGCGCTGGGTATGAGAAGAATAAGGAAGGCGATCGGTGCGTTCCGGCATGCAGCAATGGATGCAAACATGGAGTGTGCATTGCACCGGATACTTGCCAGTGCAACGAAGGATACGCTGGAAAGATTTGTAATATAAGTAAGTTTCGTTCAAATAAATAATTTACTGTGAATTTCAGTTTTCCAATTTAACTAATGCAAGTCAAAATTAGCAAAAACACAAAACATTACAAAGCTTTTGCAAATATTTTTTACATGATTTGAAAAAGACTAGAGTTGACTATTGGTTTTATTCACATCTGCTAAACGATTATGATGATATTACTGTTTGTACTTAATCAAATTCCTGTATGAAGGAGCAAATGGCTCCATGGGCAGAGACACTCATGCGATATCTAAGGGATGGGCAAATATTTTTTTCCAGAAAAAAGTTCGTAAGTACAAAGGTAATAAAATCAAGCCTACGTTTTCCTCATTTATCCAATTTAGGTGGGTAGAAGAGTTCGCCCTTTTCCCGTAAAATATTAACAAAATGGCAGAAGCACTCTTCCCTTTTTTTTTTTTTTTTTTAATTCTTTATTAAAGTGTTTTTTTAATTTTAAAATTAAGTTCAACACTATTGCACTCTTCCTATCCAAATCGCTTCAACTGGGTTCTCTGTTGGTGTCATGTAATGGTTTCTTGATTAATTATAAATTTTTCATAAAATGAATTGGAAGTACGTTGTCTAAAAAATGGTTAAAATTGGGATACAACAATTGCAGAACGAAACACAGCAGTTGTTCAACACAGCAGGACTTGGATGCAAACATCAATTAGTCGTTTTAGTGCCCCTTAACTTAACTTCCACCTTTAGAATCATTATGGATGTGCTTCTTCGCGTACCCCCTAGGTTGTTTTACTAAAGCTATTTTTAGTTTCGTGCTGTCTAAACGTTAGAAATCTAGACCAACGTATGAAAAGAATTAGAAGGAATTAATTTTGGCTGTTACGCTCTTTTCAAATGTTGTTCTAGAAATAGTCTTAGCACATAATCTAAAAAATGGCATTAATTTAATTATTATTCAAACATCTTTCCGAATTTTGTATTGTCTAACTTTTATCCATCATCAATCATTGAAATTGTTTTTAGGCAACAATTTCTCGACCATTCATGCAGCAACATCCGCTGCTAATCGTTTTACAGTAATCGTCAACAGAAATATTGCTTTAAAATGGCGTGTTTTCTTACACTATCTGCAAGCATCTATGGCAGCATTTCGTCTGTTGCTGTACGAGAAGTTGAATACTTTTTAAGCTGCATTACAGAAATCAATAGCCCATACACAGCTCCGGCAACAAAAATCAAATGTAAACATTTCGGTTTTGACGTTCCATACTAATAAGCTAATAAAAGAAGCAGTATAAGGTTTATTTAAATACTAGTAGACCTGACGAACTTCGTTCCGCCTCAAATTGATGTATTTTGATGTATTCTCTGATTAATTTGTATGGCAGTCCCTCTTCCAGAAGGGAAAGGGTTTTCAAACCACCATAGAAACATATCCAAAACCATTTGTATGAGACCCCCCCCCCTTTCCAAATAGGGGAGGGTCAAACCATCTTAAGAACCTTCCCCGCCCCTCAAAAACAAAACCTCTTCATACAAATTTTCACGTTTGTATATAGATTTGCTGCATTAATTCGAATATTATACATCCTAAAGCCCTCAGTACACTGTTTGTCACGATGACAAATATTTGTCAAGTCAGCCTGAAATCCATGTCGATTTCTAATCAGTCTGATAGTTGTCCGGATAAACTTGACAAATATTTGTCAACATGACAAACAGTGGACTGCGGGCTTAAGGCTGAATGAAAATTATACCTAGCACAAAAATTATTAGTTGGGTTGTTACTCGATTTAAGGATATAATTTTGTTTTGGTAGAATATGGCCAGGTAAAATGTGGTAAAATAGTTTTCAGCTATGTTTCTTATGCGAAACATGTGTCAATAAACGTGTAATGAAGAATGTGAAATTTAAACAATTTCAGTTATAGTACCATATGTAATGCAGGTGGTGTTGTACTGACTGCTTTGAAATAAATTAATTTGATCGAAAATTAGACATTACGTCCCATAAATAAAGATAATTCAATTCAATTCAATTGTTATTGATCGACTTTTCGTCCATTTCGACCTTCTGTCTATTTCTACGTTTTGTCTTTTCGACCTTTTGTTTTTCGGCCATTTGTCATAGATTCAGATAGTAATAGACGGCATAGATCGCATCCAAAAAATATTTTTCATAATGGTGTTAATTTGTTTATTAAAATGTTTAATTTTTGTCTTTAAGAAACTAATACACGGCCGGGTTGTTTTCATAAGAAACTGCGGATATTTTTTAAATGTAAGGGCATTTTTTATCAAAAGTTTTGAAACCCGTTTTTATTCAATTAAATCATTGGCAATAAACCTATATATGTGTGAAATTTAGTATTGTGAATAAAAACAATAGGGGAAGTGCACCGGTTTTGGCCAACTTAGTGCCTATTTTGGCCAACCCTGAAAAATACATATTTTTCCCCAATAATCGATCAGTTTAAAGCAGCGTTGAATCGTGAGGGATATATCTCTTGTTGGAACTAATAAAACCCTTCCAAATTGCTTTATTTTTGGAGTTATTCGCAAAATTGGCCAAATTAGGAACATGGCCAAAACCGGTACAGTTCCCCTTTTTATTTTAAAATTGAAAGGTGATCCATTTTCAAACAGCGGCCTCGGCATTTTTTGATTGAATGAATAGACTTTTACTTCAATGGCTCAAAATGGAACAAAAAAATGAATTTCGTCATTTCATAACCTTGGCATTATGAGTTATTATTAGAGATCCACGTTGAAAAGTTAAATTAAAATGTATTTGTTATGAGGCATTGAGCGTTCGGCTTAGGTGACCCAACTTCTCATCCTACCCTAAATGTTTGAACAAGGTCAGTTTTTTGAAATTCGATGAACAACGTGGTGGAATTAAATGGTATAGAACTAAACTCTAACTCGTCTTATGACAGGTAAAGACATTCTAATAACGTTAAGAAAATTATTTTGAGCTTTTTCGTGGAATGTCATCACTTGTCATAAGACGAGTTTGTACAATCCCATTTGACAGATACGTATTTTGACTTCAACAGTAAGGTCTTCTTGAGGTCGAAATACGTATCTGTCAAGGTACAATTAAGTGGTGTAATTAAATGGGATTGTACAAACTCGTCTTATGACAAGTGATTCAAATAACGTTCTAAAAAAACGATTTTCTTATCTTGGTTCTAATGGTTATTATTATTCCTTCTTTAAAAGTACACATTTACCCGGAATAAGGCAAGACAGTAGATGACCCCTTCTTTAAAAGTATGCATTTGATCAGAATAAGGTAAAATACTAGATGACCCCTTCAAAAGTGCGCAGTCCGGAATAAGGCAAAGCAGTAGATGTCTCCTAAAGTAAGGGGTCGTACACTAATTACGTAAGCACTTATGGGGGGAGGGGGGTCTGACATTTTCTTACGTTCCATATAAATAAAAAATGATTTGTATGGGAAAAATCTTCCAGGGGGGGAGGAGGGACTAATGTTAAGAAGAACAAATGAATTCTACATACATTTTGTGAGTTCTCTGCTACTTTCATTTTCATTTTCATTTTGCAGCGTTTGGTGGGGCAATGAGAGCGCAAGTCAATCCAAAGCTGATAATAGAGAGGGTAATGGCAGAAGAGTCCTTGCAGACCACTTAAACGCCATGGGGTAGGATAAGGATGGGTGAAGTGAGGTTCGGATTTGGAATCGAATCGACAGTAATGCAAAATGTAGTTGAATGCAAACTAGTCAATGATCACAGGCTAAAATGATAATTTCAAGATTTCTAGTACATCGTTTTTCTAGTTATTAAAAGCAATGTTTAAAATGCAATGTCTTCTTTTTTGCCTTGGAAGCAGCTGATGTGATTTGAAAGGCCACTTAGTCATATAGTACAATTATAAGTTATTTAATGTGTTAGCTTTTTGTGACCACATTGAAAACATAAAAAAATATTGCGTATTAGTGTTCTATTTTTTAACTTTTATTTATGTAGAATGAAAATTAATTGACTTTGTTTGCTCTGAGTGTAGGTTATGCGTTCGTCACTTTGTTTACCTAAGTCATTGTTTCGTCAATGTTTTTAAGCTGTGTCGACACTACAAACTCAATGTAAGTTGTATCATGTAAAAGTGGAAACTGCTAAAGAACTTAGTTTGTTCCATTATTTTTTTTTTTGTGAAGGTTGCCTATATCTTTGAACTGTTCTAACAAGTAGCTTTATCGTTGATTAATTACGGTGATTATCTATTAAGCTCTAATCAAGGTCAGCTATAGGATTCACTTTTCGGTGGCAAACTAAAGCTTCATCACGCCTATTGCCTATCTATTTGTAAAAATTATCGAGAATGAAGCCGTTATAAGATTGTTCATATACCATCATTATAATGTGTGGTATTTTTTATTATTGCTCTTCAAAGTGAGGCATAACAAAATAAAACTGGCACCACGTTCCTAGTTTTGAAAAAACTTCTACTCAGTGAATTCTGCAGTCGATTCCCTACGAATGTCTTGAATACTTTGTTTTTCAATAAATGCCTAGCTAGCTAAATGTAAGCGTGGATACGACTCAGCGCCACAGGGAACGCATCAGAAAAGTATTGACGAAAAGAAAAGAACTCACATCATTATCACTGATGAAAAAGGCTCCAAGACACGATGTCCGTTGGATCACATGCAAATGCCGTAAATTAGTGCGTCAATGCCAGATATGTAACGCGGCACCAAACAAAAATAGTCAACATGTGATACCACCACGACAGGATATGTTTTTTTGTTGCCATCTCAGTGCTAATGGCGTAAGCCGACCCACCGCGGCAAGGTAACATATCCGAGGGGAAGGACATACATTTTGTGAGATCTCTGCTACTGCTGTAAAAATGTCAGGTTGTGCAGTGTAAGTTGAACTGTGATTTACCACTTCTGTTACCACCATGTTAATTACCATGCAGGAATAAAACCAAAACGGCAATTCCTGCATTCAAAAATGTTGGGTAACTAGCAAATCCCGTACCGACTTCTTCTAGCTTTTTCTTTAAACATCAGCTTTTTTTTTAATTTTATTATTCTACAAAAAAAATCAGCACTATCTCAATACTCTCCGTTAATTCAGACTCATTTGAAGCTTCATGTTCGATTAGATCTCGTGAATGACAGTTTGATTGGTGACCTGTCAGTGACTTCGCTAGACGCCAGATGTCTCCTACTTCAATAAGACAGAAGCACCGTCTTCAAAAGTACGCATTTGCCCGTAACAAGGCAGATAAGTAGATGACTTTTTCTTTAAAAGTACGCATTTGCACGGAACAAGGCAGATGAGTATATGATTCCTTTTCTATGTGTACGCTCGGAATATAAAATTACATAAAATTTCCCCTTATAATGCGAAAGATGAAATCACTCCTACTTCAAACGTACGCATTTGCTTGGAAGAATTCTTATGGGTAGATCATTCCTTCATTTAAAGCAAGAATAAATGACTACTTCTTTAAAAAAATGCATTTGTCACGAATAAGGCATTTACCCGTAATTAGGTGAAAAGGTAAATTACTTCTTAAAACACGCATGTACAATAAGACAGATGACTCTTATAAAGCACGCGTTTGCCTAGAGTTTTTATCAATCGTCTATGACGAGTTAAATAACTCCATTTAATTCCACCAATTATTTCGATATCTTTGCGTATTTCTACCACAACTGTGTGGTCGTTTTCAGTGTCTCGTACTTGACTCGACTCGAGTCAATACTTACTTGATACTTGATGGGCTACAGCTCTTCGATGAACCTACGCCGAATGGAGTATCCTTCTCCACTGGACTCGATCCTGGGCCAATCGCTTCCAGTCGCCCTGAACATTGAGCGCCCTCAGGTCCTCTTCAACTGCAAAAAGCCATCGTGTACGCGGCCTTCCACGAAGCCTGCGGCCTCTTCCGGGTTCTCTACTAAATATTATCTTCGCTTGACGTTCTTCCGGCATACGAACAACGTGACCAGCCCACCGTAGTCTGCCGTGTTGTATAAGATTAAAATATCCAGCCCTTTGTACACCTGGTTCAATTCGTGATTCATGCGACGCCGCCAGATACCGTTCTCCTGTTTACCGCCGAGTATTGTCCGCAGCACCTTACGCTCAAACACTCCGAGAGCTCTCCGATCAGCCTCCTTTAACGTCCATGTCTCATGGCCGTATAAAGCCACCGGAAGAATCAGAGTAGTATACAGCGCGAGTTTTGTTTTCGTTTGCAGACTACGGGACTTAAGCTGGTTACGAAGTCCGTAATAAGCCCTATTTGCAGCTGCAATACGCCTTTTCACCTCGCGGGTAACATCATTATCGCACGTCACTAATGTTCCAAGA
The DNA here is from genome assembly GCF_024139115.2 of Armigeres subalbatus. Lineage (NCBI taxonomy): Eukaryota > Metazoa > Arthropoda > Insecta > Diptera > Culicidae > Armigeres > Armigeres subalbatus. The sequence goes on along the minus strand of NC_085140.1, from coordinate 6,525,176 downwards.
TACACAAATTCTTCTACCACTTCAAATTTTTCACCATCCAGCACTATTTCGCTACCACCACCACTAATGAACCCACGTTGATTGCCAGCGACCATGTACTTCGTTTTGCTGGTATTGATCGTGAGTCCAATCCTCGCTGTCTCCCTCTTAAAAGGCGCAAAAGCCTCTTCCACGGCACGGCGATCAATTCCGATAATATCGATATCGTCCGCAAATCCCAGGAGCATATGCGATTTAGTGATAATGGTACCGCTTCTTTGCACACCAGCTCTCCTAATCGCTCCCTCGAGTGCTATATTGAACAGTAGGTTCGAGAGTGCATCACCCTGTTTTAATCCATCTAAGGTAGCAAATGACGTCGATATTTCATCCGCAACCCTTACACTTGATTTCGATCCGTCCAACGTTATACGAATCAGCCGTATCAGTTTCGCCGGAAAACCATGTTCAAGCATAATTTGCCATAATTCATTCCGTTTCACTGAATCGTACGCCGCCTTGAAATCAATAAACAGATGATGTGTCTGCAAGTTGTACTCCCGGAATTTATCAAGGATTTGTCTCAGGGTAAACATTTGATCCGTCGTTGATCGGCCCTCACGAAAACCCGCTTGGTATTCGCCGACGAAGGACTCTTCAAGCGGTCTCAATCTGTTGAACAGAATACGGGACGTAATTTTGTACGCCGAATTAAGGAGGGTTATTCCTCGGTAATTGGCGCACTCCAGTCTGTGCCCTTTCTTAAAGAGAGGGCAAATGAGGCCGTCCAACCAGCTAGCAGGCATTTCCTCGAGTCAATACATTCCACTAAAAAGAGCTTTAAATATTTTTTCTAGAGTTTTTATAATTCTTTTAATTTTTTTGACAAATGGCCCTTAAACCATTGTGATAATTTTTGTTTTTATGCTGAACCATTTTTTGTGACCGGCGCAACGTGGTAGAAAATACTTCATAACCGGCCCATAAGTTTATCTATGTGACTCGAGAAGCTTTCTTCATTTAATTTAATTATAAATACTGTAGGATATCATTGGTTTAAAAAAAGTCTGGTAATCGAACCCTTCACTTTATGTGTTCCAATAATTCCTTTCATTCGTATTTGAAACAAAAAATAATATTTTACCTATTTTGATATGACTGGATGGGGTGACACGAGTGACCCAATGAAACGAAAGGTTGATGTGGAACACCGCGTTTTCACGGAAAGTGTTGCTGTGTTGCAGGAATGTAATCTGAACGACATTACGAAATTAAGCATCCTACGAAATACGATATTTACACTGAAGTAGGAAAATAACAAATAATGAATCGTCATTAAGTTAATAAACTTTATCAATGCAAGGGATCCACAACCAACAATTCTAAATGATGTTGACGGAAATGGAAGCAAAATATAGTAATTTGCTGTATTATTGCAAAGTTGGTTGACTGAACCGTAGACTCGACTCGAAACGAGCAAACCATGCAAACTTGATACGAAAGAGCTGTCGAAAGCTGTCGATGCGCAATGAGGCCCCAGGCTTGAGATTTTATTCTCTTCGAAACAAAATCGCACTATTTTTACAAAATAAAGGAAACCCAATGCCCAAACTGAATGATGCTGAATGGGCGAGTGACTTTGCTTTTTTGGTAGATATTACCAAACATCTCATTGGCTTGAACATAAAGCTTCAAGGCACGGATCAACACGTCGAAAATTTATTCTCCAACATTGGAGCTTTAGAAAAGAATTTGGCACGAAACATTTAAGCACAGTTTGTTGCTGAAAATTGGTACATTTCCCTCATATAGCTGATTTTGTAGAACAATGTTCTAAAAAACATCCAATTTCTCAACACAACCATTTTCTCAACACCGTTTTATAATTATAATCGGATCAGTGGCGTCGCGTAATCTCACTTTTTACCTGTGCACTGACGATAAAAATGAAAATTTCGATATTTCTGCAGTCCAAATTGAAAATAAAATTATCAGAATCATTTAAACTAATCAAAATCTAGTTATTCTATACATTTCCGCACAAAAAATCCTTAAATTTTAATCCAGCGCACAGGTAGATTGAGGTTAGGGAAACGCCATTGAATCGGATAAATACGATATGTTTCAAATAGAGATTATCAACATCCAATACAACGACGAGCTCAAATCTAAATTTCAGATTTCAAATAAATATCTCTCATTACAAGAATAAAAACAGTAAAAAACTTCGAATCTTGTTTGCGAATTTTGGTCACCGATTGCGAAAACAATATGCGTTGATTATTCGAGAGTAGACAACAATTTCATGTTTCTTATTGAGTTTTCAACCAAAAGACCTGTAACGTAAAAGAATGATTTTTTAAACGCAATTCAAAATTGCCGAGTATTTTGTTAAGCAGATGTTAATTCTGAAAATTGGCCCGTGGCTTGAACAGGTTAGGCAGGCCTGAGCTAATTGGACTTTATGCCAAATAGCCCCTGATCAACTAATCAACTAATGCCGTTCATAAGATACGCTACTTTTGACTCAGCAGCGGTGTTCCCCCTAATGTCGCATTGACCAGGGATGGACTTGACGGCAGCGGCTCCAGCAGAGAATATGCCACATTGACAGGCCAGGCTGGCCGATCTAGTCAGGTAGACGCCAAAACCGATGCCTTTGGCGGTATAGCGGATTTCATGGTTCCGGAAACGTGTTTCTGTAAGCTCGTGTGCCGGTCACGTTCCTATAGGATCCGTTCAGCCTCATCGAGGGGAGGGATCCTGTGCTCTCCTGAGAAGGCGCCGGACGGTACAAGGACCGATGACGAAAAGGGAAACAAGTAGCCGGAGGTGCATGGAAGAAGAGGCTATACGAACGTAGTTGTTGAAAATATGCGACAGGACGCTTCTACGTGTGGAGCAGGTGAGCCAAATGTCATAGAGGAAATTGATATCTATCGTGGCTTGGCCTACCTTTAACCTGGTAACCTGGGTTATTATTTTATTTCATCAAATTGATGCAGGTCTCACAGGGTGGTCTCACACGTTGACTGGCTACACACCGTTCATGACAATGAGAAAAAGGGTCATTGCCAGAACCGACCCTTGGGGTACACCAGTCTCTTCAGCAAATTCCTTGAAAACGGTGCCACAATAGCATCTGGAAGGTTCGTCCGGTGCGAAAGTTCTTTATGAATTCATGTTGCCGCTAACGCCACATTCTTGGAGCTTGCAATAAAGCAATGACGTCCAGATCATGTTAACGGCTTTACCTATATCCAAGTAATTAAGTCAACATGCTTACATTCTTGATAGGGGTTCTGAAGCACGTTACCCAGGTTGGCGAAACAGGTTTTTCAGAGCTTTATTTCTGTGATTTTTGATATGAAGGTAGAATAAATTCATCACAATGGCAAAACAGGTGCTTGTGACATATTCTGAACGAAAGGCTTGCTGCTAGTAGCCGAACTTTCCATCGACTTCTTATTTTTCTCTGAGGCGGCGATGGACCATCCGCAATGGCCAATGACCATACAGGAGGAAGAGGACGTATATACCCCAACTCATCCGGTCCAGATGCAAGTGGTTGGCGCAGCTTAATGGAGATCTCCGCGTGACAAGTACAGCCATCGATCTGGTTGCGGAGATCGTTGCTTGTCTTCTTCGACATCTTTTTCACATTCAATATATCTAGAATGTGGGAATTCAAGATCAGCTCACACGTCGTTAAATCGTTCCTCCAAAATGCTCACTTCACGACAGTTGCTGTTCTGTTGTAGGAGTTACACCAACTGCAGGGTGGCCACCGAACCGGGAAAAACGGGAAAAGCGGGAAAAAGACGGGAAATTGAAGTCGCCGGGAAAAAAAGCGGGAAAAACCGGGAATTCATGGCATGAACCGGGAAAAAATAAATTTTTGACAACTTTCATTCAGAATTCTTCAAAGTTTTGAATGAAGTTGATACAAAAGGGAAACTGAGTTATTTGATTTTAGTACATAATGTGTGAGGTATAAAAAAATAAGTAGATCTTTTTCCCAGATCCAGTTTGTGTTGTCACTAGATCATTTTGATTTCAATTCCGAGAAAGCGGCTTTTTGACTGACTTGTGTGATATTTTGTACGTAAAAGGAAACGGAAATTATTTCAAATCAATTCGTGTGTACATTTGTTGTAGGATATCCTCAGTTATGGGGTTGAGAGATATCCTATAGTATAGGACCTATACGATTTATGGTCAATTAAATCTGTTAAAGAAAAACTTGGGCAAAAATATGAGTACTTTTTTGGCGCTTGGTGTGATTTGGTAAAACCCCGGCCATATGTCATAAATATTATGTTATAAAGCATAAATGCATAGAATCGAATATCGAAATATTCATTCTTTCGAATGAATGTTATTCTTCTAATCTCCAAGCTTGCCTTTGTACTTCTGTTATTTGTATGTAATTTCCATTTGCACAGAATTCGAAAAAAAATATGATAATGGTAGATAATATATATTTTAACACATGTTCAAGGGTTGTTTGGAATTATTTTTGAGAATTCTACAAATCATTTAAAATGGTAATTTTAATACTACGTGAATATGTCTGTAATATTGTAAAGAGTAAAATATCTTTAGTTTAGTATTTTTCCAGAACTAACGTAATGTAATATGAGGTTATGATGATGAAAGAGGTACTCTAAGATAGTTTTCTAATTTGTTACACGGGAATTAATGAATAAGTTCCAAAGCATAGGACATTTCAATATAGTAATATTGAATTAGGACGTTCAAAGTTTTTAATAAAAAATCCAAGATTTACTTTCTAGACATTAATTCTAGGAATTCAAAAAGTAAAATTGAATAAATTACGAATCGAATGTTTTGATTGCCCAAAATGTGTTAAAATCTTTTTTAGAAATCTGAATAATTATTTTGATCGAAAACGAAGATTGTCAATCTGTGTTCAAATTAGTTGTTTAAAAATTCTGTAGATTTTTAATAAAGTAATGTCCATTACTATAATGAGGTTATACAGTGATTTATTACTTTATTGCTAAGTTTAACTGTGATTGAATTTAATTTACGTTATAAGAAAGAACTGTGTCTTTCCTCATGATTGATTGCACCATCACCGGAATAAATTGTGAGTTGTCTAAACTTTGAACAATGCTAAATCAAACATGAAAATACACTTAACTTATCTGTAACTTAATTAAAACAAACAATTCAATTTTGAAAGACGCATTGAAGTTACATGGTAAAAAATATGCAACTTAATGATTTTGTTTCGTGTATGCAACATTCTGTGCTTGTTTGTTTTCAAATGCCAAACGCGTACTGTATTGCAATGGTAATGAAACATTGATCACAATTCGAACGTTTTTCACATCTTGATTTAACTTTTTCGTGCTTTGATGTTTTTCCAATGCCTTCAAATAAAACTGAATAGGAACAAGGTGCTTTTTGGAAGATGTTGCATGTGCTACTTGGGCACATAATTTTGCGATAATTTAAAAAGCTCCATCAGTTAGGAAGCTATTCTTTGAAATAGCCTGAATAAGATCAAACCGAGAGCTGAACATTAAAAAGATGTCGGCTATACTATAAGATACTATACGTTTTATTGCTTTCTGTAAACATTATGCTCTAAGAAGGAAGAAGCATACTAGACTGACATGTAATTTCCATTGGCACTGTCAGAAACTAACGAAAGTTGTGCATCCAAGAAAATACAAATAATCTGCAACTAATAAAAAAATCAAATCATTGTAATTAGGTGCCAATGTAGAATTTGATTAAATATTGATATTGATTAAATGCCGGTTAACACTAACTACATGGCACAATTTCAGTGTGCCTTGTGATAAAACTATTTTCGCATAACACGTTGTTGGTAGTTTAATGTACATCTATTTCAAAGGTTCGTTACAAATTATCAGTTGCTTCGATATAAAACTGACCTCCAGTTTGGTCAGAAAATAAAATATCAGTTTGGTCAGAAAATAAAGTATTAAAACTCTTACCTTGATTTTTTCAAGTTAAATTAAAACCGGGAAAATTTAACAAAAAATACCGGGAAAAGCGGGAAAAAACCGGGAATTCGAAAATCGAATTTCAGTGGCCACCCTGCAACTGCATCCCAGTGAATTTTTCAAAATCATGTAACTTAAAAGCGTTCGAATCCACTGTACATTGTTCATCTCCAATCAAAGGTAGACAGAGGAATACAAAACGAGTAGAACAGAAGTATCGCCTGCTGTGGAATTCTTTTTGAGTTGTAGTCAGGTTGGGCCCAGAATTTTTCTTTTGATGTTTCGTGATGTTTCTATAAAACGACGATTGGCTAAAAAGGTTTAATTGAAAAATAAAACAAAAATTATTTAGTATCTCTGTAACTTGATTCTGATGGTGGCGATTTTTAACGTAAAAATAATCTTCTTTTCTTCAGATTGTCCACCAAACCGTTGGGGATCCGACTGCAACCAGCTGTGCCTGTGCAAGAACAACTCGACCTGTAACGCCCAGGATGGAAGCTGCGCTTGTCAAAAGGGCTACCGGGGCGACCAGTGCGAATACCAGTGTTCGTCCGATCGTTTCGGGCAGGACTGTGCCGAGGTTTGCCAATGTCAGAACGGGGGCAAATGCGATCCGGTTTCCGGGGAATGTTACTGCGCACCTGGCTTCACTGGACCGTTGTGAGTGTTTGATTTTGATTTTCGGTGTTAATTGCATTGGAACGTTGGTGTTAATCGGTTGGACCTATTTTTTTTGTTTCAGGTGCGCTCAGAGGTGTCCAGAGGGTAAGCACGGCGAGCAATGTCGTTCGGATTGCCGTTGTCAGAATGGTGGAAGCTGCGATTCTCAGACGGGTGAGTGTATTTGTCCAGCCGGTTATACCGGATCCGTATGTGCTAATCGCTGCCAGGGCCAAACATACGGACTGCGATGCGAGCAAAAGTGTGAGTGCTTCAATGGTGCGGATTGTAATCACGTGACGGGGGAGTGCATATGCGCACCTGGATTTATGGGGGCAAAGTGTTTGGACTCCTGTCCGCATAACACCCACGGATACAACTGCTCGGAGGAGTGCAGGTGTTTGAACGGAGCTGTCTGTGACTCGGCTACTGGCAAGTGCTCATGTTCCGCCGGGTGGATGGGAGCCGATTGCGGGTTAAGGATGTGTCCGGATGATCGTTTCGGAGGGAACTGCCTGGGGCAATGCGAATGCGTTGTGAATAACACCAAGTTGTAGGTTTTTCTGTGGACTAGATATTGTTCAGTTGGTTTTGATTTTGCATTCTGTTTGTTTGTTTTGATTTTATGTTGGAATAAAGATGCCATCCATGGACTGGAAAGTGCCTCTGCAATCCTGGTTGGAGTAGTATGCTTTGCGACAGACCATGTCCGTTCCTGCGATATGGACAAGACTGCCTAATTCACTGCAACTGCAAGAACAATTCGCCATGCAATCATATCGACGGTATGGAGATTTTTTGTTTTTTTTTTATTCTAAATGATTTTGTTGTTTGAGTTTTTGTTTCTGGTTTGACGTCCAACTGATTTTTCCTCACCAGGAACTTGTAATTGCATTGCTGGTTACGACGGAGAGAGCTGCGAAGAACAATGCAGTAATGGAACCTATGGTCAAAATTGCAGCCAAACGTGTGAATGCATGAATGGTGCCACGTGTGCCCCGGAGACAGGTCAATGTTTCTGTGCCCCTGGGTGGCAAGGAATTCGTTGTGATCGCCCGTGCGACACACAACACTACGGAAAGGATTGCACCGAACGATGCAACTGTTCGAACAATGGTGTTTGTAATCCAGTTAATGGTCAGTGTACTTGCCCGGCCGGCTGGACCGGAGAGCGGTGTGACAAGAAGTGTGAATCGGGACGGTTTGGGCAGAATTGTTCACAGAGCTGTGATTGCAGTTTGGAGCACAGCCATGCTTGTAACGCAACTACGGGAAAATGTATCTGCAAATCGGATTGGGGTGGTGAGTTGCGGCTTTTTGCACTTCCAGATGTTTATCGCACTCTGTCACTAACCAGAATTTCTCTCTTCGAATCTTACTTCATCATCATCTAACATGAAATGGGATTGGATTTGGTCTGCGAAGAATCATATGGTATAATAATGTCTAAATAAATCACCTTTCCAACATGCATCATAATTCACATCATTGTACTCACCAACTTAACTGTTAGGCAGTATATTGGGATGATCCTAATTATATGTGTTACAAATTTTCAAACCATCTGCAACGGTTTAAATTTCGAATGTATATCATGGATTATATTCCAAGATTCGGAACATTATTCAGCTTTGTATACATACATCATCAAATGTGTTCATGTTTTAATTTCAAATGGTAAGACGACCAATTAAACCCAATTTTTTTTCTAGGTGTTCGCTGTGAAAGCCGATGTCCGCTAGGCTACTACGGTGAATCCTGTAACGAAATATGCACCTGCCACAACAATTCGTCTTGTGATCCGATCACCGGTGAATGTATATGCTCTCGTGGCTGGACTGGTCCCACGTGTAACGAACCTTGCCCGGATGGATATTTTGGACACGGATGCAAGGAACGATGTCCGGTTTCCAACACGACGTGCGATCATATAACTGGGAAATACTCCTGCCCGCCGGGATATATTGGAACTACCTGTGAACATCCGTGCCCTTCTGGTACGTACGGAAACGAGTGTCGGCATAATTGCACTTGCAAAAACGGCGGAGAGTGCTCTCATGAAACGGGAACTTGTCAGTGCCCGCCAGGTTGGACAGGTGCCAATTGCGAAGAAGTTTGCCCGGATGGTTTCTATGGGGTGAACTGCAATCAAAAGTGCAACTGTAAGAACAAAGCCAAGTGCCGGAAGAATGATGGTCAGTGCATTTGTGATCCCGGCTGGATGGGAAATCGTTGCGACGAAGTTTGTCCAGAGGGCTTCTACGGGAATCACTGCATGGAGTCGTGCAAGTGCCCAATTGGTAATTTTGCATGTCACGCGGCGCGGGGATGCGTGTGCAGTGTTGGATACTACGGAGAAAAATGCGACGTATCTCGGGCCGAAGCGAAGGTGCTGCCACAAGAAGAAAGTAAGTAAACAAATATTTGTCTGTTTTCTCGATAATTATTTGACAATAATTTTTCTAATTCTACAAGATTCAACTACTGATCTTCTGGGTATTTATAATGAAGAAAATAATACTGACACTAACATTGTCTCAGATACGACTACTGTAGATGATTTTTTGAATGTCAATCCGACTTCAAGTGTTGAAGATTTTGGTCAACCTTTGGATGATTATATTCATTCAGCAGATGAAATACGTAATAAATATGACATGAACGTATCTACTACTGAGCATATACACCTTGATGGAAATGTTGAAAATTCTGATTGGACAACGCAATCGGAGAACGACATAACATTAGTCTTAGATCCCGTTTCTCAGGCAAATTCAGAATTGGAATTGACCAGTCCAGCTTCTTTCATTCAATTAGAAGTGGTCACTACCGAAAATTTATCAAATTACATTTTTGTGACAACTGCATCATCGTCGAATACGGTGGATGATTCTCAGCAAATCTCAACGCCACATTATTGTGATTCAGCGCCAGTCGGACAAGACGTAACCACGGGTGGTTATGATTGGCGACTACAGTCGGAAGATGATATCATTTTAGAAAGCAATCCCACTCAACCAGGAGAAGACTTTGGTCACCCTTTGGACGATTATGTTCATCTTCCAGATGAACATACGAATAAGGCTCAAGATTCAGAAGATCGACAAGACACAACTACGGTTGGATTCGACTGGAGACTACAATCGGAAGATGATATGATTTTAGAAATCAATCCAACTCAAACAGGAGAAGACTTTGGTCACCCTCTGGACGATTATGTTCATCTTCCAGATGAACATTCGAATCAGACTCAAGATTTAGAAGATCGACAAGACGCAACTACGGTTGGATTCGACTGGAGACTACAATCGGAAGATGATATGATTTTAGAAATCAACCCAACTCAACCAGGAGAAGACTTTGGTCACCCTTTGGACGATTACGTTCATCTTCCAGATGAACATACGAATAAGACTCAAGATTCAGAAGATAGACAAGATGCAACTACGGTTGGATTTGATTGGAGACTACAATCGGAAGATGATATGATTTTAGAAATCAATCCAACTCAACCAGGAGAAGACTTTGGTCACCCTCTGGACGATTATGTTCATCTTCCAGATGAACATTCGAATAAGAGTCAAGATTCAGAAGTTCGACAAGACACAACTACGGTTGGATTCGATTGGAGACTACAATCGGAAGATGATATGATTTTAGAAATCAATCCAACTCAACCAGGAGAAGACTTTGGTCACCCTCTGGACGATTATGTTCATCTTCCAGATGAACATTCGAATCAGACTCAAGATTCAGAAGATCGACAAGACGCAACTACGGTTGTATTCGATTGGAGATTACAGTCGGAAGATGATATGATTTTAGAAATCAACCCAACTCAACCAGGAGAAGACTATGGTCACCCTCTGGACGATTATGTTCATCTTCCAGATGAACATTCGAATCAGACTGAAGATTCAGAAGATGGACAGGACACAACTACGGTTGGATTCGATTGGAGACTACAATCGGAAGATGATATGATTTTAGAAATCAATCCAACTCAACCAGGAGAAGACTTTGGTCACCCTCTGGACGATTATGTTCATCTTCCAGATGAACATTCGAATCAGACTCAAGATTCAGAAGTTCGACAAGACACAACTACGGTTGGATTCGATTGGAGATTACAGTCGGAAGATGATATGATTTTAGAAATCAATCCAACTCAACCAGGAGAAGACTTTGGTCACCCTCTGGACGATTATGTTCATCTTCCAGATGAACATTCGAATCAGACTCAAGATTCAGAAGTTCGACAAGACACAACTACGGTTGGATTCGATTGGAGACTACAATCGGAAGATGATATGATTTTAGAAATCAACCCAACTCAACCAGGAGAAGACTTTGGTCACCCTCTGGACGATTATGTTCATCTTCCAGATGAACATTCGAATAACAATGAAGATTCAGAAGATGGACAGGACACAACTACGGTTGGATTCGATTGGAGACTACAATCGGAAGATGATATGATTTCAGAAATCAATCCAACTCAACCAGGAGAAGACTTTGGTCACCCTCTGGACGATTATGTTCATCTTCCAGATGAACATTCGAATAACACTGAAGATTCAGAAGATGGACAGGACACAACTACGGTTGGATTCGATTGGAGACTACACGCAGAAGATGATATGATTTTAGAAATCAACCCAACTCAAACAGGAGAAGACTTTGGTCACCCTCTGGACGATTATGTTCATCTTCCAGATGAACATTCGAATAAGACTGAAGATTCAGAAGATCGACAAGACACAACTACGGTTGGATTCGATTGGAGACTACAATCGGAAGATGATAATATTTTAGAAATAAACGAAAATGTGAGCCATTCTTCGGATACATTTCATAACACAAATTTCTCGAGTTCCGATACAATGAACGATGATACTGCAACGCCAGATTCTGTATCGCAAAATGACAACGATTTTCATTTGGACTTTGATAACAATGTCGACCCGATGTTGGAGTTTGATCAACCGCACCTTAAGGAAAACTTCTCTGCTGTCGTTCGTGCGCGCAATGGATCTGCAGATGCAGATAGAGCTTTTGGTAATTTTAGGACAATGTACAATGTTTTTTATGATACATTATTTGCACATGTGATACGTCTGGGGTGTGACTTTGAGCTCGGCAATATTCGTTTATTCCGTTTTTCCATACATTGTCAACCAAGTTGATAATGTAGTATTGTTTGTAGAACAATGATCAGCTGCACATTTATTGTATATAATTTATCGATTTTCGATTTCATGAATGTTTCTTATCAGTTGATACACGAATGGAAAACTAAGTTTGTTTTCGCTAGTCTGGTAATGATTATGTAATAATAAACCTAGCTCAAGCAGACTTTAGAGATCTCGATTCTCAAATTCGTTCCATTTTATAATAAACTTTGATCCAATTGTTTGGTTATTCTATCAGGTTTGATTGCGATTTACTCCATATTGAAGGTGTACATTCTTTGAAATCAATGAATAGATGCATTTAGCACTTATGTTGAAAATTTACGTAAATGTCAGATTTTTAGAACATAAATAGAACTTCTACGAATAAATAAGCAAACGAATAAGTGTACTGTCTTTTGCGCCTTTATTTCTCATTTAAATTTCTAGCACACAATCCTATGCAAAGCTAAATAATTAACGAGTTACATATTGCTTTATAACTCTAATATTCCAAATAGATTTTTTACATGTTATGCATTGATTTTTTTACAGCATCCAACGCCGGCCTTGCCTGGGGTCTCGTAGTGACAGTAATATTCGTGGGTGTGATCGTAGCCCTGGTTATATACTACCGTCGTCGGGTTGCCAATCTGAAAGCGGAAGTCAACCACGTCGTCAACTACATGATTCAAGAGCAGCCGGGCCATTTCGACAATCCCGTCTATTCGGCGTACCAGAACCAACCGGGCGCGGGCGCCAATGGTGCTGTTAGTGGTGGACACCCCAACGGAGTTGCTAATGGTTCATTGATACGCAATAATCTGCGGAATCCCAAGTCTAATTTGGACAAGTATCGCTACCCGGAAAACGAATCAGTTGGAACTGACCGATGTAAGTTTGAGAGAAGTTTGACTATGAATACGTGAATACTAATCTTTCGACATATTTTCGCAGCGTACTCTATCCAATTCCTGTCGGAAAGCCAGAAGAATTTTGACGCCGACATGACCAACCCTAATTATGATGTTAAAGATCATGTGTATGATGAAATCAAACACAAGGATGGTTACAAAGATCTCGGTAAGTTAAATTATATTTCTGCGGAAATTTTACAACTGTTCTACTTTGTACAATTCTGTTTGATGCATGCTCTCAGATATGATACGAAATGATTTGTAAGCCTTGAAATTCATCACCAGAACTGCTTGCCAGAGCTTCGAATTAAAAATGTTCTATCAATTTTAGACACCGAATACGACCATCTCGACTACTCCCGGCCGGGAAGTTCGCACAAGACGCACTATTTCCGAATGAACAACCCGCCAAATAATTCACCGAAGGAGATCAATGTCCTTCGGGAAAATGGTACGATCAATAATCTGTCCTCGCCGGGTCTGAGCAGTCGGCAGCCATTGGTTTCCGCTGGGCTGGGGACCACTGCTGCCACGGGTTCAACCGATTATGGTTCATCCTCGTCTAACTCGTCCCCGATACCTCCTCCGGTGTGCACTACTGGGGCGGATAGCAGCAACCTGTACGTTAAGATGTCCTCGGAAAGTCCATCCTCGGCGGTCAGCGATCAGGAGTGCAGCGACACCGTCAGCAGCGCAACCAGTAAGATTCCAGAGCATCAACTGAATATCAAGTAAGTGTGGATTCGTGTGTCCTATTTTCCTTAAGATCTTGTAGCTAAACCGAAAAGCAATCACTAGTGAATTCCAGAACAATCTATGAACAGTCATAATTCATGAAAGTGTCGTATCCAACACTATGCTCATAGTTTGTAAAGTTTTATTGTGAGTTTTTAAGATTGTGATAACCTATAAAGTTTGATTATGTTTCTCCAGGTATGTTAGTGTTAAGTAAATTGCTTATTGCTATTCTGGGCATTGCTTCCCTTCGGAAGTGATGCTAATTTTGCTGTCATTCGAATAGACTGTTAAACGGAAAGAATATAGAGATCATTAGTCATGTCGAAACCGCCAACGAAAAAAGAGTTTAATTTTCGAATACTGTCCTCATCAATTGCGCCATTACTTGGCGTGATTTCATAATACTGATACCGTAATATTGAGCGTGCCAAAATAAGTCACTGTTTTGCCGACAGATGGGCGAGTTGAGGATTGTTAAAAGATACGTACAAAATTCATCATAAACTTGTATATTTACAAGCTGCTCACGAGTTAAGAATGGAATGATATTTTAAAGCAAAAGACCATGATTTAAAAAAGTATATACAAAAAGATTTCAATCAGGTTTACTATAAAGAAAAACGTATCTAAATTTGTCATTGTTCCCTTTCTTAGGAAAGTTTGCTGAGTTTATTAAAGTAGGTATAATTGTAGAGGAAACCATATCATCAAAATTAAATACAAAAAAAAACATATATTTATATACACGTTTGGAGCAAACAGATGCATCAAAATTTATTTATATTGTTCAAATAATGGCAATGCAAAATTTACAACTCTCAAAAAGCAATCATATTCTTATAGTTGAACAATTTGTAGATTTTCTCATTAAAACTTCTATTGTATGATGAATATATCAAATTACTTTAGATTCGTTTTGTTCCATGAACTTGAAAAAGAAATATCCATCTACCCAAAGTGTTGCTGTGAAATATCTAATCTGATCTGGTATTTGCCGACAAAAGATTCCTCGAGCGGTCTATGCCTGTTAAACAGGATACTCGACAATATGTTCGTTTCCGTCTATATCTCGCGGAACCTGAGTTGGTTACGTACGCTGAAGAAGGGCTATTAGCAGAAGTAATGCCTCTTCTCACTTCACTGGGAACGTGATTAGTCACATGCCACAAGTATTCTAAAATAAATAAATTTTTCAAATTTTCAACATGTGATACTTTTCATGTTAGCTCATACTAGGGATTGTACGTATAATCAGGGTTCTTCCACGACAGGCTGAATCACATAAGGTTGCAAACTCATAAGGCTATCATATTGCTATCTTATTTCTTCCTTCTTCCTTTTCCTTGTTTTTTCTTTCTTCCTTCTTTCAATTCCTTGTTTTTTTCTTTTCTGTCTTCTTTCCTCCACCTTCCTCCTTTTCCTAGTTTCTTCTTCCTTTTTCCTTATTCTTTTTTATCTATTCTTTCTTCGTTCTACATTATTCCTTCTTCTTTCTTTCAACATGTTTTTCTTTTCTTTCTTTCGTCCTTTCTTCTCCTTTCTTTTCTTCCTTGTCCCTTGTTTCTTCATCTTTCTTTCTTATTTCGTCCTGTTTTCTTATTTCTTTCCTTCCTTTTTTCATTCTTCTGTCTTTTACCTCCTTCCTCTTCTTGTTTTCTTCATTCTTCTTTCTTCTTCTTTCTTCCTTCTTCATTCTTCCATCTTTATCCTTCCCTCTTCTGTCTTCCTTCTTCCTTGTTTCTTCTTGCTTCTTCATTATTCCTTGTTTCATCTTAATCTTACTTTTACTTTTTTCCTTCTTTTATGTTTTTTCTACAATATTTCATCTTTTTTCCTTCTCCCATCTTCCGTCTTCTTTACCCTTCTTCTTTCTTTCTTTTTCTTTCGCTCTTCCTTCTTCCTTGTTTCTTCTTGCTTCATCATTGTTCCTTCTTTCATCTTTATCTTACTTTTTCCTTCTTTCTTCTTCTATGTTCTTTCTTCAGTTTTTCATCTTTTTTCCTTCTCCCTTCTTCCGTCTTCTTTCTCCCTTCTTCCGTCTTCTTTCTCCCTTCTTCCATCTTCTTCCTTCTTCTTTCTTCCTTCCTCCTTCTCTGTTCTTTATTCTTTATTCTTTATTCTGTATTCTTTATTTTTTATTCATTATTCTTTTTTTTCTTTGTTCTTTATTCTTCTTTATCCATTATTTACTGTTCAACCAATCAACATAGTTGGTACAACATATCGTATGGTTGGGATTCATTTCATTCCATCAATTTCAGCCTTTCGATACATTTCAGTCTTTTGAGACTTTCAGCCTTTCGGGATTTCTGCCTTTTGAGTTTAGCCTTATGTGTTTCAGCCTTTCGTAGGACATCCATAATCAGATATACGGCAATAAAAATATATGAAAACAATATCAAAATGATGGGTGTTGCAAGTTACCCCGCAGAAGGGGTGACTTGCAACACTTTATCGATTTCAATCATAACATGTTTTAGAACAACTTAATAATAGTGATTTTTGATCCTGGATTATTATTCCACGCTTAATTGAGGGAGCCGCTTCCTCCCCTGATTGCGTTTTTTTTACCAATTTTGAGGGATCGTTTGATATTTTCAAACAATCGAAAGCTCTTTATGTCGGTTTAAGAAAGATGTACCCTAGAGATTGTAATAAAAAACTGTACCTAGCAACATCAAATTCAATTCAATTTACCACTTTTTGTTACTTTATATTTGGAATTAAATAACATGTTAGATTTGATTTTAGCCTTCTGTGCATTAAAATATGTTATTCCCAAACAGAATATTAGATAGATGAGCTCTGAGTTCCATAATGTTAAAATATAGTTGATAAAACTGGTTTAAAGATTCGGTCATTCTTAAAGGTTTAAAGATAAAACTGGTTTTGGCTAGACATTACTGAGTGCAGTCATCTTGGATACTCATCTACTAATGTGGTGGTACTCCGGAACATCTGCCCAGAAACACAATGCTCTGATTAAACGCTCAAATTGTTTGAGGAAGAATTAAGCAGAAGATCGAACGGAGTTTCAAAAATTATAGTCTTTCAGAGGATTACATAGGTAACAACCTATCAGAACTATAATGAATGTTTTTCTTGTAAAAATTGACAATGGTATTGTTGATGATGTGTTTGAACAGCGATCCAAAAATTTACTGGGAGTACCGGAAAATTGATAAACTAAGATTCATTGAAATTAACTTTGTAGCATCTCAAAGTGTGCATCATCTCATATTCATTTGGAGACCTGAAAAATAAAATAAAGACATATATTTCGTGAGGTAATAATTGATAGGAATATTGAACCGCTCGGTAGCCTTTTTGAATTTCTATCCTTATTATGACAGATTCATGTTTTCATGGAAATTTCTAACGAGTCATAGGTTGCTAAGATTGTCCCATAAATAAATTATAGTGGACACAGCATGTGTCAAGAGGGGTTATTCAAAGAATTATGGCATCGCAGCGTAAAAAGCTGGAAAGTACCCAATAGTGGACCCCCAACCAATAGTGGACCCTCCAGCCATTTTTGCATTATTACTGCACAATGTCAACATTTTGCTATGAAATTCTATCGGGAGAACCTACCTTACAGTCCTATGATTTGGTTACATGCATTGGAAATGCTATGGAAAGTAAAATAGATGATTTTTTTACAGTTCTATAAAAAATAAACACGAGAGTGTCCATTAAAGGAATATTTTGGGGGGTCCATAATAGGGAAGAAGAACGTCCCGAAACGGGACATGAAAATCAAATGAAGTGTCGACTATAGGGAAGCATTTTCCTATTATGGACCCCCAGGGGGTCTACTATAGGGCGAATTCAGTTAGACTTTAAATTGTTAATTTCAACGAATAACGTCGTGTATTTGGGTGTTTTATGTATGTATCGTGAAGAGGGGATGCAGAGCTTGTTGTCGGATATTAAGCAGAGTTAATATGTTGAAAATTTCTAAGCCTTATGACAGGAAGAGCAAAATTCCTCTACTAGGGGGTCCACTATTGGGCATTTTACCCTATGTATACAGAGATGATAAGTGAGAGACTTGCTCTTTCTCTTTAGGATTCAATCTCTGATAAATCCTCCTAATTTTTTTTATAAATTTAGATGTAATTTGATTATGCACACGTCATTTAAAGTTTGTATGGAAATTACTGTGAAAATCTAAATAATAAGTAATGTGAATAAATATGTGAAGTAAATAATTATGTGAGTAAATAATTATGTGAAAGATCCTTTTGTGAGGTGGCCAACGGAAATCCTTCGTGGTTTCATCCCCGGAATATAGGCAATTACCTTTGATTGAACTTTGATGTTATTGTCCCATGCTTTTATTCCTAAAAACAATTACAAGATTACAAGATGCTTTTATTCCTAAAAACAAGTTAAGACTCGGCGAAATTCGACTGAAAATTGCTAGATTATTAACTCCAGCAAACACGTTGACTATCAACGACTGTCAATGTACTTTAAGCTACGAAAATATTGAACGAAATTAAGATTTTTTTAAAGCTCCGATTTTGATGGAGAAAAGATTTCAGAAAATTCAATTGATATGAAAACATTAAAGCAAGGTTCAGAATGCAGATTAACTCGATTTCTATTCAACACTGCTGGCATGATCACCTGGCTTCAAACACTTTTGAAACATGCTGTTGTTATTTGACAATAACCCCTAAAAATAAATGCATAAGGTCATATGATCATTAGGAAAAATAGATTAGAATACTTTCTGCCAACTGAACCGAAAAGATGGTGTTGCAAAAGAATTTCCTCTTGTCAAGTCTGAAAGAGCAGAAATAGTGATATCGACTCATAGTCAGCTACGGCGATAAAACCAGCAAAATTAAATGTCTTCTTCTTCTTCTTCTTTTTATTGACATTACATCCCCCACTGAGACATTGTCGCTTCGCAACTGTTCCTTAAGCATTTTCACAGTTGTTAACTGCGAGGTTTCAAAACCATTTTTTAATTTGTATATCATGAGGCTAACGATGATACTTTTATGCCCAGGGACATCGGGAAAATTTACCCATCGGGGATCGAACCCAGCCTGGTCTTGCTTTGTAGCCGCGCGTCTTACCGCCAAGCTAAGGAGAATTAAATGTCTTCTTACAAGTATGTATTTGAAGAAAATCACAGGAATAAAATAAATTATTGAAATTTTATTTAATTAAAAATTATGTACTATGCTTTAACATTCAGTTTGAGACGTACGCCATTATAGGTCAACTGTATTGACCCACCTTGTGGTTCTATTGGGGGTATAATTGGGTTGTTGAGCAGAGAAAAATATGAGGTTTTTTTATAGTTTAACATAAAGAGCATGCTTTTCTTAACTCCAAATATTTTTATTTTGCTTGTAAACCTTTTATTTTCATTTTTGTATAGCAAACAATAAGCCATTTTAATCGATAGAATGACACTAACATTCATAGAATGACAGTTGGCCCATGCAGCATAAGAACAAATGTTTAGTCCCATATAGCTTAGCTTAGCTTAGCTTAGACTGACTGTACATATCAATGGTTGCTACTCCGTGATTGATCAGAACTGGTGCAAATTGCAATACGATCCAAGTGAATAGTGGTTGGTGTTTACCATCTATTCTCGAAGTGCACGTTTCAGCAGCTCTCAAATGTTGATCAATAACGGCGCCGGCCAAGTCCTTACAGTCAGTTGGGGAAGGGAGGGAATGTTAGTGTGTGGTTATTGTTGCTACTAGAGACCGAGAATACCTCTGCATCTCCACAATTACCACGGGAAGGAAGTTGTGTTAGTTGGGAGGGGTAATCAGTAACATAGATCGGGATTCACCATGGAAAGTGATGTGACTATGCAACTTATATACTACAGTATTAGCATTTCCTTGATTTGTTCAATTCTCGGGTACTTTTTCAAAACGGCGTATGTCGCAAATTGTAAACAAACCCGTTTTCAACAGCATATGGCATCAAATTCATCTAAAAATGTGTATATTTTCAAAGCTACATGAAAATGTGTTTGTAAAAATGTAAATCAATTTTTTGCAAAACGGTGTAACATCATTGTTGAAAATATTGCACATACACCGCTTAGCAGAAAATGTACTTTAAATAGTTTTTTCGAACAACTAAATAGTTTAAAACGTGCGTCTGCGTGTACTTTTTCATCACTGATTTCAAAATTAAGCATGTTGCTTTGATATTCTGATTTTCGTTAAGAAAAACATTTTACGTTGTTTTTCTGCAGCAAATGTTGTTACGTCGTGTTGTAAGCGTTGCAATTTTTTCAGTCACATGTGCGTGCAAGGTTTCAACTTGACGCAACATTTCGACGTATCAACAATGCAGCGTACGAAGCAGCGTAACATTTCGACGAAAGTAGCATGACCTCGGTCATGCTGACGTATCAAAACGACGTATGTGATTTATCTTTTGCAGAACGTTGTAACATATATTTTTATCAAAATAACTAAAATGTTCACACGCAGTGCAGATTTCAGAGTCAGTGACGATGAACCTTTTCATAATGTATCGTTGAGGTGTATTCAATTGCAATAAAAATGATTAGTTTCTAAATAGGAATAAAAATGAAATCTGAAAACTTCCAAGCTCATTTTCTCAGCTTGATCAAAATGTTACATACGCCGATTTGAAAAAGTTCCCGAGAATTGTTTATCCTTCGCGAGAATAAACAATTAATCGCTCAAAATGAGCGATTGTTCATTTGAATTTCGGATGAGGCGCCCGCGGCATCATTTCTTCAACGCAAGGAAAGTAAAAAAGAAACGGGATTTAAATTGAAAATAAAGTAATAATCACGGCTGTTCAACCAAATTGATAGTAATCGGAAAGCTAATTATGTTATCTCTATTTGACGTTAAATAAGAATGTAGCCAGACATATTTTGTTAATTTACGTTTATTTTACATGTCGTTTATTTTGCATTACTTTCGCGCGTGTGTTTGTCGCTTGCCGTAACCAGTATACTGTAATCAGGATCTCACTGGTATTAATCCTGATGTGCCGGTTGGCACTCATGTTGGGCTTGTGCGCTTTGAGCGGCACACGGTCGCTTTTCAGTCAATATAAAGTCGTACATGGTGCAATACAAGATGCTGAATTGGAGACGATATAGATACCCGATATACATACATGTTGTATGGAGAAGCACCTATATCGCCTCCACTTCAACAGCCTACACGACACCATATACTTTCATGTGTTGACTGGGTTTGATAGGGCCTGCCTCTAGACACATGCAGCTTTTTGCAGAGGTTCAACAGAGCCCACTGTCAAACCCCACCACATCCTAGGCAGGCCCCCTAACTCGCAGTGGCCATGGGGAGGGGTCGTCAAGCCCTTGGACATAGTCCCTGCTGCCCCCCATAAGAACAAATGTTTAGTCCCATATAAATTAAAAATTGTTCCGGGGCTCCAAAAATTCTGAAAAATTGAGGTTAGGCTCAGTTTTTTATGCAGATTCAGAATATGTAAAAACATATATACTATGGTGGTTCAAAAAATCGATTTTGCTCCACAGTGCTCATCTGATTCTTTATCATGTTCTGAGTGTCCTCTGAAAATTTGAGCTCATTTGGATTAAAACTGATTTAGCACAAGCGATTTCAAGTTTGCATGCAAATTAGTATGGGGAATTTTTTTTTTTATTATACTGTTGATGACGCTTCCCCATTAAGCGCAGGTTAAAAGAAAACCTACATAGCTAAAAGCAATACTCAACATCTTTCACTCAGTGAAAACCGCATCTTAATTGATCGTTCCAATAATTAGTAATCGAATTTAATCTATACCATGGTTTTCTGGAGCTAATTGCATAACTCCTCAACAGGCAACATTGCTGCTTGTGGCGCGAAAGATAGCACACACAAATTCAGGCTACTATGTTGCACTGCACATTTCAGTGATGCCCTCAAAGAAGTTCAACGATCATGACTAAAGATTCGCAACCTGTATTAAAATCTATTACTAATTACTGGGGCGATCAATCAACATGCGGTTTTCGTTGGGTGAAAGCTGTTAAGTATTCCTTTTAGCTATGTAGGTTTTCTTTTAACCTGTGCTTAATGGGGAAGCGTCATCAACAGTATAATGAAAAAATAAATTTCCCCATACTAATTTACATGCAAACTTGAAATCGCTTGTGCTAAATCAGTTTTAATCCAAATGAGCTCAACTTTTCAGAGGACACTCAGAACATGATAAAGAATCAGATGAGCACTGTGGAGCAAAATCGATTTTTTGAACCACCCTAATATATACCCCTAAACAACCCAATTGACCATAAATCGTACTTCCTGATGGCCGCTCCATTCAGGGTCTGCCGTCTATCCCGCGCTGCAGAGGATCACATCGATACATGGCTCACCTCTCAGACCTCTGAAGGTGGATACCTGCCCTCCTTTAATTTGGCTATTACGAAACCCTCATCGTTAGGAGACAAAACTATTCCCTGGATTGGGTACTTTCCGCATGTCCAGATTGACACTGTTCTGGAATTCTACTGTCGTTTCCAGCAGAGATGGAATACGTGTTCGATAGCAGGGCAACATCAGTCTTGTTCTCATATGCCGGCCGTTGTAGCCACGCTTGCGCTGCCTCGCAGTGGTTGAGATTCAACTGAGTTAGTTACTTGCATGTCCGAACTCGTTTGGAAGCCGGACAGTCCAGTCCACCGGATGGGTGTTTTTTCGCAGATCAAACACTACGGTGCAGCCAGGCAGGTGTGAGCCTTAAGTCCTTCAGCTCCACACCTCCGGCACATCCTACTCCGATCTGGACCCCTGTATTCATATGATTTATGTTTAAAATCGACGTACTTTAAGCAGGCATGAGTTCGTTGGTTTATGCCTATCGAGCATATTGACCAACCCACCTTCAACTTTGCCTCATCCAGCTCCTTCTTGACTTCAGCCAAGGGTACTTGTAATGTGGCAACCTGCGTTTCCGCTCGACCCTTCTTTAACCGAATCGCGGTGTTCTGGATTTCGACGCCACACTGATTTCTCAGTGCAGCCACCAGGTCTCCGGATTCGGTTATTTCATCCAGGCCGAAACACTGGACTCCTTCAAACTGCAATCCGTAACAATTTTCAGAACTACCCGCACCTCCATGCGTCACGCGAAACAAATTCTGTTTTTTGAAAAATCTTATTTTTGCTGGAATTTGAAAGTAATAAATTATAATTTTTTGTATATTCCATGCTTTTTTAAAGACAAAAAACATATTTTGAAAAAAAATGAATTTTTTTTATATGCAATTAAATTGTTACGCGTAACAATATTTCGAAGGACCCCTTACTTACTTGATACTTGATGGGCTACAGCTCTTCGATGAACCTACGCCGAATGGAGTATCCTTCACCACTGGACTCGATCCTGGGCCAATCGCTTCCAGTCGCCCTGAACATTGAGCGCCCTGCAACTGCAAAAAGCCATCGTGTACGCGGCCTTCCACGAAGCCTGCGGCCTCTTCCGGGTTCTTTAGTAAATATTATCTTCGCTTGACGTTCTTCCGGCATACGAACAACGTGACCAGCCCACCGTAGTCTGCCGTGTTGTATAAGCTTAATAATATCCAGCCCTTTATACACCTGGTACAATTCGTGATTCATGCGACGCCGCCAGATACCGTTCTCCTGTTTATCGCCGAGTATTGTCCGCAGCACCTTATGCTCAAACACCTGAAAGCTCTCCGATCAGCCTCCTTTAACGTCCATGTCTCATGGCCGTATAAAGCCACCGGACCGTATAAAGCCGAAGGACCCCTACCCCCTATATTTTGCGTAACAAATTGTAACAAAAATGAAGCTACCCCAACCCCTATTGCGTTACGTAATATTTGAACCTAAGGGGCCCTCCTTAGCCGTGCGGTAAAACGCGCGGCTACAAAGCAAGACCATGCTGAGGGTGGCTGGGTTCGATTCCCGGTGCCGTTCTAGGCCTTTTCGGTTTTGAAATTGTCTCGACTTCCCTGGGCATAAAAGTATCATCGTCTTAGTTTCATGATATACGGATGCAGAAATGGTAACATGGCTTAGAAACCTCCCAGTTAATAGCTGTGGAAGTGCTTAATGAACACTAAGCTGCGAGGCGGCTCTGTCCCAGTGTGGGGATGTAATGCCAATAAGAAGAAGAAGAATATTTGAACAGAACCTTACCCACCACCTCTTCTGTCAATTTTTCATACGCAGCACTCTTCTGCGCATCTTTCCGCTTCAAGAAGAGAATCATCTCACCCTTTTGCGTTCTTCGAATACAATTGGCATCCTCACCAGCGCGTTTTTCATCGCTTCTCATGGCCCTCAGTACATCGGCGTTGTTTTTGCCCTCGGCTTTGACAATAACTGCCTCTGTCCCTTCGACTACGGCTTCCAATCCGACCTTACTGAGCTTATGAGTTGCACCTGTGACGGCCATATTCAATTCGGCCTCCGTAGCCTCGGTTACTGCCAACTCCTTCTCCTCAGTTAGTAGGCGGATCTTTCGTTCTGCCTCTGTACTGGACTCCAGCAGGGACCTCCATTTCTGCTTTGCCTCTACAACGATGTTGCAGAGGGTCATCACAGGCATCTTTAGAATAGCTCGATACGACAGGTTAAGGTTCAAGAAGAGTTCTCATATTTCCCATTCATAAAAATATACTCCAGGGTAGGTACAACGTTTAGAATCTATAATCATCCCGGTCAAAATTTATTTGCAACAGAAAGAAAAAAAAACTGTCCATATGTTTTCTATTGATCCATTTGGTTTTGTTCCATGTTGTGAGCGCACGCGACACTGCAACGTTTTCCCTTTTTCATCTCATTTCGATTTCATCCGCGAGTTCCACACACCTATTCTAAACTAATGCTGGCATTTTCATTTCATTTGGTTTCACCCATTTAAATATATATAGAGGGGTTATTTGAATAATATAAGCTATCTTCAATATATTGTTTTTATCGTTTTCGTGTTTATGAAAAAAGTGTGTAATGCAATTAAATAACTAGAATCGAAAATTTGCTTCCGATTTCATGGCTAAAAAATTGGCTCGCTCGCTCTTTTTGTCCAAATACATGTATGAGCTTTTTTTTAGAAACTTGTCTTCACATTACAAATCTACGTGTGTTTTTTTTTATCGAAACCATTTTTTTGTTATGTATAAACGTATCTATAGGTAATTTTCTGTTTGTCATTTGATTAGATTTTCAGATTATATTTATTAGAAAGGCGCAATATTCTCCTGTTTTTTGAGTTTTCGTATATGCTAGGTTTTCGGGGCTCTGCACCGAAAACAGGGTCCTGATCGTTTTCATATTCAAATAAGGTTTCTTATTTCTTTTAACAATAGTGGTAAATAAACTTCTCTCCTTTTCGCGCTCATTAGTACTGGCAAACATTTGTATTATACTTCTATATATTTTTACAACTTAACAGTACGAATTTTGCATCTTACTTGAAAAACTTTCGGGCGATTTAATGCAATTTAATTTGGCTCACTATTGGAATGTTTGCACGCAGAAATAAATAAAATCATCCTGAAAGAAAAAGCTTTAAAAATACAAACAAATATGATGGTAACTAGTGCTAGCAAAGACGTGATGGTGAACTAGCAAGTCACGAAGCGAAAAACGAAAAAATACAGGCTTCGTTTTCCAAAAATTATTCTTTATTAATTCATCTGGCACTCAAACGGAGTAAAACAGTTCATAATGTATCTACTCCGGTATGTGGTTTTGTGGTAAATATAATTGTACGACTAAATCATTCTAAAAACTAACCTCCGAACGGGACTCTTTTCCTTCTTGTACTACCTCTGATGACTTAAAAATTTGTCTCAGTTCTAGACTATCTAAAAAAGAGAAACGTGGCTACGATTTTCTACGCGAGATCATCGCAGCCGAACAGCACACGAACGACTGACACAACCCACACGTCCTAGCGTAAGTCCTAGGAGCAAACGGTTGGCACCCGACTAAAAATAGTTTCACGACCCGATCATCCGAAACGAGATCATTTTTCCTTGAGCAGCTGGTTGAGGAAATCTATCTCGCCCTGGAGCTGCTTGATGGCATTGTTTTGGTTCTTGACTATCTTGCGGCACGCAAATAGCTCCTTCAGCGTTTGCTCGTACTTTTCCTTGTAGTTGATGGTACCGTTCGTGGTGGACGAGCTCGGAGGGCTTGAACTGCTGCTGCTGGTGCTGATAGTGTTGCTCTTATTGAAATTGCTACTCTTGCTGCTGTTGTTGTTATGGTTGACGGCCGGCGTCACCGTGAGTTCCGATTTGAGCGATGCCGGGATCACGGCGGCGGCCGCTCTGATGGCCTTCATCTGTTGGAGCTGCTTGTAAGCGGCGATTTCCTCCTCGACTGCGTTTTGGTAACTGGAATCATATTCGGATGAATCTGTGAAAAAAAAAAAAAGAAAATTGATGATCAGTCAATAGAGGTGGTGAGGTGCATGGATACTATGGTTATGGATCCATTGGATAGTCTTGTTTATACTAAGAGTGATAGCCTGTTCAGATGAAGAGCTTTATGACATGTTATGAAAATGATATATAATTAATAACCATATCCTAAATTATACGCCTTTGAAACTATCGAAAAAAGATCACGATGGCCGCACTTTATCATACCGATACTTCTGAGATAATTCTGATAAGGCGCCCCCCCCCCCTATTGTATATTTAAATTTTGATATGTTTTTTTTTAATTTTGAACTTTATGCATCACTGTTTTTATCTTGATACGAAATATATCATTTTTAGACCATAAATGTGTCCCCAAGTGTATTTTAAATGAAAATACGAGCATATATCTCTATAAATATTCTATATCCTATCCTTACAGTTTCCGTCTATGCTTCCTTGCAATATATGGCCGACCCACTTCCATTCACGTTTTCGAACATCATTTGATTGCTTTTATGTTGCTCGGCACTGTAAGGCTGTTCGAATTATAAATTTTAGACATCATCTGCGTTATTTTTGCCTAAACATAACACGCTTCACGATAGAGTATTGTCGGATTTTCTGGATATGATACACTGCGCGGCGTTTGTAATGTTCCCAAATGGGTACTTGCACAAAACATCACGCGGCGAATGACTGTCTAAAGGTACGGCCGCGCCAAACGATACACCGCAATTCTATTCACCCATAAGAATCAAGTAAACGGGGTGCAGAAAGCGCGGCGGTACCTTCCATGAAGGGTTCGCCGCGTGCAATTTTGAGAAAATCAGGCAATAGTACATTCGAATTTTGGTGCGTGGATCAATCCGGTTGGGTCTCCAAATATTTCGAAAACTCGCGAAGGTAGCCCTAGCCTTTCTGACTCATGGTTCCATGTCAATCCCAATTTCGCCATCTGATAATATCAGACTGTCAAGATATTGAAGTCCTCCGATCGTCCGGCTACTGCAAAGTTTGAGGGGTATTCCCGTTGACACTCAAGCACCTGGTCCTGCGGGCGTTGATGGTGGACCCGCCGTAAAGAAGCATACGGTCAGCTCATTAAGCACACAAAAGACCATCGCAGTACTAATATAGCGTTTCGTGTTCAGCCAAATGAGAGTCGTCTAGATGTTCCACAACAATAAACTTCCAAAGCAGCTCAAGGTATGGTACACGGTCAATCGCACCACCAAGATCTTTTCGATTATGTTGAGAAGTAACAGTGCAGATGAAATGCATTCTTGCCTCACATCAGCGACTACCCGAATGAGGTCAGACAAAGCTGTGACCCTATTTGAAAATCCCTTGCATCCCTGGGCGCCAAACAGATTTTTGTGATTTAGACAGACAAAACAGACAGCATAGGGTCACCTCCGGGGGCCCCTTTAGATTTCCTGCTTCGAATTCCTGCTTCTTGAAGAACGCTGGCTGAGACTTGAAGAAGCTGTTCGAAGTGGTCAAACCAACAGTTCAGCTTTCCAAGTCAGTGAGTTATTGGGGCGATAATCTTCGGTTGTTGCAGCCATCCTTTCTTCATCGGCCAGGATGTCGACCCACGCCAGCCTGTCTTGTCTGCAGCAACGCCCGACTTCCACTTAGAGTTACATACCGTATACGGGACTCGTACTTTACTCCTCTGATTCTTTCCGTTCCTCAGCCTATGATTATATACGCTTCTCAATATGCAGTCGGGTTACATCTGTAATCCATTCTATTCGCAGAGTGCGCAGCTCATCCAAGTTGGTCTTGCCGGTTTCGATAAAAGTATTCTTCGCCGCCCACTTCTATTTTACGCTGCCACCTTCCAGAACATCCACTAACTAAGTTCTATATCCTGCAACGAACGATCTCTTCACAGCTGGATCTTTTAATCGGTCTATGGTGAATCGACACCCGAGTGAATTCTCCCGCCTCTGAATTCTAGAAACGCGTGGTCGGATCTTGCCAATTAAAAGATGATAGTCAAACGCGATGTCATCGCTGCGTTTATTACGGGCTCAAGAAGGCATCGTCTGCATTTTCAGGTGATCCATTTCCAGAGGAGCCAAATACTAGTCTTGACAACTATAAGCGGCTCTAGAGAAGTAAGTCAAACGCTGTTGACTGCAGACGGGAGAAGCGGGCGCGGGTGGACTCCCCGGTGGGTGTAAGAGAAAGACGCGACACATTTCACCACGGAAAAGCCTTCGATCGTCTGAATCACGCAAAACTGAGAGGCGTCCCTAGAAGCAAGGGAGGTCTAGACAAAATACAGGGTCCAGCACAATATAATCGCTAAAGTGAGCGTGACGTAGCCCTGTCATATACCATCGCAGCAGGGGCAGACCTAGGATCTACGGGTTTGTCCGAGGTCGTATCTATGCCGCTAACAAGTAGCATGGCATTCCGAAAATTTTAGGATCGTGGGCATGCTGATATGGCATGCTTCACCGATTCTACTTCAGACGTCACCAAAGTATTCCGTATAGTCCGGGAAACCTGCAATTCCGAGCCTATGCATGAACGTGATGAAACAGCCATGTTCAAACAACACATCTGTGATTTCAGAAGTACATATGACTATTGATTCAACCAGTTTGAGTTTCATACTTGAGTTAAACAAAATCTTATAATTATAGTTGTACTTTGTAGTTGTGGATTATGGAAAATGTTGGTGTTATGGATTCAACATTTTACTTAGAGAACCAGCCATTTTAAAAAAAACAAATTTCTACAAAAATAAGTTCCAGTATTTTTTTCAAATTATATAAAGCTTGTGTTAAATTCACTACAGGATAAATATGTTACAAATATTCATATTCTTTGCTTTTTTTTAACATTCACGCTATCATTTTCCATTAAAATTTGAAATTTTCAATGGAATAATTGCATTTTAAATTTTTTTCGTTTCCTTGTTATTCTTTTTATTCCCCCCCTCGTACATTTCAAGAGCTGTCGGACATAAAATAAATTTAATATTTGTATCGGCCTAATTATAAGATGATTTCGTCACTGAGACGACGTATTCGGTGTTCTACTGGCTCTTGTTTTCGAGATGGGCCGTACCGAAAGATAAATTTGCTTCAAATCCAGGGCTGTTACAAAATAGTCGAATTTCAATCCGCGAAATCCGCGCCTGTAAAAACAAATCCGCGACAAACAAAAGTATGGTTTCTTATTTCAAAACACGTTCTTTAACTAAAAAAATACAATATTTTTGCTTCTAATCTATTGGCATTTTCGTCGATAGAAAACAAAATAAAAGAACATTCGCTAATTTATGTAATATCTAAAACTGCATAGTTAACGCTTAAACCATATCATGAGCCACAGAAAATATATGTGCAGCGTTGAACTAGGCCCGAAAGAAATTCAATTTTTAATGTTTCCGGAAAAACCCCCCATTTAATTCGATGTTGTATCATTACATTTCTTTATAAGAAGGTTGTGCAGATGGCAGTCATAGGTAAATACCAGGACCAAATATTTGAATTATACTTTTTAGTACCCTATAAAGTATTCTTCTAATCTCTACTATCGTTTTACAAGGGCTTGGACGCATCAATAATCCGTCAGGCTATTTATTGATCGTTCATTGCATTGTGCACTTCTACTTCCATCAATCCGCTAGTTAGGAAATAATAAGACCAATTTCTTCACTTTTGCCATCTGTAGTGAGCATTACAACGCCTATGTGCTATCCATCGTAGGATTCGTTTGGAGTCTCAAGGCTCAAGTTCAGTCAGATAGTTTGTTGCAACTAAGTAATTATGAACGAAGCGCAGGTAATGGAACAAAGTCTAGTCTACCAAAAAGTTATTTAAATGCATAATAAAACAAATGACGAATACTGAATGATTTGAACGAGATGCCTGCAATAGTGGGAGTCCTACTCAAGACGTCTGGACGTCGTTCAATCGACGATATTCGGATTTCTGAATATCGGCCCAACCATTGAAAGGCGATCTGATCCTTTCTCACAAAAAGAAAGGTGGAACAATCCAAGGATTTTCTATTATTTTTGTGTTTTTTTCCTCTACCAAATTTTATCCTTACAATCATTTTAATGTAGTAATTTTATTTCAAAATAATTGGCGAAGCCCTTGGTTGACTGGCAAGGCGGCCGCCTTCCTCTTAATTTGAATTGCTAAATCATCCTAATTCCTTTCCTCATTGTTGTTGAACCTAATATTATAAATTTAAAAACACTTAATAAAGAAAGCTTCGATCAGCTATCAGTTCCGTCCCGGCAGTTGCAGGTGTGAATATTACTGGAATCGTACACTTATTACGTAAGCATTTTTTCTGGGTTTTCAACCCCCCTCCCCCCATGTAAGATTTCTTTCATACAAATGATTTTTTATTTATATGGCGCGTAAGAAAACGGCTGACCCCCCTCCCTCCATAAGTGCTTACGTAATATGTGTACGGCCCCACTGCGTTTGATCCGACTTTATCGTCCACCCTCTATGCAGCGCAAGTAATCATAGTTGTAATTCCGCAATGTACGGCACAAAAGTTCTAAGCAATAAAATAAATAGTTCTCGGCATTACGGTAATCCAGAAATGCAATATGATCGATCTGACTATTCGACAGACTTTCTATGTGTCCACTTAAACCAACATCCATACAACTATTGAAAGGTTATTCAAATACCATGTGTTTAAATCTTGACGGATTGCTTATTTTGCAAACGCCCACATAATTGACATGTTGAATTAATCCTAAAATTAAATTAGGGGAAATCGCTATTTTCGCGACAGTGTAATTATAAATCCGCGATTTTCGCGACAATATTTGACGGAACCGCGATTTTCGCGACTGGAAGGGTAAATCCGCGACAAATCCGCGAAATTCGCGAAAAACGCGAAAAACGCGAAAATCGCGAAATCCGCGACTTTTGTAACAGCCCTGCAAATCAGGAGAGTTGGATGGAGCTTGGCAGAGCAAACAGCCAAAATCTGTACGGATAATTTGCAGACATCCTGTAATGAAAATAGACATCAAGGTCTTATTTGGCACGTCCGCCTTAAGATAGACTATTTTAAAGTGACATTTTTGCTTTTCTCGTACAACAAAGTTGTACCGAAAGTCTTTACGATTACTCCAAAACAGAACTTTTTATAGAAGGCCCGAAGACCTATAGTGTTATATACCGATCGACTCAGCTCTGCGAACTGAGGTAAAATCTGTATGTGTGTGTATGTGTACAAAAATTGTAGACACACTTTTTGGAACTTAGCGTTTCCCGATTTACCCGCAACAATTTGCATTCGTCGGGGAATGCGGTCCCATTGTTTGCTATTGAAAATTGGCGCGATCGGACATTGCATTTCGGAATTGCAAATTACAATTACAATTACAAGTCAATAATCTAAGACCAACTATTTTTTCACCTAAAATCACTTTTTGGTGATAAAAGCCAAATTTCGACCATTTGATATTTTTTATTTTGTAGAAAATCATCCATTGAACTTCTGGGTGTAAAAAACCATCGGGCAGTTTATCTTAAATATTTGGTCAGAAGTTGTTTAGAGTGTATTATTTACACTTTATTTTTATCGCTGTCAGTTTTTCGGAAATTGAGAAAAATAACGTCACCCGATAAGCAACGTCGCAAATTGATTTTGCGCTAGCACCTGGAAAATCCTCAACTCTTTCATTCGGTCAGCTCGGAATCGCGATTAGACGTTGCTACGAAACTTTAAGCATTGAATAGAAGGAGAAATGCAGTCAAAATGGATATTCCATTAGTGATCAAAATCACAAGCGTGTCGTGAAAGCGTTCAAGTTGAAACCCACGGTCAGGGTTATGGCCAAAAAGTTTAATTTGTCCAAATATTTCGTTCAGAATGCCATGGACTTCGAGGGACTGCATACGTACAGAAAAGCCAAAGGCTGCAGATTATGACGAACTGCAAAATACGGTATGCCAAGAAATACATAATTTGGTAGCGATCTGCTCATGTGGCAAAGTGAGTGCACCGTTTGTGACTACCGGGACTGTAAATGGGAAGATCTGCCTCAAGCAGTGCTTCATATGCTTTCTCTGTTGAAGCAAGATGAGGCCATACGATCTTTTGGCCGGATCTAGCTTCATGCCACTATTCAAATATTGTCCTGGAGTGGTGCGAAGCCAACGCACTTTTGTACCTAAGGACATGAGACCAATACAAGACACGAAGAAAAAGTGGGTTTTAGTAAAGAAGAAGCTGCAGCCAGATGCTGTTCAGTAGAGTTAAGTTACCTAATGAGTAGAGTTATGCGCAAGGTGCGAGCATAGGGTCATGGTATTAAAGTTGAATGAAATAAATATGGCAAAAGCTTGATTTAAGGGAGAAAAAATAATAAAATACTGAACAAATTATTTAAGGAACTGATGAGTTTTGTCATTTTATCAGTTTGTTCATTTATTTATTTCCAATTATCCAAAGACCAATAGGATAGAAGATTGAGTTAATATTTGCTCTGACTTCATTGAAAGGTAATCCAAACTTGAACTATTGTGGGTTTGCAAAGATAATCCATAATTACTTTCTGTAGTTTAGGGCGTTAGCTCTCTACAATCCTTTACATGTGCAAACAACCAAAACGAGTAGTGGAACTAAATCTAAACTAAATCCTAAATGAGATCCGCCAAAAAGAAATACAATATGCTTTGTCAAGTATTCTGATTCACGAGATTACCTAGCGAGTATGTAGAAGTTACCAGGCTGTGGGTCTGTCAGGTGAGACACATTAGGTGCACGCGTTGAATTGATTTGCAACGCGGTTTTCATCTTTGTTTTTTTATTCCTTTTTTTATTTGGTAGGCACTCTGTTTTCCTTAACCGCTACTGTGCCGAGATCTACTGTGGTATTCTGCTGTTCTGCAAACAGAATCTATTTTTGGATTTCCATTATTCATTGTTGTCGTTGTCAGTCCATCTCATTGTGAGTCCATTGTGTCTGTTTGTTCATGTCGTGTATCCAATGATCGTTGCATTGTTCGATTGCCATTTATCCGGGTAACGTTGGAGGAATGCCTCCGAGAAGAACAAGTTGTCAGTCGACATCAGGCAGCAGTGACGGTATGGCGCGTACCCCTAAACGCCACTGTATGGGCTGCGGATCCGACGACTGACGAGGGCTTGTGGAGGGGCTGGGAATCGAACCCATGACCATCCGCTTGTAAAGCGAACGTCTTTTCATTTCTCGTGGCGCTCACTGGTGTCCTGCAGTTGATTCCTTGTAGCAATGAGTGTTGAATTAATTTTCCTCTCCTATTCCTCTGAATTGACTATGAGTACGTGGTCTTGATTTGAAAAAACTCCAAAGCATGTATAATGGCTTTCTAATTCTAAAAATACTATTCAATTGATGAGCTGTGCATATTTGCGATTCTATAACATTCCCCAGAAAACCATACCCCAGAAAACCATTCCCCAGAAAACGGTTCCCCAGTAAACCACTCCCCAGAATGTGCCAGTTTCCAGAAATCCATTTCCCAGGATGGAACATTCCCCCGAAAACCATTCCCCAGAATGCACCATATCCCAGAATTTTTTTTCATACCTTTAAAAAGATTCTTGCAATGAAGAAAATAGATTTTAACAACTAAAAAACTAGAATAAAAAAAACGGCTCGGGAAAAAACTACAAAGTACAGTTCAATCTGATATAATAGATTAAGTTATACAAAGAGATGCCCTTAGTCTTCAAACTTGGACTAATGAATATTAGCATATGGACCATGGTTCGCCGTGCGGCGCAGCTTAGTTTTGCTGGTATGACGACCGCTGGAAGGCTCTGCCACATCAAATTTCGAAATACTGCTTCTCATCCTGCTTATGAGTTGCTTCGTGATTTTGGCCTTACAATTACCTTTGCATACAATAGAGCTTAGTTGACCAGAAAATGCTATCACAGTTTTCGCAACATTTTCACGCTTAAAATGTTCGACTTTTGTCGTACTTTTCCCATGGTCTGGGTTCACTTCATAAAGTGCACAATGCGCGCCGCAATACTTCCAGTTTCGACGGCATGTTGTAAGGATTCATTCACATAAAGTAATATTTCGGTGAAAGCATTATTATTGTGAGCCTAAATCAGTCATTGAAAAAATCATCTTATTATATTCAAATGTGTGCTTTTCTAGAAGCGTTCAATTATGATTCACCTTATTTCCGGCAAATGCTTATAGTAAGCGGGCATTCATATGTACATGGGACAGTTATGCCTGTAACGGTAGCATTTGTTTTTTAAAATTTTGTGTTTGCTACACTCCGTGCAAACGCGTGATTTGAAAGAAGGCGTATTTCAGGCAAATGTGTTAGTCAAAAGAATGTATCACTCATTTGCCTTTTTCCGAGCAAATGCGCGTTTTAAAAGAAGGAATCATTGACTTAATTGCCTTATTCCGGGCACATGCGTGAGTCCCTTTTTGATTCCTCAATCAAGGCATGCTTCAAAATAAGAAGAATTTTTTTTCTGTTTTGGGGTGAAGTCAGAATAGACATGACCATATGCTATGCTAAGCCAGAATAGACGTGACCATGCTATGCGACGTGACGCGACAGTGCAGTTTGACAGTTCATTGATAATAATTGTTATTTCCTTGCGTGAGTCGCGTCGTATCGCACATCGCGATTAGGGTGCGGCCAGAGTAGACGCGAAATGCAATGCGAAACGAAGCGTCCATACGATTTAACAGCTCCTTATTATTGATTGTTATTTCTTTGCGTGCAATTTTCGCGCGACGTCGCGTAGGCGAGTTGATTCAAAAGTATAATTGCTAATGTCGTTCCTGTTCGTGTGACTAAAATCTAGGTTACTTTGACCTGGCAGCCAAAGTACCGGTACTACAAGTGTCAAACCGATATTGTTGATGGAGTTAAACATGCACTACAACATGATGCATAAATTATGGCCAGATGCTTGTTGAAGCATAATTTGGCAAAATAATTTAAATGACTACAGCGCCACTAGCGTTCTAGTACTTATGCTTCTACTCATAGGCGCGTCTACTCTGACAGGAACCCTACTCTGGCGGGCACCTTATGGTCATTATGCCAAAAGGCACATTGTATTTGAAACTATAGTTTCTAATAATTACCACAATGGCCATTGCACATCCAACTCATCAAGACAAATGATTTTAATTATGGTCTTGCGATGATGTTTGTAAGAAAACAAGAAAATGAAATCATGCTTATATATTCTGTTTTCTGGGGAATGGTACATTCTGGGGAATGGTGCATTCTGGGGATTGATTTTCTGGGGAATGGTAAATTCTGGCGATTGGTTTTCTGGGGAATGGTACATTCTGGGAAATGGAATTCTGGGGTATGGTTTTCTGGGGAACGGTTTTCTGGGGAATAGTATAGAACCCATATTTGCTGTCTAGCCAAGCTAAGTTATTATAATTTACGACATTAACCCGTTCCTTACCATAAAAGTTGTAGACAACTTCCAACTTTAATCGAATTGTTTCAACAACAAAAAGCAGTTTTTTATGTCAGAATAGTGAAACTATTGAAAATCGATAAAAAAAACTCAGATTCATCCATCTGGCGGTGACTCGATTTAATCGTTTGGTTTCGCCTTTGTGTGATACACATCATACATAATTGTCTACACTGAAATAATCAATAATATAGTTTCTATCTGATTTTCATATAGCTGACTTCTATAAGAAAATCCAATATATCATATAGATAATACGGCATAAGGCTTGTATCTAATTCGGAAAGCAGAAAGCGAAAATCAGTAGCGCACTAAGCAATACAGAAGAATCGTGTGGAGGAGACAGCATTTAAATTCCGTCGAGTGAATATGTATTATAAATATGTAAGTACTTTTGCCTCAAATCACCTGCCACTTCTAATCCTTCATTGCACACACCATCATTGAAACCAAACAATCAAAACAAATGGTAAGAGCAATACCATTTTCATATTTTTTTGTTTTGATCTCCTATTTCTGCTCAATCGAAGTACTGTTTGGTCTCATCGTGCATTTAAATGCGGGTTTTAATGCTCGTTTTAGTCTCCGCTAACTTCTTCTTTATATGGCGTGGTGCTTCTCCTGCTCTCATCTTATTCAGTTTTGTACATCTTATTCGAACTCAGCCACAATTAGGGTGACCATATGGTATCCTAAAGGAGGACATGTCCTCCTTTTTCATTTAAAATCAGACGTCCTCCTTTTGTGCTAAAATGTCCTCCTTTTAGGATATTTTGAGAAAACATTTACATGAATAACCTTTAAAATTCTTATTGAATATTGTTCAATAAATAAACAATACTACAACCGAGATCCATTCACAAATAAAACGTTGCTTTTTAATAAGATATATTTTCATTAAGTTTTCGAATTAATTCAATGTAAATATCGAAAAATATGTGTGTGTCGAAGATATCAAAAAGAATCGGAATTGTGAGAAATGGATTAAGATAAAATGCAAATATTTCACAAGATTTGCTACGAGTGAACAGTGAATTGCCTTTTGAACGTATCACACAGTACATTTATTAAATATGTGAGACAAAGAGTAGCCGCTACGGCATGCTTAGAATATAATAGAAATCTGAACTAATCAAAATATTTTTGAATTTCTTTAGTTTAAATCCTTAAATTGTACTGGTCTACTAAGCAGAACGTACATATTAATTGATATGAAATGATTTCCATTTACCTTTTATGAACAATATTTCTTATGTCAGTCAAAAAGCCGCTTGGTGTGGTTTGGCAGAACCCCGAACATATAATCTAATGTTCGATCAGTTAGCTATTGCTAAATGTTCAGAATTGTATGAAATGAGCTTGTCTTGTTAAAATTCATGTTCATGTTAATGTTCAACATTTGTTCACTGTTGATTTTAAATTTGTTGAAGCTTAAATCTTCCCATCATAAAGACGGTGCTTGCAGTTTATAATTGAGGCTTTAGATAGACTATAATAAGAGTCGGAAATGTTAGATCTAGAGATGTAATGTTAATAAAGTAGAAGAAGATGCCGTATTTATTTCGAATTACAACAACTTCTTCCAATAAACTTTAGTGTGCAAAGTTCTAACAATATTCTAGTCACATGAAAAACTAAAAATTGATCGATTTTATATGTCCTCCTTTTCGGCCAAATGTCCTCCTTTTTTGCTTTGTTTCGGGACTATTGTCCTCCTTTAGAAAAACTTCATATGGTCACCCTAGCCACAATGCTCTCTTGTTGTGATACTCTGAGCGCTATCACGATGTATAGTGCTTTATTTTCTGTTTTGTTTTGATTCGGAAGCGCATATGAGTTTGTTCAGAAGTGTATCCGATACCACATCGAGTTGGTTTCATACGCAAACCCTCCGACAGCCAGCGAGAGCGGAGAATGAGAGATCATAGAAGCGCGAACCGCGTGACCTCGAATCGTGTCGGGCTGGTGCCATTAGCCTACCTTACTACTACTACGGACTGCCGTTTGTGCAGGGAGAAACATTGCCATAACAGCCCTATAGATTATAACACAACAGCAGCAGCAGCCATGGTTGTGTGATTCCCAACCGAACCACCTGATGAATGTGTGTATTACGATGGCATTGGGAATGACTGGAATATACCAATGACAGAAAAACGTCCGACTGACGGGAGGTACCGAAGGCCCATAAGAAACATGAACAAAGCATTTATTTAGGAGCGAATGAAACTCAGCTAGTTCAGATGGATCATTCGCAACATGTGGTTGACTGTTGTAGAGGATCTTCCTCGTCTTCATTCAACACGCACCGTTGGCGCGACTGCCACGTGTATTCCCGTATGTGTGCGTTGGCAATGACGATAGTCCGCTAGTTACACTACTGACATACAAATGGTTCCGTACGTATGTACGAGAGATGCATGTATGATTATTATTTTATAGTTTGTTTTCATTACGCCTATTCTGCTTTGCAGACTTTGGTTTGCTTGGGCGATTTGAATTGTTCCATTCTCGTTAAGCTGAACCCGGTTGGTCTAGCGCTAGCCCAACTGGTATGGCAAGCTCTTGGCAGGTGTCTTTCGAATGGCCTTCGAAAACATAATGATAATGGCCCGGTAGTCAATTGAACGAAAGTGAATTTCTCGTGGAGTTTTGATAGATTGCTCGTTTGTCCCGGGCGGGCATTTGGGAAAAAGACCACATTGGACTACATATCCAACCACGGTATGAAATTGAAAACCTTGTGTTGATTATACCTCCTTTGATCATTCATCACAGGGAATGGAATAAGTTTCCAGGAAGTATGTAGGACGCACCACCTTCTAGAAACCTTCGCTGCTCCCCTCGAAAGAGAAGCGAAAAACGTCTCGGACCAGCAAATTCCTTTCCGATGTGCTAATTCCCCCACCCTTCTCGACATCGAGAAAAACGAGGCATCCAAACGACTACCAGCAGCGAGTGTGCTGGATTGGACGGAGACCGGACACTCCTCGCTCCACTCGTCCGCACCACCACGTACACACACTTGGCTTCCTTCTGCCATCATCATCGTCGCCGTCGCCACCGCGTTCCATCACGGGCGGGTTATAGGTAGGATCCATCTTTGGATATGCGCAGTTTCGTCAGCGAAACTGGGCAGCCAGCGGCGAGCACCACCAACATCAAGCAGTACGCCAAAATCGCCACGAAAATATACGTGTGGTGGCGTGTGTAGTTGGGTATCTTGGGTGTCCAAGATGACCGCCGACGACTGTGTGTTTCGACCGAGTCTCGTCAGGGACATTCGTGGCTGCGTCATCGCTGGCGACGGCTTTTTTGAACGATGAGTTTGCTGTTTTGGGGCGGTTTGAGATGCGCTTTGTTGGACTGCCAGGCGAACTGGCACGGAGGATGAGCTTATTTTACCCATATCGTTCTGCAAATCGGGTTAGGGACAAAAGGTCGAAAGACAAAAGGTCGAAAGGACAAAAGGTCGAAATACAAAACGTCGAAAGACAAAAAGGTCGAAGGGACAAAAGGTCGAAAAGGACAAAAGGTCGAAAGGAACAAAAGGTCGAAAGGACAAAACGTCGAAAGAGACAAAACGTCGAAAGGGACAAAACGTCGAAAGAGACAAAAGGT
Source organism: Armigeres subalbatus (assembly GCF_024139115.2). Taxonomy (NCBI): domain Eukaryota; kingdom Metazoa; phylum Arthropoda; class Insecta; order Diptera; family Culicidae; genus Armigeres; species Armigeres subalbatus. The sequence goes on along the minus strand of NC_085140.1, from coordinate 6,486,211 downwards.
CGAACGGGACAAAAGGTCGAACGAAAAAAATATCAATAAGATCAAAAAGGCGAAAGGGACAAAAGCTTGAGCTTGAGTTTGAGCTTGATGACCGCACAATTCGTAGTTGCTACTCTGTGATTGATCAGAACAATCGAAATTGTACAGGGAGCCAAAAGTTGAGACTTGGGATTAGCTTTCCAACTTCAATGTGCACAGATCGAGAGTTCAGTAATTGAAGGATCAATAACGGCGCCGGCCACGTCCTTACGGTCATCTGGGAAGGGAAGGAATAGTTGGTGTGACATCTGTTGTTACTAGAGACCGAGATCACCTCTGCATCTCCACAGTTGCCACAGGAGGGATTCTTATTAGTGGGCGGGGTAGGTAGTTACACGGATCAGGATTCACCTTGGTAAGTGATGCGATCCATGCAACTTCGATAATATGAAAAAAAAAAGCTTTTTATTATTTTGACCGGGATATTAATGCCAACATAAGTCGTCACCTACTATGACGAACCATTCAATGAATTTTTAAGTGCAAAAAAAGAGAAGCATGTTCAAAACCCTATATTTTTAATAATTTTAATAATTTTATTTTATTTACTAGAAGAAAAATGTCTTGTGTATCGAATATGAATAGAAAGTCCATAGATGTTGTGAAAACAGTCTAAAAAGAATAAACGAAGTCTGACAACTACAAAGAAAATTACCTAAAATACATTTGCTTGACCTTTTCAGTGGTGGTTCTATTGTGAATTTAAAACTAAAAAGCTTCCACCAAACCATCAAATAAATCGCATGTGATAGTTAAAAAGAGAATACCTGTATCGTATTCACAATTTTTACATTTAAGATGAATATTTATATATCAACCACCCCAAATGAGCAATCATAGCACTGATGAAGCCATTCACATCCTTAACAATGACACTGAATATAACTACACAATGAGAATAAATTTTTGGAGGACTCTAGTGTTTTGTATTCTGCTGGACTCTAAATCTAACAAAACAGTATATAACCAAGTTTTTTGCTCATTCATATTCACTAATAATTGAAGTTGATTTGTACATGTTCCATTATGTTCTGTTCCATACATCATTCATGCGTCGTATAGAAGGCGTATTGATGACTTTTTTTGTTCTATAAACATTGAAGGAGAGATAATAAGATTTATTCAAAGCTTTTGTTTTAAAATTTCAAATTTGTTTATAGAAAACCAAAAGAAAACAAAATACCTAATTTCATCAAATTTTCGCTGATATTGAAAATTAACTGACTGAATGGCACTAATATACCTTTACATTGAGTGTGAACAAAATTATCATTCCACTAAGCACAGCCTATCACGATTCAAGTGCCCCATGCGTGTTATGTTGCAGATTGCAAATACACAATATGAGCAGTTAATCAGTTTGAAACAGTTTTTATTCATTTTTGTGAACAGGAGAAAAACTTAATTAACTCATGGAAAATATATTAATCACATAACGCGGATTTCGGCCTTTTTCAACACGCTATGTAAAGCATCATTGAATTTTGTCTGAATTGTGAGTTAAGCGTACGTAATTCATAAAAAGTACATATGTCTACTAAACCTTTTCCAATCTTTGATGAATGAGCAAAAAACTCTAGCTTTCAGTGAGATATAGATCCATTATGCCAATACTGTATTGTGCTGTACACATATAAAATACAAAAATATAGGTATAGTACCGTTGGTCTTGTTAGTTTTGTTTAACAAATAGCTTCACGTTATGCTCTTCATCGGCTGGGAACACACATTCTCATAACTTATTATCACATTTTAAAGGTAATCCATCTTCCGGGAACGCTCAAATAAAAAGCAGCCCAGTCAAAAAGCACCCAGTTAGCGAACTGTTGCTGTATTTCAATTGTATATATGGTTAAAATATCAACTGAATAATCCAAATAAATTAACAAAAACCTGCCAAAGTGCCAAAGTGAACCTGAAGAAATGTTCATGTTCAACATAAGAAGTATAAGAAGACATGAATAAGGCAATATATCAAAATACGCTTGCCTCAAGCAGGCGCTAAGTCAAGCCATCCCGGGTAGACGATAATGGTTCATTGACAGTAAAACGTGATATTGATAACAAAACACGACACTAACCCGTCCGAAACAAGAATAAAAATAACAAGCGAAAACAACAAAAAATTGAACCGAAATATCACAAAAATATCAGGTCCTGCCATTAACAAGAACTTATCAACATCTTGAGTTTTTAGTTTGTTTAGTTTGTTCTAATGGCAAACCCCGACACTCCCATGACACCCCGGTGCAACCCCCTGCCATTCCCGCCAGTCACCCCCACTCCTACCTCAAACAAGTCAATATCACGGTTTCTACCCGGGATAGCACCGCAATAATTCAGGTCCTGCCATTATACATGATATTATACAATAAGAAAACATAGCATGAAACGGACTCACAAAATATGGGTTATGTCTTTGATGATAGGTCTTTCTTCAGTACCCGCTCCATAGTCTTGAAAACACCTTGGTCCTTGTTGAAATTTCTGGACACTAACACACGCGATCTTCCGAACTGGAACTAGGATCACCACATTTTTCCGGAAATTTCATCAGCCGAATGAAAAAAACGGGGCAGAAAAAAACGTGACAGGAATAAAAAAAAAACCAAAAAAAACAAAAAAAAAAACCATCAAAAAGGCGAAAGGGACAAAAGGTCGAAATAGACAAAAAAAATTAAACGGGGATAATCAATCTCGCACCAGAGTTACATAGTTGTCAAAAAAATCTGCGCTTTTATTTTTCACAATTTTAACAATTGAATAAAATTCATTCGGTGTGTACAACTAATAGCTGGATGTTTGAGTTTTCTAAATGTCACTTCGATTTGTCAAAATGGCGCACCCCGCACATTTGGATGTGTATTACACGCAGGTGAATTTTTAATGCAGGCTTCTTTTTTTATCTCTGACGGAACTATCTAGATATTCATAATATTGTTTCATAGTCATTACTCCTTCTTTGAAAATTGCTCATTCTTCAACTTTGATTAATGAGATTAGTGTTATTTCTGCTTGAAGTTAAATGCACTTCAAAAATTCCTTTGGAATACACAAAATCTCAACTTGTTCATGATCGACCTTTTGTCCCTTTCGACCTTTTGTCCTTTCGACCTTCTGTCCCTTTCGACGTTTTGTCCTTTCGACCTTTTGTCTTTTCGACCTTTTGTCTTTCGACCTTTTGTCCTTTCGACCTTTTGTCTTTCGACCTTTTGTAATAGATTCCTGCAAATCTGTGGAAGCAGTATTTCTTTTCGAAATCTTACCGGATGTTTTGACGACATAAGTCTGAAAGCATTTGAACATTATTTTGATGTTATATAATCATGATTCGAATCTATGTGAAGCTAGTCTGCCTATGATCCCAAATTAATCTTTGTTGCTGATATTCCAGTTCATATGAGACTGATGCCTATGTATCAGATTTACTACTACTATAATAAAATGTTAGCACATTATATAACAAGGAGATTCTTTTCTTTACGGTGCCTGAGAATTTCGTATGTCAAATTTTATGTACTTTAACTAAAGCTTGAAAACTCGTCTACGAAACATTAATTATGGACAGATCCGTAATGTGAACTTCCAGTGCCCTTGAAAAAACTTGTGTTGGGTGCCCCTCTAAATAACAGTAGATATTCAGCGGTGTACAGGAACCTGATACCTGTAATGGATCGCAGATAATTTCCGCTGGATATCTTGATATGTTGTAAAAATGTTTGATTTTATTCAAAATATGCCAAGAACTTAGGAGTTCTGTACATAAATTACATTATAGAGAAAGGAAGTTTGAGAAGCATGCACGTGACAAAGGGCCTGGCGGTTATATTGGGCTTTCACTCTGATGAACAGTCTGTTGATCGGAAAACTATTTATATGGTTCAATAAGGTCTCTTACATTTAGCTAATTCCTTGTCCTTAGGTACATTATTTCCATTCTACAGACATTCTAAGTTGTTGAAACAGTGGCCCATTCTCACCCCTATTCGACGCATTGTAACCCGACGCATCAAATCTACGTAAAATCTACACAAAATCCATACCACTACTTCCCAGAACCAATCATTGGAGCAAATAGGCCCTTCGGCTATCAAACGCCGGTTGATAATGGATGTTGTCCCTGAAGAAATCCAATGGGAAAAGTTGAACCATTTCAAACATATCCAATTTTGTGGAAATTGTATTCACTTCTGTAAAACATTACGGTTCCGGAAGTCCCTCGATTACCGTAATAGTAACCTAGAACTGAGGTTTTTTTTAAAGGTTTTTTATAAATCTGAAAGCGAATATTAAACAGGCGTAGAGTTTCGGTTTGTTGGCCCAGCAAGTACTAAAAATGTTCTATATCTCGAAGCTTAATTCTTGATTTCAGCGCCCCCTACATGCTGGCCAACCTGCGGCCCACGCTACGGCGCTGATTATGGACAGTAAAAGAAAGACCTGGCGAGTCAAAATGCATAATGAGAACCTGGGTTGCAAGGAGATTCGATTGAGGGGGCTAATTGGGAGCGCAGAGGCAACAAAATCAGCGTGCCTAACTTTAAGTTTTTGTAAGGGATGTGACCCTACGCTGTAAGATTTAATTAGCCGACAAGCGGAATTACCAAAAATAAATAGGATGACCTAAAAAAGGTGGAAAACGCATAGGAATCACGGAATGCAGGATTGCATTAGGTTGTTTTAACTCAGGTGGACATTTTTAATTGGCAGATGAAACGGCTGGCCATTTGATCGGCATGTTAACCTGAGTTAACATCCTAAAGCAGTTAGAACAGCATTTTGCTTCTCATGATTTTGCCATTATCTATTATAAGATATGCTCTTTAGCGCTTTATCTTCTTCTTCTTGCATCCCCCGAAGCTTAGTGTTCATTCAGCACTTTCACAATTAATAACTGCGAGGTTTCTAAGCCAAGTAAGTTACCTATTTTGCATTCGTATATCATGAGGCTAACACGATGATACTTCTATGCCAAGGGAAGTCGAGATAATTTATAACCCGAAAATTTCCTAGACCTGCTTTGTAGCCACGTATCGTATAGCACGGCTAAGGGAGCCCCTTCCTTATGAATTTATGAATACTCCGACTGGCGAAATGCTTGTCCTGTGCGATTTCAATCTGACTGATCCCAAGCAACCAGAAGTTCGGATAAGAAGGGCTATTTTGGCTTAATCAGCTCTCATTTTAAGTAATTTTCTGTATGGTAGGAGTGTAAAAGTGAACTTTAAAGTTCCGTTAAGGATGCTTGGAACTTGATGTGAACCATAGTGAACCAATTGGTTCGGTTAAGAGTAAATTTAAGTAAAATCTGAACTTCTGGTTGCTTGGGATGTTTCTTGGAAGCAGTCCCACAGCGGTTTCCTTTACCCTGATCCAGAACATTCGATCCTGCATACTGGCGCTGTCAGCCTTTTGGATAACTACAGATCAGCCACTCTTAGCCAAATTAACAGCATTGTGAATGAAAACGGTCGCAATTTGGACCTATGCTTTGTAAGCAGACAGGACAATACACCGCTCATCTTGCCAGCACCTTGCGCACTGGTCAAAAATGCTGCTCATCACCCTCCACTACTTATCAGCATCGAATACAGTCACGTACACGACTTCATCGAACGTACTGCGCCCGTGTCATATGATTATAGGAAAGCCGACCATTTAAGTATTACAGATCGAGCAGGGTTTCGACTTTTCGTTTCCATGAGACTAAAGCAAGCATTTTCCGGGCCAAGGGAGAATCTTTTTACGTTGTTTATGTTGAGGTTCATCTTTCACCCATCAATCTTTTCTCCAGAATTAGTCTGGGAACATAAACGAAAATCTTGCCTATTAGATGAAAATCCTTTTTCGTTTCATCACTTTTACCTCTCACTCACTTTTCGCGAGAATTATCGTAGAACAATTCTAGACCAACATTTGAAAAGAGCGTAACAGCCAAAATTTATTCCATCTGATTCCTCGTCTACATATTACAGCTATATATGTTTTCAAATGTTGGTCTAGAATTACAAAATTGTATGGCCGCGCCGGGATTCGAATAGTAACAATAATAGCTGTGGGGATGCGCTTACTCTAGCCACACCACCACACTATCTGTATGAAAGCGTTAAGTTATTTGTTCCACATACGCTACTAGCATTTGCATTTATGGTGCCACGAAAAGACTCGAATATGAAAGAAAAAGAGCAAACCAACATTTGTGCTTTTGAGATTGAGTGAGCATTACGAACCCTGATCGAGTATCGATTGGGGAAATGTTCTCAATACTCATGATGTAGATGAAGCTGCTCTAGCCTTCTCACATGTCATGATGTACGTCATCGATAGGCACGTTCCAAAGGGAGTTCTGAATCACATTTCGCGACCTCCCTGGCAAACAAGCGGATTACGAAAATTGAAGACAGTTAAGGGAGCTGCTCTGAGGCAATTTACCAAGTATCGGACACTACCACTGCGAGATCAGTACGTGAGGCTCAACTATGAATACCAGCGTGTCAGACGTCAGATTCCAACACAGTATTGAGCGTAAGTTCAAGCAGCGGCCGAAATCTTTTTGGAGTTACATCAACAAACAGCGCAAAGAATCTGGTTTGCCATTTTCAATGCAGTTCAACGGTGAAACTGTGTCTACCCCATCGAAGCTCTGTGGGCTATTCGCTGAGAGTGCCAGTGCTGCCAGTGTTTTCAGCGATGAGCGTATTAGTGCTGACCAAGTTAGACTCGCAGCTAGCAACGTTCCATTAAGCAGCCAAACATTAGGCATGTTAGATGTCGACGTTGACGCTATATCTAGAACCGCAACAAAACTCAAGTCGTCCTATAATCCAGGACCAGACGGTATTTCGTCTGCTTTACTCAAAAAACAAATTTTCTTGTTTGCTTGACCCTCTTCATCGTATTTTTCATTTGTCACTGTCTAGTGGAATATTTCCTTCTTGCTGGAAAATCGCTCACATGTTCCCGGTGCACATGAAAGGTAGCAAACACAACGTAGACAAGTACCGAGGAATCACGTTATTAGGCGCCGTTCCTAAGCTGTTGGAACACGTTGTCATGGAACCATTACATTCGCACTGCAAGCAACATTTCAGCCCCGACCAACACGGTTTTACCGCCGGTCGTTCTACCACTAGACGGCTTTCAAGCAATAAATTTTATCCCGTAATACCGTAACACGGTAGATCACTTTGACGTAGTGTGTTGCGGTGTAAGATCTACCAAACAGAGCCCTAGCCTAATCCATTTTTCTATCTAGGGCAATAAGTTGTGGTAATTAAGGATTCATCGTATTTAGTCCCCGCTACCAACAGCAGTCTCTGATATGAAACATAATTAATGTTACCTTGCAGACAGTTGAAAGACTCGAATTTCTCTTGTTTGAGGCTAGACTGTATGCAGCGGAAATAACTTTTCAAGCAATTAGTTAAAAAACCTCGGTACCCGGTCCTAGGCTGAACTGACTGTTGGAAAAATCGAGTTAGGGGTTTAAATACGTACTAACTCTTCTTGAACTGGTGAACAATGGTAGTGAGAGGAAGACACGGAAGTTCTTATTACTGAACAAATTCTTTTGCTTGAAATGGTCTTGTAGACAGAGCTAAATCCCGGGTTTTAAGAGTTTCACTGGTGATATTCTGAAAGCAAGACAAGGATGTGGCTAGGGCTCCGATGCATGGCCAAAAACAGTATTACTGTTCTGTTTTCTCAAGAAAGGATTGATTTCCTATTGATAAGGGGCGCGCCTTCAATGAGATTGCTCTCTATCTAGGGTCTAAATAGCGGGACCTTGTCATGGTGGTCTTGAGAAAACAAAACAAACAACTGTATCGGAACCGATACTGCATTGCTTCTCAATAGCACTGGAGTAATTCGACATGCACTTAAACACTAAGGATACGGGTAACGCTACAATAGATCTAATAATTGGTCGCAGTGGCACACCCGAACAGGAAAAAAAGCAATAAATTTCGGAAAAATTCTTGGCAATCCTAAATAAGTGTCCCAGAAGCTTTATCTACAGTCTACGAGATGTGCTGCTGAAATGTTAGCTCTGAGTGTTGGTGATGTACGAAGTACATGTGCGTTCTTCCCTAGAGTACTGCTCTGCAGTTTGGAGCCCAGCGTACAACAATGCCGCCGAACGTATCGAATCGGTCCAACGTCGGTTCCTGCAATTTGCACTTCGGAAGTTGCTATGGAGGGATCCATTTTGCCTACCGAGCTATGAGAGCCGATGCCAGTTGATCGATCTGGAATTTCTTCGTGCTAGGAGAGATACCACCCGGGCGATGACGATCGCCGATATATTACAGGGACGATTCGACTGCGAAGGTATTCTGGAGCAGATAATTTTAAAGGTTCGACCAAGGACACTCCGCAATAGCGGAATGCTTAGACCACCACAACTGCAAAGGACGAATTACGGACTACATGGGGCAATCGGTGGCTTGCAACGCATATTCAACAGAGTTGCAGCATTGTTTAACTTCCATTTATCGCGTAATATGTTACGTCGGAGGTTTTTGACTTTTTTTAACACACCTAGATAGCAATTTTAAAGCTACGTCCATTTAGAATCCGGAATCATTTATTGTGCAGCGGCACGGAAAGTGACTGCTGCAAGAATTCTTGTACAGCGTTTTGTCTACCTAGGCGCCCACTTGCTGTGGTATAAATTTCAGGGAGGGAAGGGAAGGGAAAAAAATCTGCACACCCACGTTGATAATCCTGCACATCGACGATGAAACCTACGTCAAAATGGATTTCGGACAGCTTCCTAGCCAAAAATTCTACATGGCGGCACGAGGAGTAGTTTCTGCGAAATTTAAGTTTGCTTTTTGGACAAACTTGCAAAATAAAAACAGATGATTTTGGCAAGGGATATGCAGCTGTGGAGCAAAGACCTAAGTGGTTGTGACGAATAAGACGATGAACTCGAAGCTGTACAAGGAGGAATGTCTCAAAAACCGCGGTCTACCTTCCATAAAGCTTATAAAGGTCCTGTGAAGTTTTAGCCAGATTTGGCGAGTTGCCACTACAGCCGGGAAGTCATGCAATGGTACCGCGATAATAACGAAGATTTCATCGATAAAATATATCCATCTTGTGCGCAACTGCCCACAAATAAATCCACGCAACTGCCCACAGCTGCACAGCTCCGGCCCATCGAGACATTTTGGGCAGTAATGAAACGGAAGGTGATGAGAGGAATAAAGAAGAAGGTGCGAATTTTTACTAGAAACAAAAGAAATGATTTGTATCACAATTGTTTCCTTAAAGTACAGTAAATTACCTTTGTTTTGATGTATTAACCTTATTTGTACGTCAATGCGTTACCGAGATACAGATGATATTATTATTCCGGATTCTAAATGGACATAGCTTTACTATACTGTGACTTTTTTTGGATTGATTATGATTTCTAAATTACTTTACTACTTAACTACTTTATATTTTAAGACCACACAGAGTCTGTTGATGTTGTAAACAAATAAACAAACTATTCAATAGAATAAAAGTAGAAATATATAGAGTTCTTTTAAAGAAGGAATCATATCCTTTTTCAACTTAGTCCGGCGGATGCAAGCCTTAAAAGAATAATATATTTGCTCCCTTTCCTAAGGAATGATATAATTCTGCCTTTGAATTCCCTTTCGTGTTTCTGTCTTTTGTAATTCCGCCTTATGATATTTCCCGCCTGTTGTTACATGTGTAAGAAGGTCTGTCTCTGGAATTTCTGCCTATTGCGATTACGTCTTTCGTTATGATCCGAATGTTTCTGATGAACTAATTTTGTCGGCTGCCAGTTTTATAGTTAGATATGCTGAAAAGCATGATTGGCCACTAAACACTCCGTTTTATTCACGAAAGATGAGGCAGGATGCCCTGGACAATATGATAGAAAATATAAATTGAGAAATTTCGTCGATCCATGCCACAATTGTAATAAAAAGCCATGAGAAAAGGTGATGCCTTTCTCGTGCATTATAAATAGTATTTTAGCCATAACTGTTTAACCCATAGCCCAATATTGCCAGTTTTCAATAGGAAACAATGGGACAGGATTCCAAGTCGAATGCAATCTATTATGAGCAAATCGGTGATGGATAAAGTGCTTGAAAAGTGAACTAAACAATTTTTCTTCATTTTTGGTATAAAAAAGTGCCATTTTAGCCACAACGAAAGCAAAAGTGAGCAAATTTTTTTTGCACACACATATAGACACACGCACACACAGACATCACCTCAACTCGTCGAACTGAGTCGAAGATTTTTGGTCATTGCAATAGAATGTAGGCGTTGAAATCAAAACAACACAATTTAAAAACAAATCGCCATCCAGCAAACCCAAACGTTTCAGGTGACATTTGTTCGGCATCGGCATGTTTGATCAGTGCAGACATCAATCTAAAGGGATCGCTTCTCCCTCTTCTTAAATAAAGCTGATCGGATTTTGATCGTTTGACTCGAAATCTGTCCTTGTTGGGCGGATTTCGATTCAGGAGGTGTTTATTTTAGGAGCCCTTCTCAGCCGTGCGGTAAGATGGGCGGCTACGAAGCAAGACCATGCTGATAGTGGCTGGATTCGATTCCCGGTGCCGGTCTGGGCAATTTTCGGATTGGAAATTGTCTCGACTTTCCTGAGCATAAAAGTATCATAGTGTTAGCCATGACATACGAATGCAGAAATGGTGATTTGGCTTAGAAACCTCGCAGTTAATAACTGTGAAAGTGTTAATGAACACTAAGCTGCGATGCGGAAATGTCCCATTGGGGGATGTAATACCAATGAAGAAGAAGGTGTTTATTTTGCTCATTATTTTATCATGTTTTTCAATGTTTTCAATTGAATCCATTTTTCAAGATACTTTTACATACCGTCGTGCGGGGCTTCTTTTGATTCCGGGGGCTACATTGGATTTTTGATTTTTTGAAAAAAATAAACGGAAAAAATACCAAATTTCAAACAGAAAGTTGCCATCCAACTATCAACAAGACACCCGATTGGTGATAATGACAATTTTATAGTTATTTTCGTTGTAATTTTTGTTTTAAAATGTCCAAAGTAGCCCCGCACGACGGTATACTGGATTGCTTAGGTATACGGATTTCAATGCGTCACGACATACCGACGTTAAAATAACTAATCTAACAGCCATTTGTACGAGTACAGCAATCATTCGATAACTGGCCTAAAACATCAGCCATGTTGTTTTTTTGAAGGATAACTGCTTTTTAACAGGGCTTTGGCCCAGTTAGCGAACGCCCAGTTAAAAATCGATCCAGTTAAGAAGCGCCCAGTTAGCGAACTGTTGCTGTACAAAGGTAATCGAAAATGTTCTTTATTATAGTTAGCGGCACACAAGAATATAAGAATTTTTCACACTTGGCTGATACGCTTCTTAGAGATGTGTAAATTTCAGATGAAACATTATTAAATACCACTTGATAAAACATTCAGATACAAGAATATAACGAATCATTGAGATGAATTGTATCAAAATCTAAAGCAATTTCCTATGCAAGTTGAAGAAACACTAATTCTTGGATGGTCTATGATAGGCGACTCTGAAGAAGAAATTTCAAAATCGCAAACGTCTGATGGAATTTTAATTTTAAAAGCTCCAATATGTGATTAAATTTATTAAAGAATCTATTTAAAAATGTTCGAGGATCTGTAAAATATCTCGTTAGGGGCTGTCCATATACTAGGTGGACAATTTAGGGGAAAGGGGTTGAATGGCAAATGTCCACGGTCTATACAAATTTTTGAAAATTTATATGAGCAGTTTCCCACGCTGGGGGAAGGGGTGTCTTAAACTGAACAAAACCTGTTTATGTGGTACATGGACAGCCCCTTAGATAATTTCTGCCCCATTTCAGAAAAAAATCTAAGTAACAAATGTTGTAAAGGATATTCAGTACAAAATAGATATAAAATTTCTCTATTCTAGCATTTCAAAAGGATTCACCTGAAGAAATTTTTGCGAAAATAGCATTTAAACTGAATGTTTACATTACAATTATTGATCTAGAGTGCGGTGCTGCAAATAGTTCAGTGTGTGACAGTTGCAACACCCGGGCAAAGCTGCTTTTTTAGATAGTTTATAATAAATCAAAAGATGTTTGATGAATATGAAACATCCAAAAATCGGAAATAAAGTTTAAAAAAATACACCCAAAATTATATCTGGAGATTTTTTTATTAATAATTTGTAATATCAGGAAGAACTTTGTAAAGACTGATTGCAGAAGAAGTTCTAATCAGTTTTATGATATAGTATTTTTATATAGAACAATTTTATAAATTATAAAAAACAAAATATTCCTAAAGGTTTTCCAAATTTATTGAATTTCTATTTTGATTTTCTGTTCAAAGAAAATTATCGGAAATCAAAACGTAAATGTCAGCACAGCCCGCAAGTAAATTTAAAAATTGAATTGAGAAAATTGAGTGTATATCAAAAAGAGTATGAATTCTCAGCTAAATTGACTGGGGGTTATTATCACAAGCAATTCCAAGGCCTTGATAAGGTGTTCTGGCTAAATTGGGGATTTCCACAACAAAAAACACTTAAACACGTGACTATTTATATAAATGTTCCGTTTCTAACAATGCATTGCAGCCTGCAATTTGCAAGACAGTTGAAAATGCGCTTGGTGCGGTTTAGCAGACCCATGACCAAATATGATAAAGTGTTTTCTGCTATTGGCTTTGTGTTGTTTCGTTGATTTGTTTAAAATATCTGGGAAACGAGTTCCTTACTTGATTGTTGTTACGTATCTTGACCTTTTTTATCTCACATGGAGACGCACGGTAAAAGATACTTTGAGCATTTACCATAGTGTTACTAATTAAGATATTTTTAGTATCAAGTTAATGGAATCTGCCGCTCCAAACACACAGTCTAATTATTTCCTCCAAAATTTCTGAGTATATGAGACAATTATATACTGCCTGTAATCCCATAACAGTCCCATCGTTGCTGATGGAATGTGCGAAAAAATTAAATAACAAAACTAATTAATTGGAAAGGGGGAGCAATCAGCTAGCCCTCACACTGTGAGCACTAGGAACGAATAAAGTCATTGCAATCTTGGGATCGTGCGTGCAATGCCTACATACGGAATAATTGTGCGGTATTTGCTAAAGCGACAGATTCATTATCCACATTTTATCCATTTTATTGCCCATCACATGGAGACGCATGGTAGACAATTTTCATCAATTTGAATGTTTCACCCCGGCAGGGGGGCACCCATCTTAATGGTTAACGAAATTAATCGCCTCCCAGTCCCAACCCCAGGAGAAGTGGGCAGCAGTAAAACCAACGTCAATGTGCGTTTTTTTGCATCCAACTTACCTCCTCCATCCATGTCCACGTAGTTGATGCCGTACCCTCGTTCATCCTCGAGCCTTTCCTGTAGGCTAGCAGCTGCCAGTTTGGCGATGTTGCTGCTGCTACTGCTGTTGTTATTATTGTTGCTGCTGATGTGGTTGTTGTTATTATTGTTGTTATTTGGTTTTTGCTTCAGCGAGGCCAGCAACGATCGCTGTGGGTTCGGCTGTACCTGTTGTTGCTGCTGCTGTTGTTGCCTTTGTTGGAGCTGCAGGGCAGCCGCGAATGCCTTCCGTTGTTGTTCTTTCAGCTGTTGCCGCTGGATCAAACCGGCCAGTACGCCACTAACGGCGGCGGCATGAACGTTATTGGTGGCAATGGAGGTGCTGAGGGCAGGTGGTAGCGATCTTCGCTTGGCAACTGGCTGCTGCGTTGAAGGCTGTGACAGCATCGGTCGCTTCATTGACATTGGCATGATGAGTGAATCATTGTCGTTGTTGGTGTTGGGTGGCGAATTATTACCACTGCCACCACCACCACCACCACCAGCGAACCCGATTCCACTGATGGCACTGATTCCGCTACCGCCAATGGTGTAGCGATTCTTTGGTTCTTTACTGGCTGGATACAGTGTAGGCACCGAACCTTTTTTCAATCTATCCGTGTCCGTGAGCCAGTCACCAGGTAGCAAAACCGAGAACCCAGTTTAGTCGGTTTGGTTCGCAGACAGACAACGCGAGCCGAACCAAGTCGTAGTCGAAACCCAAGGAGAGAAATGAAATGAACAAGAAGAAGAAAATCGATTACATACCAAGCTATTTTTGGGTTTCTCCTTGCCCGTCGCGTCGCATGCACCCGGCTCGAATTCGAGAGTGCACCCAGTGCCTGTGGTGTGTGATTTTTTCCTCGGGGGTTACCAGATTCTAAGGGTGGTTCACGGAAATCGCCCCCAAACCGGTCTTACTTCATTGCGTCGAAGCTCATCAACGCGAAGTTGGTCACCCTCCGAGCGGGGAAAGAAACCCACACATAGCACCTAATGACAAACCCATGGCGGTCACCGGTTGTGGCCCTCGGTCCCTGCGCTGGGGAATGTCACATGTCACAAGCGAGCGGCGGGTGCGTGCTAACGACGAACGGCTCGCAAAGTCAAAAACGCAAAAGCATAAATTCGGACTTACCCTTGGCTGAAAAGATTGGGATTGTTGAAGTCACTCGGTTGGAAGTGATCGGAACAAATCCGAGAACTCTTGTACAGGTACTCGGGACCGTTTTCTTCGTACTTTTTCCACAGCTCGGGCCTGTTGCAAAAGTCGACCCATTGCTTGCACCTGGATGGGTTGAAGAGAAAATAAGCAGAGAAAGATGTTAGTTTTGGGATAGGTTACGCGTTAAAATGGGAAAAATTTAAAAGTTAAATCAATATAATAAATGGGATATCATACAGTATCACACTAAGCACAACTGTCAAATATTTTAAGGAGAATTAATTTAAAAAAAAAATTAGTTAGCCACACACTTAATTGTACAGATACGTCATTACATTAACTTGGTTAGACTAATCTACCTTTTCACCTGAAACATTTATTTACCGTATAGATAGACGGTAGACAATTCAAGGTCCAAAATCTGTACTGAGTTAGGATCTTTTACATAAGATACCCAAATCTTTACAATTATTATATTATTTTGAACTAAATAAATCAGTGTTAGGATATGATTTTCTTCGTTGATCACAAATTTGATATCAGCCCAAAAAAAATGTATTTCGGTAATTTATTGATTAATTGACGGGATACAATCAGTCATTTGGCGATCATTGGATTTTGAAAAAGGTTGTTCTTAAATTATTTTTATTAACTTAGCCAAGATATCAATTACCTAGTTAATGAGTATTGTTACTATGTCTGAAACTCGATTATGCATATGCACAATGTAATAGATTTAGTTCGGAAAAGGTATTGGAGGGTAACCGCCCCTTCGGTGGAGTTTGATCCCACAAAACCAGTATACTAGACAGGTGCTTTCCCTACTAAGCTACGAAGCACCTCCGTCGTCCTCCGCAGCTTAGCGGGTACTGATTAAACCAAATTCCCAGCACCGGGCATCAGCCGAACTCTTGCAATACATTTTCAGAACTAAATCTCTCATATGTATTTTTGTACAAATGCCAACCAAGTAGGATGAGTATTTAGTATTGTCCGGCTCCTACACACTTATTGTTCATAAGGTCCAAGAACACCGACGCACCGGTTTGTTCATAGGGTTAGCATTGAGTGGAATTCATTAGTGCGTTTTGGGACGTACTATAAAATAGCACGTCTGTTCGTTCGGGAAGTAATTTGCCAAGAGCAGTCAGCAAGTCGGATTATAGGTCTTGGCTTTCCGCCGCGCATCTTATCGTACGGCCAAGGAAGGATTCTTCCCAAACCATTTATAACTATTAGATTTATAGAGGACTATTTTGCCATTGGGTGCTATACTGCCGCTAACCGCAAGTCAGACTTATCTGTATATGGCGCCCATATACAGATAAGTCTGACTTGAGGTTAGCGGCAGTATATCTATTAATCAATAAGTCGAAATGTTTTTCCTTCAGGGTTCACGACATTTTCGACTTGAAATTTGAGGTTCCAAATTTTCTGAATATCATCGTATTTTAAGAATCATTTATTAGTTCAAATAAGAAATATAATACACTAATTATATACAGCATAAGTAAAACTGCGTGCGTGACCCAGGACCAGGGTTTGCAGAAATCGATCTCAATAGATAACGAACAACGATAAAAGAGAGGCAAAAACTGTTCCGAATCATAACAATCCATGATAACAAATTTATCAAACTTGTATACTGCCGTCATAGGCATATCTGTCCCATGTTTGCTGGGATTTCCTATATACATGGGACAACTATGCGTAGAACGGCAGTATACAAGTGCAAAAAAACAGAATCGGGTAGGCACCCCCCACAGAAAAATGATGATTCTGGCTTTGTTGTCGCTCATTTCGTGTTGATTACTGCACAGCTGTGTAGAGCAAGTTTAAATGCATAATCAGAGCCAGTGCACTCCGCATTTGGAGCTTTCTAAAAGAAATTTCGTAGAAATTTTGTAAATTTCGAAGGACTTTAACGGAAAATAATCGTTTGGCAGAAATACATTTTGCTAAAGGCCATATCCCAACAAACATTGGAAGTGAATAGCTTATATAGCTATAATTGTTTATTGAGAAGGTCGAGTTGATTGACCTAATATGTCGTTTGACCAATCAAACCATTTGGCTGAGCCCCATCTAGTTTAAAGTTCTTTGACCTAAAATGTAATTTGGTATTCCTTTTGTGAGAAAAAAAAAACAGTTGGCCGAATAGCTCAATCGGCCGAAATGATCGTGTGACAGAAGGGGTCATTTGGCCATAATTGGCGTTCGGCCGAAAGTGCCGGTCGGCTGAATTAGTCATTTTGCCAAATAATCCGTTTTGCAGAAAATTCATTCGGTCATATGACTTTTTCGGCCAAACGACCATTTCGGCCAAATGGCATTTTCAGTCAAGTAAAATGTAAGAACAAACTACTTTTTCGGTCAAATTACCTGTAAAGCCGAATGTGCCTCTAGTCTTTTTGTCGCTTTCGGTCAAACCATTTTCGGCCATTTCTGCAAACGTTCAATTCGGCCTAATGGAATTTGGCTAGATGACTAACGTATTGTTCGGCCAAGTGGCATTCGAATAAATGGCTTTTCGCCGAATGACTTTCGGCCAAATGACGCGTAGGGTTGTTTGTCCCAAAGTCACAAGGCCGAAAGGTGTTTGGCTGTATGTCATTTGACCGAACAAACAATTAGACCGAAACCCATCTGGCCGAAAATTTCATTTAGCCGAAATGGACATAATGGTCATTTAGCCAAAAAAGTCGTTTGGCCGAAGTAGTCGTTTGGCAGAAAAGCCATTTGGCCGAAAATATTATTTGGTCAACCGGGTGAATATTTTTGTACATGTTACCCGTCGAGTATTCAACATTTGGTCGTTGGGCCAAATGACATTTTCGGTCAAATTACCAGTTTGGCCATATGTTGCTTTGGCTAATTGAAATTTTTGGCCAAACTGTTTTCCGTTGAATTATCGTTTAGCCCAAACGTTTTTTCGGCCAAATGCAATTCTGCTTGATAACTTTCGTCTTGACGTATTATTCAGCCAGCCGGGAAAGAGTCGTTTGGACGAAACCCATCTGGCCGAAAAAAGTTATTTGGCCGAACGGGTCATTTGGCCGAAAGGGTCGTTTGGCCGAAAAGGTCATTTGGCCAAAAAGGATCATTTGCGCTCCTCATTTTTTACAGTGAGAAGTGAGAAATGTGGAATGAGAATTGAGACGTCTCTCTTCTTACTATTAATTTCTCACTTTTCAACCGAATGTCCTATTCGGCCAAATGACCCCTTCGACCTAATGACCCTTTTGGCCAATGACCATTTCGGTCAAACGACCCTTTCGGCCAAACGACCCTTTCGGCCTAATGGTCTGTTCGGCCAAACAACTTTCGGCCTAGTGGCATTCGCCCAAATGGCTTTCGGCCGAATGGGTTTCGGCCAAACGACCTTTCCCCCATTTCGGCCAAATGAAGGGTTGAGAAGCAGAGGGGTGTAAGTGACATTTTGGTCAAATGAGTTGATTGCAGCAAGAAATGCTTTGGTTTAAGAGCTTTGCGAAAATATATTGATATAGTTTGTACGTTACTTGAAAAAAATGTAAAAATTCATAGTAAATTAGTGTTTTTTGAACTTTTATACGATTTGTTTGGAACGAAAAAATATTGAAAAACTTCACACCCATTTTTCTCAAAACTGAGTTTTTGTAACTAACATACCTTTGCGTTTGACCCCCCGTCAAATGCTTTTCGGCCAAACGGATCACTCCATAACCGAACTTTTGATGAAAGGCTCGGAGACCATGGAGCCGACCCTTTGTGATGAAGTTGAAGTCTGCGATAACGCAGCATTGTGTTCGCCCCAATAGTGTTATATACCAAACTCAGCTTGCTGAAGTGAGGTGATGTCTGTATAATGTATGTATGTGTGTGTACAAAAATGTTAGGCGCACTTTTTGGTGCTAAGCATTCTCCATTTGCTCACAACGAGTTGCAATCAACGCGGAATACGGTCTAGTTGTTTTCTATTGAAAATTGGCTCGATCGGCTAAGGACTGTTCAGTTTATTGAGAGGACACTTTTACATTTCGATATTATACAGACAGATTGGTCATTTTCGATGAAGTTTGCTTTATCGCATACTATAATACACTGTCAATCAACTGTAATTTTTGAAAAGAGATAAAACAGTTTAGATCCAACAAAATGGCGCCTATTGTCAAAGCTTCTCGAATTTCACGAATTTTTTATAAGCAAAATAGACAGTTTGTAAGAAAATTATAAATCGGCATGACATCAAAATCATCAAGAAAATCGGAAAGAAACACACTGTCAATGATTTGTCGATATCTAGAAACAGTACATCCTGTGGCAGCCCGAAAACGGAATATAAACGGTTGGAGCTGTTGAAAATCCAATAAATTGAGATTGTTATAAATATCCCAAATTTTTGAGTTAGAATTGTTTCGTTGATAATTGGATTTCATTTCTAGAAGGTCAGATAATATATTAAACGAAAATAAAACAGATTTAAAAAAAATGATGATTTAAAAAACATCGACAATACAAAGTGTCCTCTTTATAAACTAAACAGTCCTTATTTCGTTCAAAAAATGAAAAAAACATTGTTTTGACCAAAAAATTCAAAATCATAGTTTTTTTTCAGAAACTGCTGCCGTGTATTCAAATGATTGCATATAGATATAAATTGATGGAAATAGTAAAATCTATCCCTTAAAGTGCTATATTGACCT
The DNA here is from genome assembly GCF_024139115.2 of Armigeres subalbatus. NCBI lineage: Eukaryota > Metazoa > Arthropoda > Insecta > Diptera > Culicidae > Armigeres > Armigeres subalbatus. The sequence goes on along the minus strand of NC_085140.1, from coordinate 6,466,939 downwards.
GTCTTATGTGTTTTTCCCATTTTTATAATGAGCGACACCACCAACGCTAGGTGGATTAATCTGAGTTTTTTTTTTCATTGAATTTCCGAATAATTTCTTATAAACAATACGAAGAATTCCTTGTAGAAATTCATAGAAATTCCTTTAAAATTCAGAATTTTTTTTTCGTTGAAATACCGAACAGTTTTCCGTGAAATTATAAAAAATCGCGTAGAAATTCTGAACTATTTTAGTTTAAATTTCTGAAATTCCCCGTGGAAATACGGAAGAATTTACCATAGATATTTAAAAAAAATCCCGTTTGAAAGAATTTCCTTTGTACAACTTTGAACAACTTCCCGCGGAAACTCTGAAGAATTTCCTATGTAATTTTCGTATAATACTCATCAGAAACTTTTCGTGGATTTCCTGAACATTTTTCTGAACACTAGGAACAATTTTTCTGAAGAATTTTGCTAGTAAATTCCAAAAAAATTTCCACGGTACCATGGTACTTATATCAACAGTGTGTCATTAGTATTAGACAATTTTCGGGTGAAGCTTTTTTCCGTCGAAATTCAAAAGATTCTTCGGTTGAAGTCTTGAAAATATCCCGAAAAAAAATGCCATAAAAAAATCTTTAAGAAACGAACGTAAAAAATCTCAACGCCGATTCACGCCGCCGCCGCTGATGGCTAAAATCGCTTTCGGCGTGACGCCAGAAACGCCGCCGCCGACGATTTTCGAACCGGCGCATCACCCCCTGGTGAATTTTGGGGTGATAAAATGAGAAATGTGACGAAACCGGAAAAAAATATTTTCATTTTTTTTTAAATTTATTAGACTACCGCCATCCCTCCGGTAGCCTGGAGGTCGTAGAGCAAAATCGTTCAAAAGTTCTCTTATATTTTAGTCTTCTTGCCCTCAGATACATTCAATCCATTCTACAAGCATTCTAAGTAGTTGAAACAGTGACCCATTCTCACCCCCATTTGTCCCATTGTTACCCCCGACGACGGTAATAAAAATGAAATGGCAAAATACGTGAACGATACCCGTTATTTCTTGTCGAAAAGACATACAAAATCCTTGACAGGGACTCAGAAATGATTCATAATATACCGCAGTCGGTGAAAGTTATTTCATGAAAATCATTGTTGTTACGTAAATAAAAAGAACGACTAAAAATCGGGGTTAAAAAATCGGGCCAACACTGTACACAAATCAACTCGCTTCACTGCCTAGGATGGCCATCTTGCCCCTTATTACCCTATTCGACTAACGTCGATCTCTCAAGTTAGAAATATAAGAAATGTAGCAAGCCAGGGGTCTCCAGTTAGCCTTGCGAGCGAAGGCATTGAATTGCCAATCCTATGATGGTGAGTTCGAAAAGCTTTAAAGTATAGAAAAGGTTTCAATTAATAACTGAGGAAATGCTAATAGAATACTAAGTTGAAAGCAGGCCAAGCTCCATAAAGGCGAATGTCGCAAACGTAAACAACGCCTTTTCATGTAAATTCCTCAACAACCAGGACCGCTCCCAACTAATAACCATTTGGAACTGGTGGCGCTCCGCGCCTTATATCGAACGGAAGTGGAAAATACCACTAGAAGTCTCTAATCTTCCTGAAATCAGCAGAAGAAGTCAATGTTTACGTTTGCGACTTTCGCCCTTTTGAAACAACAATATCGAATTCATTGAAAGGATGAACATTTTGATATTTGCCTCAGTTTTCCTCATAAATTTTCGTACCTCTCACTCAAAATTGATGCATCTGCCTTATGAGCATTAGAAACAGGAATTGGGGTACTAGTATATAAGTAGATCTCGTCCCTACAACAAAATCATTCGAAAAACAATAAAAATAGTGTATTTACATTTTTTTGTACGCATACGCACACACATACATACACATATAACTGACATCACCTCAATTCGTCGAGCTGAGTCGATTGGTATTGTATCATAAGTTTTGTTTTGGAGTGATCATATAGCTTCTACGTATACTTAGTATACGAGAAAGGCAAAAATGAAGATTTATAAATGGCCGGTGTTCAGCCAAATCGCACCAAGCGCCAACAAAAAATCACCCATTTTTCTGTCCAAGCTTTCGTTTAGCAAATTTAATTCATCACAAATCGTACCGGATACTTCTCAACCCCATATTTAATGCGGGACCCTCCTTAGCCGTGCGTTAAGATGCGCGGCTACAAAGCAAGATCATGCTGAGGGCGGCTGGGTTCGATACCCGGTGCCGGTAGACAATTTTCGGATTGGAAGCTGTTTGTCATAAAAGTATCATCGTGTTAGCCTCATGATATACGAATGCAGAAATGGTAACTTGGCTTGGACCTCGCAGTTAATAACTGTGGAAGTGCTTAATGAACACTAACCTGCGGCTTTGGCAGGTTTTGTTCTATTATTGTCAGGGTGGGTTTTTGTTGACCAAATTTTATGAAATTTGGCCACATTATTCTTTGATATGCAAAGAATGTTTAGGCTAAATTTGAGCATTATTAGTTATAGAAAACCCCCTGATAATAATAGAACAAAACCTGCCTAAGCCGTCATTTCCCTTATTACAAGTAAGTTAAGAAGCCGCTTGGTCCGCTTTGGCAGAACCCCGTCTAAATGTAACTTGACAACAAATTGCATTTTCATGTTTTTTTTTTTCGGTGTGAGAAGTCACCTAGCGGAGTTGGTGCTCTCTCGTGCAAAAAAATATTAAAAAATAAGTAAGTGTTTTTAGCGTGTTTTGCGCAAAGAAAATAGTATTTTGGCCATAACTTGTGATCCCATTTTGTACACATACACACATACACAGTATCCACACATACACAGTATACACACATACCCAGTAAACACAAAATTGTATATGATGCAACATAAGATGCTAACGTGGAGGCGATATACGTACATTTTGTATGGGGAAGTACTTATATCGCCACTTTTGCATCTTACGTAACATCATGTACGATATTGTGTTGATTGGGTACACACATAACAAACATCACCCCAATTCGTCGAGCTGAGTTGTTTGGTATATAACACTATGGATTTCTGAGCCTTCTATCAAAAGTTTGGTTTTGGAGCCTTTACGTATACTTAGTATACACCATTTTAACTTTTTCCAGTATGAATGGGTTTCTAATAAAGTTGTTGTTTTGAATCCAGGCTATTCCGGTTGGTTACATAAATAAAAATGATAAGAGTATCCTAAAACTGCCGCGAAAATGCTGTGAAAATTATTTATAAATAGTCATGTGTTACAAAAGAGTGATGTTACTGAACGTGTTATTTATTCTTAAAGAACTATGTATGTAGTTAATTAATGAAGCAAAGCTGAATCAGCGTAGTCCACCATAAATAATAAATAGCAAACAAAAATATGGACGAGCCCCAATGGAAATTTGAAAGCGCTACTTGGCGCATTAATCACGCGCTACTAATAATCAACTTGACACAGAACAATATAATATAGGCCGAATACGCCATATCTGTTCTCCTATCAGTGGCAAGGATCCGTGCCCAGTTTGTATATCACAGCACCGTAGTCTAGAGTCGCAATGATCGGGCACAAAATAATAGCCAACAAACAAAGCAACAACAGAACTCAACCGACCAGTTTCGACGTGTTGGACGAGTTCGTCGAATTCGTCCCAATCGTCACTGTTGATAAGAAAAAGCAGGTTGCCGTCTCCCCGTACGTGCCGCTCATTCCACACTACCATACCACACCGAAATGACTGACCGAGCAGTCCGACCGCCAACAACTGACCTCTGGGCGAACTCGAAAACTACCCAGCTTAATGACTTTTGAAACAGTATTGGTTGCATACATCTGGCGGCCGTCACGGTTCGCCATTGCCACCGTACCGGAAAAGGGAAAAACCCCTGGCCGGGCAGATGGCTTTCGAATCATCAATCCTGGAATGAAAATGTTGGGGGAGTTCAACCCATGGTGAATTTCATAACCATTGCCAATTGAGAAAACCGAATACGTGATGATGTGCGCGCCAGGCTGAGCCGCCACCGCCTGCTAACGACTACTAGCCGCGACGAGTCGCGAGATGGGCGATGGGCACAACCCGTATCATAACAACGAGCTTAGCAGAGGCTACTACTCAGCTGCCGAGTGTAGGTACTCTATTATCGAGCAACTTGGCATACTGCGACCGTCCGGCTCTTCTTCGTTGTTGTTTTCGTCGTTGTCGGCGTCGTCGTAGTAATCGTTGGGTTTTGTGGGGTTGGTTGGTTTGGTAGGTCGATTGGTTTGCCACTGAGTAGCACACTCGAACTCGACTCAACGCTCGCGCACTGACTGCCTGGCGACGCGACGTTCGGAATCGGCCGTCGGTGATTGTGTGGAAGTTTGTGGATGGGAATGTAGTAGGCTGCCATTCTGCTCTGCGGCGCACTTGGTGACGATGACGGCGACGACGACGACACAAGGCGAACAAGGTCTGTGCAGAGCAGGAAGGGGGCGCGCGGAAAAGAAGTGTGGTTCACCAGAGTCAGGCTCGCCAGCGCACCACAAGCGTCAGTGTCGATGGTATTTAATCGGGGGACAACAGGACTGTTATGGGAGGGTTTTTTTTAGAGCGGGTGTGTGTGCGTCGAGGGTAAGGTGTGGGGTGTTTCGGTCAGGCGGGGCCGCGAAGAGGGTCTAGCAGTGGTTTTGTGAACGATCATCACTGCTGCTGCTGATGCCGTCCGTCACCACGCGAGTTCTGTACCAAACACCAGAGCATTGGCGTATGCAAGGGTGGAGTATCCAGTCACATACTATCCTAATTGTTTTACTAATCGTGTTACGAAAACTTTCAAAGCGTGATAATCGCTATTTGCGGTAGGAGTCCTATTCCCGTCACAGATTGAAAAAACAGTCAATTAAAAATGCGTTATAATACTTTACTCTAAACCTATGATTCAAATTAAATACTCAACAAAAAAATTATCTATAATCCTTCACATTGGAACAAACATAAGAACCCAATATGTTTGATATCAGTAGTAATATTAGTTAGATTTATGTGATAATCGATTCAAATGTGTGATGAAAATTATTCTCATGATATTTTCGGTCAGGATTCGCCTTCTATTGAGCGTTTGACATACAATTATGAGAAAAAAAACAAAACGAATATCCTTCAACAAAAATTTGTATTTCCTATAGTTCCCCATCTAGAGTTTTAGATTGGTAACATCCTACACACATCCATAAAGCGACGTCATTTCTGGGTGATTTTTTGATAGTCCAGCTGGTGCTAACCTGATAAAACCGGTCTTTCAGTTACGCCAATGGAAAATGTCCTGCCATAGTATCTCAAAAGGTTCAGTCATCCTACGATGTTTTCGGTGATACATAACCGACACCCGATGATAAGAAATGCAATAGAAACTGTGCCGCCCCGTTTCCCCCCTTTCCAAACATACTGCGCATACCCATAGACCGAGGTGGATGGAAAAAACCGAATTCGCTGTGCACGCCGCCATCAAGGCGAGGCAGGGTCGACCGACCGACAAACCAACCGACCAGCACAAAGAGACTGGTGTGCCTGTTGCCTGCTGGTTGCCAACCGACGAACGTCCGACCACCCGATCCGAAACGAGCCAGTTGTTACCCAGCAGCGCAGCTTTCTTTCTTTGGTAGATTTTTTTTGTGTGCTCCTTTCCTGAACGACAGATGGTCCTTTATTCGACCTCCTTTTTGGCTCTTTGTTCTTTATCCCATTTTCCCGGACTGGGGTGCGATGGAGACCTCCATTTTGATCCTTACGAAAGGAATGTATCCTGGAGGTAGCGACATCGGGTACAAACGAAAACTAGACTGCCGAACCGGATATGAGGGAATCAGGATTGGTTACATGAAATTCCTTGATTGCCGTGTAGCCAGCCATTACTCATCAATCAACTTGGGACGATAATTTGCTATAGTGGAGCACCAAGTGTGACCTTCAACTCCCATATCACCAGAACAAAGTACACAAAGATAGGATTACTTACATGTCTGCATCACGAGGAAACCGAAAGTAGGATCGCGTGTTGGTCTGATTCAGGAGTTGTCTATTCCGACACCCCATGACCAAACAGTGACTTCCGGACATCTTTCCCATTTTGAACGGATTATTCCAGTTCGCGAACCACTAAGACACTCGCACAGAAACTACGCGTTGGAATGGAAAAACCAGCTCGGTTGCCACTCCAAGGAATTTTCGGTGACACAATTCTAGGTCTATACACTCTCTAATCTCCGTCGTCGCCGTCCACTTTGACCACAACCACACTGATACACTCTGCGAACCCGTATAGCACCGTCACACAAAGTACGATGTTGATGATGTTCTTGCTTCCCTGCTTCCACCAGGCGAGGCGATTTTTTTGCTTCCACTCACACTCAGCCCTCGTTTCCACACACGCCGGCGAGGGGGATAAACTCATAAACGACCGAACGGGAGGTAGAGGTAGGTAAACGCGGCGCACTAGGCACTGACTGATACTGGCACTCGGGCGAATCAAGGATCTTTGGTCTTGCGCGTAGACCGACCAACCGACTAACTTACGAGCTTCTTCTCGATCACCACAAATGCGTCTTGACTCGACCTGCTGCTGACACGGACTGACTGCGAGACTGTTCGCAGCGGTGGCAGGCCGAGAAGGCTAAACGACGACGAAAGTGCATCTGTGGTTGCGCGGCTGGCTGATGGCTGTCGCTGGGCATGGCATGTCCGCCGGAGCGGGAGAGACCCACAGCCAGGCAGCCCAGGCAGGAGAGAGAACCTCACGGAGGCGTCGCGGCCGCCAACAACAGGAATGGGTTGGAAAGTGAATTGTGATGGAGTCGGGCGTCGTTCCTCGGATGCGCCAGCAGCTGAGCACACTGCGCGGCTCGATCGAAACTTGACTGGCATGTTATTGTTGTTGGTTTCGGTAGGTACGTACATATGTGGCGGAAGGAAATCGAAGCCGACAGTGCAAAGCAACGTGGTTTTTGCGGTTGGCTCGGGTAGAATTTTAGAACACGTTGGCAGTTGTAGGCATATCAAGAAGGCCACAACTTGCGGTAGATATTTTAGAGAGCAGAGCGATAAGGGCGGAATCTCAAACTACGTAGCACTAAAACGATAATTTTCCACCCTCAGTCAATCATAAGTAACGCTTTCGGTATGAAAGCTTTCAGAACTTTGTGTGGGTTGCATTGCATAGAAAGATCCCTTTCCCACACTGTTCTTGGTTGCGTAATTTGCGGACGGACTGTCAGAGCGATATGCAACCGCGGTTCAACGATGGGAGTCGGTCGTTCGACTACGATCTCTATTATCAGCTTGGACGGTGGTTAATGACACGGATAAGGTCAATATATGGGAAACAAGAATATTTTATGATATAATTCATGCCTAGTAAGTGGAATGTCTTTTTAGGCGAGTTTGTACTACCTAATAACTTAAATAAATTGGTGTGTTAGTGTTTTATTATTAAAATATTTCAGTTCTACAGCAAATCATCGATGTAATTATAATAGTCTATCCAGCTTTCCACTCTCGCCATAATGGCGGATACCATAAACATTTTGACATGTTTCCCGACACTGAACTGAAATTTTAGTCTAAGCAAGCGATGATTTCTTTCGTTACCAATGACAGTCCAAAGATTGTTGTTTTTTGTCAAACTTGTAAACGTAATCGTATCTAAATAAATTCTATTCGCTTCATATTTTCTAATATTTCTTTCATTTCAGATAGCTTGTAACCAATTGAACTTTTTATGATGCTTACACGTTTATAGAATGAAATACAATTTTGATCAAATTATTTGAGAGGTCTGCATACATTTTGTTTGGATCATACAGTGAAAGTGGGCTCAGATTGCACCTGTCCCTTGAGGTTTAAAATAATCCGGACACGATGTGGCCCAAGTTTGTACTATGGGCCAACTACCCATTCAACGCGATCCAAAACGTTACGTATTCTCAGTTGCGTAAACTACAGCTGGGTCCCGTCCCAACAACAATGACTCAGTTCAACTTTTTTTTAACGGTAACATTCGAATAGTGTGTCAATAAAGCATTAAGTTTCTGCTGGCTGAACGTTAATGTAATAATTAGGTCTATAGACTTTTACAAGTGGGCCTATTCTCGTTTACGTTTGAATGCTTGTTAGTACGGATGTAAATTAGCATTGTCCACTCGAACGAATTTGGTTGATTTGAAAATTTGGTTTTCTGCAAAGAAATCTAATTTCTTGTTTCGCCTTAAATGATTTTTTTTGGGATTGTCATGTGCTGAAAAACACATCAGCGCCAAAATTCACTTTGTTTTGCAAACTCTTCTTGAGTCATAAGTTTGAGCATTGACACGTTTTTTGCGAAATCAACCAGATTATCGATTTCGTGAAATACGAAAGTTTTTAATAATAACCCATGGTATTTCTTTCTTCGTGCTGGAATGCCGAGAAACAGTACTTGAAACATTGCTCACAGCTGTCGCTGACCGTTGACTTTTCCAGCAACTAAATAGAACTTGTTGAAGATTGTAACCCTCTTTAGAATGACCGAACTTTTTCTGAAAGAAATAACATTTTAATTAAATGTTTTTAATTCCAATTCTCAATGCCAAAGATGAAAGGTTGTATGCATAGATTGCTTGTTGACTGAAAATAATAAACATTGGGATGTCATTGGCAACGAAGAGTACACTGCATGCTTTGATGAAAATTCCAGTTCAGTGTCGGGAAACAGTTAATGTCAAAACTTTTATAGCATCCGCCATTATGGCGAGCGTGGAAAGCTGGATAGTAACAAGTATTATGGGCCCTCCTTAGCCGTGCGGTAAGACGCGCGGCTACAAAGCAAGACCATGCTGAGGGTGGCTGGGTTCGATTCCCGGTGCCGGTCTAGGCAATTTTCGGATTGCTGCCCGGCTAATGTGAAACTGGAAGGAGTCACCGTGTTTACACCCAACGATTTGGTTTTGTTGACGTTGATGACTAAACCTGCCAAGGAGGAGCGCTCGGCAAGGTCGTTGAGCTTACTCTGCATATCACAGCGCTGTTGCGCGAGGAGTGCAACGTCATCAGCCAATTCGAAGTCGTTTAGGTGCTCCATAGTTATAGGCTGCCATAACAGCCCGCGGCATGGGCGTAGCCAGGATTTCGAGAAGGGGGGGGCCAACTTTTTTGGTCTTCTAAATCGTAGTTTTTTAGTAGTTTTATAAAAACACATGAATATTAACACATGTAACCAAATCCAAACCAAATCGAAACAATAATGATTAAAACAATAATGGAATTAAAAAATGCGTGATTTATTGCTCATCAGATATTTTAGGAATGCCTCCAGCAATTTCTTCGGCAGTGTCTTCAGGAATTCCACCATAAATTTTGCCGGGAATTGATCTGAAAATTCCACCATTATTTACTCCAAGAAAATCTTCACGAGCTTCTTTATAAGTTCTGCAGAATTCCCTGCAATAATTCAAAAAATTTAGTGCTGTTTCCCATATTTTTAAAGACTAATAATATTTCGTGGAAATTCCGCAGAACTGCCAGTAAATATTCCTGAGAATTTCACGAAAAATCTTCGAATTTCTTGTGTAAATTCCATAAAATTTTCCGTGAATTGTTTCGAATAATTTCTTATGAAAATTTCAAAGAATTCCTCCAGTAATTCCACCGGAAATTTATACAGATATTATACCGACAATGAAATCAACAATGGAATTTTCGGAGGAATTCCTAGGTTAATTCGCAATGAAATCCTGAAAGAATTCCGGTGGAAACTTCAAGATTTCCACTGGGAGATCCTCCAGGAGTTTCTCCGGAAGTTCCTCCTGGAATTCTTTCAGGAGTTCCACCGGCATTTCCACCAAGAATTTCTCTAGGATTTCCTTCGAGAATTATTCCGGTAGTTCTATCGGCAGTTCCTCTGAAAATTCTTCCGGGAATTTCGGCAGAATTGTAATTTATTTAGGCTTCTTCAGGAATTTATATAGGTTTTCCACCAGAAGCTCCTCCGAGAATTTCTCTGCGAGCTCCTCAGGAAATTCTCCGGGAGGTCCTCTGATGATGATGATGGTCCAGCTACAAACCCCAACAAAGGTTTCAGCTAGACGAGATTTGTCTATAAGATGATTCATTTTTTCATTTTTCATTTATTTAGTTAACATCTAAACAGATAACACTGAACCAACAATTTGACGCCACAATGCACGGTTCGAGGCCGCATCTCTCCATCCTCGGATACGCCCCACGCTCGCCAAGTCGTTCTGCACTTGGTCTGCCCATCTCGCTCGCTGCGCTCCACGCCGTCTCGTACCTGCCGGATCGGAAGCGAACACCATCTTTGCAGGGTTGCTGTCCGGCATTCTTGCAACATGTCCTGCCCATCGTACCCTTCCGGCTTTAGCTACCTTCTGGATACTGGGATAAGATGAATTCTCTTGTTTCCGAGAATGCTTCTGGTAGTATCCCCGAGGTCCTGGTCCTGAAATTCCTCCAGGAGTTCTTACGGGAGATCTTACGGGAGCTCCTCCGGCAGTTCCTTCGGGAATTCCTCCGGGAGATCCACCAGCAGTTTCTACGAGAATCCCTCCGGGAGTTTCACCGGGTGTTTCTCTGAAAAGGAACTCCCGGAGGAACTCCCAGTGTAATTTCCGGAGGAACTCCCGAGGAATTTTCTATAGGAATTTCCGGAGAAATTATCAGAGGAATTCTCGGAGGAACTGCCGGTGGAACTTCTGGAGGAATTCATTGAAGAACTACAGGAAGAGTTTCCGGAGGAAATCCTGGAGGAACTCTCGTAAGAATTCTAGGATGAACTCCCAAAGGAACTTCCATAAGAATTCCAGGAGGAACTCCTGAAAGAATTCTTAAAAGAACCTCCCGGAGGAATTCTCCGAGGAACTTCTGGAGGAATTTGTAGATAAATGCCTAAAGAAATGCCAAATGAATTCCTGGAAGAAAGCCTGATTGAATTCCCGAAGGAACTACTGGTGGAACTTTGAGGAACATCCGGTGGAATGCCCTAGAGGAAGAGAAAAAATATTTCTGAAGGAACTTCCGAAATCCCATTTCCCGTGAAATTCCTGCCAAATATCGTCCAGGAATTCTCTGTAAAGTTCCTGGAGGTATTACCGGAGAATTTCTTGTAAAAACTCCTGGAAGAACTCCCACAAGCACTTCCGGAGAAATTCCCACATGGAAATCCTGAAATAATTCTTAGAGAAGTTCCTAAAGGAATTTCCGAAAAAATATCTGAAGGAATTCCCAGAAAAATACCAGGAGGAATTAATGCAGAAATTCCCAGATGAAATCCTGAAAGTATTCCCAGATGAATTGCTGAAGAAAATTCCTGCGGATTGTTTCGAAGAAATTTCTGGAAGAACTCTTGGCAGATATCCGAGTAAATTCCGAGGGAAGTCCGGAAGGAATTCTAGTACACTTCCGCGGAAAATCTCCCGGAGAAATTCCTGAAGGAATTCCTGGAGAAGTACCTGAAGAAACTCCCGAAAAAAATACCTGTAAGAATTTCTGGGGAAATACTTGGACGAATTCCAGGAGAAATTCATGAAGATATTTCTAGAGGATTTCTTGAAGGATATTCTGAAGTACTGGCGAAAAGAATTCCATATTGGAATGCTAGATGTTTTCGCTATTGAATGTTTGGAGGTATTCCCGGAAAAGTTCCTGGAAATAATCCCGGAGGAATTAAAGGAAGAGTTCCGAGAGGAATGCCCGGAGAAGTTCCTAGAAGAATTTCCGAAGGAATTTCTTACAGATTTACAAGTGAAATTATGGAGCTAAATCGGAGGATTTCCGTCATAAATTTTTGAAGAAACTTCTGGTAGAATTTTGGGAAGAAATTCCGTATGTATTCTTGACGAAACTCTCGAATGCATTCCTGAAGGAAATGCCGGATTCTTCTTGAAGAGAGAATAGCCGAAGAAATATCTAGAAATAAATCTTGGAGAGAAGAAAAGAAATCTTCAAGGAATTTCCTCTTGAATTTCTTAAAAAAATTTATAGGGGGGGGGGGTATCTAGATAAGGAGGAATTGCAATTACATGAGAAGGATTTTCGAACGATTTTCAGAGGAATTTGTGGATAACTTTCCGGAGGAATTCAGAAGTTCCCAGGGGAGCTTCTAGAAGGATTTCAAGGAGAATTTTTGAGCCCGAAATGTTTCGAGTTGTTTTGAACTTTCATATATTATGGATCCTGGATGCCCTAATAATTTTTGGGAATCTTTTGAATTTCAACCACCTATTTCTGTATATGATTGGATAGTAAAGTGCACATGTTTGAGAGAATTCATTTCAGTACCCGTTCAATCTTTCCACAATTTAGGGGGGTAGTCAATGAATATCAAGTAGAGGGACTCTTGGAATTCGTTGAACTGCTCCAGAATGAGGCGGAGCGTGACAATATGGTCCACAAAGGATCTTCCGGCACGGAATCCGGCCTGCTGCCGCCGGAGAGTCGCATCGATCTTCTCCTGAATCCGGGCTAGGATAATTTTGCATAGAACTTTAAGAACGGTACACAGCAACATAATGCTACGCCAGCTATCACATACAGTCAGGTCACCCTTTTTGGGCACCTTCACTAAGATACCTTGCATCTAGTCGACCGGGAAATTTGCGGTGTCCTAGATATCCGACAAGAAATAACGGGTACCGTTTATGCATGTCACCTTCCCCAGGCATAAAATGATTCATATTTGTAGAATTAATTAAAAAATCTTCTTCTTCTTCTTCTTCTATATACATAAAAATGAATTTCTGTCTGTCTGACCCTTATAGACTCGGAAACTACTGAACCGATCGGCGTGAAAATTTGTATGCAGAGGTTTTTGTGGCCGGGGAAGGAAAGTTGGGCTCTCATACAAACGAAACACCAATTTCTTCAAAACTCGAGAATTAATTAAGCAAATAGAAAATCTTGCATGTGGAGGTTTTAGAAAGGAACAAAAAGATAATACGAATCGATACAATTGGCAACGACCTAGGCGACGACGAATAAAAGATCGGAAGCCTGCAACATGGAACTGCAAATCGCTAGGCTTCGCAGGTTGCGACAGGATAATCTACGATGAATTACATCCCCGCAACTTCGACGTCGCAGCGCTGTAGGAAATCTGCTGGACAGGACAGAAAGTGTGGAAAAACGGGCATCGGGCGGCTACCTTCTACCAAAGCTGTGGCACCACCAACGAGCTGGGAACCGGCTTCATAGTGCTGGGCAAGATACGCTAACGCGTGATTGGGTGGCAGCCAATCAACGCAAGGATGTGCAAGCTGAGAATAAAGGGCCGGTTCCTCAACTATAGCATCATCAACGTGCACTGCCCACACGAAGGGAGACCCGACGACGAGAAAGAAGCGTTATATGCACAGCTGGAGCAGACATATGATGGATGCCCACTGCGGGACGTCAAAACCATCATCGGTGACATGAACGCTCAGGAGGAAATGTATAGACCGGTCATCGGACCGGATAGTCTGCATACCGTATCGAATGAGAACTGCCAACGATGCATCAATTTTGCAGCCTCCAGCGGAATGGTAGTCTAAAATACTTTCTTCCCCCGCAAGAATATCCACAAGGCCACATGGAAATCACCTAATCAAGTAACGAAAAACCAAATCGATCACGTTCTAATCGACGGTAAATTGTTCTCCAACATCACGAACGAACGTATTTACCGCAGTGCGAATATTGAATCCGACCACTACCTCGTTGCAGTATGTCTGCGCTCAAACTCTCGACAGTGCACAACACGCGTTGGAGTCGTCCGCCGCGGCTAAACATTGGGCGGCTACAAGCTACGCGCAGCGCAGCAGCTGGAAGTGGCATTCCCAACGAAAGAGCAGCTAGGCGCAGCATCTTTTGAAGATGGCTGTTGAGATATTCGATCCGCCATTGGAAGCTCTTGCAACCGCTGCACTAGGCACGGTGGCCCCGGATCAGAGAAACTACTGACGGCGAATGTGAGCAGTTAGTTGAGGAGAAGAATGCAGCATGGGCGAGGTTGCTGCAACACCACAAAAGGGCGAACGAGGCACGATACAAATGGGCGCGGAACAGACAAAACTCTATTTTTTCGGGGGAAAAAGCGCCAGCAGGAAGATCGAGACCATGAAGAAACGGAGCAACTGTACCGCGCTAATAACACACGGAAGTTCTATGAGAAGTTGAACCGTTCACGTAAGGGCCACGTGCCACAGCCTGATATGTGTAAGGACATAAACGGGAACCTTTCTACGAACGAACGCTGCACTGGGTCATTAGCAAGATTTGGGAGGAGGAAGTTTTGCCGCAGGAGTGGATGGAAGGTGTCGTGTGTCCCATCTACAAAAAGGGTGATAAGCTGGATTGTAGCAACTACCGCGCAATCACATTGTTGAACGCCGCCTACAAGGTACTCTCCCAAATTTTATGCCGTCGACTAGCATCAATTGCAAGGGAGTGTCCCACGAACCAGACGGGTTTTATGGGCGAACGCTTCACCACGGACCAGGTGTTCACCATTCGCCAAGTACTGCAGAAATGCCGCGAATACAACGTGCCCACACATCATCTATTCATCGACTTCAAAGCCGCATATGATACAATCGATCGGGATCAGCTATGGCAACTAATGCACGAACACGGATTTCCGGATAAACTGGCACGGTTGATCAAAGCGACGATGGATCGGGTGATGTGCGTAGTTCGAGTTTCAGGGGCACTCTCGAGTCCCTTCGAAACGCGCAGGCAAGGTGATGGTCTTTCGTGTCTGCTATTCAACTGCTTTGGAAGGAGTAATACAAAAAGCAGGGATCAACACGAGTGGTACAATTTTCAATAAGTCCGTCCAGCTATTTGGCTTTGAGAAGATGGAGGAAACCTACATCAGACTGAAGAGGGAAGCTAAGCGGATCGGACTAGTCATAAACACGTCGAAGACGAAGTACATGATAGGAAGAGGTTCAAGAGAAGAAAATGTGAGCCGCCCACCGCGAGTTTGTATCGGTGGTGACGAAATCGAGGTGGTTGAAGAATTTGTGTACTTGGGCTCACTGGTGACTACAGAAAATGATACCAGCAGAGAAATTCGGAGACGCATAGTAACTGTAAATCGTACGTACTTTGGACTCCGCAAGACGCTCCGATCGAATAGAGTTTGCCGCCGTACCAAACTGACAATCTACAAAACGCTCATTAGACCGGTAGGATCGATCAGGTGGAAGATGACTTGCGGGACCCTCCGTAGATTGTGTGGTTGGCGACGTGTAGCCATGGACCGAGCCGAATGGTGGAGACTCTTTTATACCGCACACGCCACTTCGGCCTTAGTCTGTTTAAATAAATAAATAACAATTGAAAATTGCTTTGAATTTGCTTTTTCCTAAATTGTTGTACCGAAACTCCCTGATTTCACTGAAATTTCCCCGGTTTTTCCATGTTGAACGAAATCCCCTGAGTATTCCCGGTTTTCCAGGTTTTTCCACAGAGTAGACACCCTGATTCGGTAAAGTTGTTCAGGATTTCCAGGATTACGAAGCGGTGCTCAGTGAATGCGTACTTCTTCCAAGAGGCGGCGCTAGTGGCCAATTACTAGTTGAGTATATTGTTCCTTGTAAGATCTGTTGTATTTTGGTGCATAGTATTTTTGGGAAACGTAAATGATGCGTGAGGGTCTTCTAAAAGTTTTCTTTGTAGTCAACCTGCTCTAATAACGCAAAGAATACAATGCCTTCATAGTATACACCCAATTCTTTTTTTACACGGGGGATGCGTTCCGTGTAAAAAAAGTTTTCGGTTCAAAATTCGAAAATCCGTGTAAAAAAAGTTTTATGATTTCTCGACGAATCATGTAAAATGGAGCAACTTTGCAAAAATTTTGTACGGGATTTTTTTTACACGGCCGTGTAAAAAAAATCCGTGTAAAAACAGAATCGGGTGTATGTTCATGGCCATCCAAGAAATCCCTGAAGTTAAGACTTTTGTAATCAAGTAATCGGTCAGCCAGCGTATTTCAAATATGGTACATGCTCTTAGTGATATGAAGATTAGAATGCGTTAACAGTACATGTTCTAGCTAGGTCATCCAAGAAAACGCTGACTACACGCGTAGTCAAAGATAAATTCACATGTTTCAAATAAGATTTTTTTCAATACTATTTTTTAAGTTTTGTTTTGCCCGTTAGGTATCACTGAGCTGACATTTCTGTCAGGGGCTGTCCACAAACTACGTAGACTGAAATTTCACATTTTCAAACCCCCCTCTCCCCTAGTAGACTTTTCCGAATTTTTGGTGGAAATTATGGAGAATTTTCAGTTGAAATTTTGATGAATTTCTTGTAAAAAAATCGAATAAATTCCATGAAAATTACAAAGGCTTACTCACAAAAATTTCAAACGTTTATTTTTGTGGAAACTCAAAGAATTTTTGGTGGGAAATTTAAATAGTTTCTCGTGGTAGTTTTCAACAATTTATTCAGATATTCCAAATATTTTCCATCAATAATCCCAAATAAGAAAATTATGTTGAGCTTTTTAGTGGAATGTCTTCACTTATGACAAGTGAATAATCCCAAAGATTTTGCTTCAGATCTCACATTGACATGAAATTTACGAAGAATTTCCCATATATGCATATATGTCCAAAGAGTTTCTCATAACAATTCCGAATAATTTCCGAAATTAAGAAAAATTTCCCGGGGACTTCCCAGAAAATTTTTAGTGGAAATTCTGAAGGATTTCTCGCGGAAATTTCGGGGAATTCCACTTACAAGTTCCAAAGGATGTCTTTTGAAAACTCCAAAGACTTTTTCTTGTATATTCCAAAATGCTTCCTTTATAAATTCCAAAGAATTTTCCGTTGAAGTACGACATAATTTCCCGTGAAAACTCTAAACAATCATTTGTAGTTTCCAAAGAAGTTCCTGCCGAAAATCAAAAGAAATTCTAGTAGAATCTGCAATAAAATCCAAGTGGAAATTTTGAAATTGTTTTCGAAAGTTTTTATAGAATATTTTAGAGAATTTTCCTGCTCAACACAAAATAATTTCCTGGTAAAACCCATGATAGTTTCAAGCCGTAGTTCAGACTATTACTTCTGTGAGAAATTCAAGGGATTATTGTGGTAAAGTCTTGCAAAAACAAAACAGAAAAATCCTTAAAAAAATCAAACAAGTAAATTTCGCACAAAGCTGCTGTATAAACCGTCCTAAAAAAAATATGAAAAAGTCCACGTAGACTTTTGGTATACCCCCTCCCCTGTCCCCCTTCGTAGACTAACGTAAACTTTTTCGAAACCCCTCCACCCTCAAGAGTCTACGTGATTTATGTACAGACCCTCACTACCATTCTAAATCGAATAGAATAGCGTTATTTTTATTTCCAATAATACATTGGTACATTTGATACATTTATATGGTTAGTAGAAGTGAACATCGCACTTGCTTATCCGTTTGTGTAAAGCTACGGTGCGGTTGCCATTGTTTTGAACTATAGATGAATACATCTGAGGATCAAACTAATTAATGTCTTAAGTCAAAGCACAACTTTCGTGAGAAGACGCAGTTTGAAATGGTCAGGATTATATTTCTGAAAATCATAACATAAGCATGGAAAACCACTGATCTTGTATCCTTTTTCATGAAAACCCCTACCCTCGAGATACCCGCCCACCTGTGATCAATCTTAAATAACGTCCTAAAAAATGATTAAATTATCTTTCGAAGCATCCCAAAAAATCCAAAATATTTAAAAAAGTTCTAGCAATTTCAATTTTGGGGCAAAAAGACCTCAAAGCACAGACAACGTAAGTTTGTTGTGCACATACAGAGGGTTAATGAACACTAAGATCCGGTTGTTCATCTCAAAGCTTTCATATTTATCGAGTAAAAAAAACAGCAATGAAGTGCAGTTGTTTTTTACCTTTGGATTTTTTTTTTCAGCATTTACCACGTAAGTTAGCAAAATGATCCGCCGAAATTGGTGTTTCATTTCTATTTTTCGAATTTGGTACAGTAAGCCGGAAAGGGGAACAGTTCCCCTACACACTACATGACAGTGTATTTATTGGTCAAGATAAATTATTTTTTTGTCTAATTATAGTTGAGTGAAGAACTGATCCAAATATCAAAATTCACATTAAAAAAATCTAATCGTATATTAATTTACGCCCAAACATTTCTTTGCCAAAATGATTAATAATTGTGTGATCCATGATAGTGCGAGGATGTATATAAAACTAGGTTTCCTCTCCAATAAGGCTTGCAAGCGAAAGTCCGATTTCAAGAATATCACAACACAATACATATAAAGTGCGCGCCTAAACCCACGCCAACAACTGTATCTGCGTCATTCCTCTGTTTTAGGAAACACTTCCATCCTAAATCTAATGTTTCAAAAAAGGAACAGCGCGTGATCCCTAGTTCCGAGAGTTCCCCTCATTTTCGTACCGATTGGCAACGCGGTGCAGTTAGAGCATTAAAACCAACCATCTATCCGGAGCGCGTCTGGTATCCTGCCAGAACAAGCCAAGCAAGCCCGGAGAGACATAAAATCAATTTCACAACTTTCCCCCTCTTCCTTGCTTGTGCAACATTCCAGTTCCCAAAGTTGTGAAATGTGTCCCTTTTTGCGTACCCGTTAGTCCCTCAGTTCCATCATCATCCCTTCAAAGCGCCGCCCGCCAGTGCAGGCTGTAAGGCATGGTATCCGCATTCTCTACGTTTCCGTTCGCCCTCTTGCAGGATACGAACGATAAGTACACAGTTTTTCGAAGGGGGAGATCGTTGTGTGGGGTGAAACAGAAAATTTCTGAGTTCTATACTTACACAGCATCATCCTTGGGAAAGCAGTACAGACTACACGTAGGGCTTCGGCTGTTGGTACATCCGGCAACTGAACAGTAAGATGGAGGCATGGTTCGTGAGATCAAATTTCCTGAAAAACACTTGCCGCGAGATTGGCTTGAGAAGATATTTTCCGCTTTCCACACGAGATGCTTGGAAAAATGATGACTCAAGATTTTCACGTCTATTTCACTTCACCGTCACCGTATCCACACACACGCTTAAAGAACTAGCTTAGGGGACCGTTGGGAACTAGCTCATAATTAGATAAAAAAAATCGGAGCGCCACGAACTCGACGAGACCTGTCCTCGATTGTTCCCTGCCGGCGCGGCGCGCAGTACTCTTCTACTAGCTCTAGTTTAGTCGCAGCTGCCCAATGGCTTCTTCCCCCTTTGGCGTCTTTCTTCACCCAGCGCGTTCCAATTCTCGCACCTCACACTAGCGAACGGTTCGCGTTGTCTCTTCTGGCACCGACCGACTCAAACTCGAACTGAGGAATCCGTTCCACGAAAAGAGGTCCACTTCACTCTAGAGATTTCCTTCGCTTTTTCTCTTTTCCACCTTTTTTTCGTTCACTAGAATACGTTTCTGACTTTGTGACGACGATGTGGAAAATTTTTCTAGGTCGTGGCAATTTTCCAGCTCTGCGAGCCCGATTCCTCACAGGATTTTGACTACCGAAGCGGATTGTTATTAACACTTATCACAATATCAACAGCGACATTTGATTGTTTGTAGCTGATTTCGTCACTTTTTTGTCGTCACACTCTTCCCAGATACAGAAAACGTGCAGATTTTCCTCCTTGTGGTCTGTTCCTGTGTGCTGACCGTCGATGATGGATGTGGTGGATCTATACACCAGTAGCTTCACGGGACTTTTAAAGATCTTTTCCTTCTGCCCCTTTTCATGTTTATTCGGTGTCGGAACTGGCACTCGTTCTCTCACAGCTGGCCATGGTTTGCTTTCTCTCGACTGGTGAGTGGCATATGCTCATCTTCAGCATGCTCTGATTGAAGCCGATATGCGTGGTATCGGAACCGGGACTCGGGAGGCAGAATTTTGTTTTTATCCCAATCGCAGTGGTTCAGATATTGTTCAGGTTGGCTGAAAGCTTGGAAGCATTTCATGCTGGCTTCTAGAAGACGATCTTTCTGAATATTTGTTAGAATTAAATATCCAACATTGCGAAGGAAACGAAATACAGGTTCTTCATTTAAGGGCTAAGAATGAAAGAAACATTAATATGCGAAAGCAATTCCCATGGTTAATCGGATCCACAAATAAAAAATATAGACACTAACGAAATAAAGGTAAATAATCCGATTGTATAACGTTTCAGAAACATTAAACATTCTTACTTGTACAAAAAGTATAATTTTTTTAATTAGCGAGACTTTTAGCCCAAGGCTTAGTGTTCATGTTCTTTCACAAAGTTTTGTGTATTTTGTATTTGTTTAGAGTGTTTAGACTTCAACTTTGGTCGCGAAACTAAGCCGATATGAACAAATAATACGCCGAATCTCGTCAATTTTTGTTTTGTGGTTTCTTTTTTAACATTCTAACGAAGCATAAGCTATAGGATGTTCAAAAATCCACATTTGCTCTGAATATATTCCAAAAAGTCCATTTTGTAGGATATTTTGCTTTTCTGAGGCCCAACACCAGCTTTCAATACAGATGTGAAACATAATTATTTATAATGAAAATGTACCATGTGATGAGTAGCGGAATTAATAAAAATTTTCGTACATGATGTATCTTTCATCATCATTCCACCTAAACATTGCCCATCGAATGCCTTTTTTCCCTTCTTCTTCTGCTTATTGGCATTATATCCCCCACTGGGACATTGTCACCTCGCTGCTTAGTTCAGCACTTCCACAGTCATTGAAACTGCGAGGTTTTTAAGCCAAGTTATCATTTTTTTTACTATTATCATGTCGTTCGAGAAGTCGAGAAAATTTTCAATCCGAAAACTTTCTTTTCACTTTCAGCATAGTCTTGCTTTTTAATCGGGCATCTTAACTTACTGACAAATATCGAAAACTAATATTTTTGTGGAACAATCTAATAATTTGTACAATATACTATTATATAACAAAAAGAAGACAGTGTTCATTACGGGTAATGATTATCTATAAGATTATCTACAGACAGATAATAAGAAATTTCTATAAGAAAACTATTTTGAGCTTTTAGTGGAATGTCTTCACTTGTCATAAGACGATTTTGTACTATCCCATTGAATTCCACCACTTGATTGTACCTTTGACAGACATGTATTTCGACCTCAATAGTAAGACTGTTTTCAGTGTATCGTACTTGGCTCGACTTCAAGTATGAACTCGTCTTATCTTCTTCTTCTTATTGGCATTACATCCCCACACTGGGATAGAGCCGCCTCGCAGCTTAGTGTTCATTAAGCACTTCCACAGTTATTAACTGCGAGGTTTCTAAGCCAGGTTACCATTTTTGCATTCGTATATCATGAGGCTAACACGATGATACTTTTATGCCCAGGGAAGTCGAGACAATTTCCAATCCGAAAATTGCCTAGACCGGCACCGGAATCGAACCCAGCCACCCACAGCATGGTCTTGCTTTGTAGCCACGCGTCTTACCGCACGGCTAAGGAGGGCCCGAACTCGTCTTATATGACAAGGAATTTTTGCCATATAAGCCGACGGCTTTGGCAGGTTTTGTTCTATTATTGGCAGGGGGGTTTTTGTTGACCGAATTTTATGAAATTTGGCCACAATATTCTTTGATATGCAAAGAATGTTTGGGCCAAATTTGAGCATAATCAGTCATAAAAAACCCCCCTGCCAATAATAGAACAAAATCTGCCAAAGCCGTCATTACCCCTATATAACATTTACAATTACTTTGCATTTCTGTTAAACACACACACAAATTTCTTTATTCTTTATTTGGAGCAGGGAAAAGCCCGTTTGAGTAGAATTATTCATGAAATCTTTCTCAAACGGGCGCAAAACCTCCTCTTCTTTTATATCAACAGATAACAATATTTCCAAATGATACATAATTTTGCTTAAACTTAACTTCCTAATTACTTAATATTATACAAAAAATACATCTATAAAGCTACCTGGCCTAATGTGTAATACTGTCGGATGTAGAGGGGAGTATAGTGAACTCAGAGCCTAAAATATTCATCTTCATGAAGCAACTTCGGTCCGAATTTTGACAAACATCGCATGAATATTCAAAACATAGAATGACATAGTCAGACGACTACTCCACGAACTCATTCATTCGACTGTCACTGAATGTGTTTACTATGTGCAGAAAAAAACATAATTATCATTGTTTATGTTGATGTTTACCGCTGAAAGTACCTCGCGGATGAAAATCGGATTCAGTCCTGTGTGATAAATCACTTTACTCATTTGAAACGTGTTCAGATTTCAGATAATTTATAAATTTGTAAAATGTGCATAAATATTCGATGACTAATATTCAACTGAATATTGACTGTCCAGAGCCGACTATGAATGTGTCGGAAGTGAACTGACAAATGAAGAAAAATGGACTTCACTAAAAAATTTCGATTATTTTACACTCTGAGTGAACTTTTTCCGAAGAATACACCGGGAAAGATGAAAATCAAACGCGGTAGAGCAACGATTGAAAGTGCGACACATGCTAGTGAAAGGCTCGTTTTGCGCATAATTTGTGCGAGCTCTTCTCAAAAAAATGAAAGGAGTTGATCGAAGTGGACGGTAGGGTATATTAAGGTTCAATTGAGAAAGCAGAGTGGGGCAATCAATTCTTGATTGTAGAAGATCTGAAACGAACAACGCCTTGGATACGTCTCGACGATCACTTAACAGATTCAAACCAATAAGTCGGCAGCGTGCCTCAAAGCTGGGTAAATTATGTGGGTCATTCCAAGGAAGACGAAGTAGAGCGAAACGGACGAATTTACGCTGAATTGCTTCTATTCGCGTTATGCTATTTTGATAAAAAGGAACCCAGACAACAGATGAATATTCTAGTAATGTCCTCACTAAAGCGCAGTAGAGCGATTTTAGACATTGGATATTATTGAAGTGCTTTGTTATGCAAAAAATCAATCCGAGTGTTTTGAATGCTTTCGAGGTAATATAGGCGATGTGATCCTTGAAAGTCAATTGAGAGTCTAATAACACACCCAGATCTTTAACCACAGATTCTCGTCTAATAACTGTAGGTCCGATTTTATAACAAAAGTCAACCGCAGAGCGTTTACGGAAGAAAGAAATTAATTTAAACGACATGAATTGGGAAACGTGTTTAATCGTTTCCCAATTCATGTCGTTTATATTTAAATATATTTTGCACAGAGCCGTAGCGTGGACTCCCAGCGCCCTTGGCGAAACCTTAAAGTTTCATAAATTTGTATAAACGAGATTTTCTTCACTATTTTTGCTCATCTTGTAGAACAGTAAGATTAAAAAGTTTAGTGGATTGAAGATGCTTCATACAACAAGCAGTATATTAGGCGGTATGTCTCTGGAAAGTTTTTAAATGCTGTGAGCTTTTACACTAATTTGCAAAATATGGTAAGATATGTTAGGAACTTGGAAGAGTCGTGGGCATTTCTGGATCCTCGTATGGAATCTGTTAGAACATCCAGGCTGGAAGATTATTAAAATTGCTGAAAGTTATTTACTTACAGCTCATAGTATCCTAACGGCTGTTTCTTACTCTTAATGGAAGGAACTGACGTACTTGCAAGTATCGCAGAGAAAAGGGATTTGAAAATCATGACAAATCCAATACAAATGTCAAATGGTTGGAACAAGAAAATCCAACTCTGAAGTGGATCGGTCGATGAACAAAATCGCTATCGGATTTCGGATCAAGAAAGATACAACATAAGAATGGGTCTGTCAGTGGTTTGGAGGTACTTTGTTGGGTCAATAACATCCAACTTTGAAGTGGTCGGAATCGACATCGGAAGCAGGAAGGCCATGTGGTGAAATGAGGATATGAATGCTTTGATAGAATATGCCTTGGCACATGTTGTATGTATTGCGGATAAATTTTGCTAATCTACGAGAGCTTTGAGAAATGATAACCAAAGTAGTCATTTAAGCAAGGCACAATATCACTGCTTATCGTAATGCCGCCAGGTCAAATAAGGCCATGATGATAATTTTTCGGACTAAATGAAGTTTTTCTGAATGAAATGAGCAAATTTGTCTTAAATCTACATCATCCTTTTCGTTACCCCTACCCGATATAAGTCATTAGCGCAAAAGGTCTTTTAGAATTTTGGTCAATACCTGTGGCCTGTTTTCTAGACTTTTTCTTAGTCCCTTGTAGTCGGTTCCAAAAGGCTCAGAGAAACCGAAATGTCAGTCAAAGTTAAGACCAAATCATTCGACTTGTTTATTTGAGATAAGAAAGATTTGAGTTCTTGAAATATTTCCGTCATAGACCTTCAGACTTTGTGGTGGGTGTGTTATTATTTGGCCATGTAACGAATAAAATTGTTCTGTTTCCCATACCGTAGTTCTCGATTCCGGCGCCCTTGGCGGCCAACCCCACGCTATGGCGCTGATTTTGCATTATAAATTTATGATCAGACTCTGGGCCGAAGCAAAACAGTGTTAAATGGATAGCAAGAGCAGGAATTAATGTCCTATATTTTGGATATATGCAATTGACTCAACAATTATACACAGCTGGCTGAAATTGGAACTGGCTCTGGAGTTCTTTCTCAGGTCTCCAGAAGCGACTTCAGCTGCAAAGGCACAACAATTCAATTAGTCATCCAATCACAAACATGTCGATGCTTTGGAAGACATTTTAGCTAGTAAGAAGTTTACTCCAAGTCAAATATTTAACGTGAATAGTAACTTTCTCTGTGGTAATTAAAGCCGTTACAAATATTAAATAAAAATTATGTCCTACTGGTCTCCTGAAGGTCATGGAGGGGGTGGGAGGGTAGTAAAAAATAAGCAGGGTTCATATTGATGCTTCCTCAGGAAAATTATCGGAGAGAAATCGCTTTTCGGGAAAGAAAACCTGGAGTGTGATAATTATTTTTCGCTCACTTCGATTGCCGCCAAACGTCATCCCGGACAAACAAAAGAGAATTTGGTGAGAGAATTTCATTGTACCTATATACAAATAATTGAATCAAAACTATTTTATCACCTGCATATGAAATAACCATCAGAGTGGGATCGCCAACTTCCTATTGTTAACATTTCGTGAATAAAGGGCGGGTTCTTCTCCCCATCTATTGGGTCAATCTGGGAAACGAGGGCGTGTTTGTTTATTTATTTATAATCTTGGTCTTCGACTAGGTCGTACAGACTGTTTTCTTATGAAATAGTTTGACAATACTATTATTATTATTGATTATTGAAACGAAAAAAAAAACAAATTAATACAAATATAAAGATTCTGAGTACACTGAAAATGATTTCATAATAATCTAATATTGCGCCTGTTCACTTTATTTGAATAATTCAACGTTCTGCTCAAAATGTTCGATTCGTCGGTTTCCAAGCCACGGTAGAATATTTTCTGAATACACGACATCTCACTCCGTTCGGCTAACTTGTCAACCGCAAAGCAATATTTCGGAATCTTGCATCGACTACAACTTTGTACGATACATAATCCAATGTTGATAAATCCGTTCCAGCACTAACCAACCGTCTAATGTCCAAAACTTCCTGTGATCCTATATACTCGCAAACCATTTCCCTAAATTCATTTTTAGTTACATCGATTGCAATATTTAATACATAAAGTTTCATATTCGCTTCTTTTGAATTACATTGAAATTTATGATTGGTTTCAAATGTTGTTGAAGAAAGAGGAGATAAAATACTACGAAAAGATTGATTATCAACTTGTTGTACTAAAGATTTTAGATCAGCGACATCAGGGACTTATTTAGTTACGATTTGACTGATACGGTCTACTTTATTTTTTAAACCATCAATTTTCAGTTTGTTTGCGTCATTGTTCGACACCGTTTCTTTCACAACATTCCGCAAGCGACCACTTTCAATCCAATTTCTGCAAGAATCACACATCCAAAATATATTCTGATGTAGACAGGCGCATCCTTCATCGTAGGACAATCCAACGCATCTCGCGTGAAAGTAACGTCCCATTTCACAGAGTCCCTCGCAGCCCACTACGATATCTTCAGCAGAAAACTGAATATTACAGGTATTGCACTTGTTGACCATTTTGCAGTTTTACAAACCCTGATTCCGATATTTAGTTAACAGATTCAGGAACAGATGGCACAAGCAACGAATGATGATCCAGTTGATGCAATCAAAAAAGAACGTCACAATAATCTGAGATGGCGGCGTTTGACATGATTCTCCGAGTGACAAACTATTCGATGCAGGTGGTGAAAATAGGTAATTAATAATCGCAGGCACGTTCGTTCGGCGATCTGCTTTCTATATTCTGCGATGCGCTACCGGCGTCTACTAAACAACACAACAATCGAACAGCTCGAAAAAAACAACGAATCAATCAAATTTTGCGTATCGAAAGGGAACGAAATGCAACTCGAGTGAAGAGCAACAACAACAATGTATTATTATTTGTACGAACTTTCTTCTGGAAGGAGATTCTCAATACATCCCGTGGATTTCGCATAAGTCTCTGCTTATGGAACCACCCCACCAATTTTTGGCCCTTCATACAGGAGTTTGATGAAATGCAAACAATAATAAAAACATGATCAAATCGATAAGAAAATTATTTTGAGCTTTTTAGTGGAATGTCTTCACTTGTCATAAGACGAGTTTATACAATCCCATTGAATTCCACCACTTAATTGTATCTCGACAGATACGTATTTCGACCTCAACAGTAAGGCCGTCTTCAGTGTCTTGTACTTGACTCGAGTCGAGTACAAGACACTGAATTCAATGGGATTGTATAAACTCGTCTTATGACAAGTGATGATCAAATCGTTTGTCAGATATGGCCAGTGCTATCGGCAGGTGCCTTGCTACAATAGATGGCAGTATCATCATAATCGTCCTCACTTCGATTGCCGCCAAACGTTGATTGGGGATTGTTTATTCTCGCGAAGGATGTACATTTATTTATTATCTCTTATATTGTTCGTAATGACTGGTTTTCCAGGCGGCTTATTGGGCCTGCGCAAATCTCCTATCTCGTCGGAGGGCCGTCGTGTCAGGGCTGTTTAGCGTCCCACCTAACACCAGGACTTGGGCTTGTGCGCTTTGAGCGGCACACGGTCGCTTTGGTGGGGCCTACTTGCGGATACATTGCGATTAATTGAGATACGGTTTTCGTTGGGTGAAAGCTGTTAAGTATTCCTTTTAGCTATGTAGGTTTTCTTTTAACCTGCGCTTAATGGGAAAACGTCATTAACAGTATAATGAAAAAATAAATTTCCCCATACTAATTTTCATGCAAACTTGAAACGGCTTGTGCTAAATCAGTTTTAATCCAAATGAGCTTAAATTTTCAGAGGACACTCAGAAGATGGAAAAGAATCAGATGAGCACTGTGGAGCAAAATCGATTTTTTGAACCACCCTATTAGACAGGTATGTGAAGGCTTCTGATACCTGTTTGTGGTATTGGTTTGCGTGGTAGTGCCACCAGAATGGAGTATCCAAGATTTCTTATGTTCAATACACGCTAAAACACACTAGGTCATATTTTTTTTTGTATTTTGACGTTGGACTTAGGTCTTTCTTTACTATACTGGGTGTCATTTAGATTTTTGGAAATCGAGAGCGTTACGCTGGAAGGGAAGATTTTGAACGTTACTACCGCCTTTATCTTTCGATGGATTTTGAAGATTTATATATCAATCGACTCGGACACTCTCCAGCATTTTGCCTATTTCACTGAAACTTAAGATTATTAACGATAAGCTATTGAAAATTTCAATTCTTGTCAAAGCCAGCAAAAATTTCATATGTAACCAATCCCGTGCAATCCTAACACGGACATCAGAATGCGGTATGTCACAGGCCTTAGGGTCCGTCGGAAGATTTTCTTTGTGTATAAAAGAAGCAGTACCTGCCGCGTGCGAGTCATTACAATTTGTGACAGCAGCGCGTACTGACGTGCTTTTAGCTCGCGCATTTTTCGTTTCGTTCGTTCGTTCGCTGTGTTTACCTACCAGCGGTAGAACTACCGGTGGGTCTGCGAATATGCATGAAAGAAGTGGGCGAATTTTTTTGTCATTCTGTGCTTGATGATGGTCGCGTGCAACGGTGTCGGTTGCGATGGATGCAATCGCCCATCGCATCGCTCGTAGTTGGTGGTGGATGAAGTGTAATAAAATTAGAGAGATTTAGTCTGCTCATTCAGGTGATTGGTTTCATAATTTAAATGATCCCGGGATGAGTACGAGTCATGTCATATCACTGACCATATGTTAAGTTCTGCTTGGTACTTAACGACATGTACATTAAAACATGGTTATACTATAACAGTTCTGATTTCATATAAAAAAAATCAACTACACTGATGAAAATAAAAATTTGATTAAAACAATTACTTTCATTAATTTGCAGAAGGTATTAGCAATTAAAGATGCACAATCAGCAATAGTGTTAATATCCATGTTAGATTTGAAAATTTTGCTGAATTACATGTAAATGTTTTAAAAAAGTCCGCAAAAAATAATTTCCAGAAGAATATTTAAATAAACTTTATCTTATACTTTGTTTTTTATTTTCTGAGAAATTGTATCATTAAACTTGACGTAGACATAGAGTTTGGAATCAAAACATTATATAATTTTTCGTCGATGTATTAGCAGTATCTCCTCTATTATAGTAGGGTCACTGCTCCTTGACTTGTTTCTTATTGTTGTGATTTTTTTTTCATCAGTAAGCACGCATGGTAGCAAAAAGAAGCAATGAAATTGGTGCTGCATTTCTTTGTTTGGAAAACGGGACAGTTCCCCCAAAATAGCACATTTTGCCCAAGTCTGAAAATTGTATAAATAGAATTGTTTAACTTCAAATACTATCATCAATAAGAGATCTATAAATGCCCTACACTTTTTTTTTTATTCGTATATTTATTTGGTAGGCACTCTGTGTTCTTAACCGCTACTGTGCCGTGATCTACTGTGGTACTCTGCTGTACAGAGTCCACACAGAATCTATTTTTAGATATTCATAATTCGTTATTGTTGTCGTTGCCAGTCCATATCATCGTGAGTCCATTGTGTTCATTTGTCCATGTGGTGAATCCAGTGATCGTTGCTTTGTTCGGTTGCCATTAATCGAAGCACGTTGGAGGAATGCCTCCGAGAAGAACAGGTTTGTCAGTCGTCATCAGGCAGCCGTGTCGGTGAGGCGCGTTCCCCAAAACGCCACCGTACGGACTGCGCTTCTGGCGACTGACAAGGTTTGGTGGAGGGGCTGGGAATCGAACCCATGACCATTCGCTTATGAGGCGAACGTGTAGCCAACTACGCTACGGAACCCCCACAGATGCCCTACACTTGCTTGAGTAAATAAGGGCTTAATAGTTAGAAACAAAGCAATTCTTATTATGTATTTAATTATTAGTTTTATTTCCAGAAGTTTTGAATACACAAATTGCTAATAATTCTACACAGCATGGAAGTTGTCTTTCCAATATCATTACCTATAATCAAACTCTATAGATCCAAAAGTTAAAAGTTAAATGTAAATACGTTACGTTTATACAAGTCCTACGTCTACTCGCGGTTATGTTGATAACATTACCCATTGCTCGTTTTTTTTGCACGAGAAAGGCACCAACACCACTAGGTGGATTAGTCAGTTTTTATAGTCAAGTTTTATAAAATTCAAATGGGCCGTAACGCTCTGACAAACTTCCTTCCATCCGGGGGTGAAACGTTATGCAATTTGTAAATTTAGGTCCTAAAAAGGAACCAACATGGCTGATTCATTCTTAAGGATTACAACGTCATAATTTTTAATTTTCCACTCCCACCCAACCAAAAGCGAGTGTCATTTATGGGACCGTCAGGAAAAGAGGTCAGGAAGTAACACTTCCTTAATTGATGTAAAGAAAAACTGACAGACTTACGTATGATTAATTAATAACAATAACAAGAACCAATAATGCAGTCCCAGATGCAGTCATTTTTAGCGGATTTTTCGTATTGAAGGTTTTTATCGTAGCACTCCGACAGACCCCTTTTCACCCTCTGATGCATTATCTTAGTTGTAAATTTCAAGAGCTTAGTACAAGTGGTTTAATCGCTTAAAAGTAAAGTGAATAGCAATCAGCCCTGCTGAATGTCTTCTTATGTTGGACTTTTAATTCTAACGGTATGTGTTGTGAGCATCCGTCGCACGCGGCAAACTATTAACGTTTGTGTATGTGTTGTGAGAGATCTTGAATGAATGAGTGGCTCGAAGGGATGCTACGCGAGCGAAGTATTTGCGTATGCTACGTGTTCTATTGAATTTGTTATCATAGAACCAACTAAAAAGGAACGGAATAATTTGTTTTATTGACGTAATACGAATAGTTGTTATCTAAATTCAATGAACATTCATTCAATCACGAAAAAGATGACACGCCGGCAGTTCTCATTCTCTCACAGCTGTGGCTAATCTCACAATGTCGATTTTATAATACTCAGACGTGCACGTCGTCATCGTCCGAGTAACCAATCACATGAACACAACAGAGATCGCAATAAAAAGGATGAAAGGGAAATTTGTTTTGATTGGATTACGCTTTAGCGATTCTTCTCGTATAAGCATAATAAATCATAGCCGGTGTTGCTCAAGCAGTGTTTGGTGAATGAGAAAGGATAAAGCAATAATGTTTTACTCACGTGCAGGAGTCCTTGGGGAAACGATGGAACGAAAGATTTTCAATGTTCGGCCCTTCGACCTTGTTCCCACAACCAGCCACTTGGCACTTTCCACACACCATGACTAATCAAAGCCTTACTAAGTGCACTTAGTAGAAACAATAAATTGAACTACATATTATAAAATATTAACTAAAGTTATTCATTACATAGCACATGCGACAAACAATTATTTTCTACCACAAGATATTAATAATGTGAAAGGCAAAAGTTAAAAGGCACCTTTATTTTCGGGACGGATGATTCTGACATGGAAAAAATGTGCAGAACCATTTCGTTGGCGATATGCGCGATGATACACTATTCTTATCGAACGAGAAACAACGACTACCAATGAAAGAATGAAAAAAAAACTTAAGTGCTCATGGTACTCGCGGGCGCGGCGACTAAACTCGTTGCTGTGTCAAATGAAGAGCTTTTTTATCACTCTTTCGCGAACTGTCGCTGTTCAAAATTTTAGTACAAACACTGAGCAAAATTTTGTGGCGCTATATTTATGATATTGTTTTTCAGGATCGATCATCGATGCCCATGGGCAGTATTATGATATTCGATAGCCAATTTGCCTGAGTGCACGTATATATACTTAAATCAAATCACCGTTAAATGGATCAATCAAGGTAACTCATTTTGCACTCCCTGCATCAAAACAACAATGGCGGGAATGCACAATAATTAATGCAAAAACATGCAAAATGATAGAAAATATGCGATCTATCCCCCTAAAGTGCTTTTTTGACCTTTCCTATGTGATTTTTTCACCATATTTTACGATGCACGAGAAAGGCATCATCGCCGCTAGGTGGATTAATCTGGGTTTTTATGTTATGTATCGTGAAGGGGAGATCCACAACTTGGCAGGAAGATTAAAATTCCGCTACTAGAGCGTCCACTATGGGGTATTTTACCCCATTCGAGGCATCCCTGCGGGTGAGTGATGTTGGCGATGTTGGCACTCAATTTTTAGCACAAAAATAAACAAAGCTCCGCCAGAAACCTGAACATGTTCTGTCAAAATAGAAAAAAAGCTTCGCGACAAGTTTATTTTTTGTTCACGAGAGTTCACAGATTAGGAACCTTCACATCAGAATCAGTATCAGACTCAGCCGCAGAGTTCAGTTTCTCAGGTGCAGCGGTGAGTGTTGGACGTGTCGGTGCGATCCGTCGCTAGTTGTTTGGCCGGTGATTGTTGAATACTCAAACTTCAGCTCATATAGTATTGGTTTCAGTGTTGTGCCGAATCATTCCACCATATCAACAACACTGCTGATATTAAACGCTTAGAACGACCGACGTTGCCCAAATTGAAAAGTCTAATAATCGGCACACAAAAAAGTGTCAGGGCCTGTATTGCCTCAAATCCGGTTTCCGCAGAATAATACTCTAACTTCACCTGTCGGTGGGTTCGACGGGTTAGTCGCTGTCTACGTGGTCGAGAAAGGCGGACGTGCTAAATAATGGCTGGTAAGTGGCAATGGTGGGCAACTATGGGAAAGAAGCTATCGTGAAGTGATGTCGGAATTTTCTCTTATTCCCTCCTTGTTATAAGTGTGAGTTGGATATAGCGGTATCAATAAGAAATACAATCAAAATGTTTGATAAGGTGAATTGATGTAAAAGGCTGTATCTTCATGATTGTGCTAATCGTGCTGCATTTACCTGGAGGAGGCAACTATTAGGTTTACTATTTCACAACACACATCATGATGATAAAGGTGATAAAGGTAAGGTGATCTTATGAACTGTTGATCGTTGCGACACATGCAGGGCTGGTAGCGACGCATTTAAACCTTATCTAAGACGTATTTTTTATGGTTTTCGCT
The DNA here is from genome assembly GCF_024139115.2 of Armigeres subalbatus. NCBI lineage: Eukaryota > Metazoa > Arthropoda > Insecta > Diptera > Culicidae > Armigeres > Armigeres subalbatus. The sequence continues at coordinate 6,434,425 of NC_085140.1, read as the reverse complement.
AGAATGTAAGTAGATCATTGAATAATCCTTGACCCGAAAAATAGTTTGCATTGAATTATCATTATTTACGGCCCTAGGCCGGTTCATCTCGTAAAAAATAGTTGTAACTACCAGGTTTTCGTTAACACTAAAAAATTACAAATTTCAAATAAATCTTAAATTAGTTATATCATAGTTATACTTTAAATAGTTAAGCAAGTTGAACTAAAGATACAATTCGGATACACGTCTGGTTTAAATATCAAATCAAAGGCTGTAAAACTGAATAATAAAATTTGTTTTCTAAAATACAGTATTAACCCAATTTTGTCCACCCCCGATTTTGTCGCGTTTTTATGATATAAAATAACTTTCTCCGCCTATGGTTTATTATGAATCATTTCTAAGTGCTTGTCAAGGATTTTATAATCCTTCTCAACAAGAAATAACAGGAGCCGTTTACGCATTTAGTCTTTCCAATGCACAAAATGGTTAATGTTTGTGAAATGAAGTGAAATTGAAAATTGTGTTTTTTTTTTAGAATTTGTCACATTTTCTATTTTATCACCCCAAAATTAACCAGGGGGTATTTGCCATTTGATACATCTTGTAGATTTTCTTGCAAGTAGCGAAATTGCTGATGAAATTAATCTATTAATCCAAAGACTTCGCATTTAGTTGAAATTTAAAACGTTTCAGCAGCATGAGTTGAAATTTTTAGGTTTACTCTCACAAAAACCGCGTTTTTTTCTTCTTAGTTTAGTCTTTACTGTTAACAAGCATACATGTGTATGGCATGATAAGAGTCCCTTATAAACGATATACAACTGCATAACTCATTGAAAAAGCGTCTGGTTAGCTACCTACACAGATTACAAGCACATGTTATCATTTTATAAAGTGTATCTTGTCAGGAAACGTCATATACATTGTTTCCAGTAAACACCAGATGTATGATCTTTGACATTGAATTAGTCTATGAGTTCGTTGTCGGAATATCCTCTAAGTTGTTGAGGTAACATCATAGATGTTTTTAACTATATCGACATTCGTTTTTACCAGCCCTGTGAATAAAAGTATAAAACGCAGTTCATTCGGCAGTTGACCACATACATATACATACTACTAAAGTCTGAAAGATGGTGTTTGGTGCCGATTGCTTCAATTGCCGTATAGATAATATTAGGCTGGAAAGGAGGTACATTACCTATCAGTTTGGTGGCAGACAAAAAAGAAAATCAAAAGTTACGTTGCGTAATCTTCGCAATGTGTATGTAGCAAATGTTTTGGTAGATTTGAGAACTGCACGTCTCAACCGAGTGGAGAATAGACACAGCGATAACCGCTACAGTGGCGTGACATTATTTCGGAAGGCCTGGCGAAGCGTGATATGTTCTATAGAATGCTGATGAAACGAAATTTTTAATACTGATTAGCATGTTGGAAGATTGTGGGACATTAAGAATTAACGATTAATCTTTGAGTGTTTTTTTTTAATTCAGCATCAGAAGATAACGAATCAGAAGAAAAGTTTACATAAGTTGGTGTACAGCAACCGACATAAAAAATGCTTATCACTGGAGTCTTCTTATAGAATGGTTTACCTGCATTTCAGTTTTTTATTATTCTCACCTCCGAAGGCTTCACATTCTAATTGGAACTTGACCTTTTTCATGCAAGGTGATGAATAAAATTTTAAAAATATCAAAAATAATGAAGCAAAACAAAATTTTTTAATGTTGGAAAATTAATATTGAGCGACTTAGGGGAAAATGTTACAGGGTTATCGATAACAAAACACTGAAGAAGTTTTCAAGTAGAAAACGAAATACGTATCTGTTGATACAAAAGTGAATTTATAGCGAAAGTAGATGGAAGACTGAAGTATTTTAACCCCCTGTTTTTAATGTTAGTGTTCTAGCACTCCAACAGTTTATTAACTGAAAGCTTGTCTATGCCGTATGTATCAATGGACACTAGACTGGCCCAGGAAACAAAAAGTTGTCTAATTCCACGGGGCACCCCCCAGGATTGCGTCTTTGGGTGAGAAAATCAATCTCTTAAAATTTCAGCTCAATCGCTTGTTGCATAAGCTGGCGCAATTGATTTGAAGTTTGTTTGGGGATTTCAGTCAAAATGTATAGAAAAATACACCTCCGTCATTCATTCGATCTAAAAATTGTTCCTGATTACTCGATTGACCTCAGAATTGCAAAAACGGCAGATTGTATGCTGCAGAACAATTTCACAGAACATTGTATGATGATTAAATTAACTTTTATATAGATTTCGGGTGATATGATTTGATCAATAAATCCAAAAAAACACAATTCAGCTGCTAATAAATCAGCCGAAAACTATATATAAAATCATTTAATCATCATACAATGTTCTGCGAAATTGTTCTGTAGCATACCAACTGCCGTTTTTGCAATTCTGAGGTCAATCGAGCAATCAGGAACAATTTCTAGATCGAATGAATGACGGAGGTGTATTTTCCTATACATTTTGACTGAAATCCCCATACAAACTTCAAATCAATTGCGCCAGCTTATGCAACAAGCGATTGAGCTGAAATTTTGAGAGATTGATTTTCTCACCAAACGACACAATCCTGGGGAGTGCCCCGTGGAATTCGACAACATTTTTTTCGCCCCATACTAAGCTGGGCCAGTCTAATGGACACACTGTATTTTCAGAGAATCAACAATATTTCTTACTCGTAATCATTTTAAATCGGATTCTCTATAGAGAAACGAACTTCGAACGTAATTCTAGTTTATTAAACAATACTGCAACAGAGATCCATTCGCAAATTAATCGTTGCACATATTATGGTGTTTTGCTTTCTAATATGAAATATTTTCCTTTAAGTTTTTGAATAAAATCAATGTTAATATCGGAAATTAAATACTTGAGTTACAGTAACACAGATGTCGAAGATAACAGAAGAATAGGTATTTGGAAAAATGGATTAGAAATGCAAATAGAATGCAAATGCTTCTCAAAATTTTCTACGAGTAAACACCCATCGAATTGCCTTTGGAACGTATCGCACGGTACGTTTCTTGAATATGTGCTGCAAAGAGCGGCCCCTATGCCATGCCTAGAATGGAATAGAAATCTGAACTAATCTGAAGAGTTGAGATTCTTTAGTCTAAATCTGAACAGTTTTAAATTTCTTCAGTTAAGATCTTGGTGATACAGTTAACAATATGATTCTCATTTACTTGGAAACCGCCATTATGAAGTAATCGCAATAGCGTATCTGCAACGAGTTTCCCCAAAAGTGGGATAAATGTCAATCATGGTGAAAACTACGCTGGCAGCATGCTCGATCTAGTCCTCGCCAGCCAAGAATTAGGTGGTCTTTTAAGTCTGATAGAAGTCGTCGATTAAATGGTAACAGCTGATGCGGCTCATCCGCCTCTTTATCTGCTTATCATAGAATGCTTTAAGTTTGCTGAGATTATGAACGCTGACAACGAATTTGACTCCTTCGGTTATAAAAAGGCAAACTACAATGCTACGCGATGAGATTGGCAGACATTGATTGGTCCACTGGATGTCTAAGCACCGACGTGAAAAATTCCTGCCAAATGCTTAATCACTTGCTGTTACACCCTCCGGGTGCAAGAAAACGATCTCAAGTGGGTTGGTGAACGAACTCAACTAAAAGTATATTTTACATTAATAATTAAACATATAAACAATACTACAAACATACAATCTAGTTTTCTCCCACAGCAACTAGCCTCTTTCTGCTCTCTACCTCTGTAGGCTAGCGGACGATTCTATATTAACAATTAATTTCAATTATAAACAAATCTAACTATAAACTTTTGAGGATCAAACTTACGGTAAGTAACGGTAGTACAATGTACAAAGACGGTGACTAACACAGTGGAAACTAAACCTAACGATGACTCGCACCAGCAACGATCTACAAATCACAAATTACATCAATAATGCATCATACTTTTCCTCACTACAATATTCACAATACTCAACAAATTCACATTCAATCTTTCACAATTATACAATCATACACAAATTTCATTTTTATGGAGAAACAATCATCTTCCTTCTATCTTCATTCCCAACATCAACAATCTTGTTGTGGCCGTCTCGCGCTGTATGAGCTGCGGCGACGCTAAACGACAACAAAACGAAACGCGTTCGTCGCATCCTACGTCGGTCGCGTTCGCATCATTCACCCTTTCAGGGCCGTCGGAATTACCCACGGTAACACTTGCTTTCGAGACTTTCGTATTCTTTTCCAATACTCCTCCCCCCTTGAAGTATACGTAGATTTTTTCAAAATTTACAAGATATCATATTTGTTGTGCATTTCGAAAGAATATGTAGATCAACCACGTGTTAAGTTATTCAGTTAAGGATCACAACGAAAATCATACTTCCAACAGAACAAATTCCAATAAAACAAAAATTAATTTAAAACAAAATTAAATTTAATTCTGTGCCTATTGACTTCTTCAAATGAATAGAAGTGTGCGTGATTCTGCAGTGTTCCTCTCAAAGTGTTTGTGATAGTTTTGCTGCAACTGGATTACCATCCATTTTTATTTTACACATCCTACACAGTGACATTAGTGTTGGTGATTCTGGCTTTGGAGAAGTCAATGGCAGTTGAAACCAGATCTCAAGCTAATTCATGGGATGTCCAATGATTTTGAAAATGAACAAACAACCGTTAAATTCCAAATAACTTCCTTCGAAATTCCAAAAATTTCCGTGAAAGAATAGTTTTCCGAATTTTTGCCAAAATATTTTCCGTGGAATTTTGGAATGTGGACGGACGCTGTGTCAAATTGGATACTTATTTTCACACCGTAAATGACGACATTCAAAAACTTCCTTCTAGCTTCACTCTTCACTTGATTGACCGTAAAAACACCATTGATGATCGACTTCTTCTTTCTGAATTTCTTACCTTCTTGGTTGGATTTTACAGGAATGCAGCTGCACTGCAATATCCCTCTTTGTGTCCAATTTTATTGCAAGTCTTGCAAGTGTGATTGGTGTAAGAGCGTTCACGAACATAGTGCATGCTACCGCACTGCCAGCACGGTGTCTTCCGGACCGCTTGGAAGCTTGGTTTCCTTGAATGAATAGCGAGTTAAATTTGATTGTTGCTTGATGCCGTTTTTCTTGACCGCACAGACCGAGGCTGCTAGCAATGGCTTTTGCTCGATCAGAGCGGTGTCGTGCTTCAAATTTTGCAATCGCTGGCATTCGGTGATGAGAGTTTCCAATTTACATTCGCCATCTTCATCCGATTCTAGCTTTGAAAGTAATCTGGTCCTGATATCCGTTTCGTTTGAAGATCGTAAACCACAGATGAAAATGAGAGACTTGAATTGATCGGCTGTGATACGGTTCAACTCGAAATCTTCGCATCGTTTGTTGATTGTAGCTGCATAAGTTACGTAATCTTCCTCAGATCGTTTTGAAGTTTGGAAACATTGGTAGCGTTTACTGAATAAGGTTGTAGTCACTCCGAAAAGCTGCTTCAACTTTAACACGGTATCCGTGAACGAAAACTCACGGAAATGTTTCGGCAATAGGAAATTTACGTACTTATCGTGTACGCTAACGCTGAGGCTTCTGAGAAGTAGACGGACCTTCGCTGAATCGTCCAGATTAACACCATCCTTCAGGAAAAGATCTTCATAGGGTAATTGATGTATTTTGGACAGACTAAGGAGGAGTTTTGAAAAAAACGCGTATATATTTTCCAAATAAGCATAAAACCATTAAGTTTTTTTGTAGGCATATATATTTTTGTTTGTCTTAATGTTAACTGATCCGAAAATGAACTAAACTTTTAAATTTTTGCCTTTCTCGTACACTAAGTGTACGTAAAGGCTATAATACTGCTTCAAAAACAAAATTTTGATAGGAGGCCCGGAGGGCCGATTCTTATATACCGATCGACTCAGCTCGACGAATTGAGGTGATGTCTGTATGTGTGGATGTATGTGTGTGTGTGTATGTGTGTATGTGTGTATGTGTGTGTGTGTACAAATTTTGTAGACACACTTTTTTGAACTTCCCATTGTCCGATTTGCTCGCAACAAGTTGCAGTCGACGCGGAATTCAGTCCCATTGTTTGCTATTGAAAATTAGATCAATAGCTCATCGCAATCTGGAGTTATGGCCAAAAAACTGTTTTTGCGTATAAAAAAATAGCAAAATGCTCTACACTGAATTTTCCTAGATTCGAACTGCTGACCTCTGGGGTGGAAAGCGCTTACTATACCACAAAACCATCGGGACACACATGGTATGGATAAATATAAGTTGTACAGTATTCATCAAATTGGTATACGTTCATTTCTTTTCAAAGCCACAGAGTTCACTCTGCTAGGGTAACGGTACCAATATTGGAAGTATTATTGAATCAATGAAAGAAAATATATTTGATAAAATCAATAGTGGTTGATAGTTTTAATGCATTAACTGATAGACAAACTTTGAATTTGCTAGACATGAAATTGGATTCATTTCGCCTTGATAATTAATCTAAATTTCTTGGAGGTAAAATGAGCTCCACTATACTGCCGTCGCAAGCATAATCGTTCAATATTAATTTTGCATGGAAGAAAATATGGAACAGTTACGCTTGCTGCGGCAGTATATAGGTAGGAAAGCCAATTTGTTGGGGAAATTATTGTTTTCAATTAGTATTCATAATGGCATAATTACAACGTGTCGTATCAGTTAAGAAATGCAATGATGGACAATATTATTAAGAACCCATTGTCTTCACTGAAGGCATGATCGCCCTATAAGTTTTTCTATTATTTTGCTATCATGCGCTCGCATACCCTATATACGAGTGAACTTCTCACGTGGCAGCTATTTTTGTGGCGTTCAATCAGCGTATGGGAGCGCAGCTGGTGTACGTGAGGACGCTATGCAAGCACATTTCGGCGGGAGCGAACGGCACTGCATTCGCTTCAGTCGCTTGCCGTCGGATGAATATCGCAGAAGGAAGCATCACCAACACACCGCTTTGGCCCTGACGGAAGCGAGTAAACAAAATGGGGGCCAGGTGATGCTTTTTTATTTCACCCGGTAAGGGATATAAGGCGTCAATTTTAAAATAATTGTTAAAACGTTAAAACACATTTTAGCCGAAAATAGCTAGATTTTTCGGGTTCGAAATTTAATTTACTTTTAGATTGGCAACATGAAAGTCTAATTATTTCGATTAAAAACATGTGTAAATATGTAGCCTAACGTATAGGTGAAGATTTCGGCTATCTGTTGCTGGTGTTGGACTGCGTGGGAGTGCTCTCGGCTCTCAGATTTGACAAATCGATGTTTTAATCTTTAACGCAGAGAAGTCGTTTTAAAAATTTGGTATTGAGTTATAGAAAAGAAAAATTGTTTATAAATATGTTTTCGAAAAAAAGAGAACCGAACGAGCGTCGAACATAGACTCTCTGAGTGAGAGCCTAGAACGACACCTCTCAGCTATCTTCACTTCTTGGAAGAGCGGTGATCGAAGTATAACAGCTTATACGCAATTTGCACTGATCATCGGCTGTTTGTGCATTCGTGTGGCAACGCACCGGATGCTGTGTTTAGGTTCCGTGGCATATTTAAATCATCTGACGTTGAAAAACATATACGATTGAGTCTACGTTATGTGCTTTTGTGTCAATTCATTCAGATATGTCACCTAATATTCATAGTGTTTTGATGTGCAGGGAAGCAACATCAATTTCAACGTTTAATTTGAATCCTCTGTAATGCAGTCTTCCTGGCGTTACAGCAAATAATCTATATTGGCACAGTATATGTAGAACATGGCTTTTCTAACAATTATTTAAAACAATTTATTTTAGTAAATGGTATTGATTTTCTACAAATATTAACTTACTATATTCCGACCTATTCGCTTGCATATCTTCTGTGTGGTTTTGATAGTTAATTAACTCATGCTATACATAAGTCCTAAATCTTGGACTTCGCTAGACCAATTAATTGGAACCCCATTCATAGTGATAACATATATGTTTGAAGTTTTCAAATATCACTCGGATTATGTGGGAGAAGCTGAGTTTCGGAAAGATTCGGAGAAAATGTTCCATTCTTGCAAGTCAACGGAAAATGTATCCAAACTTTTCTACAATCCAAGCATGTTTTGGATCATGTAGTAATCTTAGTTCGATCATTTAGTTTGTCGATGACTCATCCCGGAGGTTAAATTTCAAAACGTGTTTATGGTGGACTTCTGGTGCGAAAATTTTTCGACAGCTCTGTCCTACAGTTTGTTGTTTTAATTTAACTAATAATCGATTTAAAGCACTAGTTTGTAATAACTTATACTGAATGATAACAATTTTTTTTATTAGTTATTATTAGTCAGTATAAGTTACTGCAACTAGGGCTATCATTTTGTTATTAGTGCAAAAGAAACAACAATAAGGCAGAGTTGTATAAACCTTCGCACTAGAAATGGTGGACATCTCGTTTGAAATTCAACTTTTGGAATGAGTTATTGACAAACTACTAAATGTACAGGTTTGATAATTAATAAATTAATTAAGTATAATATTAGGTATGCAATCAGTATGATATAAAGTATTACACATTATTGGCCCAAGTATGCTGATTTAGGTAACACCAGCTCTGTCACGAGTAATCTATCAGATTGTGTACATGGATAGTTTACCTGTATGGAGTGAACTGATAAATAATTTTGGATCTTTTGGATTTTGGATACAAAAGCAAATTAAAATTAATTAGTTCTAATTCAACCTTCGTACCATCACTGTGAAATGCTCTGCATATGAAAAAAAAAAAGCAACCATAGTAGAATTATCTTCAGATTTTATAAGGTCGGATCTAATTCGTGAATTTTAGTTGAAAAGTGGTTGAATGTCAATGACAAAAACGAAGCTGCTATCAGCAAAAAATGAATTCTTACCAATATGAAAAGTAGTATTCAAAACAATAATTAAAAGGCTAGCTTATTGATTGGGTGACAGAAGCCTAAGCTGGATTCTGACTTCAAACTGGGAAGCACTCGAATGTTTGCCAACTGGAAACATTTTTTGTTCTATATCCAGGATTTTTTGTAATACTAAAATAAATGCTAATACTAAAATAAAACGTCACTGCATTCGCTTCAGTCGCTTGCCGTTGGATGAATATTGCAGAAGGAAGCATCACCAACACGCCCCATTGGCCCATCACCCCGTCAAGGGTGAAGGGCGTCAATTTTAAAATGATTGTTAAAATGTTAAAACACATTTTAGCCGAAAATAGTTAGATTTTTCGGGTTTGAAATTTAATTTTCTTTTAGATTGGCAACATGGAAGTCTAATTATTTCGATTAAAAGACATGTGTAGATATGTAGTCTAACATATGTATGTTATACTTCGGCTACCTAAATACTTCGGCTACCTGTTGGTGGTGTTGGATTGCGTGGGAGTGCTCTCGCCTCTCAGATTTGACGAATCAATGTTTTAATCTTAGTTTACAAACGCAGAGAAGTAGTTTTAAAAATGTGGTATTGAGTTATAGAAAATAAAAATTGAAAAAAAAGATGAGAACCGAACGAGCGTCGAACACAGATTCTCTGAGTGAGAGGCTAGAACGTTACCCCTCAACTATCTCTACTTCTTGGATGAGTGGTGATCGAAGTATAACAGATTATACGCAATTTGCACTTATCATCGGCTGCTTGTGCATTCGTGCGGCAACGCACCGGATGCTGTGTTTGAAGATTTCAAATAGCACTCGGATATTGTGGGAGAAGCTGAGATTCGGTAGGATTTTTTGGCAAGTCAATGGAAAATGTATCCAAACTTTTCTACAATCCAAGCATGTTTTGGATCATGTAGTAATCTAAGTTCGATAATTTAGTTTGTCGATTACTCATACCAGAAGTTAAATTTTAAACGTGTTTTATGGTGGACTTCTGGTGCGAATATTTTTCGACATTTATCCTCTGGAATGAGTTATTGACAAACTACTAAATTATCGAACCTATATTACTAAATGATCGAAAACATCCTTGTTATAATCCATAACAAATTACTCTAAGGCAATCAACGATTTTTGATTTCCTGATAGAATAATATCAGGTATGCAATCAGTATGATATGAAGTATTACACATTATTGGCCCAAGTATGCTGATTTCGGTAACACCAGCTCTGTCACGAGTTATCTATCAGATTTTTTACAGTGATAGTTTACCTGTACAGAGTGATCTGATAAATAATTTTAGATCAGTTCATTATAATGTATACAAAAACAAATTAATATGAATCAATTTTAATAAAACCTTCGGTTAATCACTCCGAAATTCTCTCCATATGAAGAAAAGCAACCATAGTAGAATTCAAATTTTATTAAGTCGGATCAAATTCGTAAATCTTAGTTAAAAGTGGTTGAATGTCAATGACAAAAACGGAACTGCTATCAGCAAAAAATGAATTCTTATCTATATGAAAAATCATACTATTCAAAACAATAATTTTAAAAAGCCTAACTTATTGATGGGTGCCAGAAGCCTAAGCTGGATTCTGACTTCAAAACAAGAAATACTCGAAAGTTTGTCAAATGACCAACAGTATGGATCATATATCCAAAACTATGGACCATATTACCGAATTGGATCATAATCACGATCATAATCTTTATGGATACGCCTGAGCTATTTTTTGGATTTAAGATAGCGTTTTATGGAACATTCAGATGTTATTTATGGATCGTTTTTCATTTTTTTATGGATCGTTTTTGTGCATTTAACGGTACAAGGTAAGGCTGCCATAAACAAATGTGAAAAATATGTTTGTCAACCCTTTTGAACGAGCGAGAAAGGCATCATCACCGCTAGGTGGATTACTCAGGGTTTTTTTTTATTATTGTTTGTTTTTTGAGACTCCTATTTCATACTTTTTGGACACCCTGAATCTATTTTGAACATTGTCCAAAATATATTTTGGACATCACATGTTGTCGTATATATATTTTAGACAATTTATCAGCGTACTATGAAATTCTGATGATTACTGGATATAAATAACAGTCACAAATTATTCTGTAAAAACCTTTATTGAAACGACATATTCAGCTATCAGAACATCAACATTTTACAAATTTATTTTTGCTTCGACTTTGATTTCGCAGTTCAGTTGTCTTGCTCTTTCGGAGCTCAGCTTTTTCCTTCTGTGCAGCGATCATTGCCACTTTCTTCTGTTCTTTTAGAGCCGCTTTTTTCTTCTTATCTGCTTCTGCCTGAGCTTTTTGTTGTGCCTTGATCTTATGGTACTCCAGCCGTCGTCGGGACGTCAACACGGCGGGACTACGATGCTTGAACCTACGGGTTCCCTTTCGGTGTGGTGTTTCAGGAGTATTCTTTTCCAGTAACTCGACGAGTGATGCATTGCATTGTTCAGCTGGCTCGTATTTGATTGAATGATGTCTAGTTGCGTTCGGCAACAATACCATTTCGAACGGATCATCATTCAAAACTGATAGAAGATCAATTTTCGGAGAATTGTCAGCCGCTTCTGAATCACCATCAAAATTGCAACTTTTCTCAAGATGCAGTGACTGTTCATCGTCCGATGAATAGATCAACTCTTTTTGAGTTGGTCCAATATCGTCGTAGATTTCCTTCGAGTGTTCCTCCGATGACAATGGTGGTGACTGTTGATCTTTTTCACAAACTTGTTCGGTTTCCATATGTTCTGGTAACTCGCTCAAGGGTGGTGGTGTGGTTTGACATAATCCGTCCTCATTTTCGAAAACTTGATATTTTAACGGTTCGAGCATGGTAAATACGTGATACAAAATCATGTCGTCATCAGATGTTAAATTCTCTAGACTTGATTGTTTGTAACGTGATACGCGATCTTTTCCCAGCATCCGCATTATTTCTCTCGCTTTGGATAGCAGAACGGGGAAAGTAGCGTGTTGTCCGGAGCAAGATACAATATTCCTTGTGCAGACCCCAAAATCGACTCCATTAGTTTCCACTACTGAATTCGCTGGGATTACTTTGGCTAAACACTTCGAATAATCTACTCTATCCTCATCCCAAGGGAATATACTACAAGCTGCGAAGCCGTTTTTGATTATTCGTCCATCAACGGCTGCCATTGCAGAATTAAGCAGAGGAGCGAAATGCTCGCTCTTTAAATATTTATTTGGGTTCGTACACTTCCAATCATCTACAGTTTTGAGCCATGAAACCTTCAGTGGCTTGAACACAGCGACGTCCAGTGGTTGAAGGATCCTTGTGCAGTTTGCGTAGAGACACACCAGGACAATTCCCAAATTTAAACATTCCTCAGCCGTCTCTCAAGGAGTGTGCGAGCTGTGCCCATCTACAAAATATATAACCGGCAGAACACCTTGATCTGCAAACTGGGGATGGAGAATTTGTTTGACATATTTTAGAAAAGAATCCTTATTCATCCAACCGACACCCTCCGGTTTGCGAATCGAGAGTTCTTTGAATCGGTCCAGAAAACTACGAATCCATTGTGAAGCTGTAATCAAAATAGGAATACTCTTAGATGTGGAATAAGTTTTATAATTAAGCACAGTATTACTTACACGGTCTTCCTTTTTTGAATGTGTTCCGGCAAATAACTGGTGACGACATTTATCAAACGATATTTCGTCACGAGGAATCCTTTGCGAGCCATATTCTGAATCCACTGCGCCAAGATTTTTTCTTCCTCCTGCGATAGTACTGTAGGAGGGCCTGATCTGGGTTGATGCCTGCATTTATTACTAAGCTTGAATTTCACAGTGGATCGTGGGATCCCGTACCGCCGACAAACAGTGTTGATAGGAATCTTGTTCCGGATCTCTTGCAAGCAGCTCTTTAATGCTTCCTCCGAATACTTTTTCTTTCCCGATGGTTTCAATATTTTTCCCATCTGAAGGTCAAAATTAAGATCAGTTTTAAGATAAAAGATAAAACTATGGAAACTTACGATGTGCAGCTGAGATCAATCAGGAAAATTGGAAAGATGCTGAATAGAATTTATTATTTGGAAAAGCTTCGAACCGATCACTTTGTGGTTGAATCACATAAACAGTGAAATGTCAAAATAAATAAAACTAGACATACTTCTGAAAAAATCCTGTTTGAATATTGTAAATGAATATTTTTCGGTACCGTTAGGTATTTTATATAAACTCTCACTATTTGAATATATTTACGTTGAATAATAAAATAGTTATCGTAATAGTTCGAGTAGCTTATATTGAAAAACCACCACATATATACGACGCAACAATTTAGTTTACAAAACTACAACATTTCTTTTCAAACGTTTGACTTGACTTCTGTTCGCACAAATTGCCGAATCTGTTCTTCCTCATTTGCCTACAACGGTGTTCAAAATATATTTTCACAGTTTAATTCGGACACATTATGGACAGTGCTTATTTTATGGTTTTAAATGCTTTTCAAGCAGCAGATAATTTAAAATGATCTAAAGTAGCATCACATGTTTAAGCTATAATGCTTGCATTTGTGTGAATTACTTGGAAATTGTAGATTTAGCTCTTTGAACTGCGGTCTATTTTTTACTGCGTCTCTTCATCCAGTGTAAAATCTGAGGAAAAGCAGCAATTTTTTTCCAAACTTTATTTTTTCAACAATTGTTGTATATTGTACTCCATTAAATAATATTTTCAAGAGATTTAAGCTTCGGATAGTCTACCAAAAATGAAAAACCAAGAAATTGAATATTTAAGATTTGTAAATTATTTAAAAGACCTGTAACTTGTCCAAAATATATTATTTACCCTACTTCTGGTACCACCGGTCGAATACTAGACCATTCTCCGGATCGAAACAAAACTCTCGGATGTTGGACGCCAGAGTTTCAATAATAAATTCTGGGCTGCTTGCCGGTCTGGATGGTGCTTCTTGAATGTTGAAACGTTCCATCATAGCCATGAGCCGCGCATTTTGCTCCGCCATCTGCTGGTTTTGTTGAAGTATTAGCCGAAAGACATCTTGTTAAGAGGAACTTCCTAAAGGTTGATTTTCCGGAAACGACATTCTCCTTCTTTTTCTGCGCTCCAGAGTGGTGGATTCTCGTCGCCAAAATGGTATATTCTAATAACGTTTATTTATGCTGTTTGCGTTCTGTACAAGAGCCAATAATGGAATGGAATAATTTTTCATAGTTTGTTGTTTTCTTCCTAACAGTTACCAACGGTTGCTGGTTACCAAGAACTCCTTTGATGCTACCACCTGGTTGCTTGTGATAACAGTTTTATAACTTATCTGAGGATGTCCGTAAAATCCTCTTGAAATACGGAAAGTCGCTGAAATTCCAAAAGTATTTTATAAATTTGATTCAGTTTTTGTGTTTTGTTGTTATTGTTGTTTTCTGAAGTATTATTTGACAGTAACAGCAGGAAAGCATTGTTGATTGTATCAAATATATACGAGAGCTGAATGAATTATCGCGTATGGTCGATTCAACCCTATTTGTGGTTATATCAATAATAAATACTGTTATTCTTAAATCTATGCCAAAATATCGTTGATTTGAAGCAGAATTCGGTTGATTCTATCTAATTTTTTTTCTCCGTTTTCTGGCTCCACTTCTCACTTTCACTTCCCTTTTCACTTGTCATTTCTCGAATCTTACTTTTCACTTCTTACTTCTTGGTTCTCACTGCTCACTTGTCGCTTTTCACTTATCTCTTCTTACTTTTTGCTTTTCACTATTTATTTTTTTCCCTTTTCTCACTTTTTATTTTTTTATTTTTCACTTCTCATTTATCAATTTTTCCTTTTCACTTCTCACTTTTCTATTTTCCCTTTTCTCTTCTTGCTTCGCACTTCTTACTTTTCATTTTCATTTCTTACTTTTAATTTCCCACTACTCACTTCTCATTTTTCACTTATGTTTTTTCACTTCTTACTTCACATTTTTCCTTTTAACTTCTCGCTTCGCATTTCTAACTTCACTTTTCACTTCTTACTTCTCGCTTCTCCCATGTCACTTCTATTTATTCAGTTTTCACTTCTCACTTCTTCCTTTTAAATTTTCACTTCTTAATTTTCAGTTTTCACTTCTCACTTTTCAGTTTTTACTTCTTACTTTTCAGTTTTTACTTACTGACTCTAGTTGTGAGAAGATTCACAAAAATTGTAAAATGAATTGTACAAAGAAAACATATATTCGCCGAATAGCAAATGAGCCTTCTAAATAAACGCAAGATTAAAAAAAAGTTGTCACTTCTTATTTCTCATTTTTGACTTTTCATTTCTCACTACCCACTTCTCACTTTTCAGTTTTCACTTCTCATTCGTCCGACTCAGCACCTCGTAGAAATGCTCTTGAAACTCAAAGTTGAAAAGCAGGCCAAGTTCAAGTTGGAATGTAGAGCTGCTCATGAAATGTTTTATCGTCATCAATGTTTTCGCAGCGTGCGTTGATAATGCTGAAAAGTTAAAGAAGCGACCTTTGGTCATCCACCCTGTACACATTTTTTTGCTGGTTAGCAATCAAACAATTTTGCGTCGCACTAACGCGTACATATAGAAATGACTCAGCGCTTTACAATACGTCTGCAAAGTTAATATTAGAAGAATACGATAGATTCAAATAACTTGTTGAATTCCAATTCCCAGACGTAGTTTTAAGATTATAATCTTTTCTAGTATTCCAACAAAAGAAAAAAATACGATTCATTTCAAATTATTTATTGTAAACCCAATTGGTTTGTCCAATCATGTTTAATGTTGGAAAATCTGTTTAACGCGATCTATTGTTGTTTTTTTTTCAGGGCCTAATCCATTCCAGAATCTCCAGAAGGAGCTGAATGTCAATGGCGAGACATTCCAGTATTTTGATATCGCATCCTTCGAAGAATTCAGTAAGTCACTTAATTCACCAGAAAAGCCAACAATAATTCATTTACAATCTAAAAATCGTTCATGTATTTCAGAGGAGCTGCCCTACAGCATCCGTGTGCTCCTGGAATCCGCCGTTCGTAACTGTGACAACTTCCAGATCCTGGAGAAGGATGTTCGAGGTATCCTGAGCTGGAAGGCCACCAAGAGTGTCAAAACCGATACCGAACTGGAGATTCCGTTCAAACCGGCGCGTGTTATCCTGCAGGATTTCACCGGGGTTCCGGCTGTGGTTGACTTTGCCGCTATGCGCGACGCGGTGCTCAAGCTGGGCGGAGACCCGGATAAAATTAATCCAATTTGTCCGTCGGATCTGGTGATTGATCACTCGGTGCAGGTGGACTTTGCTCGCACGCCGGATGCACTGAACAAGAATCAAGATCTGGAATTCGAGCGTAATAAGGAACGTTTCACTTTCCTGAAGTGGGGTGCCAAGGCATTCAACAACATGTTGATCATTCCTCCTGGCTCCGGTATCGTTCACCAGGTGAATCTGGAATATTTGGCTCGGGTTGTGTTCCAAGACGACAGCAAGTCAAAGGATGGAGTAAAGATATTGTATCCGGACAGCGTCGTTGGTACTGATTCGCATACGACCATGATCAACGGATTGGGAGTCGTCGGTTGGGGCGTTGGTGGAATTGAAGCCGAAGCTGTGATGTTGGGACAAGCTATTTCCATGTTGCTCCCAGAGGTTATCGGGTATAAGCTGGTGGGCAAACTGAATCCATTGGTCACTTCGACGGATTTGGTGCTGACCATCACTAAGAATTTGCGACAGATCGGCGTTGTTGGCAAATTTGTCGAGTTCTTTGGCTCTGGTGTCAGTGAGTTGTCAATTGCTGATCGCGCCACGATCAGCAACATGTGTCCGGAATATGGAGCTACTGTCGGATACTTCCCAATCGATCAGAACGCTCTGGACTATCTTCGGCAGACGAACCGCGCTGATGATAAGGTTCAAGTAATTGAAGCTTATCTTAAAGCTACCAACCAGCTGCGTAACTTCAGTGACGCTTCGCAGGATCCTGTGTTTACCCAAATTGTAGAACTAGATTTGGGAACTGTGGTTACTTCAGTGTCAGGACCGAAGCGTCCACATGACCGCGTGTCGGTTAGTGAGATGCAAAAAGATTTCCGAGAGTGTCTCATTAACAAGGTTGGATTCAAGGGGTTTGCAATTCCAGAAGCCGAACTATCCACCGAAGGAGCGTTCAGCTGGAATGATGGAAAGACATACTCCCTGCGCCATGGTTCGGTTGTCATTGCGGCAATCACGTCGTGTACCAACACAAGTAACCCATCGGTGATGTTGGGTGCTGGTCTATTGGCCAAGAAGGCTGTGGCTGCAGGACTGAAAGTCGCTCCATATATAAAGACATCTCTCTCGCCTGGAAGTGGAGTAGTCACCTACTATCTTAAGGAATCAGGCGTTGTTCCAGCTTTGGAAGAATTGGGCTTCCATGTGGTCGGTTATGGATGTATGACCTGTATCGGAAACTCCGGCCCGTTGGATGACAACATCGCTAACACCATTGAAAAGAACAACTTGGTCTGTTGCGGCGTTCTCTCTGGCAACCGAAACTTTGAAGGACGTATCCACCCGAATACCCGTGCCAACTATCTTGCTAGTCCATTGTTGGTAATTGCATATGCCTTAGCAGGCACTGTGGACATTGATTTTGAGAAAGAACCCATCGGAACTGGACCTGATGGCAGCAAGGTATTCTTGCGGGATATTTGGCCTACGCGTCAGGAGATCCAAGCCGTCGAGAAGCAGCATGTTATTCCTGCTATGTTCCGTGACGTGTATGCCAAGGTAGAGCTGGGATCATCATCTTGGCAGGAATTAAATGCTCCAACTGGCAAACTTTATCCGTGGGACGACGTTTCGACCTACATCAAGCATCCGCCGTTCTTCGAGGGAATGACTCGTGATTTGCCCAAGCTGGGAAATATCGTGAACGCTCGTGCGCTCCTAAATTTGGGCGACTCTGTAACAACTGATCACATATCTCCGGCTGGTTCCATTGCTCGCAATAGTCCGGCTGCACGCTACCTCTCAAATCGAGGCTTAACTCCACGTGAATTCAATTCGTACGGTTCTCGTCGCGGAAATGATGCTGTGATGGCTCGCGGTACATTTGCTAACATTCGACTGGTCAACAAGCTCGTTCCCAGCCCTGGACCACGCACCCTGCATATTCCCAGTGGAGAAGAAATGGATATTTTTGACTGTGCCGAGCGATACGTCCAAGAGGGGACTGCATTGATTGCCGTCGTTGGTAAGGATTACGGCAGCGGATCGAGTCGCGATTGGGCCGCCAAGGGACCATATCTGCTAGGAATCAAAGCAGTTATTGCCGAATCGTATGAACGTATCCATCGGTCGAATCTGGTGGGTATGGGAATCGTACCGCTTCAGTACCTGGAGGGTCAAAACGCAGAAAGCGTTGGTTTGACCGGCAAGGAACTGTTCAGCATTGCATTCCCGGAGAACTTGAAGCCACACGATAAGATCACGGTGGAAACCGACACCGGTATCAAGTTCCAGGTGATTGTACGGTTCGATACCGAGGTGGATCTGGAGTACTACCGTAATGGAGGAATTCTGAACTACATGATTAGGAAGATGATTTCCTAAGGAAATGATTGACTGTAAAGTGTTGTTAACGTGGAACGTTATGATATTCCTTATAAAAGTGCTCTGATTAGGGTGAACTTATTGTGAACAAATACAGTGGGATTATTGATATACATGTTTTTAAAACTCTAAATAAAAAACTTTCATACACATACACTTTTACAACGTCATATCACTTCCTAGTCTCCTTCAAATTTGCGGTTGGTATAATAGGTAAGTATAGTTGGGATTATCAAATCGTTATAACCTGGCCTAGTACAAATGTGCGCACTGTACTGCAAACAATTACACCTGAGGAGGTTAACTGAGGTTGTGTGGGGATAGGTATTACATAGAAGCTCACCCAACCCACTAGAACCAAAACCCTTTCGCAAACCCGTATCTCCAGGCCCGCCATTAAGCAACACTTCAGAGGGAGTCTATTGAGAACGCTCACACTTATGCTAATCCTCAAGGCATTGAAAACACACCGACTTCATAGGTGGTAACGTAACGGTCTCTATCAGAAACTCACGTACGAGACGAGCACCCCGACAACAACAATCGCGCATGGACCGCCACCATCGCTGCATCCTGGACATAATCTGTAGAGCTGCTGTATTCAACACATTCGGCTAACAAGCAGCATGTACTCTCGCTCAGTATCCAATGCCAATCGCATGCAAACATCACATGTTCCGCTGACTTCAACCCCGACTACCCATTCCGGGCAATCCGCAGATTCTGCGAACCTGATATGCGAAAACTACTTGAAACAGCCATGTTCAGACAATAGCTGTGTAATGTGGTAAGTGCAACCCGTAAGCACCTAAAAGATGTTTGAATCGTGCAACGTATCGATGTTACAGCGATTAAATCACCGACGAAATTAACTTACCCTAGTAGACGCGTAGTAAGTCAAACTCGCTGCAATTTTGAATGGTTGATACGTCAACTATGAAATCATGGGCAGTTCACATCTTCCTCCAGAAGTATGTCTATCGGACGCAAACTGCCTCACGGTGTGTCTGGGACCATTATTAACGAAAAAAAATGTCCATCCATTCTGAACTCACCTTTCGAAAGATATAATATCCAGGCGTCTGCTATGAAAATTTCAAAATCTTTCATCTAGGGAATCGAAAGTTATAGCAGTTACAAATTTAATGATTTTTGCGTTCGATATCGCACTAATATGCAATCATATATACCGTGAATTTCCTCCTGATTACATCCAAATAAATTATCATCAAATATGCAATTTGCAACCACAATCAACTATAACCTAAAACCTATTCTTTGAATAATAGAAAAAAAATAGCAAAGGATGTTAGAGATAACATTGTACAAATATCGATGGCAAAATGGACAATACAACCAAAATACAGTATTCAAATTACAGAATTATTGCACTTCAATCTCCTAATCATACCAAAGTGTGAATATTGTCTATGACAGACAAGTAACTACACTCTGTATGATGATTCTGCTTTTATCAAACATGATAATAGTTGGGAACATAGAATACCGCGCTGAAACAATGTTGTCTTTCATGGGTACTGGGTAGTTAGTAAGACTAGTAACCAACATTTAAACAACAATGTGCATCATTTGTTGTCAGTTATACAACCATCATCCAGTTCGATTCAAGCAGTGGTACGAAAACAAGTTCCATTTGGAAAAAAATGGGAAAGGCTAGATCACATGAGGAAAACCGCCTTTTCCGAGAACGGTAGACGGAAAAAGCATATATGCACCACTTCAGAACTGACTTGCTGAACTACGATACATTTTCTTCATAAATTAATGGATTTACTACATAAATTTACTGACACAGGGAATACTAGTATCCGACTAGAAGATGGAAACCATCGCATTTCCTTGAAGCCAGGTAAGAAAATGAGAGATTTCAAAAGACTGAAACTATTTAAAAAATATTTCACTGTCATGAGACGATTTTAGTACAATTCCACTTAATTCCACCAAATCATATTACATATCGTATTTCGACCTCAACTGTATGGTCGTCTTCAGTGTATCGTACTTGACTCGACTCAAGTCGAGACACTGAAGACGACCTTACAAGTCAACAGACTAAATACTCACGCTCCTCTAATGTGGACGTGTACTATACACATATGGAAGTGTTGGCTTTGACAAATGGATTGCGAGTGATTTGACTATGCGTCCAATTTAGGAATCTCGAGCTCATTCAGTAGCCTCTAGGTTGCGAAGTCCGATGGAGGTCCTTCGTAGCTTAGTTGGTTAAAGCACTAGTCTAGCGTACTGTAGGGTCGTGGGTTCGAGTCCTACCGAAGGGAAATTGGTTACCTACAATACATTTTCAATTCATTATCTTCCACAAAATGTACATATTCACATATAAGTTTTCATAACATTGTAAATTAATTTATGTAGTAAATGCATTATTTTATGAAGTAAATGCATCGTTTTTCAGCAAATCAGTTAAATTGTTGAAACGTTCCAAAGTGGTGCATATATGCTTTTTCCGTCTACCGTTCTCGGAAAGGCGGTTTTCCTCGTGTGATCTAGCCTTTCCCATTTTTTTTCCAAATGGAACTCGTTTTCGTACCACTGCTTGAATCGAACTGGATGATGGTTGTATAACTGACAACAAATGATGCACATTGTTGTTTAAATGTTGGTTACTAGTCTTACTAACTACCCAGTACCCATGAAAGACAACATTGTTTCAGCACGGTATTCTATGTTACCAACTATTATCATATTTAATAAAAGCAGAATCTTCATACAGAGTGTAGTTACTTGTCTGTCATAGACAATATTCACACTTTGGTATGATTAGGAGATTGAAGTGCAATAATTCTGTAATTTGAATACTGTATTTTGGTTGTATTGTCTATTTTGCCATCGATATTTGTACAATGTTATCTCTAACATCCTTTGCTATGTTTTCTATTATTCAAAGAATAGGTTTAGGTTATAGTTGATTGAGGTTGCTAATTGCATATTTGATGATAATTTATTTGGATGTAATCAGGAGGAAATTCACGGTATATATGGTTGCATATTAGTGAGATATCGAACGCAAAAATCATTAAATTTGTAACTGCTATAACTTTCGATTCCCAAGATGAAAGATTTTGAAATTTTCATAGCAGACGCCTGGATATTATATCTTTCGAAAGGCGAATTCAGAATGGATGGACATTTTTTTTCGTTAATAATGGTCACAGACACAC